>NC_132970.1:20402011-21744022 GCF_047496725.1 Anoplolepis gracilipes | reverse complement strand
GGAATACATTTATGAGAGGAGAAAATAAAATTTATATTGCAGCTATCGTCGTAAAAGGCAATCGAGGCAATCGATTGAAATCGTTTAAGAAATTACAGAGATAAACAGAAGTTAAGTAACTCCGTAAATCGGGACGTTCCTTTGTAGCGAGTTATGATATCACTTTTCGACATCCTACGAATCCCTGGTGCCTCGGTACACGTCGCCGGCTCAGTCTAGACGATTCATGGATACTTCCAGGATATTTTAAATATATATCGAGCACGACGGACTGCGGAAGTTTGCAGCGAGTTTAATACCTAACGGCTCCCTAGACTGTCGTTTATACCGGCTTCAAACTCTCTGCTCTCTTCTAGATCTCTCCTCTCGCTCCTTATCTTCGCTTCTCTAGCGGTGTCTCGTGTCCTCTTAACGTATGATATTATTAAATTTTGTATCCAAAATATTCGAATAAAGTGAAAGCCACATGTTCCGAGTCCGTTGTATTATTTTCTTCGTATCCCTACTGCCACGATGAGAATCTTTAAACTTCACGAAATCCATTTATTTTATTCGATATAACAATGCGCATTTTGGATGAAATATCTTCCGAGGCGGTTAAAGCGCTCGTATTAATCCAGATTTAGCATGAATTATAGCGGCTCAATAAATGGATTTAAACTAGTCTCTTAATCTTTTATCTTTCTCATATTATTATGCGAAGAAATCTTAAAATATTTTCTTGCATTAATTATGTATCCAGAATTTATCATTAATTAAACAAAATAATTATTTTTTGAATATACGCAAAGCGGCAAACTGCGTACCCATTAACTAAAGATTTCCATTTTTAAACAACTTTGTACTCTTTTGCTTCGCTTCAGGCATAACTCTGTAAAGCCAACGGACAGTTTCCGAGACAATGTCTAAAGGAGTTGCTAAAAGCGGGCGGGTGAGCTAAAGTGCAACTTACTCGTGAACTTTCAACTCTCGTAGATCATTATAATTTCGCGCGGCTATCATGCATGTTCGCATACTCGTTATGCGCTGATACGTACTTCATAAAAAAATCGAGTCGGTAATTAATAAATGGTGTATGTAAGCCAAAGTAAGTTTGAACAGGCTGCGGTTACACATTAATCACATAATTACATATGCATCCTCTAGGACCGGTTGTTCTAGCATCGAGTAATTTTAATTTTGTTGGTAACTATATTTTCGTCTCTTTTTTTTTTAATTTATCCGAAAGAGAGAAAAATATAGTTATCAACGAAATTAAAGTTACTCGACGTTGGAACAATCGAACTTTAATGTGTTGTGAATTTTTTAATTTCAGTATAGCTCACGTATTGCCTTTTTTTACATTGTTTCAATTTGTTCCGAAAAAATTATTGATTCACAGAAGAAATTATGTGCTGGGATACCTTGCGATCTATACTCTAAACCGCTATCGCAGATTGAAAATTAATTTTTAATTCTGTTCTCGCTCTCACAATTCACTAATTAAGCTGTTATTCTATAATACATTGCAGTCAATTTTTAGAAGAGAGTTTATACTCTGCGCATAAAAAATACCATTGACTATAATAAAATAAAAGATTGCAATATTTCGAAAAACGAAAAAAGTTGAAGTAGTTGGAGATTAATGGAACATTACAAGACTGACTTTTTTTAAATAAAGAAACTTTAAATAATAAAGAAATTTTTTTAATGGAAAAATTTTCTAATTATTTATTATAAATTAATTGTAATATTCTAATTAATTATTTGTAATATTCTAGTCACATATATCATGCTTTAAATTTTAATGATTCTCTTATTGATGACAAAAACATTATACGTTTTTATAATTACATTTAACAATTATTTATAATTAAAAGTATCAATTTTTCTGTTCTCGAATTACTATTAAAGAAGATAAATTATAATTATAATTTTACAATAATTTTATATTAATTCTTAATAAATTATATATAATGAGATGCTGCAATTAAACAACATAACGTTATTTTACATTATTATTACATAACCTCGTATTATTTATTATGAAAAAAGATAAATCATAATTGCAGTTTTGCGATTATTTTATATTAATTTTTAATAAATTACATATAATTTTTAGAGATGCTGCAATTAACGTAATGTTATTTCGTATGAGAATAAAA
Source organism: Anoplolepis gracilipes (assembly GCF_047496725.1). NCBI lineage: Eukaryota > Metazoa > Arthropoda > Insecta > Hymenoptera > Formicidae > Anoplolepis > Anoplolepis gracilipes. The sequence continues at coordinate 21,741,878 of NC_132970.1, read as the reverse complement.
AGTAATATTAAATTTTCTCATACTTGACATCATGATGTGCCGAGGCTGATTCCATAACACTCGTAACAGTAATATAATCAAATACACACGTTCATGCGTCATTTGCATTCCGCACTGTCCATGCAGGAGGTGCTAAGTTAGATATCGACTGTCAAACGTTGCCATATACGCGATCGCAAACTGCTTGTGATAGATCCTCGCCGCACTACTGGATGTAAATTCATCACACGTGCAAGGATTTTGCTTCCGCTTTAATCGGCGCGTGTAGTTACGACGCGTATGCGTGCTGCGTGCCGCACCACGCGTGTCGCATTCCCCGTTACACTAACACAAATGCACGACGTTCCACGGGTGGTGATCGCAAGCACGCCTCTATCGAACGCGCAATTCATATACGGTTAATGACGCCGATGCTTTCGTACAAATACCTGATCGGGCGCATACCCGGCAGTACGCAGGCATGCTTCGGCAGCATATTGTCGCCTGGATTCTAGAGATACAGTACGGCCGATCGTTATCGATCCTCATCGAATTCTGCGCCACGCTTAGGTACTGATAATTACCGCGTAAACTACGTATATTTTAACATAACGACGCAAGAGACGAGACGTGAAATTTTCAACAGGTTGCTAATGCAAAAAATGTTGACATATTATTAAATTTTCAAAGTACGTGTAGATTTAGTAAAACATTAATTAATAAAAATTATAAAGGCTCTATAATTAATAAACAATGAGGAACATATTTGGCGTTAGAGCGAAATTATGAAATTATATGATAATTCAACTTATATAATATAATTTCTTATCTATTTTTTTGAAAATTAACAATATTATTAAATCACGATATACAAAGAGCGTTATATTTAGTCAGAAAAATAAAAATAAATAAAAAATATATTACATATTACATTGATATATAGGTAAGTGTTAAAAACCACATCCTTCGCAGAAATCGACAAATTCACAGTGATGAGTTTATTTGGCAATCATAGAATTAAATTTACATCTCATAATACATAATATCTTGTTATTTTGCACATGTACCACGAATTAATAATTAATCTGGAATTAGTCGGTAAACGTGCATGATTTCAAATACTGGAATATTGATGATCACATGCTTATGAGGTGATCGATTGTATTGATAGCTTCATGTCTACTGAATGCGCGTGATTCATCGAGAAGAGATCTCGTCGTTGCGTTTTGTATGATTGCCTCGTATAATTCGTATTACTACTGCTCGCTTTAATCAAGTTGTCCTATAATTGGCAATAAAATATTGATTAAAATATTATTAAAAATAAAATGTTTTTAAATTAAAATGTAAGTAGGCTATAGAGAGTAAAAAAATTGTCAATAAATAAAGGTTACAAGATATATACAGTATATTATATTAGTATAAATGAATAGATATATTATAAATTAAAGTATTTAATCTAGACAAAAACAAATAAAGGCAAACGTTTCGGTTCCACTTTTGGCGCCTTCTTTAGCGCAAGAATGTGTCGTAATATCGTAATATTAAATTAAATAATAGTTCAATTTTGAGTGATAATACAAAATAATACAAAAATGATTGTTAAATTAATTTGACCTGAACTGCATATGTATAATATGAAATAAGAAATAAAGAGTCGAATTATAATGAAGATTGATAGAAAAAATACTTTGTAGTTTGTAAGCCAGGAAGTATTTTTGAGAATAGTGATTTGATTAACAGTACCAATTGAATCTTAGAATTAAATTTTTAATTTATATGCAGGTGATAATTAAATTGATATGTTCAAAGTCACTAAGCTGTACAATATTTTTACTTACAAGTTAGATATTTATTTAAAAATAACAGAGCAAAACAGTTAAAATAATAAAGTAAAATAGTCGTAGGTCAATCGGTTGCTGTCAAAACACAACGAGAAATAGGAGTTTATATACCGTCGCGTGACTTTCAAAACTTTGGAAGCTTGTTTATCACATCACAATATGTTAACAGTAAAATATTTGTAAATTGTCTTTATAAAATTTTATTTTTCTGCGCTTTGTAACAATATATTTAGAAACTAGAAATACTTTCCTTCTCTCAAAGATCAGAAAGCAATACGGTGAGTTCGTGCACCGCGAAATATTCTTACCATTAAAAGATCAACGCTGCGTAATCGGAGAAGTCGTTAAAAGCGTAATTTCAGAAAATAAAGTACCTGTTACCAGTTTCTCTGTAAAGTTCAGCTCTCGTTCTCGCGTACGTTAATGGCCGTAAAGAACTGTAGGGATGAAGGCGCGATTGGAATCTAAGCTTCAAAGGGTTACCAATGGTTGGAATTAAGGTTTCCTCGTCTCATTAAGACTTTAACTACTTTCTACACCGGCTAGCAATGCGATCGAGTATAGATACGTATTTCGATGCGTAAATGAAGAACGGATTCATGCGAGATTAAGGCGCGAAACGTTTCCCTTTATTCTCGCCGCTTTGCCAACCCCATGGAATAATTTATGTTCGTGATGGCAGCTCGATTGAAATATTTACGACTCTTTTAAACTTCCCGGGATATACGGTCATCGCCGTTGGGCGTCTTGCTGGAAATATTGCGGATTGAATCTTGGCAAAACTAACCGCCCTCGTGTAAGCACAGCTGAATGCGTCTACACGTGCTAGGCGCCATATGTGCGAAGCATGTTCTTTAGCATCGGCTATGTATCATTTACATCGTACAGTGTGCAGAGAGTTTGTGAACACGTCGTCGATATTTTTGGGGTAATATGCAGATGTCAGATATCAAACCATTTGCAAGTGTTTTGGAGTAAAACTGTCATATGCAATTTAGATTCTGCTTTAAATTAAATGTACAAATTTCAACTGCTATTTAATTTATTTCAAATAGTAGATGTAAAAAAAAAATATCATCTTTTATGCGATTCAATATATGTCTTGAGAGTTTAACATATAAAAATATAAAATATAAAATATGAAAATTTTTATTAATTAAAATATTTTGTAAAAATTTTATATTAATTTACCTGTGCAAACCACATATTACAGATGTAACTAATATACAATACAAAACCCTGTTAAATCGATCTTTGCAACACTACGTCAAGTTTAAATGGCGAAGAATGAAGAAATAACATGGAAAAATGCGTATCGACATATCCCTCAAACAACGCGATAATTAATGGATGCCTTGTAACATGGGGAAACCTATAATCCCGTAATCTTCGAGTGACATTGATTTACGAGTGTGGGTAGTGTCATTATTCTCAAAAAGTATCAAGATTTCCAACGTGAGCGCGATATATAGATTCAATATCCTAATACAGCAATTTTTCAATGTCTGTTCGTGTGAAGCGTTCTCACTGACATGACACTCATTAGATGATATCGCGTAAAACCGCGTTAATTCGATATATCGTACTCGTAAATATTCATATCACGATTACGAGCACGATACGAGAATCGCTGACGAGTTTAGTGCTGACACACTCGGTTCTCCTTTTTTACTTTTCTGTTACAGGAGAGCACACGGAAGCCATGCAACGTGACGCCGGATACGTCTCTTCCGGAAGTAACGTCAGGCACTGGCCCGGACTTCTGCTTCCGTTTTCATGGCTTCTAATACTCACGCGCAACAGCCAAACTTTCTTGCTCTAACATACACTCGACACAGTATTTCACGCTTATTTCTTGCCGTTTCCAATGCTAAAATGTACCTAAAATGTGACCAAGCCGATTTAGATCGTAAGATATAGACATGTAGATTTTAAAAATATATTTATAAATCATGTTATGATATGCGTTCGCTCCGCGAAGGTTAAATTCGTAAAATTAGAGATTTTATGCAATCTAGGGATTGCGATAAAAGCTACTTATACATTCTATATAATCGCGGATAAAGTTATAGAGCTTGATATATAATTAAAAAAATTTCGTAAAAATATTACATAAATCACATCGGAGAGATTCGTAGATTCTCACGCGAGCGATAATGGGAATTGCAAAAGTTTATGGTCAAATTCCTAAGTTACATCGTAATCGGTAAAATTTAGATTAGCAATTAAATAATATAGAGCTCTCTCGGTATAATGCAATTGAGGAGTTCAACTAGTGTAAAATAATACAGGTTACATAAAAGAAAACGTATGGCTTCCTCGTTGATTGCGTGCTCGAACTTTCTTTTGTTCTAATAAAAGTACAACAAATTTTATATACACACTCCTCGATCGCATTTAAGAAGATGACAAGTAATTTGTGGGAATTTAATACAAATGGTGATGGAAATAAAGACAAAATGTCCTTGCACAAAATTCCTCGTGTACTGTCCTGTAAATTTAGGTTTGCGCACAAATAATTCATTAAATGACTTGCGATATACTCCATTTGATCTCAATGTTCTGGAACGTTCTTTTCGCCCTCGCAATTCACGGCGCTCTTTGAGAGCGTGCTTCTTAAAGTCAATGGGATTACAGCGACCGAGCAGCGCCAAAGGATGCGGAGGTAATTTGATATCATGTATCGTACTACATCTTTTCGTTCGAAGGGACACGGAGAATACGTCATGAATTTCATGAAATTTTAGCAAATAAGTATATTTATAATGTGTTATACTTTATTCTATTAATGTCTCTTTGAAAAACACAGATTTTTTTCAAGATTATTAAAGGTACGTATTGATTTTAATGCGTGATATTTTAATCCTAATTTTATCTGTCAGAAAAAAATTATATATAAGTTACAAAAATAATTTTAAGCAATATATATTTTTATTGCAAAAAAATATCACATTATGATTGGAAATATAAGTTAATATACCGATAACTTTCTTTATACTTCTATATTATTGCAAAATTAATTTTTTAATATCAAAAAGATCTTTTATAGAAGAATTATTGATATGACAGGAATAATACATATATAATCAATTTTTATTTGGCTTGCGTATTACATAAAGTAAATTCAGATTACATAATCGCTATTGAATTATGCGTCAGTTTTTCTTATAAATACCAAATAAGACGTTCACTTATTCATGTTTATTCCGATATGTAAAAGAAAATCATGTCTCGTACTCGAATTTGTCAAATGCAGGAACTTATATAGCGAATGGCAATTTCTCTTGTCACGCATCGCAAATTCTGAAGACATAATTCTTCCTAAAATCGCAATTCCACTATTACGCCGTTAGTACTTTTGCGGCACGATATAACGCTTTGATATGTTGTAAATTATAAATAAGATGGACAAAAAGTCGACGTGACAGCGTGACAGCGTGACAGTCGAGATTACATATTTGATCACAAAGGTGAATCATCTGCACAAAGAGAGAACGATTGAAGAAATGGAACGACGGATGCATTAACCATATAACTTTTTTTAGTGCTCGATTTAGCATGCAGCACATATAATGGAATCGCGTTATTTTTTATACGCGATGACTACTCGTGATCGAAATTCAATATGTGTAATTTTACATTCACTATGTTTTATTTTAGACATGACAAAAATAGTTAAGTTTTATAAATATTTCTCGTTAAAAAGTTTAAAAGCCAGTAACATTTTATGCTTAACCTGATACTAGTTATTCTGACACTTTTATAGTGATTAATATATGGTGTGTATGGATGTCGTAAAAGAAAAACACGCCATTTACTGAATTTTACGTCGTACCCGTACACTTCTTTTACTATTGAACGTGACAACACATGTCTTTTGCTATTGAATGTTGCTTGCTATTGCAGATTTAAAAATTAACCAAAATAATTCAATTTTATTATAATTCTAAAATATTATTAAAAAATGTATACGTCGTCTAATTTAAATATATTACAAAATTCAAGGAATATTAAAATAATCTAATATATGCGAATACATTAAATGACATGTTTTTTTTTTTTTTTTTTTTATTATCTTTTATTACTTTTATTACAAGTTTTTTTCAAAATGTTCGATTTTACCTTTAGTTTGAGTTTGAGGTTTCTTTTAAGGGCTTCATATAAACTTCATAATTGGGGAGTTAAATTCAGAAACTGTACCGAATCTATAAATGATAATGCGATAACCGTGTTTCCTGTCCAGACTTTTATACCTGTTTTAAAATTGACACGCCCTATACGTATTTTATATTCAGGACATTACTTCGTGTTGAATTATTTTTCAAGTTCGGACAGGAGCACTAGTAGCGATGGTGGTAACTCTTTCCGGACGCGAGGCTCCTGTCGTCCTGTCTCAACCATCCCTCCTACTTGCTCACCGTCGCCGGAACGAATACTAGTTCAGCTTTTCTCCTAGTGTAATCGTATATAACTGTCACTCCGCAGTGGAAGTGATACGAAGTGTAAAACTCGGCCGACTCAACATAAAATAACGTCCGCTGTCTGTATTTAGGTTCAAACTAGAGCATTTGTGGGTCTTAAGAATTTTGACATTTTGCAGTAATGATTTACGTAATTGTCCATGTAAAAAGAGACTAAAACTGCGAAGTCTTTTTAAAATCTAAAATTATGAAACTAAATAATTTGCTTGATGTGCAATTAAATTAGTGAATATCAATATGTATTTCTAGTTACACGACAATTGCAAAAAAAAATAGAGTAGGACGATATCTCTGCGTCTAACGAGGCACGATGCAATTCGAGCGACACGTCGGGGATCGTTAAAAGTGCCGCTTAAGCGACGTTAAAGCAAGAATAAAATAACACTAAATTTACGGCGGACCGTGAATCAACATGCTTTATGATTGTTCGGGTAGCGGATGATAAAGGATGAAAGCACGCGCGGGGAACTAGCTCGCTAGGTCGAACAGGGGCTCGAATGTCCGCCAGGGGTGGGGGGGATGAAAATTGGAAAACTGCATTGTCCACCCGTTCTGCCCCACTGGGACACATTCGTTAGTGGGCACCGTTCACCAACGATAAATTTCACGTATCTTCCACTTTCCCGTCTTTCACCTGCGCTCAAATTAAAGATCAGCTCGATCATGATTGTTCTTCATGCACATGTGTCTCTGCGACTCGATCGTTTTTATTAAATATTTCGCCAAAAAATATTTAATTCTTAGCAGATTATTTTATATAGGTAGATCATTTTATATTGCGTTTCAAAAGTTATTGTCACTATGTTTTTTTCTCTGTTTATGGTAAATACTGATGCGACGACACTGATAGAGTATATTTGGTAAACTTGTTCTACAAGTTTGTAGAAAAATAAATCAAGTCAAATGGTCAACATTTACGGAATCAGTGAAAGATGGAATTGTCACTCGCGTTAACGTGCGGAAATTATTAAGTGTGTCATAATCCATCTTTTTAGCAGCTGAAATTCATGAACATTTGTGTCGAGTTTATGATAGAGAAATTCAAAGCTAGACGTGACACGATGAGGATTATTTGACGGATTTGTCTCCCTCTAATTTTTATTTTTTATCCCTCCCTCAAGTCTTTAGTGTGGATAACAGTTTCTGACGAAGAACTTCAAAAAGGTATCTTATCGTGGCTCAAAAAGTTAGATGCGAAGTACTTTGAAAGAGATTTTAAGACTCATTTCGGATTACGATAAACAATATTTTAATATACATGGCAATTACGTGGAAAAATAAAGTATTATCTCATAATTTTTTTTTAACTTTTTAATGCATTTTTCAATTTTTTTTAACGATAGTGGCAATAAGCTTTTAAAACACTTTCAAATGTATCTTATTGTAAAATATAATTACATATTTATCTTTTGTAGTAATTATCTGAAGCTCATATTTATAGTCGCATTTCTGCTAACGAATTCTGAAGCTAGTCTTGAAACGTGATATGATTCAATATACGGATCTTGAGAGTCAATTTGATATTCGTGATGTCATATTTGCAACCACGATACAGCTCAGGAACTCGGATGAAACCAATCTTGACAGACAAAGCCTTGAGTCTCACACGATTCAATACGTGACTTTTGAGGTTTCATACGAGCAACTATTGCGCGTCACCATTTCCTCTATCTCATGAACTCAATCTCAATTGAACTATGTTCGAACTATTGAATATCAAGATATAAACTTATCACAAGTATTTTACTTGATATATTTCTAAAACTAAGACTCGGGTAACAATTATAAATATAGCCTTAAACGATAATTATAATGTGAAAACACGAAATAAAAAAGTTTACCTTATAATTTAACAGAAAATGATTAATTGTGTAACAAATAATTGATATTAAAATAATATGTGTATAAATAAACAAATTCCATATTGCAAATAAAGACGAAAAATAAAGTTTCAATAATAATGATTTAAAAAGCGATAAAAGGTCTGAATATTTAACATTTCATGGTACAAAAAGTAGAGCGAGATATATTTCTTGCTCCTACTAACATACGCGTATGCACACACATACATATAAATTAATTAGATTGCCTGAGGAACTATTGAAACCACAAAACATATTGGTACATTCAATTCCTGCGAGCGTTGACGCTAAATTTACAATATCATACTAAAGCGCATAATAATGGAGAATTTCATATGAAACATGTTGAATACACACGTTGTTTCTCTCTCTAGATGTGGTAAAACATGCATGCAATTTTGTACATAGCAGTTTTATTTCGTTCATATATATATTTTATTTATATATTTTGCTTGATTTAATGTGATTTATTTTTTTTTAATACATTTGACAGATAATGTATACAAGTGCTATTTTCCCTTCTTTTTTTTCAAAATTCCCTTCGGTTTTGTGTGAATAGATACGCGCACATTGTTGAGAGATCTCGATAGACAAACGGTGGCTAATTTTCGCAGATCCGCCTCTGCGCGTGACTCAAACAAAAAAAGAGGCCGCTTTACCGTAAAAAGTGTTTGCGATCTTGCTTTGTTAACGGGCAATTCAACTTTGTTGCTTCAAATAAACAACGGCCAGCCAAACGAATGTACCTTTCCAATAGTGCGCACAACCTCGCTTTCAGCGTGCCTTTTCACGCAAATTGCCACGGAAAGAGCGGAGCCAGTTAAAATGTTTACGAATGTCAAGTTTATCGCGAGGGATACACTCGAGCTGAAAACGCGGGCTTTCATCGCAACTAACGGCAATAAAATACGATGTAAATTTCGCTGTGTCATAATACATCACGAATCGTTTAGTTTTTTATTTCATATAAAGTAATTTAAATAATTCAATTAAGAGTTATAAGGGTAATAATAATTAAATCATGTGATTTAATGTTAGTTTTATTTAAAATGTTCGAGTTGAATGAATTTAAATTTATTAATATCTGCGTAAAATTAAGCCTTTTTTATGATGCTATGCTATATTACTACCTCAAAGCATGTATTATGTATATGCATATAATCTTGTACGTAAAGTGCTGCAGCAAATTAAATTGCTAACGGCAACATTAATGGGTTAATGGGAGTCAATTTTTTTCAGATTACACGCTTTTCTCATCCCAACGATCATTTTGCTAAGCTACTGAGTACATTTACGAGATATGCCAAAGGTTAAATGAAGATGAGCTTTCTGTTTCAGTATCTGGTGCGTAATAAGATTAAACAAGATAACCGACATTGCTAAATGTAATATAAATTCACTTACATAATGATTCATGTTGCAAGGTAGCTTTCTTGCTACATAAACACATGTACATATGTAGATGTCTATCATATATCATTATTTTACGACAATGTAGACATTTCATATTTATCTCAGTTAATTTTGTAATATGGAATTATATTGACAAGATTTAAAACGTTTCTTTTCAGATAAATAATAAATTATAAACAAAATAAATTGTTTTTTCAAAACACATGGATTATACTAAAGTGATGGACACTGATATGAATAAAAGATTAACAATATCAAACCAAAGATAAAAACAGATTTCACATAATCCAGACATTTGCATAATTTTTATATTATTTCGTGCAAATAATATCTCTTGAAATTTCAAAAAAATCTGTGTTTACGAACGTTCAAAAAATCAATAAGAAGTTATTTAATGAATATTGCGCAAATTTACCATTACGAAGCAGCGCGGTGCGTAATTCTATACCACGCAATTAAGCCGGATATCGATCCCGTCGAATTAGGACGCGATAATATAAAGACATCGGCAGTAGAGTGCGGCAGTCACATGCAGCTGTGCCGAAGAAATATTTCATTGCAATACGTGAATACAAGATTAATTATTCCAAAGTCTTTGTTCTTCAAGTTTACTATTTAAAACAATTTAATATTGTTATCCTCTATAAAAAAAATTCATATTAAAATGTCATATTGATATTTCGATATTTGATATTTACTTTGTGTATCGATTGTTTATCAATATACACTACTTGTTATTTGTACAATAATAATTGTTGTAGTTAATTGCTTATAATTATTTCAAATATTGTTACTTATGAAAATTATATGGTTAAGATAAACATTATATAAAATATTTTCAATTAAAAATTGACTTTATGTGTGTTATAAAAAATATATTAACATACGTCGTTTGTACAATTAAGCCTATAGAGAACGATTACAAATTGATCAATCATTGACTATCGGTAGAAGTTTAATTAAAATATACGCATATTTTAATAGAGTATATACAGTTTCAACAAATTTACATTGCAGTTTGCCTAAATTTGCATTTGGAATGTACAAGTTTGTTGAAACAACCTGCACTTCGAGCTGTACGTCACATGGATGGAGAGATTTTAATTTGACATATATCGATTTTTAACGATATTCATTGTAATCAATTAAAATTAATATTGTACGCATTGTTTGTCTAATAGATCTAGCTAATTGTCACTTTTATAAAATTAAAAAAATACAAATTTTATTTCTTCCGATAAGTTACAATAATTCAATACAATTAGTTATTGTATTTCATATATTACATATCGTTCGTTGTTGTTTTATATTTGAAATGTCCATTAATAAGCCAAATGTCAATTTAATTTGTACCGTTTATACATATGTATTAACAATGAGCCGTCGTCAATGTATGTCGATATTTTTTTTATTGTGAACTCGAAACAATACAAAAAGGATTTGTAAGGACAATACATATTTTTAAGATCAGTTATATTGATATAAATATATTGATGTGTCATGTCTACAAAAACTGAAATTATACTTTGATAAAGTCATATTGCATGCATGATGTATTAATAATTTTAACTTTCTAATTATCGTTTGTCTTTATTTCTTACAATAATATAATTGCGTTATAAAATCATTTTTTAAATAAACACACAAAAGCTCTTTATAATAGAATATAATAAAAATTGTCATAAATAATATTAAAATAAATTTTACATTTATTTTTTTTTATATCTACTTTGAGATTTCTAAGAGTACAGGTACAGATATGCTTCGTTAACAATTGAATGAATAATGTGCGTAATATGCAACTTAATATAGTGCAAACAAGAACAGCTGTTACACAAGGCTGAACACAGATATAAAATTGTATATAAAAGAAAACGATTGAACGATTTCCTCTATCCAGTTCGTAATTTGATTTGAATTTGATTTGCAACGGTAAAAATGATCAAGTTAGCTATTCTTGTCGCTGTCAGTGTCATCGCCCAGCGTACACAAAATCAATCATTAACAAACATACAAATCACATATGTATAGAAGAAAGTGAATAAATCACTATGTGTTAAAAAAGTTTGACAAAATAATATTTATAACAAAGTTAATTATTTTTTTTATAACAATAGGTTTATGTTTGCTATATTTTTATAGATATTTTTATTTGTTCCTTTCACCTAAAATTTTTTAGACACAAAATAAATGTTTTTTTAAACTATGGTTTTGATTGTAAATATAGAAGTTTGCTGCGATCCGCCTGAACGAATCGTCGGCGGTGACATAACCGATATTGGTCGATTTAAGTATTAAGTATCCCTCCAATCTTACCGTGATATTTGTGGAGGTAGTATCATTAATAATACGCACATCCTTACTGCTGCTCATTGCGTAGATGATGATTTCTTTACAGAAGACATAGTAACAGTTTTATATTAACAAATATAGTTTCATTAATAATAAAGATATATAATTATAATTAGAGAGTTTTGAGCATCATATACTATATATTTTTAGTAAAATTGATTATAATAATATGTAATATAGTAGAGAAAGTACCAATTATTAATGTATAACAATATTTTTATACATTATTAGAATAATTATCCATATTTTGATTAGGTTGTTCATAGAAGATTGTGCTCTATGTCAAGAAAAATAATGACTACTAATGAAGAATGGAAAGAATGCGAATAATGAATAATGTGAATAATGTATGGTACGAATAATATTAAACTAATAACGATTTTATTCAAATAATATATTAAATAAAAAATTTATTTGAATAATGTGGCACGAAATCTGGTTATATGATTAATATAGTATATATAACAAGTGAGATTCTTTAGGTGCAAGATAAGTGTCTTTATTTAGATAATATAAAAATATTTAAAAGATATTTAAAAAATTTTACCATCTAGAGTTAAAAACTTTTTAGTTTATAACCATTGCTGTTAATATGAGTAGTTTTTATATTATGATAATCAGACATTAGATCGTCTAATTTTGCACATAATATCTTAGTATTTAAAGTCAATATCTCGAGAAAGTACCCAGTCAATTAAAATCAATTTTTATTGAGTTGTCTTATTTAATCGGATTTTCAATATACATATCTAACTTTATTACACGCTGCAGTTTCAGTAAAGGAATTAAATTTGTTCTGTTTATTTAAACTTTTATTTTTAGAATTGTAATAAAACTTTTGTTGCTACTATGTTTCTTTGATCATTTTTTCAGAAAGTAATAGACTTCTATTTCAAAGTTTTAATTTTACCAGTTCTGTTAGACAAAAATAACGTAGGGAGAACAATTTTTAATTCTCTAATTTAATTTAATAAATTTATAATTTTTTCTGTATTTTCGTTTATATTTGCAAATCTATCCTATTCAGAATATTACGCCAAGATTATTTAAATATTCGAGTAAAATTTATTCAAATAGTTTTATTATTCTGATATTCAAACGACGTTCTATTATTCTGATATCCGATACCATATACCAGGCTACCAGACTATTTAGTTACTTCGATTTCCTAATTATCAAATACACCCGAGGCTATATTTAATTAATACCTGAATTAATTGAGTTCACAGTATAATTCCGACCAATCAGACAATGAGAGCTCTATATGCATATTGGGTACGTTTAACTGAAACATAGATTGTGACTTTTATGGAACAACAAACTTAGTCCACGTTTCAGTTGAATTTCAGTATTTATGTACGTACCATGTATATTATAGCACATAAACATATTCAATAAATTATATATATTTACATAATTGGTACTATTTTTGTCATCTGTCTCTTATTCATTTATATCGCTCTTTCTAATTCTATTTCTTTCTGTTAATATTTTTTTTATTTTAATTATTTTAATTTAATTTAATTTTAATTTATTTTAATTTTTTTCTTTCTTAGCTCATTATAAATTATTTAATTTACAGATTGTTATAAGTGGAAATAACAGTCCGAGAATAGGTGGCGAGAAACACAACATCAAATGTACTCGAAAACATCCAGAGTACACCGGTGAAAAAGAGAGTGGCTGGAAGCACGATATCGCTGTGATTACCGTAAGTTTATCAAACTTGTTAAGTACAATGTTAAATGAGTAGAAGAAACTTATAAGAAAATAATTTCACGCTTGTTTTTATTATTCTATATTATAATTTTGCGAATACTTTTTAAGTTGAAAAAACCGATCAAAGCAAATAACGTCCAAGGTCCGACTCCTTTAGCAAGTAAAGATTACGTTAACGGTGGCAAACGCGGCATCGTGAGAGGATGGGGAAAAACAAAAATGAGTGGATCATCCTGAGAAATACTTAGATGGTTTCGCGTGAATGTTTTGAGCTAAGAGCTCTGCTTGAGTGGTCACAAAAATCCACTCATCAATGAAAACCAGATATGTACGCTGGAAAAGATTGGGAAAGGTGCTTGCCAAGTGAATATCTTTTAAATTATTTTATATATTATAAAAGTATTAATATATGTGCATATAATTTTCGCTAAAAAGTCACTAATAGTTATCAAGTAATTGCAGTATTAAATGACAAAATGTTCGAATTAATTTTGCTATTTTATAATATATTTTATACTATCATAAATGTGATTAATTTAAAATATATTCCTCTTTCTTACACTTTTAGGGTGACAGCGGTGGTCCACTCGTTGTCGATGGTGAAGTCATTGGTGTCGTCTCTTGGGTCCTCCCCTGCGCTTTGGATAGATCTGACGTGTTCACTAATGTTTACAAGTATCTCAGCTTTATTAAAGAATCCCAATCAATGTGTTGATAATAGAAATAATGATCGTTTATTGATAATTTACGTTTGTAAAATATTTAATTTCTTGTAAATAATTTGATAAATATTTTTCAGAAAACAATAATAAAATATTATATGTTACTTTAAAAAAGTAGAGTAGTTTTAGTTATTATTCTTTAAATTTACTTGATATTATGATACATTTCTTTGGATTATTAATATTTTTTATACAAGTAATATGAAATGTTATAAAATAATTAATATTACTTAACAAACTTTGTATCAGTGTATGTATTTTTTACTTAATAAACTTTATGTATGCTTCTATTCAACAGTTAAATTAAACTGTTTAATATCGTATCATATTTTATTATCGACATTTTTCTAATGTGAGACTCAATTAATCCATTATATTAATATCTTTATAATTGCAAAAAATATTTATCACAGTTTAATTCTTTGAAATAAATGAAGTCGATTCAGTTGTCACGGTGAAAAATGTGTGACAACCGCGAGAAAATAGCAAGTTCTTGATCTGATCAGATTCACCCTCAGCAGTTTACCTTTACCACAACCCTCATATCGTACGTTCACGCCCAACAAGATGCCGACGAGCTGGCCGAACAACTGATAAAATATCAGCCGTCTATCGAACTGTGTTTGTCGATATTTTATCCGTTTAATTGTTTTTCGATAGTCGAGAGCCCCCTGATCCGGCTTTTTGCGCACGATTGCGAGAGGTCAGCGAGACGTGGAAGGCCCGAGTTATTCGTTACAATGAAATTGGATTGCGCGTTAACCGATGCAAGATGGTAAAGTTTTATTGGCAGAATAATTTTTTCGCACACGTTGCACCCCGGAAATTAGCTGCCGTCCCGCAATCTCGTGTCAATGCCGACGTAAAAGCTCGCCCCGACATAGACGAATTGCAATGGTGCATTGCCAAAGAAAAAACGCGAATCCGCCGTTACGTGTCCTTGTTCTTTCCGCGGTAATACGCTCGGACAGTTTGTCTTTGTCAGGAAAAACCGTTTATTCTTGCATGTGTGGGTTATGATGATGCATGCTTTTATGCACCTTTATAGAACATTATAAATGCGAGAACTAAAATCACGTGGTGGAAAATACTGCTTTGTATCAAGGCAAATATGCTAAAGTTTTAGTTATATACGAGCTAAAATAATTCCAGAAAAAATCTTTCACGTAAAGTTTTTGTAAAGTTTTGTTACAAATACATTATTGAAATACACTAACACTAAAAGAGTTAATAAAGCTACATAAGCTTAGAAAATAGAAAGAAAAAATATATATAGAGCGTAACTGGAAAAACATATATGGCCTATAATACTGGATTCTTCAGTCAATTTGAAAATATTTTTTTCTCAGTGAAAATGTCAAGAGAGATTATCATTTTTTGTAAACTTTCAACTTTTGTCATTTTATATCTTTGTAACTAATTGTAAGTTTTAAATGAAAATTTTATTAAAGTAAATTCCATTTGAAATTAACTGAAGTGTTATAATTTTGTATATAATTTTGTTAGATCTTTTTACTTCCCAAAGTTTAATTTGCAGAAAAACCCTTCTTTTTCAATCGCTTATAACTCGAAAATTATTGATGCCTTAACATTTTGGTGAAGGAAAATTGTCTGCAAATTGGCCAGACAATTTGTCAATTTATGTCATATATGTTTTTTTCAGTTATACTTTGTATATACATATACATGTATATATATATAGATATAATTGTTATCTTATAATCAAGTTAATTTAATTTTCATATATTACTTTTAGATTATAAGATAATAATTTAACATGAGCGTCAAACTTTGTTTTGTATATAACTCAGTTGTTTACGTTCATAATCTTGTCATTCGCGCAGCGAGACTCGAGCAGAAAGGTAACGGCAGTTATTTTAATTAATGAGCATTAATATATAGAATTGATTAACTTCTATGATGACACATAATAATAATATCACAGCAATGGCTAAGCAAAGTGAAAAGATATAATATCTTTAACTGTTTATTAATAAGATGTATGTATATTTTACGACATTTACATATTGGAAATATAATACAATATATTGTATTTACAATATATATATATATATATTAATCTTTTCGCGATCCATTGCATTTTAACTACTCATTAACTCAATTCGCACTATATCGCATGATATCGAGATGCAGCCAATATTATTTTCTTTTTATAGTTTTCAGATATTTAATGAAACATCATGGACACAGCACAGATCAACTTCGAAGTCAAGTGACATTGAAATGTCATTTAACTAGTAAATAAATAAAGTCATTATTAATTTCGTTAGTAATAGCATTGCGAATGACGTTAATATAGCTGAATAATTTTCGAGTGCCGAGCAGATTATTTTTCACGATATAATGCGTATTGCGTATGATTAATTCAGAAGTAAAATCTCGGGCGATCATATAACAATAAATAATTCTCGCTAATAAGTGCCATAAAAAAGCAGCAATAAACATAGAAGGAAAAAGGAAGTTCTGAGAGAGCTCGAGCAACGGCGAAACAGCTGCAAGGTAAGCGATTTAAAAATTTATTATTTTTTGTAAAACTACCTACTTATTTTTATCTCCACGGTAATAGTTTAGTTAAATTAAATCCCATAATATAATGCATATGTATAATATTTTAAATTCTATTTTAAAATTCAAAATATGTAACATATTGCTTAAAGTAAATAATATTTTTATTATTTAATTTTTCAACAATTTTTAATATACGTTTTAATATTGTATAATATTGTATAATATTTTGTTTAAAAAATTTTAAGACAGTCTATGTCTATATCTATAATATCTATAAAATCGTACATAACATGCAAAAAAAGAAAACAGTAAACACACATCGACTATTCTCTTAAGTTTTGTTTTAAAAATACATTTATCAAACATCATTTACTTCTTTGCCGATTTCGATTTCCGTCCATACGTCTGACTGCCATTGTCTCTCTTCATTCAGTTTTGGAAATTCTCATATTCTCGTCTCGTTTTGACGCTGGCCGAAGCAATCGCGGCACGAATTGCGCGACAGCTCGCCTGATCCGTTGCGTTCGTTCGTTAATTGTCACGGTGGCGAAGTTGGAAACAGCCGGGTACACGTAGTAGATGGCCAGGGCTTACCGCGCGTATCGCGTTTAATTGTGCTGCAGTTTTCCCGCGCGCTCTGTTCGCCTGCCACTATCCAGCACGAAACATCGCACACGTGCGTCGGGAAAGAAAAATTGTGGGAACAATACACAAATTCACTGCCACCCAACGTCCGGAAGTCGCTCGATAGCTGTTCGATGCTTGCAATTTCGCATTCTAACCACATCCGATAAAAATAACAATCATTTAATATGACGCAATCTTATATTTTTTATAGTAACAATTATATATATATATGTGTATGTGTGTGTGTGTGTATGTATGCGCGTGCGTGTGTGTGTAATTAAAATAAAAATAGTTCATTTTTAATTTAAATGAAATTAATATATATTGTATAAAAGTTTAAAATAGAATTATAATGCACATGTGCATGTATCTAACAATACAAAATATCTCGTCGTTTATACAAATTGCCATATTGATGACATTGAACAGCAAAAATTATTTAAATATTTTAACATAATATGAAGACACTTAATATAAAGAGCCTACTATTTTATTTTAATTTTTTAAATTATTTTGTAGTGTTATATTAGAATCGTAATTTGTGTGTGAGTTGAGCAATTAATTTATCAAAGCATGTGTAAAAGTGATAATTTCGTCAAAATAGATAATTAAATAATTAAAAATTTTGGTTTTTTTTTATATTTTTAATATAATTCTATAATTCTTGACATAATTTAATTAAAATAAAATAATCGATCACCATATGTACCCAGACAAAATGTTGATCAATTTTAAAGAGTTCTATTTATTTTAAAACAGTATATTATTGATATTATATATTGTATATATTGTATTTTTTGAAGATTCTCTTTATTATTGCTAATGAGTGGAACTTTCTAAAAAAAATGTATAAATAAAAATATATTTTGAAACATAATTATGTGTTTTATAAAAGGCAGAATTCTTGAAAAACAACGTTTTACTTAGATACTCGTATGTGTTTACCTTTATTTGTAATTATTATATTTTAATCGATAGTTTCTAAAAGATAGAAATTTTTTTCTAACGCTTACATGGAACTAAAATAATAAATTTTTGAAGATCTGAAAAATAAAGAAAATAATATGAGATGATGAAGAAAAAACTCACAGGACAAAGTGTGACGGTTCGTGTACTTTGGTGTTTCAATTTCGCCAGACACATTTTTCTTTATTTTAACGCCATAACTATTTGTTTAAACTATCGAAAACTTTTATAGATCTATTTAAAATTAAGTCAGTATTCTTAATTGTTTATGAATTTCTACGAAAAGCTTTACACACACCATTAATGAAATTAAGAGCAGCATTATTGTAAATATTCTTACACATTTTTTAAAAATTCCTTTTTAACAAATTTTGAAGTGTATGTTGCTACAGATAAGAGATGTTTACTACGCATATTTCATGGTAATAGCATTTGCGTATATGCGTATTTTTCCATCTACTATTTTTCACTCATAAAACTGAAGCGCATTGCACACATGTGACATATAAAAAAATCAATATATACACGGTGTCTTATTTTAATCTACTATTTCTTTTATCTTTGTAGGGTAAGATTGAATCAAAAATATATTTACATAAAAGTTGTTTAATTCAAAGAGGGACATAAGTTGGAGCCATTGATTTGATCTTGGGTGTATATGCTAAAGTTATATGGAGATCAACTTAATTTTTTTTAATGGATCCTACCTTAAGTTTTTTATATAAATTAATTTTTTAATAATATTTTGCGTAAAACGTATATATAAGAGTGTATCAACTTTTGTTTGAACATATTTTTGATTTTACTCTGCAAAGATAAAAGAGGTGATAAATTAAAATGGAGCACCCTGTACATGAGTCGCGTATTAATTAAGACCAATCGTTTCCGTATCTAATTAAAAAAAGCGGCGTATTTTACTTTTCATATAAATATTTTTATATATTATAAAAAATACACAATATTATATAATACATTAATATGTATATATAAATTAATATTTAAATAAGATATAGAAGTTAATATAAATATAAGATTACAATTCACAATATCTGCGAAAGAAGATTAAATTTTGAGAAACATTTATCTGTGGTTGACAACTCTGTTATTTTCAACTATATATATTTTTCGGGCTTTACTCTCTTTATTCAAACGCGAAATTTAAATTGTTTTCTAGTCTTTATTCTCTCTTTCGCAATCGATAAAAAATTTAAATATGATTGTTAAAAATATCAACTATTAGAAAAATGTACAAAATCGAACTTTTTAAATTAGCAATATTGTAAACTTAACTGTTGTTTATGTTATGTAAAAAATATAATATACGCTTGATAAAGAAAATGACAGGAAAAGCAAGTAGAAAAAGTCTGTTTTTTTTTTATATCATTATTACATTTATTGAAACAGTATCCACGTCGATGGGTATTTTTACAATATAATATTCTATATCGCATTTTCGCGCGTTTTTAATCTTGTTTTTTTTTTTTTTTTTTTGATTCATGCTTAAGTTCTCCTATAACATAATATATTATCGATTATGAATTGTATGTACAATGCAGTCTAATTTCTTATCTATATAATGTGCAACATTCTCCGTAAGTATGCGAATCGCAGATGTCGATTATCTAATTCACAAATAGGTATACCCCTCTCGATATTTTTCTGTTTGATCACTCTTTACCCACAGGAATATTATTATTAAATCTCACAATTGAGCTACATATTTTTTCTTGTTACAAAAAATTACAATAGAATCTTTTGAAAAACAGTCGAAATGGAAAACATCGCATACATTTTTTTTCTATTGAATTAAACTTGATTAAATATGTATTTGGATTCTATATACAGAAATTGCTCGATGTATAAAGATATTTTTTTATTCATAAAATTTGACTTTTCAATTCATAAAAAAATTAAAATTTTCACTTTTCACTTGATCACTTTTTGTATGATTGCACTCCAAATCAGTCTCTCCGTACCATAGTGTGATTCGCAATTTTTCAGAGTACATATAAAATTTGTAATTAAATATTCGTTCATTTAATAATATATATCAATATAAATTATGATACAAATTATACATAAAATGATAAACACCGCGATATTTCTCCTCCGATTTTGATTTTTTTCTGAAATTTCAGAAATGATGGACAATCCTCAACGATTAATAGATCTTAGCTTGTATTGTTTTCCGAGCTACGACGTTATAAAAAATCTATCCTAAGAGATCGCATCTTAACATGTTAATTATTATGATATATTTCTTTACTCGTGTTACATTACATTTCGTAATAAATCTATTATCTATTGATTTATCGCTATATCCTATATTACGTACAATGGATTATTTAATGATCAGATCTAGCGTCTTGCTTTCTCTCTTGTATTCTTTTTTTCTCGGAGAAGACGATTTAGATTGGAAGAAATTAATTGAAAAAGTCATTAAAAGGTATTTAAATTTTGTTAAGCTTAAATCGAGATGTAATAGATTTAGTTAAATAAACAAAGGGTCGAATAATTAAGCATTTATCTTTAGAATTTGATGGAAATATGTGATTAGATCGACACTAAAGTCGGAAGACCACTGTAATTTAATATTAATGAACAAAGTTTATGATCAAGTTAATGAAAAGTGAAGTTTTAAGCGTGGAATTATATCAATTATATATAAACTTATTTAATTTACTTACAAAGTGCAATAACCAGTAAGTCACTAAGTTTTCTTAAAATGAAAAATTTGGATTATTTAACAAATTACTAAATTTGCTTACACAGAAAAAATATAAATAAACTATATAAACATCTAAAGTTTCATATTTTTTTATTGTAAATAATTTTAATAGATTTTAACAACATATACAATAAATTAATTCCGCATAAGTAATATAATAATATTTTAGAAAATTTAAATGATTTATTATAAAGACAACTTTTTATTAATTTTGCAAAAGAATTTTTATTTGTTAGAAATTTTATCAGTTTTGCAAAAAAACTTTTATTTCTCTTATACTTATATTTTTTGATCTCTCGAATTATACTTTCCGTATATCGACGTAATATTATCATGATACGTAATGTGAACGCTTATTATTGATCTATTTAAGTACATATATATGTACGTATTATCTTTTCATACTCTTTTATCTATAAACGAGCTTCGTGTTGTATACACTTTAAAAATGTCCATTATCCATGATCGATTGATGTTAATTGATTATATTTTGATTGATCGGAGAATTTATTTTGACGCGTATTTTGATTCTCGAAAAAATTATTTTAATATTTTCAGAGCAGAGTTCGAACGAATTTCTGGAAATGAATGAAATAATATATGATTGGAGGAGAAACATTACCCTTGTGTATGGCATTTTGATAATCAAACGACAAAGCAAGATATCGCATCGATCTTGCGAGTCATTTAGTATTTAACATTTCTGCTTGCAATAAACAAACAGAAACATATCGAGAATAGACCTATCTACTACCATTACTATGACGATCAGTTTTCGTAATTCGCTCATTTTTTTATAAGATAACCGCGTATACTGTAAATATTCTCTTGATATTAAAACAATATTTTAACAACAATCATACTTTATAAATCCTTTGTAATAATGTTTTATAAATTTTTTCAGAATTAATTTTTGTTTGCGCACGCGATGACGCGCGTCTTTTTACGTCTTCGACTAGTTCACAGTCAATTAATCATTTAAAATATTGAAACTAATTGTTTTAAAATGTAACACGCATGCGTATTAACTCTCTTTTTCTTTCTCTCTTTAAGATAAAAACTCTTTCGTAAATTATTTCTTTGTTTTTTTTAAATACATTTTAAAGTAAAGATTAGGTTGTCAAATTTTCAATAACATTAAATATTTGGAAATTCTGAAAAGACGACAATTTCGCAATTGCCTGAATTAATTGAAATTTCATACCACAAGAATAAAATATTTTCTTATATAAATTTCCAATTTTTTATATAAATATTATCTGGTTTAAATTTAATTCCTATCTTTTCATGATAAATTACTCTTATGGTTCTTTAAAGAAATAACATCAGTGCACATCATATTTGCAAATTATGACATCTATCTTAATAGTGTTTTTGGTAATATGTGTTTAACAAAAATAATAAAATTAAGTCGAAATTGAGCATAAGTACATAAGCACATGTAAATCAGAAAGTATATATAATTTCTGGCATGAATCAAATTGAATTATGCCCAAAAATACAAACATAAGTTAGAATTTTCTAAAAAATTTACATTATGTATTATAACTAATATAAAATATATACAATGCCCACAAACACAGATCAGACGCGCGACGGAAAATGATGGTTAGTCACGTGACAACTCTCGCACGTGCATTGTACTGTACAACAAGGTCGCGGTAAATCCTATATACGTTCGTTAATTGTTTTATATACAAGAGAGCTTTAACTATCTGATAATTATTACGCAAGTAGTTGACAATCATTAGATTATAAACTTTAATTTATGTAATAATTATCTCATAGCTATCGAACGGATCCAGCCATCGATACTCGATTTGAAAACATTGGAAATCACGATAGATCATGCGACCGATCTTTTATTCCCAGCACATTATAACTTTATTGATCGATGTGGAATATTCTACGAGGCCCTTATTAATTTAATTAAAATACAAATCCTAATTGCTCTCGCAACGAAATCACGAGATGAACAGTTTCTTCATTACTAAAGAGAATCCACGCACATTCGTTGAGCCACATGTAACACATGTCGATTTAATAAAAAGCACAAGTGCGAGAAAGTTCTTTTGGCGTACGATCAATCATGGCACCACTAATATGTAATTCGAGAATGGTCGTCCGGGCACACTTTTCGCATTTAACACGACGATTTCATACAAAAGAAGATATAGTCTAAGACAGATTTTCGTGTTAAAAACGTACGTGTTAAAGATTGTCCGCCACTGCGTCCCTCACACAGAACTCTGGTTAGCTGCACGTCGTCTGTATTGTTCTCTCGTTCGTCACTTTCGAGCACTCGATAAACGGATACGGGCAGCACGTGATGGCGACGAGTGAGTTGAAAGCGATCTATCGCAGTCGCCGAGTTTCCCGATTTTTTCGTTTCGCGACCGTCGGCCTCCGCGTTTACTTTCGATATTGTCGCGACCGTCTCGACGCGTTTGACACTTCTTTCCCTTTTTCTCCCGTTTAAGATGTACGATTCACAACATGGCTGCTCACCTTAGCAGATTCGCGACTATGAGAGTGATGCTAGCGAGCAAAATAGTCGGGGCTACACCGCAGCTACCACCATGTTGCATCGCCGCTGGATGTTCACCTAAAACAGAAACGTGCAAACCGCATCTTTAGTCCAGCTCAGCCTCCAATTTTGTACAGTAAGTATATTAATTATTTTGTTTAGCCATTTGTATTGTTATAGGGTGATATATTTATCACTTTTACCGTATTTCTTTTTTTTTTAATCTCAAATGTTTTTAATCGTAAATATTGTCTGAGATGACGTGTTTTATTAAACGTTACATTAAAAGATAATAATTAACAGAGAAGAAACAATAAATGTGAATATTTTTGCGCATACTTTTCTAATGCAGTTATTTGTCACATTTAGCTGCAAGTAATAATAGGGAGTTTAATAGTTGTTCATTGCGGAGGCAGCACATATAGAAAATTGTTGGCAAGAGTTAAAGCAAATTTTATGATCCCAATAACTAATTCTAAATAAACTACGTCACAGACTCGTTACATTGAATATTATCTCGGGTAGCTACATAACGGAAGAGTTTAATTGCGCAGCCCTAATTAGATTCACAATGTAGGTTAATCGTTCGTATAACCCGTTAAACGCTAAGTAAGAACTTTCCAGCCTAATGACAATCTCGCAACCTAGGTTCTATATGAAATAAGCGGAAAATTGGGAAAATAAAATACAATAAAACAAATTCGTCTTTAAAACGATCTAATGATTTAACGTATTCACACGTGGTTACAAATAACATATATATTACAACAAGGATTAATCCTTTGATTGATTAATATTGGTTAATAATTTAATTATGTTGGTTACCTAGTATTGCAAATTTCTTAATAAGATGATACTTTAATTAAGTATTCTTTATAAATGTTCTTTATAAATTAAGACGTGTTTTACTATATATATGTATTTTTTCGCACATGTAGGTTACAACGTGCAATAAATGTATAAAAAGCGAGCAACTTTTATACGTCGCTATAAGGTTCAGACAGGAATAATGCGTTTGACGCACTGTTTATGCAATGTGCGTTCTAGCAGAGTGTAAAACGTGCCATAGCACGAGTTTCAAACGAAATATCGCTCTGTTCGGCAATAACTGCAGCTATGGCGAGCACCGCATTCGGGGGCGAAACAGCAATTTCTCGCTCCATGACGACGGTGCGCGATATCGCCGTTGCGCACAAAACATACACATACGTACACACACACACAAACACGCACACAATGGCAATAAAGATAATCACTGGTCCGGCGGTAGGAACATAACGGCAGTCCCGCATCGTGGTAACCGGTCGCTTGCCGGTCCCGCCGGAAAGGCCGCAATTTACGAGCAAATTGAAAATCTCATTTGACGGAGTTATAGGACCATTATATCGTGTTTATCTGGCCCGTTATCGAAAAATGACACCGGTCCACGACACTCGAAACGATTGACGGTGGGCATAGGCGGCCGACATGCGTAATTGCGTTAATGCGCAGATAGTACGTGTTGGAACGGATAGCCCCGGGGTCGCCCCGTACGGGTTTATCGGGAAATAATTGAAATTTGCGGTCAATTTTGCAGAGTAATCAGCTGTGTTTGAAATAACGTCGATGGCCGATGCGCCGACCACCGCGACCGGGTGCGCCCCGTAAATTAATTATGCAGACGAACTGCGCCGCATTAATTTTCATCCGGCACCGGAAGCGGCCGATCCGCGGTGTGAGGCGCGTGCTCAGCCGGGCGTTTCCGGACGAAAGTGGGTGCGATCGATGGGTGATTCGAGGGAGGAAAGCGCGCCGTGGTCGGACAGCGCGGGGAAACGGACAGAGCGAGGGCTGCGTGGAAACCGTGAAAACGTCGAAGAAAGCTTGTTAAGTTCTGCAATTCGATTGCCGTGCAAACGCGCGGTGTACGTGGCGGGAGATCTAGTTGCCTAGTTACCGAAGGGGTTTGTTGATTTTTGTAGCACTCCGACATGGGGCATGGGGCGCTTCGAAAACATTAATTTAATCAAGAGTTGAGAGGAGAGGCCAGCGGTATTGTAAATTTATTGCGCTGTTGCCCAGGATGCATGCTGCGTCATGGTCGAACGGAGCAAAATGAAAGTTGTCGAATATTGATGCAGTTTTTTTTTTTTTTTTTTTTTTCACTGAATATTATGTAAACAGAGACATCATATAAATAAAATAATGACAATATGTTTATATAATAATTATAATTATTCCTATAATTATTTTATGCAAGATATTATTTTCCTTTTAAAAATTCCTTGTTAATATTAAATTTCTATATTTGTTAAGAAAAAATTAATTCTAGTTATGCTACCAATATTATTACATAAATGTAAGCATTATTTTGGTATATATTAATATATTACACTTGGTATGTATTTTACAATTACGTATATTTTAGTTTGAAGTCATGAAAAAATTCTCAATAATTGAATTATTTTATAAAAATTTATAAATATTTATTATAATATATAAATCTCTTCACTTTGGGTACACGGCAGGATGCGCGAAAGTTGTCAATTTCGAACAGCTGCAACGAGTTTCACGAGATGCGCGTGCCAGGACAGCAAGCTCACAATGATTGACAGGTTGGATTGGTGAACTTGCCGAACAAGATATTACATGTGTTATCGCAAGCGCACTGTGCCGGCTGACAATAGATCAAAAGCGGGAGTATATGCGTGCGGTGCCGAGTACTTGCTGCGACTCCAATATACGAACCTGTCAAACTTTATGACGGGGGATTTCGATACTTGATGAATGAACGCATCCCATCTCTTTCGAATGTCACATTTCAGGAGCCTAGCTTCCTGTCATCAAACTTGTGTCGCGAATACGTGAGCGTTTATTAATGTGAAATTTGTCGGTCGTGCAAACATAATCTAGAAGCTACCGTAAAATTTGACTATTCTTCTGACTTTTTATTCAGTAGATTAAAAAAAAATGAAATAGATAATGCGCGGAATTTCTAGATTCTTTGTCTACGAAAAGAAACTAAAATTTGTTAAATTCAACTTCTATTCTGTGTCGTAAAATAATAGAATGTAGACTGCTAAAAAGAAAAAGAAATTTAGAGATATAGTTACTAAACTAAATGCATAAAAAAGGTTTAAAAGTCTTGGATAACATAAATATCCTAATATTACGAATTAGGATATAAAAATAATAAATATTTATGTTTCAATAGTAGAAATAATTTTGATTTAGAAGTAAAATACAGAAAGATTAAGGACGCAAACAGAGAAAGCGAGAGAGACAGAGAGAAAGAGAGAGAGAGAGAGAGAGAGAGAGAGAGAGAGAGGGGGGGGGGAGGGAGGGGGAAAAAGAGAAGTAATTTAGCTTTTGCTGTAATTTAATTATACTAAATAAATAATTAATTAATATAATAAATAAATGTGTGTGTGTGTGTGTGCAAAAAGCTAAGTAATCATACGATAATAATGTATCAAATAATTACAGTATAATTAAGAGGAGTGTAATATATTTCAAATATGTACTTTTATATGTGTACAGCTAAGCGATGGATAGTGACGTTGAAATGGATTACCAACCGTTTTAATGTCCATTTATAATATTTCGCTTGCAAAATATAAAAATGGAATATACGCAAGCAAATTTATTAAATCATTGAAATATAAATTTGCATCTGCCAAAGAGATGGCTTGCAGATTTATGTGGAGTAGAGCTTTATTGTAGCCTTGACAGACAGAAACTAATATTACAGCATTTTACTAAATGTTGTAATTTTATTATTATGTGATGTAATAGATTTTTTTAAATATTTTTATAAATATTATGTATAATTTCTTTATGTTATTATGGATTATAGACCTAGGATCTAAAAATATTAAATTTAAATTTAAATATAAAAAAAATATGTACATGCTATAAAAACGAAAACTTTGTTTATATTTTTGTGTATATTAAATTAAATATGCAATTATTTACAAATATATCTGTGTTATTATTTAGAAATGTTTTAAAATCAATTTAAAAAAGGCATTGCAATACTTTTTGAAATTTATGAAAACAAAACTTATATTGAGATAGATTTTAGAGAATGATTATATGCTAATGAAATAACTTTCAATTTCTTAATGATGTTTTATGTTTTCAAATAATATTGTATATTTTTGAAAAATCACAAATATTACTAAAATAAAAAAATTGTTGGAATCAACGAAATACGAAAGTCAATGCGTAGTTGTATATTTAATCGAATAAATTCACACGAAACTAGACACCGAATTTTTTCCAGATACCTCTAAAACAAATATCATGCAAATCCGGTTGTAGTTAATCGAAAACAAGCGGTTAGCCGCGAGCTCTGATCGAATTGTGATATAGTGGACGTGAAAATGCGGCATTACAAGAATGCCGACATGGAAATGTTTATACGCCAAATGCTTGGAGATTTTCTTTTTTCACATGCGATGGCTCTTGAGTGTGCGTGTGCACGCGACGTTTATCGAAAAGCGTGCACATGACGCAGCAACTCGACTTGACTCGGCTCGACTTGCTTCTCGTGCTTCTCCGCCGCGTCGTGGAAGAAAAAATTAAAGCTACGAAGAGGAGAAAAAAATTCGACCATATCGAATCACATGACGCAAGAAAGATTTTACACCTAATATTTTACCCCAATAAAAAAAAAAAAATGAAAAAAATTTATTCTACTAAATATTATAGAATAATTGATACTAATTTATATCACCAGTAATGAAAATTATACAATGATTTATTTATGCGACCAAACTGCCAAATCAAATTTATTATTAAAAGGTTGACATCGACGACGTTTCGATCTTTGGTTTAGGTCTTTTTCAAGTCTTGATTGACGCTGACGGTTTGAGGTATTACAGATCGAACATTAAACTTACACGTCAGAAAGTCGATTAAGGATAGAATAATTTTGCGATACTGCAACAATAAAGAAGCTTACCAAAGTACTAGCCATACTACTAGTAATATCGAGACAATAATGTCTAGATAAAATATTGCAGTTTGATATTTCTATTGTTTGGATAATTCGCTTGCTAAATGAATTACATTGTAGTGTGGAGCGTGTAAATTGTCGAGAACTTGCCTCTGACTTTGTTTATCGAGCGAAAGTCTCGAATGGTTTGCAAGTGGCATATCGTGTTTGCTGAATAGAAACTAATTGATCTTTATAAAGCAGTAAACTTTCAGTTTAAATGTCATGCAATTCAATGTACATGTAATTTAATTTGCATCATATTATCTCGCTACCTCTCTCTTTCTTTCTTTTTCTCTTTCCTTCTCTCTCTTTCTCATTTCGTAACTAGTCAAATAATAGATGAATAAATCTACCAGCAGTAAAAAGGAACACCCTCCACGAGATATGCCTAAGCATGAATATTAAATTCGTCATATTTGCCATGATAAAATTCGTCATATAAATGCAACGCATTTGCATTTGTTGAAAATTTAGCAACTTATCGCATCGTGTGGGAAGCGGCTTGGTAGATAATACTCGTGATATATGTAGGTTCTCCCTAGTGTCGGGTTATCTGAATATTTTAACCGCGAATATTCAGACGTTTTCATCGCGATATGTCATTAAGCAGCCCTGAGTATCCGAATATCCGGATATCCTACTGCCGGGTACATTGCGAGGCGAGAGATGATGGACTGCCGGATAAGTCCGCGTCATAAAAAAATCGCTTACCATTCAGCACGTGGACCATTACGCTCGCTGGGTTCGCGTTGCTAGGGATGCAGGTGTAATTTCCGCTGTCGGTCAATCTGGCCTGTGTCACCAGTAGTCTGCTCGTCGTGCCGGTATCCGTTTTCTCCGTCTCCAGGGAAACACCGCCCCTGCGGTGAACACTGAATTATCGCAGATACTTTGACGTCGTTCTCGTCACACACATCGCTACTTTATGATTAGTTCTCTCTGCAGAGAGAAGACGTTGCTTTAAGCGAGAAACGTCAATAGCAAGCATGATTGTAACACAAATGGCAACGTAATCGCGCGCAGTTCAACGTTTGTCAACGGATCTGACGATCCACGCGCGTGGTAGGAATGAAAAAAAATCACATGTCTTTCAATAAAACTGATGTCTATATTAATGTATCGCTAAAAACGCGACAATTGCGAACGTATCGCAAAAACAAAATCTGTCACGTAACGATTTTAACAAGTGACATTATAATTCTTTCTGACAATACAAGTGACAAATCTCGTCATCACTGCAGAGAGAAAAAAAAATGGTAGAGAATAATTTTTATTTCATAAAAAACGTCATCTCCAATCCCTCTAAACTAATCCGAATAAAATTGCCGGATTAAAGATTGTTTGCTTTTTCGATTTTCTACGATACTTCTCGGGATTGACGGGCCTGAAAAGATTAAAGACGGGATGTTCTAACGCTTTCAGTTTGACGATACAAGTAAAGTAGAGTAGAGATTTGAAAAACCAACTCAAGCTTCCCTTCTTGTTTGTCGAGGCGAGAAAACGCGAAATATCACTAGGATCTCGTTTGATTAAGTGATAATGCGGTAATATTCACGAGCGAACAGAAACGTGCACGTGTATGTGTATATGCGCTCGCGTGTAAAGAAAAAGGAGGGTTACAGGGAAGCGAAACTGAGAACTCGATTCTCGCGGCTTGTACCTGGGACTGTCGAAATCCACCACGGCACCTCCGTGATGCCACGAAACGCTGCTGGGAGGTGTACTTCGTACATTAACTTCACACGTGAGGCTTATCGTGCTACCCTTCTTTACGTAGACGTCTTCCGGCCCCAGAATTGTTGCCTGCGCAGCTGCAACATACGTTAAAAACCGTACGCTTAAATATTCCGCATTCCTATCCACGTATATCTGCGCTAATTGATGGATTGGAATTAGGAACATGTCAATATTAAAGTCATTTACTAAAATGAAATTTATAATACAATTTTACCAGCACTATTTTTACGGTTTGTTTTACTATATGCTTAGAGTTTAAATAATGTACCGTAATTATGATAGCATGTTTAATATGAATGAGACTACTATTAAAAAGATGACAAAATTGATACTATATTTTTTTATATCAATAGAGTTTGTTAAAAAAATTTATTATGTGTCATATTTTTATATAAAAGACTAGAAATTTTTCTAATATAATTTTTCTTTCTTTGCTCGCAGATTTCTATTTTTGATACAAAAATCCAATGTTATATGCATATGTTTCGAAAATTTAATTGTTAATTCTATATTATTATTAAAAAATGTGTATGAGATGCATTATTATTTTGTAATATATATAATTTACATATAGATACATATAATTTTTACATATAATTTAATTTTTTATATTTTCTTTTATAAAGATAAATATTAAATAGAAGAATACAAACACATACATACATATTAACATATGAATAACATATTATTTCAATATATGTTATGAGGCAAAGAAAATTATGTAATTTTGCATTAACATCAATTCGACAAAATTTTAGTCACATTTAGATAAAGTTTTTTTTGCTATGTACTGATATAATTTTTATTTCCAAGGTCACTATATGTTGCAAAGTTTGAAAATATTGTTGATGAAATGAATCGATTTAAACGATGCGCTTTTACATGATAAATTTTTAACTTATATTAAAAATTGCTTCTTTAAAATATTGATAACAATGTTAATTTAAACTTAGGAATTTAGAATAAAAGCAAAATTAAAACTCTTTTAACTTTAATAAACTAATATAATCTAGAAACTAAAATATACTAATTAATTTATAAAAATATATACACATAAACCAATTTAATATAGCAATATAATAGAATTATAATATTCTAGAAGCATTAATTTTTTAAAGTGCATTATCAAAATCGTAAAATATATTAATCTGTCAATGTCAACAATGACCTGCTAGGTCAAGACAGGTTTTCAATTAGGCTAACAGTACTTACTTGCTACTCGAATTTTTCTCTGCAATTATTTTAGGAAATATAAAAAAACATATAACATGCAAATTTCTGAATTTAGAAATTCTAAAAATAATTATAAATTTTCTAAATTATATATATATATATATATATATATATAGAAGAATGCAACTCTGTTTATTAGAGATAAAATATTTCTTCATCGATAAATTCTATCGCTAACAGTTATCTACAAATCCAAATAAGTTGAGGCCATTCAATTTTTATAAAAACTTAATTGAAGAAAGATTTTCGTGTTATGTTCACGTCAAGTTTTACCGTTTTAAAAACAACATCTGGTTGTCGAACGGTTCGCCAAACATTTAACGCATGCTATATTTACGAGTTGCAATATTACTGCAGATAATTAGCACGTGTTAACGTCAGCCGTATTTTCAAAAAAAAAAGTATTTATTGACAGTTTCGAACATTTCACGTAACAATGTCTAAACGAAAAGCTGTCTATGTGTCCCTTCTCATGCTACGACCTCAACTCATTGACGAATGAAACCTACTGGGCTCGATCGTTCATTTGTGTTATATATACAGAAAAAGATCCATGCAGAGTGTTATTACACGCAACTAAATATTGCAAATATAAAATTTCTAGCTGCTAGCAAATTTAACAGCTTGGAAAAGGAATCTGCTCTTGCGTGAGTCTAACCTGAGTTGAACGTCCGGTGAATGGCGTTCGGTGTGGTGGTGGCAGGGACAGGGGCACTTTCTGGAATGGGAGGACAGAAAAGATATCGAGTTAATCGATTTCGTCGAGATCTATTGTTTCGGGGCTGGGAATTGAACTAACGTCGAAAGCACTACCGATATATATATATGGATCGCGTATACCTGCGAAGTTTCGAACAGAAAAAAAAAAAAACATTGTCAACGAAATCATTTATTGCATTCTGTTTTCTTTTGTTTTTTATTATGCATTTTTTTGAACGTATCGATATAGTGGAGCTTTGCCGATTTCCAGTTTAATATATTAAAGATTTTTGTCTCTCTCTCTCTCTCTCTCTCTCTCTCTCTCTCTCTCTCTCTCTCTCTCTCTCTCTCTCTCTCTCTCTGTCTCTCTCTCTCTCTTAATAAAATAGAATTTTATTTATAATTTTAATTAATCTTGTTTAGATCTTCTGGAGTTTAATTGATAACCAAATTAATAAAATCAGATTGCTAGTATTGTACATATCTGTTTAAGCTCACAGATATTTGTATAATAGATTTTTAATTAGAAAACCCCGTTCATGAGTTCTTTAATACAGAAATTTTAATCATCGAGATATTTAAGCAAATATCGCGTATATATGTATTTACGTTTGATAGACGAAATCGATACGGTGCGCTGGTAATCAAAGTGACTGCGATGTTATGCGATTACTCGATTAGAGCAAAAGATGCAACAAAACTATTCGATACTTTAAGATATTTTTCACGTAACAGACATGCAAGCGAAAGCATTAATCACTTTGGTCATGCTGGTGCGTAATCGGATATCCAGCAGTGTCTTTCCTGATCAATCAGGTGATGGACACTTACGAAAGCGTTCAGGTATTCCTTCATCTATTGTAAATTACGCAAAATATTTACAGCGGCATAAAGTCACGGAATCTAATTTAACCCTTTCATAGTTTTTCATTGATTTAATTGAAATTTAACAAGGAAATTAAAAATATTTTAGAATGTTGCAGTAATCAATTAGTTTCAAATTTGTATTCACAATTATAAAGTGTGTATAATTTAATATAATATTATATATATATATATATATATATATATATATATATATATATATTTATAATAATTTATTAATTCATTATAAATACATATTAAAATCTATATTTAGAGAGTATTATACATATATTTTTTAATATAATTGATTGTCTTTTTCATAAAGATAAAGAATGTGTGTATATGTGTGTGGGTGTGGGTGTGTGTGTGTGTGTGTGTGTGTGTGGGTGTGTGTGTGTGTGTGTGTGTGTGTGTGTGTGTGTGTGTGTGTGTGTATTATTTTGTCCACCATAAAACTTATTCGAAAATATATTTTATATATATTTACATATTTGCTTTTTTATTAAACAATCCATGAAAGGGTTATCTGATAGACTTCTTAGAAACTTTACGACCTTGATTTTACCTTCAACTTTTAACATGAAGGCTAAGTTCATTTTGGGCTCGGTGTTAACCTGGCATTCGTAAACCCCGGCGTCTCGCGGTTGGACGTAATTGATCTTCAGCGTCCATTCGTCGGATGCTTCAGGGTGCTTAACGGAAAATCTTGCGTCTCCTGTGTAAGCGTGGATCGATGACGTCAGAATATGCAAATCCCTCTTACGTATCCAGGAGACCTGCAACCAAAGTGAATGCCCGATTAGACTTTATCCGCTCGAAATCCGACCATCAATTTGCCGATTTGAATAATTGATACGATTATCTAAATATTGCACGTCTATTTTCCGCAAAATATTATTCGCAAAACTATAAAACATCATTTGCAATAAATTATACATTATACATTAATATCGGTAAAGAACTTCAAAGTTTCAAGAAAATTCAAGA
Organism: Anoplolepis gracilipes; assembly: GCF_047496725.1. NCBI lineage: Eukaryota > Metazoa > Arthropoda > Insecta > Hymenoptera > Formicidae > Anoplolepis > Anoplolepis gracilipes. The sequence continues at coordinate 21,707,628 of NC_132970.1, read as the reverse complement.
AAATTTGCGTGAGATATTATTAATTCATATTTATAAGTCATATTTACAAGATAAAAAAAGTAAATAAATGTTAATCCTTCGTTGACGGACAATTTGAGTCATATTTTGATTTATTTATCAATAACATATGGTTCTGGCAATGAAGGGTTAAGCTCCGTTGACCTAAATAGATTAATTTACACTAATTAAGCTGATTTCTCTCCCAACTAAAATATTTGTTGAAAAATAAAATTGAAAAAAATAAACATACAGTATTATTTACTTGTTTATTCCTATAGAAACTATGCGATCTAATATTTTGTTGCCTCAAGCTTTTGCTGCTATTCAATTTTAAACCAAAATATTATTCTATTACATATTTCCGGAACATATGTTTTCAGATCAAAATACAGCGATTGTACAAGCGCAATCGGATCTGATCGACCTTAATTCATCAAATGATAGCAATCAGCCGATAGCGCAATTAATCGACTACCGGTTAATCAGTATCCAACTATCCATTTATTTGATCAATTATGTCAGCCGTCATTAACCCCGAATACTGCCGCCTCATTTGCTTTAAAAAGCAATGTTCGCTTTCGGTCGTTTCAGCTGTCATTCTCCATTGTTAGCGGAAATATTTCGAATTCAACAATAATTTCCGTGGCCGCGTAAGTGTGTAATGCGTCGACGATCAGTTCAACCGGCCATTGTTACAATGCTTTTTGCACAAACATGTGTAACGTTTTGTCACGTAAAAGTTAAATATTGTCACTTCGTGTTGCATATAAATATTATTACGTTTCATCGATGTCGTCATCAATTGTTGATCGAATAAGTACGTCGTTGTAATAAGTGAATTATCACTTGGATATACATCAAAATTTGTAATCCGGAATCGTCACCACTTAGTATATACATACATGTTTGTATGGCATTGCAAACAAAATTACGTTTTCGTGGTAAAGGGCTTTGTCTGTCAAGTATGCTACAAAGCAATTTTAATGACTTTTTTGATTTTCTGAACTTGCAATTAACGTCATAATTGTGGTTGTATCAAAAGACACATGTTTTCTGTGCTTTTTATATATCCTGCTAAAAACTCTACATTACTTTGTTAGAATTATTTTAATATTATAGTGAAAAATTTTAATAAAAATATGTAAATAAAATTTAATGATAAATCAATAATTATTTTTTATCTTATTAGATATTTTCATGATTTTTAGAGTTGCGATAAAAATAGTATAATATACATGTGATTTAATTTCACGATTTTTATAAATAATAACGTCTTGTTTATTTTAGTATTTAGACTTTTTCTATCATTAAGTTTGATAAAAATTGGGTTTCTTTCACAAAATTGAGTCACATGTTCCATTTTGTACATTAAGTTTGGCAAGAAGCCGTAAACTTATCTTCAACTGCTACAAGTTTGATTCCTTCTAAACTTTTCATTTATCTATTTGTCTCAATTTTCCTTCTTCTCAATGTCTTCTTACGATTTGTCTTTCTTTGATGTTTCCTTTTTTCGTATCAAATAGAAGAGAATTATTACATATAGATTACACAGGACTATTTTAATCTTCATTCTCTTCAATCGCAAATTGCGTAATGTTTATCTAGAGGTGCTTTATATAAATTCGATATAAAACAAGAAATTCATCTATTCGAGGGAAATCCTTCGTAGGTGATCGCGATGAAACATTCTCTCAAATTACTTGAATTTCTCGATTGTCTCGAGCCGTTACGACACCAGTATTGTTTAATCGATGACGATGGCGCACGTATAACGACCGGATTGGAAAAACGCATTAAGTCTCCTCGCGTCCATAAGGGTAGCGTACGAGATGGCCGTTAAAGGTTTGTCTCCGAGCCACCCCAACAATTATAGAAGTACGTGCCTCCGACGAGCACACCTACAAGGTATCCTCGGCATCCCTTCCAACTCGCTATCGGAGCTGGTACTTCTAACCCTAGCAACGAGGAGATCGTTAAACGTATGTTCTTCCCGGGAAGAGGACACTCTCATCCCTCTCATTAATTATTCGCTGCCGCAGCCTTCTGGTAACCACCTCATATCTAGAAGGATATAATCCTTCCATATGGAAGGGACACATTGGATAAACGAAGTTCTAGATATTAGCGGCTGATAACGGTTGATTTTCTATCTGGAATGTACATATTAACCCATTTTCTTCTTCCGTATTGTCATTGGAATGCTTTTAAAATTTTTCACTTGCAAACAAATAGAATGTCTAAAAATTGTACACATCCGTCCGTAAAAATATATGAAATTAGAAATTACGCTACAGCTCGCTTAGTCTTTATTTGATACATTAAATTCTGGCATTTTAAAATTTGAACAGTCTACATGCGGCAAAATTATGTAAAACTGATAACAATTGTGAAAGCTGTAATTTTTCCAAAGGATTAGAAGACAAAATAAGAAATAGAAGACTTTTTAATATAAATTAAAAATACGCTCGCTTCCTTTCTTTTATCGTTTAGCATCTTTCTTCTTCACGATTATCATTTCGCGCCTTTTATATCTATGGTGCACCTTCGCCGGAGAAAATTAAATATCCTTTAGCTTTTAGGTTTTGCCCTCTGGGTCAGAAACCTTCATAATTTAGCCACGAAAATTTTATAGTTCCAAACTCTTAACTAGCCACTGAGATTACGAGAACAGGAATGTTACGTGCTCGACGCGTTATCGTGTCACTTTATTACAGCGATAGTAAGATAAATAAATGGGTTACGTTTGATGCATTGCTTACGTTATAATGCTGTTTGTAATGATGTCTAAGTAAGTGTTGAAAATACTTATTCTTCTTAACAACTCTTGAATAAACCTAATTTAAAGATAATAATATTTAATAAAACTAAGATAAATTAAAAAAAAATGCCTTTGGAGATATAAATATGTTGATATGTATTGTATCCATTTGATATAACTTGATTAAAACTTGTATTATTCTGAAGACACAACTTTGAAGCAAACATCTCGTTTCTAAGCGTTTTGAAATCAAACTGTCCGAGATTGGATTATAATCTTTGTGTGACACTTCTCTAAAAACAATTAACGCAATAAGTCACGAGATAACCAAATTTATTCCACTGCTTCCAAGCACAAGAAATCCTCTCTTTCTGCCAGTAACGAGAAATTACGAGGAAACAGAGGATAGTGCTCGCAATGTGGCGTCACTTTTAGAAATCAACGCGTCTCTGACGTACGAATAGTGAAAGGAATGAAACGAAAGCATCCTTCTCGCATGCTCTTCTCTTGGCTTTTTGTTCGTCGTATCTTGTATATATCCTGCAGGAATATCTGACAAGAGAGAGAGTATGTGTATATGTGTGCAAGTTTACGACTAACCGGATGGTACATAAAACATTTCTAAGCACAATTTGCCAGACGGTAACCGGCGTAAGCAACCTTTCAATGCTTTTGGCCTTTTGCCGCCTGCACGAAGATTTGTTATTTTCTGCTTAGGTCAACCTGAAAGCAGCCTGGAAACATGCCTCTTTGTGCGGTTATATGATGATGCGCGTCGTTCAGCAATCTCTATTTCCCTTTAATTCGTGGCAAATAGCTAGACTGAATTATAAACACATATAACTACTAAGGGCGCATAGGGTGAAAATTACATTCCGATTTTAGCGCTAGAAGCATGATAGCCATCAATTCGATTTTTTTTTTTTTTAAATATTACTTCAATGCGTTTTAATTTTGAATAACGGCTGATATTTATAATACCACTTCGTCAATAATAAAATGACTGGTGTTTGCTGAAAACGACATGGAAAATGATTGCAATTTATGAATAACGTTTGTCATTATTATGTAAAAAAGTTTTTAAAAAACTCTCGTATTTGTGACTTTTTTGCTTTCTTTTATTCTCTTTTACATAAATACTGACGTTTTCACCCTGTAAAAATTCCATCAATGCCAGCACAAGTTTTCTTAACCATTCACTGTAATCTGATGATATAAAAGGTTCTCTGCAGATATGCCGTGCGACAATTTCAATGCGAATGTGTCGTACGAATTGCAGATAAATTCTATTTACGTCTCGAGTCTCGATATATAATACAAGTAGTCGCACTTTTACACAACAAGTCAGTCGACATGTTGTGCCACAGCTCGAGTTCTCGTTTCTTTTTCCTCCAGGTTTTTTTTTTGAGTTTTCGTGGAATCTCGGGACGCAGTCAGGCATGTCGATCAATTTAGCCAAGACAGCTTGTATCCGGTCGGTTTTGTCTCAAGCGTGAACTAACAGACAATATCGACTGACGCGAGTGAAATAAAAAAGTGGAAAACAAAAATTTAGAAAAAGCTGCTTGAGAGCTCTGACACAATCCATTTACTCGTCAATTTTTAATAGCAGTGCTGACACTTTCGTTGTGTCAAAAGCTTTTGTACATGTCATTTGATATAACATCGAGAAAATTATGCAGATATAAATCTCAATTTACTTAAGCTTAAATGACATATACATATATCAATAAATAAATATTAAATATATAATTTTCTAAATATATATATTGTAGCACTAAATTTTTTATAGTTTAAAAATTTATATTATATTATTATTAACATATTATATCTAAAAATATACATTAACAAAGGTAGAGAGAAAAATAAAATATTGTTTTAACTTGTTTAATAAATTATTAAAAAAAAAAAAACAAGAAATATATAATTTATATACATGTATTTATTTATTTTTAAATAAAAATTGTTTAAATAACTTTTTTAAATTATATTTTTTAAATATATATGTACTATACATATTGTGATGGAATATAAGAATGCTTCTAACAATAAATAATATTAATATTTGATATTACATTATAATGTAGATTGTGAGCTACCGTTTCTAACATTATATAATCTGTTCGTTCCTCAGGTAGAAATTGCAAACGTGCGTTGACCGCAAGTAAATACTACATATTGAGAGGAACTAGAACATTAGCAAAATCCATCCGACCAAAACTGCAAAGCCGCATTGATCACCATTATGATGCACTCGCAAAATTGTCAAACAGTCTGCACCGCGCGAATCATTTCACACGCGTAGCAACATCGGTGAGAAGCATGCAGCACGATTATTTTATCGCGCCATAGTCGGTACAGTGAGCGATAGAAATTGGAGATACCAATTAGCAAGAGGTATCAATTTAATGGCCCCTCGGCATCGTTCGTCATCGCTGTTACTGCGGTGAAATGCGTCCGACATGGGTTGATTATCGTCGCCGTCGTTATCGTCGTCATTACTTGAATACCCTATCGGCCGCTTCAACCCCCCCGCTTGCCTCCTCTCTCATTTCCCTTCATCCGCTCTCTTTCTCTTGCATATCTGTCCGATTTTGCCACGACAACTCTCTCTCTCTCTCTCTCTCTCTCTCTCTCTCTCTCTCTCTCTCTCTCTCTCTTTCTCTCTCTCTTTTGCTCGCTCGCTCGCTCGTTCTCTTGCTCTTTCTATCTTGTTTGCTGACGAGAGCAGCATGCAAATAATATTCGCTCATGATAATAAATTAACTACATTTTATGTGCAAATAAATTGATGCATTATTATGACATCTTGTTTGCGTAATGTTTTGTAACTAATTTTATCAGTGATTTTAATGTTGAATTTTCAGAGAATCTGTATGTTTTTGCGGGTTGATGAACAAACTGCATCACGGCATGTTAATTTTAGAAAAGGGGTTTGTAATTGACATTTTGTGAAAGCATGGTCAATGAGCTGATAGACAATTTCAGTCATGTTATTATTTTGACATGAGAGTCGAGATAAATTATATAGAGTATAACAGAGGCATTATGAAGAGAAGAGAAATACTGCTCAAACTTTCATCATGTGGAAAATAATTATTAAAGAGCTTGAAAATTATGTTATCACAATTTAATTAGTATGATATATTAGCATTATGGTAAGCGCGAAATTTTGTAAAGTAAAAATTTCGAATAAAAAATGTGTCATTTAAGCGAGCTGTCAAGACGAGGCGAGATTAATGCCGGACAATCGGATGGATTTCTAGAGAACTGTCGGAGGACACTTAGGTGTGGCATGAATCCAAATTCTCACGAAATCTCACTAAAAGGAAACAGAGAATGGTCGGTGCGGAGACAAACGGCGCTTCTCTTTTAACTAAGTGGCTCCAGAAAGAGAGAGAGAGAGAGAGAGAGAGAGAGAGAGAGAGAGAGAGAGAGAGAGAGAGAGAGAGAGAGAGAGAAAGGGAGAGGGAGGATTGTTCGCTCACTATCTATTACAATGTTCGATTATTAACACCAAAATAAAAAATGCAAATAAAGGAAAACTGAAACGGAGAAATCTTGGTTGACTAGATGTGAAAAATGAATCGCGATAAGAATCGCATGAAAGAAGATGTATGAGAGGTTGAAAAAGTGCGATTTTGATAAAACATGAAGAAAAGAGCGAGAAAAATGGTTTAACGAAGCAGCGTTTAAAGGAGCGAGGTTGTTGAGATGAGTTTGATATAGAATAGACGTAGTAAAACTTGAACAACAGACGGGAGATAAGGACAAATTGAATTAGCAAAGAAAGCAGATGACACAGTTTCTGTAGAAAATAAAATCATGTTTGAATATTTTAAAAAATAGATTACACTAAACTAAAAAGAATATTGACACGTGGATTACGAAGAAGTGATGAAGAGAATGATTACGAAAAGCAAATAGATAATTTTTCGGTAAGAAGAATTCAAATTCTAAGTTGTATAAAACAGAGTAGTTAAAATTATATATATATAAAATAAGGCATAAAAACTTTATATGAACAATATATCTTTTTTTTAAGAGAAAGTATATACTTATCGTCTTTTCTAAGATGATTGCCATAGAAATTTTTAATAATAAAATACAAAGCAAAAATATAGGGGTTCTTCTATATATAATCTATTATTGTATGTATAAGAATGAGTTAATTTTTTTGGTTATATTTGTAATGTTATATATAATATTTAATTAATATTTAAAACCAGCATATAAAATCAATTATAAATCTGACATATTTCTAGATACATTTCATAAATATATTTAAAAAATAAACACTGTGTAATTATGTTTGTATGTACACAGAAAGAAGAAAAAAGGTAAAACGAGAAAAAGATCGCGAAATATCTTGAAAAAAAGCTAGGTTCAGATCTCGGTAGTCGAGAAAGTAGAAAAAACCGAAAGAGCAGACGGAGATATCGGATAGTGAAAAGGGATGGAAAAGTAGGGTGGTACAGGCGAACAGTCGACTCAAAGAGACAGCAGCTAATTAGTATTGGAGCTCGGTACGCCTCTTTGCAGTGCAAGGGCTGCCCACCCACCGATGGCACGACAGATCCGAAGGTGTTGCTAGGGGTGTCTTGGGGGTAGTTCTCGTTAATGAGCCTCCAGTAACGACGCCTTTTTCCTTCGTGGCTATATATCCTGTCGAGAGGCGCGGCTTTTACCAACCGACCTGGCGCATTCTCTCACCATTGCACACTTCCACTATCCCTTTACCGTACTAGATCATCTCACGTATTTTATGGCGTTCACCTTTTCGAGAGTCGAGCGAATATTTGCGCTGCCACGAGATCGATAAAAAATTCCGGATAAAAAATTCTGAACAATGTAAAAAATAGTGTGATAATCTTATAATAATGACAAACAAATGGAACAAAAAAATTGAAATATTTTATAGAAAACTAGCAATATTTTTAAATACTATTAGAATGCATTGTTGAATGTTTAAAAATGAATAATAAATTAATTAGAATATAAATGCTACTAATCTATTTAATTTATAATATACAATCATTTTATTACCGTTATTATTATTAATTAACTTAATGATATCAAGTTACTCTAAAAATATTCAAAAAAAGGATTTAAAATTTAATGTAATTATATGTAATTAATTCTGCAAGATTTTAACCGTAATTATACAGTTGATAATATTTTACATGTATAATTAATGAGAGATGATCAAAGATACTGCTGATTATCATGTATCAACATGATATTTGATTAAGTTTTTGGCCACACTGCTAACTATTACTATAAAAATTGTGGCAAGTAATTGCAGAATTTATCGAAAACTCGAGCATTTTAATGAGTATGTCAGCGTGCGATTTCTCGCTCTCGCAAAGCAATCAACGCGCGCAGCATGTGGGGAACTTTCCGTGGAGTTTCTGAAAAACATGCACTGCGGCGTTATTATACGCGAAATACCCTCGCAGGCATCTGCAGCGAAACTTGCCCGACTACGGTCGACATCTTCATATTCGCGAGCAAAATTCCACGAAATCGCGTTCACGGAGTCGCACGCACACGGCATACGCTTCATAAATTTAACAGATAGTTGCGTGCACTCGGCATGCAGCCAATGAACGTACACGGATATGCAAATTGCATCAAAATATTAGCACACGGCAAAAACCGCGAATATCGAGTATCATGGTAATTAATGTTGCGGATACCATAGTAATGTTTATCCTTTTTTTTGCTGTTTATCACAAAAATTAAAATGAAAATGAGTATTGTTTACAAAATACAGGAAAACATGAAAAGAGAGAAAGAGAAAGACAGAGAAATGCATATTAATATCTCTCTACAAGCTATGCAAAATTCGTTATTTACAGAGATTATATTAATGAGATCAATTAATTATCTTACGTTAAAGTGAAAAAGATAGAGTGATTTCGTTCACATTTGATTGATAGCCGGCGGCAGTGGATCTTCCGAACCTGCGGCGTTTCCGCGCGAGCAAACATTTTGGAACGTTGAAAACCGTTTAGTAATTTAACGGGAGAAATCGAATTAACTGTCGTGAATTTAATGTACGCTTTCCCACCATCGTTATTCGAGTAACCTAATTTTTCAATTTGGTACTGCTGCGCAAGCGGCGGCAATGTCTCTTCGATAGATCGTACGCCTAGCCAGAGAGGGTTGTTGGCACACACACGTACACATACACAGACACGCGCACATGTTGCTCTATAAATCGTGCATTCCCCACGAATTTTCCCCGAGATCGTCCCGACCATTACGACAAGCGTGCATAGCTGTATATGTACATGCACACATACACACATTCTTTCTGAATATATCGCTACGCGGTGACATAGTAACGATGGCTGCGGAGAGACGGCAAAGTAAACACGTGATCGATATTGTTTGATTTATGTGCAGCAAGAGCGCCGACGGTCACTGTGCGATCATGAAGTGTTTTCAGAGCCTGAAGCGATAGTCGGGGTTGACGGGGGAGAAGAATTTGCGTCAATGTGACCGACACACTGATACGCGTCGAGAGAGAGAGAGAGAAAAAGAGAGACAGAGAGAGAGAGAGAGAGAGAGAGAGAACGGACCAGAGAACTCGTTGCCTGCTCCGAATTTCTAATTTTCGATATTGACAACTGAACGAACCAGGCAATGTCGCGTACGCCTTTTTGCCTTCCCGCCTTTTGATGTGCATTTGCTATCTCTCGTGATTCGCGACGATCGGCGATGTTTGTTGCTTGCGGTACAGCACGATCGACGACTGAAATATCCGTGCTATGTAATTCACGTGATTTGTTTACCTCGCGTAAAGCGTACCCACTACATCGTATTGACAAAGTGTATCGAATTGTCTACTTGACCGGTATTGTTCGTATACTGTGATCGCGTTTATTCTGTAAACGAGTCTACTATTCTTTTCTGAAACTGTGATTTGCCATGCTATACAATTTATATCAATTTATGTTTTATTCAATATCGGATATTTTGCGATGGAGAAAGAGAGAGAAAGAAAAAAATGTTAAGAAAACAAAGCTCTCAAACATTTATTAAGTTTAAATCTCACATATTTATCTTTAAAAATTTAAACCACGTATACATTAAATTGATATTGTATAAATAATGCATTATCAGTTATTTGCTTACGACAATATGCGCGAATAAAATCTATTGAGATTTACATATTTAAATGCTGACACATATTTTAACAATATGCAAAAAAAATATATATATAAAATATTCACATACTGCATTTCTAAAAGTTAAACACTGCGAATCAATAAAGTGTGTACGCGCATATTTCTTTCATATTAAAACTTAACGATTTAATTTTTCACGTACACGCCTTCCATCCTTTGTAATATCCGGTTGACCGGAATATAAATAGGAGAGTGTGTCTGGCTAATACGGTTATTCAAAAGGTTCCCTGAGCGCTCTTCTTAGGCAAGGCAGTCGACTGCGATCTCACGTAAATTGCTCTTTCTTCCGTGCATTTCGCAACGGAAGTCAAGACCGGACGATTTCTCATCTCGGAGATGAAGAGTAACGCGCGTTGGGCTTTTCGTCGCTCGAGCGCACGACGGTAAATACGAATTGCACTCCTCCGCCGAAGAAACTCCTCTTCTTCCGCGTTGCGCAGAATTAAATTGATCGAAATTAATACATCATGCGACAGAGATACGTATCAAATCCATGACATAATTGCGGAGCGAAACGCGCCCCGTATTCGAGCAACGCGATGCGGACCAGATTTCATCCGCGGTCCGATTACATTGAATTTCACGTCCACCTTGTACGTGACATCTACATTCTCCGATGATTTATGTAACATACGTGATGCATTATTTATTGGCCCCTTTAACCGAAGACGCGATCGACCATGCGTGGAATTATTCGTCGCGTAGTAATAGGCTGCGGCATAGATTCTCCTTTGAGATTGACATTTCTTTATACGTATATCTCTCTTTAATGTTTTCTTTTATATATTTACAATAATTGTGCTTTAATAGTACTTGAAGTATAAATTTAGCAAACAATGATGCTGTTTAATTTACTGAAAGTTTTTAAAAATTTAGTGGAAATTTAAGTGTAAAAAATGAAAAAAATTTCTTTTTTTATTTCATGCAAATATTGCATTGAATTAAACAACGTATAGGATACTCCCAATGTTTATTAATACATTTATTATTGCGAGATATTACTTAGCTGACAATACTTTGCTTTCGTAAATGATTGTAAATACATTATTAGTGTATTTTACAATAAAGCAGACAATTTCGTCTTATTTTTCATTTAGACTAAGAAAATTATTTGTTTCAAAAATAGAAGAAAACAACAATTTACATAAAATTATATACATAATAACATCAATTTAGAAAAGTTGTAAATTTTTCATGCACAAATTGATAAATCACGGTAAAGTTCCTAGGCCAGATGTATACGACATGCTCGCAATTTGACAGACTAATGTGCTAAAACTTTAGTTTTATTGAAAACGAAAAATGAGTTTGTGTTTTTTTCGATTGTTCTCATTTTTATGTTAATTGAAATTTTCTGCTGTATTAACAGGTTCTGAGATTACTATTTTGAAAACTTAAAAATAATTATTACGGCTAGAAACATGAATACATATATGATTCCATATTAATAAATCCTGCAAAACTGGCAGAAAATGCAATCTCTTAAATTATTTTAATGTGCACAGAATCACATCATCATGATAAACGCTTCTGAGCGTAGCTTGAAAAATTCTTCGTGCTAAGAAGAATATATCGTGAGACTTGTCCAAGAGAAATCTTGGTGAAGCTTGCCAGATATAGGCCATCCTCCGCTCAGTCGAGAGGGTGGATTTATTATTCCATTCTCAATCTTGACATTATAAATTTATATTGCGCGCGCATCGTAGCTAAATCGAAATTCGAAGACGATACGTCCTCGCTTGACGGCATCGCTCTCTTTCCCATTAAAGGACTTTCCACTAAAAGATGATCGAAACGATAGTGCAGTCAGAATGCAAGTAGAGTAGAAGGAATACAAAGATATCTATAATAGAAAGAGAAATGTGGACCATTTCAAATGCAATTTTGACTTTTCTCCTTGACATAACGAGACTTTGATGAAAAGTGAAGATAAAAAGAATAAGAAAATATAATAGAGCGTGTATTTTTTTATCATTTTTTAAACAATTCTTCTGACTTATAAATATTCAGGGAAAATATGAGAATTTTAAAGATATCATTATTATTAATACTTTTACAAGTTACGCAATAAATATAGTATAAATACAATTTTAAATAAAAAACTTTTGACATAATAATGATTGACATAAACAATTAAGTATTGATATGATTATATTTGTGTATTTTTAGCCTTTTCATTTTGATTTTTCTATGAAAATTTGTATTTCTTAATAAATCGATCATGTGTGACTTTTTCATACTGGTATTTTCGGTGATACTCGATCAATCAGCCCACTATGTTACGACACAAAAGTGAAAATACGGTAGAGAGAAAAGTTATGTGACTGACCGCGAGTGTATCCCAGCGTTTGTCGAAATAAATATGCACCTGTACGGATTTATGGAGTAGTTAGTAACTTTGTACAACGATTCTCTATTTGATATAAATTTTTGGTATCTCTGCGGTTGTCTCGTATTCATGGTCGTCGCGTTAGATTTTTTTTGTATAAAAGCTATTTAATTTAACAAAGAATTATTGAATACACGTTTTATCCATGATATGTAGTTTAGAATAGTTCAGGAAATGTCTGAATATTTTTCAAATTGCGACGTAAACGTTTACATATATTTTAAAATGTTGAACTTTAAAGAGACAACAATTTTTACTTTAATAAAACTTTAAATAATTTTATTAATACTCTAATTTCGTATACGATAATGAATCCATTGTACTGCTTATTTGACTTATAATTAGCCTACTTATGCGCATAGAAATTATTTGTACGTTGTCAAACTGTTTGAGCATATTTGCACGTATCTATTAATGAAATAGGTAAATGTGTATAGATCAGAACTTTCCGCACCGCGTATCAAATATGAAACATAACGCTAGGATGTAAAATGAAATTAATCGCACACATGCATCGGAGATCCGTACACATTTGTTTAACGTAATTAATGAACGGATTGTCCAGATAGAATAAACTAGAGAGCACGGCATATGCGTTCAAAGAAATCGGATTATTTCATTATTTGCGAATTTTACGCTGCGTCAAAATAAAGGTCGGTGCAGCGAGAAATATACGAGAGGAATGAATAAAAATCGTATCGCTCTTGATATTTCAATTCTGATAAAAGCATATTGTTTTAGGAGCACCTACATTTCGTCATATTTACATATATGTATGTATGTACATGTATATATAAAATGTATATAATAAGATAAATTTAACGATAGCCTCTTATATGTGATACTCTAGATCTAGATAGTTAAAGAGACACTAGAAAGGGATGAGAAATGCTACAGCTTATACGGTCGTGTACAAACGCTTGTGGGATTAAGGGTGAGTAGTAGTACATCGTATACTTCGAGTATGTCGTATAGTATAAGTAAACGTGTAGGCTTCAATAATGGCAAGCGGTTAATTACGGTTTAAACTGTCTAGAATAATCGATCTCATTTAGAAGTACGTGATATACTAGTAGTTGAGACACGAATTAGAAGCTGTTTACACGAATTGATCATCTTCATATAACAAAATATTTCCAAATAAAATCATTTCAATTAGATTTAAATTTCTTTTTTCTATTAATTTTAAAATTTTATTTTGATAAAACTTACATGGTTTTGTAAAATGGATATTCTGCTTTATGTACGGTACATAATAAAATTGATAGAAAAATTTTCATTGATTTATATAAACTTGATTTAAAAAATTTTCTTTTTTCAGGATCTGTTAAAATGGTTATAAATCTTGATCGTAACTTTATATCCTTGATTTTTCTTCAGTTATCCGCTCATCAAGTATCGAGAAAGTATCAATTGATTTACGAGAAGAGAAAACGTATTAGGGTAGTGCGTAGAGAATGATGGTCGGCCAAACGTTTTAGATAGAGTTAGTGTGATCTCTGAGCGAATCATGGAAAGAAAGAACGACATGAAGACTCGGCGACGCTCCTTTAGGATTAAAATAAATCCTAATCTAGGGCGGGTCGTAAAGTCAAGAGGATGAATCCGCCTCACAAGCCGAAGTAAGAGGTGCGCTCGAGAGCGAAAAGAGACAGGGTAAAGAAATAAAAGGAATCTGTGTGTGGAACGTCGGACGAGAAAATGTTACTCGAGATACACTAACTTCCTGCTTCAGTTCCGCCATTTCCGAGATCTCTAGGCGCCTAGCTGTTGTATAGATATTAGTCCCTCGTGAGGTGAACGGTTGTAAATTCTCGAGGACACACTCGGTGTATATTCGAGCGTCATACGGAGAGGCCGTGAAGATTATGCTGTATATAGTATATACATATGTATATGCGCAAGATTTAGAAACATATATAGTAAATGTGCTGGATGAAATTGACAGCCGAGGAGAATGCTGTAACGTACTCCTGTTTTCGACACTTGACACGCGTAGTGTTAATGAATTACGCAAAACGATTTAAGGCATAAAAATGCTATAACTATACAGAAGAGAAAAATAGTAAGAAAGCTATAAAAATATATTTACATATATATATATATTTTATCTCTTTCTTTATCACTATTTTTTATACAAAAAGTTAATAATAATGACGTGAATAAAATATAATTGATTAATAAGAAATAAATATACAATATATTACAACTTTACATTAACTATATTAAAAATGTAAATATTTAATATTAATTAATACAATGCTCACTACATATACAAAGTTACCATTGTTATGTTTCGATACGAGAAGCATTTCTGTCCCTCGAAATGTAATTATTCTTTACGAAAAGTTAACAATTATCAAATATAATTATTTAATTCTATAATTAAAAACTCGTGAATATTAAACTGCAATATATTCTCCTATAGTTTATAATGAACAATATGGTTATGTAAATAATTGTCATTGTGGAAATTACATATTTCGACAATTGAATATTTAAAGGCTTATCAATGAGTAATTCTATATGTTTTTATATTTGTTAGATATTAATTTTATATCAAATTTGTCTCTAAAGCATAAAAAAGATTATAACACAATTGTTTTATATTTTTAACAAGATAAATCATATTTTTTAAATAAACGTTATATGCAATGACTTATTAATCAAAATTAATTTAAAATGGAACGTACAAAAAATAGTCAATCTATTATAAAATATTGAATATTTTGATAACAAATTAATTGTCACACGGTATTTGGCCTTCGTGTTTACGATGTGCGTATATGTAGCGTGCGGTAATCTTGTTCTCATTCACATGTGCGTGTGCGACACGTGGCATGACTCGAGTGAGAAGGTCGGTGGGTTTTTTTTATGTGTCATTATATTATTCATCGACATAATAAGTCTCAAAAGAAACGACAAATATAAAAAAAATGTTATTCATAATGTATTAAGGCGGCAGTAAATTACTAAACTCAATATTTCACAAGATTTGTTCATTCGATGTAGAAATCAAAGCGTTTGAAAATCAATAGAGTTTGAGAATCATAAATTACTGTTTTGTTGCAACATATTTACACAAGCAATAATTATTTCCTTAACGATTTATAATGCACATTTCTCGTGTTGAATATATTCTTGCATTGCAAGTAACAATTAATCGCGAAATAAATGATTAATTTTTGATCCATTGAACATTTTTAACACATTTACATTACATAATATTACAATATATATTTTATAATTATTTTATAATAAAAAAAAGCACGAATTGGTCAATGTGTAATATATATATATATTTTTTTTTTAACATATCTATATCGCATTTTTTCTTGTCGGAAAAAAAAAAAGATATAACATACATATATCTCTCATTTATAAATAAAAATACAAATTAAATATTATATTAAGAAAACATAACCGTTCAAATAAGTACCTTGACATGTATGTATAGTGAGAGGGCTAGTATTCAAAAGTTAGAGAGAGGTTGTATTTGTATATAAGAGGGTTATAGTATTCAGAAAGTTTATTATGAAGGGGAAGCTGAATACGTAAACAATTTTTGTAACAATTTTTTAAGACTTGCATTACCTTCTTTGATATTCTTTTTTGTTGCAAAAAATCACACAATATCAAAAACTAATTAATCTGTTTAGTCTTGATTTCTATAATTTAATTAAAATCGTACGTTAGAAAATAAATCGAGCATCCAATTTCCGAAGGCAAACGCTTTGTCGCGTCTCAATTTAGTTTAAATTTTTGGAATACCATGCACAGTATCGCGCGTTCGCTTTTATAGTACCCCGTTTGTTTCGTTTTAATTATTTCGAGAATACCGTACAAAGTATCGCGCGTCGATTTTCAGAGTGAGCTGTGAACGATTGTTATTAATATTTTTGCGAGTGAGCACAATGTGTGAGTACCTGACGAATTCTGAGGAATAACTTGAGAGGAGAACGAAACCATTAAAAAAACATTATATTGGATCGACATTTACGGCATCACAGTGGAACAGCATTAAGATAAATTATTTATTATATATTGTTATTTGTTAATCACGCGGGTTTATTTGCCTTCATAATTTATAAAATTAGAGAATAATGTATTTACATATAATATTTTATAAAAGCTTAAAAAATTTTTGTTGAAAAATTATATAACTATTTCATTTAATTTACTTATTATTATATGCATCAAATTTTAAATATTTAATTCATATAATAACAAATTTTTGAAATATTGTTTTAAACTTTTTTTTATAATTTGAGTTTTACATTTGCACATTACAGATTATAAACAAATAATAACAAGAAGATATTATATATAGAAATATTTCCGTAGATCCGTTATCTTAATTTTTGGATAGCGTAACAACAGCATTCATGAATTCTAGGTCAATTTTAATCTGTAACAAAATTTCTTTTGTATAAAAATAAAATTTTATATCATAATTTGTTAGATTTTTCAATTAATTTTTTTTCTATAAAATACTATATACGTATATACTTGTGTGTATAATAATTATAAAAAACTAATTTCAAGATTAAAATAAATAATTTTTATTTCAATTCTATAATTCTATTAATTTTATAAAATATTTATTTTATCTCGTGAGTTTTATAAAACAGTTTTAAAATACAGATCATGAGTGACGTGGTGTCCGTCAGCAGAAGATTAAAATGAATGTGTTAGAATATTATGATCTAAATATAATAAAAATAATAAATTTTGTAACCTGGTCAACATGCTCATTGTTCTAACAAATGACCATAATGTTTTACAATTCTAAATAAAAGTGAAATATCATCTGATAAGGCGGTGATGACAATCAATTGGCAGTGAAAGAATCTTTTTCCTAGATTTCTAATTATAAATTGAATTAAATTCAATATGATTAAGACTTTTTGTCTTTTAAATATCTTATCGCAAAAAAAAAAATATATTTTTATAAAAAATATAAAAAAAGCATTTTTTAAAAGAAGATAAAAAACACCAAGTATACGTACATATTTTTTATATTCTTGGCATGTATTTTTTATTTTTTTTTTTTACAACTTTTTTTATTAATTAATTAATTTATATGATGTTTCTTTAATATAGCAATGTAGGTTACATATTTTTCTGTGCAATTACATTTTTTTATAATATAAAATCCTTATTTAACTTATTAAAATTTATATTTGTATTAAAAAGAAAATTTTATGCGAGACAACATATTTGTTACATTTCCTCTTGTTACAGTGAATACGTCATATTCGTATATGAACGGCGTTTCAGAAAAGAAAAAGAAGAAGAGAGAAAGAGAGAGAGAGAGAGAGAAAATATTTATAATTAATTAGTCATATACTAATCTTCTTCTCTACTTCTTCCTGTCTATTTTCCAAGACCTTTATAGAGGCACACATGTGCATTAATATTTAATAGTGTAGAAGATTATGGAGTTTTTGGAGGAATAGACTGGACTTCATATAAAACGAGCATTTCTGACGCAATGTCCAGATGTTATCGCCGTGTTCTCTTTTATAAGGGATAGAAAAGCGGCTCACGTATTCATGGGATCTCAAAAGAGAGAAAATATTCATAATCGTAATGTGCTATGAATATTTAAACAGAGGCGCGATAAGAGCACCCACAGTTTGAAATTGTGACGATTGATAATAAAAAGACGTGATTATATAACGTTATATTACGGTATCAGAAAGAAACAAAATAAGTACATACATTATTTATTTTTTAAATTCTATATCAATTAACTATATATTTTTTTAAGCTTTTGTTTATTAAAATAAAATATATAAATCAATTTATATTAATTAAACACACTTTTGTCAACTAATTTAATTTAAACACAAATTAAATCTGTTTATATAAATTTTAATAAAATATATTTATTTTGTTGATAAATCTTTTAGTACAGATATCAAAATGGGCTTTTACAGAATTAAAAAGTAATCCTTTCAAAGAGATAGAGAGAAAAAGAAAGCGAGAAAAAAAGCGATAGAAGAGAGATGGAGAAAAGATTAACATCAATCCTATAGAAAATTTTACATCCTCGAAATTTTAGCCACATAATTTTTTAAATATGTTATATATATATACAGTCGGACCTCTTATCCTACGACATTTTCGGTCCGGAATCTTCCCCTTAAATCTCTGATCCTACGACAAAAATTTGAGAGTGGGGTATAATTCCCCTTTCGCGGTCGTAGCATGAGAGGATTTTTTGTCGTAGGATAAGAGGTCCGACTGTATATATATATATTAAAATAACTGATTAGAATAAGATGATAACATTTCATTATTACAATCGCGGATAACTATTTAGAGAGTTGCGTATTTCTCGGACGTTTGGAAATGCGCATTTGGTACGAACAAACGCCGCGTTCTTCCGCGCGGATGAATTCCGGATATAATGCCACCGGAAACGGTCGAAATACAGTAAGCAAATACACGATCTCCACAGCAACGGTGGAAGTAGCTTGTAGCTCATCCGTACGCCACTGTACGTTACATGGTTCTCGGCTATATAGCGGGGTTAGTAATGGTCGGGCACAAGACAAACAAAGTATACCCTTGCCCGGTGGCGGAGAAGGTGGCGGTTCCGGGGGTTGGATTTGGTTCAGGGATGTTGGGTTTGGTTAACGCAGCAGAGCCAGCGGGGTCGAGTGTCGTATGATATGATACTCGGCCGCTATGGGCGAGCGGGTGTTTCGCGAAAGTACGTCTCGCAAAAGTATCTTCTAAAAATAAACACCAGTTCGCAAACATGTCGTCGTCGGCGACTAACCACCGGATGTTGCGCTCACTTTTCTCACGACGGCGGCTTGAAAATCTCTCTATCGTTCTCTACTCGAAGTCGCTCTTCCTTACGTAGCGAAGTTAAAATGAAGTAATTTCGAACTGGAAAACCGAAAGGTTGTTCTTTCATTGGTTGAGAAATTACTTCCTAAACCTCCACGTCTGATCAAATAAGTTGGAGACGATTTTATGACGTACGCTATCTTAGATATTGTATTAACTCTACTTTGTTTCTTCTCAAAACGATTAATTATTATAAGTTTGTTATATAAATCTTTTTAACACAAACTGCTAAAAATTTTGAAAGATTTTTCTTTTCTATTATTTATTTCTTTTATATTATTTGAAAAAGATTTTTTCTCTATATTATTTCGCAATTTTACTTTGTTTATTTTGTTTTATCAAAAGTAAAATCAACTTATATGTATAAGGTAACGTAGAAAAATTTAATATAAATATAAAATCTCTATCTCCTCTCTCTCTCTCTCTCTCTCTCTCTCCCCTCTTCCTCATGCATATTGTTTTTATATAAACGAGTTTACATGAAACAAAATATTTTGATATTATATTAGTTGCATACTGATTTTCATTAATGTATTTATTAGATATCTCAGGAAATATAATATAAATATATAACAAAATAGAATATTAATATTTTTAGTATTTTTTTCTCGAAAAAATTTCTTGCTTGAACATAATTATCTTTACAACTAGTAACAGGCGGAGACTATTTTCAAGTATATACATCTTAATTCTATTCCTTTATTGCTTATGTTTTTGAACAATAGAACTCATTACGGAAAATTCTTTTTAAAAGAATGAGAAAACTTGCTTATTCGCAATTATTCGATAAAAATTGAATCTCTTTTATGAACGCTGGACAATCACAGGAAAGAAATTCTTTGACCAACAAACAATCGTCTATTATAAACGGTGGCTTTTATAATCACCCTACGGCCCAAACAAATCAATCGCCAGTAAAATTTCTCTACCTCCCGGTCTCTGTGCCGAGCCAAGCAACCGCTGATTATATTTTTCTGTCTCGAATAGCATCGCCAGCTATGCTCCCGCTGGCTGATATTTTATGTAAATTATGCCCGACAATGCATTTCATCGCAAATGCACCGTCCGATATAATTCATATGAAAGTTAAGATAAACAACAACAACATTTAAACTATTGAATGTTTTTTTTAAAGTTACTTGAACACAAGCTATTAATAGTACAATATTAATAATATCGATAATGTATAATAATAATAACTTTTTAAATGATGTTAAAATAGTAAAAATGTATTGATTAATAAATAGGGTTTTTAGAACAGTTGCATGATAATATAAATCTTAAATTTAAAACGTAAATTTGGAATTTAAAAATTTTTTAAGTTTTTCACAAATTTTCACCCTGATGTATTTGAGTAAAACAAAAATCATACTAATTATTATCAAGTATTTTTGAATACAAAATGTAATACAAAAACGATATCGTAGGGTTATCTCTATCATCGTTGGAACCATATGACTAATTTTGTTTATAAATTAGATTATAAAAAGTTTTTAGATTGACGTTAAATTTTGTATGAAGATTACAAGAATGGAATAATTCCTCTCTATTGCAACGGGACTAATGATTTCGACGATCACTTCTACTCCCTTAGCATTGTGCCGATAGTATAATAGCTTCGAATCGAAAATCAGAGAAGCTAATAAAAAGTACGTTATGAGAAAAATGAACGAACGACGAAAATACAGATGCCATAGAAATGATAAGGCTTCTCTCATTCTTTGGTCAGCCCTTGAATTACTTCTCTACATCACCATCTCGGTCATCAACCTTACAAGTCACAGAGATGCTTTTTGTCCTAACGGAGAAATGACGTCTTTGCAAGTCTAAGATTGCCTATAATAATTATTGCGGCGGTTTTCTTTTGGAGATTATCGACCTGTGAGTAACAAATGAAAAACTTGGAGTGTGAGGCCGCCAAGAAAATGAGGTCAGAAGAAGCAGCAGTGATTGACATCTTCTTGACAAGGAATCGATTCGTATCTTCAATTGTACGAGAATATTGCAAGTAAAAAATATACAACTATTAACATCCTCTTTGATTATTTATATAATAAATTCATTTCTCGTTGGTATTTCAATTGCTGTTAAATTCATTTTATACAATGAAAGAAAGAAGAAATAATAATCGGCAATTGTTGCGATTTGCAAAGCGCTGGTTGAAATTTGATCCAAAAGTGAATGCAATCAAGCGATTGAAACTGTAATATTCCTAGAGTTCTATGATGAATGGG
The DNA here is from genome assembly GCF_047496725.1 of Anoplolepis gracilipes. Taxonomy (NCBI): domain Eukaryota; kingdom Metazoa; phylum Arthropoda; class Insecta; order Hymenoptera; family Formicidae; genus Anoplolepis; species Anoplolepis gracilipes. The sequence continues at coordinate 21,686,187 of NC_132970.1, read as the reverse complement.
AGAACAACGTCGCCAAACATGGTTATAGTAATAATAGAGGGTCGAGTATAATTATCCGGTCAGATAATAATAGTTCCAGGTCAGCACGTTTACTCGAGCTTCACTTTGAAAAGCTTTGTGCCCAGCTGTACTACGCTCGAATGGTCAGAAGACAGGGATTCACTAATAGGCCTTCAAGAGCAGGAACGAGCAGGAATCCTGGAAAGCCCTAACAGCGAACTCGATTTATCCTTCATCCTCTGTACTCCGTCACCTTTATTCCGGATTTCTAGAATCCCCGAATCTACGTCTTCCCTGAACTGCACGACAATCAATCGACGAAATGAGGATTTCAGCGATCTAATGCTACTCCTCTAATCATGTTGAAGATTTCACTGCAGGCATCGATCCTGTTTTAGTGAGATTAGTAACGATATTATGACGCACTGCAAATGTAACGACAGGATTATATGTAAAGCTATTAATGATAACAAACTTATGTAATAATGCATTTTTTGATCATTTTTATTAAAAAATACTAATATAATAAAAATAACTAAGAAAAATGTGATGAAAAGTATTTTATTAAACATATATCAGAATGATAATAGGAGAAAGAGATTGGTAATAAGTAAAACTTAATAATAATAAAATTATTTTTTAACAATAGATAATTATATAGGGTATTTCAAGACCACCCAACCATCCCTTTTATTTTGAAAAGGGATGATGCTAAGAAGTTGGGAAAGACATATTTATCGTAAAAGCGTATCTAAAGTTTCTGATAGTGCTATTTTCAGTTTTGAGGACCCCCCCGGTAAAATTTTTATTTTATATCATAAATTATCATTTATAATTATAACTTTTTGTAGTAAATTTTTTATTTGTTCATGCGGTACCGTTGTATCTTTTATCTTAAACTACCTAATACAATTTTTAACTAATTTTTCTATGCTATTCTGTATGCTAAATACAATCTTGTTTCACGTTTTACTTTTCACAATGAAAAATGTGTTATAATATTTTTAAAAATTTTTGAGTTGTCTTCCGTTTCCGGTATTTTTTTTGAGGGGGGGGGAGGGAGAGGTTTTCAAAACTGAAAGTACCCCCATCGAAAACTTGAGATAGGTTTTCATGATAAATATATCTTTCCCTCTTTAGCATCATCCCTTTTCAAAATAAAAGGGGTGGTCTGAAACACCCTGTGTATAACTGATAGCAATAAATATAGAAATATTTTTTATAAAAAAATAATACATATAAGATAGAAATTGTTTACAAAACAATACAATTAAACTCTGACAGAAATTGTATTTATTAAATAGATCACAAAATATTTAAAAAGTATAATTTCTAACAAATACCATTAATAATTCAGGTAATATTTAATTGAAATTTCCAAAAATATAATTTACTAGCTTGTTATTGTAAATTTCGTAGAAAACCATTAGTCTGGCGTAATCTGTTTGAGACTGTTGAGCTAGAAAGCCAAGGACAGTGGATGAAACGATAGTCGTGCAAAAAAATCTAATTGGTCCTTGATGACATCAGCATCGATCTGGGTTAAGAATCACAGATACGTGCCGTAAAATTCGAATAATTTCTACGATGTCCGCGTCGAGAAGCGGCGAATGGCGGTAGAAAACGCCGACGATGAAAGAAATTAATTTAACCCCTTACGCGCGGAGACTGTAAAAAAATGACCGCGAAATTGGAATTAATCCGACTTTTCGTTACTACAAAGACCTCCCTTTGAACTCAGAGCCAGGGATTATTCGTAAGAACCGACTTTTGTAAGCCCCGAGCATGTCTCACGTAATTATATCAATGTCCCCAATTTTTACATTTTACGCAAATTAATCTTCCGCGATTTCTGAGTTTGCAATACCTTACGCTTCTTAATTTGTTTCCTCTCCTTATATTCACGACGAATCCCAGTTCCCACATCCAAGATCGCGTAAAAGCTAAAGTCAAGGTAGTTTGCGGACTCGTCTTCTCAATAATCCAACCGCGCGACTCAGAGTAGACGTCTACCAGAGCGTGTAATTTCCGCACGTAACCGCACACACGGATACGCACACGGTATGACGCGCATTATTGTGCGAATGCGCCCTTTATGTAACGGGTAACCCCTGCCGCGGCTTTCAACCCCTTTCAGTCAGCCGAGACGACGACAGCGACGACGGCGGCGGCGGCGGCGGTGGCGACGACGACGACGACGACGATGACACCACCACTGACGAGGTATACATTCGTCGAAGTCGCAGTCGACGTCTCGCATTCCGCAAAGCTTATGGAAAGACGCAGGGCAGGGTTCTCGTCATGGTTTCTTCTTTTGTCTGCCAGCAATTACGACGCTCCTATTGAAAACAACTGCCGCGTCGCACCGCTCGTCACGATTGTTATGCATGAGGGTTTCTCATGTCGAAGGGTGCGACGTAGTCGGAATGATTTTCGCTGGAATTTTGCACATTTCACTTTCTTCTTTTTTACTTTAGTTTATGAGATACCACACACGACATGATGAACATAGAAATCGATCATGTTTATCGCATGACATAAAGAAAAAATTAAAGTGACGAATAATTTATATGAGTTTTAGTACAAAAATTTGTATTTTATATTTATATCATAAGTTATCATTTATAATTATAACTTTTTGTAGTAAATTTTTTATTTATGCATGCGGATCATAGATATATTAGATATAGATCGGGCTTTGTCGGCATTTCTGCCTTAGATCCCCGCGCGTCAAGATAACTGTCGATAGATAACAAATTTTCCTCCCTTGCGCATGCGCATTTGTATAATTCTCTCAGTGAACGATAGATATATGATACATAACAATTGACATTTACCTTTTAAAATGGGTTATTTTCGCGCTGTCAAAATGAGCCGCCGGGAGAAATGCGTTATTGCACATGCGCGAAGGAGGAAAATTTTCCTCCTTTAACCCACTTATCTTGACGCGCAGTAGATAAATAAAGCCTGATCTCTATTTAATATATCTATGATGCGAATACCGTTGTATCTTTTATCTTAAATTATTTAATACAATTTTTAACTAATATTTCTATGCTATTCTGTATGCTACATACAATCTTGCTTCACGTTTTACTTCTCTCAATGAAAAATGTATTGCAATATTTTTCTGTAACAATATTGCCAATATAAAATATAGTGTAATATTGAAATAAACTTAACATAAAAGTTATGTAAAATAATCTTAAAAATAATTTAAAAATTTATTTTTTAAAATATTCGTCTCGGGATTAATAAAACATGTAATATTGGAATTTCTATTCTAATTAAACGTGGAAATATATGTTGGAATGAGAGAACGCATGTATTCAAAGTTCTGAAAAAGAATAATTATCTTTTATAAATAATGTAAAAACTGGCAAGCTGCACGTGAAAAGCCAGACTGTGAAATTATTCTCATATGTAGTTTGACAGAAAGAATATACGTATGCTTATACATATGTCTCATGTTCAAAATATTATGCAAATATTATTGCAAACTCGACTCGTAATTTTTTCCTTTAGTATACGTTCTGGAAAATTATGTTTTCCCAATTTACAACTTTAGTATGTAAACTTTCATCTTTTCTCGCGCGATAAAGACGTAATCTATTAAATACACTGTTCTTTATCATACAGTTATATAACCAATATCGAATTTTGCGTTATAAACACCGAGGATCTTAAATTTTATATCTTGTCCGAAAAACTTGAAGTTAAAAGCTTAAAAAACTCTACACAACTTGTAAAGAGATTTTAAAATAAAAAAAAAAGATAATTATATGCGTGACAAAAAGAAAAAGAGTTTTTTTCATCACCATTATCTTTAAGCTTTTACAATATAATGTATCTTTTATCTACTTAGTAATAATGTGTGCATGCTTCTTAAACAAATAAATACCGGGACAAATAATAGCAATAGCACGTATGATACAGCGTTTATTCAATACCAGTCAATAATATCCACATACATTTCATCGTGACTTTTATAACATCGTATTCCTCGCATTTCCTCTTCGAGCGATTGAATCGAGTGTTCGGTTGCGACGGCTCTCAAAGATCAAAGCGAAAAAAGAGAGGCGTATTGGAAAATATTAGATGTCGCGCTTGATACAATCTGTGTATTGCCGTATGTTACGACAGTTATATTCAGGAAATGTTCAGCCGGGAGATCATCGATTAGTAAAAAAAAAAAAAAATTGGGTCATGCAGATATTGATGAATTAATCAAAGTCAGATTTGATTTAGTATTAGCTAACAAAAAATCGACGCTGACCATTTTTCTAGACAAAAGATTATTATTTTATATTATTATGTATAAGAATTTATAAGAATTTAATATAGTAAATAAATCAGGCAACAAATATATCTACTGATTTTAATGTCATAACTAAAGATAAGTGCCTTTACGTTTCTTTAATAGATTTTTGACACTTTTGTGTGTAATCAAGATTTCTCGAAATACTCAACTTTCTTTTGCTTTTGATGTACGTACAATGAAAGGACTTAGTTTCAGAAGTCACTCAATACTAGCATGACAGTTCTATAAAGGATTGCAGAAAAATGTTGAGGTCTGATCACTTGTGCATGTCACGAATGTGCGATTTCTCTTTCTTTGCAGGAGATAAAGTTATTTTATGATCTTCACGTTGCAACATAGAATGAGCAAGGTTTGACCAACAATCTCGGATTTGATTGATTAACAAAATAGTAACTTATGACGTAAAAGAAAATAAGATCAAAATGAGATTTTCTCTTCTCTGTACACAATAAAAGAAAATTATTTACTATAATTGTACGATCCCTCCCGCCTTCGGCGAGCTCGTTTGATCGAAATTATACGAAATGTCTTGTTTAAAGACGATAGTATTGTAGTTATGCTTGTCATGCCTAACTTCAACGTTTAATGCCTAGTAATTTTTTGAAAAGGTAGCAGGTGGCTACTCCTCTGCCATTTTGTCTTTGTATCGTTATCCCTCAAATCTTCCGTGTAATCTATATAATCTGCAGTTGTTACATACAGACCTGAATTCTCTTTAAGACATGATAATATTAAGTCTGGTTGACAAACTCCGAGCTTTAATGTTTTGATTTGTTTCGTAATCTTAATATATTTAAGATATTTAAATACCGAAATAAACATCCCATGTTGTAGAGTATTTTGGATAGATTTGTTTTTGCTTAAATATTCCTTTTAAAAAGCGTGAAAGTAAACCATTTTTATTAATATCATATACTGAAATTAATTTTATTAGTATCATATACTGAAATCAAAGAAATTGTGGAATGATCAGTATTTAATGAACTATAATTTGCACTTTTTTAAATAAGATTATTCAAGAAACTAATAATATCTGTTATTTTTGCATTAAACATATCTACTTTTTTTAAATAAGTAAACCCCCACCAATGTTTTAGACATTCATATTGTCTCAACGTCGTTTTTGTAATAGAACCGACCGTTACATCCATGACTTTTTCTGTTAATTCTTTTTTCAAGACTGCCACCTGATAACCTGTCTGTCACCAATGAAAGGTGGGATGCTAGTGGATGGGTCCTTTCCCTGTAAGGAGATGTTAATAGGGTGCTATCAAGCTTGAATGTAGATTCAGTGAGGAGTGATGTAAAAAGAGGGTACCATGGTTGAGTGAGCCACAATGGTACTATACAATAATATCTATTACTTTATCATTAATTATTTTTCTTAATGTTCGCAGAATGAGTACGAAGGGAGGAAAGGCATAGAAATTTTTGTTTTTCTATGATACAGTAAAAGCGTCAGCAGCTTTTGGATTTAGGAATCCAGAATAAAATTTCTTTTACATTTTGCATTTTATCTAGATGCAATAGATCTATTGAAAAAAGACCAAATTGCTTCTCAATTTGTTTGAAAGCAGTCTAAGAAAGTTCTCATTCAGAATATGCATTAATATTACGTAATGCTCTAACGTCGGCCTTTATGTTTTCTATCGAAGGAATATACGATGCTCTTAACCATATTTTCCTTTCTTTGCACAATTTCCAAATTTTCCTCGAAAGTTCACCAAGATGTGGGAATTGTACACCACCAGCTTTATTCATATATGAGATAGCAGTAGTATCTAGTCTAACAGAAGTAATATTATTATTAGTATATTAAATATTTTACATTGAGATAATTTTGATGCGAAACATTTCATCGCAAAAAAGGCAGCTAGTTGAGATAATTAATATGATTCTTCCTTTCTTTCTAATATGTTTTTTCCTTTCTTGTCTATTCCAAACCCCAAAAGTTTTCGAACTATTACAGTAGCAACCCCAACCTGATAGGAAAGAATCAGAAAAGATTTCAATAGTATAAACTTGAGTTCTAATTGAATTTGATCCAATGACAACATTTAATTTTCATCAATTAAAACCTAACATAGATTCAATTATAAACATATTTGCTTCATTGAAATTTAATGCTAAAAATTTCTGTCTTTCTAATCGCCTACAATGACTAATTTTATATACCTTTTTAATTTTAAACTTATTTACCACTCTTACTATTTGATTTTTTTTTCTATCCGTCAAATTTAAGGCAAATTTAACTGAGTCAATAATAAAACCTAAATATTTGCATTTTTATTTGGCAATTAGAAAACTCTTTTCGTAGTTTAAATAAATTCTAAATGTTCTAGAAAAATGACTGCTTTTTTCATATTTTCCTTATACGACTTTTAACTTAATATGGATAAGAGGAAATTATCTAATCATAATATCAGTACCTACTACTTCCTGAAGTTTTAATTTATTAATAATATGTTTTATTATTTTAATGAAGACATATAGACTAGTGTGTGTGTGTGTGTGTGTGTGTGTGTGTGTGTGTGTGTGTGTGTGTGTGTGTGTATGTGTGTGTTGTGTGTGGATAAATCAAAGGGTAAACACACAAAAACTGAAAACTTTTTTCTTTGAACTTAAATCTAAGAAACTTCCTATGGCTTTGCAGATGGAAACTAGAAATGTATCTTTAAGATCTAAGAAATCCAGAAAATCTCCTCGCAATACTAAACTTAGCGCAGATCGAATATTCTCTAATTTGAAATGTAGAGAATTAATAAATTTATTTAATTTTTCAAGATTAAAAATAAAATGATTTATACCATCAGGTTTTGGAACAAGGAAGTAGAAAGAAATAAATTGTCTTTCGCATTTCTTACAAAGGTCTAGCATCTTCTTTTAGGAGTTCATTAATTTTTAATTGTATTTTTTCAGTTCTTTCTATAGAATAGATTTGTTCCTTAGGAGGAACTTTTTGAATTGGTATTTTCATAAATGGAATTCTATATTCATTTAAGTAATTTAAAATATACCTATCTGAATCGTAATATTTTTCCATCTTTCTACAAAATGACGTTCTGAATGATTTTATACTCGAGTTATTTCTTGAACGATGACTTGTTCGTCGTTTGTCTTGGTCGAGTTCAGAAATGTTTTGTACAATCTTCTTTTGGATTTCTTTAACATCTTTGGCTTTATCTCCATAAAGCTATTCATTAAAAATCATCGTTTCCACCACTGGTTTAATATTTTTATTTAATTGTGGTGTGATGGACAATTTCCTCGCTACTGACTGTTGATGAAAGACATCAGTCAGAATCTGGCTAGCATGACTTTTATAGTCCGTAAATATATCCTCGTCCAAACTATCTGGAGGGTCTATTAATATGGTTGTACCAACAAAATTCTATGTGTCCATAAAATGTTGATCTTTCTTTTTTGCAATTTCTAAAAGTAGTGGAACTAAAATCAGGGGTAGAAATCGTCTTTCCTGTTGTATGATTTTAGAATCTCCTTTTTATTCTCTTTTGGAAGGCCTTCATTTTTCCATTTTAGCCATGTATTCATTAGCTCCGGGTGATATTTGATCTCTTTTTTTGAATTTACAATCATTGGGATCCATTTTCAGTATTTTTAAGGCACTATTTTCCCATCTTTTGCTTAGAAAGATTTTTTGTTAATTTTTTCTCTTCATTTTCAATATCTAAGATCTCTTCCATATTCAGATTATTCTCCTTATTTTTCTCATCATCTAGCAAGAATAAGGAATGAAAGAATTAGGTGTGTTATTTGTTGTACAGTTTATAATATTTTTGTTCTTGTTGAACTCAATCACAATGATATTCTATGGAAATCGTACTTTGATAAGGCCATGTGGGCATTACCTTCCAACTTTTGTGTGAAAAGAATGAGATTTTTTTTTACTGAGTAATTACAATTACGTTAGTGCTTTTACTTACTCATTTTCAGTAAACGCTAGATATTCCTGAAATATTCTATTTGTATTCCAAAAGTTCTGTATATCCTGGAATAGTAGAGAAATCTTCATATAGAACGTTCAAATAATTGTGAAATATTCAGAATATTCTATGAACATTACCTGTATGTAATAAGGAACATTCAAGTGTAAATTTTGATACATGTATGGAACATAAAAAATGAAATAAAAAATAGAATAAAACAGTATACAAAATGATAAAAAATTAGAACATTTTGAATATTCTCTGTATATTCTTTAAATATTCCGGGATGTTTTAGAATATTCTTGGGATGTTAATTTTGGATTTTAGGAACATTTTACAAATATTTCAGGAATATCTAGCATTTACTGGGTTATTATGGTATCAACTGATATTTCTTTTGAAGATGGATTTGATGAAATCTGTTCTTTTTGAATATTTATCATCTCTACAACCTTTGTTAAGATAACTACTTGTTTTTCTAGTTGATAGAATTTTACATCACTTTTATATTTCGAATAATGATCCTCTCATGATCATGATCTCGATTCTTTTTCTTGCGTTCTGACATTCTATTAGTTATAAATAATCACTTTATTGGAAAAATTTATGAAAGTAATGCAAAAAAGTCTCATGCTTTGTCACAATGAAACAATATGAAGATAGAGGGCCTAATGAGAGGTAAAATTAGAGACTTTCAAAAAAGAATCTGGCCAACTGATAGCAAGATTCTGATTGGTCCACAATTTCTTGGTAATTTTCGCTTATATTCCAATTATGGAAATGGTAGCAACAGTAAATTGTCGCAATAAAAATTGAAAATAAACGTATTAAAGTATTGTAATAATTATTACATGTATTATACTAATTATTTTTGCCTGTATATTATAATAATAAATAATTATTTTTTCCCATTATTTTTTTATTGTATTGATTTAAAATATATTAAATGATTTCGTATTATAAATTTTTCGAAATACATTAAAATATAGAATATTTGATTTATTAATATTGGCAGTTTTTTAAATTATAATAAAGATATGTACACAACTATCTACTTTATAAAATAAATAATTAAAAACCTGTTGAAATATATAAAGTACAATTAGATTGTAATTTAAATTAACTAAAAAATCAAAATAGAAAAAAATTATATATAAGAAGAAATTAAAGCAAATATAAAACTACTAAAATTAGAAAGAAAACATTTATGTAATTTTAAAAACATATACATTGCATCTTTGTGTACATGTGTGTGTTTTATAATCAAATCGATAAATAAAATCTAAAGACCTTTTTCACTCAGAAATTGCAAACGATCAATGTATTCTCTCAATTGCTTAGACGATAATGAATCAATATTAGACTTCGCGCTTTCAATCTCTTCGCCGTAATAGACTGTCTCTATATTGTCTATACACAAAGCCTGAGGCAATATACGACCGACTATATTTGCTTCAAGTATTATAAGAGCGAAAGATACGGAAGCAAATGAACATTGAGAAAAGATAATTATCAAAAATATATTAACGTTGTGTAAAGTAGTATGTTTAAATTTGCAGGAAACGTATTTAGGAATACTTATATACAAAATTGCATATAAATATAAATGCTTAAAAAAGATAAAATACTTTTTATATAAAATAAATGTAACAACAATTACAAGTAATAATAGAAAATATTATTAATTAGAATGTAAGATAGAAAAAAAAGAGAGGAAACAGAATTCGTAATATTCTCGCAATCTTGCCATATATGTATGTGCCGTGGAAATCATTTCTACGTCGCAAACAGTGCTGCCTAACCATCATCTTTCTTAATGACTGTCTGCAAAATGAGTGCAAGTCAGAGGCACGTGTATGCGTGAAAAGAGTTGGAGTCTTTAATCAATTTTGTGTGTCTTCTCTCCGCAGTTTTATTGTAGCTTCACTCCCGGCAAATAATTTTCCACTCTTTACAGATTCGTTTCATCCTTTTTTTTCGTGCTGCCTCAGCCATTGTTTTGGATTAAACGAAAAACGAGACCCGAGAATGATCTACAGAACTCTGTCGAACCCCGACAGACTCTTTTCTTGAAAGCGCTTCATTATATTCCTCTCGTTGGCCATACAGGTTTCTCTGCCGCTAAAAGGATGCTACGAACCCTTTGTAATCATGAACTTCTTACTGCTGCACACACAAAGCATCTTTTCAAAAATTTATAGAAAGTAAATAAAACGTTGAAATGCGTGTATATGTATACAACTATAAGAACACTAGCATTGATTAGAAGAATATCAGCATTAATTAGAGGAATATCAATATTGGTGGTTAGCATTTAATAATATTAGCCTTCGGGGTATGTGTATATAGTTTTATCATTATTATCACTAGTTATCACCATTAGCGTCCCGATTCATTTATCAATTATTTTCCTCTTCGCCGAGGACATCCTGAGCATCTTCGTTTTCTCAAACCCAAGGAGACGCCGTAACCGATTCCACATGGCGTAACTTTGGAAGATTTAGGAGAGATTGGGTTCTCATTTGGCAGCCAATTACAATGCCACCGGCAATAGCGACGAATCCAGCGGAACTGCGCTCCGGGTACGGTGGTCGAATTGGTACCAATAGCGGTGGAGACGTGCGGTTTGGGACAACCCTGTAGCTCATCCGAAATCGCCCTCTCGATCCCCCATTTCTCTCTTGTACTATCTCTCATTGGCACTTGGTGTTCTCTCTCTCTCTCTCTCTCTCTCTCTCTCTCTCTCTCTCTCTCTCTCTCTCTCTCTCTCTCTCTCTCTCTCTCTCTCTCTCTCTCTCTCTCTCTCTCTCTCTCTTTACCTTTCGCTCTCTCTTTCTCTCTGCTCGAGACTATGGGAGTATTTGAAAGATATAGTAGATCGAGCATTAGAACAATTGTAATATCGGCATAATTGCATGCGTAATTGAAACATCATAAACCATAAGTCGGATCTCCAATAAGCTTCATATCACAGGAATTATTGCTACATATACATATATATAGAGAGAAAGCGGCTCTTGATGTCATCTTGCCTTTTACTCGAGCCCGAGAACTCCAGCAAGCTTCTTACACACGTTCCATCCAACGACGAAAATCATGTGATCACATCGCATTCGTAAAATAACGTTTTAAAATAAATTTGAAATATCGTAAAGCCATCCATTTGTAGAGTAACGTTTGCACAGTTAAAAGTGCGAAATGTGAGTGTGCTTTTATTACTGTACAAACGGCTAACAAAACATACATACATATAATAAACTTGACGTCAAATATTTTATGACAGGATTGTGAATAAGAAGCATAAGCGTGGATTGATTAAAAATTATGTGTATGTATTACATCTAATCAGTAGTATTACATGTGTATGAGGATAGATTTTTATATCTTTTCGTAATCCCTTCTTTTAATTCCAATTCCGTTGATCTATGATATAACACATCACGCGCGATTTTATTATTTTTTATATTTACAATTTTTACACTTAACGAGAGATTTTTCCGAAAAAAATCCCAATGTCATTTTTCTACAGATCGTAACAGATTTGTACGGTATCTCTCTACAACAAGCATTGCAGGCACTGTAACAAACGCGACATCGTTTCCGGAAACTAACGAGTAACTTTCAGAATCAAAGTTGAAGCGCTCCAATCTACGATGCCCTCCAGATTCACCCGACAACCACCCCTCCGTCCATCTCTCCCGGCGAGTTATCCGCCGCTCCACGAGAGATACCAAGAAAATTGTCTCTCCCTGGAAGTCCCTCTATTAAATTCTCGTGGTTCGACGGCGGGCGCCTCTCGTCGTCGACGGATAAACGAGGTCGAGCGGGTTGCCGTTCGGACTTCCTGTCGAGCGATTCTCGAGTTTCTCCTCTCGACCGACCGGTTCCTTTCCCGTTTATGGTTACGCCGGAGATTTTGACCGATCGCTATTGGCTCGAACGGCAGTGAATGTGTTACGTAGAAGTTATAGAGTAATTGCAATGTTTGCTCGCTATTGTTTCTCGATGATGCCTGCCATTTACTACAAGATCCGTTCTAATTAAATATTAGTTGATATTACATCCTATTCAATAAGATAATATTTAGATTATTTGCAAAATTGTATATATATATATATTTTTTTTTTACATTAGAACATATTAGAAGGTAACGTGTGCGACTAAAAATGTAAATGCGCTATAATTTATTTTATCGTTTATAAATGACATAATAATTCATAATGATTTAAATAAGCTTCACATTATATTACCGAGGGTAATTTATGATAAAATACATATTCACTACTTGCGATCAACAATAATAACTCACACAAACTTGATATTATTTATATATCCTCCATCGTTGTGTATAATAAATAACGTTGAATAAATGAACTCAGAATATATAAATTAAGACGCGATTATAATTAGAAAGTTTGATAGTTTCAACGCTAAATGCATGCGTTAAACGCATAAGAGCATCGCTAATAATCTTTTATAATAATGTACTAAGTTATAACTTTATATGAAACTCGATTGAGCCATAAAACTTTTTTATTCCCTAACGCATAGTATAGCTATACTCAAGCAAAGCATAATATTATGCTATATTTCATACCTTTTTAACTTTGTGATTGAGGCTTATCATGATAAAACCGTAAGCATAATTCATAAAATAAATCATCCACGATAAACGAGCACATTTGAATAAAGTATTTAAGAATGCTTTTTTAAACATTGAATGCTTTTATAAAAAAAAATACTCCTGTGATTTTATACTGTAATATAAAAAGTTAATGCTGCCTGATTTATTGGCGTTTTAATACTTTATATACGTACTATATTTTAAATTGTTTTTGAAACTGCTGGCAGAGTCAAAAGCAAATCGATATTCGCCATCAGCCTATTGTCGAAAAAACTTGTGACGCGAAATCGAAATACTGCGAGATATTTCATTTAAATTTTTCTCCGCTATATATTGTGTCACTTCCCCGAATAAATCAATATTTAATCCCTTGACCGCGGGCTACCCGCTTTGCGCGCCTAAATTATTTTGTTGACTTTAACGCGCCGTGTGAAAATTGCACGCGCGTAAAGCTTGTTATGCGGATGCCGCTATTTTCGCATCGTTCATTCGGTATATTTGCCGCGCGAAACGCCATTTCGATTTTCCTCGTAAAATTGTAACGCTTTGTCGTCGTCCGCGAATTAAACAAATATTAGAGCGCGCAGATATGAAAATATTGGAAAAGGGATGAAATCACGAGAGAGAGAATCTCCGACAGAGGATATTACCTATGCCAAATACACGTACGTATATACGGGCCCGCAAAGAAAAATTTGCAAACTCGAAAGTTTTCATCATCGGCAAATCGTCCATATCGAGAAATATTTTTCACACGAACAAACAATTCCATCGTTACATACGGTTGCATACGTCAGCAGCGGCGCTCTTTGGCAGCGCGCAATTATATATATTACAAACGCGCTAAGCATATTTCATTTCTGTCACAAAACGGAACAAGCAGGATTTTTCTCAGTCGAAAATACAACCGCGGATCACGCACAGATACGGAAGAGTGCAATTATTTCAAATAGCATCTCCCGACAGAAACGCGCATTATCAGCGCGGAAACAGCGCGATACAAAGACCGACTGAGACAAGGATCGTCGTAAATCACGAGCGCGAGGTTCGAACAAAACCAGCAATGCGTATTTCGCAGGGTAAGTTGAGAGAGAGATAAGACATGAGAAACGCTACGAAATGTTGTATCTGGGGGAAAAGAGAGAGAGAGAGAGAGAGAGAGAGAGAGAGAGAGAGAGAGAGAGAGAGAGAGAGAGAGAGAGAGATTGAGCGCGCGACAAAAGAGAGAGAAATGTTTACGTCTTTCAGCAACATCGGCGTCGTGAGATACGCGTAGATACGAAGGGAGGGAAATGGATGCGAGGGAGTATAAAAGATGAAAAGGAGGTGCGAATCATCACCGATTGTCTTTTGTTTTCAGCACTTTGTTTTTACGCATTCCTCGCACTCGGTGGTCATTTGTTCGTCTCGTTATGACTGCGTCGCTCGTTTTAGGGTTGGAATTGGCTTGCCTTCTCTCTTTCACCCCGTCTTTTAGAATGCTGACGAATTGAATGCCAAAAAGACGTCGCGCCACTGCGACGTGGCAGCGTAAAAATAACGAATGCGTGTACTCGATGAATGGTTTCCCCACTGATGAAAGCGACCGCTCTCCATAGAGTGTGAGGATTTGCGAAAACAATGTCGATTCGCGTCATTTTGTTCGCAAGTCTTTGACGAAAAGATTTACAGAACTTCCGTGATACTTTGAAGAATCAATGAATAAAATAAACATGGTTTCAATTTTTTCTCCCACACATACACGCACATATGATTTTACTCAAACAAATTATAAATATAACAATTACAAATATGGCAATACCAGAAAAAATGTAATCAAAATTATTATCTCATTTGATAGTTGAAGGATCTGACACCCATGAACAATGTGACAAGATTTCATTTTAGTTTAAATGGATCAACTTTCATTAACAAAATCCTATATAAGAGATTATTTGTTTAACGATGACTATGAATACGAGATGATAAATGAAGAATTTCATCCCTATTATCATTTAAAATAAATAAAAATAATCTTTATTCTTCAATTGTAAAAATTATTTTGTTTTATTAATATATATATATATATATATATATATATATAATATATTAATTTTGATTATCTACTTGTAATTTTTATAACACTGCTTCTACAAATATATTAAAGAAAAAATTATTTTATTAGGAAATTGTATCATTAGAATAAAGAAGGGTATACATTAGGCAATTTGGGGAGCGGAAATCATTGAATTTATTTTTATTTATTTTTCTTTTTCATTTAATTTTTCTTGCTGTACTCAAAAATTATAGTTATAGTGTTCGTAATATTTGAGAAAAGTTTTAAAACACATTTTAAATATAAGAAAGCAATGATTGATTTTCGAGTTATCTCAACAAATATCCTCTTATTATGGTTTAATTTTTTATTAAAACAATGTAAATCGTGGCTTTTACTTGCACTAATTGTAAAGAAAAAATAAGATTTTAATGAAGATTTTAATGAAGGCTATTATTGTAGATCTATGTAAATGTAATCTGAAATAAAATAGACCGGAATGAAGGAGTTTATAAAATTAATATTTCTTATAATCTTATGAGATTACGGATGTGATTTTGAAGTCGTATAGTATTTTATTAAACTTTATGTTTTTATGTCTTAATATTACCTAAGCCGTCATCTTTTTCAGGACTTAGAACCTGCCATAGTGGAGTTACCTTAATAATAGTTACATATTTACATTTATTTGAATATTTACGTTGCATACGCATTACATGTTTGATATTTTCACACATTCATTTAATATTTCGTCAATATCATCTTCATATTTATTATTTTCAACAGGTATGCTCGATGGAAAGTAATAATTCAAAAATTGCGTGTGTATATTTGTGTTTCAAAATAAATATATAGCAAATAAGTACAAGAACATGTGCACAAGAAGTGACAGTTCTGACACCCATGAACAATGTGACGAGATTTCATTTTAGTTTAAATGGATTGTATCAACTTTTATTAACAAAATCCTACATAAGAGATTATTTGTTTAACAATGACTATGAATACGAGATGATAAATGAAGAATTTCATCCCTATTATCAAGTTTTTAATATATTTGTGCAGACACCCTTATTAGACATATAGTAAGAGTAAAATGCGGTTTCGTCACATTGCTCGTAAACAATATCTCATCTATATTCTATTAAACCTTGATGAAGAAGAACTTGAAACTATGAAGCATTATTACTGTCAGTGTAACACGGCTGCCAGAACTGTCACTTCTTGTGAACATGTTTTTGCACTCATTTGTTATTTATGAAGATTTTAAAGCTGTTCTACATACATAACCGATCAAAATCTAACTTAACGTTACAATATATTTGCCTAATATAAAAATTGTGCAGTTTATACAAACGAAATAAGATGCTTCCATATTAGGAATGAAAAAATATTAATAAACTTGCAGAAATGAGTTCAGAAGTCTAGTAAAAAATATTTCCTTGTTTGAAAAAATATTTCCCTGCTTGAAATTGCAAATAGGAAAATATTTTTTTCAAACTGAGAAATATTTTTACTATGCTTTTAATAATAAGCTTATTTCTACAAATTCACTAACATTTTAAATGAAGAATAAACTCAACGATCTCCACGTGCTTCCAAAATTATCTAAAATGTGCATATCTTATTTTATGATTAAAGATGATGGTTGTGAAATGAATTTAGTGACATAAGATATAAAATAATCCATTCAAATCGGAAAATATTTGCATCGTCATTTATTAATACATGAAAAACAATTTATCAAAACGTGTATTATGGACTTGTAGGCTTTAATTTTAATATATTCATGGTTTATTTATTAACCTGGCCTAAAAAATTGGAATTTTTAAAATTATACTTTTTGATAAAAGAATATTTAATCAATTTACATTTAATGTGTCATGTGTAAAAATAGTACAAAGTAGCACGTGGGAAAGTAAAATTACAAATTATATATTCTTTCGATTTTAATATCGTGAACAACAAATTATTTTTTGGTTTCGTTACTAGAACTAAAATAGAATTTACATTTGTCAAAAAGATGATTGCAACGTTGTGCCAAGATTGCATTACAACTGCAGACTAGAAAACAATGGAATTTCACATATCGTGCATATGAATAACATAGTAACTATTGAATCGTAAAAGAAGATAACTTATTGTTAGGGCTTTCATTACAGGATTAAGAGAATTGTGATTTTGCAACAGAATATCGTAGAATGTGGAAAATTGAGTAGATGAAAATTTTCACTTAACTACAAAATTAAAGTAGAACAAATAGAGAAGTGTAGCTGTAATAAACAAACTTATCGTTAGACCTTTATAATTTCACTACGCCATTGTCGACAAGTTTATGCATAACCTCCCTATGCATCACATTCCGATGGAACTATGCATAAAAGAGCTATGAAGTCTCTCTGCGTTATTCTTTGTAGAATCTTTATACTATCGCCGAGATATTTCCAATATATCGCTGGGCGTCTCTTTATCATCTTCGCAGTATCCAATAGCGACCGAAAGCCGAACTTTAGCATTTCGATCGCTTCTTTTCAAATTTCAAAAGGAACAAGAAAGTAAAAATGTCGTCCATTTTCTCGTGAACGACTGAAAAAAACACACACAAGACCGAAGATCTCTATTGACAATTGCTAAGATCGTCTGACAGTCTGAGCTTGACAGTGCGATAAGAGTGAATCTTGGCCGGTTCAAAGTAGTGATAAGATTTATTGATCATTTATGTGATGTAATAAAAAAGAAAAAAATGTAACATATATTATCCTTACATAGAATTTTTATTCTTATTTCAATTTTTATTTATTTTTATTTTAATAAATAAGAATATTACATTACAACATTTCCTAGTAAAAGAACTTATGTAAAGAGAAATATAATGATTTGTAACGTAAATTAATAATAGAATTTATATACAATTTTTTTCAATATATTGTGGAAACAAACGTTAATAAATACTTTTTCGCTCAATTTCAAATTGTTGACATGGTGTCAAGTTTTTAACAATTACTTATACAAGAAAAACGAATCGGATCAAATTGGTTTTTATACATTGGGATGACAAAAAAAAATTGATTAAATCTATCACGTTATGAAAAATCAAATTTTGTTTTTTTTTCCTTTTTACGAGTTATATTGTATTACGAGTTATATTGTACTGAAATAATATTTTTTCGATTTTATATATTTTGTGATTAAAAAAGGAAATTTTTAATATTGCTATTTTATATTATCTATATGCTATGCAACCTATTTCTATTTATTTTTAATATATTTAATACTATATACTTTAAAGTTTTTTTTTGAAAATGCAAGATAAATATAATAGCTACTATAATGTTAAGTGTTTAATTTGAATTTAAAAAAAAAGAATGCTACAGATGCTAGAAATTGCATAAAAACGAGAGTGAAACGATTTTAAAAATCTCAGCGCCGGCAATTACAAAAAAAAGCTTCTTCGACTGCAAATACACAGCAAACTTTCACGCGATTGTTCGTTTTGCTTACAATTTCGGCCGTCATTTCAATCGTTGCCGTTTTTTCGTTCCGGTCCGATACGCCGGGTCGAATTTTTAATTTAGCTTTTCCGCTACCGCCGTGCAAGTCTCATAGCCGTTGGCCGTTATAGTAAATTGTCGTAAATTTATAGACACGTCCGTAGTCGCTCGGCCGACCGCGATATTATATAGGTCGTTTCATTATTAGTTGTCCGGATTTGCTCCCGTAACACGATCTGGCAAACGTCCAATTTTTTTACTCTTAATTTCCGGACAACCAAAGTAACCGTCCGGCGCTTCTGTGTGTATGTCTCTTTTTTTCCATTCTCCAATCTTTCCCACTTTTCTCTTCACAATTTTTCCTAGTAAGCGTCATGTCCCGTGATAGGAATAAATTCAAGTTTCAAGCAATTCGTATTTAAGTTTGTCCGAAGTTAAAAGTCTCCTCGAAGATACAGAATATTTGAAACTGAGCTTAATTTCTTGCTGAAAATCTAATGATTTAATTTGCAAAATTCGACACTAAGCTAATGAAGAGGCAGCAATTTATTTCATAATTTATATCTAGTTCTAAACTTAAATTACGTAGGTAGAGAACATATTATTTTCCGAGGTATCCATATTTTCATCAGAAAACTAGGCCACAAATTGCGCGACAATTCGCAGATTACAAAGTTTGCGATTACAACTGCGAATCCTCCTCCACCTCAGTTGCCGATTACCTTCGGGGCATTACATTAAAATCTCGCAAGTTCCGAGATTAATATGAGACTCGATCGATTTTCTCACCCGCGCTTCAAATTCACACAATCGACAGAGTATTGTACTACGCGGATTCCCTTTGCGCCGCGAAATCCCTTCTTCCATGCCTCTGTCATTAACCTCGTTAAACATAATTAATTGCGTGGAGCATGAAATCATTATACGTTCTGTGGGATACATTTGGTTAATGGTTCAACCAGCATGTACACGAGTCGAAATATGCATCATGGCTGTCAATCAGCACTTCGCAACAGCGCGCGCACGCACGCATAAATCTTTATACATTATATTATTCAAAGTGCACGTAATACGTTACGATTAGATTTAACGATTAAATTAAATTAGACAACCGTTACATAGATATGTGTGCACCTTTTACAATAAGTCAATATTTTTTAAATATACTGTCATTTTATTAGTTTATATAAAACAACTGCGAAAATTGTAAATTAAATAATATAGACATTTCTCATTTTTGTATTAAACTATTTACGGTATTTGTTAAAAATTTTTAATATTTGAAATTACATGGCAAACTATAAACGACACGATAAAATGAAAACGGGATGATGGAAATAACTGTCTTCACGATGTAGTTTTAAAAAATTTCCAGCGCGCTAACGCACTTTCTAGAGCATCGACAATATTTTACCAGCACTCAGGATGTACACGCTGTTGTATATTGAAGATGTATGTCCTTAAGGGATATCCTGATATATTCAAAACATACCTTTGTGTGTGCGTGCGCGCAACTATATGCGGTAGGCAAAGCTATCGATAATTCCCAGTCGTGCGTTAGGGGGTCACGCAAATGTGAAACAATGTTTGTAAACAACTCGAGGGCAAACAGTTGGCAGCCGCGCTTATGTGGCAAACCGGAAGCAAAGTGGTCAGGACCGACAACCTGTACATATCCGGTTTATACCATCGCGCAAACGTCGATTCGAATTAATATTCCCTTTGAATTAGATACTGTTTGTTCCCCGCGATGAGTGATCGAGACGTCGCGATACATTAACGATCGTTTACAATTACATTACATATTTCGCATTCAATAAATGACAGGTCAGAATGGATATTGCGATATCCATTTGATGATTGAAAAGAACCAGATTAAAAAATCGATTCAGCTGCGATATCGCGATATTTCGGTTTATCTGATAACATTCGACAAGATTGAATTTGTTGGTCTCGATATGAAATAAAATGAATAATACAAATTCGCGTAAATTATCGAATACATATATTTATATTACGAAGAAAAAGCTGTGCAATAATTTGCATTAGTTGATGCGCTACTTTTACTTTTTCTAGTAATTCCCCAGGATTAAACTCACCTCTATTTTTGCACTCAGGATTGAATCCTAGCGTGTCCTACTTTGTATTGCAGTGCAGACTGTACTTTTAGGAACGGGCCTATGAAGGATAAGGGAGGATAAGGAAGATGAAAGGACTGTCGGATGGTGTTATACTTGGCCGGAAGTAGCGATGGCGTTAAAGTCAGACATTGGAACTAATTGCTGAGACTTGCTGTATCGTTTCATCTCACGTCACGACGTCGTATATACTGACTCAAATTACTTTCCCCACGGCAATGACTGCGCATCTCACTTGACTTGCAACGAATATTATCGAATAATGCTGAAAAGTTTTCAACTACAAGCATGGTTTTGCTCGATTAAACCACACGTTATGGAACAAACTCGAGAAGTTCGTTGATCGAATCGGTTTCGGTCGGAACTTGAACGGCGCTCCAGCAGCTCAAGATTTATTAGTCCATCGAGAGGTGCAATGACTATCTTCCTACGAACTAAGATACAGTAGTTATATTGCTTCTATGTACTTTGAATTTCGTAATTAACCGCAATTGTAGAGAAGCAGAGAATTCTAGAGGCAATTTGGATAAATTTATATCATATACATATATATATATATATATATATATAATTAGTTGAAATATGACTGGAATATATGGTTGAATATGTTTATTGATTTATATAAATAAAAATTAAAAGAAATTTTTCTTTTCAAGTATCTATTAATTATGGTAATATCTGGAAAATAAATATTTAAAGCTTATTAAAATAATTTAATTGTTTAAGTTAAAGATAATACAATTTTTCGTGTTATTTTATTTTTTTTTTCTTAATAGCTACAATTTTATAAAAAGTCTACATTAGTTCTTTTTCAAGGAATAAAATTAAAAGAATATTACTGCAAGAGCCCTTCTTTAATTGAGAAATAAATGTCCAACATTAGAAAAATTAATTAAGTTAAGATCCGTAATTAAGATAAGAATAGCAATTTAAGTTGATTCTAATATTTCAGAGAAAATTTATTAGTCCACGATTATTATTATGCAAATGATTTGTATTTTATTGCCGAAACAGATCTATAGATTTCCAATAACGTATGTTACTCAAGGGAGGTACACATTATGGCGTGAGGCGACGGAGCGCGTTACATGAATTCTGTAACTATATTCGGTAATCGCTATTCACACTCGGAGCGACCACAATTACTCTCCCAGAGTTGTATAACGCAATGCACGGTCACGTACGACGTACGCATGGATGAGTTTTCCGCAAAATTCGTAAGCTCCCGCATTGTGCGCGTCGTATATACGGTGGTATATCTACTGACTCCACGCGGTGAGGTTTCCCACGGCTTTCTGCCCATATTATAGAACTCGCCACAAACATTCTACCCCTTGCTGCTTGTTTGCGCGACCGCATTGCTGAAACATGCAGTCACTGTGATATCAGCGGGAGAAAAGTCGCTTTCGTTTGACCGCAATGTTAGAAACGTTGTACCGCGTAGCGCGTGTGACCGCTTCATTACAACTTCGTGCCGAAAATACGAACTTTAATAAGTAGAGCGAAGAAGCTTGAAAACGCGTTTAGAAAGAGTATCACCTCTGATATCTGCACGTTATACAGTTATAACGTTAGCATATAGAATGCTTAAATAAGTAATCTCACACTTATGTAGTTGTGAATATATGTATATACATATCATATTGTTTCTAAAAAATTTTCTACATCTCGATTGTTTATTAATCGTTATAGAGAAAATTAGAATCTGAGATTTTTGTGTGATTCTGTAATTATACTTTTTTTAACTAATTTTTTTATTTATATTTTATTTTACTTCTAATTTTGTATAAATATTTTTTATATTAATTTCTAATTTTTTAATTTTGTATTTTTATTTTGTATCTTTTTTTTATTAAACTTTTCAGGGTATATGCATATGGTTATTGGATTGTCTACGATTATTCATATTTTAACGATTTTTTTATAACAGATGTTATATTGCAATTTATTAGATATACTGTTTTTTAATATTGGAAATAAAAGAAAAATATATTTTATAACAAAAATTTTTATTCAGTTGACGCAATTTTTATTATCATTATTTTTGTAGGAAATTAAAACAATTATTTCAAACAATTCTTTGGTTAAAATATTTATTATAAGTTTTAATTTTTAGTTAGCATAATGTTTATGATATTTTTTGATTGTTTTGTAGGATATATTTTTTACACAATATTCAAATAATTTGTAAAACAATTTTTTACATTTAAAATAACATTACTTTGAAAGGTTTTTTACAGTAGTTTTTTTTATAATTAATAACATATTATTTTTTAAATGCGTATAATAGTTCCTGATGCAAATTTAGAATTTTTTCTTTTACCTTTTTATAAAAAAGTTATTATTTACGTCCAATCTTTTATCTGTCATTAATGTGACAATATTGATGACGTGATATTACCGTGAAAAGTTGCAATCTTTTGTGCAGTATTACGGGACATAGTCTACTATAATTTTAAGCTAGAAATTTCGAATTAACGAACTTTGAAATAAATGTCCATAACGCATATTCATAAGATGACAGGGGCAATCACGGACCTGGGAACTAATTAAATCGTTGTGCACCACCGCCGCGGTGCTCGCGCGAAATCCGTCGCCACGACGGGACGAATTTCCGCGTTGTTAGTATTCATATTAATCACGCTTGGGCTAGTCGGCTGCAATTCATCCAACTCGAAAAAAGCAATCT
Organism: Anoplolepis gracilipes; assembly: GCF_047496725.1. Classification (NCBI taxonomy): domain Eukaryota; kingdom Metazoa; phylum Arthropoda; class Insecta; order Hymenoptera; family Formicidae; genus Anoplolepis; species Anoplolepis gracilipes. The sequence continues at coordinate 21,662,942 of NC_132970.1, read as the reverse complement.
CGCGTGTTAGCGTTATTACTAATACATCAGTTATTTGTTTAGGTCGTGTTGCACAGGCACACCGTGCATTTCCCTCCAGAAAATTATTTCTCACATAAAATATTAAACCGTTCATGAATTTTTAGTGTTTTTTTTTTTTTTTTTTTTTAAGAACAAATTTTATAATATCAAATATTAATTTTGAGATTTCAAATTATTCGAAATTTATTAAAACTTTTAACAATATTTTGAGAATAGTTATTTATATACAACTAAATTTGCGATTATTCTTTTTTATTGCTTAAAATTTTATGCCTATCCTAGATAAAAAAAGAAGTCGACAGCATCTCTATGCACGAGGCGGATAAGTATGTATTTAGGCAAGCGCTTCATCTCTATTGCTTCGCTATGTGTTCCCACGTTTCAATGTGAATACACACGAATGTGGTGTTTACTGACGCAATATGCTGAATCCCATATTTGCGTTACTATGGAATGTGTTACTCCCAGGCGATACGAATCACTGATTTTATACATACGTTTCCGGACGTCGAACTGCTTTCTACCAGTGCGCTCGGACTGGTATAGAAAATAGAATATAACACGTTTTGCTCCGCAAACTTTTTCAAACGATTTAATTCAATCATTTCTCTTGTACATTGCAACGTCTCCCTAATAGAAGTTAAAAAATACTGTATAGAATTTGTATCTCTAAATAAATATTTGTATGTATCTCGAAAATGTTTATAATACTATAATTAATTAATCAAATAATAATAATAATAAAGCTTGTATTGCATATCTTAAATTTGCAACATTTTATGCAGGATAAATCTGAGAAAATTGTTTTATAAATTTTAAGGAACAAATGTAATATATATACTTTCTTTAAATAAATTTAATAAAATAAAAGTCATGTTATAAATACATATTGATAAGCAAAAAACTGTAAGGTTCTTAATAAAAGAAATAAATGTTTTAAATATCAAAACATTTTCTTGAAGAGCTGCAAAAAATACCAGCATTACTTGCTTTCGTATAATTTTACATACACAAAAACTTGATACATTTTATATATCTTATAATTATGCATAAAATGTATCTTTCAGTTATACATGTATTAAGACACATTACTTAGAAATTGTAAATATATTAAAATTATTTAGCCCACACTTTCTTTACTTTGAAAATGAATTCTAAAACTAGATGATACAAAAAAGAAACATTGTTGCTAATTGAAATATAGATCTAACTCAATCACAAAGAAAGAACGAAATCAGTTTTTCCGATTCCATTGTTAATACATAGCGAGCTCTTCCCGGATCGAAGAGTCAAAGTTCCGAGAGTGTACTCTTTGCCACGGCATCCGCATTTTGGTGAAGCGAGTTTTCAGGATTTTCTCGCATTTTTCGCAAGTTAGAGGTAAAAGCCACCAATTGCCGCGCTTTCTACTTTTCCATCCTCGGCGAACTTGATGGAGTGACTCTAACTCAACGTGTCGAACCAACAGCTGTGGCAAAACTTCGAAGTCCAGTTACAATGAGACCGTTTCTACCGGGCGTAAGAAAAGGGATGAGAAAAGCGCAAGCTGAGAATCGCCTGTGTTTTCCGCTCCATTTGATATTTCTTTCATAATGCGTACACAGTCGATTTTTTTGCGGTCATCGTCACTTGTACTTGCCACCCGAGACCATTCAGTGCCGCGTGGACGTTCAATCTCCATTGAACGCTCGTTCCTTAAGAGCCGTGCATCCATTTATTGAGTTTTTTCGAGCGTGAAAATCTTCCATCGCACTTGCCTCTCTTGGAGGCAGGAAGCTGTTCATCGACAGACGTTTTCAGAGCAATGTTGCGTAACGATACAATGAGATATAAAAGATTTCTTTATAAAAATATTTTTTTTCTATTCAAAGCATTTATATTGGTTAAGCAATATATAATTTTATTTTAAAAAATTACGCATAAACGATGTAATTTAATGCATACATATATCGCATTGTTTTTGAAATTTCTTAAAAAAAATAAAAGTTTTCTTACTGATAAAGATATATTAATAATTCAAAATTAAATTAATTGGAAATTTTTACTGCATTATTTTTAATCAAAAATTTTCATGATATTTATTTATTTAATACGATATATTTAATTTAATATAATTGAATAGGTGTGTATAATTTAAATATTTGAATACGGATATGAATAATAAATATGTAGAGACAAGGGTGACCTAAAACCACCGTATAATCTTTTAATTATTATTTAATATTTATTAGAACTTTTATTTTGATCAAATCTATCAAAGTTCTCAAAGAATGTTATTTATTTTGAGAGTTGCCTTGAATTTTTGAAAATTTTGTACACAAAGTTCTATCTTATCACAAACTCTAGCTAAGGAACAACCGTTAGCGAGGGCATGCACCTCAATCTCAAGGAAACTATTCGAACTACGTGCTATATTTTGATATCAAGCAGTAAAGCGGATCGAACTCGAGTTAAATTTCTAAGCGCAGCTAATGCAACTTTATGAAACTCGTGCGCTCCAACCACGCTCCTATTACGCGCCTCTTGCGTCTATGCTTCTGATTCCGTTCCATATAGCATGAATTTCCTTCGTAGGGCTTGTATTAACATAAGCCAAGCAAGATAGCGGTAGCCCCACGTTCAGCAAGGCACGGTCGAATCAGGATATTAGCGTATTCTACATTGTCTGGAAAATTCGCGGAAAGAATTAAACGGGTCACGGAAAAGCTGTCCTAGGAGAATTATTTCCATTTAACGGGTCGGCTCCGCTTTCCGCCAAGTCCTGGCAAGCAGTCACGCGGGTACGATAACGAGACGTTCGCAATTATTCAGGTGGCGATAATTATGGCGAGTTATTTCGTCGACGATGACGCAATTTGCCGCGTCACGTCGGGCGATTTTTCAATCCCGTAGGCTTTTTTTTTCCGCGAGATTCTCCTTGACGAGGGGTTTGAAATCCCCAGGAGGCTTAATGAGGACGCCTGAGCTTCTCTGAGAGATTTCAGAGAAAAATATCTCGTGTATATTATATATGTATAGGAAATCTCCGTGCTTGTCACCTAACACTCGAAGTTTCAACAGAGTTTCTCCTTACATACTTTTTATACACGATATTCTTACGCATCGAGAATTTGAAAAGTAATAACGATAAAGTGAGCGCTTCAAGCATATATTATACAGAATGTTCTTAAAACTACCGTATAATTTATTAAAGGCAGATTCTCTGATCAATTTAGAAGTGATTTTTCCTCAGTGAAAATATTGAGGCATCAATAATTTTCAAGTCATAAGCGATTGAAAAGAAAGGGTTTTTGCAAATTAAATTTTGTGGAGTTAAAAGGTTAATGTGATTACATTTTTCAGTTAATTTCAGGTGAAATTTCCTTTAATAGAATTTTAATTTAGTTTAGTTACAAAGATATATAATGGCAAAAATGGAAAGTTTGCAAAAAGTGATGACCTTCTTCGATATTTTTACTAAGAATCCAAATCCAAATTGACCAGAGGATCCATCCTTAAAAATACGGTGGTTTTAGAACACCCTTGTCTATACATATTTATTATTTATATCCATATTCAAATATTTAAATTATATACACATATGCAATTATATTAAATTAAATATATTGTATTAAATAAATAAATATCATGAAAATTTTTAATTAAAAATGATGCAGTAAAAATTTCCAATTAATTTAATTTTGTTTCTAATCACTTAGAATAAAGGTTTTGTTTCTAAGCACTTAGAATAAAAAATATCTACATATGTACTTTACAACACATATTTATGATTTCGCTTGAAATATTTGATGTTTACATGTTTTCTATGAAGCTGACAAAGATCTTTACACACGTCAGAACCGCAAATATTCCTAGCAATATACAAATAAACATAGTTCAAGAAAAACATAAAATAAAATACATCGAAAATATCAGAAAATATAAAACACATGTGTACGATTATTTCTAGAAAATTGTAAGATACATTTGTATTCTTAAATGCAATGTAGTTACAGGTCACATATAAAAAATATTATATTATATTTAAGCAAGAATTAACTTTGCATTTTTTATTTTAAAAATATTTTTAATTATAATTAAAATATATTTTTAAATTGTAACAAAATAATTTCTTTCATCAAATATTTTTTTATTTTAAACATCGCTGGAACAGCCATGTGATTGCAAGGAAATTACAGTCGTACTAATTAAACTTTACAACGGTAAGTACAGATAACTCGAGAAATACATTTGTCAATTTCGCAGACTTTCTTTTGTTTCAAATTTACAAATATCTTTAAAGAAAATTTATTCACGCAAAATATATTATTGAGAGACAAGGATCTTTGAAAAGAAATTGGAAATGTAAATTACTCGACAATCCCTTGCATTAACTCTTTCTTATAATATATCGATTCGTCGAGGTAATTAAAATCAAATAAAGAGACAAAAGTGAGGTAGGATACAAAATAATCGAGCAATTCTGTGACAGTCAACGATAAAGGACGAAACTAGGAATTAAAATAACCTCGTGTTACTTTGAAAATATTGGCCAAGGGAAATTGATATCAAACATAAATGCCTGAAATTGGTTAGTATCGATTGTTAGATATTCATTCAACCGTGTCTGCAAACTCTATTGGATTTCAATAATTTATTACAATTTCAATTTCGCTCGTCCTTTCACTTCGCAACTGTCAGAATATTTTATTGTAGATAAGGTTGATTTCTTTTTTATATGTTATATTATAATCGATTCATGTTAAATTTTGAAATGTTTTATTATTATCAATGATAAAGAAAGTATAAAAGCTTTTTTTAAAAATATAAATATAATCTAATAAAGTAAACTAAAAAGTTTTGTTTCTATTCATTAAGAAAAATTATCAAGAAAAATATTTTTTTAAGTATAATTTTTCTTAAACAATTTTTTGGAAATAAAATACTCGTACTAATAATTTCTTCAATTAATAAATGGGTCATGTAGTTTCAATTGTCTTTCTTTCAATTATTTATTTGTAGAATGCGTAAAATATTTAATATTATTATTACGCATTTCTAATTTACGGAGTCAAAGAATGTTTATTCGTTTCTTATCTTACTGTGCTTCCAAAGGATGCGCAAAGAGCTACAGCATTAATTCACACACTCTTAAACTCCAAAGACGGTCCTATACTATAAGCGGGCGTAACTTCAGCAAAGTGACTTCAAGCATGCAACGAGAAAGTGAACTAATGCCAGTGCCTTCTAATTGATGTTCCCTAATTGAAATAATGTCTTACCATCGCCTCTGGCCGAGTTTTCGCCGTAATATCTACGAAATTCACAGGAGCGCAATTTATTTCTTGCATTCATTTAAAATCTTAATTTTCATTTCCCGAGTTTCGAATCGTTGTAATTATACGTTGATCCACTGAGTCGTGCGGGCAGAGGTGGAATTAAAGAATCGGAAAAGTACTCGGCAGAAAATACCAAGCTTCTTTCTCTCTTTTCGCTTTTGATTCACTCGCGACCGGGCTGATGATTATGCCGTGCTACAGCGAATAATAAGCGACAGAAGTTTTCGCTTCCTCTAACATTGCGAGCTATTCATTGCGGCCAGTTGGATAAATTATTTATTCTGTGCCAGAAACTTTAAGCAAAAACCGGATGGTGGAAAGAATTCCCGCGTGCCTCTCGGTATTCCCACAATTTATTTCGATTCGCGAACTACAAGGGATAAATTCACCGGTGAAATTCGCGTGTAAATCTGAAAAAATGCATTTCTTACAAACTTTCACAATAGATTGCACGAAACGTTTCGAACAAAATGCACTCAGCTGTAGTATATCTGTAGAAATTCTGAAAAATGTGTAATAATAACAAACAACATTGTGTGATGCAATTAATAAGAAAGAAATATTATTTTGCCAAGCTTTGTATGCTTTACGCGAACGCAATTATATTTATAAATATAACAATATTTTATTGAATGAGTATAATTTATTTGACATATAAAAAAAATGCATAAAAGTAAGTTAAAATGTCAATAAGTACTTTTTATGCGGTAAAAATATTTTGTAATATAAAATGTCATAACGGAAAGTTCAAATGTCTCTTTAGGGAGGCAATTTAAGTAAATTTCAGACCTGAATTCGAGCATTCTTTGAAAGCACTTACGGTGCTACTTCGTCATTCCAAACGAATCTCCCGAATGGCTCAGAATGAAGCTCTTGAATGGTAGAATCTTTTTGCGCTCTCGTTCCCGCAATTTAGTTTGCAGAAACGAGAGATGAATTTATTAGTTATAAATCGTGCGAAAAATTCTTATTAAGCGTAACTAATATTTTATTAGAATCCATGATCAAAATTATTTTTATACTTATCTTATATATCTTATTTTTATATTTTATATTTTTCCATAAATCATAGTTATAAATTACACGCTGAGAAGATATGAGAGATCTAATCGATAAAGAGTAATTATAGCAAAGCATTTACGAAAGAAACAAGTCAAAATAAATACAATAAGATAACTTAAATTATAATTACAATTTACAAAGACACATATTTTATAGTTTTACGTGCATACGCAAATATAAGCAATTATACTTCTCGCAATAAAACTGTCTGGAACGTAGTTCGTAATTCTCACGGACATCAACGTTCGTTCAAGTCGTAAAAAAAAAAAAAAAAAAAAAAAAACTGAAACCAAAATACAGTTGCGTAATTCACGCTGTAAGTCTAAAATATGTTCACACCGTGGCACGAAACAAGGAAGACAAATTTCGGTATGCGCGAGCAAAAGAAAATTGGACATCCCGGAGCGAAAAGCACGCAGAGATGCGCGATCTGCGCTATAATTCAAGCCAATCTCTACAAACAACGGTTTGGCCTGTTGAGAGATCCAACACCGATGTGCACCAGTTGCAGTCATATTTTACGGTCGTTTCGCAGGGCATCGGGTGGGTGGGACGAAAGAAAAGCTGAGATTAGACGCGAACGCGTCGAAGACAATCCGCGCGGGTTACCGTCGAATCCGCGCGACGCGAAGTGTCGCGTCGCCGTCGCGTCGGTGGGACAATTTGCAAATAGTCGGCCTGTGTTGGGCGAAAATTTACGACACGTCAGAGATATTTCATTATAGGTTTTCATGGACGTCGCGTTGCGCGGCTCTCGCGCACACATGTATTCCGGGCGTAATATATGTCCTCACGTACCACATAACACATCTCGCGTATGTGCAACGCGTGTCCGCGCGAACTCGCTCGACTCGAACTCGAGTCACGTACTCGTGATAAATGCAATAACATATAAACTGTGGCGAGAATTAGAGCCCCATGATGATTTATCGAGGGTTTTCGCTTTCTCCATTCCCCATCCTTTTCTCTCTTCCTCTTTCTCTCTATACGTCTTTCTATTTATCTACCTACATCCCTTTCTCTCTCAAGAGACTACTGAGGTGCGATGGCCAGTAGAGGGTTAGTAAAACCCGCCGTCTACAGCCGTATCGTGAAAGTTTCGCGAATCACCGGCAATCCATGTCGATTTATGCGAGTCGTAAATAAAAAGAAAAAAAAAAAAAAAGAAGAAATAGAGGAAGAAGAAAGAGAAACGAAGAGAGAGTAGGAGAAGGCGGAAAACTGCCTTGAGCTCTGACAAATTGGTTCCTGGAAATTTCAAGTCCCCTCTCTAGACTTTAGCCACTCGAAGCGTTGCGGCTACTGAGGTGCGGGAAATTGAGTCGTGCTACCAATCGGAACTCAAGGCTTTTGCCGAAGACGAAAGAAGAATGTGCATTCGACATGTGCGCACGTTGAATAATTTCACGAGAGTCGAGTGCGGATTCCTTGTCGCCTCTCGCCAAAAGCCACGAAAGATTGACGCGTCCTTTTAAATAGAGACAAAGAGAGAGAGAAAGAGAAAGAGAGAGAGAGAGGGAGAGTGAGAGAAAGTAAGTCAGTTCTAATAAGAATATATATATATATATATATATTTGTTTTGTATTTTTAAAATAATTGTAAAATATTATAATATGTGAATTAATCTATTTATTTTATACCTTAATGTATACTAATAATAAAATATGACATAGCATTAATAATATTAATAGCTATTAATGATATAGAAATAGCATTAATAATATTAATAGCTATTAATGATATAGAAAATTATATTATTAAATATAATGCAATGATAGAGGCCAATTTTTCTTATCAAATATTTTTTTATTATAAATATATACATAAATCCCAAAGTTGACTGTAAGTAAAAATTAAGTAAAAAATTGAAATGTATGTAAAAAATTGTGTGCCTTAATCATTAATAATTATTAATAATACATCAAAGATTATATTTTTAAGAGAATAAGAGAAAGCGTTGTAAAAAAGTTGCAAAAGTCTATAGATATCTGAAGAGGACAGTAGAAGAATCGGTTAGATTAAGGTTGAAGTGCGGAAAATTAGGTGTCATTCTAGAAAAAAAAACAACAGGCGGTACTCATTGTTCCTACGCATTCATTTTTCGTTATCTGAATACTAATATTTTTTTCACAACTTGACAGATTCGATCAGTGTCTCTTCGCGATTCTTTTATACTCACTTTTTTTGTCTTTGGTTAATCTTTTTTTTTTTTTTTTTTTTTTTTGTGACTACACATACACCTACGTATTTGTTTCCCTTCATATATGTAAATGATTAATACATTTATTCATTTATTCAACATATGTTGTTGTATCTAACGCAAAATTCCTGTCATAATAAAAAAACAGGAAAATGATGTACTTAAAAATTCCATAATTTTCCATTCTAATTAATTTATCTATTTTCTTTCTTTTGATTAATAAAAAATCTTGGTAGTTTTTTCGTATTCAAATAATAAGTAACATTTTATACATAATAAATAAAATTATAACAATAATAAAAGAGTTCTTTGCTCTCTTTGTCTATTCTTTTTACGTAATCTAAAGATCTTTTATATATACATATACAAATTCGATTTAAAATTCTCGCTATATTATACAAATTAAATATATATATATATATATATATATATATATATATATATATATATATATACATATATTTCTGAAAACGTTTGTTATCTTATAATAGTGGTATTTTTTAATTATAAAGAGATTACATTAAGATCAAAACGCACAAGGAGCAATGGACAAAAGTTGTTTCAAGCACTTTAGCATTTAGGTAAATGAGTAATTAACATTGTCCCTGCCTCGAGCGCAAAATCCTAAGTTCCTACAATATACCGAAATTGCGAAGCGTAATCTCGAGAGGTGTCGATGTAATCGAAAGCAGCAATTTAACGTGCCCGGGTTATGGCACTAGATAAGGACAGGTTTATGTTGGTGTATATGTGTACAGGAATACTGGATGCAGCTTCGATTACACGGCTATAGGCGCTACACGTTCCATACTTTGATCCTTTGTATACGTTGCATATCTGAAGAGACTCTTGTGCAAATTACGCTTGACTACAGAGGATGCCGGTTCCTCGACAACTCGATGAAAGATAAGAATGCTCGACAACTCGATGAAAGCGAACACATCGCGAGAGTTTTTCTGTTGAAAAGATATTCTGTATTCGACAACTTTGTACTTATGTGAAAATAATCACGATAATTCAATGAGTCTACGATGCATGTCAAACATTTTATCCAAAATTATTATTATAAATACTCCCTTATATTTTTTTAAAGCGAGAGTTGGAATAATAATAATAATTAAGAATATAACGTAATTAATATTTTAAAAAATGCTACGTCTTCTACGTATACCTGTTTACATTTAGGGTCCATAACTCCATTATATGGCTACCATAGCCGCTTCGTAGCGGCTATAGGCACATTTTAATTCTTTGCCTAAAACAAATTATTATCATAATTTTATGTATTTTTAATAATAAAATAGTTATGCACAAAATATAATAATTATATTTTGATTGATTGTTTAAAAGAAATGATGATTGCGGACGAGGTTTGTTTAAAGCAGCTGAAACAATCAGATGTAGGGCCAATCAAAATATGGTTTATACATTACAATCTGCAATGCAAATCCGCGGTTCAAGATGAATAGCATCATCCACTATTCGGATGACTATGCAAACAGTCATGGACCGTTCACACTTTGCGTGGGCGTCAATATATGCGCCTCCGTCCTAAAGATACGAGCTCATTCACGTGTAGACGTACCTATGTAATTCACGTTACATTGCGCGTATAATGTAACTCGTGCCATATACACGCCGGCGCCGCGCCGTGTTAAACCGCAGCTGTCGATGACAACTCTCTCGTTGTTAGTCACGAAATTACGTTCCGGCGTCGCGTTCGAGGTATTCCGGAAGGCGCAAGAACGTCAGAGGAGAGACGCGCGTATCGAGTAAATTATACAAAGCGGTCGTGCTCCTCGATTATTAACTATTATTACATTATGATCGTGCGTCGGAATTGAAGTTTCCAAGATATTCTCCCGCTGCGACATTGTTCTGCAATTTCTGTCGAAGTTTTTGTTTGGATACTCTCTGTGCCTAGACTATCTACAATATTAATCCTCGTAATCTCCTATGCGCAGTTACGAACCACAAGTGTTATGAAAGTCTAAAGCGAGATTATTTAGTTATTTAGATAAATCGAGCTGCCAAGGATCTTATATGAGCTTAGAGTGGATTGTACGAAAGTTAATAAAGCTGAATTTTAATCAGGATTACACAGGTGTCAAATAAATAATATAACGTTTATCGAAATAATATTAATTGAAGCGCTTTACCTTTCAGAAGCTCATACTAGTGAATACGAGCTGTAGTGAACTCACGAGATATTCGAGCTACCTAACCTGGTGATGGTTTTTAGCCAGATCATTTAAGTATCTCTTGAGAATATAAATAAGAAGAGACATAAAAATACATGTGGAGCACAGAGATCATATTTTAAATATCAATATTTGCTCTAGTTAGATCTCATTAAATTTATTTTCTGTTATATATGTTTGAGTCACAGCGGGTCACCCAGAGACCCGCCTTTTTTTTCGTAGTTTTTTATTGTTTTAACTACTTTTTTATCAACAAATATCGGATTTTTTGTTTCTACAGAGTCTCTAGAACATCAATAAAGTGTAAAAAAAATATAAAAAGTCATTAATTGTTAATTGCAAAAATACCATATATAAACAAACAGTCAAAATTAATACTTTTTTACGAAAAAATGCATTTTCTACTAATCTATTATGACAATAAATACGGCAATTTTTTTATAATCTGAGTACACTCTAAAGTATTTTGTTTTTGTTAAATCCTCCTTTTTTTGATAAAAAATATATAAAAAAACAATATTTTCTGTTCTAAATTGAAAGTAACAGTTGTATTCTTTTTTAAATTTTTTCTCTGAAGGTTTTATTAGATCGCAGAATCTGAATCTAAAGGAAAAAAAATTTAATTTCCAAAATTTAATATAGGGATCCAATATGACGAAAGTAAAACTTCGTCTGCCATATTGAATTTTGAAAATCTGACAACGGATTCGTAATCAGCGACCCCAAAAATCCTTATATACCAAATTTTATAAAATACTGATAATTAGAAAAATTCCTGACTCAAAGGGTTAATGAGTATTTTTTGTAATCCTTTCCTGTACCATAAGTTTACCATATACATATTTATAAATAAATGTTTCACTTACAATTAGCTTCTTATCTATAACGAGAGGACTAATAAAGAGAGACCTAAATAAGTAAACTAGAAGTTAAGCTTCTAAATTCTGCGTACACATAAAAATAAACTCGAAAAAAGACATTGGAGAGATGTAACGTCATGTGAATAGATAAATGTCAAAATTATGAAGTAAGAATGCACGTGGGGGCACAATTATCGCAAATGCTGCGCATGTACGGCCTCGGTGGCGCATTATCGCTTATCCGATGAAGGAGCCGACGACGGTGGTAAATGAGTTAAACATCACACGCGTATGTACGCGCCGAGTCGCGTCGTGCATGCACGCTCCGACGCGTCACGCCGCCCCTCATTAGTCAGCCGCGCTCACAGAAACGCCGCTGCTCTCCTATCTGAAGCTAGAAACTCCTAGCTCCGACGTATTGAGCGGATTAAAATATAAACTCGTGAATAAATTGTAATTCGCCTTCCCTATGTTAAATTACTCGTATAAATTTACAACGGGAAAGTTTGAGGAGAGAGGAGCACGCGCGCGCATAGCGGCGTCGGAGTTTCCATTTAATTAACGCTAACCGAACTACGAACTTAACGATTCCGCCTTATTCGTTCGTTACAAGATTCCGATTTTAGGGTCCCGTGCTTGATAACAAATATAGTCACCTTGCTTTTTCCTTCAAACGGATTCTTTGGCTGAACTTTGCTATGCAAGGTTGCTCTCTTTCGGAGCACAATAAATTAATTATCCGCGAAACATCCGAATTTTCGCACCAGACTTCTCTGAAAAAGAGCATAATTCGGGATGACTTCAATTACACCAGCAGCGTTACTGTGGCTAATGCCCCTCGGTCCTCCTTCATAAGGTGAGCGGCAATGCGTGGCTAGGACACATAAACGTTATACATGCGCATACACAAACTAGAGGATGGGCGAGAGGAGAGGACCCCGGAGAAGGAGACTGTTCTCTGGATCTCCGAGGCCCGGTGGCACCGAGCCCTCGTCGCAGGCAAACGTGTCAAGTTGCCTTAGGCAAAGCTAACATTGGGGGTACCTCGAGATGGGTGTATATATATATATATATATATATATATATATATATATATGCGTTGAGACACGTCAGGACACTAGAGAGACGATTCTAGTTAGTGCCCGGTTTCAACTCGGCCGTCTCTCGCCTCGCCCCTCTATCCCTTTCTACTTCTCTTTCCTCGTTTCTCGACCTCTGTCTTCGTCGTCGCCATCGTCTGGAGAAGGCAGCTTTTGTACTCGGGCTTTGCCCCGTTGCTGAGTTATATTTCTTGTAACTAAGAAATCGGATATCTGTCTCTCTGTCTTTTAGACATATATTCTTACTTTCTTACTTGTTAGCCAGTTAATAACTTGATCTTCGTGATTACAATCCAGGTACATTATAAACGCACAAGTTTCCAAAAGATTTGAGAAAAATTTAAATGTAAAGAAATTTAATACTACTATTAGAATGATTTATAATTATTGAATTCATAAATAAAGCAGATGGTCTTAGAATAGATGTTTTATAATTAGATAGTTTTAGAAAATAAAGAGAAGGGAAAAGAGACAAGTGAGGGGAAACAATAATGGAGCATAATAATTTATTACCGGTTGAGGGTGGCTATATGCAGTGCGAAGTAGCGTACAAATTTCTAGGGGAGTCAGGTTGCCATTATGGTGGCTGCTGAGCCTCATGATACTAAGCAGATTGCACGTATAATAGGGTAGTCTCTTCCTACGACTAGCTTATGTCAACAGCTTTACGCTTTACACCCGTGGCGGATGCGACTGGAAGGTATCTCACAGCCGATTATCGAGTAAACTATTTAGTGACATTAGTTTGCGATATTGAAGAAACATACCTTCTTTCTGGCGTATAATTTTTCCGGTTAATAAACATTTTTAAGATAAAATTATTAGCTACTCAAGCTTGGCATTCGAATTAGTTGTAAAATAATATTGATAAAATAATATTACACATATATATTAATTTATTTATAAAATATTTACACGATTCTGTTTAACTTAATTTTTGATAATAAAAATTATAATACATTGTAATGCAAAAATGCAAAAATTATGCATTATAAAACATTCAATATTTATGTTATATAATTTTACATAATAATATATGTAATATATGTATACATGTGTATGTAACATTAAAACATGTGACACATAAAATGTGTGATACATAAATAAAATTCTATATTAAATTTGGTCACGAATTATAGATTTAAAAAGACCTTTAATTATCAAAGTGTCTCTTCAATTATTAAAGGTCTTTATGTCTGATAAAATTTAATACAAGATTTAATTTACAAATTAAAGAAGTTATATCCAATATATCCAATAGCCTATTACGAGCCAAACTGTAGATGAACGATCAGTTTTTAAATAAATCAAATAATGAAATTAATATATGGGTCATATTTATTATATTAATCAAACTGATTTAAGTCACAATATATTTTTGAAACATGTTAACGTTACTATATAGTTTTACAAACATGGTGAGCATATGACAATCTCTAATCATAGACAAATAGGAATAGACTGGTTCCTACCATAAGAGACAGCGTTGAAAGATATAAAAGACAGAAATAGCGGTATAGTACATATATCTCTCTTTGTCTTTCAATTGCGTGGTGAGGACTGATAGGGGTGAGTAAAGACGAAAAATGCGTGGATGTATACTCGCTTCGTCTTCACCCATCCCTATCAGTCCTCACCACGCGATCAAAAGACAAAGAGAGAGACACTCTACTGCTATTTCTGTCCTTTATATCTTTCAACGCTGTCTCTTATGGTAAGAACCAGTCTATTCCTATTTGTCTATGTCTCTAATATGTATAGGACGATGAAAACACATGTAAAGTAATTGTCCTAGTTTTAAGTCATGTCCCAATATTAAGTCACTTTTGCTTTTTAATTCATTTTATTAAACAATTAATTATTTAACATATTTATTATAATTAATTAGTAAACATATTTAAAAAGAAACATTATCATGCCATCTATTAGTAAAATATCACATTTTTAACTTAACTATAATATTGCAAAAAAATTAAAAAAAGAATTTTTAACTGGCGATGTTTTTGTTTAATCTACAATGTAAATGTCAATAGTAAGAAAGACTACATATTTCGTAAATGAAGTAAGTTTAGATTTCTCTGCAAAACAAGAGGTATGTTGTTTCGTATTGCAATTGGGACAAAAGGATTATAAGTGACTTACAATTGGGTCATCGATAGACGGTTATCAAAATTTAAATAATTATTTTATATACAAATAAAAACCTTTTTATTTTTATTAAATATGATAGCTAAAAGTTTAATACTATTAATTCTATGTGTGTGATTATTCTATGACTATTTATCAAACCAAATATTACTCGCAATTTTTTCCTTCAAAATATAAGTCGAAGCAATAAAGGTTGAGAATTATAAATTATCATTCCGTTGCAACATATTTACGAACAATAGTGATTTCCTTAACAATTTGTATATACATTTCTCGTATCCGAATATAATCTTGCATTGTCAATAATAATCGATTTGGATATCAGATACCAGCGAAGTAACTCTGAAATAAATATTTATTATGTATATATTGGGTCTTATAAATCGTATTAATTTTGGTTTGTTTATTTGAACAATTTAAATAAGAGAAAATTATAAAGAAATATTTTTTACCAATAATATTCACAACAAAATAGGCGATTAAGAGCCGTAGCGCAGATTTCAGAGCGTGTGGAAAATAGAAATAAGTAAATAAATTGATAGATTCCACGAACAGAAATTTATTCAGACGTTTCGATCCTTCCTTGGGATCTTCTTCAGTAAAGAAAAGAAAGAAAGATTCGTAGTTAGTTTGCGACGCGTCTTACGTTGGACAAACGAGAAGACAACTAATCACTCGCATAAAAGAACATAAGAACCATATTAAGAGTAATACTAGTCAGATATCGGTCATTACTGAACACCGTCTAAATGGCCATGGATTTGATTGGGATAAGGTGGACATTTTGGATGAAAAGCCCTTCTTGCAGAAAACACTCATATCAGAAATGTTATTTATTAGGAGACAAAGAAACAGTCTCAATAAACAAGAAGATACAGAATGCCTTGATCTAACTTACAAATCGATATTAGAGAATATGCCGACTATTTAAATAGAGATTTATTTTTGTCATTTTTGATTTCTATTTTCGTTTTATTATTGTAATTTTTGTATATGACATTGACTTGTTTACGTGTTATTTTAAGTATGATAGTAATTAATAACTATTAAATATCTTTCGTTAAAAAAATTTCTATGTTCAGCTTATGACCAACATGGCCAAATAACATTTCAATTTTGTGATCCTCAACGGTTGGAACCGATGGGAGATTTGTATATCTTCGCACGCCTTGTCATTCCAGAAATTTTACTTGTCAGTTTCTTTTACTACGAATCTTTCTTTCTTTTCTTTACTGAAGAAGATCCCAAGGAAGGATCAAAACGTCTGAATAAATTTCTGTTCGTGGAATTTATCAATTTATTTACTTATTTCTATTTTCCACACGCTCTGAAATCTGCGTTACGGTTCTTAATCGTCTATTTTTTTGTGAATATTATTATGTTAGAGCCTCTTGTTTCAATTTTAACTTATTTATTTTTACAAATATTTTTTTTAATTAAATCCTAAACATCCTACACATTCCATATGTATATGTATATATATATATATATATATATATATGTATATGTTTTTATTTTTTAAAAATATAGTCTTTTTAGAAAAAAAAACAATTTATAAAATTATTTTATTATATTGCTTATTATTGAATGCATCAAATATAAAGTTAAATTTTAAATGTGTATAATAATAATCTTTTGAAATATTAATTATGTTTTAAACTACTAAAATTTAGATTTTTTTTACATACTTGTATGTTACAGATCAACGGTAGCTTCAACAACCATCAACTTCACTGTTACACATCGTTTGGTGAGTGACAAATTTTTTTCTTTTATTTTGCGGTAATGGATTTGTAGAATTTTTCAGAGAATGGATTTGTAATAAAAATATTGTAGATATAGACTATAGATAGATCCGTTGCCTTGGACGGGTTAAAACAAAAAAATTACGTTCAAATATTTTAAAAAATTTTATTCTAAAAAAGGACAGGGAGCATTTTTTAGTACATCAATTTATTTAGTTTATTTGATCTAATTTAATTGATAAAAAATGCGTTTATAATTATTTAATTGTGTAAATTATATTATATAATTAGGTATATCGTATTTGTTTTTTTTTATATATATGTATAATGTAATTTTATAATTTTTTATAAACATTTATTTATTTTGATTGATAATTCGTTTTATATTAGTTATAAAGCAAAGTTATATTAAAATAATGTGAAATTCTATAAATGCCTTGGGAATATTTTATCACGAAAAAGAATTTTTCTTGTTCTTTAGATTATTTTACATTTAATTAATTTTACGTTAGCTATGTTAAATTATTTAATTTTTTTAAATATTCTGATCCATATTAAATAATGATATTAGTGCTCGAAAATTTTAAGTGATTAAAATTTCGTGCACTGTGCAAAAAATTAATTATTTATCATTTTTTTTTATCTTATATCAGTCATTATTTCACCCGATTTATATATTTTTGAAGTGATATTATACATATATTATATTGCATTAATATCTCACCTGATAAGGTTCTAGTGTAAAGTGTAAATGACTTTTTAATTAAATAAGAGTTTATTTTAATTCAACAAAACAATCGAGATAGTTTTTATAGGATTGTTGCATAAATGTCAGTCCACAATTCGGCGTGAAAGTAATTGCATTTTACCTTGCATCCGCGGCAGACATCCAAGCGGAATATCCGCGCTCGCACTTGCTTCCTGCATTTTGTCACGTATATCTTCATCATGCTCGCTTCACAGCGCAGTTTCCTTTCAGCGCGAGCTGCCGACCCACTTTGGGATCTCGTGGCGATCGATTCAAAAATATTTTTCGCGATAATAATTCCCGCGGCTGCGAAAAACTGATTCCGAAACGCCGTCGTGCACTTCCGGTCGAATGCGCGGCATAGTCAGGGAATATCTCGGAAAAAGATTTTTTCGATGTAACTGAGCGTTCTCTCGCGTGTGCACCAACTGCTACACAGCTATACGTGTTCTTTGACAATAGTCCTGCACTTCACAACACAACAGTTGATGTATGTATGTATATCTAAGTTAATCAACGTCATGAAAAAGAACTAATATTTTCCTTTTCAAAAATTGTCACGATATAATAAGCTTTCAGGCACAGCATTGATAACAATTTTAGAATTTGTAATGTTGGATTAATTAATTGGAAGAAATTTTTTTATTAAATTATAATTATATTAATCAATCTGACACATGTGTAAAATCTTTTGGACCTAACTTGTATATATTTTGCAAAAATATCTAATAATACTACTACTTGTATCTTAAAATATTTTTTAAATATTAAAAACAAAATTTTATACGCGATGGGTGGTTAAGAATTTTAATTTGTAAGTAGGATTTAAACTTTTTGAGTTATATGTTTGCATTATATATATATGCGTATATAAAGTGTGTTTATATGACTGCGTTCCCTTTAGATGTTCACGTGCTAAATGCGTCATTTTATTTTTCTTTGATGTATAATAAACAACAAATATAAAATGATGCTTTCAGCGCGTAAACGTCCAAAGGAAATGCAGCGATTATCATCTATAATAATAAACAATATCGATCATATTTGATTAATACGTAAAGTAGTTTAGTGGTAATTTAGTTATTTGTTTTAACTTTAGTATTATAAACTGATTTTGCTGTGCGCATCAGAAACAATAAATAACGAAACGTGTTTTTAACAAATTACATTTTGTTAAAAACATGTATATAAATTGTAAATAAACACATTAAACACCATTCGTGTAAAAAACAATGTGTAGAACGATTTTATAATTTTTATTATTATGATTAAAAAGAGATCATCTACTTCGTCAAATAATCAAACAATTATAAAAGCAATACAAAGCGATATAACAATCATTATACATTTAATTGGTGTATAAAATTTATGGAAAATTTTGATTCCATATAATTGATTCAATCATTTAAGTAGTAAAAGATTATGTTTATTGCGCAGCATAAAATTACACGGTAGAAAATCAGGTTTATTGTCTACTATAATTTTCACAACAGACGACTAAGTTATTATCGACCGATTTCTGAACAATGGAATATCCGAGTGGAGGACGTGTGTGTGTGTGTGTATTTTGCGTGGATAGCGCATCGCAATTTCACGTGGTCATAGTTATGCGTAACTGCACTCGTGCAAGTTTCGACGGATTCGCGTGGAACGGTAGGAAATCGAATAATTCAATTCTCATCGGTTTAATGTCCGCTCTTTCCATTGGAGGGCCCGCAATATTAAGCGGATTATCGAAAACGTAGGAACCGACGACAGTCGGAGAATTGTCGGGCATCGTTCCGATATTGCGTCTAATTGACATCTAATGGATCTTCGGGAGAGATCCGTTTCTACTCTCCGTCGTGAATTTAATTCCATCTCTACGTCGCCTTCGTAATGGATATAAGCCAGGCATATCGGTACCGACAAAAATCAATGAATGACGTTTCTATCGTATCTTGCGCTTCACGCTATTTCAAGGCGGGTATGATGAAATGGAAAGTGAAAATTTGATATGCATCTCGAATGATTTTGTTATAATTCAAGTTTTCCACGATACTTCAATATAGGGTAAATTAGGGTATGATGGCCATAAGCTGTAATTTTTTCAATAATCGCTACGTAGGGCGCTTTTTTAGTCATTATCAAAGATAATCGATATTTACAATAATATTACGTAATTGAAGTTTCAGTGAAGATAATATGCCAAACATTATTAAAAAATAACAAAAATAAAAGTATGTTTTTTTGTATTTTAAAAAACTATGGCCATCTTACCCAAGTTTATCCTACAAGAGGATACTTAATGCTTAAAGAATTATTTTACTGATGTTATAAATTCAATACTTTAATAATATCATAATCAATTACAATTAATAAATTACAGACTCAATACTTTGGCTCCGGTTATATTCAAGGAAGAGGCGCGTATATAGTAAGTCTCGCATTGCATTACCTCCTTCGCCTCTTCTCGTGGGATTTAACTTTAAAAGCCAGCCCGGCAATCAAGATACAGAGCTTACGCGCTTGAGCCCAAAGTTACACACGTTTTACGTACCAATATCCATTTTCTTGAAATCTCTTGGATGGCGCTATAACTGCGCCGCGACTTACGCGGCTCAGCCCGTCGAAGAAATACTCGAGGAAAACCGGGTGGCTTTTATCCGCCAGCCACATCCTGCGTTATCCGTCGCGAATTAATTTGGAATTAACACAGATCGCAGACGCCAACCGGCAAGCGCTTAATTATCGACAAAATAGAGCGTGCCGCAGGGACCCACCCGTCACACCTCGTCCGTTCTAAGAACTTTGTGAATAATTAAGCGTACCTGCCGGCGCGCCCGTACTAATAATGGAATTACTAATTTGTCGATGCAATTTTATCGTTAATTGGCCAATTAACGATAAAACGCTATGGACAAAGAGTAGATGTTGCGGGAATTGCCGCGTCCTAAATATTATTTTGCAAACTACATTGTGTATTCTAAGATGGAAATAAAGAGGTCGTTGTATTTTTTATTCCAAAGTCTTTTTCTTAATACAATTAATATGTTACTTTTTAATATGAATAATAATTTTCTTGGATCACTATTGTAAGAACACAATGAATAGCACACATTTAAAAATATATCGTCATTAAATTTTAATGCAGTGTAATTAATTACTCCTATATCAGTTTCACACACACACACACACACACACACACACACACACACACACACACACACAGAGAGACAGACACACACATTATCTTATATTTATAGTCAGTCATTTTATATAATTGAATGGAAGGTATTGGTCGAAAATAAAATTCTTGAATAAACGGCACAATAAAATAGGTAAAACTAATTTGTAATTTAATAAACTATTTATATTTTACAATTATGGTAGGCGTTAAACCGCTTTTTTTTCGCGTAACAATTGCGTAATAATCCACAATGGCGGTACCATGGAAGGGCATACGTACGGTTACATTGATTTTCGGGTTGCCCTCCACCCATCGCCGTCGCCGTCACTCACGTTTTCGCGAGGCGGTAGTTCGCACAGCCATCCTAGAATTGTCACAGATTTCTGAATAGAGGTAGACGTGTAATTTGCGAGGGCGAAACGCACCTGCCTATCGAGACGCGGAACATGGTCGCGTTAAATCACCGCTATGCCAGTACATAACGCGAGGGGATGAGTGCTTTTTACGAGTTAAAAAGGACCAGGTTGCGTGCTGTGGGTACCACGTAGCAGGTGGTTGCGCGATACTTTTTTTTATGACAGCAGAGGAGAACGAGACCGGCATAATGTAATTGGGTCCGCGGTGAAGTGAGTGTACCTCTGATTTTTAGCGAGCGACGTGGCCGTGTTTAATAAGTCCAGGGACTGTCGATATAAGAAGATAGTAATATCTGTAGCAGTATCTGCATAAGTTAGATTGTATTTCTATGGAAATTGCACGGAAATCTCTACACAATGTGCCAGGGACGAAATAGCAAGAAAATAATTACTTTTTAGTGGGATTAAACTTATCATGCATTGCGTTTTCTAATTTTGGAAAGTAACTTGCATTTTAATGTTGTATTTTATATGTGCTTTATAATAGATGTTTTTGTTTATAAGTACGCCCAAAGATAATTAAAAATCAATATACTTTGAAATAATTTTTGTCTCTTAAAAAGAGAATACATGTATAATTTTTAACTTGTATTATACTCAGAGATGTAATCGAAAAAATTAATTAAAAAATTATTATTAACACTATTATTGATAAATCTGCTGATTTACATGAAAAAAACAAAAAGATTAAAAGAAATTATTAATAAAAAAATTTAATAACTTTTGCACGAGTTTGTGTGACAAAAGCATGAAAATGTATACAATGTTGTATAATCAAATAAAGTTTAGACTCAAACGCAACTTTTTTTATTCTCACCAGTTATGTTCGCAAACTTATAAGCTTTTGGCGACGCGAGGATTTTGCAGCGAGCGACATGCCTTTAATCTGCAAGATACTCACTGCTCGATTTAGATGCTCGCTACGACGAGGAAATAATTACTACATACGAGAGAATCTGTTATATAGCCAGTAAACTGTACATAAGAGTTAAACTGTTATATAGCTATTGTATTGCGTCACAGCTTTATATGTAAGTCGAGAGGGTGCATATTAACAATGTTATGTGATGCGTAGCTGTGCAGGGATAATTGGCGAATATTAGCATAATATGTATGTCTCATTGTGTAAATCGTTTGAAACAATATACAGGGTGTTGCAGAGTTTTCCTGTCAAACTGTACCAATATGTATTACACACACAAGTTGAAATAAGAAAAAACTATTATACAATATAAATGTTATATAAACATACATTTATATAATAATAAATATTATATAAATTTTATGTAAGCTTACAAATGTTTTATAAAAAAGTTATATAACAAAAATGAAATAAAATGATAACGGATTTGTTCTTATTATTAATAATTAATACGGTACTATATTTACCATATAAATAATAAACACAGAGGGTAAAGTGTAAACAGATTAGATAAAGGTTATCGTTGCGTTTATTATTTGACTATGTCAAAAAGCATTGTATTTTCTGTTATTATTAGTATTGATACTTATCAGTAAGTTGTTCCACTTTGTGTCAACATGTTTCTCATGGTTGTTTTCGTGTTTATTATTATTTATGAAGAATACACAGATATGATTTTCATCTGCGTCTGTTTTCATTTTATTTTTGTTATAACGTTTTAATAAAACATTTAAACCTATTTTTATATAAAATTGTTTTCTTATTTCTATTTGTAAAGTATACTAACTTAACTTGGTAAAAAAAAAACCTGTATTTAATGTAATATGAAAAAACAAAATGGGAAATGATAAATATCTTTTAGCAAAGAGCATCGCAATAATAATTTCTCGCGCAATAATATTCTCTCTTAAATAGAATCAGTATATTATTACTAATAAACAGTGGTTTGGTTTCATTATCAGTTATATATAAGTATAGCTTGCAAACAGTGAAATTTCACTGAAGAAGAATTAATTAATGACAGAGTTGTTTCAATTATTGATATTTTAAAACACATTTTATATTATATTATAATATAAAATATATTTCAAAATATATTTAGTTAAAGTACATTTAATATTATATTATTATACATTATTATTATATGAGATAAAATTAATAGCAATATATTTAGTTAAGATATACCAGAGTTTGATCAAGAATGTTATTTATTTATCGTGGCTTTATCATATCTTAAAAATAAAAAAGCGCAATATACATATAATTTTAAATTCAAATTTTAATTACATAAAATAGCGGTGCCATAATTAATAAAATATAGATAAAGAAGTAAAGTGGTAGTGTTTTTACTAAAATCAGTGAAATCTTGTCAGTGTTTTAATTAAAAACATTTACCAATTCAATTTAAAAAAAAAATTAATACAAGCATTAATAGGCAAAACAATGTTATCAATAATAACACAATATATGTATATAGATTATGGAGCCTACAATATCTGTTCTGACATGTATTTACATTACATTAATAATTATATTCGCTATATTGAAGCCTTGTGCTTTCATGAGAAAACTGAAATTACAAGCCTATTTCACACATTAATTAACTCAAACGTACTCCACTTTGAGTTACAAAGGATAGATTTGTTAATTTATCTATTAAAGCATGAAACATAGTAGTCAATTTAATATCTATTAAATTGTACAAACCATCGCTTCTGCATAATATCTTCCAAAATCATCTGTCATCAAACACGTACTAATCGAAAGTTGCGACGATCTTTTATTTGGCCGACTAAATTGTTCGCACAACGGGCGAACGTCAGCGGGTTTATGAATCGAATGAATAATAATGGCTGGTAATAACCCAAACACGTGCTGGTGTATTTCCGAACGGACATAAAAGCCACTGGAAAACTCAGTACTGGAGATTGAGCGCTAACAATAAGGGAGAAAATGGACACAGATACGATCGGCGAAACGACGCGCCATCGTATCCGCTGTTGCCAGCTGCACGAGTTCGAGTATGTTGTTTTCTGCAGAATTTCTATCAATATCATTAAGATATTGTAAAAACCAATTGTACGTAAAAATTACTAAAATTACATTTATGTAAATCGTTAGAAAATTAAAAATTATTTAAAATTTTTTGATCAAACCTCCTAGTAATCTCTCTAGCGCACTATTATTCATAATTTAATCAATTTTTATTCTTCCTAATATCTTTCATAAAAATTATTATCAAGTAATTATTATGAGCCATATATAATACATTACTTATCATAGAAACATAGGAAAGACACAAAGTAATAATACTTATAGTACGAGTTTAAAGTAAAAATGTAACGCAATCATTATATAAAGTATTTAGTTGAAGTAGCGACGTATGTTCGCTAGCGACATGCTCGTGTTCGAAGATTAGACTCTCAGGTGCTGTGCGAAGGCACGTTTCCGCATAATTTCGACGAAGTAGGTAGGGACTTTATGGGCACCCCTTAGACGCAGGTATATGTCGTATAAATTGTACGGCTGTGCATGTGAACGTGTACATGCTTGCCCGGCGGGACTGAAGTGCGTTATTCTGGGTGAATTGGAGCACCCTACCGGAGGACGAAACTCGTTCCTTGTATCTTCGCTGATGAATGTGTCTCGTTAGTCGTCACTTACCTTGGTAATATCACCAAAATTCGACTATTGCCTCGTTACACCGACACGTAATACACGTCGTTCTACGCGACGTCCGATGAAAAGCTGCTTTGCATCCTGTATATTGCTTACAATTGCACTTTCATGCGCGTCGTCTGTTGCAATTTTCTCGTAATCTAAATTGGATAATAGTTATAGTCGGATGCGATTTAAATGGGAGAAAAATTGCCAAAAAGCTGCAATTTTATTATTTTTCGCATGATGTAAATATATATATATATATATATATATATATATAATATATATATATATATATAACAAATTATTTATTTTTTATATTTAATTAAAGCTTATCCGAAAACGTTAGATAAAATGCTGAATGTGTTGAATATTAAGTCATATTGCAAAACGAAATCGCGCGTAATCTTTTCGTTGAAAGAAATGCCATTCCATTCATTATATATCCGTTTGATATTTTTACAGTTGCGTACTTTTGCGATGTATTTTCCGAATATTCCGTCGATGCAGTTCAATGATGCATCGCGCACACTGGCTGCACACGGTTTGCGTATATCCATGCTGATTCGAAAACCAACCAATCATGCGTACCAAACGGGCACAGAGCTGGTACATCGATGCGCAGTCCAATGCAACGGTCTATCGGTGCAATACTCCGAAATGCTCTAAGCGAAGCTAGAGCTACGATGTTATAGTTATCAGCATATGCTCCAGCACTTAACCCTTTATTAGCAATACGCTCAGAAATTGCTGGTGCATGACCATCCCTAAGTACACTGGTTAATGAATATAGCCTAGAATTATTAGAACGTATTAAAATGTAATGAATATAGAAGTAAAATATTTCTTCCAAAATATATATAACATACCAGGTTATAAATTAATTTATAAAAAAAGATCTTTAGCTTTGTTGTAATTTTGTTAATTTTAAACGCAAGAAAGCGTGTTATATTATTAATTTGTCGCGTGTTAATTTATAAGTTCATCAATTTATTACATTTTTAATTAAATTCCTTTATCACAATCTCCATGCAATTTTAAATCAATTATTTTGTATCACATTGTATCACACGTGTAAATGTCTCTTTAGCATTATATATGCATATATATATATATATATATATATATATATATATATATTAAAATTTAATTTTATAGTACAGATGGTAATTAAACTACTATTATTTTTAAAAGTTGAAATTTAATTTAGAAGACTCCGTTCGGTTCTCTTTCTTTCTTTCTATTTTCAACTCAACATTATTAGACATATTTTTTTCTTTAAAATTGTAATTAATTGTTATGTTAATAATAAATAATAATTTGTTTTAATATTTGTGTACATACATCCTGTGTATTGAATTAAAGAATTTATCTTTTTCAATTACACTTTCATTTCATTATTCGTCTTAATTACATTTATCTATTCCACTTCATTTAATTATAAAACGCTGTTTTTTAATTACTTATAAAAACAAAATTCAATCTCTCTTAAAGGACTGGCGGTACAATATAAATTTTTCCAGAATGTACAAAAAAAAATTAGAAATCTTATGGAATATGTCGTTAATACATTTGTACGTTAAAATTGTATTTATCTTGCCCCTTGAGACGCGTCCTTAAGGAGAGAAACTTAGTATTGAACGGCAAATGAGCTTAATGAGAGCTTGTCACGGACAAAAAAGTTAGGAACAGAAAAGCTGGCCGGAGGGTGAAAATGCTCGCGAAAGAGAGGTGGATTCTTCTTTTTTCTGCTTTCGTCCTTTTTACTCGTCACCAACGCCTACCCTTGCAAACACCCTTCGGCCACTTGGCAGTCGTTCAGGAAAAAAGTTTGGCCGAAAGCTCGTTACTTAGCTTGCGGACAGAGCTTTAGACGCCGTTTAGTGAGTAGCCCGCGACACTCTCTTTCTTTCTCTACTTTCGTACGCTTATTTTCGAGTCTCCTTTTTTTATACGAACGGAAGATCACAAATGGGACCGAATAACGGATGACCCTTCGCTGGAGGGGGGGGGGGAGGGGAAGCGATCGATATATGACAATACAATTTTCCGCCGATGGGATATTTAACGACAAATGCTCCGCAAACTTGCAATGGAATGCGTTCATAAAAATGTAAGAAAAGTGTAAAACCATCGTTTGTACTAAATTGATTTTTACACAAAATGCACGTATATAACTAGAGACATTTCTAACCAGGCTGTTCTTGCGAGGCAAAACGAACAGGTTGCGAGCATTATGTATTCCGAGGAAGGCGTTAGCGTGTGCAAAGTAATGCAAAAATGTTCGTGTATCATGCTTTGTAATGAGAACGATTACGAGTGAGAAAATTCGTATAGCAAGACGTAATGTAACGCGCAATTTGTAGAGAAGAAATAATTTTTTGCCTGAGTATTTAGTATTGCGCGACTATCGCCGCATATGTGAGCGGAATGGAACTCACATAAACTCGACTTCGTGCAAAAATGTCAGTCATTAAGATATTATAAAGAAAAGGAAAATAACGGTGAGTCACGCGAGACCCTTATCTTTTTTCATTTGCAATTTCGTATTCCTTACGGTAGTCAACATATTAATTACCGCCTATTTATCAAATAAGTTTAGTATTGCTTGAAATTAAAATACAGTTGATAAAGCTATCAATGTCGATCATTAGTCGATATTAGTTATTTATTCTGTAACATTATTAATAATGTACATAAAAATTAAATATTGTCGAAATTTAATATATATTTAAAAACTAGATTATAATATAATTGAAAAAAATATATATATATATAATTATATTACATTTTATGTTTACAAAATAAAATAATCAATTTTTTTCAATTTTCCATCAATTTGTATTTAAAGAATATGTGATTAATCATAAATTATTTTCTCAATTTCACAGTTTTCTTCATTTTTATCTATTTTATCCATATATTATTATATAAAAAATTTTACGTTTTCAAAGAAGAAAGTACCAGAAAGTACTTTCTAGAGTCACGATTTAGTAAAAATTTATTATAACCAAAACAAGGAATCAACTATTTTTTTCTTAAATTGTTGTAAAAGAGAAAATGTGTGTATGTGTGCTAAGAAATATTTTGCACTGTGACTTTGCACATATGGAGAATCACATCGTAGATTACGCATACTATAACCGTGAGAAGCGCAAAACTGCTCTTTTTCGTGGCAATATCGTCGCAAAACGTACAATATATTCCCCGCGGCTGCAAAATTCCGTCAAATACGCCTAAAAAAAATTGCCTCATAAATTAAACGACAAAGTTATCTTGGCGTGTTATGTTAGTTGCGCTTGCCGCAAAGATATTACGCACGCATTCGGTTCTCTCGTAGTATAACGGCAAAAGTATCTCACACATACGCAACGCGCGTGTGTGTGCGTATGTGTGACACACGTTATGTCAAATTTAAATCTTACGAATCTCACGTGCGGAAGGCGCCTTGCGTGAATTTCGGAGCTTCCACGACGTCGATTTCTGGCGCCGTATAAAGGACGATATATATAGAAGAGTAGAGACAATTAAGAAAAAAACGCGGCCGATATCCCGGGCGCGCGCCACCGCGCTACCTCTTAGAGCGTATGGGAATTTTATTTATGAGCTTTTATATAACATTCCAGGGACGCTAGATAGTGTCGGCGTTTATTGCTCCTCGCCGCAGCAGCTTCCACGGCGCGCTCTGTAAGTTTCCTTCCTCTACCCAACCATCTCTCCTTCCCAAAGCGCCTCGTTTTCACCCTCGAAACGTGTTAAGGGAATTCCTGCCGGGGTGGGATTTCATAGCCGGTCTACCCAACCAGGCGAAAGACACACATAACTCCCTGAATATTTTGCGATTTGGGAAGAGAGCTTCGAAAACTGGCACGGAGGCACGGACGCGGAAAAATTCGTGAAACCGAGTATAACCCCGCGGGAAACAGAATAACGCCTTCGAGATAATGCGATTTTATGCAACCCTCTTCCAAGCCCCTTTTGCGCGGGCATTTATGATGCATCCTTTCGCAGCGGCACCGTGATGCTGAATGTTTACGGTATGGCACTATTATTTCTAATTCATTATATTGTTCATCGTGACGGGTGTAATAAGTAATCGTAAGTAATGAAAGAGCGCGCGCAGTGCATGTATCTTGAAAACATATGATTTTTTATGCTGATTCTAAATAATTACATTTTTGTAGGATATATAATTGCATTATCGTTAGACGTAATATTTCCGCATGATGTTTACGATGATGAAATAAGATGCGGTCAAGGATCAAAGGTAATATTCTGTAGTAGTAATAATATTATACTGTGATTTTACATGGATGAATTTAAATAATTTGTAGAGCAATATATGACATTCGATTGGATATTAAAAAATCTATCAACAATATAAAGGATTCGAAAATATTATTGTGCAAATTTGTGTTATATCAACTGAATATAGGCAAATGAGAAATTAACTGTTAATAAATTTCAAATAAATTTGCAAGGTTTCATATTCAATGCAAATGCGAATAAATTTCATGAGCTTAAAACCTGGCAATATCTTTTGAAAATAAATTACGTCAAAAGCGGTTTGGTGGTTTCGCAGGAATTGAATTAAAGTGAGCTATGTATTTAAGAATATCTGTTACAGCTATAATAATAATTCTTATACAATGCGAGAGCAGGTCTAATATCCCGTGCTTCACGGATGACTGCTTTTCCATTACGAATACTTAATTAAATAATCTCGAAGTTCCTGAAAGTTTCACCTTTAATAAAGCAGGACCTTAGCGAAGGAAACAGTTTCGTATAATTTCTCTCTTCGTGCTTTTCTAAAGCTTTGCTATATCTGCGTCTTCCACAATAGAAATATATTTTCAGACGATAATGTTATTGCAAACATAATTATAACAAATTAGACGAATGGACATTCTTGAATAGTCTTCTTGACAAAATATTAATTATGTTAGTTAAAAATTTTAATATTATATATTTATATAAAGTGTATAATATATATGTATATACATATATATTTATATTTACATTTATTTAGCTTAAATATATTACTTAGAGTTATAAATCTTCCGTGAACGCTCTCAAGGAAATAATAAATACGAAACTTTTAATCTATTCCTACGGTTTTACGGCAAAGATATATGTATAAGATTTCTTATTCCAAAAGTGGATACTTTCTTATGAAAGATCACGCAAATTTATGAACTTTTTTAACATTCTTCACTAACGGAAAAGGAACGGAAAGAGCTAGAATGAACTTCTCTCCAATCAAGTATTCATCTGCACTAACAGGCTCGAGTTTCTTAATTAATAACATAACCTGTATCTTGAACATTTATTTACGCGCGATATGTCTTTAATTCTGTCTTTCTCAATCTCTCAGATTTTTCTGTATCGTTTTCTCTTAACTCAACATATTTGTGAAATTTTTTGTAGCCGTAGTACTCTTTATTTTAATTAATTGTTGCTAATTAAATCTGTCCGGATCAATAATATTTAGATGTATATCAATATTCCTTAATATTCTACGATATTTAAAAAATGTCGAGTTTCTTATAAAATCCAAGGCATAATCAAACAATCTTTAAAAACGCAATATCTCTCTCTATTCGATATTCTTCAAATTAATCACGTAATGATAATGAAAATTATACAAAATTTATATGTATATTTTTCGATAATTATTAAAAAGACAAGCAATTCGTGCAAAGTATACAATTTCGTGCTGTTTTACATATGTTTCATGATATTTTTTCATTGTATTTTGAGAATAAATTACGCGCATCAAAAAGTCAATATTTAAATATTATACAAAAAAAATTATAGAATATAAAAAATATATATTTGAATTAAAATTTACAGAATGTAAGGAAAATACATATGTTATTTTATCAATATTTTTCTCTTCTCTCTCGTTAAAAATTATACATATGTATATTAAGTACATCTATGTATTTACATGCATCAATTCATAGCGTTTCAATTTAATGAAAAAACGGTGTAATTATATGTAAATGCTTAGAAAATAATTATTTTATAAATTTTTTATAAAACTATATTATTTACTATACATATAATATTGTAATTTTTTTCTTCGATTATGAAATATCGCAAATAAATTAAAATTTACTTTGGGGATTTTATTATGTGACATTCTCGAAAAGTGAGAGTTATTGCGGTCCTCTCGCGGGTAAGCAATTGTATTTATTTAATCTTCAATTGTAGCAAACGACTAAAGCTATATTGCGTAGTTTGTGTCGCATGAAAATAGTCGCAACTATTGCGGCGTGACTTCATGGAAACGCGAAATATGCTTATCGCTTAATTACTGTTGGTAAATACGCATAAGCGGAGAAGTACGCGTAGATTTTACGCGCCAGTACATTAATGTTATTAACTCCACTGTCATAGCCTGTTTGAAATTCTAAACTTTGTCATGATTGCAGTTTATTACTGATAAATTACACCAAAAACAATTTTGCAAAGCTCGCTTGGTTATTAGATTCATTGTAATTATTTTCAAAATGTTTTTGTATATATAAACCACGTATAATAAACGTATATTAAATATGAACTAATGTATTTTATATTTACGGCGAGAAGAATAGGTTACGTAAAAATTTTCTCACATACTTATTTATTTAGCAAACATTTTATAATTAATACGTCGGTAAATGTTTCTACATTTTTGCACAAATTTCTTCCATGTGAGATAATAAAATTGTAACGTTGTATGAGAAGATAATATAACGAGCATTATTTTTGCGGTGATATATAATCAGATTCTTGCAATTTTTTGTTCAAATAAATTAATATTAAAAAGCATAGATCTTGAAAATACAAGAATATCATTGTACGACCATTATTTTCCAACGTAAATTTTTTTATCTCTTTTACGGCATAACCGATGCGAATTTACATCCTCGTCGGATTTCGCAGCAGAGCCAAAGAGCAGGCGGATGAGAGGCGATGGACGGCATCTCGTTACCCCTCTCTAAATTTAATCCACGGCGGATCGAGGTCGCGCGATTCGAATTTTCCGATCAAGAGTGGACACGTATCCCCTTATCTGATCGACGAGTGCACTAGCCAACGACAGAACGAGATAATGAGAAAAAGAAGGACAGACAGGAATTTATTGCATTCGGAAAAAAAATGCTCTCCGGCATCATCGATTTAACGCGGATAAAGATACGCGGAAAATATGCTCTAACATTTTTGTCAAGACTTAGATGGAAATAATATCGTAAAGTTTTTCTAAAGCTTAATGAAGAGATTGCATTACTCTTGTTGTAACATAAATTTACATAGGATTTGTATAGAAAAATCGAAAAACCGGTCAATTTGTATTAATTTATTGAAATTATATTTTATATAAAAATGTTATTTTATATATATGTATATAAATGTGTTATATATAAAAAATTTGTTATGTGTAATTACATAATACATATCTGTGTCTGTTTTTTTTTGAAAATCGATAAGGTTGATTCTCTCTCTTTCTCTCTGTAAATATTTATGAAACAAATTATAATTTAACGGTGTTAAAGAAATTTCTTGTCTGATTCGTATTGTATCGTCAAGTATGTCAAGAGAACAGAAACAATCAGTGAAAACGAGACATTTTCTTTGAAAATTCGATATTGTTTACAAAATACGATAGTCGTACTAATTCTCATCTCTGCATCAGTTTCTATTAACAAAAGCATCGCTGAAGCATTTCGTCGTTCGAATTAAATCTACACCTGCTTTGAATTTCTCGATGAACCTTTGTCTGTCGATATAAATCAACAAGAGAAATGGAAAACAATAATCAAATAAAATGTTTCCATTTGAAGTAGACTCAAGTATACATACATAGAAAAAAAATAACATACACGCTTTCGTTAAAAATATTCGAAAACATATTCAAGTTACATACGTATGTACAAAAGTTACTAGCACCTTTTATATATTTGCTGTGGATTTGCAGTGAGAAGATTACAAGCTTAATTAAAGTTGAAGGGTCACTACATTAAAAGAAGATAGAAAAAACGATGTGAGTATAAAGTTCAGAGCCCATTACGTTCTGCTGACGATAATACTTAGCTGTTTCACGTAAAGAGAAAACTACAAAAGACGGGGGATGGCAGTCCCGTTTACGAGGCGTATTGACTGGCGAGATCCATTATTATTTATTGTTAGCAAGAAGTGCTTTTCCTTTCTCGTCATTTTGTTATACTGTTGCATGAACGGATACGACAGCGGGAAACGTTCGGGAAAAGCGAACGAGCTCTCCTTACAAAAAAATGTTATTGCGAGAGGAGGAGTTCCTCGGATGTGGCGTTTTTAGTTCAACCTTGTGTCAGATAAAAAGTTAAAAAGCAGAATGGTGCTGAATTTTAAACTTTCCGTTACCACAGAGTTACGATTTTTATGGTTTTACCGTTTTGACTTTATTGCAAAATTTTTATTCTCAGAAGAGCAGGAACGATCTACCCTCTTTAGTAATATCTTTGCAGTACCCTGCGGAAGTTTCCGCGCTTTTAATTAATTTATTATTTGCCTTGAAATTGGTAACAAAAATTCAAACAATAAAGTAAAAGTTTAAGTGCTTGATTACCATAAATTCCTTTAATATCTAACTATTTAATATTTAACTATGTGTAGTTTTATTGTGACTAGGTTGAGTACGAGAGAGAGAGAGAGAGAGAGAGAGAGAGAGAGAGAGAGAGAAAGAATCATTAATTCTTTCAAGTAGTTTAGCGCTCTTTCGTTTATATCATTCTAATTGGTTCATAATTTAAGATTAAATATGAAAATTAATTTTCGTCAATAAAATTGAAATTGTTTTAACTATAATATTTTTATAAAATAAAATTCAATTTTAAAGAATGCTTACTGTATTCACATTTTTTTCCTTATACTTTTTTTTTTTTAATACCGGAAAGACACCGACTACGCGCGGCTTGTACTGTGCAAGAATGGCAGAAAATTCCACCATTTCCTTATTTCTTCTTATTGAAGATGAAAATTTCTTCACGCTTGGGCAATTTACACTAAGGCGCGAATGCGATATTCCTTTGATGTAAAACCTGCAATTCTCGTAAAAGTCGTCGCAGTTACCTTCATTGATCGTTCCCTTGTCTTTTACATTTCCTTTGCCATCGACAAGATATCGTTAACGATTCGTATCAAATATATTTTCATATCTATCAAGTGATCCTAAAAATCTGCAAATAATTAAAAAACACTAATGACATTATCGTGATGGCTTACATAAGTCAAATTTATTATTCTGCAACAAATAATATAAAACTAACTTAACATATGTGTTATTTGAAGAATTAGTTTAAAATATATTATCAATGTATTATATTATCATATATACATTAAATGATTTCAGTTATAAATAACAGAGTAAAATCTCATCTTTTCAGAAATCTTATCATATGTCATGTCAGTAAAACGTAAGATGATGGAGTAAAAGAGTAAGTGAGTGAAATCTTTATGATTGCTTTAATCAGAGGCACTTTTCAATTTAAGAGCATATATTTGTTAAATGTTATGTTTCCATATATTATACGTTGCGTTACGTCCTACATAGATCCTGACACTATTATGGAATCAGGAGAACACGAGCGGTACATCGCGAACGCGAAATCATTTCAGCGAAAAAGCGCTGAGGAAGATTCATGCGCGTACGAGCGAGTGCTCGCGTCCATTCTCCGGCGTCCTTTGTTGCACTCAGAATAGGAGCCATGTATCATTTTCGTTCGAATAATAGCTAATTGCGCCGTGAATTCGTTTACTCTAGAGTGCAGGGGTTGGAGCTGTTGTTGCGTTCCGCTGGTTGCATGTAATGGTGCTTCAAAGAGGAAGAGAGAAATGTCTATGGAAGCGAAGAAAATGACGGTGGGCGCGGGGAATATCGGACTGGTGGAGCTGGATGCGTTATTATTTATTGCTGGCACGAAACGCGAGCTCTCTCTCTCTCTCTCTCTCTTTTTCTTTCTCTCTCCTTCTCATCTCGAGAAAATATAGGCGACGTGTTGCGAGCGTTTTTGACAAAATTCGTTGTGATCGTTACGACTTCCTCTAAAATTTCTCGAAACTCGCAGAGAAAAGTTTTTAGAAGCATACTTAAGAGCTTTTAGTAGTTGAACCGGTACTTTGTTCTTTCATAGAGGGAAAATATATGTATTGAAAAATGTTAGATATTTATTATAATGTAAACGGCAAAACTCTTTTAAATATCTAATATGTTCAACATTATTTTATGTACGTGAAATGTATGTTAACAGTGAGAAAATGTTTGACATAAATATCAAGTAGTTTATTTTTTTATAGATGAAAAATATGTATATATATATATATATATATATATATATGGAAAACTGTGTAAGATATTTATTATAATATAATGCAAAATTATTAAAAATATTTCTAATTATAATATTCAATATTATGTATATTTTAGGATTTTAGATGGAATATATACTAACAGTGGGAAAATTGGTACGGACTATTTAGTATTGATCCTGAGCATTTTATGATTCGTTGCTGCGAGAAAATAGATAACTAAAGAGAAAGAAAATAGGTCACAGAGTATATCGAGCGAGTAAATCCATTATTATTTATTTTACTACTGCAACTCGTTATTATTTATAACACTTTCTCGTTGCTGCATGTCATAGAAAGAGTTTTAGATGAGCTTGGAAGAGATTTAAAAAATCATTCCTGCGAAAATGGTTTGTTGCCAGGCAATATTCATGCGCGCCACTGTTATTGTGCTTTTTCCAAGATTAAAACGAAAAAATATAAAATCCATCATATGCCTATAAAAATGTAATCATTAAATTAAGAAACAACATTCAATTATACATTATATTACATTGTATTGATTGAAAAACGCTAATCACGAATAATATCCTCTTAAATATGCGCGATTAATAATAATTTGTTGAAAACAATGTTTGTAACAAAAAGATTGTGTATATTCAAGTATTGTTAAATTTTATTATCGATCTGTATTTACTGTATTAAAAAAGAATTATAACCGACAATTTTTTTTTCAATAGCAATTGCACGCTTGATATTTCGTAAATTTATCCACGTTCAACATCGATCACTGCTTCTAGCTGGATACAAACAAATACGAGAAGAAGAGAGAGAAAAAAGTGAGAAAAATGAAAAGAGGAAAATGGGGAATATCGGTCACGAGGCACATTGACCGAACGGACTGGTTATTATTTATTGCCAGTGTGAAATGCTTTTCCTCTTTCGTAGTTACGTATCGTCGCAACGCGAACGAGCCGACGACGAACGCGAAGAGCTCATCCGTGATGTTTCGCAGCGCATGGGACAGTCGACCGAAAAAAAAAGAGCGTACCTGTCACGATTTTCATGAATAGGCGGAATGCTGAGAAAGATTCATGTACGAGCTGGCATTGCTCTGATTTCTGATTGGGCATCGTCAAGCCGAAAAAAAACAACATGACTGGGTATCGACTTTCGAAAGCGTTAGAAATATTCAACCCGAATTTCATCACAGTAAAACGATTGATCATATATATCATAGGCATATTTATGGAGTAGAAAATAAAGATTTTTAATTTTAAAGCTTTCTTTTTTTCTTTCAAAATGAATGTAAAATATATATATATCTTTGAATGCATGTATTATAAAAGAAGCTAAAAGCATAGACGATTTTGGACAACGATTAGCGAGTTAATATCAAATAAGAACTTGTAGTAATGTAAAGACTCCTCTGTAGTGGAAAGAAGCCGCAGCTTCCTTAGCAGTAACATTAACAAGGTATACGGGAGACGACATTTAATCTGCTTAATGTGATTTAACAAAAAGCCGTCGCCGAGGAAGTCGTTAACGAAGGAAGAAGTAAAATACTTCAAACGTCCGCCACTATAGTTACTTACGACCGTTATTATCCGCGATAAAACGAGACGTTTTACTACGGCAGCTGTGAAAAATTCGCGTTATCTTTGTTCATTGTCTCTCAAACTCCTAATTAAAAAAGTTCCCCGCTACAAGGCTGCATTATTTATATAAAATACACGGCAGAGGTAAAAAAAAAAAAAAAAAACCTCAAGTTGTTACAGCATGAAATCACGATATTGCGAATATATTCGCGGTACGAGACCAGGGCCGATGGTCGTTCGTTGCCTTGATTATTCATACATCCATTATTACTCGTTTTCGCGCGGCGGCTACTCATTAATTTCTCTTTAATCCGTTCGACCAAATGCAAAGCCCACATTGTTCGTGTAATCTACGTGCGCGAGATATTGCGTCAGCGATGACCAGCGTACCGGCTATTGCGATCCTTGCAATATTCCCTTTTACGTCGATTTCCCGTTTCTAAATTAAGTTAGCATCCGACACCACGCGCGCTCTGTCGCCCCTGAAACGAGCAATCATTTATTTGACAAAATGGAATAGAAAGTGATGACTGTGCACATATCGATAATACTTGTTAGTGTTCCCTCGCGGCAATATATATAATATGATTTTATACAATAAATCAAATTATTTACTTGTAAATAAAAAAGAAATTAATTAGATTTTGTATCTTTTATTACCTAGCATCCTTTTCAAAAAATCAACAATCAACTAAAATATACAATACAATTGATAAAATTAATTAACAAAATTAATATACTTAACTGGCAAACCATCGGCATACAAAGATTAGATTAAACATGAGCAGCGACCTAATTTCCCAGCATTGCGAATGCAATCGACGAATTTCGAAATTAATCATTAATTAGGATGCGCTGCACCATCAAATGGACATGAGAATTCCGCGGTCTCTTCATCATTTCCGCCAGCTACATTTTCACGCTGGGTCTTCATGGTCGATCGCGCCAATAATCGCACGCAACGCTTTCATCCCCCAAGCCCTCTCTCTTTCAAATGTAACTTCATAGTATTATGCACATTGCACATATATATGTGTATATATGTATGTATGTAAAGAAGATGACTACAGGGTATTGCACGTTTCCCGGAAACTACAGTCTTGGAAATGAGATTCTTGTGCAACCCTCAATGTATAAGAGAGTAACAGGAAATGTGAGGGTAAAGAAAGGCTCGCTGCGACACCCGGGGCGATAAAGTTGAACGCAGTTAATCCGTTCTCTATTAAAAGAGACGTTAAAGACAAAAAAAAGTGCAATGCAAACAGGTCAGAAGTAAACAAAATAATGGGATAGAGAGAATAGAGAGGCAGTATGTATTTATAATGAATTTAACATTGCATATAAATTACAATCATGCAACAATTTGCATACAAATATACCTTTTAAACTTTTTTAATTGTATAATATGTTAAGAAAATTGTAAGGAAGAGAATAAAAATAGAAGTATGTTAAAGAAATGGAAATTGCATCCTGAAACAACAGAAAATGGAAAGTGGAAGCTAGTCAGTGTCAGAAAGAAGATAAGAATAAAGTTAAGAGCAGCGAAAAGAAAAACTCTGGAAATAAAGTTAAGTGTAGCTAATTCGTTTTTCCTTTGAGCTTATTCGTTATTATATGAAAGCAACGTAAAACCGTGGAAGATACCTAGAAATTACAAAAAACGACAGAATATAAATGTTGCATATAAATATAGAAATTAATAGTACCTAAAAAAATTAAAATACCTTACATTTAAATAATTTATATTTATATTTATATCAATCAATCTTAAAAAAATTGTCTACAAATAATTTTCTTACAAAAAATTTACATTTTTAAAGGTAATATTTTTCTTTTTCATTGGTATCTGTATTTAAAAAATTTTTTTACTAATCACTTATATTTTCTGTACAATCAATATACATTTCAACATGTCACGCATGAAAAACATGATTATTTTTCATTCCAAAAAGTGAAATGTTTCTAAAATATGTACATTCAAGCTTTCATCGATACATACATTTGCTCTTCGCGCAAACTATTCATATCTAGCACTAGAACATATAGTAGAAAGTAGCTTCGAAGCATAGTCTTGAAGATGATCGAATAAAAGATGAAGAATAACACTACAAGGTGGTTCTATCGAAGCTTGAGAGGACGGATTACGTACGCTCAACTTTATCTCCTTAGATTTTTCGTTCCACTGCTGTCGTTCCGCCTTCCTCTTCATCTTCTTTCCTTACGAACGATTTCTCAAGCATTCGCGAGAATTTCAATACTAAAATACGGACCTTACAGCCTCGAGCCATTTCTTAACAAGTACTTGTTATTAAATACTCTTCAAAAGCATTAATGCGTTGTATCATGGCTGGAGGAGTCATAAATTATATATGCGATTATGCAACTATCCTTTTATGAAAATCCTACGCACACAAAAGAAAAAATATACACAGATCTTCTGCATATTATAATTAAATGTTGGACGCATGCATGTTGGAAGAGCAAGCATTTCCAACAATAAAAATATATTTTAATGACTAGCAAACCATCTCTTGTGACAGCACCTGCCGCTACCAGACTCAGCAGGACAACAATACGCGAAGAAAGCCCTAGAGGAGCGATAAAAGTGCATTATTTCAATAACCGAACCGATTCTTCCAAGCCAGCGGCCTCCGACGACAGGAAACAACATCCCTTGGCAGCCGGCCAGGCGGTAAAGAAATGCCGAAATCCCGTCTTCCCAATAATCGGATGTGTTCCTGCAGTGTTTCTGGCACAATGCAGTTATCCACTTCAATGAATTTACCCCCTCTCCCTTGACAATCTATCTATTCCGCTTCCTCCTCCCGATAGTTCCAAGCTTTACTAGATTCTTCAAACTCTGCTTCCTTCCGGAATTCACTAGCCCTCTTCATGGTCCCTTACGTTTGTCGCGTAAAAATCATAAATTTTGATTTGTCAAATGTCGACACCCAATTCTGTCAATTTCAAAAATGCCAATTTGTATGCGCACGGGCGCGCGCGCGCTCAAGATTTTAAATATTTTTAAACTAATTAAATAGGTGTAAATATACTCAATACGTAAATATATTTGAATCGATGATTTCGGGAATTCTTTAAATCAAATTTTGGTTTTATTTTTTAGATTTTCATTACTTAGGTATATATTTTGTCACATTAATGATATTAGTCATTAAAATGAGCAAATTGAATAGGGTTTGTAAACATTGCTGTACTAACTTGTCGATATTATGGCTAAATATAATTAATTAACGTTGATTAATTAAATAGTCTGCAAAATTACGGAAATAATTTTTTTTTAAATCGTCAATTAATCTGTCTAAATCATACTTCTATATAATTATATGTGATCATTAACATCGAAGCCATTTAAAATTGACCAAAAAATATAGGTTGAGTTAATAAACACTCTGTGTCATATTTCAATTTGCCGGGAGTTATTAAAATATAAACTATATTTTCATAGAGTACAAGTATTAATGAATATTTAATCCATTAATTAATGCGGTAATTATATTCTGCTCAATTCTAAATATCTGCCTGGCTTTACTTTTAACAAGACTGCGATTTAATATACTAAAGTCTGTGGTTGAAATCTTCTTTTGTACGCGATTGCTCGGAGAAAAAGAAACTATTCCTTCATCTGTCTTTTGCAATATATAGACAGGGTCATTGGCTGGCAGACTATATACTTTCTGCGTGCTTCGTATGCGTTCGGCTTTTCGAAAGCTTAAGACAAATATAAAGTGCATCTTGCATTGTAAGCTGAATTTGGGTTTCGGGAATCACCATAATGCTGCGGCACTTATTCGCTTTATCTTCTATTCGAGAGACCGCTGCCCGCATTGGCGTCTTTAAAGCGCAAGTAGTTTAGGGCTGACCTTACGTTTCGTGACCCGTGTGCGAAATATTTTCTACGTTGATATATTCCTTCTCTTGGCATTCCGCGCATTTCCCTTACTCCCGCTCTTTTACCCTATGGTTCTCCCTATGGATCCACGGCGGGAACGAAACCGGTGTGCAACGGTATATCCCACGGTGGAATCAATTTGCAAACTTCGAATGCGTTCGTGTCTCGCAAGATAAAACGTTACTCGTGAAACTTATATTTCCGGCGAAACAATCCCGGTCATGGCTATTACATGTTTATTGTTTCTTAGACGGTAACCATA
This sequence comes from Anoplolepis gracilipes, assembly GCF_047496725.1. Taxonomy (NCBI): domain Eukaryota; kingdom Metazoa; phylum Arthropoda; class Insecta; order Hymenoptera; family Formicidae; genus Anoplolepis; species Anoplolepis gracilipes. Next base: position 21,622,290 of record NC_132970.1, on the reverse strand, counting down.
CATCGAAGAGCAGAATCATAAATTTTCTTTATATTCTTTCGCTTTTCTAAATAATTTCTACGTTATTTCATATTGCTGTAAAATTTTTAGAGAGATACATTATCTAAGGATTATGTAACGAAATATTTATCTAAATAATTTGATTCTTATCCAAATACTTTATTATATTGTAAAAAGATTAAAGTGAGAAATTTACATTTAATTAGTAACGAAATATTTATATAAATAATTTTCTTTTGATTCTTCTCCAAATACTTTATTATATTGTAAAAAGATTGAAATGAGAAAATTTTACATTTAATTTGTTACGACAAACTCAATTGCTCCTGTATATAATGAACTTTTAACGAAACTTGCTAGACGGCAGTCGTAAAAAATAAAAACAATTTGATTTTGTAGTACAAAATAATCTGCAGTTTTAATGAGGCAATAAAAACAATTCCTGTTTATAAGACAGAGAAAGAAGGTGCGATCGAATAACGAGTGCTGCTATGGAGCCCTTATTACCGTGAGCGTGATTTTAATTAGAGAGAAAATTATTTGAAAGTTTAATGCTAGGTAACTTTTGGTACGCGAATTTTCGATGCTTCGCGGATAACGATTTCGTTGAAATGCGAGTAGATTGGTACAGTCAAAGTTAAAGGTTAGGGAAGGCGTGAACTTACGGCAATTGGATGCCAGGAGCAAAACGTATGAAGCTATCGGAAAACTTCCGGATATCTACTATTCTTTTCGGTCCTTCGGGAAAAAAGCGATTTATGACGGTCCAGCTTTTTCTCATTTTCGTGATATGTCGAAGAAAAAGTAAGATATTTTTTTATTTCTTCAATTCAGAAAAATACGACATAAAAAGAATGCAACGAATATTCCCTTAGTGCACCTTGATCCATATAGAATCGATGTATCAATGTTTCGATTCTGAACAGCGATTTTTCTTTAGCAACATTAGTATAAAAGTAAAAAGAGAATGTCAATATACCGTTTTCTAAATCATCGTTTTATCATAAAATATCTTTAAAAAAGCTAATAGAAATTATAATTTTCCTTTATATATTATAAAAGACAAACTTATAAATTAAATCACTTTCTCTATTTCTTTTAATGTGGAATTTTATACATTTAATAATAAACATATATGTATATATATGTATTAGAATAAAATGACAAAATCTAATTAATATATATGTATGTGTGTAGCTATATATTTCGTTATTTTTGTAGAGAAATTCAACTTATAAAAAATAAACAAGGTTATACTCAAATTCAGAAAAATCGCAGTTTCTCAATATTTTTTTATTCCCGACGACAAAATATTTTTTTTCACGAGTTTATTTAAAAATTCGAAGAATATATAAAGTCTCTGTATAAATGGTTTTAATTTATAAGAATTTTTAATATGTGTAAAAAAAAGAGATTTTCTTTTCGATTTCGATCTTGTAGTATACTCTGATAAATTACTGGCATAAAATTTTAAATAACTATTTTGTAGTCAATATTTATAAATTGCAGGAACATAAATTTTTTTTTTTTCAATTATTCCATTCAATGAACCACTTTCGTAATCAATCGACAGTTTGGTCCGCGTATCACCTATAGGTATTCGACGAATTATCTATAGAATTATTAACGCTGACAAGAGTCGAGAATCGAAAAACGAGAATGATGATCGAATCAATCAAATGCATACGAATTTCGAAACGTAAACGTAAACGAATTTCACGAGAATTCGAGACGCGGGATAAAATTTGCATTTCTAGGATGTTGGAACGTATCCAACACTCATATGCAAAGTGAAATAATATCTTCAATATTCGCCAGAATCTCGCGCGTACAAACTCATTGTCCTCGATCGAATATGTCTGTTGGCTTCTCATTCGATATTCGACTTTTAAAATTGAATATCGAATTAAAGTCTGGTAATGGGATAATGTCTAGTAGTATATGACTCGCAAAACGCGTACTTTTTCTCCCGAAAGACAAAATTCATAACTATGTGAGTTTAAAGTTAAATTACGACCACGAAAAATAGCTCTCAGAATAATTTAGCTCACAGAATGGTGTTATATTAAGTATGTTATAATTGTTGTTAATAATTTGTCATATGATCATATTAATTGATTTAATTAGTTAATTAAGAATGCAAAAAGAGTAAAATATATATTATTACATTTTCCTCTCAATTTCATTTAATGAGTAACAAAATACGATAATTATGAAAATTCGTGAAAGTAAATTTAAGTCAAATTGCGAATATGTGATATCGTGTACAATATCGATTTATATCGTAATGAAGATAATTTAAAGTCTTTAATTATAACACGCTATATTATAATTTATATAATAACTAAGAGAAAATATTTCACGCGTAATAAACTCCCTATATTCTCTCTCTTTTCCTTTCTCTCGTTCTCTTTCGCCGTAATTATTGTTTATTTATTGTGCACATATTTTATGTGGTTCCATCTGCAAGTGTTATTTCCATAAAAAGATAAAAAGAACTCTTTTTTCAAGAATGTCATTTATTGAGAAAATTATTGAGCCTCCAAGCGCAGCGATCCATAAACAATCGATATAACTAGAGCGAAATCTCTCTTCTATCCTCGTCGATCCGACCGATCGCTCTTCCTAGTGTTTCGCTTAAGCCATCCTCCCACCGGTGTTCCAAATTTAATCAATCTCGATAACAAATGTACACGCTTGTCAATAACACACGTCTCGGCTCCGCGCGCGCGATAAAAGTGCCGCGATAAACGTACCGCGGATATCGAATATGGCTCGCATTTTCGCCCGTGATGCTCTCGCTCGCTGATCCGCCCCGACGATCGTCCGGGCGATCAATCGATCCCCGGGATCTCCCTCGCTTCCTTCGCTAATACCGACGCTGAAGTATCCCTCCCTATCCCCGTATCCCTTGACGTGTCTCACACATACAGGTAACGAACACATGGTGTTTGCACATATATACATACATATACATACAGAGCGGCAACGTTTCCAGTTTTCCCGATCCCAGGGGAAGAGATTCTCGCGCGCGCAGGTGTCCCGCGGCGAAGATTCCCGGAGGAGATTTCCTGGCAAGTCTGACGCGCGAGAGTATCGCTTCTCCACAGCGTGTGAGATTGCGTTCGGTGTGCTTTTTCCCCCTCTCCCTCTCTTGTCGCCCGATTTTCCCTCGGTTGCAATGGTCTCTTCTTCTTCCCTTTGCCACCGCGACGGTGCGGTGGAAGCGACGTCGATGCAACGACACGAGATAGGGGCGGACAGGGAAGTAAAGCGAGGATCAAGGAAGATTGAGAGAAGTGGGCGAGTGTAGGTGAAGGAATGATGGATATGAGCTTTATTATGGTATAGCGGAAGAGCGCTCTTGGAAAAACTTCATTTCTCAGTAATTAATACATTTTTGCGAAGAAACGAAGAGAGTTGTTTTGCACAGAAATTGATAGTGAATCGGGTAGGATGGCCATAGTTTTTTTAAAATGCAAAAAACATGCTTTTATTTTTGTTATTTTTTAATAGTGCTTGGCATGTTATCTTCACTGAAGCTTCAATTACGTAATATTATCGTAATTCAAAGGAAAAGATCTAATAGAAATTTTATATTATCAAAATAGTACAACATAAGCATTGGCCAACTTACCCAACTTTTAAGGAAAAGATGACCATATAATATTTATAAAAAAATAGTGAAAACAAAAATAAAAATTATAAGTTATATAACAATTTACATATCTTCATAATATATTTAACGCCGATTACGATAGCTTAACTGTCATTTATTCGACGTTACAACAGTTTTTAGTGGAGAAATGAAAAACTTTGCAAGTAGTCAAAAGTAAAAATATGATGTAAGATTCACAATATCGTCATTTCGAACAATGTATGCACATAAACTACTGTAAATATCGATTATCTTTGATAATGACTAAAAAAGCGCTCTATGTAGCGATTATTGAAAAAACATTACAACCTATGGCCATCATACTCTAAGTTTATCCTACTTTTGCTAGACGCACACAGTTTTTTTAATGAAAATATTGCGAGAAAATCTCGCCAAATTTAGGAAATTAATATAAGAGAAAACAATAAAAACGTGTATTTGATTGTACAGATAGAAAGCGGGAGAGTCAATATCAAAGTTTGCTCCCTCGATGCCTTCATTGCATGTTAAAGGTTGGCAGCTTATACTCCGATCTTACCATTTGTCCACTCGAGGACTTCTTTGTGTATAACCGCAGCTGGCACATCGGCCAACCGAATCGGATATACGCGAGAACTTGAAATTTTCAGTCGCATCCGCCGGTCTCAGGCGCGTTTCTTCTATTTTCACCGAAACGTTGGTGAAGCGTAACACCGATATACGGGAAGTATTGGTATCGGGACGAAAGAATGCTTCCTGCTATCGGCGGAAGAGCTTACGCACGATTCGACGAATGGCGATAAATGTGGCGGCGATTGCGGGTCAATAGATACTTCAGGGCTTCTGATCCGTTTTTCTTCTCTTTCACGAAGACTAAACTATATGCCAGCGACAACATAAAAAAGAGAGAGAGAGAGAGAGAGAGAGAGATATGTTTAATCTTTCCGCCATGATTGGCTCGCACAAGAGACATCTGAACAAAACTATTTCTCGCTCTTTCTTCGATAAGCGAATTCCCACACACTTGAACGAAACATAAAACCATTTCTTTCAAGATAAATGGTATAGGAAAAGATTTAGGTTGTGCTGACGTCTCAAGCGAATCAATCAATAGGTATAAAGAGAACTAATAATACCTACTTCTTGCGATTCATAATTAAGTAAGAATAAAATATTAAATTCTTTTTTAAGAATTAAAATTTTTTTAAATACATTTTATATAGAAGTAAAAATGTAAAAGAAAAAAATTGAGAAAAAACTCGTACATACAATAAAAATATACATTAATTTTACAACATATTGAAGAAAAGAAGGCTAACATTATTACATAATCGGCATAAAAATTAATTCAACTGATAAATATAGGATGATGTTACTTTAAAAATAGTTAGGGAGCAAAACTTTTGAAAATTAAATAAATGCAAATTTAATTCAATAATAAAGTAAGCATATGCGATGATTGAAATGCAACGACAATCTACCGGTTATTTTTCCTGGCAAGCGAATATTTGATATGGCACTAGTGTAACGCAGATTAATATTTACAAACCATAGATCGTCGTCTAAACCAATATTTCATGCTGCCCCGAGTGTGTCTGATTTATTTTGCCTTCCTGGCAACGCTACGCTGTGTTCGCTTGAAAGTAGGCGGTGTTTCACGACGCAGAAATGGCGACTAACAATTCATAATACAAAATTGGTATTAAATTAGAAATCTACCTAGAATGCGTTTTCTTTTCCATGCTAAAAGTTAAAGAAACTCAATATAATAAATTTTATTTATAAAATTCGTATTACTCGCATCAAAAATTTTCCTCTCAAATTGAGTAAAAAAAATTAAGTCATTTTTGTTATAAGTGGACTGAATTGTCAGATCGCGCCTTTATTATTTGCATTTGTATTAAAAAAAGAAAATGCTAAAAAAATTATATTTTAAATAATAACAAAAATAAAAAATAATTAATATTTATGGACTCTCATTCTTTGTAATTTGATACACATACACACACATAATAAGAATTATTTAAATTTCTACACATATATATACATATATTATATATAGAAATTTCTAGGTTTAAATTTAAATAAAAGTTTCTTCAAACACATTATTGCTATAATGTAAATATATAACAACGGCTTTAAAAACTTTCTGTTTCCCCATAAAATTATTTCGATTTAACCATCTAATTAAATAACAATTTTCAACAAATTACGTGCGTATAATTAACTGACCCTCTGGAATAGCACGGGAATTATAGAAATTGTAATGTCTCAAAAGTTTGCCAGGTTCTTATATTCTTGCTTTCACACAAACTCGGACTCCGACAAACGAGGAGACCTTCAAATTGGTCCAATTAGCGAGTAAAGCATTCCGGCTTATGGCTTTAGAACGTTGATTGGGTTGTAGTGGTACTTTTCCACTCTCGTCTGTGTGGAAAAGTACTAATGTTACCGGATGCAGTCTCGACTTTCCTCTTATCGTGCCGCTGTCGAGTCGTAGAAACTTGAAGTTAAATGAAACCATAAAACAAACTAATCACTTATTAATTTACTGTCGATTAATGAGCCGCGCGAAACACTGAGAAACGTTGTCGGCATTTTTAAGTTTGGCGGAGCCACCGAAAATCGAAAACGATAGTGAGTCATTTGAAAAAGCTTACTACATTTTTAGAGTGTATAACACCAGGAGTTTGTACGTGGGCGTCTTATTCAAATATTTATCCTTGCCTTGCCGTTACGTCTATATTTGCGCACAAATTACGCGAAATTATATAACACTGAGAGAAATGCTTTTTCCTTTATAAACAACGTAACTAGAACTATTAAAAAATCAAACAGAGTAAAACATTAATTTTGTAATAACTCATTTGTAGGAGACCAAATTATACTTGCAGCGTATAATTTTTAATTTATCAAGAATAAAACACAAAGTACGTATTTCGCGTACAATTTTTATGACATGTTGCATACTTACTAATATATAATTAATGAGAGTGGAAAGTAACTTATGCATATTACTTCTTGCGCAATGTAAATGTCATTACGTGACTCTTGATTATTGTTTTGAAGTTTAAAGTTGATAACTACGTCATTTCAGAATATTACAAGAAAGTGTTCATTTACTTGCTTTCTGTTGGAACTTGCATTGAGCAGCTTATAAATCTGTCGACGTAAACCATGTGATATTAACTGTAGTAAATTAGATTTTAATTTGATGGTTGTGTCTTAATTCATATCGCGTGCAGGGCCTGCAAATATTCGGTGGACGCGATTCGAGCTGCAGGCGCGACACGCGATTAAGAGGAAACCGTCCTGGGTGACGCTAATGTCTTCTACGGGTAGGTGTCGTGGATGGATGTACGTTAATGCATAATTCGCTGGCTCTAATATATGAGCTATAGCACGTAAATCGTACCTTAACTTGTCGCTGCATCCGGTCTATTGAGTCGTGTCTAGTGATTAATGTGCCTTATCGAGTGTAAGTATAGAAATTGGAATTAAAAAAGGTCATTAAGTCCGCGATATACAAGGATCTATCGTTCATTTTATCGTGCATCTAGAAAAATTATATTTATATTAATTATAATTATATTGTGACACATTATGTTAATCTCGATATTTAACATCTCAAAAAAACATAATGCCTGTGAATAAATATTTTTTTAAAAAATCTAGGGAATTTTATCTCGTATGTATGAACATGTTCGAGAAGTACGTACACGTAATCAAATTTATATAAATAAAATTCGACGCACGAAATATATTGAAATGAAAACCGACACATCTTAAAAAGTTGTACTCGTGAAATAAACCGTGGAACATGAAGAGACGGAAAAGACACGCGGATGAGAATTGTTTCATAAATTACAACCTGATGTGTTAGTAGTCTAATACAGACGCCGCGCACTAAGCTTTGTACTCTCGAGGCTTGGTCGCGTGTAATTCACAGCAAATGTTTACAGCGTCCGAGTATTTCATAAGCGGGTGCAATTAGAAATCTCGAGACGGCGGATCCGTTTTATTTTGAACGTTGCACACTTCTTCCTCTTAGAAATGTCCACAATGGATGATTATACAGACCCTCGGTGGTGCCTTACAACGAAAAAGGCAAGCAGGAAAACCTGAGCTTAAGGTTTTATTTATAGCCGGACGACCCACCGTTAATCTGGAAAATCTGTAGAGTACCGTGTTGTGCTCGTAAATTACCGAGACATAAATTATTATTTTCCTTGCAAAGCAGACTGAAGACTAGAAACCAAATATTGCTCTTTATTCAAGAACGTAAACTATTTAGAATATTCCATAAATATCTCTTAATATGTTCGATAATGAGAGAGAGAGAGAGAGAGAGGGAGAACACAGATTCATTAAATATCTCTGCGAAATTTTCAAAGTTGGTAAAAATCATAAAACATTATTTTTTTTTTTTTGTAATGTTTATATAAATTTAAATATTATAAATATATAAATAAAAAAATTCATATAAATTAAAATATTATAAATATTTAGATAATAGAGATTTTTCATTAATGTTGCAGCTTTTAATGGAATATTATCAAAATTTTGTAAAATTATTAGGTAATGTTGTGTAATATTAAATTATAGTATAATAGCAAAATGTTAAACTACTTGTAATAAGATTGCGGTCATTAAAGCGGGTAGAACGTTACATCAAAATATAAGCAGAGCCTATATATATTAGAAAGTCTGTCTATTACAGAATGCTTTCATTAAATTTTTGATTTCATATTTATAATCGGATTGAGCTTATTGATAAACTTTTTCAACGAATTTAAAACCGTCCTATTTTGCTTTTAATATTCATGTCATAATAATGAAATTTAGATTTACTAAATAAATGGCATCACAAAGTGCAATATAATAACTTTCTCATACAGTAATACAAAAACAGTTAACACATTGATGAGTTTAACACATTCATGCATAAATGTATAGAAATTTTTTTATAGATTACTGACATATTTTATAAGAGACAGTTAGGTATGAGAGATTTTGATTTAAATATAATTTTAGAAATTTCAGTATGCAATTTATCTGTAATTTTAGTACGCAATTCATTTCATAAATATTTTGCAGTTAATATCAATATGCATTTTTTGTCTATAGTTTTATGATATCACTAATTAGAAAAATGCTACAGAAGAAATGCAATAAAAAATCTTGCAATAAATTCAATATGACAAGTAAAAATATGTATGTTTTTTTTTTAAATCTCATACAAACTCAAATAAATGAAAAGCAAATTTTTATTCTCCAACAGAATCATTTAAAATGTAATAGAAAATTTAATATGACATGAATAAACAAAAGTCAGCCGACGAATTCTTTTATAAAATATAGTTTATAGAATATAGATGAGATTTGAATTGAATCCATCAGTATCTAGATCGAAGATATTGTTGTAGCCATAAGAAAATTGCGCATTGGTTTATGAATATTACATTCATGTGCATTAGTCGAGATTTTCCGTTTTGTTCTCACATCGAATTTCCATCAGAGATAAATTCCTATACCCTAGATGAGTCCCGAGGATGCCAGATAATGCCACGTCATTAAACTAAGACGCGGACAACAAAAGACGCGGATAGTGGGTACTATTAGGCTGGGTACGTTGATGCCGCCTCTTCTTACTTCGTCAGCCAGTATCGCATAACATTTTGCACAAGCATGCTCACAACAATGGCCGGCATTCTCCGCATCCGGTTTAACGGTACATCTCTCTGTCCCTTTACGAGAGCTACAACACATTAGAGGCCCTCGGAAGAGAAACCGCGCGAGCTTACGAAGCGGTTGGAGGAAGCGGTAATGAGAAAACTCTTGAGCGGAGATCAAGCGTAAATCTCTTTTTTTATCTAGAGTCTAAAAATAACCAAATCTCACTTTAAAGAATAATTGGGTATCTTATCACGACTGGCAATGAACTTTGAGTGACTAATATATCGTGTATCTTGTTTTTATTAATTAATGCAAACAAGATAAGATTAGAAAAAAGAACGATACAATAAGAAAAAGAGAAAAGGTAAAAAAGTTTCTCTAGTATAACTAAATAATAATTACAATAATAATAATAATTTATATTTATGAAAAAATAAAATGCAAAAGGTTTCTTATTTTTTAAATATTATTTATATTAGTAATTTATAATATAGAGAAAGAAAATTTTGTTTTAATAATTTAAATACATATAAAGTAATACATATTAAATTGTATATATTAAAAATATATATGTATATTTTTTTTAATCATAAAATACAAACTTACAACTTTCAGATATTTACTAAATATCCACATGTTGATTTGTTTTTTTTTAGCGACGATTTCCGTGTTTTATGGCACGTCTATTGTTCTTTCTTTATAGGATATACAAATACAAACATTAGTGATTTCTCAATGTGAGAGCCGCATTTCCTCGGAATTTATGACGAGCACAAATTATACGTATGTTGAGCATAAAAATATTTATCAGATCGTCGATACGAGCGTTAAATTTTGTAAATTCTTAATTGCATTTTTTACAAATCGATAAAATATCGTTACATCTAAATATTCGATGCGTTTTCAAATGCGCTGGATTACATCCAATTATTAGAACACGCACGAACGCCTTTTGCATCAGACACATGGAAAAAATAAAAACAGCGGGAAAAATTAACGAAATTTCTTATTAACAAGATCAGTTCTTTATAAACATATATTTCACAATAATATATGTAGAGCTTTAAAAGAACGTTTCTTCCAAGAAATCATTCTGAATTAATCAATTTTAAATAACCAAAAAAGCAAAAATAAATTATTATAATTCACGAATTATCATAATATAATTATGTCAAAAAAAAAAAATAATTGAAAGATAAATAATCGGATAGGAATTTATGAAAGAAGTATGCAATTAATCAACTGTTTATTCATAATGAATAACCATGCCTTTAATTGTAGGAGATCCGATTAATAAAGATATCATAAGCATATTGAATTTTCACCTGACTCCCAAGCCCTTATTTTCGTTAATGGCGTTTCACTTTTGATAATTTCGGAATCTTTCTCGCGCACACACCTTTACTTTTAATAATCTCTCACTTAAATTATGCCTGCGCCCGGCTGATAAAAGGCTAAGAGGCATTTTTGCCATCGACCGTCATCGGCACTCTACTCTCTCTTGCATTCCTCGTTGTTCTCCATTTTTCTCCTTCGATCCCTTATTCTCGGCCCAGCCTTTTTCTACAGCTTTTCTCCAATATCGGGAAGAGTGCAGCTCGTTGCACTCGACTTAATAGATTACATTGCAACGGATCGAGCTTTTCGCTTGGGATAACAACGACACGAAATAATTAATAAAGAAAAATAAGAAGAAAGAAAGAAAGTAAGAGATCGAAAGTCGCATACCTTGAATTGATCTACAAGATAATTCTCGACAAGATTTTAATGACACACGTAAGCGATGAAAGGATGAAGAGAATAATTTCGTATTGTAAAGCTTTCAAAGTGCTACTGAGAGTGAAAATGTCTCTTGCTTTAAAAGATTTGAAATGTAAATGGTAGATCTAATTTTTTCAGATTTACAAGCTATTCATCACACATTTTAATTTTTTAATAAATTTTTTATATTATGAAAACCATAGCAGTAAAATGTTGTTTTCCCAGCAAAAAGTTGCTATATTTTTAACCAAAAATAAAAATAAATTTGCTCTTCGCGCAATTACACAGAAATTGTAAAAATTATTTGCATCTACATGATATATATGTATATATTTTAGTATTAATATTAAAATGTAATATTATCGTTAAATATTTTACCAAGCTTATATTATTCTTTCTAAACGTCAAGGGAAAGATTGCTTAATGGTGTATAGTGCATTCGATCGAATAAGAGCTTTTGGCATCGCTGCGCGGATAGAACGATACGGGATAGCCGTGAGGATTATTCCGGCACTTCACTCCGCATTGGTCGTCGTAAGCGTAAGTAAAGCTAATTAAGGACAATAATTCTCTGAGTGGCGTCGTCCTCTCAGTGGTACAGACAGGCGTTACACCGGCGCGCATCGCCTTTCAATAATGCCGTTTACTTCGTGTGTTTCATTCGTATTGTATACCAGCAAGCGTCGTTCCTGTCCGTTGTGGTTAATAGCCGCTCTCGGAATTGGCTTTGGGAATGTTCCCTTGACTGACCCGTTTGATGTTTTGTTTGCGCGTCGAATTTACTCCGCGATATTCGAGCGAATTACACGTTCCTCAGGGATTCGCCTCTTCAAATTCGATTCAAATTATTTATCGAAAATAGAAATTTTTTTACTGGCTTTTTTCTGCATTTTTATTTCATAGGTTACTTTATTTTGGGAAAATATGATAGATTACATGCGAATAATGTGTCAGTGAATAATGAACTTGATGTGTCAGCAATGCTGGTATGGTTGCCATAGTTTGAAAGGATATGACAGGTGATTGATCGTCATTCATTAATGCAGTTTTCAATAACACGTAAATAACACGTAACTACATATAAGCGCGTTAAAATACACAGTTACGATCTTTTTCAATAATTATTTTCGAACGAATAAATCTATTTATATATTTCTGTATATTTTGACACGCTTCCCTCCCACATGTTAGAGGTTATTTACAGGGATTAATACAGAGAGATTATACATAGAGATAATTTCTAAATATCGCGTATATGTAAGTACGGTATAGGTATATTTAAAAATGTTTTCTTAACAATTTTATTATTTATTAATAAATAATGTTAATTACTAGAGACTTACAATTAGTATTTATTACGTGTGTGATATAAAACATTACATATATATTTTTATAAATTTAAAACTCTAAAGTACTCGAATAATTCTCAACATATGTTCATAAATGTCAATAACATGTATATATGTTGCGCTTTTCATAAAATCAACCTTTTTATTAAGCGCGGAATTAAAATGGGACGCTTTGTATTATAAAATGAAATTTTATAAAAAGGTCCAGATTTTTGTACAAAAACTAAATCAATAAAGAGCCTATATATGCATTTGTATTGTATTTTTCATCTGAGAAAGTAAGCGTGAAAGACAAAACTAGGTTGATGAACATGTCTTTATGACAAAAGTTGCTTTTCTCTGCACATTGCCAATTACTACCAACCAATATAACAAAGATCACTGTCATTAATCTGCTTGCAAAGAAATCGTGACAGCTTAGCCAACTTTGAACTTCTTCGTTTCGTTGGATTTGGGGCAAACGTCACGATAAATTCCGCGACAAACGAAGACTTAGAAGCAGTCGCAAGAGGAGGCTAATTCTATAGAGGCGTCTTTCGAGGACAATCTCTAAGGAACGGGTGCCAATTATATCCGATTAGCCTTTCGTCGGTCACAATAAATACAGATAAAGGTAATTGAATGAAATCGTTTTTTACGAGCTGTTGTTCTTCTTTCTGTTGAATCGAAAACAAAGAATCCGCTCTACTTGTTCTTGCTAGCCATTATTGTTAATTCCGCGCGTGTTCTATTCACATAAATAAAACAACTAGATACTTACAATACACTTTATAAAAAACATCCCCTAGTCTCTTCACAAAAAATTTATCCCTTTTAGTTTTGATTAAAATTAAACAAGGAAACAACTGCAGATTTTTTTCTCTTAGTTTGCTTCCTTATATTATTAAAGAGAAATGTAATTACATAAATAATTTTTTTTATTCTTTAATGTGATTATTATAAATTTTCGTCAAATATTCTTTATTTTCTGCATTCAGCATAGCAGTGTTATTATTTATATCTCCTGTGTTAAAACTGCGGCAATAGTTTCTGTTCTACGTTCGATTGACACTTCGTTTGAGATATTGGGAATCAGCAGCGTAGTAGTAGAGGTTCAGTTGGGTAATGGACAGGACTCTTCGTCCACTGAGCAAACTTTAGGACAGAGGTTCGTAATCGAAAGACGCTTTTGGCGGAAATCCTAGAGAATGCTCTCGTTCACAAACACTCCATCTTGCCGAGGATTACTAGAGTGAGTTTCGTATCCGCACCGACGATTGGATATTTTTTTTATTCTTTTATTACGGCTTTGCGAGTAAAAATGTTTCGCTTTGACTTTTCCAGTACAACTTGTCATATTTACACAAAATATATAGCTAAATTTAGTTTTTCTTTCAAACACTTATTATACTTGTAAACTCATTTTCTCAAATTCACGTAATCTAATCGTAATAAGTTCTACATGTATATGGTAGAAACTTCCGATCTAAATTTATTGCGTATGTTTTCTTGCTCTAGAAGTCCGTGAAAATTTCCACTTTAACCATATGCGGCCTCTATACAACGTGAATCAATAAAAAATGCAAGTCAGTGCTCACTCAAGAATGCAAAATAAAGGTCTACTCAGCCCTTTTATTATCATTATTATACAAATACTCTTTCGCAATCGTGTTAATAAATCCTTCTATAAGAAAAACATAATAGTTTCTCTTCATTCTCGAAAGTATCTTAAGCATGCTGATTAATTAACTACAAACAAGGGTGCAGTAAATTAAAAGTCAAAAATGTCTCTGTATTCGTCAAATTTTGTAGGTTACAAGGTAATAATCTTAAGAAAATTTTCCATGAAAGATAATGGTACTTGTAGAAGTACTCAAAGGGTCAAATCCCTTTTATCGAGAGATAAAATGAAAGAACGTTCTCGAAGATGAGAGGGAGAAGAAAATGGGAGGAGACAAATAAAGGCTAAAAATTATTAAAGCGCTATGACAGAGTCATTAAAACGATTCTAATTAAATTATAAATACAAAATTAATGTTTATAGATATAAATAACGATTAATTAAAAAATAATAGATTTAAAATATATCAGATAGTTTCTGCTATATTATTATTAGATGTGTCTTGCTTTATATTAATGATTATTTTACATAGGATATTAATTAAGAGCTGTCTTATAAAAATAAAGAATATATTTATAATGAAGCAAATGAATCTAATTAAAGCGATATAATTTGTCAGCTTAATTAGATTCTTTTCAAATAATTAGATATTTTCTTCCACAATTATGAAATCATTTTCGATACTAAATTAGTATTAATTATTATAAGACTATTGCATCAATTATTAAAGATTGCAAGTGAAATATGCTAATTGAATCTGCAAAGTAAAAGCATCGAATAATTAGAAACCAGTATTCGTAGTTCATGTAATGAGTTGCTAGTAATTGAATACGTTTCAACGGGAACCAACTTAATTACATATGTATTTCAACTCCTTAAATACGTATATTAGTGATTTTAACTCTGTCTGAAAGCCGAGCTTTCACAATGTACAGTGTTTTAGAAACGTTACATTACTGATATATATATATTATATATATATATATATATATGTCTCTTTCTGCATAATAATATTTTCGGCATTTTGTCAAACCTACAACTAATAACATTGCAACGATTAAAGCTATTCAAATCAATATTTTGCACTAGCAAATTAAAAAATCATGCGGACGAATTAAGAAGACGTCTAAAAGACATTAGTTTTCGACAAATGTAGTTAAAAGTTTTGCTACACTGTCGGTAAAGTTCTTCGAAAAAAACGACTTAAACACTGCTCTTAAAAATCCTAGTGAGGCGGAAAGGAATATCCGTTAACCGCGCACGACGTGATTGATTTCTCAACACAACGTCAATTCGGGACAAAAACTAACTATCGAAAATAATCGAGCAATCATTTCTGGGTAAACCGAGGAGCAACGTCCGAATGCTTCTCGTCTCGTCCCTCCTCGACCCCAATTAATCGCGAGCTCGCCCTCGGCGATGTACATTTCACGTCGGCCCCGTCCCGAGAGCCGTCGGCAGCCTTCATTAAAGCGCAATTCATTCCGCTGAATATGCATCGCGGCCGATCCCGTGACATTTTCGAGAAGAGAGATATCTCCCTCGCTGCCTGCACCTCGTCACGAAACTGGCACAAAACCGATTTCTTCGCGAATCTTTAGTGGTGCCATTATCCCAATTGATACCGCGCGATATCTCTCCCGGGGACATTTGGAGGACTTTACCCCCCGTGTCTGTATAGCCTATATATATATATATATATATATATGCACCCACACAACGATAACCGGACGGATCGTAGACACGTGTAGCATTTTCCCTCGCTCCTTCTCTCCCTGACCTACCCCTTCAACATTGAGCTTCACCCCTCCACTTTGTCTTCCGCTTTTGCCCCCTTCCTCCCGACAAGAGGGTACGTCCGTGTACCCTCTTGTCGTCTGTTACTATAGCCGGTGCCTTCGTGTGCGTGTATCAAGCGGTGCCCAATAAATCCACGGTTTAATTAAACTAAGTTTAAACGGTACCCTCTTCCCTCCAACCCCTCCCCCCCACTCCGTCGGTGCCGTCGCGCGGAGCAGTTATATGTATTACGTTCCTGATCCACCGCTAAATCAATTATCGGAGTTAGCGGCGCGATGTGAAAGGGTGTCGCCGGGAAATACCTTCGGGCGGTTCCCATATTGTACGCTGTGCTTTTATTTTCGAATGACGGACATTCGAAATAGACCGCGGTAGATTGACAAAAAAAAAAAAGAGTACGGTCGCGGATAATGGCGGAGATTACGCGGCATGAATGAGTGCGTTTTTCAAACGAAATGCGATATGAGATTGTTGACGTTTAATAAGAACAATTGAAATGGTTATTAATCGCTGGTTATTGACGTGTGAGTATAAATTTTGCATTTTGTTTGATAGCCTGAAAACGTGCCAACATAAATGTTACGTTATGAAGCTTGATATTTGATGATAGGTACAAAACAGGCTTCCAACAGCTATCATTATTCAACATAACGTTAATAGAAAACTGGACTAATATAGCTTTGTTGCAAAGAAAGACTTTTTTCATATAATAGCAATCTAATGCAAAATTCAACGTTTATCGCAACGGTGTTGAGTTTTTTGTGCAGCGTTTACTATACGTAGCATTCAGCGTTTTAAATATAAAAATGCAAAACATAAAATTTGTACAGCTATGATCGTTGCATTTTATAGTGAGATAAACAATGCATATCGGCGGAACACTCTGTAAATAGCAAACAGTTTATACCGCTGAATTTTACACATATCCGTCGTGACTCATTTCTGCTTTATTGATTTGGAGAAGCGGAATATGGTATCGCGTAAAACGTGCAAATTGTTAAATGGAAAACGGATCGGTTTACGATGCTCGCCTACCCGTTGTTGATTTATTATTTAATACCCCCGTTAAGTGGATGAAACGTTAGCTTGGGTTGCCCGTATTTTTAACGATTAAAATGAAATTTTTCGCCGATATCACGTCAGAGTATTATATGTTTCAAGTACTCGCTCTTCATTCTACCAGCAATAGAGATTTAATGTCGCATAATGAGATGAGAAACGACAGAACTTGGTGCCTTCCGCTATGCCTAATCAAAATGCAAAGCCGATTCGCACAATCGAATGTTAACCCTTGTAGCATGTATCGGAATTCCTTCAACAGTATCGTCAAAGTGATACGTAGATACACGATTAAGCCTAAGCCATTCGAACTATTTCAGATAGTACATGCGATGGGAAGGGCTCGATTAAACAGATTACTTCCGATCCATTTTACAATCAAGCCGGCTGTTCCGCTTACAAGCTTGGTTGCGGTGAGAAATACAGTATACTTTGGTTAGCTTTCTTTCTGCTATAAAATCGCCGATTAAAACTGTTGTTAATTAAACGAAACATGCTCACTTTTCAATATTATTTTATATTCGAGCGCGCGCGCGGGGAGAGAGAGAGAGAGAGAGAACATTGGTTTCAAATATATTAAATCTATTAACTATCGTGTTTTATGATGTTATTGGAAACATTAATAACCGATGCCTTTTCAATATTATATTTCATCCATTATAGTTATTAAAATATTTTAGCAATTTAGTTAAAAATAAATTATTCAATTTTTCGACCATCGTGACGATATCATATTTCTATTTTTCTTTTTAATAATTTAAAAATTAATAATAATATCTAAAAGCACACATAGGACAATCGTCGAAATTCACTTTAACGTTCAAACTACATCGGCTAAGACAAACCGTTTACAGCATTAAAGTTACATTTGTCGCTTTATTCAATTTGGTAGTTGTCTTCCGACACTTATCCTTTGATCTTCGCCAGCTATCCACACTTACCAACATAACAGCAACGTGCATACGTATTTTGAGAGGTTTGTGCCAGTTACGTGTATGCTGTACGCGACATATCATAGACGTAGTGGCGGGCGGTCTGACTCGATACTCTCAGCAACCACTTGGCCGGGTATGCTTGATCGGTTCATTTGCCAGCACTGAGGACGCTCAGCCGGGGATAACCACCCTCGCAATCCCCATTCTTGCTTCTTCTAGTATACCTAGGATCTTGCGTCTACCAATTAAAGGCAGCCCTTGTGCAACCAAGATGATCATTAAATACATACACACTTTCATACGGTGTATATATCGGGTGTTTCACTTCAATTTCCAAAAAGTCATCTTCTAAAGCTTAAAAAGCGCTTAAAAATTCTAAAGGAGAAACGTACGAAAAGATTTTTATAAAAAAAAAAAGTAATTAAAGTTTTGTATTTTTCTTGTTTTGCTTTAAGTAAATTTTTTATTTCTTTCTAAGATATTATATTTTAAAGTATCAGAGTCAAATTTTAGAAGAAAAATAACACAAATAAAATTATTTTAATTACAAATAATGCCGTTGTAGAATTTTTGCCAATTATTCTTCATCGAGAGACAAAATGTGGACACCATGTATATACACCCATACATATACGCACACATACACACATGACGCGGATGAATGAACCTACAATGTGGCGCGTGCACTCTCGAGAATTTCAGGAGCGAGCGAAGACAAGTGGTTTAACGACCGTCTTTCTTGTTACGACAGTCGGGTGTGCCCAATGACGCGTTAAAGTAAGAGGACGATTGTTCCGTTTCAAAATAATAAAACTCTTTGATAACGATGTTGTGTGCCGTCCTACCGAGATTGCAGACGTTGCGTATATCTAAGAAACGTTGAACACAAATGATCGCCCTCGTTAAACACAAAGCTTGCTGAAAATAAAAACTCTGTAACCAACTCTCTTTTAGAATCTTTTTAAGCCGTTAATTATACCTTTATTAGATATCTTCTTTGTTATTTGAAACTTTACAGAAACATAATTTCCATACAAAACATATTATCGACGATATAATGTCGATTAAATAACATTAATTCCGCAAGACAATGTTCAATGTATTATTATAATAAAATGGAGAACATATTATTAATTTATACAGGGTGTTTCATAACTAACGAACAACGCTCGTGAACAGGTAGAGTATAGTGAACTGAACAAAAAAGTATTAGATCATTTTGCGATTTTCGCAATAATTATTAAAATATTAATTAAAAACGCTTAGCAAACAATATTATACATATGTACAAGATGTCCGGTAATAATTGTCGCACTTCTCTAGGGCTGATAGAGCAGATCAAGCTGAACATAAAAGTCCTGTATCATTTTGCGATTTTCGCAATAATTATTAAAATAATTAGAAACGCTCAGCGTATGATCGCGCGCCGCATATAGCGCTCAGCATACCCTGAGCGTATTTAATTAATAGTTCAATAATTATTGCGCTAATCGCAAAATCATACAGGACTTTTATGTTCAGTTTGACTTGCTCTATCTGCTCTAGAGAGTTGGGACGATTATTACCGGACATCTTGTAGATATGTATAATATTGTTCGCTAAGCGTTTTTAATTAATATTTTAATAATTATTGCGAAAATCGCAAAATGATTTAATACTTTTTTGTTTAGTTCACTGTACTCTACCCACTCACGAGCGTTGGCTCATTAGTTATGAGACACCCTGTATATCGATTAATTAATAAAAGATGTTTTGTTGCAAATGGAGTCAGCTAATAAGTAGAGTGTTAACAATTTTATTTAAATATTATAAAACTAGCGCGAATGTGATTGCGCGTTATTAAAATTGAACGAATGATATTAATAATGTATAACGCGCTTCCCCTATATACATACACATGAACGTATTATACGCTCTAGGGTGCAGTAATACGCGAATATGCAGTGCAAAATAAACATTAAACCTCAATTGTTCATTACGCAACTTTAATGAATTTAATGTGCATATTGATATCGCGCCGATATGTATGCTAACTCGGATAAACACTCATAATTATGCGAGCATTTATGTATAAATCGAATCCGATTTGCCGTCCGACGTACCGAATATTCCTGAAACCGTGCGGTTTGACACAAGTCAGATAATGTAATTGACGCAGATTAACTGAGAATTGAGAGTTTTGCGTAATTAACAGATAATTGTTTATTTTAAACTTTGCACATTTGTACGTTTTTATAAATTCATATATACACGAGCGAAAATTGTCCGATACGAATATATATATATATATATATATATATATATATATATATATATATATATATATATATATATATATATATATATATATATTAAGCAAAGAACAATAAATTTTTTTGATCAAATATGCAAACATTTATACATCATTTACGTCCCAAAACAATTATTCTATCAGAAATATATATATCGCCAGTGCTGTGTAAAGTGTTAATGAACCTAAAGGGCCCTTTCTTTTACAAAACAGGCAACAAGGTTTAGACAATGCAAACGACACAAACGATCTAGTTCATTCAACATTCAAAGTATCCAAGATCAAACAATAACCGACTCTGCTCGTTTGTATTTGCAAATAGTCATAAAGGAAGAAACATTTCTTGTTAAACTTAACAAAAAGTTAATTAAACGCAAATCATCTGAAATTACTGTTCTAATATGTTTGTTTAAAATGCTTTACTGAATTTATTGCAAAATTAAAATTTACATTTAAATTGCATACAAATCCGATCTAAAGTTTTAAAAGTAATGCTTGAAATTTCAGATTATAAAAAGAGAAAGCTAACTTGCACAGATGCTTTCAAAAGAATGTTTGATTAAATAAAATAAGTAGAAATCAATTGGTCAATTAAATATTTTATATGATATTCTCGTAATGTACTTGGAATGTTATTTTAGATAGATATTACAAAAAAGAAAAACATAGAGTTATGAAAAATAATAATTTTTCAAAAACAATTAATAATGTCTCGTAAGGAGATCTGTACAATAATAATAAAAATATTTAAACTGTTAAGCTGAAATATTAATTATTAAGAACATTGTAATAAACATAATCTTAAACAAGCAACTAAGTTAAATGACGGTATTCCGTTGCAAGTGTTTCCAACTTGAATCTCTCGCGAAGTGAGAATTGAACATTCGACTTTCCATGTATCTGCAGTGCACTAGTGTGGTCGTTAAAGTTTAACGATCCGTTAATGTCTGTCGAAGATAATACTCAAAACAATTTGCGGCAAATCGATAAAGTGTAACGACGTCGATAAATGCTTTTTACAGGCGATCATGAAAGCACTACCCTAAAGATTAAGATTAAATTTTATTGTTAGAAAAACATGAAACTCATCAATCAAAACGTTGAAATCTAATGAGAATATAATTCGTGCGAAATCAACGTACGAACAGTTTTATTTAATTAAGGAACGAAATGTAATCTTTTTACGCCTGTTGATTGAATAGCGACGTTAAGAGACTGCGTTGCATTCTGCGCGCGGATGCCATAATAATGGCGAGATTTGCATTTAATCAGGCCGGAACCTCCTCGCTGCGTTTCTTGCCGACCGTTGTGAATGCAACCCATGCAAGAATGTCTCCGCGTGTTTTTATTCCGCTGTTACTCTCCACGCGGACCTGCCGTGAAAACGCTGCCGTTGTTGCACAACACGTTGGATCGCGCGAGTTCTCTGCAACTGTTTGCAGTTAGCGGCGAACTCGGGACCGTGTTATTGTTCACTTGTCGAGACTTTGAGAGTTCCGCTGTCCCATTTGCATCCCCTAACGATAAACGTTCTTCTGAGAGAGAGATTTCCATACCGATGCGCGCCAAGTTTCCGCGCAATCGCGACGCGACTTTGCAATTACGCGATATTAATTGTAGATGGGGAAATCAATTATTTGTTATTGTAATATAAATATAGAATAGTATATTCCAAAGAAATTTTTATGTTTCCAATTACGTTGTCCGAAGGCAAATATGGTCATTGATGAAGTAATTAATTGAATCGCATATCGATTAAAGTTCAATTACATTGCGTTGTATAAGCTTGTCAAATATATGACCCATGTGTGTAATTTACTTACATTAGGAGCGCTCTTTGACAGAAAAATTTTTATCTTTTTAATCGATTTTTCTGTAGCGTGCGGTTCTACAATTCCCGCAAGTACATAAAGCCACAAGTTCATATACCATAATCTCGGATCTCTGTTTCAGGTATTTTGAAGTAACACGAAAACTTAACGTTGTATGAGAGCTATACCGCGGAAATTGTGCTCTATCGTTTTTCAAACTAGCAATTTCGCAACATTAATCAACGTGATTAAATCAATGGTAACACGAAATAGCAGCTCGACGTGATAATGTGTGAAGTAATACGGAATGAAATATAATGTACGCGAACGTCACATATTTTACTTTTTTTAAATGAGATTTTAATTAGACTTTATACAATCAAATATCTTTACGCTTTTATATCATATAAACCATTAATTTATATATGCTACAAAATTGTTATGATAATTTTTGTGTTAAGTAAATAACAAATAGTTATTAGGCAAAAAATCAAGAAAATTGTCCACGAAAATTTTCTCCTTCTGGTATTTCATCCCAGAATTTTTATCATTCCTATCCAGAGAAAAAACAGTAAATATGTAACAAATGTAGCATGAAAATATCACTCACCACACGATCGCCTGGATGCTTGACATAACAATTCAGCTCCGCCGTCTGGCCGACGATAGCAGTGACATTTCGCGGTGCAATATCGTCGAACTGAGGCTTGTCCCAAGATCTTGTCGGCTTGCTTCCTGTTACCACGCTAGCAATACTTGAACCTGAAACAAAATATGTCCACTTTGAGATGGTGATGTTGAAAATACATATAAGGCAATTCTGCGAAAACATCTTTTCATTTAAGAAAAAAAATTTTAAAAATAAAACTTTGAAATTATTTTTTTAGATATCACCTACAATCACATAACAATTGTTTGTAGGTACTTTACGTTTGCCCTGCGGGCGTAAATCTTAATCTTATATGTAAATAATCCCATACGATAATCAATAATAAATTAAGAGTTGTTGTGGCCTCTACTTTATGACAAAAATGAATTTTTTTTATTATAAAATTCAAAACGTTAAGCTACGGCTTACTTAATTTATATATAAAGACTATTTTAATGACAGTAATCTGGGAAATCACATAATAATTTATTTAATTCATAAATAATTAACAATTAAAATTTATATTTTTAAAGCATGATAAAACTTATAATTCAATTAAAAACATTTTAAAAGCATTAAAATTTTCTGCATGCAAATAAAATCTTTCTTTTGTATCTACATATTTTAAAATAATTTCATTTTAAATAACATTTTATGTTTTAAATATATACTTTTCTTCTATCTAATTTACCTATTTAATTTTTATTGGAAAAAAATTTTGCAATAAAAATTTTTTTTTCTTAAATATTTATGTAAAAGAGTAATTATAAAAAAATTTAAATATTTCATCTCACATTTTTTGCAAATATCTAACACCTAAATATATGCAGATATTATACGTGTTCTATCAAAAATTATCAGAAGAAATATTGTCGAAAGAATGTAACCCTTTGTCGAGGAAGTTTAGCAAAGCACGTAAATCCGTGAACAAATCTTATCTAACGAAACATTGACCGAGCTATATAACTTATGCTAAAGTCAAAGTCGAAGTTAGATGAATATGGAAACACAGTGTAACGTACATTCAAACGAGATTAGACGCGGAACTCACTTTATAATATCAGAAACAGCAGAAGCAGCCTGAGTGAAAGTTGCGCATGCCATAGGTAATTGTAATAAGTACTTGATTAAGCCCAAACTTTTGAGAATTATAAAGCACCACATCGTTGTTCACAATTTACAATCCTATCTAGCTTTTATGAAACACGACACGCTGGTGTTCGTGCTAAGAATACTATCTACTTTGATATTGTATTCATGTAAATTATTTGCAAACAAAGAAATATATTAATGCGTATATCTATATTTCCTTTTGTCATTTTGTGCATTATGTGTTAGTAACACATAATGCACACGTACGCTAAACGCGTTATACATTTTAATCGTTTAATTAATCTATGTTATTAGATATTATCATTTATATGTATAAACAAATTTATAAAAGTTTTATTATAAATTTTTATAAATGATATCTTTTTAATCATTTTTATTTAATTATAAAAAGACATCTAACACTATTTTTCAGCAAAACTTCTTTTATCTTTCTTTTCACCAAGTTTTTGCTTACAAGCATCTTTATTAGATTTTATTTTATTTTTATTATATTTTTATTTTTAATCATCAATTGTAATATTAATTTTATTAAGTAGTATTTTAATTTTTTAAAAATATTATTTGTAATATTTTCATTTAAATACTCTTTGTGTTTAATATTTCTTAAACTGTCCATATCAATTAAAGCAGCATGCATATATCAGTTATCACGCGCTTATCCGCGACAACACGTGGATAGCATTTTTTTTAAATATTAGAATATTAAAAAATAAATTAAAAATATATGTATATATATATATATATATATATATATGTAATTATATATGCATACATATGTAGCTAAATCTAGTATTTTTGTTTCAAACTCTTTTCAGTTCACCTACTCAGTGATTAAATATTAATGATTTGAAAACGTAGACCAATGTAAACCTCAAAATCCTCATCACAATTATATTTCAGGTTTTATCACTTTTTTTATTATTTGAAATAAAGTAACTCGTAAATAAAGCCTTTCTCTCTAATAATTAGCATTAATATCTTGTCTAATTTGGGAGATTAATATACAATATTTGACACAAGTCTGACCACACTTTACGTTTTCGTCTGAATTAAAAATTAGACAATAAATAGTAAGCTTAGAAAATTATTTTATTATTAATCTGAAAATATAAGAAATATAAATTTAAAGATTTATTTATTTACTTAAAAAAATACAATTTTTTCATAAAATAACGATTTAGAGTTTTAATCTACGTTTATCAAAATGACGAATTTTCTTTATAACCTCTTTGCAAATTATAAGCATACAATTTGCATGAAAAATATGACCTCAGAAAACGTACTGAAAATATTTGGCGCAAAAAAGACTTTAAACCAAGCATTGAAAATGACAAGATTAAGGAATTCCAGTCTTTTCGCTACTTTTTACATGTTTTCTTTTGTCGTATCAAGTACTATATATATTATTTAATGTATGTTTAATACATTTCTGACTACGTTTACTACAGCGTCCAATTAACAGAATTCTAATATCTTGCTATTATAAACTAGATTGTAAACATTAGCTTGTATAATACAATTAATAACTGCATTTTTTAATATTTAATTAATTTTTAACATAACATTCTTTATAGAAAAAAATATATTTATAAGAAAAAATATATCTTATAGGAAGAAATATATAAAGTGTATTAAACTTTATGATATGATTATATTATAAAAAATTTAATTAAAAGATATAGTTTTAAACTTTGTAATATGATTACATTATAAAAAAATAATTAAAAAATATTATGTGTATAAGAAATAAAACATTTTGTTAAAACCTATAATATATTTGTTTGTTATTCTCGAAAAAATTTTAAAAAAGAATTAATAAACTTAACTTAATAACTTTTAAGAAAAAGACAGAGAAAGAGAGAGAATTAATGACATTTTATTTGTTATATGATGCATCTCATTGCACAGATTTTATTTGATTTAATCGCTCAACTCGCTATTAACGGAGATTTCGACAATCGTGTGAAAATCTTCATTATCATAATCCCAAAGGATTATATAATGAAGAATAACTGAATATGATGAAAAAGAACGCGGGCAGGTCGAAAGGGGAAGGACGAAAGTGGCATCGGAAATCCCAATAGACGGCCGTGCACGAGCAAGAAGGGGGAGATAGAACGCGTCCGATAAAATTTTTCATTGTATGCTGGAGAAGATGGGACTTTGGTGCAGGTAGAAATTGAAATTGTTACGAGGTACACGCGAAAATTGCGGAAATAGCATGACGATGTTCGGAGTATAACAAAGATGTAACGAGATCAAAAAAAGTTCAGTATCTTGGAAACGATGAGCTGTTGAAATTAATTCACTGCAAATATTGTCAGTTTGCGCTATTCTTTTATGAAAAGTATAGAAGTAAATGAAAAATTTTAAACAAAGCCAGTATAAAATTATAAACATTTGTAAAATTCTCAATGTACATCGATAATTTTTATTATAATAGAATATGATAAAAAAACAGATGTGTGTAAAGTGTCTTATATAATACATATAATAACGGTTATACACGCGATTCTATTTTGACAGAGATACTTTGACAAATCTAATTTTCAAAATTTAGCTGCTTTATGTCTCTACAAATTGCGTTAAATTTATTTTAACATGATAATTTTGTTATTACATTGAAAAATTTTTACATATGTGTTACATATTACGTATATCTCAAATATATGTTCTATGTATATTTATATAGCTTATTTCTACATTTTCTATGCAAACTTTTACATTCCTCGGAGTTGCTCGCCATTCAATAAAGCATTCTCTCACAACTTTCGATGAACACCGGGAAATGAAAGCTATCGAGCTCCGTTCCCAATACGCAAAGGCTATCCTCCTCACTGCACCTTGCACGAATTCAATAAGGTTCTGCATTCTCTGCACTCCATGGCAACAATAACTTCTTGTTATAGTCATGGTACGGGTTAAGTAAACACCGGTCACGAGAACAATACAGGCACTGCCCACTCGCCGGATGATTTTCCAAACTTTGTACCTTCTAGTCGGGGCACGTAATTCGAGTTGTTTGATCTGTAGCTTTGAACTCGGTGGAAAACAACGCGCTAGTGAAATTTTCTACTTTGCCTTTAAATTTAGTCGCAACGAGAACAATGTCTGTTCTGATTTCTGACTTTATTCCTTGTACGCCTGTTTGTCGTATCTAAGCATTGTCCTAACAATTTCTCAATTTTTAAAAGTCATATGCAAGCTAATACGCTACAATGTAAGATTTAAATTAAGATGAATAATATTTAAAAATATATAATCGTAAAGTTTTCGAAAGAATAGATGTACGCAAAAACATTTACAATCTCATTAAAAACACATACCACGTGTCAGCTTACAAGTCCTCTTGCGAGGATATATTGCCACAAAAGGACGCGACGTGTTTCCTACCCTTTGAGAATTATTACGCGAAAAGCGAAAATTCTTCTCTCTCTCTCTCTCTCTCTCTCGTTAATGTGAAGTAATGATCGTGCGCCATGAAAAGTGAACGCGATAATGCAGTTAATGTCAAAGCACATTGCTCACGCTTTACTCACAATCTTGCTGTATTTCATCGCGTTAAGCCGACGCGTCGAATCTTGGCCGGCACTGAAACAATATTTATTTCCCGTTATGATAGCGAAAAGGGGAGCAAATGTCTGTACAGAGTGTCCCATTGTTACGATACTCTATAGTATTCCGACCGGTTTCTATTCCAGTGGTACTTGGGCCGAAACTGCACAGGCGATATTTCGAAATGGATTGTATCGTCGATTTCGGTATCAAATGCATTGCCGAAAGGTCCGTTCTTTTCTTGCCGTTTTATTCCATTGCTCGCTTCGTCGCAATTCGTCGCGGTATGCGCTCGATCGGCTCGCAGCAATATGAGCGCGTATTCCCTTTTAGCTATGTTCGAGAAGCTGGATTTTACCGTTCAGCTAAATCGACGACTGGCGAACGATGTCGATGGCAATTGCCCGAGTCGAGATCGAGGAATGATATTTGTTTTTATTATTCTCTGCTCCGTAACTTACTTGTATTTGTAAAACAAAATCAAATAAGGCAAAATCTACAATTTGTAGATCGTAGATTATTGTAATAAATATATGTAAACACATATGTGAGTGAATTTATTTTTCCACATGGAAAATTACATACCTTTGTTTTAAATTAAAAAAAAAAAAAAAAAAAAGAGAGAAAAAAATCAACGTTTTAGCAATTCATTATTTTGCAGAACATCTTGCAAGAGTTTCAAAGAATATTTTTTTTTCCTAAAACGCGCCTTGTCATGAAAATGTAGAAAAATAAAAAAATTGAAATATATCTATTACCGAAATGTGTGCAAACAACTTCGACTAAAATTGAAAAATATTTATTTATGCTTACCTATTTCTCGAACGAGAACAGTGGTAATTTCCGAGGGGAACAATATCGAACAATGTCAAAAAGAGCAGAAAATTCAATTGGCACTCCATATTCAAAAATAAATGCTAGATTATCTCTGTCTCTCTCTCTCTCTCTCTCTCGCGGGATTTCATAAAAGATTAAGACATCATCTCATGGCAGACATCGCGCGAGATCGAATTTGCGGACGCGCATGTTTCGTGAGCGGAGATAAGCTTCCGCCCACGTGGATAGCGCGACATGGTCGATAACGAAAACGATATGTCGAGGCAACGGGTTGCGATCCCGCGCTCCCATATGCCTCTTTTGGGATGGGGCACGATATTCTATTAACACGACGGTTTATACGGTTGCGCATACCTCTCGTAAATAGAACTGAGCAAACAGATTCCCTCCCCTCCGCGCTTCGCAGCCATCGACGCGCTTTGCCGCGCGCGGCCGTTCGGCAATTTCATCAGCGCCTGGCATAACTGAAAACCGTGAAAAATGAGGACGCAGAAGAGAGGCGAGGATGCACAAAGACCTTCCGGCATTTTCCGGAAAAATGTTCGCGCGCGCTGTGATACGCGCCGGAGCAATTTATCACTTTCAGAACGCCGCGACATTAATAAGCGTTTCAGGTCAGACAATGAGCGGTAGAGTAATTCTGACGAGCAAGCCGCGCGTATCTATTCGTCTCTCCAAAGGATTTGTCGCCAGCGGGTAAAGGAGCTCTCAGAGTAAAATGGAATATTAATGTTGTATATAGATCTTTACGTTCTGGTGAGAAAAAAAATAATATCCGCAAAGCGCTTGGATTTTATGCATTTCAGTGCCGATTTAATTATTTCATTGAATAATGTGTTTTCCGCTTGCGTATAATAATAATGGGACACGCGCGTATTGCAAGCATATAGTTTGTCATAGATGTCATCGTTTTAATATCATATAAAATAATATTAAAAATTTTGTTTGCTCCAATGTCACACTGATGACACTGGAGTGGATGACTTTGAATCGTAGAATATTCTTTCATCTTTTTCTTTATGGTAATTATAGACGATAATTGTCATATCAGGTTGGTGCAAGTACAATGAAAAATATAGGTTATACAATATATGTATATCTTATCAGTAACACATTTCGTTTCGTGAAAATTTGAAATCATATCGATTTTTTAAGATAATATTATATTATCGCACTGTATCGGTTGATATGAAAGTATGAAGTAAATCTTTTCAGTACGATCCATTAAGAACGGGATTTATTACGGGGCTCTCATAAATCAAAACGTGTGCTATAACGTTGCACGTGTTTCCGTTTCACGAGTAAAGATAATTTAAATGCACGTAGCTGCGAAGACGAGACGTCGAGATAAATAATGCCGCGTGTGTCGGAAAGATAGTGGACGCATGTGAAACATATTCAAGTCCGAAATGGCTTGCTCCGACTATTTGTACAATCGAGTAGAAAAAGAATACAATATAGGAATCCGAGCAACAGCCGCGAAAAGTTTGCAAGCAGCGCTTTAGTCTTCGACAACAAAAAGAATTCCAAAGATCAAAATATGCGTTTGAAAAATGTCGAGTTATTGTTATATCGGTCGATGAAATAAAATGACATATGAAAATATTAATATTATAAAATTCAAATATAAAATGCTATCAAAATACATGTGAAAACACAATTTTTGACTGTTGACTTTAATTATAAGTATAAAAGATTTGATTTTAATTTGTCCCAATTTTTATTTCCGATTAAAAAATATAACATGGTATTTTGCTATAAATATATTATTTATTTATTTGTACGTCTGTATCAAATATAATTGAAAAAAAAATATTATTAGATATAATTATTGTCCCAAATAATATATTTTTTTAATTATTTGTGTTGTAATATATTCTTTTATATATCATACAAAATAAAAAAATTATAATTTAAAACGTTTTCTGAGTATTCAAATAAATATTATAAACGAGTCGTTTTCCCAATATGAAAGCGCTTTAACAAGATAAATATATTCAAGCAATTCTAATCTAACATGATTTATCTAATATGATACAATAAAATGTGATTTTACTTAAATGTCATATGTATTCAATAGCAAGCTTCTGAAACCCATTAGTGAGTAACTAGGGAATGTTCTATCGGGCAAAGTCAGCAGTTAAATTTGCAGATATTCAATCTCATGAGACCGTTTAACTTCACGTCCTTAAGAGCGCAATTCTAAAGCATTTAACATATACATGCGCTTTAAGATCATACGAGCGTCAAAAATCAGCGCGAATAATCAAAAGAATTAACCCTAACGAAGAAAGTAGTGACACTTGACTTTTGATCAATGTTAGATATAAATTGGTTCAGAAACATGGAAAAAGTATATTTAAAACACTTTTAAAATTTGATGTCTGTAGATTTAATGCGTCGAGAATGATGTATTGAAGCGTAATCTTGTTTGGTACATCTGTTCCATCCAAATACGATAATACTTATTGCGCAATAAATGATTCTGAATATTAAGGTAATAATGGTAGCTTTGTTCCATAATTTCAAGAATAGTAAGTTTAAATCCATGTTACTTTTTTGAAGGATATTTTATATCTTACAATATATTAATTAAAATGATAAAATCGTAAAAATTTTAACCAAGATTCTATAATTTCCAGTCTTTTTATATTTTGAATTTAAATTTCTTTTTTATCCAACTACTTCTATTTTCTAGCTTTTTAGCTTTAATTTAAGACACTTTTGACATATTTATATTTCAAATTATATTAATTGTCTTAATTATTTTAGCAGTTTTAACATATCTGAGATTTTCAACAATTTATTTCACTCTGACTGCATAATTCATAATATAACATATTAAATCATTTTCATAAAAACCTATTTTGCAACTTATTTTCGCTATCCGTACAAGCTTACGCTAGTTACTTCACGATTTATTGACAACAAATCATGACATTAAATATGTCACAGCACTAGGTATAAAAATTGTATTATTTGAATAAAAGTGACAAGAAAGTAAATTGCAAGAGCTGGATACATGATCCGAGATAATGACGAATCAAGACAAGAGTGTGTCTAAAATGCTTTTTTGCTTGTTAAAAGAAGACGGTCGAAGGGGTTGAAGGGTATTGGGCTGGGATAGCGCAGGACCACGGCGCAGCCTGGTTCAAGGAAATTGCCACTCAGAAAGTTACGTAACTGAAGGGGATTACAAAACTTATTGTATAGGGAGAAAAGGAGGCGCCGAACGGAGTCGCGATACTATATTCTTACGACCCACAACGCGAGCCTCATACGAAAAGGGTGTCCAATATCACCCACCTTGGATAACTTGAATGTAGTGAAGTACAGGGCGAAGACGTAATATGAGATTGTTGTAGAAAATTTGGTTTGCCGCAAGTTAATCCATGTTTTTTTCTTTTCTTTTTAGATTACAACAAGTTAGATAGCTATTAATAATTCAAAAAGTTAATAATAAATGTTTGAATTATTAAATATTTATTAAGGTGAAATGTAAAACAATTTTGAAAGTAATTTTAGTAAAAATGTAAAAGTTTGAGATACGCATTGATACGAAAACTTGCGTTAAAATCGTTTTGATCTATAAAAAATTTAAAATTGTGCCATAAAGAATTGAAAGGAATCAAGAACGCTTGTATTACAGAAAATTGCCACTCACAAAAAGTTACATAACTGAGAAGATTGCAAAACTTATTGCGTGGAGAGAAAACAAGTCATCGACCAACGTCGCAATGCAACCCCAACTTCTTGAAATTCCATTCTTGCGTGCTGTTTTGAAGCAGAACATAAGTAAGATATCTCGCATCTGCAGTATCATAATTCTTCCCGCAAGTGCAATGTGCAAATTACACGCGGAACGACTATGCATTGTCATCTCTTTCAACTGTGTACAGCAGCCAGCGAACTGGTCCCTGAACGAAGGAAGTAATTTCGCATAGATGACAATAGCGCGAGAGAAAACTCGATAGCAGATATGCATTAGATTGCTTTATTTATTATAATATTCTATTCACGAAAAGGGACAAAAGGGACCCGTGTTCTTATTTTAAGAATTATAACTTTGTATTTATGTATATAACGTGTTACAATCGATTATAATCTGATCGTGCTGATAAATGCTTTAATATATAAGTTTCTCATAAGAAGGAAAAGGAAAAAGAAAAACCAAAGAAAATCTAGAAAATAGATTATTAAAAAGATAAAATAATTCAAAGATAATCTAGAAATAATTTAAAAGGCATTGATATAAAACTTATATGCACAATAATATTATACTCTGTAAAATTTATGTAAAACCTCTTTCAAAGTCAAAAAGCAAGAAATAAATAATTTTTTTTATTGCCTGTCAAATTAATTCTGCTTTTTGTAATATTTTAAATTTTAGTATTAAAAATTTAACATTAAAAAATTTACATAAAACGGAATTAATTAATAAAACTTCTATAAAAGTTTCATATTACTTTAATATTACACAAAGGGAGTTTATATTAAATAAAATTGTAACAAAATAAATGCAAATGGTGGTTAAGTTTACATTTTTTTTTATAAATACAGAAATTTAACGCTTTTGTTTTATTTATATAATTAATTTGTTTTCTTTTCCTTGACCATAAAGTACGAACCTTCGTTCGCGCGCGAAAAATAGGGGATTTAGTCCGGAAGAGAATTGTAAAATTTATACTCCGCGGGAATTGTTCGCGAAAAATATGTAACTCATGAGAAAACGAACATCGACCAATATCGTTGCACGTTTCTGAGGCTTAAAAATAGTACGGTGTCGCACATTTCCGATCGCGTACGCTGCTAGTAAGAGGAATCGACGTCTGGCGTTTTCTCGCTTCCCTTCGCAAAAGTTTGAACAGCTTCGGGCTATTCCTTCGATGAAGGATGAGGGCAACCGCCAAACGTGGTCATTTGTTATTTATTGATCGTATACTTTGACGTGACAGAAATGTTGGACGAATTCTGACGGAGACTTGTGACGATGACGACAATGCTTTATCATTCCGTGCTCTGATTTCTTTACTCGCTTACTAATATCTCATCGTTCCGTTCGATTGTTTCATTATAAACCGGAGATGAATAATTTATGCCAAATGTTATGCGTCAATCATCTACCATAAAGATATATATGTACATAAAGATATTATTACATTTTTATAAGAGATGTTTTTCACATTTTTGTCTATTAAAATTTTTGTTTATGGAAATTTCCGTTCTATTCATGAATGCACGTGACTACATATAATCATTACCAACCACTTATACGTCAAATATATTTTATAGAAATAATAATAGCTATATAATACGATGTCTTGCTGTGACATATATCACGGAAATGAGTATACATATATCTACATCATTATCAATGTTATTGTGTAAAATCTATTTCTTTCAAAATACACCAAAGTGACTCTCTCTCTCTCTCTCTCTCTCTCTCTTGAAATTGCTTTCGAGATCCGGGATGCAATCTTCGCAAAAATTAAGGGACGATAATGGTGTGAAGCTGCTCTTCTTCATAGCAAAGTACACAAATAATAGAAGTTTTCTTCGAAATATACACTGCATATCGCGTCGGCTGGGATGAACTTCGAACGTGAGAATATTGGCGCGAAAGAGAGAGAGAGAGAGAGAGAGAGAGAGAAAGAGAGAGAGAAGAAAATGTGAGAGGTCAGCAGTATATTCAGTCCTGAAGTTACCGCACCATACGGACATTCTTCTCGTAGAGATCATTTTTTTTCTTCCTTCTCCATCGCGGCAACTCTATCTCAGAGAGAGAGAGAGAGAGAGAGAGAGAGAGAGAGAGAGAGAGAGAGAGAGAGAGAGAGAGAGAGAGAGAGAGAGAGAGAGAGAGAGAGAGAGAGAGAGAGAGAGAGAGAGAGAGGGAGAGTTGGCGCCGAGAGCGAAGCCCCGTTAAAGCCTTCGCTTTAAAGCTTTGCAACTTGAGCAGAAAGTTCGCGTTCGAACTATCGATAAAACCTCACCACAGTATAAGCCCGACCTTTCTAATATTATTATTGTCCTATGCACGACTTGCACCTCACCGATGTCCTCGTTTTACCCCTTTTTCGTTTTACTTTGCGCTTACTTTTCGATAGAGGGAACACGTAGTGGCCCTCTCGGAAAAAAAGTCGCCTCGTCGATATCTTACCTCGCGACAGTACTTGCATTATTTAGCGTATTTTTCTCCGTAATTGCACTCAAATCTTGATAAGAGTCCACGACGGAAATAATAAGCGTTGCTTCGAGATCCACTTCCAGTTCCACTCACAATCAGTTAAATATTACATAACCGCCAATCTATTTTCATTATTGTATTCTCTTTCTCGTCTGGTTTTGTCATTACTATTGTGCCCATCATCAATCAGACATAATGTTTCTTTGCTTTGATATCATTATTTCAAGGTATGCCACTTTCAGATCTGATTGTGAGTATATTATATTTATATTATATTGATTAGTAAAGTATCTTGTTGAACGAGAATTCTTTCTTTAAGACAATATTTTTTCGAAAGAAATAGCTTGTGGATAAAGAAAAATATCTCGGTCTGAGACAACTCCTCTTAAATTATTTGACGTTTGTGCTTCTTCAATCAAGATTTTATCTGCCTGCCGCTTTAATTGTACAAGTACATCTTGTAATTGAAAAATGAAGAACTGTATAATATAATAATAAAATAGTAACTTCGTAATAAAATAAATAATTTATACAAAATGTGTTTATTTATTCAATGATTTGCTATATCCAATAAATATTTTGCATAATTTTATAATGTATATTAATTTTATAATGATATTTCGAAAGTTTAGCATAGACAACAGAAAAAAGCAGAAACAATTATTGCACTTATATAAACAGTATATGCTATGTTTTTTAATTGTGAATTATTTTTGAAAAAGTATTTATTATGACTAAAGAAGTATATTTAAAAACAATTTAAAAAAATAATCTTATTTAACTAATTTAAATATGTGGAAAAATATATAATTTTATTATTATGTCTATTGTTACAAAAAATTTTCTATAAAAGTAACAAATATGTCTCTTTGTTATACCATCTCTATTTTATTTGATTGACATTTCTATTTTATTTTATTTTGATGATTGATTTTCATATATCATATTGCTGGCTTATTTGATGTTTAATTGTTAATATCGTTTAATTAAATTTTACGTACTTATAACATTCAGAGGAGACATCAGTGTAATCGCCTGACAAATATAAGTATTTTTGAGATTTGTTTTTAAACAAGCAATGCATTCAAATTAAATAAATTGATTATTTATTGTAGTGAAAATGTATATATTTAAAAGTGTAAGAAAAAATTTTCAGACAAATTCATCGATCTCCTTTCCTTACGTAGTGTCAAATTGTGCACTACGTTCCTGTGGCGTTGACAATGATTAGATTATACAGTTTCATTTGAGACAAAAAGAATATTCAGAAGCCTATTAGAGTACAGAGGAAAAATTAATATCTTAAAAAGAAAAATAACAAAATGACAAAAAAATGTTAAATTTTATAAAGAAATCGAGCTCTTTTGTTGATAAAAAATAATAAAAAAAACCTTTTGATTAAAAATCCTTAATTTTATTAAGTTTAACATTTTTTTATTAAGAGAATATTAAAATTTAATAGAAATTTATATATAAATATTTTTATAAATTTTTATTACACATTTTTTATATATTATATTTAGAATATACAATTTATCGAAATAATTAATTTTGTTTTATTTAACTACTTATTTTTTTAATTTCAGATAAAATTATTTTTCTCAATATCAAATTTAAATAGGTAATATAATATATGAAAGCTTGATTGTCAGTTGTATTTCATTAAAATGATACGTACCTTAATAGATAGATTCGAAATTAAATTCGAGTTTTGATTTACACATTGTATTACTTTTAACAATATATTGTAAATAAATATTATTTCACACATTAAAAAATAAGAAATTGAGAAATTTTATTAATTTTTATTTTATTTAGCACTCAAGTATGAAAGTTTGTAAACCTTTTTTTGCATTTATTTTAAAATACTTTTTAACATAATCTTACAATACCAATTAATCAAAGTATTGTATAAATTAGATTCGGTATTTCAAAAAAGATCTATATCGGCATTATATATACTAGAATATTCTGTAATTGTGTGAGACAACTGAATGTTATTTCTTTCATTAGTAAGCGCAATGGCAGCATCTTCTATGCATCGACATGAACACGAAATGAAATCCTATTATAGTGAGTATTATTAAACGTGCGAAGAAACGGCAAGTAAAACGGTGATAGCAAAGTAATTGCATTATTAATACGCCAAAAGAAGTAGGGAATAAAATTATACATACATATATTGAAACAGCATTTATTTTTTCTTAAAAGTTGATTAAAATAATAGAAAATTTTTTTTGAAAATTAAAAAAATTTATAAATTATTATCGTCGAAAAATATTGCTTGTTTAGCAACGTGAGTTTTAATAATGTCAATAAATGCAATTTATACCAAATACATTGAAATTAACTTTCCTCCATTTAATAGATATAATTAAATATCATTGTCATTCACTGTCAATTTAATTCAGCGTGTATATAATATAAGTACTCTAAATTAAATCAACAGAATACACACACGCTCTCTTAATGTAAATATGTCACTCAATTTAACGGTAATCGAAGTCACTTTTCATAAGCACCCAAAATACATTTATTAACAATGCAACCAGCACGTGCCCGACTTAAGGGTTGTGTACATATACTGGATACAGTAAGTCACTTGTGTGATTTCTTATAATAAATTAGAAAAATCTATTACTTATTCCTAATTATAATTATCTGTTGCCATTATAATAATTTATTTATTAAGAAATATATAGAGTAGCAAAAAGGAACTCTGCGCAGATTTTGAATAGTCGTTCCTTCTATTATCTATCTTATTCAATTTTTAGCTTGAATTTTAAAGAAGTACAGAGGGAATGCGCTCGTCAAATTTCCACTAAGCATTTGCCAACATTTTATAACTTTTTACAATTTTACTCATGACATGCTTAATATATGACATTTTTTAAATTTCAATATAATTTTTGCTGGAGATGGAAAAACGTATGCAATTAATGCATACTTTGTGAAGAATTTGTATTATAACTAATTATCGCTCTCTGGTTTTTATTCGCCCTTTCTGTTGCTTAATAATCGTTATTACTTTGAACTCATTCTTTTTATTATTAAATATATAGAGAGTATATTATATGTATTATGATTATGAAAATAAAAATGAAAATAATTATAATGACCAAATTACTTGAGGTTTGACATGTAAATTAAAAAAATGAGATTTAAAAATAAAAATAATAATAATCTTAACATAGCCGTTGTATTTTTAAAATCTCCTAGAATATTCCATAATTGTCTAAGACAGTACTGAAAAGAATAGAAGAGGAGAGAGAGAGAGAGAGTTGAAGCAAGTTCAAACAATCGCGATGTCTATCATATTGACTGACATCGGTCAGTAAATCGATTCCGTACATCCGCGACTGACATTGCGATTGTGAAAAGAATTTCCGGATTATTTACGGTTCATTGATGGTCCGCAGCTACCATAAATTCTCGATTATACCCTTCAGATTCACAATGAGAGCTCACGATTCTGTGAAATCAACCGCTATCCCCGAAAAACGATTCGCATGAGCATTCTCAGTCGTTGGCCTGCGGTTGTGCTGTGGGTCGAAATGTTTAATGCAAGCTCATCGATTCACCAAAACCTCGACATTTCTCTCGCTCGTGCGGGGCATCCAAGGGATAACCCCAAAGATCACGGCGAAGATTCTATGAGCTATAGGGCAGCTCGTAAATGCAGCGCGCGGGTGTGACCTCCATGCGAAAACCGGAAGCGGCCTGCCTTCTCTCTCTCTCTCTCTCTCTCTCTCTCTCTCTCTATCTATCTCTATCTCTCTCTATCTCTCTGCACCGCCAAAATCACCGCATCGGCGTAACTATCGGAGTTACACGATGATCGTAGATCTGAGGATAAACTGATAGAACGAAGCTGCAATCGCACGAATTCCCGCGTGGGAACTGCATTGAATATTCATTGACTAATCGATTGGAGAACGTTTCAGAGCATATTGAACTTTACACGTAAATTTGTGCGAAATATATTTCGCCCTCCCCCCACCCGATTCTTGTCTCCTTATCAAGGATGAGACATTTTCAAAGTATACAAAGCGAGCTGAAGGTAACATCTTATAATAATCTCTTTGCAAAACTGAATATTTCTTTTTTTATCATCGAATTTTATCCAAAAAGAATAGAAATAGACAATTTTAAGATTTATTGCATAGAACTTTTATTCACAAATCAAAGAGAGAAATTAACTTGTGTGTAATAATATTCCTCTTTTCTTTACATTCTACCTAAAAATCATAGAAAATTGCAAGCAACTTAAAAAAGTCGCTGTATAAAAATTTATCCCAGATAAATATATAAGAAAGCAATAAAATTTCAAAGACGTTCGAATTGAGAAGGCGTAACGCCATTGGGTGAGAACATCCTACATGTACGAACAAAGCCATTTCTAGCGACTAGATTCAACGTGATACATTGAGCGGGGAGCGACACTCGCGCTTCTTGATTAGCCGCATAATTTTTTTCTCTCCTCCCCGAGGAGAAGAGAGAATCGACTGCCTCGAGCAGAGATAGATAGATAGAGAGAGAGAGAGAAAGAGCTTCCCGTTCCGAATGAGAAATGTTCTCGGACCGCGTTTTACCAAACGATTCCGCGGGAGCTCTTCCTGATACCTCGATCCCGCGTTTCCCATATTCGAGGCTCGTTCATCGTGAAGCGCGGCTCATGAATTCCTGCGAATGCCGGTTCTTATCGCCGGGACACGTCGTTGCGCATGAAAGGCGCGCCTTTCGGAAGAAGAATGATCGTCGTTTGCGCAAAGACCGTGTGAATTGCGCCATTACATTTTGCGGGGCTTCTTCATATTAACTTCTTCTCGGCGATGGGGCATCCCTAACGCTCATTTCTCACTGATACATCGCAAATAAGATTTGCGAAATCCGCAACAGAGAGCGCTATTGAGGAATATCATGATGTCATTACTATTAATATTGACGATTTTTTGAATTATAACGTGTTTTGCGTTTAGAAAAAAAAGGAAAGTATTGTTATCCTTTTGCTTTCTTTCATTAGCTATTCATCTATTCATCATAAAGATCCAGAATTAGTATAAGAAATTACATTTCCTATGCATTGCGGCTCTCAAGAATCATAAAAAAGGAAGGTAGAAGGCGCGAGAGAACTGTAGTAAATATTTACAAGAAACATTCTAGCATAGCTTCTCTATTGCTGGTCAAAGGAATAAACTATCAACATCTGCGCCGACGTGCACGTGATCGAAATATATTGTCGAGCATGTATTCGATGTATTCAAGATACGTTCGCAGTTATCAAGTTAATGTGAAATATATTTTATACGTGAAGTCTCTCTAACATAGCTATTCTTCATCATTAAGTTTGAATAAGAAGCCGTTTATTAAGGAATTGACGAAATATATCGCAGCCAGTAAAAAAGGAACAATTTTTTACACGTTTGTTAATGTCTATCATTTCTATACAAGATCTTTTTCTCTCTGTCTCTCTCTCTCTCTCTCTCTCTCTCTCTCTCTCTCTCTCTCTTTCTATCATATCTTAGAATATCCATTTACAAGTAGTACAATATTTACAATAGTGAGTATCTAATGTCTTGAAAACATTAAAATCTCTTGTTTTATTCCAATGCAGACTTTTTGCATAGAAAGAATTGAACAAAATACAAGTCATGTTTATTGCTTTTGCTCGCTCCTTTTATTACTATGGACGAAATATAAAGAGAATTATCGTCAAAGATTTTTAGAATAAAAATAAAAGATCCGAACAAAATGGAACGTTGACCAAGAAAACGACTTAAGAAACGCAACAGAGCTTGACGAACTTCCTATGACATCATTACACCTTAAGAAGGGTGAAACTTGGATGGATCTTCTTGCCTTTCCAGGCGAGAAACTTCACACTTCCATGTCGTCGCCCTCTTATTGTCTTTCAGTCACGAGCGACATGCTTCTGTCCACTGGACCTAATTCTCGTCCTTCAGACGTTTCTAAAAAGCACTGAGAATAAAATGATATTTTCTTTCTCAACAAGATAATGCAAAAGAAATTTTGATAAATTCACGTCTCATGGTACTTCAGTCTGCTTATATTCATTTCTTTGTATCATTATCATAAAATCGTCATTTATTAAACGTAATTTTTTATTTTTTTTTCATCATTATATAACATCTGTATTTCATTTGTTTCCCTTTAATTTTCTTTTAAGCGTCTTAAATTGTTTTAAATTTTATATTAAACTTTGTCATATCTTATGGCTGGTATCCATAGTTCTTACATCTATTTAAGATCATTTTAAGTCTGATTTGATTATTGTTAGATCGTCTAAGATTCCATTTAGAAGTAGCCGCTAATGAAGTGGCCGAATAAAATCTTAAGATTTTGCTAAAGATCTCAAACTACGAATACTGACTTTATATGCTAATTGTATTAAAATATAATGGCTATTGTGAATAGCAATAAAATTGACATTAATTCGAATGAATTATAGAGGGAAAATTATAAAATACTAAAGTTCATATTTGATACTAAAATTTATATTTATATAGAAATTTTTAAAAGTAATATATTTATTATTTTGTGCTATAATAAATTTATCATTTGAAAGCTTATAGCGTTTAAATATACAAAAAGTTACAAAAGACGTTATTTGCTACGCTAGTTTTTATCAGTTAGTTGTCTCTGCGCGCTCTAAAAGAGAGTCGCATAAATGTATTTCGTGAATCTAAAAAATTCTTTGTTCCGTATTTCGCGAAGCGTTTCTTCGCTCTCGCTGCAGGAGACACGAGCGAGCGTATCGAGCGCCCAAAGCACGCGGCGTGTCCTTGTAACTTCAACCGTTCTCTGTTTTTTTTTCACGACACGATGGGAAAAGAAAAGAAAAAAAAGGAGCTTTGCGCATAAACCATCCCTGCTATTTTACGACGGACGCAGGTTGCCCTCAAACCAACCCTCCTTCTCTTCCAGTCGCAGCAACGACGACGACGACCAGGACAATTTACCGTCATCTGATTCCGCCGTCGCGGTGCGATGATTACGCAAGGCTGAATTTCCTTATTTACGAGCCGGAAAAATTCCGCGGCTTTCGGTAAACACAGCTTTACAGCTGTGATTCCTTATTTATCGTTGGCGTACGCATCTGCGACATTCTCCTCGTACTTTCCGATAACCGTTCGCTTACCTCTCGCAGCGGTTTCTTTTTCGTCGAACACGCCCAGCGTGTATCTTTTTCCAGTACTTGAGCAGAGTATCTATCTCAACTGTCGAGATCATCGAATCGCAAAAGCGCCTCGTGCTAGCGACGATTCGTGCTTTGAAGAATAAGATCCGAAAAAATTCTATTTTTAGAAATATGAAAGGAAATAGATTCCTCAACAAAGAGAAAAAGGACAAAATCATGAGTAAAGTGTTGACATATTTGAAAAATAGATATTTCAATTTACATATTAATTAATAGTATTCTTTAGATACATATATAAGAAAAAGTGCTGAATTAATAATAAGTATCTACTTCCAAGCGCGTATTACAACTCGAAACTGATTTATTAATCAATCATAAAAATGTAAATGCTCTGCATCTTACAAAAGTTAGCATTCAATATATTTCTCTTAAATAGTTTATATGTATCTAAAAGAAATCATGCAAGACAAATTAAAATTATTTCATTCGCGATCTTTTTGTAAACTGCAAAGATCGGCTCCTTTACGATGCGTGTAAAGGAAAATCGCATGATTCTCAAAGGGTTAGGGTGCTTGAACGAGCATCGAGGGATCCCTATTTCAACGCCAATCGGGTTTTCAACCAAGCAAGCGAACGATGTTAGCCACGAATTCCCCTTTTTAGCGCTGTTTCGAGAGAAGGAAGATGCGTTCATAAAAAGGGTGAGAGCGCCAGAGGCGCGATGGAAGCACAGAGGAAGGGCCTTGGAAGAAGATGGTATTTTCTAAAGATGCTTACTCTTCACACACAAGGCAAATGCGAAACCACGGGCAAGAAAAAGCGAAGGGAGAGACTTGTACCGGCGCTTATATTTACTCATTTTCTTTCGAGCGTTTCTCAAAGGGTACGTCGCCTTAGTCGTCGTCGAGCGTAAAAATGCTCAGCTATTTCACCTCGCCTAAAGGCTTAACCTCGCGTACGGTAATCTGCGCCTCATAGATCCACAAGAGCATCTCTTTCAAAATGGAGGGAAAGAGAACGATGGGGATGATGCGCTGGAATTTCGAGGACCGACACGGGTGAGCTCGGTCTTCCAGGGAGAACTCGACTAACGAGATTTTTGCGTTCCGAGAGAAAAGCATTCACGCGGCAATTAATTATTTCATCTCTGGACGATCGGACGTTTGGTTTATTTTCTCGTCAATTTATCATTTTTCTCTTCAGATTTTACACAACTATTCTTCATTTGAAAATATTAATCTTAATAATATTTCAAGTTTAATTTATTATGTATATTATTCGTGATATGTTTAATGAAATTGTTTTGCATATTCGACCACATTTGACAAGAAGCGACTGGGCCGCGGTTGACCACAATGTCAAAGCATCGCGCACTCTGATGCGACCCAAGTCTAACAAATACACACATTTGCGACAAAATCCTACGAAGTAAAATCGGACCGGGATGCTAATACATATACATAGTTTCGTACGCAATTGAAACACGAGCATGTAGAGTGCCATGCCGCTACGAAATGTGTATCAAAGCACATCTAGTTTAATTTAGCCTGATTTCTCTCAGTCGCATAGTTGATGTCTGCCGTACATGAAGAGAACAGCAAATAGTTTCCACGATGCTGGTTATCATCAAATTACCTACTAGTCCTGTACTTTCCGTGAAATACCACAGTGTAGTATACGCATCGTTGGGCAAAACCGGCTCGTCGTTTAGCCATGTCATATGTTACAGAGAAGACTAAAGATTTAGAATTAAAATCCCAACCGTTAAGAACTTAAGATGCGCAAGCACAATGGATCATAGGATATCACCAAAGGGCTTTTACGCTTCCTGAATATAATTTTAATTAAATATGCGATTTGTATTTCTGTCCAATATAAAGGTAATCTTGCTCACTCATAAACTACCCTCGCGATTGATATTGTAATTTTTCCTCTTTTCATGGTGATCATAAATGTTATGCTATCTCGGCAATCAACGTTTCAATATGAACATTGTTAATTGGAAAAGTTTATTTATTGACCGAGATAAACTTTTTCTAATTTTGATTGCAGCGCCAACTTTTTCTACTTGTGTTTCGTGTAAATATCTGATTAGTTTGATGTTGTAATAGAATGCTGTGCTGAGAACTGTGTTAAGTTCTTTGGCATCGTTATTGGAAGATGCTAACATTTATATAATTCTTCGTGAGAGAATGTTGAAATGCATAATGGAATTTGCAGAGATTTCTCGTAGACACGATGACAACTCGAAGAATACTATTTCATAATGATATTTATTAGACAAGGCTTTTCTAGCAATAGCGCGCGAGAATGCACGCGAAAATTATTCATTGCGTGAACGTGAAGGCACGCAAGTAACAGCGTGTTGCTTGACATTCGTCGAGTAACGGATTTGCAAACTAGTATGTACATTTAGCTATGCAAAACAAAACTAATTGTAAGCAAAATCCTTTTACACAGCAAAATGACGACTGATTCGCGATAAATGGAACACGTGCTATTATTACACACTCACGTAGTATCACACACATAAAAGGTGTTGAGCAACTGAGATAACCGTCATATTTGGTATTATATAAAGCTACAACAAACAAAAACCAAACTGAATTTCATATAAGTTTAGATAAGTAGGG
Source organism: Anoplolepis gracilipes (assembly GCF_047496725.1). Taxonomy (NCBI): domain Eukaryota; kingdom Metazoa; phylum Arthropoda; class Insecta; order Hymenoptera; family Formicidae; genus Anoplolepis; species Anoplolepis gracilipes. Next base: position 21,578,242 of record NC_132970.1, on the reverse strand, counting down.
TACTGGCTAATCGAAAGCCACGTGCATGTTGCATAATATACTCGCACATATTTGAACACTCGCTATGTCAGTAGCACTATTATACTTGGTTCCTTTAAATTACATTTTTATATTAAAAACTAACTTCTAACCACTATTGTATTATATAGCACAGAATAATTAGTATTATACATATGTATGAATATGGTAAAGTTGTATAAAAATAAATATATATCTTTCCTTATTTAAATTTATCGTTGTGAAAGAAGAATTTTATTTCTCTGTAAATTGTATCATTATATACATATTATATTTATGTATATTTAAAAATGTCAGATTTGATATTTAAATAGCATTATTATTAATAGTAAATATCTTTATTTATTAAAAATATTTATAATCTTGTATTTATATACAAATAATATAATACATTTTTTAACACATAACAATGCAACTTATAAAATTCCCATTTTAGTGAGAATATATTACTTGAGATATATTTTATAAAGTTTCATATTAAAACTGTCAGATTTTTAAGTATGAATATTCTTGAAAAATTATGCGTGTCAGCTTGTCGTAAACTTTTTTATACAGTCATTATATATTGTACATATTTGACATTTAACATTTGCACACATTAATTCTGACAGACTTCTAAAAGCACAAAACGCAAAAAGAAATACTGTGACTTAAATTTTTATTATTGTGATTACGTAATATAACTATACTGAAATTTACGATCAAAGGACGGTCTCATCTTTCATTAAATATTATACTTGCTTCAGACTATTTTGCATCTCGCAGTATTATTTATTAAATAGATGATAAAGGATCGTAACAAGAAATATAAAAAATTTAATAGCTTATTATATAGTAATCAATATGTTAATATGTATATTTGAATTGCTTTACATCAAATCGTTCTAATTAAGAAAATTACAGATTCAGGAATAACTTTTTGAATCTTTTGAATGCCATTCGAGATGTCGCGGCTATTTTCCACGCGCGAAGAAAGTGCTGAAACGTAGGCGTAAAGACTTTATATGCCGCGGCACGTTTCGACGACTTCGCTAAACAACAATAATTATTATTCCAAACACGCAGTCGCTTAGAACCCTCCGTAATCGTCCCCTCGTCGAAAATCCGTGGGCGAGAAGTTGCGCGACGCGGTACAGATTAAAGCGTTAAGCTGCGCCACGGTAGTGTCGGAGGCGGATATCAGGAGGCGACGAAATAACAACGCGATGGGATTTTCATCCCCGTCGGTACGTGTCAAGCGTCCCTTAATTACCTGGTCTGGCGAAGTTCTGGCTGGCGTCATCGGGAGGACTCGATGGCCGAATTCATAAGCGATATGCTAAAGGATGTTCACCGACATCCACATCGCATCGGCACCGAAATCTGCCGTTAGATAAACGCCCGACAACGTCGTATAGTTTAAAGGACGTTTTCGTCCATACGCCCCTTATTATCCCAAAAGACCTAGCTCGTCCATGCTTCCTCCTTCCCTCTCCCCCCCCTCCACTCCGTCCTCTTCTCCCTTCACCCAAGTACACTCAAATGTTATCTCTTTGCTCGGTTTAACGCGCTATCGAGCCTCCCATCCTTTAAACGAAATATGCAAATTACATTCAACGAGGAAAAGCTCTCTTGCAAGCTTAGTGCACAATTTAAATTCCAGCTTTGCGGAGAATCGCATACAGCGCGTTCCTAAGATTTTCGGCACAAGCGTATCGCTTTGTTGAACTTTCAGTTGACTGTAATTATAAGTATTTATTCTCTCTTCTTTGACAGATTTTCATTAAAATCTTCTACACTCGAATATTGCACTTGCAATTTTTTTGGAAATATTGTTATAATTACTTTTTATTGCAGTTTTTCATTATTACATTATTATTATTTAATATTTTTATATAACACAAATTAAGAGTAATAACAAAGCAATAACATAATTAATAAAATAATAAGCCATTGATCTAAGTATATACTTTGAAAATATATAGCTTAGATTAGGTTTTTTAATTATATTAAAATGTGTTTAAATTGTGAAATTTGTTATATTCTCTATAATGTGATATATACAAATATAATTTAAACAATTTCTTCGTACTTTGTAGGTCAATTTTTACAAAATTATTTTATTGTACATTTATTCATTATCTTAAAATACTTATTATTGTATTTAAGATATTTATAATTATAGAGAGAATATTCAACATATATTCAACATATAAATAGTTGTTTTTCATTATTTTAATCAACAAAATGTATAATTGCAAAATTATAGGATGTGATATTAATATGTAACAATATTTAACAATCAAGCAATTAATTCGTAGTTATAATGTATTATATAGAATTGATTAGCAATAATATAGCCACAAAATTTATAACAAAAAATATACCACATAAACACGCGCGCGCGCTCATCCGTGTGCATACGTGTGTATGTATACCTATTTATATATCAAAGTATTTAAATTAAATAATTATGATAAATAAAATATTTTGATAAGAAACTTTGCATCCAAATGCAAATGTTTGCAAAATTCTACATATTTCAAACTATTCCATGTATTATTATCACTGTTAAAAACGTGCTAACATCTGGGTAGAAGCAATTGTTCTTGACATTATTTACGATGTCGTGAATCATTTTATATTGCATAATCAAAACTGCGTTTTATTATAATTATATATTATAATTAACCCAGTTTATTTTATTGTGTGTCACAGTTAAGTGTTTACTTAAATAATTTATAGTCAGAGTTATAATTGAAGATGATTTCATTTAAATCCAATTAATCATGTGTACAAAGATATAAGTTAAGATAATGTTATCCTCAATTGTTATCATAACCAACGTTTTGTGTTTATTGCATATCTGCCAATTATCTTTAACTACTGCAAGAAATGTCGACAGACTTTATTTATACGTAAGACATAAAGAGCTTATTATCTATACAATAAAATGATAATTTATTTCTTCGTTTTTTGTCTTCCGAATTAAGTATGTGAGAGCTGATTAATTTAAATCTCAAACACGAATGAAACTTCAATAATGTAAACAATCAGAGATCGTAATGAAAATACGTTGACTCGTAGAAATCCAAGAGAATATTCTTGTTAATTTATTAAATGCACGCAATTATAGTTTACATGAAAAATATCAAATGTCTAACCAATCTAGCGAATAAAACTAAGTTCTAGGTCGAGTTAATTGACAGAAACACATAAGGTTAACGTACTAATCAAGCTATATCTTGCATGTATTTAATTACTTGCGATTTATTAATAATCACTGAAAATATTAGAAAATAAAAAATGCCATCTCTGAAAAAATTTCTCAAGTCATAAATTGTACAAATAAATAAATTGATCAAAGTCTTAATATTACAAATTGTTACACATGTGCAAGGATCGATTGCACTTCGCCGTGCACTAAGCACTCACACAAAGACACATTCGAATGCATTATCGTCTCTCACGAAGGAAATATCATAGAAAACGTACGCATGTTCCATTTGTTGTCGCGCAGCAACAGTATCGACGTTTTGGAAATGTCCTCTCGGTGCACATTTCTTTTGCCAAGGTGGGATAAATTCAGTCTCGTTTCTATCTCTTCGCAACTGTGAGACAGTTTGATTCTCCTGCGAGAGATCTGCATGTAATGTTATTCTGACATTGAAATAAAATCGCACACGAATATCATTTCTGCGATAAACGATTCATCAAAGGCTAATTAACGTCACGTATACGAGTACTCATTATGCAGCGCAGAAACGTTTTGCTCTTTGTGGATAATGTATATCGTTTATTTTTTTGTTTTTCTTTTTTCTGACATTTTTGCAATTGTTTCCAAATGAAAGCGGCGTAAAGCACATCCGGCAAAATCCGGAGCATTTCGCGTTTCTCTTCAGAGTTAGTTGATTACGCTTCGTTTTGCCACTCGGGAAATGTCTCGCTCTTACAAAGTATTAAATATCATCAAATTCAAAACCACTTGCCTCATTCAGATAAATTAATTAGAAACTTAAATGCTGCGTATTTCTAATGACCTTTCGCAATTTTCATGAAACGGCAGCGCAAGAACAAATTACTTCTGAATATCGATTCTGCAGTAAAAAGCGCAATATGACGAAGCAATATGAAAGCTTTGATTTTTGAATATTATGTGAATATAGAGCGTTTAAAGACTAAGCACGTAAATTAAAAGGTTCTATCATAAAATAATTTTTAATTTAAAAGAGAAAATTACGAGATATATATAACTTATTTAAAATATATTATAAATTAATATGTGTATATAGGATAAACTAGGGCATGATGGCCATACGGAAAAGATGGCCATAGGCTGTAATTTTTTCAATAATCGCTACATAGTACGCTTTTTTTTCAGTCATTATCAGAGATAATTGATATTTACAGTAGTTTATGTGCATACATTATTCGAAATAACGATATTGTGAATCTCATATCAAATTTTTACTTTTGACTACCTGCGAAGTTTTTCATTTGTCCACTAAAAACTGTTATAACGTCGAATAAATTACAGTTAAGTTATCATAATCGACATATTATAGATATGTAAATTGTTATATGACCTATAATTTTTATTTTCGTTTTCACTATTTTTTTATAAATATTATGGCTATCTTTCCGTCACTATCATGATCATCTTTTTCTTAAAAGTTGGGTAAGATAGCCAATGCTTATGTTGCGCTATTTTGATAATATAAAATTTCTATTAAATATTTTCCTTTTAATTTTGATAATATTACGTAATTTAAGCTTCAGTGAAGATAATATGCCAAGCACTATCAAAAAATAACAAAAATAAAAGCATGTTTTTTGCATTTTAAAAAACTGTAGCCATCTTATCCGAGTTTTTTATCCTAAATATATTGTATTTTTCCCGTTTATTGCTATTTAGGTAGCATAATGTAATATTAATAATATTAAATTTACAAAGCTTCACAAAACTACTCATGTGTAACATTGCAACAGGATAACATTTATCCGTTAACGCTATTTATCTCCATTTCCTTTAAATTACTGATTGCTCTTCAAGGATTCTTTTTTAATAATAAATCGCAGAGATGTGTATTTCGCTTGGTTTGCCGTAGTCTCACGTTCTTAAATTTATAACAAAGGGCACTTTAATCCGCCGCAGGAAATCCATACACAACGCATGTTCTCGCAACTGCGAAATAAAACAATGATGATAGTATCCTTTACAACGAACCGAATCTACGAGTGCGAATTTACACCGCGCGAATATTCAACGCGCGCGCAAGCGCAAGGGGGGTTTCACCCCTTTTTAAGCCGCGTACCGCTTTGCTCTTTTAGTGTGCGCAATGCTTTCACAATTGTTTTCCTAAATGAAAGCTCGAGAAAGTGCAACCGTATCAGTCGTTGTCGTAGATAGGACAAACGGAAAGGCGCAGGGATGGCCGGACACGATGGGGAGGAGGGGAGGTTTAAAAGGGCTTAGTTACACTGCATTTCATTGTTACCGTGTAACCCGGTATCACCGACGCTTCCTACCCGCTTCCTAGAACTTTATGCTCTTCATCGCGAAAGTTTGGAACTTACCCTCAGCATGAGAGCTTTTTAACTCCGCTACCTCGCTCGAACCGACGAATCACAGTCGCTAATGGTGCAAAATTCTAGCGAGTAATGTGTGATGATGGAATTTGAACTTGTGTTAGACTCTCGAGTTTATTGTGAAAAAATTGTTTCTATTTGGTTCTGCATTTTTGTAGATTGTTCTTCCTTCTATTTAAATATATCCATGAGATTTTTTTTTATAAAAGAACATTGAAATAAATAATTTAACAATGTAAAACTAAATATTTTTGAAATGTAAAAAATATAAAGAGATGCTGACACAAAGAGATAATCGCACAAGGTTCTTTTATAATATAATAATCTTTAATTTAAATATAATAATCAAAACAAAACAAAACAAAATAGCTTTTATGAGCACGGTAAGTAGAGAGCGTATTTTATTATAACTTTAATATTTTAATAATACATTTATAATGCGCGTAGATAATTACATGTCATTCATAATAATGTTAAGCTTAAATAGATTTAACGGATGTTTCGTTAATATTCTTTTTTTGGGATAGCCTCATCTTTAAAATAAACAGATATAATAATTATAAATAAGTAAGTAAGAAAGAGGCAATAGGAGCAAGGAGATGTGAATATAAAATTATAAGTTTTTTATATATAGATGATGTGTCGCAATTGTATTGACATTAAGTACATTAGTAACATTCTATAGAATGATGGTAATTATAATAAAGATTTGAACGTTTCGATTCATGTTTTGAATCCTCTTCAGCATAATATATAAATTAAATAAATGAAATATAAATAAAAACGAAATTAATGAGAAAACATCGCATAATAAAGGCGTAAGACATGTGTGAACATAAAATCCGTGATCGTATTTGCATGATTAAAAGGATCACTGCCTCAGAACCGCTATACATATTTATCGCATGTTAATTGTATAAATTACATATATATAAAACGATATAATTTGTTCGGCTCTTTTTTTGTACGGCTTGCATAATAATCCCGCGAGGCAATTCTCCTCAATTCAGATATAATAATATAAGATGATGTAATATAAAGAACGTTACAAATATCGCTCATCAGTGGAGATAAACTTAAAAATTATTCGGAGATGATATAACAATCAAGAAGTAAAAAATATGGAAATTAATTTAAAATGTCAAAGTTTCTTAAGAAATTTTTAAATATTAATGATATGTATTTGAAAAAAAAGTTAAGAACAGAAATATTATGAATTTAGAAATATTACAAAAGACCTCAAAGTTAATTTAACATATTTCAATCTTAATAAACTAGGCAAGTTTATTAAATCTCATAAGAATATTATTCTTGCGATGGTTTACAACAGTGTTATGTATAAAATTAACAAAGATTACAATGCATTTTACGTTTCATGATTTTAATTAGAATGGTGTTAAAATTTTAGATAAAGAAACCACTCATCCAAAAACGTTTAATTTTCTCTGAGCTGTTACACATAAAAAGTTTAAGGATACAACTGTAACAGTGATAGACTAACAAAAATTTGAACGTCAAACATGTCAAATAAATAAATATAATGTTTCTCTCGGGGTTAGACGGTACGTTAGTCCGTTTACCGATAATGTTCGATTCAACATCTTTGACAGTTTTAATAAAATACATTGTATGTACATTCAAATTATCTGTTTGTTGTAACAGTCATTGAGATGTATTTATATATTTTTTTATATTGTAACAAGTGGATTACGTCTGCCGTTTTTCTTTCGGCTTCAATTTTAATTCATTATTAGCCTGCAAATACTTCGTTTCTGGGCCTGTCAAGCAAAAAAATGACGCGGATTAGAAGGATATGAAATTTATCTTCACATCTCTAATGGACAAAAACTAAAATTGATCAAATACGTATCATTAATTTTTACACTTAAAAAAAAAATTTGACATTTTGTATTAATTTCCGTTTTTAATTTCATGACCGTTCACTTTATCTCGTCTGAAATAATTCTTAAGTCTATCGATAAGCGATATTTGATATACTGCGATTTTTTATCTGTCTTTATATTATATTTATTTGTTCATTTTAACGTCAATGACCGATATGATACTGTTTGTGTGTATATTTGATACTGTTTTCGTATTTTATTTGTCTTTATATTATATCTGTTTGTTTATTTTAACGCTGAAGATAGTCTAAAAAGATCGAAACGTCTGTTATCCATTAATGTCAAACATGTCAAATAAATAAATATAATGTCTCTCTCGCTATCTGGCTATTTGTGCTTAATGGTAAAATGCGCTACATGTAGTCGTATACGCGCATTATATGTGTTATTATTAAATTACTATTTATACTGGTTGGTATATTACTGGTTATTACTGATTATAATAAACTATGCGCTCTACTTACCGCGCTAGCTCGTAAAAGCTATTTTGTTTCCTTTTGATTATGATTTCATAACGAGTTGATACACTTTATAATTTTATATGGAATTAAATATAATGGTTTTTTAATAACAGCACACACACACACACACACACACACACAAATATTTACAAAAGTTACATTGATGTATGTATTATGTCTGCTTACGTACATAGATTTTTAAGCGGAGTAAATAATTATTTAAATTATTTAGCTAGAGAGAGTGTGTTAAAAAACAATGTTCTTCTCGATAATGATTAATTTATGTTAATGCGCGTATCGCGTTGTTAACTGTTACAATATTTCTATTGAATTATTCACATTTTCATCCCAGTATATCGAGTCGTTATTGACCATGTCCGGAAATATGTTGTACGCAGTTAAAGGCTTTTCAATAATGCATTTCCGGAAGCTATGAGAATTACTGTCGAGCATGCGATAAAAAGCTTTAATTTCAGATCGAACTCTACCAGGAACAACGCCATTTCCTGAATTGGAAATTGGGATTTCATAGGGTCGGACCGTGATATGACTTCCCAGCTCCATAGAAGGACCAGCTTTATTTAGGTTCCCTTTGATAAATTTGGTGGCACATAAAGTGAACATGGAGTATAGGATTTCTTTTCTAAATCCTTATTATTATTCGTATAAATTTTTATGTTGTAATAAATATTTTTATATAAATGTGAAAATAAGAATTCTTGTTATCATTTTAATTCTCTTTACCATCTTCATAACATCTTAATAGAGTCCATAAATTACACTTTATGATAAATTAATTAAATAAATTTTCTTAAACTCGCGTATGACGATGTACTGGCGTCATTTAATGATAGGCTATTATTATACAGTTATATGGTTAAAAAACCGGTACTTCTCATCTGTTTTTCTATTTTTGCGTTGAAGAAGGTCATAAATTTGACCAAAACGTTCGTTAGGAGAAGAGATTAAATTGTGACTTATTGTTAGAATAAATTATTGCGCATTAACTACAGCGTTTTGCTCTTACTCTCCAATTTTCCAATTGAATTTTAGAAATAAATTTTCTTAAATAGAGGGTAAATTTTAAATTTAGCGTATAAAATTTGGTACATGAAATTTATTTGTCGCAATAGATATTGTTGTAACAAACTAGCTTAATGCATAAAAAAAGCAAGCTGACCCAATCATTAAACTTAACTTTCTGCAAAGATAAGAGTGCAAAAATTCATAATATCGATGAAAGCTTTTATGGAATTCTTTCTGAAGCTTGACATTAACGAGAAATTAATCACCAGCTATCAAGTGATTATCTAGAACCTAACGACCGTTTCCAGCAGGACGTAAAAATCACTCAGCTGATGCGGGCAGCTCTTAGGAGCGACATTCATTGATAATAATTGGATGAGCATCACTGCATTATCGCCTTCCAATAATCAGGATGGGTCAGGGGACACATCTACTGCCAACTTCTAGAGCCAGCAGAATCATTATAAACACGATCTCACGAGACTCTTAGGAGCAGCAGATGCTTGTTGAGCCAAGTTTTCCAATCGACGACGTCTCGACAATACACTGCGTTCGCAATACGCATAACTTTCAAGTGACATCGCCGCATTAAACGCAAGTGAGACAAATATTTTGGCGATCATAATAAAATTCAAAATAATGCGACAAAAATTAAGAGGAAGAAGATAATAAGAAATTTATTAACTTTATAATGAGAGAAAAAGAAATATCTTATTATTATATAGATCCGTGAGATTTTATTGTTTAAGTATTATAGGTGGTTTTCTACGTATTTTGTGCGCTGAATATGAATCTGCAAAAATTGCCGATCACGTCAGATTTTTTAGATAAATAGGTATTCCCAAAATGACAATTTTGACTATATTCGTGAAAGTATTACGGGAAAAGCAAATTATTTCCTAATTTGACTAGACGGCTTCATGTAGTACTATTCTGTTTTTTTCAAAATCAATTTTTAATTTGCTAACGACTTTTTCTTATCGAGATATACTAGAAGTTACGAACTTTTGAAAACATAGAAGTATAGCCCTTTAACAGGCTGAAGGAACTAAACACTAACACAAGTTAACTGAATATATTTCGACGTATTTTGAGGGTCACTGATTTTAAATCTGATGTCAGATTTACGAAATTCAAAATATGAATCCAATATGACGGATTTTAAATTTAAATTTTAGATATTTTTTTACAATCTGTATATAAAGGTTTTTGAAGTCACTGATTTCAGAGCTGTAGTCAGATTTGCAAAGTTATAAATGGCAGTTCCAATATGTCGGAGGAAATAAAGGATTTCATAAAATTTTGACAAAAATTAAAAGTTCATAACTTTTAACTGGTATGTCTCGGCGAAAAAAAAATCGCACGTTAGCGAATAAAAATTGATTTTAAAGAGGAAGAATTTTTTGTTATTTTTGGACTATTTTATCCCATTTATCTCAAACCTGACGTGATGGGCAATTTCTGCGGCCATATTCATATTCAGCGCACAAAATTACATACAGGAAACCACCTACAATTCTCAAACAACTTTTATCACTTTTTTACAGGCCTGTGTTATTATACTTTATCAGAATATAAATAATCTATAAATGTATGTATTTTTATTACATATCTGCGGTATATACTTTTTGTTCTTTTATGGGAAAAAATTGATAAAATATGCAATGGAAATAAGAATCATTAATAATAATTAATTCAATGTCAGTTAATGAGAGCATGAAATACGTTTTAATATATTTCAATGTACTACTCAATTATTCATTTTATTTTTCAATTAATTTAACTTTTAACATTAGAGATATAATCGAATCGCTTATCCCGACTTGGTAGATCAAAAACATTCTGTTGACATTATTTTCTCTCATGAAGAGACATTTGTGTCAATAATACATTACCTCATCTATTTGATGGAATTCTATGTATATATTTATCATCTATTTGATGTAGTACAAGTACGTCTTTGATTCGAGAATATCATTTGGCTACGACTATCTCGGGAAGATACATATTCCAGATAAGGAAGATCAAGGAAATTGCAAGGACTGGTCGTGAAATTGACTAGCTTCAAAGATGCTAGCTCATTTTCGTCTTGGCCATTCCCTCGCGCTGACTAGAAATTTCACAGGGATGACGTAGGTTGATCGGATTAACTTCCTAGAGAAGCTTGGCAACGATAACAAACCGCAGACTGTTCTTTTAAATAAAGTTTCACAAGAAAAGCAATACGCGTCTATCGCAGATAAATTATAAATTTTTTAAAATTTTACACAGCCATAAAATTCTCTGCAGTTTTATACTTTAAGCATTTAATTTTCAAATCTTTTTGTTGCTTTGTTAACGTTTCATTAGAAGCTATTATATATTTCTATTAATTCTATACTTTAGTTAGTGATTTTTTATCTTACTAAACAAAACGAAATTTTATTCTTATTATACAAAATTTTACTGAAAATTATTATATCATGTTACGTTGTAAACATCATTCGTAAAAAATTATCTCCCATGCAAATGTTAATGTCATCAAGATAACTTAAAAATATTTAAAAATTTAGGTCAAATTACGGTTACTTTTGCTTTAGAAAATCCGCCGCAAGATTAATCATGCAACCCTCTCAATCGGCGCTTAGCGGAAATAAACTTAAGAGGTAGCTGCAGTCGTGCACGTAAACATAAATTCATTGCAGACACGAGGTCCATTAGAAGAAGTGCCATTGCTTGTAGAACCGATACTGAAGGCATTGCTCGAGATTATCCTGTGATTCGCCTCGGAGTCGCTCTCTGGACCAGGTATTCAAGCAACATTAGAAGTTGTCGCTATATTCGAAAAGGAGGATTTTACGGAAGGCTAGTGTCCGACTATCTTTGAGTTCTCTCTTCTTCTACGCTATACAATTGTCTTGAACGAGGAACGAATGGTAGAAGAACTTGTGAAACAAGTATTTCATGAAGGGTTGCGAGAGAGCGCACCATCGGGGATGGATAAAGCGAGCACGGTGGGAACGTAACGACTGCATTCAGCTCGAGTGTCTCGCAACGATCCGTATTTTGTAAAGACTTAACGAAACTTATATTTAAATGTTGAACGTGCTGGACGGCATTTTGCAAATTGAGCTTTCACAGACAATCACGTACAGATATCGTAAACACTGTTTGATAGAGTATAATGTAAAAATTTACGTGTTATTCCGTCAAAAATAATAATAAGTAAAACAGTAAAAATAAATAAAATGTGATCTTTACTCTTCTCGATTGATAATAAACAAATGTCTCTTTTAAATTAAAATGTCTAATCTTATAAGAAATCTTAAAAAATATTACATTTTCTGTCTAAATAAAAAATATTATTAAGATTATACTTCTTTAATTTATTTCTTTAATTACTATAAATCAGAATATATATATATATATATATATATATATATATACACTTTCAGTAGAAATTTAACTTCATGCATCTGCAGAGAATTTTCTTCATTTTTAAATATTCAGCATTAAATATATTGTCTAAAAATTATTAAATATTAAAATTAAATAAAATTAATTCTACACTCGAAATTATTATTACTTTAGTACTTAAAAAAAATATATTTTTATATTTGTTATATTTATCACCCTATTATTCAATAGTCTTACATCATAATATTTTACATAATCCGGATAATACAGTTTTGCATATCATTAGAAAAAAATTATATCATTAAACGAATATGCATTAGTAATGTGATGATAAAGTAAATCCACACATAGTAATATAAATTTTTTATAGCGCGTAAGCTCGTTACTCGTTATAATAAATAGAACGTAATAAAATGCGTACAAATTGCAACATTCTCTTGAATGAGCTAGTGCAGCAATTTAGAACTTGTTCATAGAGTCTGTAAAGATTTATACGGAACAATTTTTATTGAATCATTAAATCCATCGTGAAACTTTACTATGTAAATGAAAATCATGTGCTACAATATTTTCAAAACAATTTTTTAAATCAAATAATCAGAATTAGAAATCTGCATAAATTTTCGATCAATTGTGGCTAGCAATTGATCGATAACGATTAATTGTTCAATGGCTCATTTATGATAATGTTATCATTCTATATAACGATTTCTTTAATTCTATACACTTGACGTCGCAAATATTTTTTCCTTTAAAGATAGTTATTTTTAGATATATATTATATCAGTATTCACACAGTATGACAATTGATCCTGATAATAAAAATTAGCTATATTACTAAATAAAAAATTTAAAAAATATTATATTACGTTTATTAATCGTATGTTTAATTATAATAGATTAGATAATTTTCAAACTAATCGTTATAAAGCTTAATCAATAATCATGTATCAATTTCTATCTAACAATAAGATCTATCAAATTAAGATATAACAAATATATACACAAATGTTTGATTTCTGCTATCATATATAGATGATATTTGATTGATTACAATTTGAAAAATTTTTCTAAATCATACATCTGATGGTAAATCGATTTATTTATAAAATTTTTAAAGCAGTAATCGACATAAACCGATCTAATCATTGCATTTTTTTATACATACATGTCTTATACTATATCTATCACGGTTTTTAAAATTATATAGATATTAGTATTTATTTTTCATGATGTAACACATGTTTATACATTAATGCATTCTTATCTTCTCTATCAATAATTATATATCAAATAAAATATATTAGTATAGATATATTTTTATCTACATCGCGCATGTGCACGTGGTTGACAATTACGTTTAATCGTGTAATTTCCATTCTACCAGATCTTCTTTACCTCAAGTCATAATTTTATAGTTGTTATCAATATTTTAATTGCTAGAGGATTGCTAAAACGAAACTTAGGATTCGGAATATACCAACGTATCGCACATACATTCGATAAAATAATTTCAAGAGGAAAATTGTGTTTTTGAGATTAATATTCTCTTGCATAACTGGGACCAATTATTATATCAAAATGGATGTTGTTATTTATTGCTATACAAATTCGCAACCTTATAAACTAATTATTTTTCATCAACTGAGCTCGTTAACGATAAAACTGTTAAAATACCGTCAATTGCTGTTGTAGTTTAATTGTCAATGAAAAATGTACAGATTTATACATTTGGACTGTTAGACTGTCTTTTGTGCGTTTATACAATTGCCCTTCACTGTGACCTAGGCAATTTTTATTTCCCCTTGGTATGATAGTTAATATTATCATTTTATCATCATTTAGTTGTTAAGTAATCGTCATGCATATCATCGTGCAAAACTAACAATGAAAAAAAGAATTTAAAAAATTGTTATTTTTCATCGTTATATAACATACTATCTGACAAATTTTTATGCTTGATTGCAACTCATGTAACAATTATGTAAATATTGTCTAATGGAGTGTAAAACACACAATGTAAAAATAAAATGTAAAAACATGTCAATCGTTGATAATCGATGCTGATAAGCGATGCGTGCAAAGAATGTGCAATAAGAAAAATAAAACATGGTCTCTTTTAGATTGACGATAATTAAATATCTTTTTCACAATTAAAATGTTATAATTTATATTATTATTTTTTATATTAATTACTAACATTTAATTACATTAATTTAATTACTTTCAACTTATTGCTTATGTATTAGTTTTCTAAATTTATAATCATCTTTATCTTAATACTTAAATTTTAATATATGTAAATATTTAATATTATATTATACTTTTTTTCTTTTTCTTTTCTATAATTTGCAGAAGCACATATCTTCTCATATTATATAATCATGTAAAATATTATTTAAGCTAAATGCTATTATATAATTTTTAGTTTTGTATGTAATATAATTACCGAGTTAAAAATTTTGATCGACTAAAGATTGATTAATTTATAATTAAATTTATAGTTATTTTAAAAATACTATTTTACACTTAAAATTAAACAAAAATGCTTGGTAAATATAGCTGCATATTATGCAAGTTTCTAATCTGCAAGCACGCGAGTAATTCGTTTTCATTTTCTCATGATACCCTCGCGCGTACGAAAATGTGTGCAATATTGCATGCAATTAGAATTTGGATAGCTATGCGTTGGCCGATGCGTTTCGCTCGATGCAAGCTGATCGCTGAATAATGTAATTGAAAACTAACGACGCGCGGACCATTTCATTTAATCGGCTCATATAAATAAATCATATGGACTGTGAATACAGCCCCGATACTTCAGAATTGAACATGGGTATATAATTTTAGTCACGTGGTCGTTAACGATTCAATCAAATAGCGATACTTATCGGCTTTCCTCCAGAATTAATTAAACCGTTAAAAATTCATCGCCATCGTTCGACTTACGAATGCATTTGGGAATTTCGTTCAATTGCATATTATACTATAAAGTGCTCGATAAATTTCCACTGGAACAGCTGCTGACAAAGTGTCATGTTGCGAAATTTATTATCAAAAGCATTGTATAAATTAAGGAAATGTGCAATATATGTATGTAATAATTCTAAATTAGTTCTAATGTATATATAATGTATATATAATTTCCTTAAATTATATACCGATATATTAAGAAATTAATCATTCTTCTGTCGCAAAAAAGCAGATGATATTTAATATTTAACAATCCATATGTTTTTTCTTAGAAAAGTATATATTATAATTATTCTCAACATATTTTCAAAACTATATGTAATGCAAATATATATAATACAACTCCTTAGATCTTTTTAATAAAAATAAAACAATATGCGCCATGTTTTTCACGAACAACAGTGTATTGTCAAATAGTAGTATAAAATATTACTTATATTTAATATTATTCTTTCTAGAATATTTTTTAATAGAAAGTTGTTAGGAAAAAATTATTTATCGTATAGTGATAAGAACATATATGTATCAACATATGTTGACGTAGCATTAAAAATAAAAAAATCTTATCACTATACGTATAGTAATAAATAAATCGCAAATACATTAAAGAAAATTGCATAACCGATAGATATTTTAAGTCATGTCATGACTTGTATGAATGTTATAGCATTTTCCTTGTGTTTATTTTATGATTACGATCGTCTTCATTATTTTCTGACCCAAGAAAAATAACTTGAACAAATTATGTTTTGGCGAAGTATCGTTGCGTAAAAATTCTCGAGATTGAGAAAATATCAAGCAGACAGCTTGCTTACTTATCATTTGTGTGTAGATAATTAGTCGAATCGTATCGTTCTCTTTTTTATCTTTCACCATGTGTTATAAATTGTGACATAATGGAGCAAGTTGAAAATGTTCGATAAATAATACTTGATAAATAATCTTATCACACTAAAATGTGCTCTTTGATTTAATATTAAAAATTATTATCGCTATCAGTTAGTGTAATCTTTTAATACCAATATTAAAGTCTACACAATATTTTATATGAAAAAATGTTTTATATTATATTTAAATAATCGGTTCAGAAAAAATTAATTTTCATACTTTAAGCGGATATAATTTAGTTATATTACAAGTGTATATAAAATGATTTATCATAACATGTGTTTATATATATATTGAGAATGACCGGAAATTCTAAATAGCTAACACTTTAATGACCTTTTTATATCGTGATGTTTCAACATATATAATATTTTCTGCTGAATTGCGTAACCTCTCATAAAATTACGATATCTTTAGATCTCAAAGCAAAATCTTGAAATTTTTTAAAGCTTAATGTACAGGAAAATAATTTTCAGCATGGTTTCGAGGGGGCCATAAGATGGTACCATTGGTTTGACCTTGAAAAGTCATTTGAAGGTCACTTCAAGTTTTTTAAATGGAACACCCTATATATTTTTACATATTCTGGTAGTTCATCTCGAGAGCTTTCCAAAACACTTATGACAAAGTATTTTTCATTAAGTATTTGTTATAAGGCTTCAAAGTTGCAGTATTTTGACATAAAATACAAGATATTTCATAAAATATTCATTTTTTGATTATCTTACTTTAATACTTTTATGCACAGAATAACGAGACGAATCAATTGGCATAATTAAAACACATAATTATGTTAAAGTAAAAATCTGAATTTGCAACTAACAGTTACATATTTTTACTTTAACATAATTATGTGTTTTCTTTACACCAATTGATTTGTCTCATTATTCTATGCATAAAAGTATTAGAGTAAGATAATCAAAAAATGAATATTTTACGAGATATCTTGTATTTTATGTCAAAATACTGCAACTTTGAAGCCTTATAACTGAAAAAATACTTAATGAAAAATACTTTGTCATAAGTGTTTTGGAAAACTCTCGAGATGAGCTACCAGAATATGTAAAAATATATAGGGTGTTCCATTTAAAAAACTTGAAGTGACCTTCACGTGACCTTCAAATGACTTTTCAAGGTCAAACCAATGATACCATCTTATGGCCCCCTCGAAACCATACAACTTTTGTCTGAAACATTTTTCTCTCCCTGGCTTGGTTTTCAAGATATTCGACTGGATGGATTAAAATGATCCACCCTGTATATATATATATATATATATATATATATATATATATATATATATATATAAATATGCATAAATATATGTAAATCTTACAAACAGTCTAAAATTATATAAACATAATTCAATGCATTAAGTATGCATTATTCTATTGATAAAGCGTTATTTTTCTGGCCTCGTCAATCTTCTTAACAACAAGAATAATGCATACGTTGACTTAAGCAAAAAAGCAGAAACTGAGAAGATTTTTTATCTAAAATATCACATATGAATTTCATGTCCCTGGATAATGGCATGTGATAGATGATCATGAATAATATTTCGTCATACTTTTATCGTTAAAAAAATTATATATTATTTTAAAAATAATGATATAAATAACGATGAATAATGCAATAATTATTGCGTTATATACATACATGAATCTTTTGAATTCTTAAGATGCACAATTGTAGAGTTGAGTTAATTATCGCAATAATTATTGCATTATTCATCGTTATTTATATCATTATTTTTAAAATAATATATAATTTTTTTAACGATAAAAGTATGACGAAATATTATTCATGATCATCTATCACATGCCATTATCCAGGGACATGAAATTCATATGTGATGATATGTATATATTAATTTTAGGAATCTGTCATAAACAAGTGATACGGTTTGAAACACCCTATATATATATATATATATATATATATATATATATATATATATATATATATATATTTGCGATAGATTTGAGACACTGTCTCAAATCTATCGCATCACTTGCTAATAACAGATTCTTAAAGTTATTTTATAACAAAAATCTTAATATTAAAATGTCGAGGCTGCAATAGTTTTTGAGTGGGAAGTATTTAAAGATTATCATATTAAAGACAATCGGATTATTGAAAATTCGCGTGCGCTATCAAAATTATTAACATTGTCTAATTAAAATATATATGTATATTGAGAATTTATAACGATACTATCTTGAACGCGCGATTTCAATAATCCGATTGATCATCTCTAAATGCTTTCTATTCAAAAATTACTGCAACCTCGACATTTTAATATTATAGGAGATTTTTGCTTCTAAATAACTTCAGAAATCTGTAATTATCAATCCGTAATAACAAATATGGTGCAATAAGTTTTGAACACCTAATATTATTCAGTGTGTCATTTTAAATATTTGCCCCAGGCAAATATTTTGACAAATATGGATGGTAGAGAAAAATATTACAGATAAAAGTTGTTTGGCTCGAAGAAGGACATAAAACGATGTTATTGATTCGATCTTACATAATTGTTTGAAAATAATATAAAAGTCATTTTTACTTTTTCAAATTTTGTAAGTAAATCCCAATTTTTTAATAAACGTACAATATTTGGCATTAGAGCAATAATATGTGAATATACAGAGGTAACTTGTTATAAGATTGAGTATTGTAGTAACATCGCATCTATTTATAAAATTAAAATTATTGAATTGAATGTTATAATATAGTATTAACAATTCTGGCGGACGTTTCGATCAGATTTTTCTGATCATCTTCATCGCATAAATAAAGTTAATAAATTGAATAAATTGAATAATATTGCATATTTTTATAGTTTACTCCAAGAGCTTCTAAAAAACATTATAATACAATATTTTTTCATTAAGTTCTCGAGTTATAAGATTGTGAAATGTCATAGTATCGTCATTATTTGGGCATTAGCATTACTCAAGGTGTACCACGTGGAGGTTGTAAAATTTACACTTCAATTAAGTTTGTGCACACATAGACACATATATCAAAAGACAACAGAAATGTAAATTCAACCGTACAATCTCCACGTGGCACACCTTGGGTAATGCTAATGCTGATAATATTACAACTTTCAAATTTTATAATTCAAAAAATACTTAATTAAAAATACTTTATTAGTATTTTGAAAAACTCTTGAAGTAAACTATAAGAATATGCAATAAAAAAATAGAAATTTTTATTTAAGAAATTAAAAGTGACCTACAAACGAATTTAAGATCAAATCAATGATATCGTCTTATCTATCTCTTCAACCAAATCACCTTTTATTTGAAACGTTTTTTCATATCTTCCATATTTTTCCTGTTTGGGGCATAAAATCGCACTGTATGTGTGTATAAACATGTATAAAATTTGTGATATATATAAGATATTTATATTATATTCTTAATAAAATTAATCCCCAAACTTATCTCAGCAATCAAATCTAGTATATCTCTTTAGCCACACGAGTCACACTGTCACTTTCTGTTATCTTCATTTGTTAACTAACTGATGATACAATTATGTTTTGTCAACAATTATATTATCATAGGGTCAATGTTGACTTAGCTACTTGAAAATGAATAAAAATCTGTCAATACGAAACAGATTATTACATGTCAGGGTTGATGTCGTCGCTAAGTGAAGCGTTGAGTGAGTAGACTTATAATCTGCAATTTCTTGCGAGAGTATAATAAATTACACTGCTGCCCAGTATAAAACCTGTCACTTCTATTCTGGGTATATCATTTCGCGCTTGGACTTGGTGACGCGACGAGTACAGTGACTATTAATTGAAATAAATTGAAACACGTGAACAACTTATAAGTGTATTTTATAAATTAAAAGTGACAGTTATATTGTTTCTATAAATAGATTCTATCGGAGAAAAATAATGAGTTTAGTTTGTTGCTTGTCAATTAAAATTATGAGAAAACAATTATGCAAATTATAAGCTTTTGGATAATTAAAAGTGTGTTTTAAAAAGAAAGAAGTAAAATTAAATTTATATTCAGTGATACAATTATATGCGTGTAAAGCATTGAAATAAAAGTCATTATATAAATACAGAATTAAACAAACTGTGTCAAAGTATATTTTACAGGTAAAAATTAAAAAAAAATATACATACATCGGACTAAAAATGCTTTATTAAAAAGTTATCATAAAAATATTAAATTAAAAGAAAATTACTGTTTTGCTGATATATTACAGCGTAAAAGCAAATTGATGATGTTTATTATCTAATTTGTTTATTATGAGTGTGCTTAATATTTGAAATCACATTGAAAATGTGTCCAATTTTGATCGGTAACTTATATCAATATCGTTAACTATCAATACTACTTCATATATTAAAAGTGATTATTTTTTAACAGAACATATACTGACACGCATTTGATTATGTGAATAGACTATTCAAATTGCAATAAGAGAACGACGGAATATTATTATCCATTTTGAAATGAAAAATTAATCTTATTTTTGTAATACTTTTTTAATAAAGCATTTTTAGTTATAAAAATTTATATACATATATATTTTTTCTATTTAGAATACTAGCATGGATTGATTATTTCTTTCTAAAATACTTTGTATATTTTGTGATATATGATTTAATATAATTGGCGTAATTTGAAAAAAAGTTTTGTTACAAAAATGTATCAACAGAGAATCTCAAGCTCAGCTAACGCCGAGTAATCTGTATAAATTGCGTTCTTGTAAGGAGTTTAACTTGTAAAAATTGCATGTCGCACGGCTGTAAGTTTTTACGAGACACTTGTGGATTTTACGGACAAATCTACAGTCACGTAAATGATTTTCTTCATTTCTTAATCTTGTACATTAAAATTTAATAATATAAATATCGAGTATGTATACAAGTATAATTATTCGCTTTTATTTTTTAAATCATAGGATATAACAAATATAACAAATAAAGTTTAAATTTGTCATTGTAATAAAACTTCTCGGGCTCTTCAAAACTAAATGTACCTGATTTGATTTAAGAGAATTTATTTACTAATCATACGTGCGAGTTTTGTGAGTAGTTACAAGTATAGTTTCCACAATGCTTTTCTTAATAGCTAGTATTATATATTATATATTATATTTTATATATATATATACATATACTATATATAGTAATATATAATAATAAGCTAAATAACTTAATAGCTAATATAATAGTAATATGATAACACATGATAACAAAAAACTTGTTTTCATATAACAGAATATTTTAACATTTAATCAGAAAAGATTTATAAATGCTAAAACAAAACTTTTCTTGTTACATTATATAATAACTCAAGAAGTTATTTATTCTTTTCTTTAACAGCGTGATATAAATAATTATATGTTACGTTTATGTATAATTTTATTATGCTCAAGTAATTACAACAACAAAATTTATTTTTGTCGTAACAGATTGTTTTTTCTTTAGAATAACGGGCGTTCTATACATATATTTATATTTATATAATTTTAACATAAATCAAGAATAATATCATTAAGAAAATGACACATTATCAGATTTATTAAAATATGATTCTAGATTCTAAAATATAAAATTGATGTAATATATTATCATATATATACATTTCTTGTCTATAGTTTATTTTATAATTATTAATTATTAATATCGGCAAGAGAGTACAATTTATTTGAGAATAAGTTATAGTTAAAATTCACTTAAAATGAGAGACATTTTAATCTAAATTTTTTTCTCGCATTTTTTTAATGTTCAGGATTTTATAAAGCTTTTAATAAAAGTTTTAATAATAGTTTTTAACAGATTTGTAAAATCAATGCAATATAAATAACAGATGTATAGATATTTATAGACTGTATTATATAAATTAAAATTCTGCACATTCAGACCAGTTATCAACCATGTGCGTCAACAGACATTTTTTTAAATTGTTGTCTAACTCAGTATGTTTACATTATCATCAGATGCCATGATCTAGTTTGAAATTGCTTCTTTTGAAAGAGAAAGTCTCACGGACGTTTAGTTTAACTTTGACTGCTGTGCCAAACACATGTTTTGAAACGCTTGAGTACTTATTATAAAATTGATAAAATCAATATAGAAGATGGTACACTAAACGTTTCAACGGGCAAAGGAAAAATAAAAATCGAGTGTAATAATTAAACTACAAGTAAAAATTTTCATTGAGTTGTGTGCATTGATTTGAACAGAAAACGTTGAATACATCGAAAATCTCTAACTCTATTGTTTAATAAAATTGTTTAATCAAATTGCAAACAATCAAGCAGAACGAGAAATTAGAGAAGATTAGAAGAAAATTTTAAATTTTGGAAAAGAATTTATTATATAACAACTGCTGATTAAAAGTAAGAACCACAAAAATTTCCATTTTTTATATTATATCTGTACTAGAAACCAAATTATTGCATTATGCTTAACTATTTTTTTTACAACTGTCAAAGTCACAACGTTTAGTACAAAATTGATTAATACTCTTTAAAATTGTACTATTAAAAAGATTTTTAATATTTTTTTATTTTATACCTTATATATTGCGTAAGATTTTATATATTGGGTTTAGACAACAAGTGAAATTATAATTAATAAGAATTTTCTTGAGCTTTTTATTTTAGAGTTAAATTATTAAAGTCATGTCAAACAACTACTTTTAAAATATTCTTAAATTTTTTAAAAATATTTATAAAAATTCTTTAAGTGTGTGTAGATAAATATATATTTTCCAACTCTTTTCTAATCATTCTTTATACAAAATATATACTTACCTATACAAAAATTTTCAAAAATAAACCATCTCATGCTCTAAGCTAGAATACCTTTATAGAACTCAAATTCTTATTATTTATTTATGTTTCTCTAAAACTGAATTTGTAATAGATGTATATTTTTACTATTTTCAATTCATTGGAAATTATTTATATACTATTAAAATGATATAAATGGGTCCCTTTATATAAGCTCTACTATCAAGTATCTTTAATGGTAGACGGATTTGATCCTGAGGTAACCGCGGAAAACATACCTGAGAAAACTCATCAGGGTGAAATATGGCCAACGTCGCTCGGCCGCAAGGTACGTACGCGATCGCGGCGAGCCAGACGCGTCGTAAATTTCTCGCAAATACCGCAACTCGATCACGTTCGACGGGATCTCGACGCGGTACGTACATATGCCCTTCGCCAAAAAGGAAAAGGGAAAAGCGGCGTCCCATTACGCTCTTAATTGAAACAGCGATCTGAAACGCGGGGGAATGCCCGTCTTGAATATCGACGGATACGGAAGAAAGAAACGGTAAAGCGGGCAAAAAGCGACGAGGATGGGATGGCAAAGGAAACTGGGTGGAATGAGAGAGGAAAGAAAGAGGGGGAAGGGAACGAGTTGGCTAGAAAGAAAGGAAACGTGATAAATCTTGCCGCGAACAATAAGTTATCGTAAAGAATCGTTTTCGCGTTTCGTGACACGGCGAGAAGAGCTCGCCGGGAATGATTTGTCGAGGAAATTCTCCAATTCCAATTCCAATTTCAGAAATGGCCCTAGAGACACCAACATGGCTGAATCTGTGCTTCATGGAGAAGATCTTGCACAAGTCGGAAAAAGACAATTCGATCCAAGTGATCGATATATTCATAAAACCAGCCACGAACAAGGGTGACAACTACGCTAGTGACATGCTTAGAGTTAGTGTTGAATATTCACGTAACCA
Organism: Anoplolepis gracilipes; assembly: GCF_047496725.1. NCBI lineage: Eukaryota > Metazoa > Arthropoda > Insecta > Hymenoptera > Formicidae > Anoplolepis > Anoplolepis gracilipes. Next base: position 21,554,269 of record NC_132970.1, on the reverse strand, counting down.
AAACGGCTGCAAAATCAAGGAAAATATATCTGTCATTGTCAAATTCGAGCCTACAACTGAAGGCGTTCGTACGACTCTTGTGAGTTTACTTAATTTTATACATATTTATATATATTTAGTATAAATATTCAACATAAGTAAATTAAATTGTAAAGATTTTATTCAGTTTAGAATTAATTTTTCTATGAAAATATCGCACACAAAATATAAATATATATTTATATAAATATATTTTGTGTGCAAGCGCTGAAAATTAAAATAAAACATTCTTCGATCATTTTAAAGCAAAGTAATAAAATTTCAATTTGATAAGTAAAATTTCATTTATTTGTATGGAAGGTGCACGGACATTTAATTTGTGAGAAATTTTTTTATAGATGAAACTTTCTTTTTTTGTTTTCAAGCCTTTATAATGATTAATAGTGTAAATATATATTAAAACTTTTTGTTATTAAAATAAATCTCTCTTATAGATCACGCAAGCACGTCTTTTTGACACGGAGATAGCAATGATGACAGACACATTGAATAAAATGAACAAATTGCTAAATTCCAAGTATTGTTTGGGCGGGAAAGTTTTGGACGTGCAAGAGCACAATCCACGTCTTTTAGTGCTAGAAGATCTTGCGCCTATTGGCTATCGCATGGCCTGTCGTCAATCTGGTCTTGATTTGATTCATTCTATATTAGCTTTGCACGGATTAGCCAGATTTCATGCAACTTCTGTAGCCATATGCGAGAAGGTAAATCACTACGAAACAATTATAACATTTCATTGCAATAATTAAAACTTTACTTCCATATAATATAATTCATGTTAATAGCATTTCCGCAAGTGATAGAAAGCGATGCAAGTGATATACAGAAAATCACTTTACTTTCATTTTATTGCATAAATCACACATATTCTAAAACTATTATAAATTCTTTCTGGTTTAATGTATACAAATAAATGTATATATATGTAGAATAATTTAAAAATTTATATAATGAACATTAATGTAATTCAAAATCCATATATACAAAATATATATTTATAAATATTAATTTATTAATTTATTTTTAATAAATTATAAATTTATAAAGATATAATTCAAACAATAAAGCTGTTACTTTATACACACACATATATATATATATATATATAGAATCATGTAATTTAATTTATTTCGTTTTGTTGTTGCAGAAATGATATAAAAATATTTACTAATTAATTAAGATTTACATAAAATTGCTAACAAAAATATTATTCCACTTTATTATTTTGTTTTATCAAGAATTTTGTATAGATAAACCGAACTCTTTATCGCAACTTGCATAGATGTATAGTGATAAACAGATATTTTATACAATAAGCATCGCCAAGAATTTTAAAAATTCGCTACATATTAATTTTAATTATAAAAACTAGAGCAATTTTATATAGGCAGAACAGGCATGATGAAATTCAATATCTTTAATTATAACTTTTATTACGAATTACGACACGTGTCTCTCTTGGCGCTTAGTCAAGAAAACAGAAAAATAGAAGAAACAAAAATTGAGCATATCTTTTCAACACAAAAACTACAATCTACTCAAAATAGAAATTATAAAATTATGCGTTTAACAAACATTAACTTCACAATTGCTAAAATTTCTCCTTTTAAAACCTTTATTCCAATTTTTCCAATTAATGATTTTTTTAAATATTTTTTTTCAATTAATCAGAAGTCAATATTTCTTCAATCAATATATCTTTCATTAATATAAACTTGTCAAATTATTAAAAATTGAAAAAAGAAAAATTAAAATTAAAAAAAACAAAAATAAAATTTTCTTAATATATTAGCTATATGTGTGGACAAATAAACTATGAAAGTTTCTATCGTTAAAAAAAATCCTAATTTGAGTTCATATTTTATTATATATTAACAAGATGCAATAACTATACTCTCTTTTATAATTTCTAAAAAAAAAAATTAACTCTAAATTCATATTAATCGCGTACTATTAAAATTATGGTTATAAAAATTTAATGGATTTATTTTATAATCATAAATGTGGATAATTATCAAGATTTTTTAAAAAGATGTTTTAACATTTAGGAACCAAAGCAAAAACAAAGATATTTGAGAGGAATGTTTTGCCACGGACATCCGCCAGAATTGTCAGGATATTTCATTTTGAGTACTACACATCTAGCAAGAGAAATGGCAAATTGGCCAGGAATGAAAAAGTAAAGTTTGCATGCAAATAATAGCATTTGTTATATAATATTTTATAATATATTAAACGTAGTAAATTAAAAATAATGTTTGAAGAAAGAAAATATTAAGCAAATCAAATACACATTAATGCGCGCACGCAAAATAACATATGTATAAGTATAAATAATGCTGTTCACACACACACACACACACACACACATACACACACACACACACACACACACACACACACACACACACACAATTAGAAAATATATCGAAATAATGTTAATTTCATATTTATATAATTTTCATTGCTAGATACGCGGACAAAATTGCTAAAATAGCCGACAACATATATCAAATGGGAATAGATGCAGCCAAGTATTGCGAGGATGATTTCAATGTTATAAATCATGGTGATTGCTGGGTGAACAATATGATGTTCAGATATGACAATGATGGCAAACCTATTGATCATATTTTTGTAAGTACACATATCATCAAAGGTCACATAGTTTCTCTAAACATAAAAAGATTAATTGGTTTTATTTATTATAATTCTTTGTATGCGGTTAGGCCTTTAAATTTGCGTAAATTAATTCATGAAATTAAATTTATATCTATACATACTAAATATACAATAAAAATATATTTTTTAACATTGATAGCTTGCTATTTGCTTTGACCGTAAGTATATACATATATTTTCTTATAATTGAAAAAAATAAGTTATAATATATGTATATCTAAGCATATATTATAAAATTTCATTTCTATATATATTCTGCAATTTCATATTATTATTGTGTTCTCCTTTTTTTTATTTTATCTGCTTATTTTTAACTTTTTATTATAATTACTTTAAAGAGTATAACAATATTTAACGAAATTTAAAATAAAATATAAGAAATTGTATATACCTTAAATCGAAAAGTTTTCTAAAAAGTACGATTAATACGCGTTAACGCGTATATTTCAATTATGCACATACATATACAAGCCATGATATCGACTTTAACGATCAAAATAAAGAGCTGATGACAATAAGCGATACTTCAGAATGCAACACGTCATGAATAATGCAATAATTTAGTTTGATCGAATTCAGGTACATACATCCGCCACCTGTCTGTCCCTGTCACTTGCGCAAACTCTCGACCGCCGCGAATTTCTAAACAGGAATCTCACTTCTTTCCCCGTGCACGGATTTCATTTCCAATTCAATTGCCGGACATTTTTTTAGAGATCAATCGCTCAAGAAAGTTCGTTTGATATTGCAGGTGGATTTTCAACTATGCGTCTACGGGTCGCCGGTAATCGATCTCCTCTATTTCTTCAGTACCAGTCCTTCCTTGAATGTCATAGAAAACCAAAAGAATTTATTGTGTAACGAGTACATTGATACTCTAGTGACGACTATGAAACAACTGGGCTGTAAAACGCAGCCGCCTACTTTGGAGGAATTGAAGGCTGCCATGAAACGAAGAGCTGTCTACGGAATGATAGCAACATTTACGATATTACCGCTGGCGCTGGTCGATAAGAAAGAAGCAAAAGATTTGGATGAGATAATGAACAAAGAAGGCTATACAAATCCAGGTTATGAAAATGAGATTTATAAAAAAGCTTTAATGGAAAGAATGCCTATATATGACGAATGGGGTTTGTTAGATATATAATGATGAAAATGAATTTTATTATAAATGATAATTATAAAAAAGCGTTGTGTACTCTCTGCAAAAATAATGAAATTAATCGCAGAGAACCTAAAATTTTAATTCTAAATTAATTCTAAATTAAAATTTTAATTCTAACTCTTGCTACTTTAATTTTAATTATTTAACTTTTTTTAATTTAATTATTTTTAAAAATCATAACAAATGTTATATTATTTATTACGATTTATTAAAGATAGAATATGTATAAATGCACACTTCTTACTATAAATTATTTAATTACTAACGAGCTAACAAAAAACAATATAAATAAACGATATAAAGAATTACTCAATGCACTATCAATGCAAGAATGGTATATAAGTTAATAATTTTTTTCATAAAAAAGAAAAATAGTTCATTAGATTACATAATTGTACATAAAATTTGAAAGCAGCGAAAACCATGAAATAATATTATAGACCAGTATGTTTCTACATATTAGCCAATTCAATTAGTATATTTCTATATATTAATGAATTATTTCATATTAGTAGTCAGATCTTTAAATTTTATGTACATTAAAATTATTATTGTAAAAAAACAAATAATAATAATAAAAATAATACTAATAGGCATTCTAATGAATTAAGTATATATATTAACTAAATAATAACTATTTTAAGCTATTTTCTTATAAATGCAAAAGAGAAATATTGTTATTAATGTAATAAGATTGTATTTTTTGCTGCAAAGCAAACTGTCGATAATTCAATAAAAATACCATGCAAATCAAAAGATAATTATCTTTATAATTGCAACCTTATTTATAAAATAAATATAAATTATAATTTTTGTTATTTATCAACACAAATCTTTATTTTGTAACATTACATAAGAAAATTTGTAATTATGTTCTTTAATGACTTAGTTAACTTTTACTCTTCACTTCGTTGTATGGGATTAACAAAATAATTCCTTTCACGATGCAAAAAGAGAGACTATATAATATGCTTGACCTCGTTGACTTAGATTAACATGAATTACTTTAATTAGGTCATATTAAAAAACACCAAAAATTCTACATTTTAATATTCTCGATAGACTTATTGAAGCTTCTTATGTGTTTGTATCTCTCTCTTTCTTTCTTTCTTTTCTATATAAAAATTTTTAATTATAAAATCTTAATACATAACTTTACACATTTATATTTTAAAATAGCATAAATTTTTCTATTTTTATTAATTTTACATCTAGCCTAATTTTTATTTCTATTTAAACTGTAAATAAAATTTATTTTTTGAATCATACATTCGACATTTTATTCTTATTTGTAGGATTTGTTTATTTATATATAATATGTTTCTCTCATTTATTTATTATTTATTTATAATATAAGTAGTATACTATTTTTATAATAATATAATTATATAATATATATATATGTTAAATAATCTATATTAATCAATAAATTTTTTTTTGAACACCTACAAAAATTTATTTATGCTTTGAAAACTATAATTTAAATCATGCAAGTTATTAAAGTTTTCAAAAATTAATAAAATTAAAATAACACAAGTATATCATATTTTCAATAATATTAAAAATAGCATTATAAAATAAAAATATTAATAGTATAATGATAATAGTTACATTAAAGAAAAATATAATGTCCAATATACTAATTACAATTTACCTCTTTTGATTGTGTTATTGTCTCATATAAATTTTGAATAGATTTAAACTCAAATTGAATTTTCGTAACATCTTTTACAGAGTAATCCTGACGTTTTAAATAAATCTATGTAATACAATTTTGCGTGAGCATTTCACGAAAGCATATAATAAAATGCAAAAAGAGAGAAGAAAATTTAATTTTCTGTATTGTTATAATAATCCTATGACGCATGTCAATTTTATAGATTAATTGCATTATTTGAGATAAAGCGTCTGACAAAAGAAAAAGCTAACAAAAATTTTAAAAATAGAAAAAGGATTATTACGAATCAATTAATTATTTAAAAATTTTATAAAATTTTGAATAAAATTAAAATATTATAACATTATAAAATAATGTTAATAATATATAAACATTGCTTATTGATATAAATTAAATAAATTGAATAACTATCCAATTTATCAATGTTTAATGAACCTTCGTGTATAATTCTCGTCGATTTTAGATATACATAGATAAATGATCATTACATCCACGTTGCCCCAAGTAATTTCAATTCATGGAATGCATTAAGCATACTACCAAATAATTAACCTTTGTTGTGGTTGGACAATGATTCCAGTTACTTATACTATTTTATGGAATAAACAACAAACAGAATCATTATTTTGCGTGTGTAATTGCGAGAATTTAGAGGTTACATATTACTCACGTGGCGTAAATATAGTTTCATCAAAATTTAACGAAGAGTATTGGTAAATTAAATAAATTGTTTATCAAAGAAAAGCTTTAAATAACAATTTTATAAAATATTTTCAATATTTTTTGTCATATCTTGTATGTACATGCTACAAAATTACTATCTTATTATCCATAATGCGTAAATTATAACATTATTAATTAGCATCTAACCAACACATAAGCCAAAGCAAGATAATAATAAATAAGTATTAATAAATTATTACAAAATATATTTCACACACTTATCTTTTTACATCTTATAAAAAGATTACAAAATTGAAAAATGTCCCTAAAATATGTCTGTATCATGAAATAAAAAACTTTTCGTTAATAAAAAGCACAATTTATTGTATTTATTCATTGAAAGTAATACAACGTAAAAAAATAAATAAAGAATCAAAGCTAAAGGATAGATAAATAAAAGATAAATTGAAACTTGAGAAACTCTCTCATCATATTTGATTATTTGTTACTAACAGGTAATTAGCATTTGCAAACTGTATTGTCCAGCGATTCAATGCACCAATAGGGATTATGCATCAAGAGACGTCGATTTTGATTTCACAAGAACAGCAATATACCAGCAGATTATTAGATTATAATGTAATAGCAGATTCAATTAAGAGCCCGATCAAATGTAATCGTGATATAAATATTTATCGATTAGTACATAAATTAGGCATCGCAAATCGAAAGTACTTTCCCATTTTTAATTCTTCATTTTACATTAATAATTCAATTAATCCTTCTTTTTTAATTCACGAGATAGTATTTTCTCTTTCTCTCTCTCTCTCTTACTAAATTTATTTATATGTTATATATCAACTTCCACTTTCAAAGTCATTCACATATGTTGGATTTACATCGTGCTCGTTTCAAATAGCGCACGCGTCAATGAACCATACAAATTCTCGAATGCGACAATTTAATCCCAACGAGCCATAACGCGAGCAATCATAACGCGCTCATCGAAATTGCGTGGCTGCGTGTGAAATGCGCCGATTCCCGGGGACCTGGAGAGCAGCCCGATGAACCGCGAAAGCTAATTAATATCTTCGGGAAGTCGGGGATATGTATTTCGCCTTTCAATTAGATTGAACGTGTGCCTATCCTCCTAGCATGTACATACGCGTGCGTTGTCTATGTCGCACACTCTGGCTCAACCATATATATAATATATATATATATATATATATATAATATATATATATATATATGTATATAAATATATATATGTATGTCTAGATGTATATGTATGCGCGTAAACGTGCACGTGACGTGGAACAAATGGCGATATTAATTACTGCGATTTGCCATCTCCGATACTGAAATCGACCCCTATTAATCTGAGTTTACACCTTTCGTTCGCCTACACCTTGCTTGCCTATGCCTCGTGTGAGATAAATTAATTCTTACTTAATTCTATTAATAACATCCTTTAACTTAATTTTTACAATCTGTTATCATTCATATATGTTTCTTTGTAAAAATTAATAATGTTTTTTATGTTTACAGTAAACATTGTTTTTCTTTTTTCTAAGGCATAGATATACAATTTATTTAAATATTTTCATTTCTTCTAATAAAAATTCAGCTAATTTAATCTTTGTTTTTAATTTATTATTATCTTTTAAATGCTTTTCTTTAAAACCATTTAACGTCATCAATTCTTTATGATGCACATTTTTTTCTTTAATTGTTTGTTGTTTATGTTTAAATTTTACTTCTGCTAGGTAATTGTCGTTTACTTTGTAATTTTACTTTTGCTAACTATCGTATCATATTGCAATTTCACTGCTAATTGTCGTTCTCGTTCAATTATATTTTTTATTCTTATATTTTTTATATTATCTTTAGTTTCAACAAATTTTTGTTTCTTTATCGTGTCTTTGCTATTTCCAAATAATATCTGCTATGATCTCTGAAAAATAGGATCTTCGATGTTCACATCAAATAATTAAAGTGTATAAGTTAAAGATATAATTATATATTAGAAATATGTATATTAGGATTTATTATATTTATTCTCCATTATTTTTTTACTTTTTTTGGAATAGATAAATATATAAATATTAATTTATACCTATATAAATTAATAGACAGATATTTATTGCATATTTATCTAAATCTTTTTTTATAATATATAAATATATATAAAAAAATTGTTATATTTTGTTATATTACTTGAGAATCACATATGTATATCTTTGAAGAACGAACTAGCTTCAATATTTCATTGTTTGTTATTTCAAGAGAGATTTTATTGTATAGTTTTTTTGATCTCTAAAAATTTCTATGCTGTTCTGTCTATACATTTTGCAATAATTACTTTTGATATAAAATTCAGTAAAGTAGACAATCATTTACAATAAAAAAGGTTTTTCTGTTTACTTTGCAAAATACAAATCCAATTTAGCTTTGCACACATATATACACAATTCAATTTAGTAGAATGAATAATTTCTTCTTATAAAAATTTTATTTATTTTATTGAGTCCCTTAGGGTTAGATATTTCCCAAATAAAAATATTTACAACTGTTCCAAACTTATGCTAATTTAACCTATGTATATTTCAGCCTATAACTTATCTTAATATCACACGCAGATGTGTACACTGTCACGCTGAATCCGATACCCTACCCACACATTTATGTTATAAAAATATATATAAAACAAGCTTCTTAAAGCTATTTTAAAAATTATTACACATAATTGAGAAAAGTACACTTTTTTCTTAAATAAATTAAAAATTATTTCTTAGAAAATTATACAAAAATTTTCAATCATGCTGTGGATTAAAATTTTAATAAAAAAAGCTCAAGAGATTTCATAACAATCCTTTGCAAGTAGTCGCGACATTTCTTGCTTTTCTGCATTCGCATATACCATAAATGCAATAAGATACGAGATATAACGGGAGCATCTTCTACAAGAGTATTGTATAATTTTTCACAGCGACATTGAGACACGGGTCAAAGAAACCAGTCTTAGAGACTATGTCAGAGTGAATAAAGTCAAACGTACGTACACGATAGGAACACCAGAGAGTGAAATATGACGGCAAGGTTGGGTGGTGTACGGGTCAAGGATAGGATATGGCTCGGAATAAAACGACTCTTCGTACTACCCTAACGCAATTTTCTCTTCTTTCGATCCTCTCGAACCGCGCACTCATAACTCGGTAAAGTGGAATATCTGGAAAAGTCTGTTTCGTTTCATGTTCTCCGAGCCGATTGTTTTTTTTCCCCTCCTACCATTCATCGCAGAAAAGCTTTTAAATTCTTGACCAAATGGATTAAACGTTTGCTTTAAAAATAGATTTCGCGATTTATGTTATTTCTTTCGCAAAGTATTCTTTTCTTTATTAACTTGAAAATAATTATCGAATAATTAATGTTTCTTTTTTTCTCCTTAGTTGTAAGATTTCTCTGCCGAGATTTGCATCTCTCAAGAAATCGAATAACTCAGTGCTCCAAACCGTCAAGGTGCAAACATTTATTAGCGGTTTTATCGTGACATGTATTCAATTTTCTTCACGCGAACAAATACCTACGATAATCGATAAGATAGCAAGTAGTTTCCTAGAAACATCAATAACAGCATCGTGATGATCGACATATTGTTCAATGTAGAAGGTAATAGGCAATTTCAGTATCAAATAAGCTAATATATCAATATCATTACTCAAAGTCTCCAATCGTGATACCAAACTAAGATGGGAAAACATCCTTTTCCGCTCATATTTCACATCTTGAATACAATCTATATATAGTATTTAACTATAGTATCTTGAGAATAGAATACTCCAATGAAGAGTCTATTTAATGCGACTTTGTAAGCAAATTACTAGTAAAACGTTAGTTAATAAAACAATATTGTAATTTGTTATAATCATATTTATTTTAATCTCTTAAGAAAATTATTTAAATAAATATATATAATAGGTTTAATTATTTTAAAATTTTTAAACTACTATAATTATTTAAAACTTGTACGTATCGTAATATTCATAATATTTATAAGTTATAATTTAAGAAATATAATTGGAAAATGTAATTTAATATTGAAGTAATTTAAAAGTATGTATTTTTATATTGTAATATAACATTTTAAACTATTAATTTAAAAAATTGAATATTATATTTACTACTAAAGCGACTTTTTATTTTATCAAGCGTACTATTTTGGATGTCATTAATTTGTACTTAATTAAATAAATGCAGTGTATGAAATTTTGCTTAATAACGTTAAAATAAAAATACAAATTTGCAATTCTGAAAAATAGAGTAACTAAATAATAAAAAAAAATAGAAAAGAATTGAGTTAGATAATAGAACTTTGAATATAAAAACCGCATACAAAGCGGAACGTGGACTTGATAAAGCCGATAGCGATTCATCACATTTAACCTTATTCACAATAGAGAGCTAGCTAGCCACTGGAGCTAGCCAGCCGGCAGATTAACAAAAAAGAGGGAAAGGCACGAAAGGAAGAAGCAGAAAATTACTCGCTGGTTCCAGCGAAATTGAAGCGTGAACTTCATCGACCAACTCACACATGATGCTCCATTCTCACCGTCATACATTCGCTGCCTTTGTCTCCAGAAACTGATGCAGTATCACATGTGTAAAAGTAATATCTGGTATGCGAGCACCAGTCAAAGGGATCCCCCACCTTTGAATTATAAGGCCTGGGTAGGTTAAACGCGCGCGCGAATGCGCTCGAGAGTAAGGTCGAAAGAGGGTACCAAAGGGTATGGGAGAGAAAGTGCGACAGGAAGAGCGTCGCGAGAATATGAAGCGGACTGCATGCATATCTGCGCGTATATGCGCGTGTCGGCGACAGAGGTTTGATAAACGTCTCTCCCTGCAACCGCCCGTCCTCGACCCAACAGTCTTCCCTCGCAATCATCTCACCGTCGCAGTATTCATAAACTACTCAGACAATGTCGGAAACTTTGCGTCGCGGACCGACGATGCTCTGATACGAAATAATAGCCACCGCATAGTAATGAAGATCACGAATCTGACCTGTACTACGATTCTATATATGTATATAAAAGGATTTCTCTCTCTCTCTCTCTCTCTCTTCTCCGCTATACTGTTTGTGAGAATTCATCTGTATAACAGAGCATGAAATAGCACTTCATGAAATATAAGATTTTATTGTTTAGATATTTAAAAACTGTAATGTGTCTCATAAGAAGATCAAAAACATATCTTTTCCTAAAAAAATTAATATGTAAGAAAAGTAATCTAATGAATAATATTGCAGATTAAGTTGAGTGTTAAACATATCAAAGCAGACAATGTGTAACGTTAAGAGAGATAATGCTAGGAAGGATCAGAAGTCAAAAAGTCAACAATAAATTTAAAAATTATCTATAAAATAAGTTAAATGGCAAATTCATAATATGAGATTATTAGATAGCCGAGAAAAAAATGAGTATAATATAATCATATGTAAATATACACAATTAGAATAATTATAAAGAGATTTGATAACATATGTAATTTTATATGATCATATATATAATAATATTTAAAATTTTTATTTTTATTCAATTATATTTGCTTAAATCTGATTGTATATGAAAACAGATCTAACCAAATATGATTATATGTATAAAGATAAGGTCATATGACGCCAAATTTCGGATATTATATATGATCAAATCATATCGCGTCAAATTTTAGATTTAATTATATACGGACAAATTATATTACATATGGTCAGATCGCGCTAAATTTTGGATTGAATTATATATAATCATAATAAATATATCTTTTCTAGCGGGTTCTTATCTTAATAAATATAATACAGTACCGGCCAAAAATATATCACTTTTTAGTAAATATATCATTTTTGAGTATAATTTTATTCAAAGTGCATGGATATTTATAACATCATAATATATGTTTTGATAGTAAATACAACTTAGCGAATAAAATATTTTTCATAAAATAATATAAAAACTTAATTTTAATAATATAAAAAATTAATTTTATAAGTGAGTAAATTAAATTAAACTTATGCTCAAAAATCCTAAAGGTGATATATTTTTGGCCGGTACTGTATATATATATATATATATATTTATTTATTTAATTATTTATTTATTTATTAAGATAAGTACCCGAGAAAAGATAAATTTATTGTGTATATATATTATACATATATAAAAGCCTATATCTCTTATATTATAAAATGTTTGTTTACAATTGTACGTGCTCTGTTCTTTTCTGATTCAATCATTTGTAATCAGGGAAAGTCATTACCGTTATGTTAACTTAGACAAACCGGTCGAGTGTTGATTTTGAGAGAGCAGATATATGGACCGATGGGCCGCGCGTGAACGGAAGTGGAAGCTGACGCGCAGGGAACAGGCTAAAATAAATAAACCCCATAATTCACGTTCAACAGTTACGAACGGTTCAATTCGCGATTGGAACTGGTCCAATGGCATAGGGTGATGTAGGGGGTTGAGAACGCGGTAATGGAGAAGGGGGATGCATTACGCGCGCGCGAGACTAGCGCAAACAACTCGATTTCACTAGCGGATCGAGCGTAAGCTTTCTCCAAAATAATTAATTTAAAAGACAGTATTTCCTGCCGCGGGCTTTGCACCTGCATAATCTCGTCGCATACTTCCATTGCCGATCCACACTTCCTTTCTTTTCCTCACCCTCGCTACCGGTTGAAAATAAGTGGATTACCTTAACTTGATAAAGCGGGGATCACATTTTATCGCGTTAAAAGGAAAACCTTCCATTTCCCCTCTCTCTCTCTCTCTCTCTCTCTATCTCTCTCTCTCTCTCTCTCTCTCTCTCTCTCTCTCTCTCTCTCTCTCTCTCTCTCTCTCTCTCTCTCTTGTATTGGCGCGCGCGCACGCGTCCGCCTGCGAAATCATTAATTTCTCTCTGCTCCTGATCAGAGCACGCTCGGCTTCATTCGCTCTCTCTTGTGCGACCTGATTCCCAACTACTTCCGATCTTTATTTCTCACGCAATCATTCATTGCGTATGTACGTATTATATTTTAGCGCGTAACAAATAACAATATTCCATATATATATTTCTGACATAATAACATTATATTATCTTATATTTTTATACAAAGGCAGAAAATTTTTTTTCTTCCACAAATTATAAAATTTGTCTTACTCATTAAATTCGTAAATATAAGTATATGATAATTTTTAATTCGCATCGAGAAACGAGCTAGCATCATAAATAGAAAGACAGAGAAATCATATACACTTAATTTCACTTTGCACTTTGCTATCTCGTTTACCGTTGGCGTTTTCGTCGCAACCGCGGGCGTAACCGGTGTACGTGCATCGGATGCACACGTAATGCACACTCCATCAGTACAGTTGCGATTAAGTTGAGAGTACTATCACCAGAGTACAACAAAAAATAGAAGAGAGAGAGAGAGAGAGAGAGAGGGAGGGAGGAAGAAAGTTATGCGAAACAGGTGATTATCACTTTGTCGCGTGAAAACTCGCTTACTCTCTGAATAATTCTGGTCAACCATCGTTTATAGCATGCGCGCTCACGTGTGATAATAGACAATTCAGAAGAAATATCTTCAACTACTTGCGTCGCTCCAATTTGTAAACGACGAGGTTTTGCTAAACTGGCGCTTTCATCTAAAATTTTGATACCTGTGGTCTTCGTTGCATTAATGAAATTTGTAGAGAAATCCCAAGGGAGTTTTTCAGATAAAAAATAACGCCAAGGTTAGGTTACACAATATTGTAAAAGATATTCCGAGGATTAACGAGAAGTACTGGATGTAGAGTAGGCAGAATTTACATTCATCGTATATTCTTCTGGCTCACGAGACAAATTGTCTCTGTAAAAGAGGGATTCATGCATTCGCCATTATTCTTTAGCAAGAGAAAAAAAAGAGAGCGAGAGAGAAAGAGAGAGAGAGAGAGAGAGAAGAATAATCCGTAATCTCATCCTAATGAATGTCTAGTTAAATTCAATCGTTTAAGAGTTTATAACATTTTCAGCGCGCAAGTTACGGAGGAGCCAGTCTTCGATGAAACTTCTTTCATTGCGCACTATTGCCCACTCCGCCGCCATACTCAATTATGATATTAAACTTCTCGCTGACATGGATACGAAGCAATTTCGCGGGATTAAAGTTCCATACAAGTTCACAAATAGCGTTGCTTTTCGTAAGACGCGGGAAATGAGAGGCTTTTCCAGGAATGCTTTGCGGCGGCGTTTATTCGCGATGGTGAATAATTTCTTTTGAGGCGCGCATCTAGAGTTGGATCGAAACTACACCGCGAATAAAAATAATGATGCATCCGTAGCATTGAATAAAGAAACGAAATAAAATAACTCGCTCGCTTGCAACGTAATACTCAATATTTCACGGAATTATCTGTAACATTACGTAACTGAAAGAGTATTATATCATGATCATCTCTTAGTGGAGAAACGTGACAATGGATGAAGTATTATACCAAGACGGATACAAATCGGGGTTGCAGTAGATCCATCTGTCGCATAAACAAATACAGATAAGCCGATACCGAGATTTGAATGAACGGAGCCTGAATAAATTTATCTTCAAATTCGTTCGACATATCGATTTCTCGTAAGAGTCGTCGGATGAACGAAGAAACGGGCGCACAATTGTGAATCTGATTTTATTTTAACATTTATTTTGGATTATAAAAGCTTAACTTAAATATATTTAACATTATATATTTTTATTATAGGGGAACGTGGGGTAGAACGGCACCGCGGGGTACAATGGTGCAGAGTCCGATATCTTTTTACAGAGATGCTACCATGTCATGAAATATGTTGCAATTATTGCTATTAGGTGTCTCTTTCTGCGTGCTGTTATTAGTGGTCGCAATATTTTTAGTTGAAAGTTGTTATAAATTATTTAATGCACTTGCTGTGCTCTCCGCGACTGATTGTGAGTTGTAATTCTTCGATATATTTACATAAGGTAAACAATGATAAAATTCTATTTTTTATTACCGTAAATACATTTATGTTTTAAAATGATCTTTTCTTATTAATTTCGTACTATGTCTATGTAAATATTGATTAATTATAATTTTTTATATGATCAAAAGTAAATAAATACGTTTTGAGGCTTAATGAAATATTAGCCCACGAAATGTTGTACTTTTTATTTTTATATTAGAGAAAGAAAGAGAGTATACATAGATGCTGTCTTTCAAAATTATTACATTAAAGGATTTGTTTTAAAGAGAAAAATATTTATTATAACAAGAGAATTGTTTTTATTTATTAATTTATAATTATCATTTAAAAATACAAATTTATATTCTTATGTTCTATATATCATATTATAATATACAACTTTTAAGAAGTTTTAGACATCAATGTTAATGAAATAAACAAGTTTTGGAGGTAGTCCATTATACCCCGCACGAAAAGCATATCATGGAAATCTAGGCTTTTACTAAATCAATAATCTCGTCTATTTAAACTATTATTTTATAATAAACTTGTGTTTTTTCTTATAGTGGATATTCCAAGGAGTATTTTTAGTAAAAAAAAAATCGATTTATTTTTTTTTAATATGTTGAAAACTTACTCAATGCTTACGTTGGCCGTTCTACCCCACGTTCCCCTATATTTAATTTATTTTTATATTTATTACAACATTTACTAAATACATATCTTAATATTAATTATTGTGAATTAAATTAGTCAATAACGATTAGTATTTTCTGATTGCAATATTGTTTTAATCATGTTTTAATAAATTTTGTACGTGGATTAGGTATATAAATATTATAAGATAAAGATATTTTACTTATAACATTGAGTTAAATGAAAAAAAAACTACTATATTTTTATTGCTCTATATTATAATATGTTATAATATAGACCAATTAAATATTATAGTAGTTTTATTATTGGTCTATATTATAGTATACCTAATCCACGTGCTAAATTTATTAAAATATGATTAAAACAATATTGCAATTAGAAAATACTAATCGTAATTGATTTTTCCTTCTTCTCCAATATTGTAACATTCATAATTTCAAATAAAATAATTCTTTTAATGTTACATTAGAATATCCGCTTAACTGTTTAAGGAACAAGTTGAAGAAGGAAATCTTAAATCTTTATTGAATTAATAAAAAGACACTTGTCGTACTATTTGCATACGTGTCATCACAACCATTTGGCCTTAAATTCTTGCGTTAAAGAATCCCGGAAGCAATAATATTCACACCTCGCCTGACCCATCGTGCACGAACGACGACTACGGTTGTACTTTCTCGTCGATAATCCTCCATCCACATTCACTGTTCTCCGTAGCAGACCGGGTTCTATCTATCTACGTAGGGTAGTTTATTATTCATTGAGGTTGCATCCCCAACGCGGATAAACGGCGCATTGTTTATGCATTAGCCTGTAGCCTGCCTGCCTAACCTCTCGATCTGGCCATTGAGTTGATTCTGCCTTTTCCCCACATTCCGCGTCATCAAACTTTCTCACCTAATTGTTCCCGCGTACGCGGAATTTCCATTAAATTATAAACGTGGCACTTTGTTCTAATTTGTATCAGGATTATCTTGTTATTATTACTTAAATTTAGACAATTTTTTAGAGTTGCTTCGAGTAAGAAAGTTAGCAGGGTGGTTTTATGTACCAAGAACTGATATAATAACGCATAATGCGAAATATAAAATGTACGAGATGAAGTTTTCTCAGAGTTTACTAAGTCGGCTTTGTCTAAATCGCTATAATGCTGCTACACAGATTACATCTAACATGCTTCGTAAGAGCAATCCCTCGTTAAACCGGCTCAGCTTCCTCGATTCGGCAGCAGTGTGGCGATAGACGGATAGGAAATGTGATCGTGCCTCTATCACCGGTTTAAATCGAAGTTCCAATAGTTCGTATGGTATGATGATTAATGGCGAAGGTCTGTCCTAGACAATTCAAATATAAAATGCACCATGGAACTAAAGGAATCTCTAAGCGAGAGATTGTATGAATAAAATAACCATTAATTTTCGCGAATCTATAGCCTGCCGTATAAAATTTGCAACAAGATACCTTTATTCTCACAGTGCAATTATATTGAAAATGTAATAATAAAATGTTCGACAAACAGTCAAAATATAAAATAAATGTAATAAGTAATTTAATCATATTTATGAAAGAAAGATTTAAATTGTATGTAATTCTCGAATAAATAAACTCCTCCATAAAAATTAAAAGAATACCTAATTTTTTTTTTTAAAATAGGTCAAACAAAATATTCGACACATAGTAAAAATATAAAATAAATGTAATAAGTAATTTAATCATATTCATGAAGGAAAGATTTATATTCTATATAATTTTCGAACAAATAAACTTCTCCGTAAAATTTAAAAAATACTTAATTTTTCTTTAAAAAAAAAAGTCAAGTTTTTGTAATTTTGTTAAAAATAAACAAAATTTAAATAAAAAAAAAACAGAGTTTTAAAGTTTAAACCTTCTTTTGAAAGTCACTACGCTTTTTGCGTTTCTGTAGGTTCGTAATTTTTACATATAGAGAATGACACAAACAAAATGGAAAATTTTCGTTTTACTTTGAGTTTGTCATTCAAAAAAAAAAACAAACTTTTCTTTACAAAATTGTTTTTTAAAAATATTTCTAATATCTTTAATAAGTTATCGTGGATAAATAAAAAAAAAGCATTTTGACTTTAATTGCTCAAACAACTTTGTTAAAAATAATTGACCCGCAATTAAAAAATGCAGATTCTTAAAGTTAAAATTTTGCTTTATCGAATGGTGACAAACAGCGAATGATTACATACTGACTATTGACTATCGAGGAGTTCTATCAAATAGTGTAGTTGCTAAACTTTTTTAAAAATATTTTTAAAAAATATGTATACATGTATGTAAAGAAATGAAAATAACGAAAAAAATAACAATTTTTTTTTTTTTGACTTAGAAAATAATGTAGAACAATAAAAAAATTTAGTCTTTATATTCTTTATACTTCTAAGTATCTTGAATTTGAAAAAAATTGTCGAATAATTATGAAATTTTTTCATGATGATCACTATATTTTTATCTAAAAAAAACAACAACAAATTGAAGTAAAGAGAAAGTCACATGGTTGGATTTACGAATTACATATTTTCTCAAATTTTGATAAAACAAAATTAAAAATTAAAAATTTTTTTTTATTCTTGATGACATTTACAATTAGTAAAAGTCAATGATGACTGACAGTGTACTAAAAATTAATTTTTTAATTAATTAAATTTTATCTTTTATTTTTTTTATTAAATTAAGCTATTTTATAATTTCTTGTTGTTTTGTTCCATAAAACCATAATCATCATGAAAAAAATCTCATAGCTATTCGGTAAATTTTTTTCGAATTCAGGGAACTTAAAAATATAAACAAAAACGTAAAAAATAAATTCTTTTGTTGTTGTATACAATTGTTTTCTAAGTCAAAATAAAAAAGAAATGTAAAAAAAGGCTATAAATCACTCATTTTTATGTTATTTTTATGCATTTGCATCATGTTTACATGTTTTCTAAAAAAATTTGACAAATACATTATTCAATAACGCATAGTTTTAGTTTTAAGAATCTGTTTCTTTATTTACAATACGATAATTTTTAATAGAATTATAAGCAATCAAAGTCCAAATATTCATTTTTAATCCTCGATAACTCAATAAAAAAATCTTAGAAACAATTATTTTCATCAATTTAAAGACAGTCATTTTATTAAGAAAACTTTAATTTTTTACATTAGTAAGTCAAAAATTCTCGCAAATTACTTTTTGATAGGCTTACAAACTAATAAAATTTCTCATTTTGTTTAGCTCATAATTCTCTATATATGTAAATTATCTAACTTACAGAAACGTAAAAATAATAGTGATTTTTCGAAAATAAAAATTTTAAGCTTTAAAATTCTTTTTCTTTGGATTTAAATTTTGTTTATTTTTAAATAAGTTGCAGCTGACTAAGTTTTGCCTATTTTTTTAAGAAAAATTAGGTATTCCTCTAATTTTTTCAAAGACTTTATTAAGAGAAAAAATATATAAAAAATGTTACCTTTATATAATTTTATATATAAACAAAAAGTGAAAAAAGCTCTCTTTCATTATATAAACTTAAAATATTATATATTCTATTTTTATTTTTATTAAAAGATGTAATTACTTCTTTATAATAACATTGTCTGCTTAAAATATGTAAATAAACTTACACGAATACAACGTATATTTTTAGATTAGCAAATTTTTTACTTTCCTTGCTTTGTAGACTCTGTTTATTAAACTGTTGAGTTTTTAGCATATTACATTGTTTTTAGCATGTTAATTTGTTTTATACGTACGCCGTCTTTAATTTTTATGTACAGCCTGGGCTTCCTTATTTATCCGAAAATTCATATCAAGATCGTGAGAGGAATAAAATCTAGAATTGCTTCATCAAATTATTATGTACTTTCGCAATTATATAACCCTATTGTTTTTTAATCATACATTGTTATGAACCGCACACATTTACATAATTGTATGCGTATTTCGGTTTTTGCATACATCCACTGTGTTGTGTTTAATATTTTGATATCAGCTGCTTTCGAATGCATCGTCCATTACAATGCATATAAGTAAACTTATTCCATGGAACGCATTTTAATTCATTTTATACTGCTCATGTTTGTTTAAATATACAGCATATTCACATTAAACAATAGGATAATTATATCTAATAAAGCTCTAAAAATGATTTTAAAAAATTAAAAACGTAACACCGATCTCTGAGTAAACCAAACTATTTATAAAATGGATATTATATTATTTTAAAATATGTATAGCACCACACTTTTTTGTAAAAAAAATTTTTAACAAATAAATGTAATTACAATAATTTATAATAAGAAACGTAGATTTTAACAGCTTATATATTACTGAATACAAAGATACCAAAATCTTATCAATTTCTACTTATTCACGTTGAAATTCTTTTAAATATATTTTTATGTAATCTAAGTAATTAATTTAATATTTATATCTACATTAAAAATTTATTTATTAAGATGGAGTTGAAATGTCGGTAATTAAAAGTATTGAAATAAAGTTTTACAAAACAATATATGATCAGTCAAAATTTATTTTGTATAAATTTGCGTGCAGTATTTATCATTCTATACCTATTCTACATCTATCTTCATCTCAATATCTGTCTATATACAGCCTAAACTACCGTATAATCTTTTAAAAGCGGATTCTCTAGGAAATTTGGAGATGATTTTTTCCTGAGCGAAAATGTCGAAAGAAGTCATTATTTTTTGCCATTATTATTTTTATAATTAAGCTTTAAATTAAACCAATCCTAACCTATATAAACTTTTTTCAGTCTACCTTAAAATTACACAAACAAGCTATATAGATTTTATTCAACCATACATAAATATTGTTTGTTCATATTGAAAATGTGTGACCCCTTTATTTTAACATTATTCAATCTTGAACAAACGCAATAGTTGTTAAACTTGCATTGAACTGTTTGTAATGTTCTACTATACAAACGCAAAACCACAAACACCTGAGGCAAAATCAAGGAAATACATATTTCGGTAAATAATATATATTACCTTTAAGGTATACATACATATTTACACACACATACACACACACACACACACACACACACACACACACACCATATACACACTATTTTGTAGATTTTTCACTAAAAGAATCTATATAACTAAAAATATTTGTTTATATTTCAATATTATATATACATATGATATGTGTGTGTGTGTGTACAGAGTGCTTTGAAATCACACACCGTATAATATTTTAAAAGCAGATTTTCTGGTTAATTTTGGAGGCAATTATCCTCAACAAAAATGTTAGACATCAATAAGTTTTTAGTTAGACGCGATTGAGAAAGAAGAATTTAAAAAAAAACTAGACTTTTTTGTGAAGCTAAAAAAGATTAACACAATTACATTCTTTAGTTAATTTTAGATGCAGTTTACTTTTATAAAATTTTAATTTAAAGCTTAATTATAAAAATAATAATGGCAAAAAATAATGACCTCTTTCGACATTTTCGCTCAGGAAAAAATCATTTCCAAATTTTCTAGAGAATCCGCTTTTAAAAGATTATACGGTAGTTTTAGGCTGTATATAGACAGATATTGAGATGAAGATAGATGTAGAATAGGTATAGAATGATAAATACTGCACGCAAATTTATACAAAATAAATTTTGACTGATCAGATCTAATGGGTTTATTTGATTTTACTCTTTCAATTTTATTTAAGATCTTTTGTGCTGACAAAACAAATGAAAAAAAAAAAACAGAAGAAACTTCTGTTTTCGGTATACGTCGAATTTTTGATACTCAAAAGAATACGTGGCGCGCATACGAGCTTGCAAGCGTGAAGATACGGTTGAAGTACACGCGACAGAAAGTCGAGAGAGCCACAGATTTTCCTCAGTCAATCTCGATTTTCAAACGTCGCTGCACGTTTTTGTAGCCGGTAACCGAGGGCACAATCTCGGTCGCAAAGTTTGCTCTTGGCAAAACAATAGTTTCGGCCGGTAATCCCGGACTGTGTTTTTTTTAATCTGAAAGAACATCGGGTACGCCGCTGATTACATTGCATAGCAATCTTAGTTTTTATTGCTTCTCGAGATTGGTGGAGGTGTGGATTGTATGTATGTACATCCCACAAATGGATATCGAGGTCAGACTGTGAGACGACCTGCATTATATACACCATCACGTGTAATCTCAAGAAAAGTAAGAACGCGCGTGTGAATCGACAAAAGAGAGACATTATTTTGACCCGTCACCATCAATCGTTTAATATACGTATCTAAATAAGACGTAAATAATGATGTGAAAATTTGTTACACTAAATCTATTCATCATAAAAATTTTAATGTATAATATAATATCGTTTTTGTGCTATAAATTCTAAAAAATTATTTTTAAATATTGTTAAAAAATTATAATTGACGTGAATAATGGCAATTATCTGTCGAATTATTCATATTATCTATTTAAACAGCAAACATTAATTTTCTGAAATATTAAAACAGTAGCTATATTTGTGTTACAAGTTCAGCGTGCAAATATCACATTGATATTCTGTAGAATAAAAAATATTGGAAAAATATAGTTTGCCCAAGTGATAACAGAGAAGCCATAAAAAAAATTGGATTGCATCGACTGACCACATCAATCGACAACCGCGATTCACTGTTTTAATTAATAATCTAGGAAGGATGGTATATAACAAAATGTTACTGAATCGAAAAAATTTCTACATTGCAAAATAGAACAGCGATGCATTGACGGCACATAACGACGTTGCTACGACTCTGCAAATTCAACAACGTAGCATGTGATCTACCGATTCTCATCAGGACTCCCTTCAATTTCTCCGAGAACAATATCTGGAGCCTTAGTGTTCACGTGTCTGTTAGTTAGTGAACTACAGACGCTATATTTATCACCTTCCTCGCCCTTTACCCCAGTAATAATTAATTACTCCGAAAGACCTTTTAAGTCGTGTCGGTCGCGATGCGACGTAATTATCGCAAATAGTCTCATAATGACGCGAAATTTATGCACACTGTGACAAACTTACGTATCGAGGTGTCATTAAAACACATCTAATGTTCAAAGATTTTCCATAAATTTCCTGATAAGGACTAACAATTTCAAGGAAAGTCGAATCATATATATCAAATAAATCGATATGACGCTTTTATTTCCAATATTAGATACTGTCGCTTTTTATTCTGCAACTAAATATTTCACATTAATAAAAAAATGAAGATAATTTATTTCCAGAAATATCCTATAAATCTTTTTTATATCTTTACCTTCTTTCATTATTCAAAATTGCAATATGTTTAATTTAAAATAATTTATTTTAAATTAATTTAATTTAAAATAATTTATTATTAATTCCATATTTTTTATAAATATTCCTTTTACTACTGTTAATAATGCAATTTTTTAAAACATTCCTTTTACTACTATTAATAATGCAATTTTTTAAAACATTCCTAGTGCTAATATTAATAATGCAATTTGCAAAATCTATAGTTTTATAAAATTTCAGTTCTACTTTTTTGTTGAAATTGTTTTATTCTTTATAAAGGCATTTTTAATCATCAAATTTATCAACAGCAATATCTAAAGTAATCGATATAAGCATAAATTCTAGAATATTATAATATATTATCAGAATAATGTTAGAGAGAGAGAGAGAAAGAGAAATCCTCTTGTCATAGTTACTAAGTTACGCTAAACAGTTCAGGCGAAATCTGGGCCAACTCCTTCATGAAAATTGCTCCGCTGGGAAACGACAAATGAGAATCGATCGTTTCATTAAACTCTCATTGTCAGTATGAAAAAAAAAGAATTCAACGGCAAAGTCATTCACATTGAAACCGATACGCGCGGACGTCGCTCAGAAAAATAAAGTACGCAGATTCCCGCGGTAATGAATCAATCGGATTACGCACAGTTTGCGAGCACAAATTGAAGCGTGCATGATAGAAATCAAGGAACACAAATGCTCCGCTTATCAACCAGAGCACATTGATATGTGGTTAAAGAATGCAACGTTGAACAATGTTGTATGACACAGCTATATAAATATCAGCGAGA
The DNA here is from genome assembly GCF_047496725.1 of Anoplolepis gracilipes. NCBI lineage: Eukaryota > Metazoa > Arthropoda > Insecta > Hymenoptera > Formicidae > Anoplolepis > Anoplolepis gracilipes. Next base: position 21,530,312 of record NC_132970.1, on the reverse strand, counting down.
TAAAAACGTGGCTTTAAATGAAATGCACGCGCGCGCATGCACATACGCACATAAAACGAATATTCACACCATTTTCAATGTGGAATTAATGGTTTCGTAAGTAATGAATGAAAATTACGCTTAAACGCACACCGATTCTCGTTCCCCGGACTATCTGGAAAAATATGAGAGCATCGTATTGCGGATTTGATAGTCGAATTAAATTCTGTGTGAGAGTTATCCGTAAATTAATCGCTCTTAGCTTAGTTTTATGAACATATAAAATTTAATGAAAAGTTAAATCATTTATATCATCATGTATTTCGAAATCCCGATTAATTGCATACAATTACAAATAGCGTTTGCGTAAATTGTATCAAATAATTAAAACAATAAATTGAAAATAATTGGGAAAGCTGTCTAGGTTGAGAGGAAATGGGACGAAAGCTATTTTCTCGTTGTTATTATTATTATTATTATTATTATTATTATTATTATTATTATTATTATTATTATTATTATACATTGAAATGGCAGATTTAATCTATAAAAACTAGTTTCGTAATTTTGATGTAAATAAAAGAAGTTTTAGTTAACCAACGTACCCTAATTTTCTCCATTAATTGCATTTAGTTAAACGCATCTATAATTAAAACAGATGTAGTTAAGTAGTTAAAATTAAACTAGAAAAAAGGAGCCTGATATTTATAGCGTCGCAGAGTATTTTTAATTATTTACTCTATTTCTTACGAACACTTGTAATTTTCTCTCTCTCTCTCTCTCTCTCTCTCTTTCCTGTGCCATGTCGATCGGAAAAGTAATCTAACGTGTCAATGAGAAAAATCGCACGAACGAGATGGACGTCCCATCTTTCGAAACGATGCATACGCGTTACTCGTCGTTTTCTTCGACAGATTCATTCACTCGTTGTCTGATTCGTCTATTTGCTGCCTTCGAGAATATTTCATTATCGCTATTTCTCGACATCACAGAGACGAGAAATCGAGATAAAACATTATTTACTGGAATACTATTATACTATATACTTATTTTATTTGCTTGATTATTTCTTTCTAATATAATTATATATTTCTATATTATACATATATATTTCTAAGATAATTATTGAAATGTTAAACTAAACTGATGCGAAAAATACTTTAATATCTTTATAAAAGAACTAAGATTGTTTATGAAGTTATGTAATCTTTGTGCGTTACAATTAAAAACATTTCGATTTGAGATACGGTTATAAATCATAAGTATTATAGATAATTTACTTTGCATTATATCTTTCGTATTATATTTTTTTTAATAAAATGCAACATTTGTTAAACGTAAACAATATTATTAAATTTTAAAAATTTATAGTTTTACGATATAACAGAATAGTTGAAACGTGTATTTGATATGCAGATTGTTTCACACATTTGTTATTTACGAAAAACCTTGAAAATATCGAGATTGCTGTTACAGTTTGTTAAATTGTTTATTAATTTCATGGATGTTGAATGTAGCAACTTTAATTGATAAAGGCTGAGGCGCGTAACATTGCATGAGTTGGATCCATTAATAATCATGTAAAATAGCGAGGAAATATACGAACGTCACATACAACAATTCGATGAAAAAGATTTAATTTCCGATACAGTATACTATATGTGTGGTTAGTTTTAACAACGTCATTTTCAGCGCAATAATATTTTCAACAAAATTTGTAATATTTTGTTCTCACATGATATCTTGTTACAAAAAATCACCGATAATAGGTATGAAAGCATAAATGGGTACATTCATTGAATCAGTACGTGACAAAAGGATAATGATATGCTCAATCGCAACAGCAGAAAATATCTCTACATTATGATTAATAAATGTATGCAACCCAATAATAATCAACTACATTGTCAAGATAGTTGCTCACCGGTCTTCACAGTTGGAGACGCCGATGGTTGTGCACACAGGGCATGCGTGCTCCCTAAGAGCGCCAGAATGACGCGAAAAAACTTCATACTGGTCATCGTGAGTGGCTATTTCATCAAAATCCTGAAATGCACAAAGTAATAACTTTTTATAATTGTCATGCTTAATTAATAAATAATAAAAAAGAAAAATGTATTGTTATAATTAAAAAAGATGAATATTGATGGATTAAAGAATGATGTATTAATAAATAATTTAGTTATCTATTTATCTCTTATAATTATTGTAATTTGGTTGAAAATAAGATTACATATATCTATTCAATGCTTATATAATTATAAAATATAAGAATTATTTTTATAAAAATATTTGCGATACAATTTAAGTCTCTATTAGTAATTATATAATATAAGTAATTATATAAATAAAAAATAAAATAATGTCATTTAATTAAACTATTTTATTTTATTTTTTCATGTATTTGTTTTGTTTTAATTTATATATTTTTATAATTAGCTCTCTATTATTAGCACATAACACGAATCATTTATTTTAACAGTTTTTGTTATTTTAAATCTTAATTACTTTTATTGTTATTATTATTATATTTATATACATAAATATAATAAATATATTAAAAGATTTATTATAACAATTATTTATATAAATATTTTTTAATATAATTTTTAAATCTTCAAATAAATATATAAAATGTAATATTCTGTAATATTTTTCTTAATCATTAAACCTTTATAAGAGAAACCTTTATTCTTATCTATGTCTTTAATAAATTTTATTATATTTTATCTTTGATTGCTTGTTATCAATTTTAATTTTTATGCAAGTGGCATCTTAATTTTAAAAAAAATTTATTTTTAATACTTTTGATTGCAAAAAATTTTCATGATTGATATTTCAACAACGGTAAAAGCAATACGTCCTGAATGGACTTAACCACTGCGGTCTCCCAACATTGAAAAAACTGTCAAAATATATAATCTCTGCAATAACAATTTTTCAATATTTTGTTGCAAATTTTAGAAATTTATGTATTACAGTGTTTTTCAAGAGCAATAATATTAAACTTACATTGAACGAATCAAATTGATATTACATATATGTATTCATAAACTATTAATACGTGAGTCAAACAAGAACGCGAATTAAAGAGCATAAAAACCACATTAATAGAAATACCACGCAAAAATCTGTTATTACGAATCACAGACTGAATAACCATGAATTTCATTGGGCTAACGTTGAAATCTTGGATGAGGAGCCCTATCTGAAAAAGATACTTGTATCAGAGATGCTGTTTATTAGACGTCAAAGAAATGGTTTGAATCGACAAGAAGATACGGAGTTTTTGAACCAGCATACATATCTATTTTAGAACAGATGCCTCAACTTTAGAATCTAGACCTTCATTCATTTGTTATTGAGTTTCTTCTTTGAGGGTTGAGTCATTATTGACGACTGATGAACAGTTCTCGGATCATTGTACGTTTACTTGTGCGTCTGACACGGTGTGAGACGGTCGAGGGCGTTTTGTCTCGCGTTGCTCAGTTTGTGATGAGTCTTCTTTTGGTTTTTTCTTCTTTTTTTCTTTTTCTTTGTTCTCGCCATTATGGCATTAATTTTGAGAGTTCATTTGAGCAGACACCATTACTTTTAATTATATAGTGTGAACCATTGGAGGGACTCAGCGTTATAATTCGATGTTATTGCGAAAGCATGGGCGCCTTTGTAATAATCTAAAATAATTTTTCTTTTTTTTTATCACTGAAGATGATCCAACAATGAATCGAAACGTTTGAAAATAAAGTTTGATTGTTTTACTACAAAACGTTGTTTTTTATTTGCCCTCCTTCATCTGGCGCTTGGCTCTACATGCCTTTCATGTTTTCTCATAACTATTAATTTCTTCAATATCTTGATCAAACTAAAATTATGTGATTTTCACTTAATAATAGATTCTTACCTAAACGAAATAAAGCATGTTAAAATATTAATATAATATTACATATAATTCAATTAATTTATCACAAAAAAAGCAATAATAATTTTCGTGTAATTGACTGTAGAGTATTTTTTTTAGAAGATATACTTTTATATTACATTCTATGTATTTTTAAAAATATCTTTTTAATTATTCTTATAGCCAAAAATAGATAATCATATACTTATTTATTCGTAATGATGCAATCCATCCGAGATAAATCGATTTCATTATAACGTTTAGTACCAAATGAAAATACCATCGCGTATCACGTATCGTTTGTTTTTTTTTTTTTTTTTTTGGATACGACATCACTACAAGGGGGAAAAAAGTGAAACAACGATAGCATCGTCCCATCGTGAAATGAGATTCTGATACCGCAATTCGATCGCTACGTGTTGTCGCTGCGGGAGCGTAATAAGGATGTGAATCGAGCAGTAAACGCGAAAACGAGTATGAAACGCGTGAGCGCGCTAAGATTTATCGGAAATTAATATGCTACGAAGCATGGGGCGAGAAATACCTTCGCGTCGTTTATGGAATGCGCGGGAGGAGGATAGGAAGAGAATTTAAAATAGATTTGCTCGGGCGAAAAAATACTCGTCGTCATCGTCTGTTCTACTGCGGGGCTTATCACCGTTAAGATAACGACGAGTTTGTGGGATGGGCCGTACAAAAGCGACTAAGGCACATTGATGGTCGCCGTTAAGAGGATGGAGCCAGAAACTCGCAGCAAGGGTGGCTGGATGGATCTTCTTACCAAGGACCGGTGGGAGATCGAGCATTGTATATCCCGCAATCACTGACATACAACGCCGACTACTATCGACTTTTGGATCCGCACGAGCTGATCCACAGAATGGATAGATCGCAGATAAGTAGCGATCTTGTTTCTCTCAGTTCAGTAACGTCGGCCCGACCCGGCTTAAAACGACAGAAGTCGAGTAGTGCGACTTCGAGCGTGAATTAATGTGCTAGGAAATGTGGTCTCGCATATCGGGTGTGTTAGAAAACGAATCGCACGGCTGCGGTAAAGCTGCCTTTCAATAAAATTGTCAAGTTTATTGAAAAACATCTTTATCGCAGGTTTTTGGTTTGTTTTTTAACATATATGTTCTAAATATAAATATATATATATATATATATATATATATATATATATATATATATATTATATGTATATCTATATATGTACATTTAATTTATTCGTTCAATAAAAATATAATACTATTGTTCTTGAAAAACGCTCTGTAATATATAAATATCTCAAATTTGCGGCAATATATTGAAATATTATTATTGTAGAGATTATTTTTTTTGTCAGTTTTTTCAAATGTTGGGAGACCACGGTGATTAAATCCATTTTTGGCGTATTGTTTTTTTATCATTGTTAGAATATCAAATATAAAAATTACTCAATCAAAAATATTAAAAATAAACTTTTTAAAAAATTAAGATGTCACTTGCATGACAATTACAATTAATAATAAGCAATCAAGAATAAAACACAATAAAATCTATTAGATGTAAATATTAGATGTAAGAACTTGATTACGATTTTAGAAATAAGAAAAATATCGTTGAGAGAGAAATAAGTATAAATATTTTAATATATATATATGAATGTGTGTGTATTTTGATATATAACTAGGCGTATTTTTAAATAATAATTTGATTTAGAAATTTTTCGCAGTATATGTAATGTACTTGGCAGCTCAATTGTATAATATTTCAAAAAGTTATGCAGATTTTACAATACATTATTCTTCAGTTACGGGAATATCGATGAGTAATATTACGTTCTAGCACATATATGCATGATGAAATTCTTTCACACGAAATCGGGTATTAATTCGCTAAAAATGAGTATTAACGCCATAAAGTTATATATTCGCGATTAATTCGCTGATCGATTATTCACGCGATATCCTCCATTAGCGGAATGATTTATTACTTGGACGAGCTATTGCATTCAAATTTCATTATCTTAATAAGAAAATTGAACCTTTAATGGCTACATATGCCGCGTCATACCGAATAGTAAAAAATCAATAAATAACCACCGTCAAACCTTGCCTTTTATCTTTTCCTGTCTTTTAGAAATCGCAGGATCATCTAAATCTACCGACCGCTCGGCCGTATCAGGAACTCATTCCGCAAAGAGACGATTTCCCACTCTTCCGGTGCACCGAAACCCCGAGAAAAAAATGACGTAGACGAAGCACCGGTGAACTTTGTAAAATACGAGTGCAACCGGCACCGCGCGATGCACTTCGGGTGCATCGCTGTGGGCGCTTGCATTCGTGACGGATCTACTCGACGAGCAATCCGAGCAGAGTTTCACACACGGCTGACGAACGAGTGTCGGCGATTTATCGCATTCACACACGTACCATTGTATGTATGTGTATATGTGTGTGTGTGTGTGTGTGTGTGTGTTTGTGGTGTGGGAGTGCTGTCGTAGGAAAGCGAATACACCTGCAGTAAATAGAGGAGTGCACGAAATCACTTCGAGCGTTATCACTCACTCGTCATCGAAACCCCGGTCGCATATCAAAGATCTTTTTGGTATATTAGCTCCAAATTGTTGATTGTGTTTGCTATTATTGTTCGCATCTGGAATACGAATTAACTATTTCTAAAGAGGTGTGTTTGGAGATGCAATAAATATACATACTAAGCGCTAAGTGAAAGAGAACTAATACACATCCAAGATTTATGATATATAAAAGATTATAGTTATAAATATTCTTTTTTTATTTAATTATGTAAAAAACTTATCGGAATAATCATATCTAATGCAAAATTATTTAGTAGATATATAAATGTACGATGTATTCTTTTGTAATATATAATTCTTCAACTTTTCTTATTATTATCTCGATTGTAACATTAAAGATGATAAAAGTCGATTGACGATGAAAGGTTTGTGAGTAATGGGTATAACCGGGCTTCATTTATGTATGTACCGGCCTGGAGGAAGATCGTCGAGCAATAAAGTCGTCCCGAGACTATAAATCAACAAGATGGGTAAAAAATTATGCGGTAAAGTACTTTCGTTTTACTAGAAAGAAGAGCACCTCTGAACAGAGAAATTTGCATTTTCTCCCTACTTACCTCGCAAAAGCGAAAACATTTCAATACTGTGGCTAAAGAATATTGTCTTATTAGTTATTACCGTATTGCATTATGCTAATGCGTAAATAATGATTGCTTTTCAATCAAGTTACGTAACAGCGATCTTATAAAACTTACATACATTTATTTAAATAATTTTTCATTTCTTAAATACTTTTTCTGTCTCTTTATGTTATTAAAATTTCATTTATTATTTTTCCCGCTTTCTAACATATATTATAAGGTTTCCGAGATTTGGCAAAATATCTTAAGGCATACTATAAGATGTAGCGACTCTAACTTTTTGGCATTCATGCGTGGAATTCATAACGCAATACATAAACTGAATCTCAGGCAGCATTTAACACAATCTTTGTGTTCTAGTTTATTTAATTTTGAGCCGAAAGTTCTGAGCAACGTTTAACCGTGCCAACGGCAGACAAGTCGGTCCAGCTTTTGCCAAGTACTATGTTATCGGTTTATATCGAGAAAAAGTTTCTGGTGGTTCCGAAAGTCCGGAAACTTTATCAGTGTTTTAGAGGAAAATTTCTTTTGTTTCGTATAGGTTATACTTATCGATCTTCATTTACAAGTTACTTGATCGATGGTGAGTGGTAGTGTATACGAAAGTGTCGGATAACTAGGGAGTAGATTCGTTGCTCTCTTCTTACAAATCGAACTTTAAATTTAATATTTTCGGACACATCCAAGTGTCTAAAGTGAACTTTATCTTCAATCTCGTTTTCTGTGCAACTTTCAGAAAGTGAATTTACGAGATTGGAAAGACGAGAAGTCTAAAAAAATAATTCAACTAATTATTTAATAATTATATTGTGCTAAAATTTTTATAAAATTCACTATTTTAAAATTTAAATTAAAAATAAATATTACAAAAATGATACTGCGAACAGGAAAACTGCTCTAGACTGTTCATTCACTGCAAAGTTTTACTTTGCAGTTTAGATTAAGGTTCGGATAAACCGTCCCTAACACTAACCCGGTTAGGGTCAGATTGTTTTAGATTAAGATTAGACTGGCTTAGAACAGAGGTTGTGGGTTAAAATTATGTCAAAAGTACTAATAATTTTTTTACAATTCTATTCATATAATTATATATTTTTATGTATAAAGAAAACAATATATGTTTACAAAAAAATTGAAAATAGTAAATTAGCAAAACATTTGATTAATACTTGACAGAGCACACATTCAATCATGCAGATTTTGTTCTGTGTTAAAAACATTAAAACGCACGGCGACCAACAATTTCACGCGTCAGTCCCTCGTCCTAAACAATATTCACTTTCCACTCTGTTTAATCCGCGCGAAATCACCGCCAATCACTTTTTTTCAGTCGTGCTGACACCCACCCGTCCCAAACGAACCATGCGAACATAACATACTCCGGACGACGAAACCACAATGTATATCAATAGTGCATTCACAAGAGAATCATCAGACCTGTTAAGAATGAATATTATATGAATTTTATATATGCATACACACACACACACACATATATATATATATATTGTAGAGTGGTCTCTCCTAACCCAACGTGTGCGCGAGGATAACCGGATAACCAAGCATTAGTTTCTGAGAAAATTATTAGGTTGGTCAGAAAGTGTTTTCGTATTTTATGCAAAAAGAGCGACTCAAAATATGAAAAGACTTTCTGACCAACCTGATAAAAGAGAAAGGTCAGTAAGAGCGTTTTTCTATATTCACAGGATTTTCAAAAAACAATTTTTTGTAGAATTAAATATTAATATTTCAAAAATAACAAATAGGTGATCACTTATTAGTTGCGTACAGACTTAAGCCTCTTAAGACACCGCGTTAAAGTTGTGATCGTTGTAGAGGTTTTAATATTTAAAAAAAATTTTTATTATATTATATATTTTTTTATTTTTCTTTTAAATTAAAAAAATTTTTTTAAGTCTTTTAGACATATTAAATATTATATATTATAAATTTGTTATTTTTTACTTTTTTCTATTGTTTTATATTCCATTATTTTTTCCAAAATATTTGCATATAATATGTGTGTATACATATTACTTCATTAATTTTTATATAATTTTGTGTGTGCTTCTCATTGTATGTCTTTTTTTATTATAATTTATTGCTATTAATGATTTGTTATTGTTGATGTTTTCGTTTCAGAAATTATTGTTCAATTTTTATCATCCAACTTTTCTATAATTTTACTTAATTTTATTTTCATTTTTTTTTACTTATATTTTTTTATAAGTTATGTATAGAGTGAGATATCTAATATTAGAATTTAAAGTATGTTTGTTACTTTTGAGAATGCAAAACATTTCTATAAAAAAAGTCTGCTTTAAACGGATAAATAACAATAACATATTTTATAATATTTTTTTCTTAAGATCATATTTATATATTGCCTAAAATACCAAGATTATCAGTGTTTTTTAAATAAAATCATATATTATTGTTATTATAAAATTATAGATGTCAAAAGAAGAAATTCAGTCGTTTTATTATATGTATTCATCTTCAGATAATTTCAGATAATCTCTGAAAAATTATTATACAATAGAATTATAATTTAATTAAAATAAACTAAATATCCTAGAAAAAAAGTTTATTATTGTATTATTTATCCATTTTGAGCAAACAGTTCCTTTTAGAAATTTTGTTTTATTCTCAAAAATAACAGAGATATTTCAGATGCGTCACCTGCACAGTGTATGTTCCGATGTGAAATGCTTTATCCTGTATAGCGTGTATATGTTAGAAAGAGAGAGAATTATAAAAAAAGAAAGTAAAAATGAGACCGAGCAGGATTACTGCTGTAATTAGTTACCTACCAAGCGCATGTGCAGTTTATTTTTGTCTAACATCAAAGGTTCCGACAAAGAGTTGTACTACTGTATATACTGTGTATACTTGTGGCGGCACAATAGTGGTGGGATTGTGGTTGATATGAGCGGTATATAGGTACATGCACATAGCGTGTGCACACGCTGTGCAATTCGAGTCATGAATAAGAAATGCCGCGGAATCTTTCGAAATATGCATTTTTGTAAAATATTCTATGCGCGCCATAACCATCCTCGTATTACGACATTCGCGTATAACGAAAATCAAGAAGGTAACGGGACAGGTTCTCGGTGTCACCTGACAGCAGGACCGACCGCTGGTAGCTTCAAGACTGCTGGCGCGCAGAGGAACGGGAGATCGGAGACAAAATCCTTCTCCAGACCCCTGGCGCGCCAGACATCCTGGAACCTCTCGCGTCACCTATGACGTTAAAACGCGATAGTAAACTGCTGCAGGGATCGTTGTCGGACGAATAAAAGAATCAAGAGCACGCCCCGGAGAGGAAGAATGGCTCGGACGGCTTGTTTCTCGTAAAGTTGACCGCGTCTCCCTGCAATTAACTTCATTTTCGTGCATAAGCGCGTTAAATGAAGGTGATATACGGTGAAGATTCGCCGAGAATATATATATGTCGGATCGTTTTTTTAATTATACGAGCGCAAATTTATGCTACTCGAACTTTAGTTCTTGTTATTTACAAATACAAGCGCTCATTATTATGTAAAAGAGAATCACAGCAACCGTTCGCATTACTCACGAAACGATACATGAAAAAAAGAATGTGATGTGCGATGATCGCAAGAATTATGCAATTTATAAAGATTATTTAATCTTATAAATTGATCGTGTTGTCCGATTTACTTGCTTTTTTACGAACCCTTTTTATCTTTTTTTGCTGGAAATCGATTTACTGCACACAAATATTCAATAGGTATCGAAACTTTCTTATCAAAATATCAACATTTTTAATAATAAGAAAACAATCTATTATATGTTTATTTAATGTGGAGATAAAGGAGAAATCATTCTATATCTACACTTGTAATATTTTCTTTTCTTTTTTTCTGATTTTCATTCGGTAACATTCTACTTGTTTTCAAATATTAATGTATCTCCATTAAAGAAAATATGAAACGTTGTTTTAAAATAAATGAATATTTGAATTATTCTTTTTTAAAATTCTTCAAATTAAAATACATAACAGAATTTAATAAAATAGCTATTATTTTATTTATTACTTACATAGTATGTATTGTAGCTTAGCTGCATTCATTATGTTTGTTACACAGAACAAATAAATACTTTATTGTATTTGGTATCTAATTATATTTTATTTTTCTATTTTCCTTTATTTTCTATCTCCAACGAGAAATGTATGTATGTATAACGTATATTCAATCCAATTAACTAAAAACATTTAGTATATTTTTTTATATATTTTGCATTTCAGTAGAAAAAACCTATACGTTTTATTACGCTAAAAGATTTTAAGTGTCATTTGGTTTATTCTATAATACTTGTATTAAATACAAGAAGAATGGAAGATGCAAACATAAAAAAATTGAGGCCATTGTTGCTAAAAGATTTTAAATGTCATTTGGTTTATTCTACTTGTATTAAATACAAGTAGAATAAACCAAATGTCATTTAAAATCTTTTAGCAACAATGGCCTCAATTTTTTTATTCTACTTGTATTAAATACAAGTAGAATAAACCAAATGTCATTTAAAATCTTTTAGCAACAATGGCCTCAATTTTTTTATGTTTGCATCTTCCAACTCTTTTTATCTTATATTATAAAAAAGAAAAATTTGATCAACGCATAATTGTTCTAATAGCTGCAAATTTGTGCTTGTGCTTGATAACCGAACTATAGTTTGAGAGATTTTTTACCTTGAATTCAATAATTTTAAATATAATAATGCCTTAATAAAATTTACAAAAATATTGCATTTTAATACAATCAAGTTTAAAACAAAAACCCGAAAACAAGTTGTGATCACTCTTATCATAAAATTAATGCCATATCCTTACGAAATTTAATACTGCAAATCATTGAGAAAAATATAGTAATTAAATACTAGCAATATTTCAGTAATTTTTTGACTAGTGCTTAGTGCAACCACTGAAAGTACCTTATAAAATTACTGGTGTTAATCAAATACTGAAAATTATTGATTTGAATTCCTCTTGAACAGTTCTCGGTCAATTTATCAAAAATCAATTCAGTATCTGAATTTCCTTTTATGAGAATTAGAAATTAAACTAAATATAGGTAGGAATAGTTTTACAATCGGAGACGTTGGAATATAGTAACTCAATATACGTTTCAGCGTAAAGCGCAAAATTTTTTGATAGGTGCCAATAATTTTTAAGTGTCCAAAAATATGAAAATTGACCGCTTGATCCGTGGGATAACTCGTTCCACTGACTCGATTTAATAATTATTTATAACAATTTCTAAATTGCCTTTTTTATTTCATCTTTAAAAATGTATTTTATTAAAAAATAAGTTATAAAGTAATAAAATTAAAATAATAAAGCCATGAAGAGCCAACGCGGATGTAAAGCGTGAGAAAAAAATTTCTTTCCAACCGATGATTAAATTAATTATTTATTCAAATCCATATGTTTCGGACTCCTTTTTGAGCCTTCTTCAGTGACTATAAAGCAAAACATATAAGATATAAAATATATTAATACCCTTGATAGTATTACACAAAATACAAAAATAAATAAAAAATATGTACGAAAACTTAAAATATAGAAAATAAAAAAATTAAAATAAGTAAGTAAAAAATCCAGAACCATTATCGTCCTCGTCGTGGTTTTGGCTAGCGCTAAAATCAGAAATTTAAGACTATTTTTTATTAGCCTTTGCAGCTTCGCGTTGAAGCGCGCGAACGAATTCCAACACCTAAAGGCGTCTAAAGATCGTCGTAACGTCTCGATTACAATCTTATTAGCCGCATTTTGCAGGCTTTATAGTCGCTCATAACAAAAACTTGAATATGAATGTAGCGAATAGCGTGTCGCATTAAACTGATGGAAATAGTTATTACAATCTTATTAGCTGCATTTGCAGGCTTCATAGTAAGCTCGTGACAAAACTTGAATACGAGTATAGCTAGTGAATAGCGCGTTGTATTAAACTGATGAAAATAGTTATTATAATCTGATTAATCGCATTTTGCAGGTTTTAAACGCTAATGACGAAAACTTGAATACTAGTATAAATAGCGCGTCGCGTAGCGATAAACGAATAAGCTATAACCTCAAGCATTTGACGTAGAAATTAAATATTGAAATATTAATGTCAGTGTTTTATCTCAGTAATTAAATTTTCAGCTTTGCATAAATATTTATTTGATAAATTATTGATATATATTAGTAATTTAAGTACTCAAAATAAGTAATTAATCACTAAGTCAGTGATAAATTTTCATATAATAAGAGTATTTCGTAATTATAACATATTATTTTATTGTCAACATATTATTTTATTATTTTAATGTATTATTTTACTGCGAAATTATACTAACAACCTTATTTGCTTTCTCGCTTTGTGTCGTAGATGTAAAACCCAGAGCAAATGTACGTAAAGGATACTGCAGCACTCGATGATACGTGCATCCATGCTTGCGGTCGAACAAACACACTGATTCGCGATGCACGAGTGAAAATCAACACTGCTAGCACGATGCGCCGTTTCGTCCACGCGTATCCATCTATCTGTTGTCGGTTGCTTGTCTACCATCCTGTATGATTACGCGCGCAGTTGTAAAGTGTTGTTGACCGGACAATGAGCTGTCAGTCTGTTCACTCTCTCATGCCCATGTCACGTTCGCATAAAATAATGCTCGCAACATGATATTGCCATTAACCCTTTGAGTCACGGCGGGTCACCCAGAGACCCACCTTTTTTTCATAGGTTTTTTATTGTTTTAACTACTTTTTTTATCAACAAATACCGGAATTTTTGTTTCTACAGAGTCTCTAGAACATCAATAAGTGTAAAGAAATATGAACAGTCATTAATTGTTAATTGCAAAAATATCATATATAAACAAACAGTCAAAATTAGTACTTTTTTACGAAAAAATGCATTTTCTACTAATCTATTATGACAATAAATACGATAATTTTTTTATAATCTTAGTATACTCTAAAGTATTTTTCAGAATTTTTTTAGAATTTTCCACCGAGTTGTTTTTGTTAAATCCTCCTTTATTGACAAAAAAATATATAAAAAACAATATAGATTTAACAAATATTTTCTGTTTTAAATTGAAAGTAACAGTTATATTCTTTTTTCAATTTTTTCTCTGAAGGTTTTTTTAAATCGCAGAATCTGAATCTAAAGGAAAAAAAAATTTAATTTCCAAAATTTAATATAGGGATGCAATATGGCGGAAGTAAAATTTTGAAAATCTCGTCTGCCATATTGGATCCGCCATTTTGAATTTTGAAAATCTGACAACGGATTCGTAATCAGCGATCCCAAAAACCCTTATATACCAAATTTTATAAAATACTGACAATTAGAAAAATTCGTGATTCAAAGAGTTAAGAAAGAATTATTCGCCCCACTTTTCTTTCCGAATAATAGTATATACGTGATGATAAACCCTCTGCGATAGAAATATTTTCTTTTTATATTCGCAATATGTGTTAAAAATAATTAAATCTAAATTAGATTAGAAACTATTTTTCACGTATATAAGGGTAAAAGTGTTATATTTATTATCGTCTTGTGGAACACAGCTGCTTAAGTATTTTTAATTATACGAGCATACGCAACTCTTGTCGAAGGAATAATTTATATTTTAAAAGCATATAAATCGATCAGATCTGACCTAGAGCAAAGTCTTTTCTTGAGCAAAGGACACGCCCATATTATACTGGTTTGTTTCACATCTCAAAGCATCTCAAAACATCTTTCCACTCTATTTTCTTACAACAACATCTCCATCGGGGGGGGGGGGGGGAGGGGATACGCGCAGTATATTATTATACATCGCGCTGTATATCATTTAAAGTTTCCGTGATACTCAATTAAAGTCAGTCTTTGTAGAGTATCAAGCGTGATAGTCAACACGAATCATCATCTCGTGCTCGTTTAAAATGAATAGTGGCGGACAGGGAGACCCGCAGACTTGGTTGCCGACATTTATCCGTATGGCACCAAGTATCTGTTATTTTAATGAATGCTACGGAGTACGTGTTTGTACATCTTTAACGAGGCATGCGTGAATAAATCCTGGTTAAAACTGACTCTCGTGCACAAGACTCATCCGGTACAATCCATCTACGTGTTACGTCCCAGAAAGGATTCTGAGACGTGTATACACCAATTATTCAACGTTTTCTTTTTCCAAAATATATTTTATATAGATTTGTACTTTATTTTTTTCTATTGTGCGGCATTTCTTAACTATCTTTATTGACTATCATGACGTTCAATCAATTTATTATTAAAATTGTAAAGCGTATGCGATTTAAAATCTTTTTTACGAAAACGCTTCTTTAGAAATTTTAGAGTAATGTTAATAATTATAAATATTAAAGTATATATTTAAAAAAAGACACGACGTTAAACAATGCATTATTTATCATAAATAAGTGATCTCATTTCTTGTAAAACTTTTATATTTTTTGCTTATTTATCTGCAGGAAATATTTTCAGTTTTTCCTTTTTATTCGCATGATAATACGTTTTTTGTTTTAATCAATTTTTATATAATTCCATATAAAATTTTAATTATTTATATGAGGAGATATTTTTCCATTAAGTTACCAAATTTACATTATTATGTATACAATATTATTAAGATATCATTAAAAATTTAAAATTGGAATTGTATTATATTTTATTCACGCAAAAAACCAATTGTTGGCTTTAATTAACACAAAAGCTGAAATATTAACAGAGAAAAGTCATGCAACGTTAAAAATTTTAATTTTATTAATCTGACTTTTATTAGATATAAAGTAGTAATATAAATTTGTATAATCGCGCACTTCAAAAGAGATATCTAGCTTGTTGCGAGCGCGATAGTATATCACTCATATGAGTCGTACATTAATCTTCTTCGAAATAGAAGGACTGATGTCACGCGCAGAGTTTCACAGGATGACGAACCGTTTCCTCGAAATATAGCATTTCCATTGATCAGCCAGCGTTCACTTAGTAGAATTCAGATTCGCCGTCTTCGCACAGAGGCATTGTCTGGCTTGAGGCCCGTACGTCACTAATGGGGGTATGCAAGACCCCAGATACCCCGGCTGCATGACAAATGCACTAATCGGCCTTCAGTACAGAATCGTTATGCCCGCGCAAAGCTATGAGTGATTACTTTGACCCGACGATGGCACCGTTTCGATGAATATTGAACGAAAGACCGATTACATATTCCATAAACGTTACCGTCATTTTACAGTGATGAGGAAAAGTAAGAACTTGGTTAAAGTTCGGATTTTCATACATGTTCCATGCGTTACGCTTTAATTGAAAAGTAAAAAACAAAACATGAAATATATGAATTGCTATTTTTCTCTCTTGATAAAAAAAAGTTTGAAAAACTTGTAAGATGTGAAGAAACAAGTTTTTTGTTTAATCGTCCGGTTTAAATCAATGTTATAAACAATGCAAAACGCGAAAGTAGATATTTTTCTCCAACTTTCCTAATTTTGTTTTATTATTTGTGCATAAAATATTTTCTACATCCTAGTCAGTTCCATAGATTTTCGCATTTTTTTAATCTCTCTTTCTGTCCCTCTCCACTCTCTTTTTATGTTAATCTATCTTACGTGATGTTAAAAATTTATCAGAATCTCCGTGCTCTTATAAAATGCTATTTTTCTTCATACGAGCATTATTTGCGCATAACCCTGTTTCTTGCGGAAGATTGGTATACGTTCATATCAGTCCGCACAAGCGAGATGCGAACGTGATTAGGTAACGTTACTGCACCAATATGAAATCGAAATCGCATCAAGACCGGCAACGCTCTGATACGTATAATGAAATATGGTTATTGATACAAATTGCCGCGGATACATTTTAGTACATATTTGTCACACCGAGAAAATTATTGCGACACCGATATTATTGGTCCACTAAATCACTGTTGAAGAGGAAGTGGGGGAGGGGAGGGGAGAAACATTGGGAGAACAGATAAGTTTATCCGACGAGATTGCGATATGGGAACACCGATCGTAAAATCCGAGGTATGAGAGAATAGTAAAATCCTTTGGCTTAAATCAAACGAGGTAATGTGCCGTGGCGCCAAAGTAGCTTTTGAAAAAGTTTTTAAAACTAGGCTTCAAGAATACGGAAAAATTTCGAGGGCGATTTATTTTCGAAATATTCGCACATTTATTAAATGTACCCGCGTGTGTGTAGGCTTTGAATTGTTAAATAAATATATAAAAATGTAATATTTTTATTCTATAAAAACATGAAGAGTAAAATCAATTACATCTGATAAATATTTTAGAGAGCAAGCTCACACTTTAGATTATTTCTAGTTAGATATCTCTTTTAAATACATATATCTTTTACCACATATATGATTCGGAAAATATTATGTAAAAATTCATTCCCTTTTTTCTGTTTATCTTATTGTGAGAAAAATTAAAATTTTTATTAATCCTAATAAAAATAAGAGATTATTAAAATTTAAAAAAATATTTCATGCATTCTATTAGTTTTATTACCATTATTAAGAGATATTTTCTATATTATTTCTTTTTAAAATTTAAAATTTATTTTAGCTTCTTTTGTTTCTCATTATTAGTTTTTTTATACATTGTTTTTATCTTATAAACTGTCTGATATATAATAAACTAATCTATGTCATGTGATCTTATTAATGCTAATTTTTATACTTTTTATGTAATTACACCATTTTAGTTACAAGTTATATTTAGTTACGCATTTAGTTATACTTCCAAAATAAAATAAAACTTTTATTAATAAATTACCTAACCATATTTGCGTAAGTGTAAATAATATTTTAATATTTATCTTTAATATTTTAATACTTATCTTTCAATATTTTCATAGTACATTATATTGATTTTTTATGTCTACAAAATCAGAAAAAATTAATAAAAAAAAATTGTGCAATGATTTTCTTAAGTTTTCACGCACATATTTCTGTGTTAAATACGACTGTGTGTTAATTTATTTAATGAATGTATTTATTTACAATGAATGCATGTATTTAATGGAAAAACATTAGATACATGGAGACAATGGAAAAACATTAGATCGAATTTCTATGTAAATTTCGTTTAGAATTAAATTTAGTAATAATAGAAATTTATTCACTAAACATATTAATTCATTATAATTGATAATCAATTGAACACTTTCTTTTTAAATTAGATTGCAAGTAACATTTTCTTTTAATTCACAATTGTTTTATTAGATTTATTTGGTGTTTATAAGGATATTAATAATTATATTTTTAAAAAAATTGCTAACAAAAACTTTTACATATAGATTTGTTTGAAATCAAAATATCATCAATATCTACATATTCCAAAATGATTAAAACAAATTAGAAATTTAAAATACAAAGTTAAAATATCAGTTTTTTTGTAGTTTAAAGTAAATTAATCTTAATATGTTTGATAAAAGCCGTCGATAGTTCTAGTTCTAACCGAGCCTGACTTTTATTCATAGAACAATGAAGAAAACAAATAGAAATTGCTCCGTCAAAGTCGAACGATGACAAATGTCAGTTCTCGAGAAAGGGTTGGAAAACTCATTAAATGGGCCTGGTGGTTAGCGAGTCTCTATAGTATCATTATTATCGAGAGCATTCGAGTTAACTGCATTCGAGCATTCTAGGTGTCGACCTAGTCGCAAGCTTAACTATTTCCTCCCCTTCTTTTGTTTCCTGGGTATTTCCGCTCCCGGGGCAACCTCCGCCCGCGTTTCCATCAATCATTTCAGTTTTGCGCAAGATTCGCCCATTATGCGAATCCCTTTCCTCCGTCTTCTTTCACTGCTTGCACCTTCCGTTCAGTCAAATCTTTTCCACTATTTCGCGAAATCGAACGTTCAATATCTTCAACTTGTATCATTTAAAATAACACGAGAAAGTTTTTTGTTTTCATAATTTATGCTTTGCAATGTTTTTATTACGTGAAACTGCATGTATAACGGAAGTATGCATTGCGGAATATTTTTACGAAATGAAAATACAATTAATCTCTATGCAAATTAAAAATTGCAAAACACGATGTACGATAAATCGACATTGGTATATTGTAAAGCAACATAGTTTATATTATCAAACAACGTACTATATTATCAAGCTAAATAAAAAACGGTAGAATAATTGTCAATATACGGTCAAATGTAATAAATTATACACAAGCAAATACACATTTTCGGCCATTAAAAAATTGATATTTAAAAAACAATGCCCTATCGCGAAGCTGGCGGCAATGTATTAAAGTTACTGTAATTTAATGCAGCTGAGATTATTTTTAGCGGTGTATTATGAAAAATGGAATGATGTGTTCTTTTTTTCTACAACCGCGATTGCCCGCAGCGGCGATACACATATACGCTAACCGCGAAGAGTTGAAAATTTCATCGTAGTTTACCAGACCGCGAAAACTGCAAAAAATATTGCATCGATATTCCCGCAAAGAAAGGAAGATAATCCTACTATTAATATTCTATCTAAGATTATAGATAATAACTAAAATTAGAGATTAACAATTAGATAGCTATATTTTTTCATACGTATAACAAATATGTACAACAAATTTCTGTTATAAATATCTTGGCCATATAAAGTTAAAGAAACCCATAATTTAGCCATTAATTAGGTTAATAAACTTTAGATTTAATTTGGAGTCTGCGATAGCGCTTTATGAATTTTCGAACAGGCGAAAACTTGCTTAACTTCTGAAATTTAATTGAAACAACTTTATTTTATCATTATTTATTAATTATTATATATATGCAAGTCCCGTAACTTTATCAATCCGAAATACGTTTGTTATTTTAAATAATAGAAAAAATTGAAGCTAGACTTTTTTCAGAATTTGCCCCTCTATAGAATTCTATAAAAAAATTGTCGTTTTATTTAAAAAATAAAGTTGAGTTTAATTTTCCTTTATCCCTCTATTCACAACAAAACTATTGTTGTCACAACGTGCAATTCAAAACCGTAAAGCCCTATATCTTCAATTTTGTTCCTATTATTTCAAATAGAAATATTTCTGAATAAATAGACCATGTACAACATAAAAACAAGCAGAAGAATCAATATGGAATTGGTTAAAATTCACTTTTTAAAATAATTATTTTATTATGGGATTTAAATAAATAATTAAATGTAATAAAAAAAAATTGTAACACAACTTTTAATAATAATAATTACTTTTCTTTGTTTAAATATTGCTATTCACCGTAATAGACTAATAGAAACTCCTATTACTATTTATTGTTATTTGTAAGATCATTTTATATACATAATTGGATCAAGAAGACTAGTGTTGATTAAAAAATCTACCACGTAAATAGGCAATATCAGATTTTCGTCCGTTTAATTTAGCCCTCACGTTTATTTCAATGAGCCTTCACTCTAGGAGTTCTACGTAATGAGAAAGCAGTAAAGACAGATTAAGAGATCCCCAAACTCTTCCCATTCCTGGAGCCAACATTCTTTTGTGACAAATCCATTAGGGACTTCGAAGAAATTGAGTTTGCGCCCGCGATTCATTATAATCTCATTTATAAATGAGAACTAACTGCTCGCCCAGAAACTACGACAGCTCTTTTAATTATCGCGCTTTGACAATGCAGGTCCAATAAATCATTAGAAAACGAGACAAATCTCGATTATAAGAGAAATTAGTAGCTTTAATAATTTTTATTAATATATAACATTTACACGTTTCAAGTAATGCAGATAATAAAAAATATTTATACAATATTTTGTTTGTGTAAAAATAATAAGCTACATACATACATATTGTTTTTACGTGTAAAGTCTATTCTGTACCTTTGGATATTATTCATAAGACAAGAGATAGAATAAAAATTTATATATTATTGTTTATTTATCTTACAAAATATTATATAAAAAATTAAGTAAAAATGTACAAAAGATAATACTTTTTGATCTTTAAAAGAAATTTTACAATAAATTAAAAAAAAAAAAAAAATATTAAATTGTTACAAACAATTTAAAATTTTTTAAAATAATATTCCGAAAATAATATCTCTGTTAATTTTTAAATTGTCACTTCCATTAATTCTTAAGTATGTTAGATAATATGTATATTTTACAGTTTATTAATATATGTATAAGCATCTATGCAATCTTACGCAGAAATCGGAAATTAATTATTTGGAAAAGTATAATATTCCCTTAAAGAGCAATGTAACCTCGCAACCTTATTAACGTATGTGCCTGAAGGTACTTATGTACCTAAGTAACCTATTTCACATGTTAATATCATGTATGCTCATTACAACTTGAGCATAGTTAATTTAGTTTAGTTTAGTTTATGATTTAATAATGCGATTTTCTTTTCTTGTAACTTTTCCAGTTTAAAATTAAAGCTTACTAATTGCGAATTATTCGTCTTAAAAAATTGTATACAATTAGTTCAACACTTTTTATAACAATGTTTTTTATTTTTTGAAGAATTATATTAAATTCTTATGTGAGTCGGTGCATATTTTTCTAAAAAATCAAACTTAAACTTAAACTATTCTTAGAAAAATATTTATTATTTTATTTAGTTTAAGATGTTCCTTTCCATTTCCTCTTACAAAGCTAATCACTATTAAACTAGTAGAAATGTAAAACTTACGTCCAAGCAAGTGATGCTCCTTCTTTTGAGGTACACAAGATTGAGGAAATCGCCTTTCACGTAGAACACCGAACCGAACGATCGGAAGAGAATGGCACAAAATCAAGTGAGTCGGACGAATGAGAACGCAACGAAAAAAAAATAAACTCTTTTGAAACACTTGCTACGAAATATCCGACCACTTTCGGCACAGCTTTTGCTCGACACTCTTAGATCTCACGAGAGCGATCGATCCTTGAGACTGCGGTTACGATCTCGAATCGCAACAACCCTCAAGCTGCACTCGAGAATGTTTAACAGTTCTTCGCGCAAGAACACATGATACGACGTTTCGCAAAGACGATAGCGATTTATTAAAGGAATTTCGCTGCGCCGAGCGTACAGCGGGTACTTTTATCCTCATGCATATTTTATTTTCACCAACGATGTCGCGTACGATCTCCTATTACGACGCACAGCTGTCGCGTTGATCCAATTTCGATCTCAACTCGCGGAGAAACTTTGTGCCACGATGGAAAATTAATAAAACGCACCGTCAACACTTTTCCGCCGCAGCACTTTTCTTTCGCGATTGCCGAAAGGCGTGTAAACTGCGATGAGGAAAAGAGTTTCGTTTGCCGGTAGAATATTGTCAATATTGTTACAGTTAGTCGCGGATATCGTTTATTATGATTTTATCTGTCGATCGCGAAAAAAATTGTATGTATTTATTATCAATATTTTCTTATTCATCGCACGCACAATTTGATTTCAAGATGCGTAGTGCTCGTTCAGTCTTTTGGACGATTCGTTATGATTTTTTTTTTTTTTAATTTTTTTTTCTCGCGCTTCAACTCTAATTACATAAGGACGACGTAATCTCTGTTTTAATGTTAAATTCTCGATACTCTTCATCTAATTACTAACTCCGTGACGTACCTCATATACGTTTCGCATTATAATAATGATTTAAGTATATCACGTAATTTTATCTCGATATATTCCAATCTCAAGAAGTGATCTCTAATTACGTTGATAAAACGTGCGATAAAAATTCGATGGAATATGTACTTCGAACAACAGGCAATCACGAATACACTTTATGGGAAAATTTCGTGTCTCTAAACAACATTTCAGCAAGATAATAGCATTAACACTATTACTGTTAATATTTTTCGCGTTTCACATAACACTTTAACCACTCGAAAATTGCGGTTGTACACAGTGGAAGGCTGATCAAATGGTCAGTCGGAGCTTTATCCGTACTTTTCGCCGGCACTTCGCGTAATCGTTTTCGAGAGCACGCCTCGTCTGGTCACGTAAAGGAACGCGACGTTACTATTATTGCAATCGTGTTTTTATAGTTCATGTGTTTCTTCTTTTTATAAGGCTCACCATGCATTTGCGATTGCAAATAACAGTGTTATTCCCAAGGTTTTCCAAACACTTCAAAAGGTTTCAAGAGGATACTTGCAAGTAATTTACATGTAAGTTTTTACGCACGTCACAAAACGCCTCTCACGAATTTTATTCCCAGTCATTCGCGCGACACGCGTCCACAATTTATATTACCCGTCATTCGAAAATGATTTTTTTTCTTTTCTCGTAAATTATTAGCATCCCGACGACGTTATCAACCGATCTTATTTCCCTTTGCTCCAGCGCCCTTTCCTATAACTTTCCGTGGGACGAATTATGTCCGCTCCGAAAGGTCCTCAAGAATTCGCACGCGGAATAATATAGCGGTGTCCAAAGACTTTCATTTTTTTTGGAAATAGATTGGTTACTCCGAAATATTTGTAACTCGTTAACCACAAATATTGACATTAATATCGAATTTTATCTGATTATGTATGTTTCTCTAACGTAAATTTTGTCACTTTCGCAAATCTTACTTTTTTTTCTTTTTTATAAAAAAATTATAGACGTTTCTCTTTTCTCCCGCTAATTATTGAAATCTTATGAGAGAAAAATTGCGATTTATTTGTAGCTTTTTCTTTTTTTAATAAAACTTTAATAAAATTTTATTTAATTTTGTCGACAAGCGACTGTATCACTACAAAAAAATAAAAATCTAATTCTATAGAGTTACAGCGTGCTACTTTTTTTTTTAGATAAATTTGTTGATAACTCTTTACATTCAAGTGCCGCTTAGAATCAAAAGATTTGTGCTCGCGTTAAGCTTATGGCTATTAGAAAGAGCCCGAAGCCGAAGCTTTAATAGAAATTTTTGCCGATACATTTACGCACTGCCGTAGAAATATTTCTGTTGAATGTTGCATTGAACATAGCTCTTGTCACACTGTCGATTCCATATTTAATTTAAAATTTAAGATTCTCTCTCGAACACAGCAAGCCATCCAAAACGTATTTGTCCGCAAGATCGCGTAAGTTTTATCACATTCGAAATGCGGGATCACTCGATTACTTCGGATATATCAAATACATTCTCACTCTCGAGTTTTGATCAAACTTTGTAAATACAAATGGCACTACAATGTTGCGCTCATCATACTTTGTATAATTATTTTTTTATATATACAAACAAGAGAATTGCAACGCGCGGGACCGTTTTAATCCGGATTTCACTGAACGCGTTTTATGACACACTCACTGCAAGTATCATCTCACTGCCGCAGAATCCCAGGATTTATTTTAAATCATTCAAGCATCTCGGGCACGTTTTAAATCGTTATCCACGTTATCCACGTGAAACAAATTTTATGTAAAATTCTCCACGATTTCTACGAGAGTCGCGTGACTTTTTTGTCTTCTCACTGAGAGAAACGCTGTTATGCACTTGCAGTTTTCGGAAAGCGTTTTCTCTCTGGTACGTGGACCAGATCACCTGCAATTCCGTCGAAAATCTCCGCATTCCCGCAAGTACATTCCGTTTTGGAAAGCACCGAGGTTCACGAAACTCACACAAAGCGCGCGGAAAGAAAATAAATTCTCTAAAACTCCACAAACTCGATAAATAAATCGTCTTGTCCTTGTCTTGAGTTAAATAGACTGCATCTAAAGCGAGTTTGAAGAAAATTTATTTTCCGATTTTATTTACACACGCAGATTATTCGTTGAGAGCGCAGGATCTGTCAGCGATCGATATGTTCGCGATTGACAGGTCACTCGCCCATGATTTGTTCCCACGTGCATAACTTTGTTTTCTTTTCATTAAGACACTCTCACAATTGTCTTCGAGAACTTTGATCGATCGACGTTCCTCGGGGATCACAGTTTCGAGATTTTCGGTCGCGCCGGTCGAATGTTTTATCGCGACAATGGGGATGGTATCGATGAGTTTCGTCAAAAATAAAACATAATCCCGATTTTTTTTCCTCGAAAAGTGGTCTCACCTTAGCGGCGGATGCGCGCGCGAAACCACCACGAGTGATGCTGAGGTCGAACTGGAGCCTCCGACGTGGCGCTAGCGTCGCTACGAGCGAAGGGCAAACCAAAACCACCCTCCTCCGTGCCGCGACGTCCACCCCCCGAGAAGGAAGGTGGTAGCAGTGGCGGAGGAAAAGCTAAGTCGCCCGGAGTTTGAAGTGTGAATCGCGTGGGAAAATGGGAGATTCTTTCTTGAAAAAATAAAATTGTAATACGATTGTCACATGGCTTGTTAGTCCTGTTTATCTTTAACTGCAATAATATTTTTCTTTTAGGCAACTAGAAGACTGTAATGAGGAAAAACTAATACATTTGAAAGGACATATCACATAAATATAAAGTAGAACTTTTTTTCTCTCCAAAAAGGAAAGAAAAGACGTTTATTACATTGTATAAAATATACAACCCTAATATCGATAAAGATGAAATACATTTAAATAATATATTATTAAACATATCCATAAATGTAGAACTGTACTTTGTATAATTTCCAGAAAATATAGTCAAAACAATATTAATGATTAAATGTGTGTGTGTGAAAATTTGTAAGAAAAATAGATATCTACAAAACCAATTGTAATCATTTGCATATTCTAATTATCTCGCCAGGAATATCTTTTGTCATACTTGTTATTGAGCGTTTATGAAGCGAGCCAGTTTCGATTGTGATATTTGTATCGACATAATGACTCACTCTCGACGTGGTATGTCAATTATGCTTATATACGATATAATGCACGGAATACAGTGCTCACTATGAATGGTAACGTACACTCCTGATCCACCTCCGTTTGTTACACATCGCGATGTAACGTGTCAGAAGTGTCTATTGATCTCAGTGATGTCGAATGCATAGAACGGTCTAATGCGTTAACCGTATCGAATGGTCGATGCGCCGGCAATAGATCATCCGACGGGCAGCTGAGATTTCGGAAATTACCTATTCGATATCGCGGCGCCGCGATTTGCAAAAACGGCAACCGACGTTGACTGATGCGCGAATGACTGGAAAACTCGATTTTGCGCAAAAAAAAAAAAAAAAAAAAAAAAAAAGAGGGCAAAAAAGAAGCGACGCGCACGCCACCGGAACTTCCGCTTATTCTGCGGTAGACGAATTTTCGAATTGCACGAAACAAACGGAGAATTCAATCGACCTCATGCCATGGCAGGCAACAGATATAATGCTTGCGTACGAAAAGATAAAAAGAGCACGATCGTTTTGCATCACGTCTTTCCTGTACAATGTTTAAAACGGAAGCGAGCGGCATCCTTCCGTTTCTTTCGTGAAACGTAGCATACGCTTGTCATATGAAATCCCATTTTTTTCATCTCCAGTAAATTATGATGGCCACTTTTTTTCATGCGTGACGCCACCGCCACTAAAATTTACATTCAAGATATTCAAATGACGTATTTAGTATGTAAAGTATGGTTACTTTGCAAAAATACATCATGTAAAATATAATTTAATATATCATATGCATTTATACAATAAGAATATAATTTAATTACAAACACAATTGAACTGAAATTCTCGATAACATTTATTTTCAATCAGATCGATTTCGCAAAATAAAATTTTAGAAGAATGTAATAAGTAAACTTTTTGAAAGATACAAATGTAAAAAAATTCAATGTTTGTTTCAATAATATTTTTAATAATTATATCGAGATATAATAATATTAAAATTAGATTAATAAAATCTGTATTTTTTTGACAAGAAAACATATATAATACAATATTAAATTATAAAATTAATTTTTTCTTACCAAATATGTATAATTTACAAGTACTTTAACTTTTTTTGGATTAAAATTTAGAATACTATTAATATATTTTGTTTTTATTTACGTATTTTATAATATCTCAATTAAATTTATAGCACATAAAATATAAATAAGTAATACAAAATTATTCTGGCAAATTGAAACATAAATAGATAATATTATATGCAAACAGTAGCGCAGGAATTATTTGAACGCATAACAACAACGCCGTTGTGAAAATAAATGCTTGCTTCCAATCTCACTTCAAATACAGCGTTAAACTACTTGTCATAAAATCAATTTATACGCAATTACAATAAATATACGTAAAATCAACCAGATTATCGCACAAATTTTGCAAGTGACAAAAACGAAATGCGCATCAAAAGTTCTCCTAGTTTACCGTTTTATAATGTAAAGCATTCGGGGTTTATCGTGGAGTCTTGAAGCTTCTTAAGACTCCAGGTCCTGACCGCAAAAGTATAAGTAAGGTAAAACTAAACCAACTTTAGCGCCGTCGAGTTCAAGTTAAAATTAAAGTTTAAAGACTTATAACTTCCTAACGTGCTGCTCCCTGATCTCGGGAACGAGGATAGTTAACTCAATAGGTCTCATCTTCCATACACACGCATACAACACACCTATGCATGCACACATGCAAACGCTTAAGCGTTAGCATTTTCAATAACTATGATACTTTCGAGCTCAGTTTTGACACGACGCTTGCATAATACTCTTAAAACTTTCGTGTCTTCTTTAATTTCTCGCCACGCGACCTTAACTCATGATCAAATAGCGAACTTAAGAATCTTGTAACGTAAGACACCTTTCATACGATTTTAAATCAATTCAAAATTAAAATTTTAATATTTAATCAAATAAATTCATTAAATGAATGTATTAAACTTGTTTAAGTTTTTATCCGCGATTAAAATGCTTTCACAAAATCGATAAAATCGTAAATCAGAATGGAAACATAATTACATCTTATACTTTATTATATAATAGTATAATCTTTTTATTTATTTTTCCATACAAGAGAGCGATAAATTTTTAGTTTTAAAAATAATTTACAATGTTAAGAAGTTTTCCGAACTGTTACTTGTTTTCTCACAAGATACAAAATCAAAACAATTTGTCGCAAAGTTTATGTAACTGATGAATCGAAAGTATTAATACAACTGTACGCAGCAAATACAAATATATATATATATATATATATATATAGCTTAGAGAGAAAAACAATAACAAGAACTACAGAATTTTATATGTAACATATGAAAATGTAGTTCACATGGAAAAATAAAAGTCATATTTATGAAAAACAATTCATGCACTACACTCAGTGCACTAAATAGCCCACCGCAGGCTTTTATTTTGGAAAACTTATTTCGCCACTCTACACTATCGTATGTATGTACAATTGCCTGTACAATTTATTTTTATTTTTAGCTTACATTTTTTATTTATATATTTTTTTCTGGATTTTTTATTGCATATACGCATTTATATAAAATCGATATACCAAGAAAGTTTATTTTACTAATATTTAAAATTTATTTGTCATGGTTTTTTTATAAAGTATTATAAAAATAAGTAACAGACATCTTTTTAATTACTGTAAAAGTGTTGCCAATGTAATAAAAATTTAGAAATATATTTATTTAAATTATTAATTTGCAAAAAAATACATCTCTATTTATGCAAAACACAAAACATGTATGTAATAAATAATTTATAATAAGAACAATAATAACTGATAATAAAATAATAATGAATAAATTGTGCAATATGCATATACTTATTAATTAATATTATAATGTAATACTCTATAATTATATAACTCTAATATAAACTTTATTTAAATTTATTTAAATTAATATTATTTAAAATTCGTTTTTTTTATTACATAGCCTAACTTAAAAAATTAATTATATATTTTATTCTCTATTACATTTCATTTAAAGAATATCAATTATATAATAAATATCGACTCACACATATACACACACACACACACACACACACACACACTCGCGCGCGCACACAAAGTTAGAAGTAAATATCAATCATAAACTAAAAAAGAATACAATCGGCATCTAAATTCTGAAATAACTGTGTGAGGAAACAAAACAGATGCCACCCGTACAATAGTGTGTAGTTATCGTTCTCTCAGATAAAAACGTTCACCAACAATAACCGCGACATATACCGATATCCATTTATCTCCGTCTTTCTCTTTTTATTCATAGCAAAGGATTATATCTTCTGATAATGTTAAGGGTTATTAATTCTCATATTTCCACGCCTTCAGCTTTTATTACGTCGACATGTCGTTTGTCCGTATCCCCACAAAAAAGTCTGAATTGATTGCTCAGCAATTTACACTTTATCAAGAATATTTACTCTCACACATACAGATATTATTATATACAGATTATATACATATGTATGATTAAAATTGATTATTAAAATATTTTT
This sequence comes from Anoplolepis gracilipes, assembly GCF_047496725.1. Classification (NCBI taxonomy): domain Eukaryota; kingdom Metazoa; phylum Arthropoda; class Insecta; order Hymenoptera; family Formicidae; genus Anoplolepis; species Anoplolepis gracilipes. Next base: position 21,500,976 of record NC_132970.1, on the reverse strand, counting down.
AAGAATCAACTCTTAATAATAATAAATTGAAGACAATTGGGAATATATTGTCAAAATTTCATAGTAAAATTGAGAAATGTATGAAACTAAAAGTTAAAAAATATAAATATGTATAATATTTGAAAACACAGTTGAAACTCATGTTCTTAAGTAGGTAAAATGCAACAAGTTCTGCATTGTATATCATATCTGAAGTTTTGTGGACTTTCTTTCAGCTATTATAAGTTGTTTAACAAATTTGATGTTAATATTTTTTAACAAGAATATAATAGGAAATAACTGTCTTTTTAGAAAGCATAATTTACGATAAATTTTTTATTATTAATTATTAATTATAATTGTGTTAATTTATAATTTTCTTAACATATTTACCATGTTTAACATATTTAATTATTACTACAAAAATAAAAATAATTTAAGAAACGATTAATTTTCTATGGGTCCTACGCCATTTCTCGTACAAAACTGAATAGTAACGTAATAAGACAGTAACGGTATTTTTACACGAATAACCGAAAGTTATAAGCTTCCAAGGCAATAATCAAGTTCCTTCGGTCCGTTACCGAGATATCTGGATAAAGTCCAGTTACACTAATGCGTTAAATTGTAAAATGCGTCTCCTTTTTACGAACAGATGTGCAGACTTTTCCAGTAGCAATCAAAACTCTATCCTACGATCAGTAGTTTATGACTTTCTGTATGTTATGGCACGCTCCTAAGGAAACTTTATGACGGTTCCCGGGACGAACAGAAATTATCTGCGGTGAGAGGCTCTACTACTATCCCGTCGCTCTTCTACCAACGTGAAAAAGGAACATTCCAAGAAAGTGCTGAGACATCGATTAATTCTTATTGTCAGGGTCAGGCAGTTCCGGCGAAAAATATAACATGTCCGAGCGAACGTCTGGTCAGTGACTATTGGAAGTCTGGCTATCAGCGGTCCCACTTGAAAGGGACTGTGGCTGACTAGACGTCCGCTTTGACCACTGCTGCAATCTGACCATTTTCGTACAAAGCGATCGTTAGAACAAGTGCTCGATTTGCTTTTTCGTAGCAAAAAAAAAAAAAAAATCAAACAAGCCTGAAAGCGATGGAACTTTAATCGTCTAGTTTGTTAGCTTGTCATTTCAAATTTTATTAAATTTAAAAGAAATTGAAATTAATGTTGTATAATTATAATTTTTTCATATTTTTATTCCGTCATCTTAATGTTATACATGTAATCATTATATGTATATTCTGGCTTTTCACAAATATACATGTTTGTATTATACTTATTTAAATGAAAAAAAAAAAAAACATTTTACCCTTTATTATTCATGGTTTATAATACACGGCTTGATAAAACTGCAATAAATGGTTTTCACATTTTGTATATAAATAACATGTAGCAATATATACAACAGTAAATCTATTTTTTTCACAATATACCCATTGTTTAATTCCAATTAATATAATTTCTAAACTGCATAATCAAAGTTTAATATAAAAATACCTATGATGAATATAATATCAATGTTTTAGTATTATAAAAAAAATTAGGCTTTTGACAACTTGATAAGAATAAAATAATTGGCAAGATAAAATATCTACTATTGCAGTAAATAATATGTATAATTCCTGTGTACTTTTTATTTATTACTATAAAACATTACTAAAGATAATTAATAAATCCAATATTATAGATATATTTGTAAGTTATATTTTATAGCAATAGAAATTAAAAAATTAAATTATTTCAGCAAAAAGTTATGTATATATTATCATATTATTTTTCATAAACAGTACAATTTACATAATTTATTATTATCGTAATCACAGTTTTATTAATAGATGTTACGATTATAAATGACACACACAAACCACAAGAATTACGAATTTATACAACGTGATCAACTCCCTATCGTATCAAAGCTCTTAAGGAGGAGAGGGCGATTTTGGATTGAGAGCAAATTAATTAAGATAGTACTGTCCTAGATCAAACCACCCCTTTTCGCACCCCGAACCACCGGGTCTCCTACGGGAGCATTCCATGCATAGCTTGCGGCTACATCTCAGACAGCTACATCACCAAATCCGTACCGTACACCACCTTGTATCCTTTAGCGACCCCTAGTCAACTATTCCCTCGTGGTACCGGATGTTATAAACAATATATCCGTTCTATGCCCCTCTCTCTCTCTCTCTCTCTCTCTCTCTCTCTCTCTCTCTCTCTTCTCTTCTACAGATGTGTGTACATATATCTACGTATAGATGCACCATATCGTCACCAAACGCACCAGCTACATATTTCAATGACAATAATAGAGAAGCACCCATTCTTTTTTCCGAGATCCTACAACCTTCGGCTCTTTGTTCTCTTTGAGATTAAGTTGGGAAATTGGACCAAATCTCACCGTTGGCAATGACGCGAAAAGGCTTCCATTTATTTCACTCGGACACGGGTATTTTCGTCACGCGCCCGTAACATCCTACGAAGACGGGCAAACCAAAGCTTGACTTTGGGATGTCAAAACAAGATTAAAGTTTCAAGATAAAGAACGCAATAGGATGTCGGGAATATAATAAAACGTTACTGTTTGTTTTATTTCATGAATGTAATTAATTTGATCACTAAGAAGAATTAACTCACATTAATTTAGATTTAAAAATTATTTCTATTATTTCCTGTCTTGGAAAAAAACTGTATATATATATATATATATGTACAATAAATAATAATAATATAATAATATTACATATATATGTATATATATATATATATATATATATAATTTGATTTTTAATAAAAGTAAATATAAACTATTTAAATAAACATAAAACTATATAAATAAAATCTGCAAAAAATTGTGTTGTAAATCATTATGCTTTATAAAGCGCATCGATATTCGGTTTCAAATTCGATTCCATCATACGATTTCATTTACCGTATGGTTTAATGAGTTTGGAAACTGATTACCGAATTTATAATGTAGTAGCTTTCGTTGCAAAATTCCTAGGGGGAAATGTTATATTTCTTATTTATAAATGATATATAATTACTCATAATTAATGCAGCTTTATCCAATTTCCCGATCCTAAATTATATCAACTTTATCTAAATTTACTGAATATGCATTATTAGTACTAATTGCAAAATAGGCCGAAATACTGCGATACGATAACGTGGATGTAATTACATTCGTAAATGTATAAAACCCATTCCACGCACGAGAGTGAATAGTCAGAAAATGTGTAAACGAGAAGAAAGAAAAAGAAGAAAAAAAGCGAAGAAAATTGGTAAGATGGAATTCCCGACGGGGGTAGGCCCCGATCGTAGAAGATTTTAATTGGCATAATTAGACCGGCGCGAATAATTAGGACTCGAACGATCGAGGGCTTAATGGCGAGCCGGGAATATGGTCTTTTCACAACTCGAGGCAGAATTATAGAACACTTTCGTGGATAGCTGCGCCCTTGGCGCCTTTGCGCAAATGACAAACTTTTAATCCTGTTAATTGCCGTTTAACTTGCTCGTAAATGCGACATGGCCGGCTGGAGTTAAAAATGTCTACGTAAATCATGTAAAAATGTTAGCTATTTTTTTCGGGTTATATTATTATATATTAACATAAAATTTTCATAATTGAGAAAAACATAAAACTAAAATATAAATATCCAGCTACAGTTGAAATATCTGTTAACAATAAATTATTTATCCATAGTTTATAACATTTGCCTTTGTATAAAGTTTTCTAAAATACTTTTATATAAGTAAAAAAGAAATATGGATATAAGTGGCGCAAAAACTTTTGTGTCATATAATTTTCTGTCATTTGAATTTATTAAATTTATTTTATAATTATTTAACACATTATTTTATAATTATTTATCCAAAGTGTTTTTTTTATATCGAAACAATGAATTATAATATAATAGAATCAAGACAATTCGCAACTTGTACCATTGTTCTAACTTCTGTATAGATGAAGCAATATACATCAGAGAGAGAGAGAGAGAGAGAGAGAGAGAGAGAGAGAGAGAGAAAGAGAGAGCAACGTTCCTCAGACTAAGAAACGTCTTACTGTAACTGCGTGCATTGCTATGCTGTTACGCGCTGAATGCTCACCAAAGAGAAATATAACAGTTGTATAACTGTATAATAAGCCTATTGTTTAAAGTATGTAACTATAATTAAGTTTCGAGTTAAAGGCCATTCTTTATCCCATATCATAAACGTTGCGTTATCGTAAATGACTTGACTAACAATAACATACATTCATAATCAATAGATGGAAGTATAATAATTTATTTTGTGTATCTAAAAAGATACATGTATATCTAAAAAGAGATAATAGAATGAAATAACATCATGTGGATCATAAAAATAAAATTTGTATTTAGAAGATTTATAAGTATTTAAAGAAAAAAGATTTAAATTTTAATAATATAAACCAAGTAAAAATTGATAGTACATGCACAACTCTTATCGAGAGGTCCCTGATCCAATCGAGGAGGCTATCAGGAGTAGTGATTAAAATGGGAAGTAAGTGCTTGGTCTGCAAAAAGGGTTTGAAGGTAGTCTGAATGGTCGTCGGTGGGGATCTCGTTTCGGGCTTGGGGAAACGTAGATAACACTTCTTACCCAAGGGACTTCCCGCGACCCCAATCTCAAGTCAGATATTGTTCCGAGCTTTGAAAGCTCAAAAGAACTTGTGAAAAGGCATTTCGTCCCGATTCGATGTATTATACCAAGGCTCATACGTATTGTACTCTCCGATCTCTCGCTCGGAGGCTTTGGGGAAAAAGGAAAAATATCTTACTTCTCGCGTCTTTAGACAGACGCCGTTTGTAATTTATAACAGTTTTCTTGGGAAATCAAAAAAATGCTTTATCGATTTCGTCAAACCGACGAAAAATTGAATGAATGTTAAATATCACAGTAATTAGGACTTTAAAAGCACATTTAGAAAGTATAATTTACATATTTTAATTGTATTATATTATTCGAGCGACGAATACTACAAAAAAACAAGAATCGAATAATTTATAAAAATATTTTATAAATAACGTCATATTACAAGAGAAATATACGAAATGATAAACAACAATTAATAAATTATATCATTTCTTTATATCAACATTTATCGATGCAATCTTAAAAATATTTTATAATGTAAAAAAAATAAAAATTATTATTTATGTGTATATATAAATATATATATTTTTTTAGTTTTTATATGTTCACTAACATTCTCTGGAGCAATTGATGAAATCTAAATTGATGTTTCAAACCGTCGCTCTGGATTAATCCTTCGAAATCTAACGAAGGAGCAATTCCTTTAATCCGGCTCACCGCGAAACGAGAGTGTCTCAGCCACTTTCAGCCCTAGTGCGATCATCAAATAACGCTTCAGAGATTAGACGAAGATCGGATGTTCGAGAGCGATCATTAAGATAATTCGTCACAGACCCCGGTATTTCCGCAATTTCTCTCTCCCTCCGTCTTCCAAAAGCCAACGAAAGGAAGGAGAGCTCGTGAGACGGTCCATAAGGAATAGTCGAATGGGACACGAGTTCTACCCCGTGCAACGCGATAAATAAATCTCGAAAGCTGCACCGACAGAGTCGGCTGCCGACTGCACGTATATACCTAGATACCGCTTTCATCCCCTTTAGCGAACGCGCCGTATCGTGGACGGGGGCAAAGTTGGTTCTGTATGTTCTTCACGGTGGCACCGCTCACTCGGAAGGATTTAGAGGCGGCAGTGTAACTGCGCGATACATCTCCCGCTTCGGGGAGTGAAAGAGGGGTGAAAAGAGAAACGCGGGTAAGGGAGGGGGGGGATGGTAAGAGAGTCGGAGGGAAGCGTGCACGGCAACACGAAGAGGAATCGCACCCAAGGTCCCTGACAGCGTAGTTACAGAATAAGTGACAAGTTTGTGTACTGCTCGCGGATCGTTGGATCACTTATGCATGGTAGACCGGTCCAAATTGCTTTGCGGGAGCGCCAGCCTGGAACCGGAAGTTACTGTGTCTCCTAACGTGCCGGGATTTATACCGACAGGTAAACTCGGTAGCCTTGAGCCCGGTGGCTCATCCCACTTTGAGCGGACTTTGGATACCTTAAATCTCGTAACGGGGGAGTAAGTTTCGCTCAAGGCGACACTTTCGATCTTCGCTGTGCTGGATTTTTCAACGGCGCGCGATATTGCCATCCTGACGACAGGTAGGAATAAAAGAGATGGTTTATAAGATTTGGTATCGGGAAGAAGAGAAAAAAAAGGACGCGGAATGATATAAAACTTATCGCTTGTCAAATAGTCAATTATATATATATATATATATATCTATTTGACGAAGAAAAGATTTATCCGAGTTGAAAGAGATGAGATTATTTACCGAACTGATAAAATTTTTATTAAATCATAGATAGGAAGTAGATACGGAATGTACTGTTCAACTGATGAGAGAATAAAATAAAATTTTGACGAATAAGAACATGAAATAATTGCGCATTTAATACAGTTTGTCAAATATTAAAGTAAGAAAAATAAAATAAATATATGTCAGTATTTAAACATTTTTTAGTGTCAAGCTTATTTACTAAATAAATAATAATTTTATAATACATATGAGTGAAAAGCGCTGAGCACAAAAATAAAAGAACTTTTGTCATAATAAAACATACAGGACATACCGAGCGGCTTTCAAAGAATGCTTTTGTGAAAAAATTACGGACAAAGTGAAATACCTCGAATCTCAAAATATAGTGTCGCGAGAGTTTCAAAATCACTACTTTCGAACAATCAAAACTTCGCGTCCTTCCCGTGCAATATTTATATCTCGCGAAAGACTCAAGGGCGTGGTTGAAGTTTTATATGACCCGAAGGAACCGAGAACTAAGTTTCTTCTATACATTTTCAGCGTGAACTCGCACTTTTCTCCCCGAAAACTTATCTTCAACGCTGCATTTCAATAGCGAAGCGGCTTATTTAAAAAAGCATTATAATCAAACTGATCATATGTAATATTTTTATCTATCATATATAATAATGCGTAATACATAATTTTGAATAAATTTTATCCCGGTACCTTTTAATCGTCATTTATTTGTAATTTTTAATGTTTGTAATTTCTAATATGTTAATCTGTTAATTTCATTCTAACATAAACTCGATTTGTTATTTCTTTATACATGCATCGCTTGTTCAAATGTTTGTTTATCCTGTTATAACGTAGTAATAATGTATTATAGGAATAAATGTAGAAAGCTTTTTTGTTTACAATTGCAATGTGCAACGTGCATTTAATAAACATGAGACATTTATTCGATTTCTCACAATCTCTTTCTCCGGATTTCTCTCTATTTCGCGTGGAGAGAAAGATTTATGTTGGCGCAAAATATTAAATCCGTCTGTAGCCGCATGCTGGGATAGCTCTGCGTGTGCAGAGTCAAGGACAAGAAGCGATAAAGATATTCAAACACAGTAGAGAAATATTGTAAATATGTTCAATAGACTCGCGGAAAAGGTTTATTTATCACCATTTATCAAAACTAGAATTATTTCTTATGCCATATTTCATTTAAGTAAATAAATGCAACATTGATTTCACATATATATTATATCTTATGATTTATGTATCTCTGACATACATAAATTTGAATAACGTTTCCATCTGTATAACAAAATCTTGAAATTAAAATTTTCAAAACCACAATAATAAATCATGTCTCCCTAGATTGAATGCGACTATAAAAAAAATTAAACGAATAAAGCTTTATGAAAAAATCCTATCATCTATAAGACTTTTTTTTAGATTGTATAATATTCTTTTCCTAAATAAAAAATTTTAAAAATATGACCGCTGAATATTATTAATCATATGTACATATTATTATAAATAAAATTAGCATTAATTAACTAAATAATATTGAATTAATTACTTAATACTAAAGAGTACATATTTAATATTTCTGTAAAATATCATGCTAAATATATACGTGCTTTATAATTTTATAATTATATTTATTATATTATTATATTATTATATTAGATATATATGGAAAAAAATATTTCAAGGTTCTAAATCGAATAATAATTTTATAGTCAAATTATCTTTAATTTGTATTTTTTTTCTTACTAGCAATACTAAAGATAAAAGTTTACAATGCAATAAAAGAAAGATTATAGATAAAAAAAAATTGCAAAATGCTAGATTGAAATGTGTCCGTAGAACATGGAGAAAAAATTTCGATACTACATACTTTTCGTCGAAACAAAACAAAAAAATACACAAGATTCGAAAGAGAATGGGTTATGAGAGTGAGAAACTGAGGACAACATTGGCTAGTAAGGTCTCAACAATTGCAAGCCCCTTTTCATTCCCTTGCAATTCCCATCGAGCATGACATTCAAATCTCTCTCCGCCTGATCGGCTTGTCCCCATGCTATTTTGATCGCATGCCAATGTATTGGAATTCACTTTAAAGGAGTGCAATCGGGATGGAAGGTCAGATCGGTCCGTGAGGTCCAGCAAAGTGCGCGAGATCGTCATCGACGGCGGGAAGCAGAGGAACTTTGTGGGTGGAGGGGAATAAAGGAGAATTTGAGGATAAAATGGTGGAAGGGTGCGGAATAGTTGAACAGCAGCGCTTTACGATGATGGTAGCTTCACTCGTAAAAGCCAATGTTGCGCTACCGTCCTGGCCGCCTGCAGCGACTTGCATCCCTTGACCTTTTCCTTACAGCTTTCACCTAAGCAGAATATGCTCATCTTTTCTGTGCATGAAACATGAATGTTCGACGTGTGAAGATCTCAAAGAATAGCTTCATTATCCGCCGTACTTCCCGAATACGCGATACCGATCCTCAATAGTTCGCAGAGTTTTCGAGAGCCATGCAATGCCCATCAATGTTTTGGCGCCGATCACGTTCTCGAGTGTTATGTGAAAGTAGCTGTATCTACGTATAAGATAACATTCTTGAATATTTCATCGATGTTGTTGAACTTTTTAAGTGTTTTAAAAGTATACTGTAACTTTCGCGACGCATTTGTCGCTTAATTGAGTGACGTAATAGCGTACCATGGCAATCTCGAATGTTTAAAGTCGACTTCTTTTCTAAAACGAGATTTTCCCTTCCATTTTTTCCAAGTGCACATTAAACAGGAACTTTCTTAAGCATAAAACATTAATAAAAGGCAATAATTATTAATAAAACGCTGTTTTATACACGGCCAAAATGTTTGTTATCACGAATGAAGAAATTAAATTTTTAATTCGAGAGCAATATATTAGGAAATATTAAAACAAACCGGCAAAGTATATTATGTATTCTTGCCAAATGTTGGCGATGACAAACTTTCAGAAAAGATGCGTAATTTCTAGAGCTAACTCTTAATAAATGTTAGAGCGACGAAAACTAATAAAGTTGCGGAGGCAACACTAGGGGATTACTTCGCGTTCGTGCAGTAACAGGCAAAGTAACCAATTAGTCGGCTCAGGCATTTAAAATCTAATTAGTTGAAACTCAGGCAACTGTACAAAACATAAACTCTGCTTGGTAGTGCTTAGAGACCGCAAATCTCGAATTAATTATGACTGTACATGTTGACTATAAAAAATTACTACCACAATTTACAACGCAGCGTTTAATCATTTCCTGAGGACATTTAGAACGCTGCGCAGTACTTGCCTAGAAATATCTCGGGAGCGTTCAGAATAAGAGCTTATTCATCTACTTGAAAAAAATGGTACGCGATAATTCTCTGTATTCTAAAATGCAATAATAAAGCATAATAAATTTTATTATTTTATTGTCAAAAAATTATTAATACTGATATTAAATTGAAAGTATTTATCTCGACAAAATTTTCTGAAAGTTTAATTTGATAAAAGTTGTTTATAAAATATACTATAAATTCTGCGATCAATCACATAGACATGAACGATTTAATGTGGTAGCAGTAGACAAAAAAATGTTGCAAATCCTAGGAAAGCCTAGATTACAGTTTCCATGTGTTTCGATGTGATATATCGACTGCAGAATCTGTGACACATTTCATAAACCCGGGACGAAAGCTACTTCGCTGACAAAAAGTCATTTATCTGAAAGTGAGTTGCGATCGATCGTTCGTGTATATATATTTTCTCGCTTCTAACGTTACGATTCGAGTTGACTGATATAGATATCGTTGTGTAATATCTATAAAAAAAGTTTTGTAATGTCCCACGCTTATAAAAATATTCTCGATCTAGACCGCGATGCACGAAGGGGGTGTTAAGACGCTGTTGCGCAAAAATAGTAACTACGGATCTACCTCGCGTGTTTCGAGGTCGGCTCACTGTTCATTACGTGAACTGCACGGACGGCGGGCGATGCAGGGACGCGAGCTTCTAAAGTGTTCAAACAACAATCAAGCCACGAGGGCGCGGGGCTCGGTACATATTGTGGAACATCGCCACTCTGAATTGGAGACCATTCCCGCGCCACCGCCGCCTTCCCGCTATCAATTTAACCCCTTTAACTCTCCGCGTGCCTATCCGGACACTTCGACCGCTGGTCACCGTCGTTTCGCAGAACCCGCGGGTATATTGCTATTTGTACAGCGGCAACTATCAATTTGCTCGAATCCATTACGGTATTAGAGACGGATTCGACGATTTAGAGGCGCCAGCTTGCAACACGCGCCAGCGCGAATTACGCGCGACTTGCGTGATGCATCTTTGCACTTCCGGACGGAGAATCGCATTTTCGTGATGCACGAACGGCCAATAAAAAGGGCAATTAACGAAAATTCTCGTTAATTGTCTGCCGACAATCGGGGAATTCATTCGTTGCAACAGGCAGCGAAAAATCACGGTCACGTCTTCCGGTTGAATTATTCCAGTCTCCAGACTCTCGGCCAAAGATATGTTATAAGGTATTATATATATTTATATCTGAACGTTTCTCTAAAAACGTAAAATTCTCTTGAATTTTATTGAAATTAATTTTATAATTTTATGGAAAAAAATATATCGTAATACATGTGTTATAAAATTCTTGCATCCACGAACGAATTTCTCGAACCTGTTTATTTTCGCTTTTAATTATCGACTTTTCTTCTTCCAAGATATTTAAATTCTTAAATTTACGGATTCATAAACTTAAAGAATATTTTGCTTATGAGATTCTGTAGCATATTCTTTAGATATTCATGTAATAAATACCACGGCTTTTAACCCGTCTATAACCTCGGGCTTAAATATCGACCTGCCGCACAATAGACGCGCGATCAACATTTTCTGAAAAAAAAAGGAAACTCCATTTGGTATTCTATGAGAAATACTTGCCTCAGTTCACCTACACATATACAGAATACACCCCATATATCCCGTGTATACGAGAAGGTGTCCTGCGGCTCTGGATGTATGCACTATACGTATATGTACATATATCTACATACATCGTCGTGTTACGACAATTAGGTAGCGGAATGCAGATTGCGGTCGGCTGCTACCCGTAGTTACCATACGAAGGGGACGTTCCAGAGGGGGGTTAAAGGGGCCAATCGTGACATCGGGCCGTGACCATCCCCGGAGATGCAAACCAATTGAAGCAGTCATTTTAGAGGGACTACTAGCACGCTTCCTACACAATTACTTGTTTTATTCCTTTTAATTTGTCAGGCTTTTCATTAATTTTTCTTCTAGTGTACTTTTATCAGTCAGCTTTAACTGATGATTTTATTGTTAAATTTAGAGTCGGCAATGTGTGCGAAATGTTAAAAGTTGATGTTATTTCGAAAGACAAAAGACACAATTTTATCTATAATTTTTATAAATAACTTAAATTATTATATAATATAATATAGGTTTTACTTTCTAATAATTGTATATTAATTACATTAATGTTATCTATTAACAATAAGTTAAATTTTGATAAACTCTCTTTTAAAATCTTTTTGTTAATTTAGATTGTTTATCATAATCTGAAACAAAATTTATAATCGTTTATCATAAATATTATGTTTACAAAATTTTAATTCTGTGTTGAATTATATAACGAATATTATAGATAGTATAATTACGCAATAAATATTATTTGTGAAACATTACATCATATAAAGATATAATGCATAATAGTTTGAAAAGAAATTGAATATTCTGTTTGTAAGATTGCAATCTAGTAAATACAGAGTGATTATACACGATCTTGAAAGAGCACAGTTAAATAGATAACACCTCGTAATTACCAGCAATTACGTATTCTCTCTTGTATATAGCTGATTTTAGAGAATATATATGGAAAGTAACAATTACACACGCTTTAATCTATCTTCCTAGCAATTGTTTTTGTATAAAACAAAATTTTTATTATTTAGTTAATTAATAAATCATAATATAATATTAAAATAATTAATTCTAAAATTGCAATTAAATAATAATTTAACAAGAAATTTTTATATTTAGTATAAGTTTAAAATTTTATATCATAAAACCTCGATTAAAAACATAATAATTACAAATTGTAAGTATAAAAATATTTGTGTAACTTTTTATGTTTTCGATTTAATTGCATTTTTAAACTTTTACTCTCACGTAAAACACAGCAACGCTCGTCAGTAATTTCCATTCGTTGCGTGCCAATATCCGTAAGTAATCTTTACACGTGGATGAATATACGGCGCACACGTTCGCGCACCTGCGTCGATCGGGAATGGCATAAACCCCAGGAAATTGCGCCCTCAGGGTATCGTCTTCGCGAAGTCGATCAGTCTACGGACGATTGCGTCTTCCGGATTTTCCGGATTATGCAAACGCGAGCAAGTTCGTTTGTCGATAAGTGTCGGATAATAATAGTCGGAATAAGAAATTAAAATATCATTTGTTAATACATTAATGCCTGAATTGTCATCATAATCTATATACAAATATAGAGAATTGTAGAGAGAAGAAGAAAAATATGTATTTTCTTTTTATATATATATAAATGTTATACAATTTAAAATATTAGTTAATATTAAATTTTCTGTTCTATTTTAATTAGATATATTTGGCGGATGCAAAATCAAGTCACACAGTTAGTTTCACAACAGACACGTTGTTAAAGTGGATTGAATGGATAGCATTAAACGCGCGCTGCACAGATTACTTTTTCAAAAGATCTATGTACCAGCAGGCGAGGATGTTCACATGGAAATACGAGGATTTAAAGTACGGACGATCGGAAACGCGATACGTAGACTACGGTATCACAAGAAAGAAATCAGGTGTCGAGCGATCGAGGATTTTCGAGAAAGCAGTTTACGTCACTCCGTTACGGACCCATTTCAGACTTTCACGTTGGTCGAGATCAGATAAGCCACTACAGAAACAAACTTTTCGGGAGTATCGTTCTCAGCTCCTCTCCCGATTTTTCTTTAGAGCAAGAGACCCTTTATTATCGATGCCCAGATCGCGAAGCTACCTCACGATATCTAGGGTACTGCTAATAACTTCCGGTCTCTTTAATTCAATTTAATCGAGATGCAATTCCCCGCCTCCGCTGCCTCGTACTTCGCAGTTTCTTGCAGACAAAGCGCCTGCTTCATTTTCAGAAACTAACTTATCAATTAATTTCTTCAGGTAGTGTTCAAGAGAGGGCTAGCTAATTATTTACTTACTATTACGACAGCAACTACGTCGATTTTCTCCACAGCACGAATCAATACTACGTTCAAGTGAGAGTAAGTGAAAATTAGTCTCGGTCGAAAGTGTCTAAGAAACTTTGCAGTCTCAAGAGTCTTAAAAGTGAGAAAATAATAAATGAATAAAGAGAGACATTAACGATAACACATTTCTTAATAATTCCAATATTTCTAATAATTTTAATATTAACTATGTCGATAAAAGTTTTATATTAAATTTTTTTAATTGTAATAGATTCAATTCTCGATAATAATAACTAAAGTGTTAAAGTAATAGTTTAACATAAAATATAATGATTAATTAAAACGAAACATAAACACAGTTGTCATACAATATCTCATATTATCTTACTAATATCAAACGTATCTACTTTTTTTAATTTTTTAACTTATTACACAAATTTTTTCGTTTAAATATTAAAAATTCTTTAATTTAAAAACATAATATTACAAAAAAATGAGATTATTTATTATTTTAACAAAAATGATTTCTTAGATTTTTCTGTAAAAAATGACTTATTATTTAAAATAAGATTATTTATTATTATGTATTTTAAAAATCTTTTTTATTATAAATGAGAAAAAGTGTTTTATCGTTAATATCTTATACATCAATCGACGAGTTAAATGAACGTAAAATTAATAAGACTCGGACGATGGAGCCTATTCATTGGTCGCAGTAGTCTGAAAAAATAATGAAACGTTTCACGTTCAATATAAAAAAAAAAAAAAAAATACTATAAAGTTCCTATTATCCGGGCTGACTCTTAATCCTTATCAAAGTTCAACGACAGCAGAGCGAAGATAAAGTTGAGACTGTCTCGAGAAAAAGTCCTATGAATGCAGGCCCCGGTTAACGATTTATCACCAACTTCTCGTCTTCTATATTCTACGGGAAAATATCCCCAAAAATACGTAAGGACTATTTTCTCTCATGGTGCCTCTCCAGAAAGCCAGGAAATACGTTTCGACCGCTTCGGCGCTCTTCAATGCCAACCGTATAAAAATTCGACCGTTTTCTGCGGACAGGTCGTTCTGATGCTGCGCCAAAGTCTAAGCGTATGCCAGCGTGACTGCTATTTTTACGAATACCGTCCAAGGGGACAAAAGATCTCCAGTCGTCGCCGAGTCAGGATTAATGATTCGGTCGGGGTTCGTCATGTGTCACGGTATCACGACTAACGACGCGACAAAGAGAGAAATGGAAATGTAAACTCGTCCCATTCACCCTTTTCGATCTGAGGGTGAGATATTCTTGATAGAGGTCCTCAGAACTTCACCCTTGTGTGTACGTTTATTTATTTAAAATGAAACAACCATGGATATATTTATATATATATATTTATATATATATATATATATATATATATATATATATTCTTAAGGCGAATGATCAGATCCTGTTGGCGACAGCGGTAGATCCTCATGGATTTACGCTCTTATTGAGTTTACTTCCCTAGCGGGAAGACAGCTCCTCTGGTACTTGGACATCGGAGTAAGTGGACACTTCGAAGGATCTTGGTTGGGTTACTTGAAATTCGTTTTCATCTGATCCTTCTGAAAAATGACCGTTGGAAAAGATCACAGTGTTACATTACGGCATAAGTTGAACGATATCGAGTATTCGTAACTAACGTAATTTTCAAATGTCATTGAATATTTGTATGCTTTTGACATGCATATTATTATACGTAAAATATGTATAAGTTTGCAATTTTCTATATTCATTTGAACGATTATGCGGTAAAGCATAACATAAAGCTCACTCTTTCGCTAAAACTTTGTAAGATAATACAATAAGCAGCTCAACAAAACTGATTAACAATCTAGTTGGTTATGTAATATTTAGTTAGTTATGTAATAATAATAAGTTATGTAATAACAAGTTTATGAGCAAAATCGCAGTTACATAAACCGTATAATACGCTAAACTATTGAAAATCGTTGCATCCATATTGCTTAAACAAAATCATTCTCCAACAAGATATTGGATAACATTGATAAACGACAAAAATATTTTCTCTTATAAAATAGCCAATTCTTATTAATTTTGATATAAAAAAAATATGATATTTTTAAAACTCTTAAAACTATTTAACTCTTATTTTTATATATAATATAATTTCTTTTAGGTTTTAAAAAAATATTAAATTTCTCATACTTACTCTGAATGTGACAAGAGATGTCCCAGAAATAGAACAAAAAGAAAAAACGCTCAAGTATAAGTAAATAGGTCAAAATATTTATGTACTTGCTTTGTCAAAAAAAAAAAAAAAAAAACACAATTTCACAACTTACTCTAGACATAATATTCTATATTTGTTTTTCAATATATTGACTACAATAAATAAGGATTTTCTATTAAATTCTCCCGCAAAACTTGTTTACTAAATTAATTATTTTGTTTTGTATTAAAAGAGTTGTATATTATTTTTTTTTTAATGTAGAGCTAATAAAAATGAATATGACTTTGTTTTTTTTCTCATCCCATTTTTAGTATAAATTGACTAATTTAATAAATAAAGAAAAGAAATTTTATTTTTTATACCGGTTAGTTATTTTACGGTCAGTTATATATATAATTAGTTTAATATATTAATATTATATATCATGTTAGATATTTAATATTATTAACAACATTAATATTATATTTAATTAAATATGTTTGATAAAATTTGATAAAAGAAATCTATTTGATAAAAATATAAAATGATTTTTAATATTATTAAACTAGAATTCAATTTCACAAAGAGATAGATATCGCAGTAAAGACGTATTTGAGAATGATTTATAACAAAATCGATATTACACAATATCTGCACAATGTTTATATTGCATTCGCGTCGAGATTGTCCGAAGTTCGCGTCGTCCATTAAATGTCACGTAACGTCCACGAATGCAAGAGAGAAGGCACATAATCTCTCGTAAACCCAAAACCATTACCATATACAAGAGTCCCGCCTTTGTATCTGGCGCGTTCCCTGTAAATATCGCCGTTTCCCTTTGTCAATACTTTACGCACCCGCGACCGAATTTCTCTCGAATCCTCCCTCATCCCCCGAGTTCGCGTCCTTCATTCTGTCTCCCTCCATCGCGTCCCTTCCCCTATCTATGCGCATCCTCATGCGCGCGGATACCTCTTTCTCTTTAACGCGGATTACGGGAAAAGTCTCGTTTCTCGCAGATCTCTCGTCGCGTGATAAATTCGTTCGACTGTGCCGTAAACGGCGCATCCGAATCGCTTGAGATATCGCACGTTCTTCTTCTTCTATGATAAATTCCCACAGATTTTGATACGCGCAACTCCAAATTCGTGAACGGAGACCAAAAATAAGCTCGATGAAAATGATAAAAAAATACCATATACCTTTTTTTTTATGTATATATAGAAATACGAAAATAAAAAGTTATTGTTTTGGCTTCATAATTTAATTGACACGTAAAATTTTTATCCGTTATATTTATCAATAATTTATTCAGCTTTATAAAATTTAAGGGATAACATCTATTACGTGTGTATAAGATGACAACTTATTTTTTAAAACTTTAAGAGAAAATAACTTGAAGAAAGTAACAGCTTAAGAGACAACAGTCATAATGGTACGATTTTTTTAACACAGATGAATCTTTATTCGATATAATCTTTGTCAGGCGGTCCCCAAACGAGTTTCCGACGTAAACGAGTCCGCGGCTCCATGACTCCACCGGCTTCTCGTTACTTTATACGAACGTAAAGATACACGCTTTTTATCAGGAACGACGTCCTGGAGGAGTTCCTGATTGGACGACACTTTCCAAAGCATAAAAGACGGTCGTTCGCGCCTGTGTTGGACTTCGTCGTGGATCGATAACCGGGAAAGAGCGACAATATCGTTGTCTACGATAAGCTCTTGGCGGATACACAGACACATCAACGAACCGATGAAGATTCTTACTCTAAATCGATCATGGGCGACAGTAGAACGCTTTATCGAAAATGTGATTTATGTTACAGGTACGACTGGGCATGCGCCCTCATCTGCGGGTCAATATCGCGCTGAGTTTATTTGATAACCATTTCGACACATATTATTCTTTATCACGCCAATACAAAAGTGGCATACAAAAAATTTTTTAGAAACGCGAGACAAATATGTGTCTCCACTCAAACGTGAAAAGTGTGAAAAATGTTGTTATGCCGCGCACAAATGTGACAAGTATTCTCGATTTAAAACGGTTCTGCTCAATTTTTATTTCTGCGCTATCTACTACGATACTATGGCACAAATGTGAAATTGAAACCCGGGTTAAAAGCATGTCTGTCTTGTCAAATTGTTTGTTTATACCAGAACTACGTGAAAGTTCACGGTGCAACATCTCGAGTTTTTATCTGTTGATATCGCAGAACATTGTAACCTATATATTTTCTCGTCGAATAATCTATATTTCTCATTATTTAAGGATGTTTAGTACCTATTTTTAAAAATATAGGAATTTTATAAAATTTGCACAGATTGTTCTGATACATGTTCAGAGACTTATAAAAAACCTAGAGTTGATTCACTGAAGCAATCAAAAGTTATAAGGATTTTAATTTGCAATGAATTTACTCGTCGATATTATTATAAATATAATTATTTTATGGATCTAATTATAAGTAAAAGTATTAATATAATTATAAATATAATTATATATATAAATAAGTATAAATATAATTATTTCTGTCCTTTTTAACCCTTAAATTGATGCGATTACAGATTTTCTATCTTATAAAAAATCTATGATTGTGTTGATTTAAGAGCTAAAATAGATAGAAATAATAATAGGAATTTATTCAAAATTTGCAAAAGTATAGTTTAAATATAGAGGAAATATTTGATCACATAATTTTGATCAAGTACTGACTAGTTCAAAAGATATTGAATATAATTTTCTCAATTTCGTTCTATTATCCGAGATGACATATTGTTTATTGTGAAAACGTAGCAACATAGTATTCAGTTGAGCCTTCTTTTGACATTTTAAATAATCTTTTCATCTGAAGAAGCCTCTATATACAAACGTGTAAGCGAAAAGTGACTAGGCCTCATATGTCAATTTGCAATTTGACCAAATTATGAAAAATTACCATGTTGCTACATTTTTTTTTCTCGGAGAAATGACAAATTATTAAATTTATCAAAAAAATAGTTAAAAATCTTCTATATTTTGTCATTATTTACTATTATAATTTTTATTCTGACATTTTAAATTACTCTGTACGAGTAAATTCTTTTATTTTTATAATTCAAATTTTGTGCTGTAATGTTGAAATCGAGATACCATCAATGATAAAAGGTTCTCATTATAATTTAAGAAACACGAAAATTCTCCGAAAAAAAGCAACAGAAGTTTGAAAATACATTTCTACACTCTAATTATGAATAAATAATAAGATTTTATGCAATCTTTATAATAATCATATATTAAGATATATGAGAAAAGTATGTATTCGTCAATTTCGACTATTTTTTGCTCCGATTGTAGGTGCTAAACATCCTTAAATATGTTAGTTTCATAAAGCAATTTGCAATATCTCAGTCGTAATGTGCTATGTGTTTCAAATTTTTGTAATTGTCAATTAATTGCTATTTGTAATCTATACGTTGAATGCACACTTGGACAAATACATTATTACGCGAAAAGTTATTTCATATATACATTAGAAAAAAATAACTTGTTACATTTGTAAGTTACATAGTATAGTTAATTTTGAAAAATCAACTGTAGAAATATTAAGAATTCTCAATACAATATTTTATTATTTGTTGATCCTTTTTTATTTCTTGGATAAATATTCCTATAAATTAACTTTGTTAAAAAATATATAAAGCTCGTTATTACGTAATATATCTTTGTTTTATAATAAAACTTATCTCGAAATATTAATTTTACTGCAACGTGAACAAGTTGAAGTAACAAGATTGTAAAGTATATGATATTAATACATGATGCTAAGATTATATGTCACAATATATCGTGTTAACAAATACCACACTATAAAAATATCCTTGGATTACAACATAGCAAGTAATCTTCACGCATATTAAGTAACCCATTAGTTTTATGTTATGAAAAGGGCAAAGGGTAGTATATATATTTATTTTTAAGGACTTTAATATCAGAGAGAATAATCAATAGTATCTTTCTCAATGTGATATTTAAAATGTATTTATAAAAAAGTATTATAAAATGTCATGTGTGACGGCAAACTTGCGTGTATTAATAAAAACAATTTTTTATATTTTTAAATGTAAAATTTTATTTAATTAAAAGTAAGTTAACAAGTTCTTTATAAATCTAAAGAAAAAAGGACACTAATATTCTTATAAATCTTAAGCTTAGACGATAAATTTGTAGCAAATATTTGAAATATAAAATAAAAACAGTAAAAATCTGCATTTTAATATGTTATTTGATTTAATATGTTAGATAATAAAAAATTGTAGTTATCTATACAAAATTAAGGCTTGTATTAAAAAAACATGTATGGTATTTAATTAATTAGCAAATTTCTACAGCAATGTATAAACTACTTGTCATATTGTAAATTAACGATTGGTTCATTCACACAGCTGCTTTTGGAATCTCATAAGAAGAGATAGAGCTAGCTTAAGCGATGTTTAGCGAAGGATCCAGTATTATATTTGAAAATACTGGTGTACGCTTAAACATCCGATATCAGGTCAAACTGCTTTTACAACATAATACAATAATACAACTATTAACCACTTTGAGTGTTACTCTAATAATAATGTATTTTAATAATAATTTTCTCTAAAATATTCTCTCTCTCTAATATATTCCTTTTTTAACATATTGATTATATTAATTCATCTGCACTATAAATAAATGTTTTCTATTCCTTTGTAGAAAAAATACGATGTAATTACAATCACAAATTTTATACGATTGTTGCTCAACTAAATAAGTTTAAAAATGCTATTGTTAACCATAGCTAAATATGAAAGTTGCTCGCGACACTATAGTAAATAAAATTAGGAATGAAAAAATTAATAAATTTATATAACATTTAAAAATAAATTTTATCGCAAAAATATGCAAACATGTCTTGTACATGATCTGCTTTTTTCACATGCACAATTTAGTGAAGTCACTATTTTTGAAAACCGACAAGTACAAGGATTTTTAACACATTATTTCCCTCTGATTTTCCAGCAGATGATTCGATAAGCCTCGAAGTAATCAAGTTCTGATGGCAGTTGCCTGCGACCGTAGCAAGGCCCACGTTCGTAATCCGTAGAATGGCCATATTGAAACGGAAACACACAGGCCGCTGACAGCAGAGATTAGAGAATTACTGCGAGCCAATAACCATTAAAGAGAACGACCGACAGTGCCGATGTTCTGCGACCACAAGCTGGCTTTAAACGGCCCAATATTAAACACCGTACTGTGCGCGGATAGCACAATGCAACGGCCAGAAACACACTTAAGCCATATCACTACCTCAGTCGTGAGCAAAAGATGGCAAGGGAAGAAATTTTGATAAGTAACAGGACATAAACAATTAATAGATTTTAAACTTAAATATCGATTTTTTTACACCTTTGACAGTTTTTAGAGGTACTTGATTAGAAAAAAAATGATATGTGGTATCGCACACGCACATAACGCTTTGAAATAGTTGTGAGCTTTACTAGAGGACAGTTCAAATTCTTAAGAACATACCAGTATCTCTCTCACAACTATATTTTGTCAAAGTTTCATAGATGAAAGAAAATTTCAAAAAATACTGCGCAATCCTGTCACACACAAACACACACACACACACCACACATACACATCCGATCTTTTTTTATCCCTCTTTCTTTCTCCTTGGAGGCGCATACGGTGAATTACTTTTACTCTGTCGCCAACGCTTCAACCGATAGTTGAACTTTATATGTTGAAAAATAGAAATTGGTTGTAGAAGAGGTTACGAAGTTTTAATAATGTTCGCCAAAAGCTGTAAGGTAGAAACCCGTGCACCTCAATCGTAGTGCAAAGTTTCGGAAAAGTTTCAAAACTAAATCCATTTATAGATACCTTCTAAATTTGTGAATATCGCTGTTATATTATTAAAAATAGAACTAACTCTTTTTCTCTTTTATTACCAGACATCCTATATAGGGTAAACTAGGATATGATGGCCATACGGAAAAGATGGCCATAGGCTGTAATTTTTTCAATAATCGCTACATAGGGCGCTTTTTTAGTCATTATCAAAGATAATCGATATTTACAGTAGTTTATGTGCATACATTGTTCGAAATAACAATATTGTGAATCTTATATCATATTTTTATTTTTGACTACCTGCAAAGTTTTTCATTTGTCCACTAAAAACTATTATAACGTCGAATAAATTACAGTTAAGCTATCGTAATCGACGTTAGACATATTATAAAAAAGTTTTATATGATCTATAATTTTTATTTTTGTTTTCACAATTTTTTTATAAATATATCTTTCCGTCACTATGGTCATCTTTTCCTTAAAAGTTGGGTAAGATGGCCAATACTTATGTTGTATTATTTTGATAATATAAAATTTCTATTAAATATTTTCCGTTTAGTTTCGATAATATTACGTAATTTAAGCTTCAGTGAAGATAATATGTCAAACACTATTAAAGAATAACAAAAATAAAAGTATGTTTTTTCCATATTAAAAATCTATGGCCATCTTACCCGAGTTTACTCTATATACAATATATGTATATACTTATATAACTTATATACTTATATATTTTATATATATATATATATATATGTACTTATATAAACTAGATAAAATTAAATATATTTGTAAGAGAGCATATTATTATATACAGAGAAAGGCAAATTCCACAGTTTATTCGCATTAAGTCAACTTCCCCTGTTGCTTTGTCTTCTTTGACGTCGGTTAAATTACCCTTGGAAAATGTTGGAAAGTTTTAATAATATTCGTAAAGAAGTAAACCAGCATAGTGATTACGTAGGAAATTCTCAATAGATTCAAAATTAAATAATCTTATATTTTTTAAAGCTAAATTTTTTCTTTAATTTATATAAAATTAAAAACTTAAATTATTTTTATATGTATTTTAACAGTTATTAATATAATTTAATTGAAATAACATATAGTAGTTATATAATAATTTTTAAAAATTTATAATATATTAAAGGAATATATAACTTTATAATATTGTTCCAGAAAAAAAAAGAGAGAAAGAAAAAATGTAAAAAAACGTTTTGACGTGAGCAAGAACAATGAGTATCAAGCCGCGATCAAAGCCAAGAAGAAGAATTGATGAAAGTATTTAGCAAACTACTTCGTGGTCAAAGTGGATTAGCGAGTTAACCTGGATGAAACTTCTCAGGTGGTAGGAAATGAGTTGCAGTAGAGTATATAACTTCAAACGTTTTTCGAGATGAGAGCTCCTTTCGACGGTAAGTTAAGTTGATTGTACCATTATATTAGACGCAGAGAATTTTTGACCGAGATATCCAATATTTATCAAAATAAAATCTCTTTAATCGGATAGTTTTGAAATACATTTGTTCTAACAAGATAAATAATGCCATTCGCCATCCTATCTACGAATGATAAACGAGCTCTTGTATATGCCATGTTCGTAAAACAATTCTTATGTGCACGTTTCGCAAGCCTTACATGCAATTTTTTTTATTTAAAAAATCCTATATTTTAATGCTTTTTAAGTATAAAAAGCATTTATTTGAAAATTTAAAAACCTAAATCTGAAAATCATTTATTTTTTATTAAAAAAATCTGTACTTTAATCTCTTTCAGTATAAAAATTTATTTGAAAATTTAAAAATCTAAATCTGAAAATCATCATCCCTTTTCATCTTGCATTTTTGCATTTAGTGCACAAATTCAATATCCGTTTAAATAAAAGGATACTATTTTGCGAAAACAGCATTACAGTAAAGAAATAAGTTACGTCTCTCAGTTGCATTTTTCTCTCTCAATTTGTACTTTGGTTCAAATTCTCCTTCATGTAGACTATTCTCAGCCTCCGGATTTTCTCAATTTACTTTAAATCCCTTTTCTACGTTTAAACGTATATTTTCATTGTACATTAAGACGTTTTCTCTCAACACTGTTTGCAATAATCAAATCTTTAAATGATTTCTTCGCTTAATTTCTTTACAAAAAGAAAATCCCGCAAATATGTAACTTGCAACATAAGTATTTTTTTTTATCGCGTGAGAATTTCACCGTGAGAGCCACCATCAATTGGTCGCTACACTTTACTTTTCTTTGGAGCTTAACTTTGGTCCGCTATCCAGGCAAGACCGTAGAGACCGCCCGCTCAATCGCGACAAAACTTTCCAATAATGTGAAACTAGTTAGCGATTTTTATGCTATATATATAGATATACCGCACATGCTCCATGATCATATATAGTTCGGGCACATACTATCAAAGTAACGGCAGCTTATCGAGACTTCCGAACAATGACAATCTTAGTTTGTTACTTAGAGAATAATTGGAAAAATGCTTATCGAATTATTTGAAAAAGTATAATTAAAAATTATAAGAAAATATCAAGAGAGATTATCTTAAAACAAAAAACTCAAATTATGACAATTTTTAAACGACGTTTACGATTCTCTTTGCAATCGAATGATTTAAAATGATAGGTATAGGTAAAATTATAATAGTAGTTTTCAAATGACAAAAAGTTCTTCTAATTTTACTGCGATAATATCAGCAATAAATCGTTTCAGCTCATGGAATTCGAAATTGGTGCATTATCCGCAGACAGAAAATTAAAGATGACATTATCAGGAATATGGATAGCTTAAGGTAATTACTTGTGCTATCGAATATTTCCAATAATGAATAATAACACGCTTGTGCCGTGCTTAAGTGTTCATGCGTGTACTTATGCGATAATAATAATTAAGTAGAATAAAAAAAAAAGTACATGCCTATTATTTTCTTTTTTTTTGGAATTACTAGTGAGTATTGATATCTTTCTTGAAGAAATGTAACATGGACGTTTAAAAAAAAATATAAGTATATAGCTAAATAAGAAAATGTTGTGTCTAGATTCCATTAAAGAAATAACCAATTTTATGTTTAAGTTTTCTTACATCTTTTTTGCTTGTTATCCTTTATTATTTATCTATCCTTTTATCTTTAGATATTTTGTGATGTTTCTTGTACTGTAATAAGACCTAATAACATTGTATTAATACGAATAATAATTTTGTGCATCACCGTAGAAGAAGACTTTAGAATCATTTAATATTTAAAAAAATAATCCGTAAAAGGTTCGTGTATGCTTGTGTATGTGTACATACACGGTATGTGATCCACTTGCACTTTTACACAAAGTTACTATTAATATTTCCTTTTTACGTGCAATAATCGAAGTTTTTTAGAGGACCGTTTAAGCATTCTTTATCCATCAAAGCAGGTGGCTCTTTTATAAAGTTCCATTTACTTGCAAATAAAGCAATAGTATCCCGTAAGTTCTGTAGACAAGTTCCTTCCGTGCCTGTCACTCTGTTCACGCTGTAGCTCCGCTTGACCATCATTTCCGGCGTGTTTCACTAGACGGCCTGCTTTACTTCCCGATCGTCATGTACCTACCTACCTACCCGTTTCTCAGGAAGTCAGATATAGATGGTGACGCTTGTGTGTGCTCGAGTGCACAAGGGTAGATAGGTAGGTACATCGCGCATGTGCTCGCCATATGTCTTTGATGTACTCTCTTCTGTCATGTCGAATCATATGTTCGCACATGCCCTCCGAGTCTTTGCTCTCTTTTATTTCGTCATCGTTGCCTTGTCGCCGAATACGATCGCGTAGACATATTGTCAATGAATGTACCGCTTAATCAAGAAAGCTGCACGGCAAGCACGCTTTAGGAAATAACAAGAGACGCCGCGCGCGACATCATTGCATTCCTTTCGCGCTGCGTACGTTGAAAGCCCTTCTTGTAATTATAGAGACGCCGTTTTCATGTAAAAGAAAGGTTTAATTAAAATTTCTTCAGATGAAAATGCCTCACTCTCTCGCGCGCGCAACGTAACAAGATTCTTTTCCGAAGCGAAACTGCATTTCAACTCGAAAATGAGTCACGAGACAACGATAATGCATTTGTAAAATTTAATTCTTTTGTCTACATTTTTTTTTAGATATTTAAGATACGTACTATACTTTAATACAAAAATTTTCAGTTTAATTTTTAACTTAACTATATAGTAACCATAAATTATGTGATCCAATGCATGTCCAAAAAATGACGTTTTATCTTTGCATTAATCCAATAATGTATAAATTAACGTTTCTCCGAAAATAAAAATATTATCAGGTATATATTCCACGTACATTAAATGTTCAAAATATATTCTAATGACAAACTAGCTTAATATATATGAGAAGAAATGTGTTGCTACAAATCGCATTTAATCATATAACACTCCATTCATAGATGTAATCAATATTATAATAACTAATTAATTAAATGTAATAATCAATTTGTTCGTACACTATGTCGATTGCAAAACTAAAATTTATAATGAAAACTGCAAATTTCTTTACTTGAAGAATCTACTTTAAGCCAATACGTTTTTGAAACATTGTATATACGGTGGTAACTCTGTTTATGAGTATACCTACGTTCGTATCTATGTGACACGAAGATAAATTGAATTGGACAGTCCGTGAGGGCATAGTATCGGGAACATACATCATATCTGCGGACTTATACGTGACTTCCGTATATAGGATACGTACGTATGTGACGATCGAGAATAAAGCAGAATTGTAAGTGAAGTGTTTCGGAAATGGTGGTCAGATAGATGTATCACGGAAAAGCAATGGCTGCGTATTATCTTGTCATTGTGTCAAGTTAGACGGAAGTTTCGTTTGATTTGTATCGTGATTATATGATTTCTGTGACGGAATTGCAGAATCAAACGCAACTAATATATCTCATTCTACGTAGGAAAAATAAAATTTTCTTTTTTTTTTTATTTATAAATAATTAAGAAAATTATTTATTATTTGTTTATCGCCAACAGTCAACTTTCTTATGTCACATTCATTTGTCTTTTTCTTTTTTACTTGTTATTTACTGGTCATATGTTATATATGTACAGTTGTTTTCAAAAGATTTAATCCTAGGGCATAAAATAAATTCTACTCCACTCTGCTTATAAATCATTCCGTGGCAACATCGCATCGATAAATTTTCCGGTGCAGTCCAAGTTCAACAACATTATACCAACAACTAGCTCGCTACCCATGGCATTCGAGATTGTAAGTGGCCGCGTTTTATGCCGCTGAGCATATTTGAAGTTTCTAGTAGTCTCCTCCGTTCTTCGTCAAATATTGCTCCGTCGTCTATGAACGCTAGCTCATGAAATGCAGTCAATAAGAATTTCGATGACGGATCAACAATACGTTTGTCCGGTATGGCAAATAATCTCTCGTCAAAGATAGGAGAGAGACTGCTCGTTTCTTCCTCGTTTTTGTCTCCGTCTTTTCTTCTTTCACAGCATGATTTATACATGAATCTTCTCTATCACCAATCGTATGACCACGTGCCACTCCGATATGTCCATCTCCTTTACCGTAGCGTTTCATTTACAACCTTACTTTATTCTCAATACATCATGTATACGTACATATAATATATATATATATATATATATATATATATATATATATACACACATTGATTTATATATAGATGTATATCGTGCACACATTTCTCTACTGCTCTTTTCGCATGACAAATATAATACATTAAACTCAACATATTCAACTGAACTGGATGCTAACTAGATTGAAGAACTATACTGACAATGAAATAGATACAATAAGTAGCAAAAATTTATTTATTTCAACATCACACTCTAATAATTTTCTTAGATTCTTACTATAAATGATTTTTAAATACCTTATTGTGTAAATAAAATTTCTGTTTATTAACCAATAATAAAATGTCTCGGTAACATTTTTCTCTTTTAAAATTAAATTGGCTTTTATATGATTTGTTTATAACAAGTAAAGATAATTATGGTCAATTCTTTTTAACATTTAGATCTTTTCTATTTTATACATATATGTATCTTTATATTAGATTTTTCTTATTACATGTGCAGCATTTTTTTCAAATTAGATTAAATGTTTATCGTAATGTGACGTAAAATATTTAGATATTAAAGCGCTATGTTAGTTCATTAGAAACGATAGCGTGATTATCTATCTGCATCCCGCGGGAGAATGAGGGTTCGCAAAGTGACAGTAAGGGGTGGCCTGGTGGTAAATGGCTAGGGTCATCGGGGAATATCGTAGTTACGCATTAGAGGAGCACAGGCACAACTGCTCTCTGATAGGTTAACGATATTACTCAACTAACGATGAAACTCTATACTATCGAACTATTCCAGACGACCGTCCTTTCAGAAGATAGGGAAATGTATTAATTCAAAATATGTATGTAATATCATTTATGATTATAAATTATAATTCATAAAACTTTGATTTTATTTATCCAAAATGTATAAACTTTAATAATCTTTTGCACAAAATTCCAATTTCTTTCATTGCGATTGAAATTCAATAGTTAAGATAAAAATATTAATGACATCATTAGACTATTTGATAAAAATATTTTACTGTCGATTCAATTTAAAAATAATCATTTGCAAAATTAATAGATTATAATAATTGTCATCTTTGTCATATCTTTTATTTTGCTTATTATCCTTGCTATGACCGAGAATGGCATATGTAGCAAGGTTGCTCACGATAGAACGTATTTTTGCAACAATTTCCGAGAAAAATGCTTTGACACCATGGCGGTCGCGCAATCCGTTTACTATTCACTTTGGTATGATGCATCACAGCATCGCTCGTAATGACAAATCCGCTTCCGCCGTCGGCCACGTTTGTTTCTCGATGCGTCGCGACGCCCGCGACGTAAAAATCTTCAGATAAGCGTCGAAAAAGAAAAAATAAAAGAAAGAAAGGGTAAGAGAACAGACAAAAAACATTGGAAGGTAAATCCCGAGCTATTTTTTTACAGCTATTATAATCGCCTTTCTGAAGCTTTATAAATATAATTCCCACATTCTTATATAACTACGCTTATCACATGCAACAAACTTATTTATAAGAGCAATTTTACAAAATTAATAAACAGTTATTTATTAATTGTTAATTATAAATTAATTATAGTTAATAACAGTAACCAATAATTTCTCAATATTTATAATATTACATTTTTTTGTTTTTTAATAATATTTTAATAGTATTTTAATAGTAGTCTTAATTAGTAATTTTCTGAAAAATAATTATTTTAAATATTCTTTATCATTCTTATGTAACTACGTTTATCACATGCAACAAAACTTATTTATAAGAGCAATTTTACAAAATTAATAAGCAGCTAATTATTAATTGTTAATTATAAATTAATTATAAATGTTAATAACAGTAATCAATAATTTCTCAATATTTACAATATTACAATTTTTCGTTTTTTAATAATATTTTAATAGTATTTTAATAGTATTTTTAATTAGTAATTTTTTGAAAAATAATTATTTTAAATATTCTTCATCATATGTAGCTGTTATAAATAATATTGAAAATTTTATTATATGTATATATAAATAATATACGTTACATATATGTAAATATATTTGCAACTTTATAATAATTTTATAAAGACTCTTATAAATTGTAAATTCAAATTATATTCAAATGTACAAGTTTCGGTTTCCCTAAATCCTGCAATCAATGCTCATAGAAACGATAATATCGACGATTATATAAACATAACTGTATTTTGCGAAAATTAGTAAATAATGCAACACAACATATACATATTAACATGAAATACATAACGTACTAACATGTAATAATCAAATTTGTGAACAGCAAACCAAGATAGATCACTGATTACCTATTAGCGTATTTTGATATTACTGCATATCTATTCGGCATTAACGCTACATTATTACGAAAGCATTAGCGAAACATAAAGGAGTACTTTAATTACATATTACTATAAAAGAACAAATCAATTTGAAATTATTATTTGTTAACATTATTATCTACTACCTATTAAAGTTTAAATTAAAAATATTTTAATTATATTAAAATAAACAATTATATATATATATATATATATATATATATATATATATATAGATATGTGTTTGTGTGTGTGTGCAATCTTAATTATATATTTATGTATGTTTTTACGAATCTGTCTAATCTTATATTAAATTAGACATCCAATACAAAAGATTGTTTTTTTTAAGATTAAATTTTTATTATTCTACATTTTGTTAAGATTTTTATGTAACATAAAATAATCATTATTTTCTTTCTTCTCTGTAAGTTTTTTCTGTACAAGGTAATTAGAGATACAATTTGTTAACAGATGGAGAACTGAGAGTTTTGTTTACTAAATCTTTTATAATACTTTATAAAAAGCTCTTTTCACGTTATAAATAATAATTAAAATCTTTAAAATATTATTTTGTTCTAGTATACATATGAAAATAAAACTCAGAAAACAATATTTTTCTAATAAATTCAACTATATGTTGTAACTTATTTTCCTCTCTAATTAGTATTTTTATCTTTTATATTACATTCTTAAAACTCAATCAAATAAATTCTGTTACTCTTTTCATTTACAAATAATTGAGGCAAAAATTAACAGTAATTGAATGTTATAAATTGGATTTAATATTTGAGGCATGATCTGCCAGTGTTGAAACTTTCGCAATCCAATCTTATGATGTCATATCAATATATTATAGAATCAACTCTAATCTGCAATTCGATGTAGTTAAAGCGCATGAGATGAGCTGATAACCGCGTCATGGCGATGCCGCGTCATATCCACAGTTTCATTGAATTCGTGGCATCGAACCGGAGTAGATCATTAATTACCTATTACTGACACTCTTGCGGTACAGTTAGCACCATTACTACGTTAAATCACTATAACCGCCGAATCCTTTGTTGTAACTAGTAATAAAATTATCGTCGCTCTGAAACTGGTGGTTTAACAATAATGTAATTATGATACATAATAAATCAAAGGTAAATCTCTCTTTCTTTATCTTACTATTTGTTTAAATTTTTTTAAATTATACATTGTATTACAAAAAAATTATTATTTTACTCTAGTTATTTGTATTTTAATTGAACACATACAATTATTATATAAATCTTTTTTTACAATATTTTTATATAATACTGTCGAAATAAAACGTGTTAGTCTCGTTAAAAATTAAGGCGAAAAAAGAGAGACAAAAATTATTTTAATTCCAATCATGTTATTATGCACTACACACACACACACACACACACTACCTTAGCTCACAAATTCTGATTCTTCGTCGCACTACTTCAACGACCACTAAACTTAACTAAGCGCACGTCATCGGACATCTTTCGTATGATTTCCGCGGTAGTTTCCAACACCGGGGTAACACCAGATAAACCGACGACAGAATCCGGAAAGAGATAGGTCGATCAGCCGAGAAGGATGGAAAATGGCGGATAGGCGAACGGGTGGACGGGCATCTGGTACGGTGAGCCTAGGTTCCGCCTTTAACGTGTTGCCGCGTCAGCGTTACACCCCTGCCAACCCCCGTTGCGATTTACTGCTAAATAATATCTAAACAGCCGCATTCATCCCCATCCTCGCTCTACGCTTTCGCGTTATCCTCGTATATCCCAGTCGCTGTCAGTCCGGACCGACGCGACGCGGGCACACGGCCTTTTCTACGCCAACCAACCCCTCCCCCTCCCTCACCTCTCTCCGCTACCCTCCCACTCTCCCGATGTAGATCGGCTCGCGCCGGTGACGAGATCGTCCCGCTCTCTCGCTCAACGTGCTACGTTTAGTCGCGCTAAATATTTGCGTTGATTAACAATCTACTCCCCCCCCCCCTCTCCCCCGCTCCGTCCTCACCCCTCACCACCCCTTTTGGAGGGAGACCGAGCACGCGGCGCGAGCGCACTGGCTTTCTGGTAAACGACCTGGTTGTCGAGCATGCAACTGCGGCCCGGCGCTAACGGTTAATCAACGATCCACCTCGGCGGCTCGCGCCGCCACGAATTCACCCCCGAAACGCCATCATATGACGAGTTGTCGGTTGTCGCCACGTCGCGGTTTGTCCGCCGATCGTCCGGCGCGCTTTAATTATACCGGCTGCGCCGGATTATGTTGATGACCGGACCGTGTGATTGCGGTCTTCGAGTTACATCGCATTATGTACTATCGCGAGGGGTAGGAACAGGGTGTAATCGTGCGTTACGCCAAATGCGGTCAGCCATCAAAAATTCGTTTGACGCGCACCATCATCACGCTTTCAAATCATGGCTGTTTATAATTCAAATCATAGAATATATACATATATACGCTATGTTTATTAATTTGATATGACTTTATGGTAGCTTTATATAGACGAATGTGTCAGCAAATTATTGATATATATATTTTATAATTCTATGCAAGAGTTCCAGCATTGACATATGATCTCACTTGTCATGTTAAATATTGTTAACACGTACATAAATTTTTTTATAATCTTCTCATTTCTCTTGTAAAGATGTAAAAATATACCTAATTTTACATCTTTTATATAATAAGCAAAAAAATAAACTAATATAAACATGTTTTAAAAAAGCAAATACCAACTAACTCGCTTTTTTTTAAGTATGGAATAAATTATAAAATACATATATTATATGTATTGTACAATTATATAATATAAATGTCCCAAATGCTTGATATTTTTAAAGTTTAATGCATCAAAAAATTAATTATTAGTTACTTAATCGATTGTTATTTACGATGGGAGATTATATTTGGATACGAGAAATGTGTATACAAGTTGTTAATAGGAAAATAATTATTGCTTGTAAATATGTCAAAACGAGTGGTCATTTATAATTCTCATCCGCTATTGCTTTAATTTCTATTTCAAATAAATAAATTGTTTGACATATTTGGTTCGATAAATATAGCTGCCACCTAGATACGCATTTACGAATAACGTTTACGTTTATTTTAATCCTTACGATGTACTCGTGGATCAATTTTGTCCATGCAATTTTTTAAATTATAATATTACTCAAAGACGAATGATCGTGGAATAGCCGCGCCGAGCTTTAAAAAAAGTTATTGGATAGGGGAAGTGAAACACGAGCGAGCCGCCTCCTGTGGCAGTCGCTTTCCTCACAGCGAACAAATAAATATCGTACAGACCCACATATACACTCAACTCATACTTTTTCCAAAAGATATTTAAGACCACTTTACGTATATTTTTTTTGGAGGTAAGTTAATTTTTATCTTCTTATGAATCTTATTTAATTATTTTCTTATAAAATTTTACTTATTAAGAATTTTTAAAAACGTTTTCATTAGTTTAAATTTAAAAAAATGGTATATTTTTTTAGTGCATGCAATATGTCGATACGTTCGACAGAAGAAATATCGAAATATTATCTATTGTATGTGATATATATATATGATAAATGATACAAATTTTAGTAATAAAAATGTTGTAATATACAAAAAAAAACATTTATTATTTAAAACTTGACTGCGACCATTAAAAAATTACGACTTTTCATGTCCCTTATCATTCTCTAAGATTTTAACTTCAATTCCCTGACGGTTTCATTTTTTTTAAATCATTTATTTAAAAGTTATGATTTTTTTCCCCATAACAGTGCATTTAAGTTTTTTTCTACTTCATATAATTGTAATAATAATATACTTAAACAAATTATTTTTCAGATTTACTATTTCAATTTTTATTTAGAAAGATAAAAGAAGGTATATGAATTTTTTCAGATTTCTTACAACATTTTTAGTCATTCATAAACGCGTCAGAAATAAAATACTCATCCATATGTACATCCTAAAGATACCAAAAATAGCTATACACGGTAAAGGTTAATCATAGAATTATTAATATAAGCTGTTTGTCAGTAATTATCGTAGAGGATAATCGCATTTTTTTTTATTGTTAGTACCTGTTACCATTATGTCTCGACAAATAATAATACGAGAACACACGAAACAGCTCGCTGAAACCTTGCCACTCGAATCGTATCGAGCGAATGACAGCAAGGTTACTACGCATTACGTATACATGTGTACATAAGCTGAAAGAAACGAAGGTCAAATACCGCGTGACAATTAATTTGTTATCATTTCAAAATATTCAACATTTTATAATATAAATTTAGATTTATTATTTTACATACGTTACATTTTAAATTAATTTCAATGAAGTATTGCAAAATCTAACTTTTATTTTGATTTAAAAAATAAAATTTATATAAGAATTAATTTAGAATTTAAAATATGTTACAATCTTTTTCATGCTTCAGAGATAAATTTAATATGATAAAATTGATATGTAACGAATAAAATCATATAGAACTACTCAGTGCTAAACTCCTAAACATACGAGCTGTTAAAATATGCAATCTCAGTGGCACAATTATTCAATGTAATGTTTACAAACTGGAGAAAAGTATATTACAATTTCTTTACGATCTGCTAAAGCAGTATATTAGACCTTCATTAAATGCGTAAAATGTTTTTAAGTTTTTTCTTTACAGTAAAAAAATAATGCGATCTCGGCGATGATAGCTGCTTATGAAATAAGCACGACAATAAATCAGTCAGCGAAAAAGGCAACACTCGATACAATCGAGTATTGATTAATATGCTTTTTTTAGAGTAACATGAATTTTTATATTATTACAATGCATGATTTGTCACTTCTTATGTACTATCATTACGAATTGTATTTCACCGAAATGCAGATTCACCGCTTTGTATTGCCTTCATATTTACACGCTGCCTTCACTTAGGCAAGAGAATTAGGAGTATTTTGGACCGCCAGCGCGTGTATGTACGTTTCGTACACTACTCACGGAGCTGCAGCTTCTAATTACAACCAGAGTTAGTCTAT
Organism: Anoplolepis gracilipes; assembly: GCF_047496725.1. Lineage (NCBI taxonomy): Eukaryota > Metazoa > Arthropoda > Insecta > Hymenoptera > Formicidae > Anoplolepis > Anoplolepis gracilipes. Next base: position 21,466,307 of record NC_132970.1, on the reverse strand, counting down.
TGAATAGTTCATCGAAAACGGATTCAATCGCTTGTATTTTGATGCTATAATCAACATTACAGTTATTAAAAAGAGCAATTGAACGTTTAAACAAAAATGGACTTCTGTTATACGCGTATTATACTCGATGTAATAACATTTTACATTAAATATTTTTATTATTACATAATAGAAAGTAATATGTAAAAATGTATAATTATTTAAAGTGTATGATAAAAACAATTCTTTTAAATATATATAAATAATGATAACATATTTTCCCTTTTAGAACAAAAACATTGAAAAAACAAATTCAAAGCTAATATAATCTTGATGTGATTATAAACTTTTGCACTTAAAGAAAAAAGAAAACTTGATATAAAAGAATGCTTGATAGGCATATGCAAATTATTTAACTTTAGCCTCTCTTTAGCGCTGCCATTTTCAAAAAATTTCAACGAATATGCAAATGGGAGCGCTATTGATTCAAACTTTAAAGCAAATTGACGGACGTTGACAAATCCATCAAGAGAGCTGCACTCATAGTATACAAGGCAAAACAGGAAAGCCAAATGGGTAACCGTTGCAGGTGCATCTATGTATTCAGCAAACTAACAAGAAGACCTCAGCTGCAGCCGGGTTTCTATCTCCACTAATTAGGGTGACGACAACGCTCAATGAAAATCCTTTTGGATATAAGTTTAATAATAAAAATTATCACCATATAAAATACTTTATTTGTAATAACATTATGGAAATAAATATGCAAAGGTTCCTTTGTGTAGTTATACTTTTTATTTATATTAATTTCAATGGAGGAGAGGGAGTATTACATTAGATGTATATCACAATCTCAATTTAAAAGTAATTATTTTAATTATTTTGCTTTTAAAAAATAATAGCTTGCAACTTGTCATCTGATATATTACTAAATAAAAAAAAAACTTGTATCTTACAAATCCAATAAGGGATATTATTTGCTTATTTATTAATAATAATAATATAATAGACTGATTAAAATTGAGATAAACATTAAAATATATTTAAATCAAAAATTTGAAAGTAAATAAAATAATTTTGTGAGCTAAACTCACATAATTTATATATAATATTTTTTTATATATTGTCTTCATCTATAATAATTAAAATTATTACAATCATATGATAAACTGCATAATTATCATTGTTTAATTTGTTTGTGTTTATTTTTAACATTTAATTCAAAAGTTGTTCAAAAAAGTTTAAAATATTTTTATTTTTCCGTTAAAACAGAAAACATATTTAAAATTTAATATTAAATAAATCAATATTTTGTAATATTTTTTGTGATAGACAATTGATCTATATTTTCTATATAACATTTATAAGGTGACATTTTAAAATAAAAACTTGAAAGAACGTATCATTCTCGCTTCGTACTTCAAAAGAAAACTAAGACGTCATGCTTTGCTTTGTTCCGACAATATTCTACTTCCGTAACTTCTATATTCGTACTTTTTCTCTATTTATTACGTTACATTTGCTTTTCTTTTTATTTTCATCGCACTGCACTCCTTTTATCATTGTTTGTCTCTTCCGCGTTTTTATGCGCACTTTTATAGATATTTTATCCAAATACTTTTCTTCGTTAACATTATTGCTTTTGCTCAGAAACTGTCGGATCAATTTCGAGCAGTCTAAGAGCCGAGTTAATTATCTGACGTGAGAATTTCGTATAATTCACGTGTACGGTTGCGCGATGACAATTTCCGCTGGTGAATGAAGCTGCTAATTAAGGTAACTAGAATGCCAAGGACGAAGAGCAATTAAGGTGCGAGATAATGCGATTGTCTTCTTATCTGAACAAAGACTTTTCAAGATTGTCTTTGTCATATACAAAAAAAGTTTTTGAAACGACGCAATAATTCTTACAGTGTATATGTGTACAATATATACGTAACACTATTTGAATTGTTATTTTATCGGCTAAAAAATCATGTTGTTTAATTTTCATATATTTTATTAACAATGTCGTATAATCTGCTTTTAAATGTATGTTACAGTTGTAAGTAATTTGCTTTGAAACACATATACATACGTAATTATATTTCACAATAATACATAATTCTGCTCTTGTAATAAAATAACAGTTGTTATTTGTTATTTTGTTTATCTTTCTTAAAAATAAAATACTTTTTGGAAAATATTCCAAAAAAAGGTAACAAATTTTTACTCTTTTAATGGATGCTGTCCATAAAAATCAATAAGTGCTTCAAAGCATTCACGTATTTAAAATACAATAGTGTGTTCTATAATTAGCAGATAAACGTTAAAGATCGTCTCTAACTGTTTGAATAATCCATCGTGTAATTACTGTAATTTTCCACTTGTATTCCTCCAAAGCTTATTAGCGTGTTTGCTTATTAGCTAATTCACTCACTCTTTCACCCTATCAAATATCTCTAATATCGATTATTTATGTTTGCACCGAACTGTAAATCATAGACCAAGTGCCCAAAGCTTCTATTTCTAACTGGAAACTTGGACGGATTTTGCCAACGGATTCATCGGTCATATAACGGAGAAATTTCATCGGGTTAGTAGCACCGAGATGCACTCAACGCGGCAACAATTCCCGCGGGCGCAACTGCCAACTCGTCCTTGCCCTCTACCACCCCTTCCCCTCTTTTAACTGCAGACGCTAATTAGAATGGCATGAACGCTTGACCAGAGCCCGGAGCGGAACGGCAATCAGGATCAAGATGATGACACAGCTACCTGCTTCTCTTACGATGAGCATTCGAATTACCACTTTCAGATTATGGCGCAACTTAGTTGCAACGAGAAGTTGCAAGTTTTTTAAAGTGTCTTTCTCTTTTTTCCTAAAGAAAAGCCTTGTTGTGCTTATATTGGATAGTTTTGTTTTCAAGCAAAAAAAAATGAACAGACGTAACTGTTTATTTTATTATCAAAAACTATTTCTTATTTTATAATCTTTAAATAAAAAAATAACACTAACAATAAGAAGAATGTTATATGCATATTATCAAATAAATCTAAAAGATTTAATGCTTTTTATTCTGGACAATTTTTTGTTTTTACTTTTCTTTAGTTTATATTTTTATCAAAGATTATTTTTACTTTAATTTTTTAGATATAATCAAATTAAAAATTTATATCTTACTAAATTAAATGTCATTTATAAAATCTAGTAATAATCTTATAATCGCTAATGAGAACTTTTAAATAAGCCAAATGTTCATTTATAGAATGAAATGTGATTGAATATACTATTTTAATCTTTTTATAATAAATTGATCGATATTCGTAGTAGTCAACACGTACGATAATTTTTACGCAGCATTGCATATTTGATAAACATTTATAAATAATTTCTTATTGTTTTTATTTGAAAGTTATAAATATTTTTTATTTATAATAAATATTTAGACATAAAAATATACTAACTGTATAATAACATTTAAAATACATTTAAAATATATTAAAAAGCTGTGCAGGCTGCAAATCTCTATGAGTATATAAAAGCGTATCATAGCTAAAAAATTGCATAAATAAATTTCGCGTTATGCATAAATTAATATCCGGTATTCTCATTATTTAAAGCTTCTTTTCATTATTTACTCACTAGCTGGAAAATAACAACCGTATTTAACGCTCAGAAAATCAGTGAATTTCTCAAGTTCACCCATTAAACGAAGTTTTTATACGAGCACATTTTAACTTTTTTCACGTAATTCTGAACGACTATCTATTTCCCATGAAAAAGATTCTCGTTATTATGCTACCGTGTCTCGGTGCTGCGCTCAAATTATCTGTCAGAATGTACAAAGGCTCCAACACCTGTTACTATAGCCGGCACCCGTGCTCGTTTTATTGCAAAAATTCCATGCAGCGTAGAATCGCTCTTCATACCCCGAGCACGCCTTTAGCCCGAGGATATCCTGCGGAATCTCATAAATCGTAGACATTCTTCGCGTGCGTCCGGCCAGCAGCCACGGATCGCGGCAATTCAATTACAATACCAATCTTTCATAAGAACCCACGGCCCTTCTAACGCAATTGTGTCTGTCAGGTTTTGACGCGCCCGCCGTCAGATAAGCAAGCATATCGGAAACGCGTACGCACCCGTCAGCAACATAAAATTTTCAACGCCGATGGAGGGATGTGCACCCCGCCTCAACCCTCCTAGCTAAAAAATATTACCGCTTTCATCGCGTTTTTTTCAGATCTCTCGAATTATCGAGTAACACGAGTAAAATTTCACCTAACCGTGAAATATGCACAGGCACTTCCTACGGGAAAATTGCTTTTCAGGTTGCACTCGATACTTTGGCGTCGTAAAGCTTTTACGATTAATCCTCAAGAAACGCATAATCCGTTTGCATCTAAAGAAGCTCGAGCTTGATAGTTTTTGATCATCGAGTTATATATCCTATATCTTGTATTTTTATATTTGTAAGCAATATTATTAGCTACAATGTTTATTCGCATATATTGTACTAAAGTTTATCCATTTAATAACTATGATAGTAAAAAAATTGACTATAAAAAGAAAGAAATGTAAACGTAACATTTTAGATCTAGATAAATAATCTTCTCGAATAATGGCTAACTTTATGCTAAAATAATGCAATAGAATTGTAAAACAGTAAAATTAGAAACAAAATTAATTTATATGAATAGAAACAAATTTACAAGGCTGTCGCACTAATATATTCGATATTTACTTCAAAATGACGAATGCAAAACTTGCTTTCCAGATCACGTCTCGAAATGCTTATAAACTCTAGTTGACGATATACGATTTCCAGATCTCTCTTCCAACGTACTTTATGTAATACAGATTCTTTAAAGCAGTCGTGTAACATACGTAATAATTCCGCAAGCGTAAAAGACTCGAGAAAGACGACAGCAATTTATAAAAGGAATTTAGAGAAGAAAAACGTAGATATAATACTTTTACGGTAATAATTGCGTTGTGCCCAGAAATCCATGCACGTTCCGACGTTAATGAGAACTAGATATTTTTAAAGCGAAAAAAATGCATATTTAAATTCTTAAAATTTGATATTAAATTTAAGATATCAAATATGAAACGTCTTTTACACAAGGTAATTCTAAATAAGTGCAAAAAGTTTTAGGAGATAATTCTTTCTCGAAAATTAAGAGCGGTCTTTTGTATAAGCACATGTCCCCTTTTCTGAAATATTTACTCCTGCAAAGGAGATAAAAATTAAATTTATATTTTTTTCAAATTTTGGACAAATTAAAAAAATAAAAATATACACTAGTATATGTTTATATAAAAGATTCCCTTCTTAATTTTTGACAAAAAATTATCTAAAATTGGTAACATTTATTTAGAATCACCCTACATATTCACGAGCTTTTATTCGTTCTAAATATTTTTAGATGTTTCATATTCTTGGTTCATTTGGCTGATGCTATTTATCTAAATTGTTATCTGTCTATAGTCTAATCACAGCTGAATTTTTATTCAAAATAGTTATTTGGAATCATTGCATTTAATAATTTTTTAAATTAAAGTTCACATATAACTCTTCTTAGATGTAATAATATAAAATCCAAAAAATATTATATTATTAATGATATTATTGTATCTTTCCTAAAAAATAACTGAGCACAATTTTATACCAATTCATCAATATATAACGTTTAAATAAAATTGTATCTGCAATATTTAGTTAATTTAGTATAATGTATATTACTTTAACAAGAATCTAATGTATGTGAGCAGCACTTCCAGGTGGAACTTGAGCTTGACTGAAAGTTTCATAAGGTATTTGCAATGAAGAAAGGCGGATATAGCGATTTTGTAGCGAATACGTTGCCATCCCGGTGGTCCTTCTGTCTCTGAGACATCTCGGTTTCTTCCTAGAGAACTCGTTGTCTAAGAACTCGCGTTAGTCCATTCTTCCTGGTTGCCTTCAAGCCTTCTCTGACGTTCCACCCTTACTTATTCCGCCCACTCTTGAGAACGACGAAAGCGTGAAACTTGAGCTTTGACTTCGTGGGATCAGAGACGAGTGTTCCGAACTTTGGAAACACCAGACACTGACTTGCGCAATCATTGCTCGTGCCTGACCGGATGCGGTTCTCACACCGTTTTTGAAAGTGTATTGGAAGAGTTGTGATACAATGGTAAATATTCCCAAAACAAAGTGCTCAAGTAATCTGTTACGTTGTCAGAATTGATTTGGCACATACGTAGATACACACGGTTTCATTGTGTAAAAGAAACTTCAACTTAAAACAAGAAAAATGTTATTTATAAATTTTTTATTACTATTTATAAATTTATTAAACAAAAAAAATATTATTGATTTTTTAATACATCTCAAATATATCTTTTTTATAGAAACTCTTGTAAAAATAAATTATACTGTTTAAAAATAGTTTAAATGTTTGATAATTAGAGCTGATTTTATTTTACTACTAATTTTCAGAAATTAATACATCTAACATTTTTATATTGCGTAAATAGCACATTCTAAAAAATTTATTTTTACAATGTTTATTTATTAATTGATAGACTTATCTCACCATATATATAAGAAACATTTTAATATTTAAACTTTTTCGAAGTAACCTAACCGCAATCCAAATTTCAATCTTCTTCTATTTTTATTTTTTAATAACTCTAAAACATTTCTCGATTACAAAAGCCATCGCAAAACTTAGCGATTTGCTTTCTGGAAGTGATATTTACCGTGTCGCAAATTTACCTCGTGATGCTCGGTATTGTTCTTTCTGGCTGTTAAACTCCAGCAGCGTCCACGGTAACAGTGAACGAGGAAAGTTAGGCGCGCGGACGTCGGCTAAGTTTGCACGTCAGTTTGTCCAGTTACGCTGGTTTTAGAGTCTGCGAAAGATAAAGGTGTCTGAGAAGTGTCTATTAAGCCTCATATACATGAAATATATAAAGGTATATGAAAAGACAGCCGACGGAGAAAATAGTCCCTCTCTTTTATCTGTCTCCGCGGCGCATTATTAAGCTCTGTTAAGTTTCCCAGTTATAATCGCAGAGTTTTCCGCTCCGCTTCTTAAACGGGGCGAATATTTGTATAAATTTTCACGAGAAAATTTATCTAAGAAGCTAATTTTCAGAGAGAAAAAAATTGCATGCCGGTGCATATAAGGTGGTCCAAAATTACTGTTTGCTTTTTCTCAATACTTGCATACATAAATGAGTTCTCATCCATTTCATCCGTAAAACTTTTATAAAAAGAAAAATATTATCACATTAAATATATATCATATATGTATAATTTCAAAATTTAATTACAATTTTATATAAATCGTATATATGTATATATAATATAATTATGATTAAATATAATAATAAATTAATTATAAAACATAATAATAAATTATGCTTGCAAATATTAAATTATGATTATGAATATATAGTTTATTGGAAATAATTTTCAATAAAATTATTAATTCATGTTGTTACTAAAAATCTCCGAATCATAAAATATTTACGCTCTTTACTAGATTTAATATCGTATAGTCCACAACGAAAAAACAAGTAACCCAATTATCAATGAAATTTATTTCAATTAGTATCTGAAAAACTTAATTAAACGATAACTATCGAGTGGAACGTTATAAAGATACAAAAGAATTTCTTTCCCGTTTCCGTCCGCATTCTTGAGCAAGAAATCCTAGCAACCAAACTACTTTGATGTCACACGCTCGTTAACGTTTATAAAATTCATCCCCATGTAATTTCTGTAGCTTTTTTTCGTTAGCGTAAGCAATTATGCGTCAACAATGTTTTTCTAAGCTCTACGCTCGTAGAGAGCATGTACTTACTTGCTCAAAGCAAGAATGTGATCAGCAGACAACGTCGAAATAAAAGCACTGGAATTTCAATATGAACGTAATAAATCGAAGGACTTGGCTGCTTATTTAAATACTTTAACTCTGTATCCTCACAGGTGCATTTAGGTATTCGTAGGTAATAGAAATTCCAATTGAAATTCCGTGTACCGCTTTTTTTAATTCGTACCCCGCCGAGGCCGCTCACCCTGTAAAAACTCGTTCTCGTCGCGCGACGACGCCTTTGAGAGACGTTAAAATGGATATCGCGACGCTCGACGTCGCATGGACATTTACAGACCCGCGAGTAACTTCTAGTTATGAGTTCAAAACGTTAATAAGAAGTTATATATTCCGTCACCTAAAGAAGTTGGACACTTAGCACTTTGCACGTTTCCCTTAAGTGCCAGTAACTGGGCATGTCGAGCTATAAAATAATTGAATTTCGAGTTCAAAGGGGCGTGCGGTAATGTCATTATCTTATACCGGGTGGCGCAATTAAGATGTGTAAGGCGTTTCGACGGGTACTCGCCATCGGCTTTGGACCTCGTCGGCAAAGTTTTCTGAGCACGTAGATATTTTTATCATTCTCCTTCTTCCTCGCTCAACGTCGAGACCCGATAAAGGGATCCGCGATCAACTAGCAGTTGCACGTAGATCAGATACGCCGAGATCGCCTTCGAAAATTCATTCGCCACGTCGAGGAGGTGCTCGCACTTCCAACGAGAATTTCCTTAATTCCCCAAACGTAATGCAGCGTGTTCTTCGACGAATCGGCGCATTTCGGGCACTTTTAACTGTGCAGTCGCGTATTGCATTTGTTATGTGAAAAAAAAGAAAACTGGCCGAAGAGATTGCTCCGATTGAAATTCGAAGATGGTTTTCCGATATGCGCGGGCATGACTCTGTTAAAATACATTTTTACAGAATGAATTTTACACCGTTTGACAATTTACATTAATACTTTTCTCAGAAATTTTTCATAGATAAATTGCTTCAACCACAGCAAATGGACAAATTTTTTTTTTACGACGTTTCAAAACAACTTCTGACAGCTCGTAATTTTTCCTGCAATTTAAACTTCGTTTTCTACAAACTTTTTATTCGAATTTTACTGTACCATCGTGAGCTTTAACCGAAAGTTATGTCAGAGAGAGAGGTAAACGAAATATTTGTATTAAACTTGTCCTACAAAAGTCTCCTTTTCAATATATATATATATATATATATACATATATATATACATATATACTGTGTATATATATATATATATATATATATGTACAGTATATAAAATAAAAAATAATTATGTAAAATGAATATTGAATTAGATGTGTATACCTATAAAGTAATTCCCTTTAATAATTTAAGATAATCATAATTAAAATATAAACACTTCTCATAAGAACAAATTTTCAAACTGATTAAATTAAATAATTATTAAATTAAATAATTATTAGAGAATTATATTAAAAGACAAATATATCTTTATTATGTCGCGTTTTTTTTATATAAATTAACCTCGACAATCAAGGTACCAATCGTAGCACAAAGTAACTCGAGCGTATCCAATTAGCGCTCGTGCAGTTTCGTCATTAGCGAAGTACACGCAAGCGTGATGGTTAACGCGAAGATCGGTACAGTTTAACGAGGACATAGGTAGTGACCTATCGGTCAAGAGAACCAATCAACGCCTGACCAAACGAACGAAAAGATAAAACGCGACTATAACGAGTTTTTGAATTTAGACAGAGATGAAGAAATCGTTCCTTTTGCTTTTTTTCTTTTATTATTATATATAAGCCAGACACAAAATACTTTCTATAATATATTCCTTTCTGCCTTATATATGCAGAATAAAAGAATATGTTGGATATGCAGATAAAAAAAAATACAGTTACAAGAATAATTAGTAAATGGCTCAATAAATAAATAAATAATAATTATTATTAAAGGCGTAAAAGAGCCGAGTATACATGATATAATTAGAAGTAACTGTATATTAAATAATTTATTATTACATAAATGAGCTATAATATGTTTTTTGAATTATTTCAATTTTAATTTATATTCAATTTCATTTATTTATTACAATTTTTTCAAATGCTTTCAAGCTAATTGATTTTTAATTTCAATTTTAAATTTCTAACTTTTGAATTTCGACGTTTAACTTGCAAAATATTGTTGCTGTTCTGCTTGAATGTTATACCTTTCTTGTATGTAGATTAGCGCTTATTTTTACCGATTCCATCTTTTTCAAAATTTTACGTCAATAAAGTAATTTGGCGCGTCATTCTTTTATCATCTATTCTAAGATGATTACTGCACGTTATCATAGTATTAAACACCGCGCATACCGACTTTTATACCTTTGACTACTCTGCGATAATAATAATTTGACTTTGTAATTTATTTAATTTGCGTTGACTTTTCGCCTTTTTGTTGCGCTGAAGAGGGCCTGAAAAATTAAGCCAAAACGTTCGAATGAATTGTTAGTTCACTAATACTGTACAAATATTGGGTTTTTTAAAAATTTCTGTTGCGCCCGTTTAGTTATTAAATTATCATATCGTTTTATATATTATAGCTCATTTATGTAATAATAAATTATTTAATATACAGTTACTTCTAATTATATCATGTATACTCGGCTCTTTTACGCCTTTAATAATTATTATTATACAGTTACAAGATTTTTTTACAGAAGTCAAAGCAATGGATAAAACCATGCCAATTTTATAATCCATATGATTTAATGCTAATTATTTTATAAACTTATAATTTATTGTCATATTATTCATTTAGACATCGGCAGAACTATATTGCAATAATTACATTTGGAAAGTTAATATTCAAAAAACAGCTTTAAAAAATTTACACAATTTTTTAATTTGAATAATCATCTAACATAGTGAGGTATAATTAAATTGAAAATGATAAAGTTACATAGTAATAAACTTTTCTGTCATCTCGAGATAATGCACCCGCGTTTACAGTTTCTCCTGAGCGCGCAAGTCCGGACTGTTTAATCTATCTACGCGCCACAATGCGGAGAATCACAAAATGTCGCAAAAAAAAAAGATAGTAGATAAAAAATCGCGGAGAGAAAAATTTTATAATAAAATAAGAAAGCGCAAAAAAGACTTGCAAGCTAATTAATCTATAAGATAAGGCGGACAACCGTGAAAAAAATATTTTATACTTTAGACAACTTCGGTCTCGTTAACCAGACGTAAGAACAAAATGGTCTGCATTCTCCAATATCGATCTTTCGGCGACTCCAAATTCAAGCAGTCAACCGGAAGTAAGCAAATGAAATTGCGACATCGATGGAACAAAGCCGCGCGTAAGGCGAACGTAATCGATATTCATTTTCTTTCAATTCTTTCTTCTAATTTGCATTTCTTCTTTGTAAGGAGATAAGATAAGAATATGTCATGAGAGAAGGAAAATTTTTGTGTCTATTTTATGTTCCTTACACTTAAAAATATACAAATATACGCTTGTATTTTAATAAGAGGAAAAAGAAAAGAACCCAGAGAGAAATTGTAGACTAAAAAGAAACAACCTACTAACGTTTGCGCATCTAAAGTCACGTTCCACTTTCGAGAAACTAACCCACTGCCATTTTTTTCTCTCTAGCTTATATTTTAAATTTCCTCATACTTTTTCTCTTTGCAAATACAATATTTTATAATTTATTTATTTGTAACACAACTCTCAAATATATGTTTTATTTATATTAATCTGGAAATAATCCGAAAAAGAATTTAAAATGATAATGTATAAGCTACATTATCGATTCTCGACAAACTAACGAATGCAAAGCACATCTCTCTATCAGAGCTGAGCTCCTAAATCGATTCTTATTCAGCTCTTTAGATGAGAAGATTTGACTTTTCCGTTTGCACTAACAGTTTGTCATTTGCGTTACTCATTACGATTGATTTATCCCAATTTCGACAGAATGCACCAAGAGTTAGTAACAAACCGAGAAAATAGAGTACTTGGGTAGAACAGACGGAAGTGGAAATTACAAAGAAACTTAAAGAAGTTTAATCAGTCCGAAGAATGATGCAAACGCTGCATCGGTATCTGTGCTCACGTACATGCGAGAAAGTAGACTTTCCTGGGAACAAGCATACTTCATTTGGAAGTAGCGAAGTTCCTTGAGTCTGTATGAATCGAAAAATACATTTCACCGAGATAGGTTGATAGACCCAGCAATAATCACAAATATCGATTTAGAAGCGTATCGCGAAAATAGGAGAGAGAAAAATAACGCATTTTTTAAATTTCTTTTTTTTCTCCTTAATCTTTTTACCTTTTTCACAAAATACATTTGTTAACAAATTTGTTTAAAGACTAACCTTTAATAAAAATTATTTTTCCTTTCTCTTCTCTTCCACTTTTACTCTAATTATAAGGTAAACTCGGGTAATGATGGTCATAGTTTTTTAAAATGCAAAAAACATACTTTTATGTTTGTTATTTTTTAATAGTGTTTGATATATTATCTTCACTGAAGCTTAAATTACGTAATATTATCGAAATTAAAAGGAAAATATTTAATAGAAATTTTATATTATCAAAATAGTACAACATGAGCATTGGCCATCTTACCCAACTTTTAAGGAAAAGATGACCATAGTGACAGAAAGATGGTCATAATATTTATAAAAAAATAGTAAAAACGAAAATAAAAATTATAGGTCATATAACAATTTTCATATCTTTATAATATGTCTAACGTCGATTACGATAGCTTAACTGTAATTTATTCGACGTTATAACAGTTTTTAGTGGACAAATGAGAAACTTTGCAGGTAGTCAAAAGTAAAAATATATGATATAAGATTCACAATATCGTTATTTCGAACAATGTATGCACATAAACTACTGTAAATATCGATTATCTTTGATAATGACTAAAAAGGCGCACTATGTAGCGATTATTGAAAAAATTACAGGTCATCATACCCTAGTTTACCCTGTTTACGTGCAAATAAATGCGTATATATATATATATATATATATATACAGTATAATAATATTATACTGTAATATGCGGTATCATAAATTAAAAGATATATAATTGGCGATAATACCTTTGAAAGGTCTTAAAAAGAAATTTTTGCTGCACAGTAGTAAAAGTCACAATAGAAGCCTTAATCGATCCATGATGCAACCGGTCCCCTTCGCAGCTTCGCTTATTGTGCAATCTCGTACAAAGAAGTTTTGCTTTCTGCGTCTTAACTTTACCTTTCCACGCGTAAAATACCTTTGACTCATTACACGCCGAGTAATGACCAGCAGGTGTCGTTCACGAACACTTGTTGGGTCAGCAGAAAGTCGCGAGATATTGTTACATCATTACGATATCTTCAGTGAAGGTGGATATAAAGCTCCAGAGAGGTAGAGAAAGAAACTAAAAAAACTTCAAGCTCGGGCGTGTACGCGTAACACGAGAAGCATTGAACGAGGTAGTAACAATGAAGCTGTCTTCTTTTCTAAACGCGCTCGATGAAGCTTGCATCGGCAGCCTTCGACGAGCGATCGGCCGTGAATCTGCGTTCGGCAATAATGATGTACTGTTTCTGTTTCTCAGATAAGCATGGCTCTTCCCTTCGGGCGTTACAACAGGGAAAGCAGCATGGTTGAAAGGAGCACGATGATTACAAAGCTGATATAGAGAGTATGCGCGGTCTTACGCGCCGAAAGGACCTCGAAATTGTACAAATGATCGTCATCCCAAAGTCGTTTCCATCGTTATCTGCAGATAAAGCTACTATAATAAAACGTTCTGACATCGTGATCGTGGCTTAATTAATCTTTATTATTTTATGGCTGTACAATTTGCAAGCTAATTATCGAGATAGATTTTCCTTTCGCAGGAAAACTTTACCGTTGTTGCTGTTTTGTAAGTTTATTGAGCAAAAAGAGAAACAGGCGCTTGAATTATTAATTCATAATAATATATTATATAATACATTTATAATATTAAATCATATTAAAACTAATATTAATATTAATATATTATAATATATTTAAATTAATATTAATAAATTATTGTAACTTTTTTCTTTTTAAAAACGAGAGACAATATTAGTTTCAAAAGCCAAGTGATGTATCGAATTTTCTACCCCCAAATGCCTTATTAATATAATTTTTAATAAAATATTTTGTATAGGATATATAATTCATATAGAATTAAAATGTATAAATGTATCAAGAGTTGAATTAATAAAATGCTTGCAGGCACATCTCTCGTTCACAAATGTAGAAACACGATGTTATCTCGAGAGAGTCACTTCACATCCCAAACCTTGAACTTCTTTAAGTTCATGGAATCATATTGCATTACATACGGTTCATCTTGCTTCTTTGCATAGAGCTATTCCCTTCATAGGTCATAAGCTTTGCACATAACATACATTGCGTCGTATCCTCAAACTTGAGTTCAAAGACTCATTGTCATGTAATAGGGACAAGCCTCTTGAGTCCACGATTTACATAGGCAACGATTACGCAATCCCGCCATCCGAGGAGAGCTCAAACGTGCATTATCGAATGCACTGGACGCATTAAAGTGCTCTCGATGCACGCGAGTGTATCTTTGATGAGCAAAGGATATGTGGTGGAAATTCCACACGAAATTGCACACGAAACGAAATTGCAAATTATATGATTATTAATTTTTCTCAAAGTATATTTCCAAGAAGAATAATCGACTGCAATGGCGAGAATTAATTTACACATCCATTCACATGCATTTTTTGTAACTTTGTGAAACTATTTCACACACATATTACAGTAGTGGTTACAGAGATTTCGTAATAATTATAATATTACGCTGTTCTGCAAATATTATACAGCTCTATCATAATATATGTGCTTTTTATATTTTATAGATTATTATATATTTATGTGTATATATAATTTTCTTCTAATATATATAATTTATATTATTTTTTTCTAAATATAATTTATATCGTAATATTTCGAAGGTAACCATATTTATTTCTCTACTAAACTTTATAAATGACGTATGGCGAGAAAACTTGATATACGTAAGAAGATCTCAGGTTTCATATTTTTTAAAAGCAAGATTGTAAGCTTAAGTTTTGTTTTAAAGCCATTTTAATCTCCCTGGTTTTCTGTCATACATAATATATAATATAATAAATAATATATATTATGTACATATAATGTTACACATATGCTTCATTAATATTCCATGTTTTAAATCCATGAACGTAAAATTAATGATAACAAATCCATTGATTTCCGTTTTCATCATTTCGATAAATCTTCGGATATTAAAAAGGTTATTGAATAATGTTACATACATTATTTAGATTGATAATAATCTATGCACAGACCGACAATGACGATAAGCACATTCTCTAGAAATTCCAACTTTCAGTCTAGAGACCCTATTAGAAAGTACCCATTAGCATGCCATAATGACGTCATTAGCTACTAGAGGATCGTACAATCGAAAAAGCAATTACATTAGTGTCGACCGCTATTTCAAAAGTTGCCGCTATTTTAATTATTAATCGATCAATTTCATCTTTATTACCGAAAACACTTATTCACTTTCGATCTTTTACCTGATACTTGCTTTTAATAAGATTCGCGTTCAATAAGCTTATATATTTTGCATAATCTTAATATTCAATATGATATAAGCGTTGCTTGCCTGCTAAGTATTTACTTTCAAAAATTATGTAGCATCGGAAACAAAGAGAAAAAAAAGAATCGCAATTGATATATTGCCAATTAATGCGATAAATGCGCAAGTATAGTTTTTATTCATTAATATGGTACATCAGGCATGTTGTAAATATATAATTGATGCTAGTTACTTATTGATTTGAAAACAACTATTAAATTTATAAAGAGAATTTCAAAATCTAGTGCATAGAATTGAGAATTCTAATGCATTATATGTGAAAGAAAGTGCTGTAATAGAATTATATTAATATTCAAATATGTATATTATGTATTGCGTAACTTTGACAAAATAAATGAACAGATAAATGAAAACGATATATTTTTATTTATAAAGCGTTTCGAGATAATTATATATGTTAATTTTAATTTAAATCAATAATCATTTAAAATTATCGCATTAAATTAAAAATTTGTTACCGCAAAAATTTAATACTTTATTTGTAAGGTACTTCTTACTTTGAGAATTAAGTAAGCAGTATCATTCGTCCAAGATAATTATTGAAAGTTGATAATACTTATAGAATAATCCTTTTAAAGCTCTTAAACTCTTTCGCAATATCGCAGAATTCCACGTCTTCAATATTTAAAAGTGATTTACATCTGAAAATCTTGACGATTTCAATTGCTTTGATTCATCAAGAAGGCTATTACTTCCTCGAGGTGCGGGAATTCTTACTATTTAGAGTCGGAGATTCTTCGTTCTTCCGTGGCACGTCGTGTAAGGTTTCGTGGTTTAATTAGCGGTCGAGAGATCGTAAATACGCTTAAAAGCCGTACAGAGAGCGAACCCTTTTAACGATATCTCCGCAATTTGCCTTAAACGACCCGGTCCTCCATTTGACGCTAATACTGCTAAATCTCGCGCGAGAGCCGTTCCGGCGGGGGTTAGCTGTAGAAACGGAGGGGGTGAGGACAAGCTGCTTCTGGGGAACGGGGGAAGCGAAAGTAAGATAGATGCTCCAAGAGATGCAGAAGAAATTTCCTCAAGGCCAGCGATAAATAGCCCCTAATTACGGCTCTTTCCGCGACGGTAAAACGCTCTCCTCGTCGCCGTTCATCGACAAAAGGGGTATCAATTAGTTAAAAAGAAGAAAAAGAAAAGGACCTCCGTTCTCGCTCAAGGACAAACTGAAACAATGAAGCCCGAGGAACGAAACATCGCGACGAACGAAAAGATCCGACATTTCTCGTTTCTCACTTTGCGCCCCCAGCTTTATTGTGTCTGCTTCAGGGATGTAGTCCTAAAATACGAATCCTAAAGCAGTTTCGTTCGAAGTTGCGAGTCTATGGAAATGAGCTTGAGAGCGCTGTAATAGTTCTTCTCACAATACGAGTATAATGCAAACATATGCTTTCAAGTATTTCGCTCAAGTTTCTTGTACCTGCGCGTATGATCTATATAGTTGGAAATTTCATGACTCTTAAGTCTTGGTAACTAAAGTCTTGCAAGTGTACATATGTACATATATACCTATACTGACTTGTGTAACATTCAAGAAAAGAACATAATATAAAAAAATATAAATATAAAAATCCATATAAAATATGTTTGAGATATTTTTTATACACTTACAAAATATTATTACAATATTACAAATATAAATGGTTGTTAACCTGCATATAAAATTACTGTAATAAAATTAAGCAATATAAGTAATAAGTGTAATAAAAATATGCATTTGCCTAACAATATATATACATGATATCTTGCAGCAAATTGTTAGCATAAAGTTAATTAGCTATCACTTTTAAACGTATATAGGGAGTTAGGAAAGTAAAATATCTTCTAATAGAAAATCTTTAACAGTTTTATTTACATATGGATTAAAGGCAATCGAAGATATTTAATAAACGTTTGTAAAAAAAAATGTCAAATATCTCGATATATTGATTTTTATAATATTTTTCAAGTGCATATCGTTATAATTGAAACAAAAATTAAGTTTTTTCCGTGAGAAAGACATTTCAAAAGAAAGGTTATATAAAATTCTTTCCAGTTCTCGGAAGAGATTTAGTTTTTTATTTCCATTCTGACGATGCGTACTTCAAAAATATCATTAATATATGATATCATTATATATGATATAAATATCATTAATTCATGTATAAATAAAACTGCCAAATGGCCTCTATTAGAGAATATTTTACTTTCCCTCCTCGTTATATGCGTTTCAAAACGACAATAATTAATTTCAATTTCCCGTGGAAGAAAGATATTTTGTGTGTAACGATTATGTGAAGACTTAAAAGAATGTCTGACTAAAAACGTCTATATCTACTGCGAAAGTTAACATACACAAACAAATAAATATCTAAAATATAAAAACTTTATTAAAGTTTTCTCACTATCCTCTTAACAGTAAAACAAATAATTAACTTTGGCAAATAATGCAAGTATAAATAATACAATAAAAAGCTTGTCTTTTAAAAAGTACGCAAATAATGCACGGCAAGTTTCTGTCCAACATTACAGTTGTGCGTAGCAGTTCCTTTATAAAGACATTCTCTTTTCTATCAGATGACTGAGTAAATAATAACAAGCGCTCATCTTTATACTTGCGATGAAAGGAAGACCAGTTTATATATAATTAATTTATGCTATTAACGGTGCTATAATACATAGCACCATTTTCTAGAATTAAAATAAAACAAAGATCAAAGATTAATAAACCTATTTAAATCTTAAATATTCTTTATACAATTTATAATTTGCGAGATAATCATGAGACAAAATACTAAAAATATTTTAATCATATTTATTCAAATAAAAAATTAGAGTGTTTCTTGTTTCTATGATAAATAAGCATATAAAATCGAGGATTTTTTCGCTAATATAAATTCACGATTTTTTATTTATTACTGTGATGTTTTGTTATAAATTTTGTCACAAATTATGAATTATATGAAATGGAATTTTTTAAACATGTACGTGTGTAACTCTAATAAATAAATGAATAATTAAGTTGACCATTAAGAAAATAATTGTTTGTAAATATTAAATATTGATCTAATCTTGCATCTTTAAATTAGTTAAAACATAAAGCACAAAGAAAACGACTTCGTACAATTTTCGCGTTTGTTATTGTACGCTATATATTATCCGCTGCTATTTCAAGAACAATTCCCGTTTTAGTGGCACACAAAATCGAAATACGGAGAGTAAAAGACGTCGTTATTACTCGAACGTGCAAACAGGGCGTAGAAAGTCAAGTGTCGTCGAACTAAACGTTAAATGACTGTCGTGGATTACGAAAATTGCGGAAATACGCGTTTTCACAACAAACAATAAACCACATCCGTTTCTGTAGCGACAAAGCTTGTTATTTGAACATAAAAATTCTTTAAATGATTCTTTCATAATATTTTTTTGAATTTACTACAATCTCACTATCTATTTTATTGACTTTTATATTTTTATTATAGTAAAAAAATAGTTGTAAGAGATACTAAGCGAAATGGAATGTATTGTGATTGGTGATCAATTTTAAAAGAGAATTATAAATCATTATGAATTATTATATCTATTGTATTTACTAGAATTATCTGTATCTTTCTGCAATCTTTATAATGTTTTCCTCAGTAAATAAAACTGCATAACCGAACATATAAGTAAATAAATTATGATTTTTTTCTGGGACAGAGTTTTTATTTTATGTAAGTTAAGAATTCTTATAAAAATTGATTAAATATAATTAAATCAAAATTTTATTATGCATTCTTATAATTTTTTATGATTATGTAATACACTTACATAATTTTTGATAAAGATATATTATAAAAATTCATACAAGATATTTTTATTCCTTTTTCTATTTAATTATATATATATATATATATATATATATAGTAGGTTGATTACAAATATTAATGAGTTTTTTTTAATAGGACGGTGTTTAATGTTTATTGTTGTAACAATAGTTGGCTGTTGGAAGGCATCTCTAGATCGATTCCCATTGTCTGTATGTGCCTACAGTCGTTTGTTTAATAATAATCACGATGAGTGAGCAAAAAGTGCTTATCACGATTGCGCAACACATAATTATGAAACACGCGAAAATGTTGAATCAGTCGAAATTTTACACAGATTACACATACAGTTCTATAATGACTCTATCAAAGTTCCAAGGGTGCAAACAACATAAGTTTTTCTTTAAGATCGTGAAGAAGTTGAAAACTTGACTTATGCGCGTCTCGACCAAAATGCGAGCAATACGTCTGAGAAAATTCAACAAATTCACGAACTTATTGAAGACGACCGACGAATAACGATTTGTGAAATTAGTAACACGATTGACATAAGTTATGGAAATGTGCAAACAACCACTCAAAGTGAGTTACGATTTCAGAAAATCACTGCACGAAGACTTTATGCGCTTCGTCTTATATTTTATGAAGCAAGAATAAAAAAAACTGCCGGTATAAAAACTGTGTAAATATTATTGGATATAGAAAAATAACTTAGTATTAGTTTTTAAGTGCGTTAATCGAATAAATATTTTTGAAAAAGCCTCTCGTTTACATTTGATCCAGCCGTGTGTATGCACACATATATATATATATATATATATATATATATATATGTATCAAGTAATATATTAAAAAAGATACTTTTTTTTTTATTTCTCATATATCTCATATATTTTATCTTTAGAAGTGTAATTATAGGCGAAATATTAAACGTGTGCAGCGAACTAGCAACATTTAAACATGTCTATATTAACCAAGGTCCACTTCATCGAGCGGAAGTATTAAAATTTGCCGACGAGAGCATTGATAAAGTCTTCTACGATGCCATGAATACCTCATAACTTCGATCCGGAAATACTTTGCTGAAGGCCCATATCGGATATCCAACATCGGCTTTGCCGCGGGACGTCGTATGACTGTTTTACTGCTCGAAAAAATCGACAAAATCGAGCCGAACGAGTTCGTTTGCGCGGTTGCAAAAGCAACGGAACGTCAGTGAGGGTTCATAACTTTGCGGAAGAGTGGTGTTGGAACGGCTGGAGAAAGCTAGGAGAAAGAAGGGGAAGAAAAAAGGGGAAGGGGCTGAGTTTATTTTCCGGATCGCTGGAAGTCGTCATTCGAACGGACGGACATCACTGGAATCCCTTAACGGTGAGTCCAGTTCGTTCCCAATGGCAAGTCAGACGATGTCAGTAAAGAAGGTCCCTTACCTCGTAAGCAACGCGACGCTCCGTCGAATCTCACCACGAGCCACTACTCTGAAATCGTTCACAGATTATATAACGTACGTGCTGTAATTTATGTTACGTCGAAATGCCACTTGTGACATGACTACTGTACTGTCACAATTTATTTTTTCATTGAATTAATGAATGTCTTCTATTTCTACAACTTTGCTTTACAATTTTTTGATAAATCTAACTCTTAGCTATATTCATGTAAAGAGAAAAGAAAAAATTTTGAAAAGATAAAAGGAATTGTGTCTTGTATATTCGTAAATTTCTACCGCATGATACGTTCATCAATCATTGAATTTAGATATAATAATTTTAAATATCTATTTTCAAGTTGCATTCGCAAGAAAAAATTTATTCAGTAAAAAAGAGAGAAAAAAAAAAAAAAGAGAGAGAAACAAATAAGACTCTTTACACATCTTTAAAATATTAAATATTTAATAATTTTCTCGATAATAAATAATGCAGGTAAATCTAGTTTAGTTGCAATTTTATAATAAATTAAGAAATGTAAAAAGATTTAAAGCAAAAAGAGACGTTTAAATATTCCCTATCAGGACCTGCTTTTTTATTTTGAAAGTGAAGAGGTCGAGTCAAGGCAAAGAACCGCCTGCAGGATCGCCTGGCCGTACGATGCCACAGGTGGCCGGTTTGAAACGCTTGATTTACGACGAGCCTTGCCTATGAAGTTTAAAGTTTGTACGACGAGATCCGAGTAAACAGGCTCGCTGATTCGCCTCGACGAAATCAAGAGCACCTCAAGAATTCGACGGCGAGCGTATTGTCTTCTTTTACCTTTCTAACCAGATTAAAAAATAAGTCTAGATCATACTTTTCGTAAAATTTTATTTATCATAAAAATTAAATATTTATGATATATTAATTAATATAAAGTGACATTATATATTAAAATTCAAAACAACGCATTTATTTTTATGTTTACTTTTTTTCTGTAAGATACAATCTCTGCTTCATCTCATCTATTCACAGACAACGTTTAGTCGATTTTATTTCAGACTTTTCTATCAAGCGATCCTCAATTTGTCACTGCGTTTTAAACAGTAATATTATATTAGTTTATTAGGTACAGATTCTTTGACCTTTTACTTTACAGTGGAGTACATCAACAAGATTATTTCGTTTTTTGAAAAATGGCTTTGTGTTAGTAAATATTGACCGATAGTTGTTAACTCGATAAATATGAAAATTTTGTTGTAAATACAAGAAAACTTATCGCAAAGATTTAATTTAAATTAATTTATCGCACATATATTATATATATTATATTTTCTACTTTGAACGTACATTTACAATATATTCCATTGTAAATGAAATTTTTTTTATCTACATTAGGTACGTTATAGTCTACGTTATATAGATTTATTTTAGATCTTTATTGATTAGGCTGATTCTCCCTTAAGCTACAACTTGAAGTGAGATTACTACTTCAACTGCAGGAGAAGTCAATACGATAGAGAACTAGGAAGCAGCATTAGGTAATTTGAACACACTGCTAAGCGGTTAATTGTAGTAGGATGTATCGGTATCTGTTAACCGAGTGTGGTCGATCGATTGTCCAGTTAATCGATTGCAGACATAATCCAGTGGAGGGTCACGCACAGTAAACCGACTAATCGATTATCTGTATATATACAAATCGTTCAGCTATGTGAGAGAATAGTAATCGATGTCTAAATGTTCTCTTAGCCTAATTCCAATATCATCAGAGAACTGATATGTTTATTTAAAATTATATTAAATTAATAAAAAATCGATAAATTTAGAATAATTACTAAATTTGGGGCACTTTATATAAAACAAAAAAGAAAAGAAAGATGTAATAAAATATTAAGTAGGAAGATATTAAGAAATAGACACACACACACACACACATATATATATATATATATATATATATAATAATTATAATAAATAATTAAATAATTATATAATAATATTGTTAAAATAAATGTAGACTATCTATTTATGTAATATTTTATTAATAAGATATTATATATATATATATATATATATATATATATAATATCTTATTAATAAAATATTACATAAAAAGATAGTCTACATTTAATTTCGATTATATGAAATTGTTGAAGTGTATGTAAAATTATGTAAAATTATGTAAAATTTAAAAATATTCATTTTGCTAATGGTTTCCATTAGAAACTCGTACCTTTATCAAAATTATATTTAATAATAACTGACACAAATTATTCCCGTACGCCAAAATAGTTAATATCGACTTTGTAGATAGCTTGAGCAAAATGTGGCAAGCCGGAGGCGAGCGGAGATTCGTTCGTTCGTTCGTGCATTACTGCGTAGCAGACAGTTTTCCGGAAAGTACATATGCGACCCGCAAATTGTTTCCAGATTGTTCTGTTACAAACAAACTGTGGTCACACACGAGACAAACAGTAAGCCATTAAAACCATTTGTAAGTACAAATCGCGTCTCAACGTATGTAGTATAATACAATTCAATGTAACGTTTTGCAATCGCATTTCATACACGCTGACACATTTCTTTTATATTTTGTACAATAAATTATTCATTAATAATGCAGAACAAACGGTCGAGAATTTATGTTTAATCATGAGCTAGTAAAGTACATGTACATACATCTCAAGCTTCTTAATATAAATGTGTAATTTTATTATTTTGATATATGAATAATTAAGTACAAATAAAGTATAATATTTAATTCAGATATTATTTTATATATTTTATCTTTACTATTTATTTTACATGTATCTGTAAAATATTATATATATATATATATATATACATAATATCTTATTAATAAAATATTACATAAAAAAATAGTCTACATTTATTTTCGATTATATGAAATTGTTGAAGTGTGGTGAAATTATGTAAAATTACATTATATATATGTAAAATATGTATATTTATATATACATGTATATGTAATATATATATATATATATATATATATATGCATAAGTACGCGCGCGTGTGTATATAATTTGTAAAACTCAATACATAATTCTAACATTTTCAACATTTACAGGAGGATTTTATTTTTATAAAAAAAGTTTTAGACAAAGAATATATAAAAATATATAAAGATTGAAAATAGTAAAAAAGCTATAAAGATGTTTTATATGCTCACTTGAATTGCAAAAGCCACATATAATTTGAAAACCAAAGTGTGTACCATACAATGTGTGTACTATACAATGCAATGGTCTCTATAAATCTTTATTTTTTTAAACATACTTTTTTATACGTATAGTTTTTAAAAGTGACAAATTAGAAGTGTTAATCTATCTGAGAAGCTCGCCAAATTTCAACATTTCGATTATCGTGCTGGATGACAATTCGAGTCCAAGTAGAACAACCGAAGATTAATACTGACACTGGCATTCGCCCAATTCGAAGCTCGCTACATCGTGTCGATTCTCATTATGAGAAATCTCGTGACAAGTTTCGATCGCACAAAATTTTGTCTTTTTATATTATAATTATACTTTTGTCTTTTTATATCATAATTACCAAAATAATGTGTCGAAATTATTCTACATTATTATACATGGGATAATCACAATGTTATAATCACAATATATATATAAATATGATAAATTTTTTTTAAATTATATTTAAACAATTTTGAGATTTATAATTATAGAGATTTAAATATATTTATAATTTGTTATAAATATGTATATATATATATATACAAATTAGATAAAAATATTAATTAGAGAAAATAAAATCCGATTAAATTTACTCATAAAAGAAGTTTACAGTAAGGAAAATATATATTATATATATATTTTTTTAAATTAAAATAAGAATGTAAAAGAATACAGTATAAGCGATATACCTAATTTTCTAAAATTTAAAGTGGAGATTACCATTTTTTTGTCAACAATGTATATGATGGTACTGTACGCAAATGAATACTATAATACTTAACTTTTATTGTATGTTCTTTTAAAATAAATAAATAAAGTAAATCAGTAGAAGTTAATAAAATTTTATATTCAGAGTCTTAATTAATATCTAGATATATCGCAGTATATAAAGTTAATAAATATTGCGAATGCGTAAAATAATATGAGTTAGTTTAATTCAATTATAGTAATTTATTTTATGTATCGAAAAGTTTCATTTCTAGCTTTTAATTAAGAAGAGAATCGAGGTGAGAATGAACGTCAATGTTTCATTCGCGTTATCATAACGCAGTCTTGGATGGTTTTACGCTGCTTCAATTTTACTGCTGCTTCATAAACAGCTTCAAGTATATCTTTACAGAGAACAAGAAGAATAATATATCTTTTCTCTTTATAAACACACAGATATACTCCCGAGAATTACGTTTGTATGTAAATTTTTGGTTTCGGAGAATAGTGGGGATTTGCATAAAACCATAAATTTTTAAAAGCAAACGAACTTTTGTTCAAAATTTTGTTAATTCACAATTTATATCTCGAAAAGGTGGTTGCAATAATAAATATCGATAGTAATACGTGCAAAAAGTTATGGTTTATACATTTTGTTTCTTTACTTTATTTATAATGCATTGTTTGATTTTAAAACAAAGCGATAGTAAAAATTTAAAATAAAAACTGCAATATCGTAATTAACACGGGACGGAAAGTAATAATATCAAAAATTAATAATCAAATTTAAATTCCTATTTGTTAACAAACTTTTATTAAATAATACATTTCTCTTTCTCATTGTAATATTTTATATAAATAATGAATTATATATCCATATATCTATATTGTTATATCATTTTATATTGCAAACTACAGATATTTTAAAACATTTTCACGCTTTAATAAAAATTTGATATTCTACTCTAGCAATACTTCTAAACAAATTATAATTGGAAATTGTAATTTAAATTTATAGTCAATTGAATTTTTATATGAATATGGATATTAAATGTATTGAATATAATAATAGTCAAGATAGTATTACATAAATATTTTAATATAATAAATGTATGATTGCGTTTGTGTGTGATTTAAATGGAATAAATTTGTGGAAGTTAGTGCAAAAAAAATGTTTTTCTCAAAAAGCACTTAAAATATTCCATTTACGCATATATAGTATATATCTTATTATAACACATTTCGCTCGTGATCTCTGGAGTGTTCGTGGAGTAGAGCAAGTGAATAAATTGAAAACAGGCCGAGCGAAGCTTTTACTGCGGCGAAAATGCATGAATAAACAATTTGTGCGTTTTCGCTCATATTTAACGCGGATGCGAGAAGTGCGTTATGCGTGTTGCAAATGCGACGGATTGCGTCAGGAATGATAAATTTCTTCTCGCACGAATCTTTCACCGGTTGCAACCTCCGACAACACCCAGGACCGAATGAACAATATCTTATGCACATGCACGCCTACGACATGTAGCACAGAAACTACGCATAATATAATGCACGGAAGTTCACCGTTTCCTTCCTTTATACTCGTACATCCCGGAGAGCGCAGCATCTTTTGAAAATATAAAGAAAATATAAACGGCAATATCCTGCGTTATACACGACGCGAAAAATAAAGACGCACGGAGCGAGCGTCGCTTTGCATAAGCATCCATCGTGTTGAGCAATGCACATTGGATGCGCGTTGTTTTTGCATAATATCTCGATCGGTGCTACGTTTATGGTATTTAAATTGATTCCTCAACAAGAAATGGAGAGACTTATACGTTATAGCTTGGAATGTATGTTACACTCGATAACAATTCTAGAACCGTGTCGAGGAAGACTGTTGTTTCCGAGGAACAAATCTATTTACGTATCGGAAAACCGCATTTCACATTCGTCATATTATTAAAACTGCTATGATTTCCGTTTCAATTGCTTCGTGAGATAGTTGAATACCTCGAAATATAACTATGATAAACTCGATTAGGATGTTAACTATGTCTAAACTGTTTCTTTTATTCTATTTGTTTATAATTAAACATATTTGATGATCAATACTACAATTTTTATGAATGCAAATTTAATTTAGCTTTATAATAAAATATTCAAATAATAAATAATATATGATAAAACAAATTTTTTTATTTTATATGATTTTAAAAATAAAAATTATTACTTTAACTTCAATATTTTTTTATAAATGTGTAAGTATATTTAAAAAAAAATGTATTCAAAAAGTCACTAATCATTTCTGACCAAGTATTGCAATATTTATTTCATCTGCATTTTAATACACTAGAACAGTTTAAGCGCGCGCTATTTATTTTGTTTATGTTTATATTGTGTTGTATGGTTATATTGTGTATGTTAAAGCTAAGCGTTAAAGTTTTTTTTTTGCAATGTTAATTGATTGTTAAATATTTAATTTTAATATTTACGGTTGGCTTTAAAAAAGCATCCTTCTTTCTTTTTCTTTATTTAATATTATATCCCTTCTTCTTTTTTCGTCCATCTCTTCTTTTTTCTATTAATTACGCAATAATTATAAATTACATAATTAATATACATATAATATCATGGGAAAATTTTATACATAGGTTTATCATATACAATACATGCATATATAATATATGTACTTTTCTTTTGTCTTTCTTTTTCTCTTCTTCGTTTTCTATAACTTTTCTTTAATTTAAATTTTCTACAAATTGTCGCACAAACTGTCAAAATTTGACAGCTGCAGACGACACGCGCGAAGCAAATCACAATAATGCACTTGACAAGGAAACATCGAGACAACCAATCAGCATCGCGGAAAAACGATGACAATACCAAATGCCTTTTTTAGAGAGGGACATTTTTCTTTTGTATGATATAACATACATACACGTATATATATATATTATTTATTTATTTTTTTATAATATTTTTTATAATATTAAATATAATATATATATTTGTATAAATATTTATATAAATTTATATATTATATATTTTATAATATATAATACTAGTAAGTCACAATATTGATTAAATATTGTCATATCTCTTATCGACGTTAATGAAATCTTCACGGTCATTAAGCTATAAGATAATTCGGCAATCTCCTAAATTTGAAATCTAACAAAATTTAGTTAAAGCTTCATCTATTCACAGTTCATCGTAAAACCACATTATTCAAAATATCCGCAGGCTCGTTAAGCCCCTTTAAGTCGATGGAATCTTGGTTAAAATTTACCTCGATGGAGGGTGCAACGTCTCCGGAATTCCGTTTAGTCCGGGCAGGGTTCCTCGCACGTGTCACCTCGCACGCGAATACGTCTGCGGAATATTGAACGTTTTTACCCGCTAATATTCCTTTCCCGATCTTCTTTTCGTCCTTACTTTTTTCTCACCATCGCCGTTGCCACATTCTACTATAGGGGGAAGGTTGACTCATCCAGAAAGGGAAAGGGAATTTACGGACGTTAAATTGTGTCGCAGCGATGTGGCAGCGCGTATAAAACTTTGGCGCGAGTTCCTATTCCGGCGCGTCGCCGTCGATATCGCCGAAACGATCATTTTCTTGGCGGGCTAACGAGCGATTTCGACGTCCTCGATTTCAGACCCGATCTCGACGACGAACTTTTTATGTGCGCGATTGATCGACTGTAAATGCGGAAAAGCCGGGCGTGCTTTATGTGTCGTGAACGACGCGGAACTAACGGCGACGTTTCGCGCATTATCTTCGCACGCCACGAATCAAAGAGATGAGACTGCGGAATGCAAAACGGAATTTCGAGGCGAGACGCTTATCCGAGGAGGTCATTCGAGGCCTGATACGCTCGTTAAATTTTCTGATGAAATACCGCTATGCGGTTAGTAAACATTCGGTGTACTAATATGTGGCTTGCCACAACCATAAGAGAACATGGATAAATTAAACTGAACCGACAGTATTAATATAAACCTTATACATCTATTATATAATGATTGTCACATTATATTCTTTGGATGTGCATGGTATCTAATAAAGGAATATAATTGTCTACATGAAACAAAAAAGATTCATATATTTCAAATAATATTATAGACACTATATTTCCTGTCTCTACATCCATTTTCAAGAAACAATCTGAATATTATTAATTCGTCCTAGTTACAATATTAATATTAACGTCTAATTAATAAATATTACAGAAACAATAATAGAAATTTTTGAACTCTAAGCTATTAAGTCAAGAATTTCTCGACTACCGTATAATTTACATCTGTCGCCACAATTCAGTCCATTTACTAACCGCATGAATATTAGACGAACATCCGGATTTGATTTACCCATGTAATGCTCTGAATAGTGCTCGGGTATCTAAATAGTTAGATATTACGGGTTGCATTATTAGCCAAGATAGTTTCATTCCATCCTGCAAGTAAATCTTTGATAAATAATAATCTTCATAAAATTGCATAATAATATAATTTTTGATGCGTATC
This sequence comes from Anoplolepis gracilipes, assembly GCF_047496725.1. Taxonomy (NCBI): domain Eukaryota; kingdom Metazoa; phylum Arthropoda; class Insecta; order Hymenoptera; family Formicidae; genus Anoplolepis; species Anoplolepis gracilipes. The sequence continues at coordinate 21,437,146 of NC_132970.1, read as the reverse complement.
GGCGAAAAGAAAAAGCAAAACTATTCAGATAATTTCACTCTACGCAATAATCGATTTTCATGAAATGACAAAAATCTCGACACATTAATCTCCAACTGAAATTGAAAGAATATTAATGACATGTACTTCAGCTTGAAAGAAAAATTAAAAAGGGGTTAGATCCATTAAATACTGAATGAAACTTTAATTGCGTGCTCTTGTAAGAAAAAATACTTGTTAATAAATCCTCGTAATTATATTTTGAATTTGTAGAATGGAATTGTACTCTGACAATTTATTATGCAAGCTTCTTATTACATCCTCATTTAAGAGAATGAGAAAAAGATAAGAAAACTTTATTTTTCCGATAAATGCTACCCTTCTTCTTTAGCGCGATCAAATCGCGATCGATGAAGCAGAAAGTATCGTAACGCGCAAGCTTACTTCAAATGGTTACCTCATTCTGGAAAAATCTCGATATTCCAGCTAGGCAGATTACCCTACTTCGGCTTAATTCGTTCCTGGGGAAGCGTTTAACCTAAAATGCGTTCTTTTTTTTTTTTCTATCATGCCAGTTGATTTTACTGCCAGTTTGTCCCCGGGTACCTGCTAACTCGCGAATTCCTCTAGATAGAGGCTTATAAAAATCGGAGCTGAGTTGAGATATACGCTGCACTTTTTTACGACATTGTTACAACGAACGCGACAATATTATTTTTAGCAATATCCTCGCTGAAGCGTCCGTGCAACACGAGGAGGGAAGGTTGGAGAGAACACTCCAGTGAGACGGAGATCCAGTTCACCTTTGTGAAATCCGGGAACCCAACTGCAATTACCAGGTACTATTATTGCTACCGCGTTGGCCTTTGCGCCACGATGAAACATGCAAAAATTTGTACGAGCGCTAACGTCGTGGATACGTAGTTTACGTAATTACATATGCGTCCAGAAAAATACATAACAATTTTTCGTGAAATAATCACAGGCATTTAAATTGAAAATGTGTGACGCGCGCATAACACAACAATTAAAAGCAAGCTCCAAACATACTTATGTTCTTCAATTTTGATTAAATAGTTTATATAAATTTCTGCCTAATAAATATTTAAAAATTTCTTGCTACTGTTGCAAGAATTAAAGCATTTAAATATATAAGCAACATGATATAAATTAAACTGTCCTGTGAGCATAATAATATATATATATGTATAAATCTAAATTGTAGCGTAATATGCGGCAGCGAGACGGCAGATATTTTAAAGAGATATTTTTGTTTGCAGTGTTATTATTATGATTATTTTCATCTAAATTTTATCTAGAAGAATTTTTTAATATTACGAGTTGGTTATAAAATTTCTTTAATAACAGTTACTATGTTTCTTCATGCTTTTCACTAAAAATCTCTATTAAATAAACTTATCTTTTCTAACATAATGTTTTTTTTTTTTTTAAATAAAACGTTTTAAATATTAAATTTTTATTAAATTCAAGTATGTGCATTTTTTTACATACAGTCAATAATATTCTTAAATAAAACTACCTTGTCAAAATAAATTTAACAATTTTAAAAGCGGTACATACACAGAGATAGACGAACCAACGAAATTTTTTTGAGATTTTTATGTTTTCACTTAAAATATTGCAGCAAAACCCGAAGAACAAAATCGACGAAATTCTCGTGATCGATCTGACAGAATTTCGGGAGCGCGGGCATTCATCCCTTGCGGTTACCAACCGGATTTGATTCACTCAGTCACGTTAGTTACATTGTCATGAAATATCGAGCGACACGATCGAGTGGCGAACAATTAATCTGTGTCTTTAATAAAATCCTTCTATCGTGAAAGACCTAGAGCGACTTATCACCGCACGAAATTTTGTTATGCGCTGTGATATGGATGAAAGCGATTACAGCTTCTTCATTCTTCATCAGATGAACACACTCCACGTCGCACACCTGCGCAATTGGCCGCAGTTGAAATGCCGGATCGGTAATTCACTCTGCTCGAGAATAAAGAGCAAACTTCCTTGCCTCGTACACGTTAATCCCATTAATGTATGTACGCCGCGTGGAAGCGCATGCCAAACTGGATGAATACAAGCGAAGATCGCAATTCGGATCGACTATCGGCTCCTGCCCGATGAGGATCGTGATAAAACGAACACAGAACGAGTTTGGTATTTACATATTATGCGAAAGCAAATCGCGAACGGCAAAGTTCGTTATCGTATGCAAAATTTCGCCAACGTGTGGCATTGTTGTTAGATCGGAATAATGTAAACCGACATGGAGTATAATCCGAGATATCGAAAGCTATCCCTCTCCCCCCCCCACGCTAAAAAAAAATAAAAGGCTGAATCCGAAAGGAAAGATTTATATGCAAGAAATTCTAATTTGCATCGTCTATATCGAGATATCTAAACTTTTTACTTCAACGAATATCTCATTTTATACTTGGCCAAACATGTGAACAAAAAATGCTTAGTCCTCTTTTCAATACTCATTATATAAATCCTTAGAATACTAAGACATAGTAATAAAATTGCAATATTGTCTACAAACTTTTATGGATTTATCTCTATATTGTTCGCCTATAAATATCTTTTTTTTTTTCTAATATTTTAGAAATATTTTATAATTTATGAAAAAAAATGAAATTATTTTTATGAAGACCAAAATGCCGATTTTTTTATCAACGAAATCGCAAGATAGTATCGGAGTTTCATGAAAGGTATACGTCTTCGAGAATGCCGACGGTCAACGAACACCATTGATACTCAGACCTCGCCAAAACTTTCCTCGAGCGTACTTAAAACAAATTAACGCCGTTAATTCCGGGCCCGTTGGCGCGATGGTGCGGAATGGATGCGGTGGACGGGGGTGGCGGAAAAGAGAGGAAACGAGATGGGCGGTAAAATAAAAGGATCTGAATTTATATTCGCACTGATAGCGACCGAGCTGAGAAACTGCTTGACTGGCAAGATAGCGCCAGCTCAAGCCAATTACATTCACTTGCTCAGTCTTCTTGCTTTCGTCGGAACTGTCCTTTTTTACTTGAGCCGATTTCATCTCTCTCTTTCATTTGCTGTGTCTCTCTTTGTAGCTTCTTTCGTCAAACTCTACACGTTTTCCTGTTTTATTTGTTCCTCACTCGACGTTGTTCTATCTTCTCGTACTTTTGTCGATGTTATTTTAAGTTCTTACTACTTAACTCGAAACAACTGCTTTATTTATATAATATTATGTGAAATTTTATCTAAATTATATTGTATGTATGTTGAGAAAATTTTGAATGATTATTTCTTTTAGTTACAATGTTTTTAGATTTTACAACCTTTTAAACTTTTTTAACACAAATGTGATTTGTGTGAATAATTAATAATTATTTATACTTTTATAATTTTCATTAATAAATGAAATAAGAAATATTAAGAAAATATGCATCTATATAATATATAATACGTATATATTAAGTATAAAAAAAATAATAATATACAAAATTATCACACTATAAATATACTTTAAAGATTATTTTAAGAGAAATCTAACAATAAATACTTTATTAGACGATTAAATTTAATGTTTTTTAATCTGTAGATAAAATGCAATAACTTTTGTGAATATTTTTAAGTATCTAAAGACGAAGGAATAAATTTCAAAAATTGTGATTATGTCACTGATATTGCAATCTCGCAAAATGTGCACTTTCACAGAGATTGAAGCAAGCTCGCGTCTTACGTTTGTCATGACGTTATTCTTACTACTGTTGCGCGCGCGCGCGCGCGCGTGGATGTGTCAAGAATCCGGAATTCAACATCGCTATCGACAGCCGCATCTCCGCAGTTCGTGCATCTCGAACTCACGGAGTGCATTACGTATCCACGGCGAGATGCCTGCGACAATCGAGCCCAGCGCACCCCGTCCGGAAAATATGAGCTTCATCTCGCAAGATGATTCCTTGTTTCCGCTGTTTTATTTTTATGGCGGCTCCGTTTCCCGGTCGATCGCCCCTACTCGAAAACAAATTTATCGCACTGCTGTCCTCGCCTTCGCATTCCCAATGTGCGTCTAAAGCAACTTGCGGCTCTTTTGCTCGCTGCTCATAATTTTAATGCAATTTGTGGACCCGAAAAGTAGCACGTACTTTGAAAAATATAAAGATTTAATATTTTTAGAAACTGGGCGAATTTTCAAGTCAAGGAACTTTATCTGTATAAATAGAAACTTATTTTGAGAGAAAAGTTTTTTCATACTTTTGTCACAAATAACAAAATTATAAATTTAGGTTTATGGTTAAACTGAATATATATATATATATATATATATATATATATATATATATGTATTAAAATTTACAATAATTGACACTTTTATTATAAAAGAATTATACAAACAATCACAAAACTAATTAAAGGATTAAAGGATAAATTCTAAATCAACGCTTTGGTCACAAAATCAAATAAGAAAATGAGTTATTATTTGTTCTTTGTAAATAATTGAAGATGGAGCTGTTTCAAGAAGAAGAAGAATTTAATATAAAATATCCGGCAAAATCACCCGAGTGTAAATACGCTCAACGGCGAAGCGTTTCAATCTCGTCGCGGTAAACACTTTGAAATGAATCGTATTTATCAGAAGTTTCCTATTATTGCTCAAAATAGCGGATTTCTCATCCGAAATAAACGTAAGCGAGCGAAACATGATATTGAATCAAACTATATTGATGAAAACGAATAATGAAATTTTTAAAATGCCTACTGTCACACTTTTTTTTAAATTTTACTTAATTCCGCCTCTTTAATATCCATTTTCAACGGGTTATTATCTATTAATCTATTTGATCTTCCACCTCAGATCCTTCGAACGCTACGATTTTCAAACTGAATTTGTGCGTCAAGAAAGTGACGATGTCAGCTTCTTAAAGTAAATGATTAATTCGCCATCTCATCAGTTAGGACAGACGTCAGAGGGGTCCGAATAATTAGTCGGACGCATCTCTAGCAATAGGGATCTCTGGGAGAAGAGAGGCTTCAAGCGCTTTTCCCATCGCGATCCTTCCAAGTTCGAATCCATCGTCCCACGATAATGACGAGGGTGCGAGCTTAACTGCTCGCCGTTTGCCCGTGGATTGTTGGATAATCGGTTCGTTTGCGCATCCAGTGTCGAAATCGCCGCACTTTTCGGTTCCGACACGAGTGAGGGGGCCCGAAATCGGAGTGATTTCGCACTTGCAAACTCGCATCAACGAACACGTTACACAGTCTCAGCCTTTACGACCCAAAATGTGGAACGAATAGAACACGCGGAGGAATATGGGAATGCAGACGAGATTAGTTAAGTGTTCTCTCAGGAACAATCGATATGTCGGTATGATCCGGTAAACAGCTCGAATGATATGTCGCTTCGAGTTTTAGAACAAAGTGGAAAAAGAAACTTGGGTTCTTTACTATCTTTCCATCTAAATCATCGAGTTATTCGGGCATGCTCGGGTAGTTGAACTCACTTTGCGGGAGTAAAGGACGTCTATGAAAGGGGGAGGAGAAGAGGTCGCGTTCCTTTTGTTCCATTAACTCTTTGGCTTCCTTGATTCTCTTCGTTGCTCGTGCTCGATAGCTTCCGTTATTATTACGATAATTGGTTAGTCACGACTATGTATTCCATCGGGATATCTTCACCAAGAGCGCATTAAATTACAATAACTTACTAAAACTGTGCAACGAGTGCTTCGTCTTTCAATTTTATGATTAAGAGTAAAAACGTGTTTTTAATTTTAATTTATGTACATCTATTATTTTTTTCAATATTCTTATATACAAATTATCTAATCTTTTTTTTAATTAATTGTTAATTAATATAGAATCAACAGATTAACGGAATTTATGATTTATAAAAATATTTATCGGCGAATATAAGATACAGCTGCGAAATACTTTTATGCTATAACCAAACGGAATATCAAATCAGAGTTATCCGCTCTGAAGGATCACCGTATCACCCCCAGATCAAAGAAACCGGCGAGATGCACTTCGGCATGCAGTTGCAGTCGCTCGAACGTGCGCGTAACCTTTGGCGATGGTCGTCTACAAGATTGTATCAAGATTACAGTTCCGGCCGACGTCAGGTCGGATAGTGGCGAAAGGGATTGAGTTTATCGTCGTGCCGGGCTGCAACTCGATTTTCTCAGGGGCACAGAGTATGATAGCGGAAAAGATGAAGGATCGTTTAAAGCACGTGCGTGGAAATTCACATTTCCGTGACAAACTTCAAGTTTGAGTCAACACGACGATTAGACTTGCGCGAATACTTTACGATGTGCATGTCTCCCTTCACGAGAGACAAATTGCCTACTATTCTTCGAATAGCTGTCGAATCTAAGCAATCGTCGAGATCGATAGCCATTCCAACTTATAGAGCCACCGAGACAACCCAACGCGCGCCGACCATCGCACCCAGGAGACAACTGCGGTCGAAAGCCTTCTCCCGTTCGAGCTTAGCATACATATTTATTCCGCTCTACCGAGAATTTCCTTCGTCTCAGCTCAGAGCACCATACCTCGAACGAGGCGAGGTATCGGGCAATAAAAAGGCGAAAGCCCCCAACTAAAATTTTCCTTTCGTCGCTCACGAAGTTCAGAACCGAGCGGCAGCGGCGGCGGAAACGAGGACGAAGGGGAATCGAGTTTGCATGACATTTAAGAGCTCGGGCCCGCTGTGTTTCATAACCCTTTGACTCCGCCGAGTCTGATTCCGCGTCAGTCAGCGACTTCCGGTTTCAACGTTCTCCCGTTGCGAAAGGAGAGAGAGAGAGAGAGAGAGAGAGGGAGAGAAAGAAAGAGAGAGCGTAACTCGGGAACGCGATGCGAAAAGGTAACCCATTTTCGGATGCCACAACGCGTAGCCGCGTCTATGACCGTGCTAGGAACAAAGTTGCCCGTGCTGAAGCATTAGAATTTTAAATCGACATCATCGGGGCGCGGGTATCGCGCGGAAGGGGTCGCAGCGGTTGAGGAAAAAGAACGAGTTCGCGGCCACCGAAGGGCAGGGTAAGACACCAGGACGATAGCAAAACTAGAAGCTCGCTACTCTACCCGGCACGTTACGATGTTATTCAAATGTCGCTTGATACCTACGAGCGATGGGATATGTATGCGCGCGGCGAGATATATAGGTCACATATTTCTCTAAAGGCATTGCCGTTCTTCCTACCTATAGCTACCTATTTGTTTATGCTCTCTTTGAAAGAACTGCCCCTCTATTTTCTCCCGAACGTAAAATGTTATCACAAAAGTGTATTTGTATAGATCGTTTACAATTTTTTTTTTTGTTTTTTTCATTAAAATGACATTTATTACCGATAAATTTCAAGACTTCTTTTTAATCATTATTTTTTTATAATTGAATAACTAGAGTTATTCTGAACGCTTTGTAGTCTCAAATTAATGTTTTAAACATTTATAAAATATTTTATAAATAGGCTTTATATTATATAACACATGAATGTGTATTGTTAACTTTATAATCCCGGCATGCATTTAGGTTTTTGGAAGATGTGTCATCTTACGAGATGACATATTACCACGTAATTCATAGCATTCCTTTGTAACATCACTTTATGCAATATTTACTATTTATATGCCATATAGGGCCGTGACATTCTAGGATGATGGAAGACGAATATATGTACAGAGAAAGATGATCGCTCCTATATTTGATTTCAAATCGCTTTGCGCTTATCCGAGCGATATAATCCTTGGCCTGTGCGGGTCGCCGACACGACGGGAGAGAATCTATAATTCCGGCGAATTTCCGCGAGTGAGGGAGCGCGGTCGCTCGTCGTGGTCGACCGACTGGCACTCGTTGATCAATCAACACGGAGAACCGCGACTGATTGATCGATCGGTCAACCACGCTGTTCACACGAATTGCGAAGGTATCGCAGTTTCTCATTCTCTCTGCCCTTTCTCTTTCGCACAGGCTTACTCCTCGCTCTTGATTTCCAACAGAATGACCGGAACTATCCTGCCATCGATCCGCATTCTCATATCTTATATCTCCCTTTAGTGGAAGTCACGTATCCTCTCTTATCCACGGACCCACCTCTTCTCTCCGACGACGCTCGTGTGCCTTCGTGACACGACTACTACTCGTTGCTCCGAACGTTATTTAAGTTTGTCGAGTGATCTGAGAGATGCTCTTTTATCTACGACTCTCGCCCCCGCGTATTTTCCTTACGAACTCCACCGCGTCAACTTGCGACGATATCGAGCTTAAATGCGACCAACCCTGCTATAGGTATGTTTATTTTGTCGAGCGTGACAATGGAATACGTTATGCGCGCGAGATGCAACTGTGCGGTTCGATCATTTGCATCCGTTTATTTTGAGAAGGATCGTAGCTCTCTCTCGGAGCTGGATATGAAGCGCGACCGCGTTTGTATCTCGTGAAATATATTCATATCCTATTTTATATCCTATACCCGTTGACGCTGGTTGGATATTTATTATTTTCCTTTTCGTGAACGAGAGATATTGAAACATCAAAAGTATTCCTATTGTCTGTTGCTAACAATACCCGACTCTAAAGGTGAAACTAAAACTGCGCCTTAAACGCGAATAATAATTATAAAATGTGAAGAGAGAAAGAGAGAATAATGTAATATACACACACACATATATATATATATGTATATTTTTTTTTTTCAATATTAATTTTCAGAAAATAAAGCTTAACAATTGTTCTCAAGGAGTAAAATTTTTTTATCAAAATGAACGCGCGATTAAAAATAGAACAGCACGATACATTTTATCGTAAAAAGTTTTAAGAAATGAGAAAATGGAAATACCTTTGCATGATAATAATTACGTCCATAATAATTAAACTTTCACGGAAAATAAAGGAATCGCTTTTGAATGGGAGCAACATCGCATCCCATCGTGTAACACACATTACGCAACGTTTGGATTTCTTTCTTCTCCCCCGGTTTTCATCATTTTTTATCTCTCGGTTGCATCCGTTACGCGGCGGCACGTATGTCTCTCGCGTTTTCATTAAAAGTCGTCACTCCCGCGCTTTCCACTGCTACATATTAATGTCGGCTCTCAGTAATTCTTTCGTAGAAACGTTTCCGCGCAACGCTTCCCCCCCTCTCTCTCTATCTCTCTAACCATAGAGCGATATAAAATCCTCTCAAGCCAAATGAATCTGCCAACAATGTGATTCGAGTAGCCTTGAACCCCGGCTCTTTCTCGTTGTGTTACTGCCGGTAATTAAATCAGTAGTCGCCTCTTTACACGACGAATGAAGGAAATTTTGCTTCAATATTATTACGCATGTTGTTCTACACATGTGACAGAACTTGCTATTCAAGCAGCGATAGAGTTTGAAAAATCCACCTGTATTCACTGCATCGTCGCTACGAGATTTATTTTTCAGAAGCCTTTTATTTACTACAGATATTTATTATACAAACGCATTATTAGCTTCTTTTGAATTATTTCAATATGTATATTCTTTTAATGTAAATTATTTGAATACGCATACTCTTTTAAATTATTTGAACGTTATATGCCAACCTTGAATAGCGATTTTCTGGCGATATTGCACAATTATAACTTTTTATTATAATAATAGTAATGTTATAAAATTGAATTTTTATCGAGGTTTATTAAAAAATTAAAATATTAACACATCACTGACTTGATGCAACTAGTTGATTATGTAACTCTCTTTATAGCATAGCTCTCTTTATGCTAATATAAAACATTTTTCTCTTTTTTATTTTTTCTTAGATTAAAAAATTTATAAATAACTAATTTAAACTCGGTATTGCCCGGACTTTTTATATTTCATCAACATTTGTGAAAATGTGAAAATTAAACAATAATTTCGGACAATCTTGAAATTAATTCATAGTAATGTAATTTGCAAATTCATTTAATGTCTCACTTTATTTTGCTATAATATATATATACATGTATTATTGCAACATGGCTAATTTATTATTCTTTGCGATGCACAATATTTTTTTCCTCCGGGACGAAAATCTATAAATATTTTAGCGTGTTTGCTTTAGAGCAAACATATAGTTGATCACAGGAAAAGCATACATTTTCTAAAATTACCTATCACAAAATGTCAAGAGGCTCAAATAAGGGAGTAGAGCGTCCAAATTTTTTATGGTAGCCTATATTTTCCGCAGGGTTCCAGAAAGTAACTATTCAAAATTTGATCCAGATCAATTTAAGAGTAAAGAGTTTAGGAGTTTATAGAGAGAACAAACAGCTAGACTTCAGATTCTTTTATATATATATATATAAAGTTATATATATTTCACACATTTTTAAGGATGTATTTGCAACTGGCATATGAGCAAAAATTTCTTTCTTTAAAATGCAACCAGCTTCTGCCTATTTATGCGCTCAAAAGGGCCACTGTGAAAACGTACGAGACAAATATCTCAATTTCCTCCGCGATCGAAGAAGCACCCTCGAAAAAGCCACACCGCGCCTTCTCCGCCCCTCTCTCAAGGAGAGCTTGGAAAGAAGCGTCCATGAAAGTCTGTCCCGAGGGACGCGAAGAAGGGCAAAATGCAGGAGTAAAAAATCTAGAAACCGAAAGCGTTTACATTGGTATTCAATGGCTGCGATTGAACTGTGGGTTTTCAGGGAGGGTTAAAATGGAGAAGTAGGCGGAATGGGAAAACTCATCAAAACGAAATCCAGGATTCGGACCGAGCGTGGCGGCGACGGCGGCGGCGGCGGCGGCCGCAGTGGCAGCGGAAATCCCTTGAAAAAATACGGATATATTTTATATCACTTTCTGCTCGTATTCACAAACGCTTTTTTTTTCTTTCCTTCCCTCCTTTTTCCCCGTCCCTTTCTCTCCGCGCGCGTGTTTTCCCCTCGATGATCACCCCGCTGGCCAGCGATCTCGCGACTCCAGTCCCCGACCGGATTCTAGCGTGACGTGAAAAATCCTCGCTCTTCTCTCGCGGGACACCAAAGCAAAACTCATAAAAATATGTGCGATTAAAGCGACCTGGCGCAAGATATACCGGCCGCGCTATTCGACGCGAAGAACGCGAGTAATTATGCACGCGAGATTATACTGCCGCAGGTTGTATATTGGACGTCGGTAAAACTCATAAAGTAGAAAAAACCGGGAAAAACAGGGAGAAATGATAATGTTCTAATTAACTGCAATAATCGTTTAAGATAAAAAGTAAAACTAATTTAGAAATTATATTTCTTACAAATATATAAATATATCAATATTATGGCAAGTTTTAGATTTTACTATAAGAATTTTAAAGAGCATAATGAAAGAATAATAAGATTTAATCTGCAATATTAAATCTCAAAGCGACTTGCACGATAATGAAATTGAAAGAAAGGAAAGACTAAATAAAGTTCACACTTTTTTGTATAATATCAACATTTCGATAATTTTATTACTTTTATTAATATATCTTTATTTTATTAATAATGACGGTTACGCAACGACACAGCAACATCTCTGTATAGCAGGATCCTTTTAACTAGGAAACGTGGCAAAATTGCATCTCACTCTCTCTGATGTGGTCATAGCTTTCAACAATTTTGTCGAGGAATTTCAATTAGTGCCAGCCTGATATTGGTTCAAATACATCTTTGACGAAACTATGACGTTATTCACCGAACGACGACACACGATCACAGCAGGAGTATAAAATATGGAAATAACCATTTATATCACATACATATAACCATAATAATGTTAATTATTTTTCTCTGCACATAGAATTGTTATTGGAAATCACGGGAGGCCACGAAGAGCCAAATTAAAAAAGGCTACATTTTTATCAAATTACTAATTTCAATTATTTTTAAATTACGGCAAGTGTGCAATAATCTTTGTCACGATCGTGCATTACTAAACGAGGTTTATATTACAATAACATTTCGAATTATATGAAATAGTCAACACTGCGACGTGCAAATTGGGATAAACTGTCCGCTAAAATATCGTATTGTCGGCACATCAGGTTTTTTTTTTTCAGAAAACATGGTTGAACTAGAACTTGCTCCGGGGATTTCACGAGCTTCCGCAATATTTGTCGGGACAACGCAAAGGGTGAACTCCGCAATTGCGCTAATGACAAAACCGCAATGGCGCGCGCCAAGAGCGAGAAGAACGATGGCGGAGCGACGGTTGACAAGCATTTACTAATACCGTGCGCCTCGACGAGAGAGAAAACCGTTCCTTTCCTCCTTTACGCGAGGAAAGGCTTTCACACGTCCAATTCAGTTTTCTCGAGAATTCGTTATGTATTCATAAATGGAACGCATCCGGAATATAGGCGGAATACGCGGAATTCGTAATGCCGGTCAGTGACGTGTGTCACGCACGTTGAGCCGGAGTTGAATTATTCGTTCGCTTTTGTTTTCGACATTGAGGGATCAACGTGGACCGATACTTTGTAGCATCGTGAATGCAAATTTGTTCTCGTGCATTAAACGAGAGAATATGATGTTTATTATGCGGTTGACGTTACGTGTGTATAATAAGTTGTAAGCTCTCAACACTATAATTAGAGAAATTACACTAACATTGTAACTGCAATGTGAAAAATTCATATTAAAAATATTTAACAATAAGGTAAAAAGCTCCAACTTACAAAATAATAAAATTAGTAGAAATAGGCACTAAAAAGCCGATATACGCGGATATATAATATAACGTGTGAAATAATTTCAACAATCATTAATTAAATAAAAATTTTCATTCTATATGTTTCGGACCCTTCCATTTCGAGCCTTCTTCAATAAAGTGTTATCAAAATTTGAAATTATAATTAATTTGAAATTAAAATATCATTAGACTTGAAATTATAATATATAATTAAAAATATTTAATTACTGACAATAATTTAACTATAGATTGTGTTGTAAAATTTTGCAAAAAATATTATAATTATATTATCTCAAACATTGTAATTCATATATATAATAATTTTTTATATAAAATAATAAATTAACTTTTGCTGTGTAAATATACATGATAATTATATGACAATTTTGCTCAACACACAAATATATATACTTATGCAAAATATACATTTGCAAAGCACCATTAACAATACTTAAAAGGCTCACAATATGCATATTACACGAGATAGATATTTTTTTATTTGACACTATTTTTTAATGTACATAATATTCTCATATAATATAATATAAACTTTGTCGAAGTACCTACATATAATGTAAACTTTGTCGTAATAAAACCTTTGCCCTTACTTTCATTTTTAATGCATGGAATTTTTTTTAAAAGATACGACGCGATATAAAAGAGAAAACTTGATTATTTCTTTAAAAAAATTTGATATACACCATCTTTGAATAATTGAATATATCTAGATTGAGATCATTACTTTAATATGTAAAATAAAAATATATAACAAGCTAATTTTAAATCAGCCAATTTGCAATTAGTTTTACTCTTTTGTCATTTTATTCCTAAGACTTTTATAATTATTTCTGCAGTTCTGTTTAAAAAGAATATTAACAAATTTTAAATTTTTCTTCTACGAGCGCTCCAAGTTTTCAATCACAAATCTCCGCAATTGATGTGATGACCAAGTTGCTATTCCCGGCGTGGATTTAAGAATGAAAAATGAAATTGCCTCTTGAACAATGAAATAAAAGTGTGACGTAGACGCCGTATATAACAGCCTGATTATACTCGCGTGGATGTAAGTACCATAAATCGACCGATCATATTCATGAGTGTACACGTGTTATACACACACACACACAAACATATATATATATATATATATATATAATAGTAATATAGTAGTATAGTACTCACACTATATATATATATATATATATATATATATATAATATATATATATATATATATATATATATATATATAGTGTGAGTATGTATACAGTTAGATAAGGACATGTGTAAACCGCGTAACCGCCAGACATCGATCGACACGCGTGACGTATAAGCGAGAAGTTAATCAAATCGTTTTCAACAATTTATCAGAGCAGCTGTCGCGCGATACGACGTGCCGTTCGCGGCGTAGCACCCGGTTACACATACTCATGCAACACGATACGATATGCCTGGAAATATTAGTCGACTCTGAATAATTACTGCGTCACAATCGGAAATCGTGGTCTCGATCACTGCGTGCATATTGACCTCTCCTCATTGAATAACTATAAATTCTTGATACAGTTTGCAAAGTATCAAAAAATGCCAATAAAAATGGCTGCAATTTTATTGCCCTATATTATTTTATATTAGACCATACATATTATTTTTATATTACACATTATATTATATTAGACGTATTTAACGTTAGTTATTGAATATTATGGAATTATGTAAAGAAATAAAACTCAATCAAATCAAATTTTTTGTAAAAACAGATTGATTTCAAATTTAAAAAAATCTAAAAATGAAAGAAACGATGATACTATAATAAAAATACATTTAATATATTTACACTATACCTATAATATATTGCATTTTCAAATTATTGCATGTGTATGTTGTTTGAAATAATACTTTATAATTAGAAGTAACATTGATAAATTTTAATGTTAGCTAACAAATTGCAATATAATACTATGGAAATATTAATTATCGAAAACCAATGAGAAAACTAATTATAGAAAACTGATAATTATAGAGAATTAATATCAATTATAAAAAAACATATTAAGGCTTTCGTATTTCAAAACGATATATACACACATATGCATATGTCATTTAAATACTCTTACTTTATGACATAACCTAATCTGGAAATATCTCAATTATATTACATATTACATAATTCAACACTTGCTACATACTAACGTACAATGTATTACGATCAACATAAAACACATAATACAATGTAGTTTCATATATGACTGTGTAACTTCCTGCAAACGGCTGTATTATGCAATTTCGTGCAACTTGGGACATGTCAGATTAAAACTTTACTTTGTTCTGTTTTAGAATGATATTATGTGAGATTCTACACATTATATTGTTTATTTATTAATCGACGTATTAACATGTATTAACTCCTTTTGCATAGAATTGTTTTTAAAAATTCTTTCAAATAAATATCTATATAAATATATAATCACATTGGTATTTAAATTTAAAACGTTCTAGATAAAAAATCATTAAAAATTTGCTGATATAGACCAGTGTAAAACTATTGTATCTAACAAGTAACTGTACGGATAAAATGATAAAAATACTATCTGCGCTAAACAACAAAATAACAGGACTCTGAAAAATTCCATTTAGAAAGAAATACTTAAATGCCCGTTTAAAAATTTGTAATAGTTTTTCTCGCATTTCATGTGAAACAAAATAATTCTTACTAAAAAAGAAAAAATATTATAAAATGTACATTTATATCTATATTTTTATTATTTTTTGTATAATTTTATATATAGATATTTATTATACAATACTATCTATTATATCCTTTTTTATTCGCATATATACAATCTAATATTCACAAATCTTGTAAATCAAACTTTTTTTCAAAACTTAAATAAAAATAATTTAGAATGAGGTACGCAACCATGGAGTTGTAATACGTAAAATGTTGATATGTAACATATAAACATTTAAATCATATATAAAACAGTTTTAAAAATATTTTAAAATTGTAATTATTGCAGGCAAATTTTTTATTTATTTTTAAGTAAATAAAAACATTTAATTAAAAAATTGGATTATTCTAAAAAAATTATATATATATATATATATACCGATTATATATGTGCGTGTTTAAATAATTATAAATAAGCATATTTGAATTATACATATATAGTATTATATAATTTATTTATTTATTTATATATAAAGTATTATAAATATGTTACTTTATAAATATTTTAAATATATAAGTATTTAAAAAAAATAAGATGTATTTTTAAAAAAATATATTTTTATGTGCCATTTTATTAGACAATGATATAAAACAGATTACTATTATATAAAAAAAATAAAGAAATAATTAAATTCAAAAGTAACATAAATAACAAATTAAAAATCGCTTATCATACGATTGCGCCGTCATCGCTTAATGTCTCCCCGGACCTCCTACTCTTTTTTTATCCTTTTGTTTCATGACACTCTCGTAACATTCACTCGTGACAGCATGGTTGATTACGATCGCGTGACACTTTGCACTGCACTCTCGTTAATCGCACGCAACACGCATTCTATTATGTATACATATACACGACAAGAGAACACTGTGAAAGCTACAATCGCAAAGTTACGATTCGTTCAGCATCCAAAAATTACATGGTTAAATTCACTGCAATTAAATAATGTATGTGTCACTCCCAATAAAACAGCAATTTTTAATTTCTATCCCCTGTCGCTTCAATCACCATTTGAAAAATACGCACGAAATACCTTCTTTAATAATAAACATCGTTTCGAGACGTTAATCTAGGCAGTTCATTAATCACACGACTTGATAATCTTTAATCTGTAAAAAATGATCACAGTTAGTACACGTTCCGATAGTAGCTCAAGATGCAATCACGATAATACGCAGGGCACTTTATGCCATAGTCTTTGTGCTTGACTCTCGCCATGCGAATGACAAGATTAAAACCACATTGTAAATATGCGCTCTACACGTCGTGAAAACAAAATACCAAACACCTTATGATAGCTAAATGTGATAGTTTGAATATTGTAATGCATTACAAAATAAATTTATGTATTCTATACATCTTATATTTCAGATTAATTATTAATAAACGATTAATATATCACGGCTCTATTTTTCTCATTATTTGAATCATTCTATCTTATGATTCATGTACTGTTTTTAATTGAAAAATAATTATCATTCTAAATATTGAAATAAAATAGTAACTTATAATTTCAATCCTATATCGCGGACATTTCAATTCTTACTTTAAAATTAAAAATCATAATATCTATAAAATATCTATGTATGTATTTCAACAAATAGAGTTGTCATGATACTCTTAAGAATCGTTTGTTGCAGGATTAATCGTTCAAATGAATGACTCGTAGATTAAACTAATAATATTTAATGGTAATAATGAAAACGATTACATCTCATACGTCGCCACATTATCTTTCGAAATTAATTTTCGTTACGTGATTTCACGTGACAGCACGCATCGCGCGTACTGTTAACAGAAGTAACATGCAAAATGCGCGATTGTAATATTTTTCTAATTAGTGTGCATATAATTATAATTAACCATATTTTTATGAATGAGTGTCACAAGCAAGTACTATAATGTAATATCAAAAAATGAAGAGAATGACAGAAGCTCAAAAAGGCATCAATCGTGAAGTGAGTTTATAAAATATTGAATTTATTACTTGTAAAATATTATTTATTTTTCTCCAGTAGGACTAATTTCATATTATTGTATTACATAATGCAAATAAAATATTTTACAAAGATTCTATTTTGATATATTTAAAATAAAAAAAGAAATTATAGAGTTTTTAACATATAATTTTTAAGTTATATTTCTAAATCTATAATAAATGTTGACACTTTAAAGAATAATTAAGAATTTTAAACGTTATTCTTGTGCAATTCATTTTGCGATGAATCGAGAATCGTTAGTGATATCAATGCAAATCGAAATATATTGGCCTCAAATGTTATTCTTTAATATCCAATAGGATATTGGATTGAAGGTCGCAATTTCGTGCACTCAATATAAGATAAAAAAATAGTCATCCTTTGCAGAAGTATCATTTTATCTCTATTTCAATTATTCCATAAAATAATCAAGATTAAATTTTATATAATCGCTAATTTAATTAATAAATTGTGTGTATTGTATATATTGAAAATATAGAATATATACCAAAAAAGTCACATTTTTGTTAGTTTAGAATTGATCTCAATAAAAATATAAAAAGCATTAATGCATTTGATAATTAAGGAAAAATGAAAATGTTTTTCATAAATTGAATCTTAGAATCTCTACAATTAATTTTGTATAAGAAAATTATTTTGCTGAAGAAAAATTAATTATAAAATTTTCAAAGAGTCTGCCATTAAATTTGAATAAAATTGATAAATGATATACATGCATTTTATAGCAATGATAACTTTTTCAAAAAGAAATCTTGAATTTTGGTACTTATTGCCGAGCTGAACGTAAATTATTGACTTCTTGGCGTCCTTGGCAAGACGCAGTTATGACAAAAGAAGAGAAAGTTAGAAAGAAAAGCATTCTTCGTACAGGGCAACACGTTTCGGATATTATGTCGTGGCGGTGATCATAATGAAGTATCGATGAAACGTACGACGCCGAATGAGAGGAAGGGGATTTCATGAGAAACTCGTAGAGTGTGAGTAAAACGTGAACGGAATCGTATTTTCCCCAAACTTTTCCCAGGGAATTTACCGGGCAAGTGCCAACTGAACCTGGACTTTCGAACACAAGAAGCGGCTGGAATCACCGTAAAACGGAAAACCGCCATTGCACCAGATGTTAGTACTTAAATTGGACTCCCCGTACTTCCTTTTCGCCTTTAATATCTTCTTTTCTATCTTTTTTATTTTTTCTGATAAATATTATTCATATTTGTGTAAATAATATTTTATAATTATAATAATAATAATAATTATTATTATTATTATTGTTATTATAAAAATATTATTTACACAAATATAAATAATTAAAAATTAGAAATTATAATAATGTATATATATATATATATATAATATATATATATATAATATATATATATATATATATATATATATATATATATTATATATTAGATTTGACTAATTTCTAATTTTTAATTAGATTAATTACATAAATATATGTAACACGCTTATAACGCTATTTTGCGAAAAATCTTGAATTTAAAAATTTACAAAATTACATCATATCACTATATATTTACAAATTTAAATAAAATAATTTAATAACAATTATAAGAAAATACAAATTGAAATAATACATAATGTAACCAATAGAAATGGTTTCAATATTAACAGATTATAATATTTATATCTTATATTGTATGATATGCAAATGATTGATTTATTGTATACAGAGAGTAAAAACTTGAACGTAAATTCTTAATGTCTATTAAAAATATTAACATATACACTTTTACGTCACATATGTATTGATTTAAATACATTTCACAATTACTGATATACTCGCACATATATAAACATTTACTGACCCTTCTATGCACTTCTCTAAATGACTAATAATTTTTCCTCTTCCATTGCTTCCCTTTTGTCTTTTTTTTTTTTTTTGTTTTTTTTTTGTATTTGCCATTCCATCTACGCGCAAACGTACAAGAGAGCCAAAGCGGAAGTAGACTACCTCGCTCCATACAACCGTGATATTTTCCATCCACCTGATCGCTACAGCATGCTCGAGAAGATTGGATCGTACCAAAATATTGTCGTTACGTCCGCTGCCGCGTGTTCCAAATCGCAGCAGTTCCAAGCCGCATGCACGGCGAGCACTCTTGAAACAGTGCCCGGTTCCAGACCGCAATTTCAAGGTGACATAAGTATCGAGAGCAATACTGTGAGAGGAAATGTAAATACTGCATAGAATTGATGCCAGTCGTTCCTCCCACTTTCGAGAAGTTAAAGGGATATTACGTGGACGCATACAATTGCATGGATCTCCCGTAATTTGAAATTATCACTCAATGCTGGTGTAATGAACGTATCAATTTTAATTAAAATATCAAATTAAGCAGCTTTTAGACAAATTAAAGAAATCGAATAAAATATTGTTTATTAGATATAAAAAGTTTTTCTATTTACAAATATATATATATATATATAATTACTTTTTCGCACATTGATAAATGTCTAATTTTTAATATACTATCGTACTTGGATTCTCATCTCCAGTTCGACAATTATGATAATGTAATGAGTTATTATAGAATAAAAGTAACAGCATAAAAGTGGAAAAACCACTGTGCGCAATGGCAGACGAGCTTTCATTGAATTACAACCAGGTCATTTTACTATCCCAGAAGGGGATGCCTCAATCCGATTAAATCGTTTGCCAAGTTGAATCTTTCGCCGCATTGAAATCTTGTCAGCTCTGTTCTTCCTTTGTCGTTCAAGAACGAGGCTCTTTCGAAATCGGCTCGTAGTATAGCGTGACCCTATACCGAAAGTAATCAACCTCGGACGGAGACATATCAGGAACACCCGACTGTTCTGGCTGGTCAATGGCGAATACCCGACTGTAAGTCAGGTTAGCGCTATTCACCCCTTCAGCGTACTGTTTCTATGCATTGACAGTTAAGAATGGCATACACGCTCCATCAGCGAAACTTCTTGAGTGACCTTATCTCTCTCTTTAGAAATGATAAATTGTTCCAACTTTTCAGAGGATCACCTCGTTACCATCATATAGCTTATCTAGTTATCACAGCTTATCTAATTTTGTAGAAATTAATCTCCCAATCAACTATCTTACTTCCTCGTTTTCCGATGTCAATTCTTATATTCTAGATTTTATACGAAATATTGTTCTAGATTTTACATTAAACTCTCTCAAGAGACCGGCAACTGATTCACTCTTAAGGACCGATTGTTCTCAAGTAGAAGGGGGTCGCGGTAAACCGGTCGTTCTCTTTCAACAAAAGCTCGTCTATCTTGCCGCGATTCGAGTCATCATTTCTTGCACAAGCCGTCAAGCGCAGATTACAGAGCGCACCGCAGACATGGTTGTTGTAAAATCTGTTTGCTGCGCGACCCGCCGCTAAAAGCAATCAACTTTAACCGAGACTTATCAGCGACAGTGGAGCGCGCCAGGCGGCTGAGTGGAGGGCGTGCTGTGGCCAGCTTCATTAACCGCTAGATATGTGCCGCTATACGAAGTCTCGCAGCAGCTACGCTTTGCCGTGCAAAAAGCTGCAATTCGCGGAATCGGAACGGTCTAGCGGCGGGGACGACGCTAGAGCGAGTATTATTTTTCGCGAGCGGTTCTCTTTGTACGAAAGGGTGGACTCCCAACCATCCTCTTTCCCCATCCCCGCAACGTTCTTTGCTTGCACAGATCCGGTTGACCGCGTGCACACTTGGCATTTGTCATCCGAGATTCCTTTGTTCCGGCGCGAAACAAACGAGAAACTCTCCCGCGCTAACCCCGTGTTCTCCAACACCCCCCTCCTTCTGCCTCAACCCCCTCGAGCGGTAGCACTCGACGATCGCGCGCCATTCCTACCCTTCCCATTTCTTCTTCTCGCCATTCCCGGCTTTCCTTCACGCCCTCTTGTCCTCATGTGCGACTTAATCAGAAGTTTTTTCACCCGGCTTTGAGATTACTGAATTGTCTCGCTTGTTCTGTCTCGCTTTTACACCCAATGAATTCTGTACCCGACAAGATTCCGTTTTGTTATGCGCTACATTTATACGGAAGTGCATACGGTTGGTTATATGCTAAATTATTTTTACATTATTTAACAGACAATTCTTTGAAAAAAGTTAAAACGAGAAAACTGTAATTCTGTGTAATGTGTAGTTAAAATTAATAGAAATTAATAAAACTGATATTTATATTGTGCTTACCAGTTTCTTTAAATAAATTAAAAACTATTATTATTTAAAAAATAAGATTTATTTACTATAAGAATAACCAATTTTTTCTGTGAAATAATAGCTACTGAAATTTGCGGTACAGAGATAAAAATAGAAAAATATACAACTAGTTTCAAATTCCCGTTTAAAGCAATATTCTCTTGAGAGAAGAATGTTTACGTCGTGGAGAATGTTTATCGTAGGAAATGTAATAAAAACTACTGTCAGAACAATCGACAAATAAACGTAAGAGGAGCCTGGAAATGTGCCTGACCTTACGGAACAGAAATTTCAAAGGTAACTTCATAGGATAGGTCAAGTACCTTACGTCGGTCGACCAGTTATACGTTCTCGAGAAGCTACAGTTAGATACGACAAGGTTCATCCGTCACGACGTTATCGCGTTGCCAGGTCCGACTACGTGACGAAGATCGAATCTCGTCACGATGGTGGATGGCGATCGTCCTGGCATGAGAACATCAGCCAGAGGCGTCATTTGATCGACTTGCCATCCCCTAAAGGGATTCCGGCGATGCGAACGCGGCGTTGACGTTCCTGTGTCAGAAACCAATCGAAATTATCGACACGAGTTTGCGTACATTACATTGTACATTACATGGTAAAATAGTGTTAGAAATTCACTAAATTTCGCAGCTATCAAGATAGCTGGCAATAAATATGTAATTATAGCTAACAATATCCTGCACAATTATATTAAATATATGTCTCTCGGTCATTGAATGTAAATAATGCTGCTCAAATTGTTTTTATATATTCTGATTATTAATTTTAATTATAAATATAATGACATGATTGTTGACTGTTTAATGACTGTGTTGTTTAGCCGACAAATCAAGAGATATAAAATAAAACGAATAGATGCAAAAATCTTGCTATTTTAATTAGAGGTTTAGATGATTATAACGTTGAATATTTCACATTTCCAGCAAAATATAACATAAAAATAAAATTAATCTTTGAAAAACAATAGCAAAATTTAGGAGAAGAAATCTAATCAGATACATGAGTTCGTACTTTTTGTTACGGAAAGCAAGTTGCGCGGCACGAACGAAATAATTTCCAAAGTTCCCACGCGACTCTAAAGAGCAATAAAAGAAAAAAAAATAAAAAGACGAAAGATCAGGCGGTTTTTCTCTCATCGCGAAAAGTTTGATTGCGATACGATGACGGTGACGGGGCACAGGGAACTTCGTTCATCACCCGAGGAGAATTTTCCAGCGGAAATAATAATTCCCATAGAAATGGCGGGACAGTCCGCGGAACCTGAGGGACAGTAAGTAACGTCGGAGCACGGCCGTCTTAATTCCTTCCACCATCTTTGTTCCCCCGCACTAACATCCACCCTGGTGTGGTTGCAGGGCCGCACAAACTTCCCGACCGAAGTTCCACCGACCCTTCTCCTTCCGCGCCCCCCTCGCCGCTCCTCCTCTTTCATCTTATATGAAGTTAATTACATTTTTATGAGCCGCCATCCTTCTTCACGAACGCACCTATACACCGCCGCCTTTATGTTTCAGTTCTGTAAGAAGCCAAGTGCGAACACTTGCCTCACCCCCCACCTGCCATCTTCGCCGCTACTTTTCTCAGCTTTTTGCAGCACCCGCCGCTCGCCCCGCCGTATCGTTTTTCCGCGACGGAATTGACCGAACGGCAAGGATGGTCGGGATGGAGAGGAGCACACTGAGGCTGAGGCGGGAAGTAAATGAGAATGACTTTATTGTCCTCATTTTGGAGCGTCTACCTCCGTGCTACCTGATTGTGAAGAGACGGCGTGAGAAGGAATGAAATAGACAGAGAGAGAGAGAGAGAGAGAGAGAGAGAGAGAGAGAGAGAGAGAGAAGAACAAAGAGAAAGGAGAAAGTGAATAGGTGGGAGTTTTCCCTTCCTTCGAAGGGAGGTTAACGTGACGATAGAAAGAGATCGAGGGATACCACCCATCCTGAGTGGAGAGAAAGACGTTACGTTTTTCATTTCCTCTGCTTAAAGGTGATTTCCCGAATCGCCTTTAAAGTGGAACCGACGGTGTGAGTAGTTTTTAATCTCGCTATTTAGCTCTAAAAAACGTATTTACTGTGCAAAATATAAAACGCTAGTTAACGCGCTGTATTGCTCAGGATTCAAGCACATTTATATTATTTGAATTCAGTTAGGATTATTCTCGTAAGTTAAAAATATCGCGCATTAAATTAACATATCGAACGAAATAAATAGCGATAAGAAAAATACGCGCGACATATGGATCTTTATCGATCCTTCTTGTCGCATGACATTTGACAGCGCATGAAAATCTGTTGTAAGTAAACGATAACGGAAAATATACATATTATCTTCAAATTGTAAGTGTACACTAATACTCGAGATGTTGTCTTAATGTTTTTGCGTATAAGCCATCAGAAATACACAACATGACATTTTATTACTTTTATGAGAAGCGATTAGATAAAGCAAAATGCTTATAATGTAGAAACTTCAAAACTTGTTTCTTCCCCCATTTATGAATGGTTTAAAGAACCTTTTTCCGAAACTTTTAATGACGTATTAATGCCATAGTCAGAATTTCTTAATGTATGTAGGTTTGGGTGTACTACTATCTTTGATATTCAATATAAATGCAAATACAATGTTTTGCCAATTTTGTTCTTCTGAATATTTTACTTTTGTTTATAATTATTTGCAAGAGGATCTCGTGACTAAAAATTACGATTTAATTTTAAATTGTGGAGAAACGTAATTTATATATACATATAATAAATTCATAACACGTAATACATATATATATATATATATATATATATATATATATATATTATTGTAAAAATTAATTGGTTAACCGGAATGTTTTAATTACTAACTTAATATTTATATTTTTGACCGTTTCATATAGGAATAAAACTTTCAAAAAATCGATCTTTATGTACATAGAAAAATGTATAACAAATTATAAACGTACAAAAATATATATTTATTTAGCCCAAAGTGTTCTTGAAAAAAAGAAAATTACAAAAAATAAACCGTTTTGCGTTCTTAGAGAAAAAAAAAGAAGAAAATTTTAAATTTTAATAAAAATTTTTCATCAACTATAAAAGTTATTCAAATATTATTTATTTAATTGATTTTGCTTTCTTTTCTATTCATAAACAAATAGACAAAAATAGCAAAAATATGCAAACAAAAAATGGAAGAAAAATGGATATAAAATTTTTAAAATTATATTCTACACTTCTATCAAACGCATAATTTTCTGTTGGACAAATATTATTCAGCTCACTCCGCAAGTCAGTTGGAAATCTTGATTACATTGCGTATAAAACTCAAATTCAGCGGAATCGTCGGCAAACATGAAATGATTTAAGCTCACTTACACATCCATTTTTTTATTAAATATATATTTAATCTTTTCATCTCCAATTCCAATTCTCTTTTTTTCTTTCTTTGATTCTTCTTCTTATATATACATACATATATTAGTATAATTTTAGGCAACTTAAAAATTTTATTACAAATGATTGTTTAATATACTGTTTTTGAAACAAAAGTTCTTTTTAACAACAATTGTTTCTAGTATTTCTTCCACTGTATTATTGAACAAAATCTGTTTGTAAAACTGCCGTAACTTTGACCTGTTTTCTGTTTACAGCCATAACAGTCTACACTGTTATTCAATTACAACTCGGAATACTGAAAAAATATTTTTAAAAAAATTAAAGCAAGACAACGAAAATAATAGTTTCAATCTTTCTAAACAGATTTTTTCTCCAAATACATAAAATTATAGAAATTAAATAAACATTAATTTTCGTATTATTATTTTACGCAATTAGTATAAAACACTAACATAATTATTGGCAAATTTTTTCATTAATACAGTTTTGTCAGTCTGGCAAATTATTTTCAAGAAATTCAGGGATAATCGTATAAATCTTAGCGGAACAGCGCTCGACTAACGAGTAACCCGATATCCGTTTGGGGATTTAGTGGCTGGTCTCATCGTTAGATCCATGATTCAATAAAGGAGTACCACGTCCAGCTATTGCAATCTCCGCCAACCCTCTCGCTGCCACTTTCTCACTACCTCTTACCTTGGCCAACTTTGTTTAAGTCTCACAGGGTCGCTCACGATAACCTTCGGGATAAGGCGGTTCCATCGAATAAGTATTTCAGCCATGGCGAAACGATAAGAACCATCCTTTTCTCTCTTGCTTCTTCCTAAAGCTACCGATAAATCTTATTAACTGTGTAATGCTTAGGAGATAGCTCAATCTGCCGAATATATCGCTAATTTGATGAATCATTTGCACCGGCGAGAATAAGGCGGTGTATTTTCGATTAGGAGTTTGGTTACTCGATGGTTTAGTTGAGGTACATTATCGCGATCAGAGAGAGAGAGAGAGAGAGAGAGAGAGAGAGAGAGAGAGGAAAGTCATTTATTATTTTTTTATCAATGCAACGAAAGATAAACACTTGATCCAAATTCTTTGAAGGTCGCTTTTTCATTACCTTATTTTAAAATATATTGTATAAAAAATATCTAAAGTTGTCTAAAAATTAAAAGATTATATTAGAAATATAGATAAGAGAAAAAAATAATTTATAATACAAGAAAAGTGAAAATTAAGAAATAAAATAGCTCGATAAAAAATGATCATGGTGTTTTGTTTCATTATAAATTCTTATATTGATTGTCTTTTGCAAAAGTAGTATATTTAATATATTTTATTGAAATTTAAATTTATTGCCTCTTCGACACAAGGTGTTGAACTAAATCTAATTATGCAGAATGTTACAATAGTTGAAATCACATTGGATAACATATTAATAGATTGTATAATTTCCATAGCTAATTATGGCAATACAAATTATCAAATATAGTTTTCCCATAAATTACACGCGCGTAGACAATAGATTGATTTACAAAGGCAAGAACCGCACTCGTGACCGCGAATTGATTTTCCCGCTGAGTCAACTCGAAGCATACAAGTTTTTTGGAAATAATATTTGACCACCAAACACATAATTAGCTTAATGAGCGTGCAACGCGAGAGCCCGACCGCGTTCGCGGATTATTCTAACTACTTTGCTATAAATATCCTATCATTATCGGCGTTTCATTCTCTCATCAGGTACGCGCAAGTTGATTAAATTATTCCTCGGCACGGGCAAACATTATTCGCACAGCTCGCTCCGAGCCGTTCGCGATCGCGCTCGTGCCGAGCAGAATCCGCTCGCCGAGTGTCATCGGTTCAACGGAGATTTAAATTGTGCCCGACAACAAAATGGAAATGAGGGTTGTAGAATGGAAAATGGAAGGCAGCTTAAAATACAGAGGTGAATTGAAGAGAGAATGAGAGCGCGAGAGAGAGAGGGAAAGAGGGAGACGATACGAAAGAGGAATCGGGAGAGAGAACGGAGTGAGAGAGAGAGAGAGAGAGAGAGAGAGAGAGAGAGAGAGAGAGAGAGAGTAGGACAGAACGTTACATGCGCGAAAAAGGGACAAAAAAAACAGAAAGATACAGACTGTTGGCAGAATTTTGCAACGATCCGCGCATCCGTTCCGCATTCACCCCCCCGCGAAAAATAATGGCCGACGGATGTGCCTGTTGTTTCATTTTTGAATTTGCGACCATTCGTGCAGCCTTGTTTTTGCGTTTCCTTCTTTTCTTCCTCCCCCCCCCCTCCCTATCTCCAAGTTCTCTTATCCGTTTTCGTTCGTCTTTCTGAAAACACGAGAGGAAAAACGCGCGTCTCAGGGTAACCCTCGGTTGGGAAACCAATTCTTATAACCCTCTACTTTTAGCACGAACGCAACCTGTGCGTGTTTCAACCTCCTTGATGAATATTCACGTAAATAAGACTGCGTGTAACGAAAGCCGGGTTAATGTAAATCCACGATGTACATCGAGACATTTAAAGAGACGCGGAGCGAAGAAGAGGGTGTGGCGTGCATTCATTTAACTGGATAATAAAGTACTGATAATTATTCAATGAAATGGCGCGAGAGACACGCAGAGGTTGTTATACCACACCGTAACTGTTTAGAAGATTTAAATTATGAATACATATACTTATGTAAGATGCAACATTTACCAAAATTGTTTTATTATTTGTTTTCATTAGTGTTTAAACTTTGACAAGTAAACGTGCGTGCACGTCAATTTTAGTTTTATCTTTAATTACATAGAGTATTATAGAGAATTATAGATTTTTATATTTTGTACATACACGATATGTATACATATATATATATATATATATATATATATATGTATATACAGGGTGAGGAATAAAAAATATGGAAACCCAGAAAAATCTCAAAAAATGAAAGTTTTATAGAAAAATGTTTCAGACAAAAGTTGTATGATTTCAAGAGAGACATAAGGTGTTGTCATTGATTTGACTTTCAATAGTCGCTTGAAGATTGTGAAAGTCACCTTCAATTTCTTAAATGGAACATGTTTTTAATTACATATTATTGTAGCTTAGCTCAAGAGCTTTTTAAAACACTATAAAACTTTTTTTGATTAAGAATTTCCTTAGATATTTTAAAGTTTATTATGATACTTTTTAATATAAAATATGAAATAAATGAAAAAAATGAATAAATCTTGCCTTAGATGGTTGGATCTTTCCTCGATCTTGCCTTAGATTTTTTTTCTATAAAACTTATATTTCGAGATTTTTCAGGTTTCCATACTTTTTCCTCACCTTGTATATATCAAGTTTAAATTAACTTCTTAAAATTTATTATTATATTTATTATATGTAATATATAATATTTTTATTAATCTACAATATAATATAATGTTTCTATTATTCATTTTGACATATAAATATATAATACGTCTCAAATTAGCAATCACAACAAAATTGGATTGTTATTGCTATAAATTAAAATGTGTAAAATAAAATGTTAAATTGCATGTTAAAATACTTACTTTTCAATTATAAATATTTTCTGGAATGTACATTAAAAATAAATGTAGAATTATGAATTTAATTTTATAAAAATTAAATAGCTCGAGTTCACACACACACACACACACACACACACAGAAACAATAAAATATAAAAATTATTAATTTATAATATGCAAAGAGATAAATGTACAAGCATGTAAGTACATGTGAAAAAGCATTATTATTTATACTTACTTATCTACATATTTCTTGATTAAAATTGAGGATTAAACAATATTAAATTATCGAAATGTTTTACAAAAAAATATATGTTTTAATAAAAAATAAATTTTTTTATTCGAATACACATGGAAGATGACGTAAATATTTTTTATCACACACATGCAACGTTTGTTAAAAATACAAATATAATTTTATAAGAAATAAGGAATAAGAATTATACAAAAGTGATTGTATAAATTTATAAATATAAATTCAAGAAATCAGTATGCAAAAAACGTATTTAAAGTTACGTGTTGAAATGCAGAGACGTCGGTAGAAATTGCTGCGACTTTAGACAATCCATTTCAAGAGAACAGAGCTGCTTAACGCGGATCTTCGTTAGAATTTATTATTCATAAAGTTAATGTAATACCAGAATCCAATTAATTCAGAGGAATGATACTGCCCTTAAAAGAAGAATCTTTACTCTTTCGTCCGACTCGTGAAATATTAATGATCTCGACGAATGTCTCAGCGGTCTGCGACAATGTCAGAGCCTCGCAATGAAATAGATTGAAGAAATAATTTTCCACGTATGAGGTAGAACTTTAAACGGATATACCGTTTGTTTCCCGGAGTGCAGCTTCGCAAGGCATTGCAGACGACGTCTGAAGGAGATATAAAGATCCGGCAGCATAGAATTCGCGATTTTCTCCAGCGCAGATGGTACGAAATGATACTTTTCGCTCTACATTATACGCTGCAAGCGACTGCTTTCATCTCCGCAATGTAGGGAAAAAACAGCATATATTTTGTTGTCGAACGGCAAGATTTCTTCTTACTCGCTCTTCAATTTTACTTTATCTCAAGACGAATAATATTTTCATTTTGTTTTACGGCAATTGTTAATCATTTACCAGCATTATGCGACTATTATGTAAGCAAAAAATCTGGCAAGATATATCTTATTAACCATAATTGTGCGATAGAATTCGTTTATAAAATGTGAAAAGAGACTAATCTTTAAAATGATATTTAAAAAATTGATTTCTCTCTTATTAAGTAGAAAGATTTCTCTTACTTCTAAAGATTATCGTACAATATTATTCTCAAAATTTATATCGATACTTTTACTATAAATAACTTTCTACTTGTTATTATTGATTCTACTCCTTTTACTACTTTTATATAATTATTATATCCATTTCTTTTACATTAATTCCTATTTTTTAATATAAAAGAAAACAAGAAATTTTTTTTACATATAAATTACAATTATTTTTTTCTAAAGCCACATGATCAGACAGGAATCTATGTTAGCTATCGTATTTCCGCGAGAGTGCGAATTCAACCCACCAGAGGACACGTAAAATCAAGCAGTACGCATCATTGCTAGAAAAATATCGAAAGGATTAAAAATGTCGTACTCTTTGTTGTCATATTATAATTAAAAAGCAAAAACCTCTTCTTGCGATTACTCATAATATTGCCGTTATATTATTCTCACAAATACTTATTACCATCTAAACCAAAAGTGACTTACATTTTATTATTATTATATTATTTTATAAATTGTTGAATCAAATACAGCTAGTTCGTATGACGCGAATGTAACACGAATAATGCAACAATACTATCTGTTACATTTGATATTGCTATTATCAAGTTATAATTTCACGTGCGATGCATAACTGGATAATAATCATCGTTTGAATGGACACTAAGCGACATATTACGCGTTACATACCAGTCCTTTTAATTGTCATACTTGCGCTCAATGTGCCGTTCAATTTATTTAGCGATGTATGGAGAATATCGAGAATATTGAGAATTAAAATTTCCATTATTAACTCCAAACTCCAAAGCAAGAGGCGTGTAAAAAATTTTCATAATTTCTAACTATTTTATATTTATCGTTTGAGATTAATGTTGAATAAAATCAAGAGATAAGATAAAAAATTTAATCGTGTATCTAGTTTGTAGATGATCTCGTATTAAATTCTTTTAGTTATCATCGTGTTTATTGGTTTTAAAATAATATTTTCGAGTTAAACACACATACATAACATGCACACAACAAATGTTATAAGATTTTATATCTTCTATAAAAAACACATAGTTAAGAAAAATCTAAAACACAGGATATCCCGTAATTGGTGAAAAACCTACTCATGGTAGATTCTTGAGATCATTTGAAGTCGATTTTTCTTCAGCGAATATATATCGAGGGACGGCATCATTTTTTGTAAGTTTCTAATTTTTGTCTGTTATAATTTTTATCTTTGTAATTAAGCCTTAAATTAAAATTCTATTAAAGTAAAAATTCTATCTGAATTTAACTAGAAGAATGTAATTTTGATAATCTCTCTCTCTAAAAGCGTCTTTTTTCAATCGCTTATAACTCGGAAATTATTGATGCCTCGACATTTTCGCTGAGGAAAAATCGTCAAATGATCTCAAGAATCTGTCATTAGCAGGTTTTTCACCAATTACAAAACACTCTGTATATGTATAAAGAACATATTTAAATTATATTTAAGAAACAAGTGTAATTTTTAATAAATCACTTTGTATATAGCAGAACATAACTGATTTCTCACTCTAAAAACTATTCTTTTGTAGTTTGGATGAAAAATGTATGTCGTTACAGTACGAAGTAATGATTTTAAAATTTGCTGCTACAATTCCGAACAGAATGCGGCCATCAGGAAGTAAACTGTCATTTTTTATCAAAATGTATACTATAATTCATGTAAACTTTACGGACAGGATTTTAGAGTTATCGTAAATTTTTTTTCAATACATTTTATTATTGCAAATATAAAGACTTTTATATATTCTGAAAATATACAATGTGTAACGTCAATATTCGACAAAACAAAAAATTTAAAAAAAATATTTTTTTATGTAAAATATCATGGATATATGAATAAAATTTGTTTTCCTTTATAATTTTAAATAGAAAAAAATTTGTCGTTTAATGGGCCTATCATTTATAACAGAAATATTTTTTATATAACAGGATGAAACCGCGAGTAAAAGTACACGCATTAAAATTCGGACAGATTTTGCATAAGAGTAAAATTAATTGATCTGAATATTCTGGGTCCTTCTCACTGTGACATATCTATGAGGAAACTTTCAGCGAGCGGGCAACCTGCTTTCATTTCCACGTCGGACACTTCAACGTCCCCGAAGAGACTTGTGTTCGAAAGTAAATGCTTCCCGCTCCATCCTCGATCTTTCTCGTGTCCTGTTCCTCTCTTGCCGCTTAGTTACCCGAAACGCATCTTTGCTTACCAAGGGGTATTCGTCGTTCTATCCCTGAAAGCTCGCCAACCCTTTCCTACCGGTCGATCCTACAGTCGGATTCTCGCAAATAGCCTCTTGTCTAACCACCACACTAATGCTAAGGGATTTTGAAATGTAATACGTAGGAAATCGGCGTACCACTAATACCAACCTCCACGATTCTCCATGAAAGTCTTCGAAAGGAATCCAGAGGTTTCGCTGCATCAAAATTCAACGGAATTTTGCATAATAACAAGTAAACTTTCTCCAATAATTGACATTGGTGATTAACCAACAACAGACTTATAAAGATATTATATTACTGTATCAAACGTTTATTGTTCTAATATACATCGGAAAGCTTGCAAAATAATGATAGCAAAATAAGCGCTTCAAATAAATAAAAAAAAAGTCAAATTTATAATTTATAAGAGCTTCAAGATTGCAAAATACATGGATATTTGAATATCAAAAGACTATTTTTTTAGTAATGACTATTTTTTAAGTAATGACCTTTTTCTTAAACTTTTGAGCAAGTGAGTGAATTACGTGACCTCTGAATCAAAGCAGATTTTTAGCTGATGCAGTAGTCAGAACCGTTTCTTCAATCTCATTCTATCGGAATTGAATTGCACTTTTTGCCTTTATGGAACACGAGAGAGATAGTCACGTGAGACCTAATCGGTTCTACATGGAAGATTATTACAGTTTTATAAACCTAACCGCCACCAGACGATTATTAAGCCGAATGTTTTATTTGATGACGCAGAGTAACATTAGTCTTGAAAATATATCTTACATTTTTCAAGTGTCCGACATTTTTTTCATTCTCACACGTAAACTCTCACAAAGGATTAAACTTATGAATCACATCAATGAAAGACAGTGAGAAGAGTGACATTATTTTTTTGCCCCAAATCTGTGAACCTAAAGAGTGTATGTCTTTCTTTCCTGTTGGTGCTGGAAAATTTAATCTTAACATTCATTAAATCGGCAAATAATGGACAAAATAAACATTGTATTTGAAATACACTCACCTGATGAAATTGTATTTGAAATATACTGTAATTGTATATCTGTTTAACCAAGAAATTAATAAATCGATCAAACGCATCAATATTTTTTGCACTGTAAAAGAAATTATTTACAATTATTTTACATGTATTATTTGTATAAGTTATTATCCATACGATTTTTTAAATATAGTTTCAGATCTATCTTTTTCATTTTCACTTATTATATAATATAGGTATCTTTATCAAATGTCAAATATATATTCTACGAAATAATTCGCAAAAGTGGTCTTTATTAAAAATTATAGGACGTGCTAACATTGTACAAGAGAACCCTCGATATTCAATCGGATTCGGTTAGTTTGCAACATATTGCAAACTAAAGCCGAAAGAACCAAATTTTACAGAGACGTAATTTCTCGTAACGAGATTTGATAATCTGAATACCATCGAAACAGCTGCGTGGCGCACCGTCTCGAAAATAAATTTCAGGCATACACTCGACACAAAAGCAGCGGGAACATTACGAATGCAAATTGTTCGCAAACTGCACACATATACACACTTACGCAGAATTGCCACTCGTTTGGCGCATCGATCGTGAATTACTGGATAATCCGAGCTTACGGCGTTCCACTCATGGAAACGTTCGCATAACAATAATATCACGCCGACGCGACGTACAACAACAACAGCAATGGCGTATTCATTAAATTTGTAACTTTATTAAAAGCCTAGGTTGCAAAAAGCGAACGATTGTCAACGATACTCGCGGGACGATGGTGTATCTCTACTAAAAGGGTCACCTCCTTTTCCATTTCCTGTTCCACCGAGCACTCCCGGAATTGCTCTTAATATCCATTTGATGAACATAGAATGGAAAATCCAGACATGGTCCGTGCGCTCGTGCATATATGCGAGACGGAGAAGTTACAAATGATATATCTCGTATAGCAATCTGGTGAGATAAAACTTATTCGCGAATCTCATTGTACGCATATATATATATATATATATATATATGTATATATAAAGATCACGCATACATACGCTCCAATATATTATAGAGAATGTAGAGCGACCCGAAGTCACTTGATGACCTGTTAAGCTTTGTGCAAGATGAACGTTTCCAGAATATGTACGTGAATACAGATTCGCGGATGCGGTAATTATGTATATCGTTGCAAGCTCAGACCGCAACATCAGTTTCGCATTCGCGTTCGCGGTCACTCGTATGTCTCTCCGTTTACATTAATATAACTGACTCGAGATGACTGAGAAATGGTTGATTATAAACAGAGAAGAGATGAGAACTCACGTGTAAATATTATTAGAAAATATATAGTAAATAACTATTTTACTAAATAAATAAAAAAGAGCTTCTTGCTGCATATTCAGTTCGTAAACTGTTATCTGGATGTTATTCTATCTTCTTAAACGCAACTTTAGACAAATAAAACTGAAAATTAACATTACGTGACACTGGAGAAAACAAACCAAAATATTTAATATTTGTCTTACTATTAATTTCGTTAAAATCTTTTTCTTTATTATCGCTTAAAACAAAATCTTTTCAAGTTATCTGCTCTTATGTAAATATCCTTTCAGACATTGCGCATACATTGCAATATCAATTTTTGCACATTCGACTATAAATTAACAAGCAAATTAAAATCTCAGAAATGGAAATCCATGTTTGTTATTCACGTAGCAAGAGCACATCCTTGCTTTTCACCTCAGTTTCCATCGGCTATCCTTAACTGTTTCTTCAACCAGCTTTCTCTCTCTCTCTCTTTTCCTCTCGTTTTTCCCTTTCTCTTTCTCTCTCGCTCGTAATCTCTTTGCTCCGCACGAAGACGGAGGCAGATGCGCTAAATAGCTCGCAGAGAAACCGCCGCGCCGCCACCCTTACTGTCATGAATGCGAGCGAAGGGTGCATTTTATGGGAACATCCCATAGGGCACCCACCGACCTTTCTCTTAAGCTGACCTTCCTATGCTTTCGTATCGAAATCAATCATCGCAGCATTTACGTGCTTCTCATTACGTACCCCTAAGTATGATTATTGAATTATACTGTATGATTAATTTTTTCGAGCAAACAATACAACAATTAATAATTTGTATTTAATAATTTGCACCCAAAAAGCAAAAAATACAGTTTTCTTAGAAATTATATATATAATTACTTAATCTTAATATACTAATTCTGCTAGAATTTATTATTTTATAATATATACACAAACGCAATTAACGAAATAAAATATCTATATTACTTATATAATTATTAAAAAGACTTAATAATGCAACTCTGATTTTTATTTTTATTATAAAGACAATATCTAAAATTGACTGCATTTTTTTAAATTCTTTGCGTAGTTTATATATATATATATATATATATTTATTATATATACTTTATAATATTAATATATTTATATAAACTATATCATAAATGCGCCATCCGCCAGATACAAGCAATGACGTTGACCGCGTGTGCTTTATGGGCGCTTAATCTCTTCGATAGTATCCAGAAAGAATTTACTTTATGAAGGCTCGAGCGAGGGAAGCAAAGGCCCTTGTTGCCATCGATGTCATAATATATCCATTAAACGTACGCATAAATCAATACGATTACCAAATAATAATGATGATACTGTTCGGAAAAAAAAGTACGAAAAATAGCTTCAAAAGAATATTTTTTATAATTCTATTATATATAAAAATTCATTTATCTTTTTCTGTTTATATATATAGTTTACAAACATGGATTGTTAATAATCAGGATAAACTCGGGTAGATGGCT
Source organism: Anoplolepis gracilipes (assembly GCF_047496725.1). Classification (NCBI taxonomy): domain Eukaryota; kingdom Metazoa; phylum Arthropoda; class Insecta; order Hymenoptera; family Formicidae; genus Anoplolepis; species Anoplolepis gracilipes. Next base: position 21,401,318 of record NC_132970.1, on the reverse strand, counting down.
ATAGTTTTTTAAAATGCAAAAAACATACTTTTATTTTTGTTATTTTTTTAATAATGTTTAGCACATTATCATATTCACTGAAGCTTAAATTACGTAATATTATCGAAATTCAAAGGAAAATATTTAATAGAAATATTATATTATCAAAATGGTACAACATAAGCATTGGCCATTTTACCCAACCTTTAAGGAAAAGATGACCATAGTGACGAAAAGATGGTCATAATATTTATAAAAAAATAGTAAAAACGAAAATAAAAATTATAGGTCATATAACAATTTCCATATCTTTATAATACGTCTAACGTCAATTACGATAGCTTAACTGTAATTTATTCGACGTTATAACAGTTTTTAGTGGACAAATGAAAAACTTTGCAAAAATATGATATAAGATTCACAATATCGTTATTTCGAACAATGTATGCACATAAACTACTGTAAATATCGATTATTTTTGATAATGACTAAAAAAGCGCATTATGTAGCGATTATTGAAAAAATTACAGCCTATAGCCATCTTTTCCACATGGCCATCATATCCTAGTTTACCCTATATACAGTGATTTATTGTGTCAAAATGTACGATTCCATCGCTACTAAAATCAATTTTTTAATGAAATAATTGACAAATTTAATTTTATAACGTAAACTCTATAATACTTACAATAATGAATAAAAATTCTTAAACACATGACAAAACAGATTTACCTATTATAACGCGGAAAGAGATTAATATTAACATTGGCATTAATTTCGTTCACATATAAATATGGGAGAAGTGCGAAGACAGAACATTTCCTGCGACTTCAGCAAACATTTAGATATCATTATTGTTCGTCAGGACAATTGTAGATAAAAGCTTTAAATATTAAACATACAGGATAAGATCACGACTGTACGGATTTATCTTAAGACCAAACAAGCCCGCAGAATTTATGAGTTGAATTTTCTTTCTACCGCGCGATAAGGAGTTCCGCGCGAGCAATTAAACAATTCTTAATTATTCGATAGAGATAACGCAAGTAAGTAGCTACTTGTTTTCTCTCCGCGTGCGCATCCTTATCTTGGCAGTGCAAAATGCACGACAAGTATTCTTCACACCGAACAAGACTTTCGTAGTTATTGAAATTATTATTTCGCCGACGTATCTCTTCCATTATTGTTCCGAAAAATATAATAGAAACTTACAAAAGATGGAGAAAACTTAGGAAAATGTTCTCTCAATATTTCCTTCGAAAATTCTTTAAAGAGGCAACGTTTTGGAAAAGACAGAAGAAGAGAAGAAATTTCTCTCTTCAAAAGCTAATCTTACAATTACGCTTCTCGACTGGCGTGTGCGTACATTTTACTTCTGTTTACGCTACATCACTTTCGTCGAGAAATTCTATTTGGCCGGGTTTACGAAAGTACTAAACGTTCCGGGAACCCACGGGCGGGGGTTTATTGCGCAAGAAACTTGAAATACACCCTCTCACCCATCTCTTTACTACCGAAATTTTTCCGGTATTATCCGACCTACCTTACCCAACTCGTAGGAGCTTACTTCATGTCCGCCAGGCACATAATAAAAATGTAACAGTACGGGCGACTGACACGTCGATATAATATCGTTTTTATCGCATTGATCTCTCCAATTTCATCTTTTTTCTTTCCGTGGCAGACGGCCATACGTTCGATACGCTCAACAACTAGGGGTGAAATGGCGAATTTCATCGCATGGTGCAGTTTCCGACAGGAGGAAAGAAACACATGAAAAGAGAGAGAGAAAGAGAGAGTAACGTTTCCATGTGCTGCCTTATTGGTGTTTATAAGACGTAGGAAGGAGAAAGACGAGAGTCCAAACGCTAAAGTTTTCACGAGTGTTAAACCGAAAGCACCAAAATGTGCCGCGCAGAAGGCGACAGGGCCGAACGGCCGTAATAATTTACGCGATCATAGATGTAATCGCATTTGAATATTCACAACTATGCACTGCGTCGCCGAAGGTAGGGAAAGAGGAGGAAGCCAGTAACTTTATAATTACCAAGTAAATTACCTTTCCTCTCCGGCACCCCACCAGCCAGTTAGCGTCGAACCACGTACGAGAGCGAACGCGTTCCGCGCTTCGTGGAAGGTGAATTTATTGAAAATTAAGTCCGATTTTATCGCGCGGAAAGTTTCCAATTTTCCACGCTTACTTTCGCGTTCTATTTCGACGGCCGGGAGGAATTTGTGACGAAAGCCGACGGAGTGCTTAATAAACGGTCCTACTTTCCTTCCGTCTAGTTCGCGCTATCTCCTTTCATATCTCTCACTTCTTTCCCCTACATATATTTCCCTCTACCTTTCTCATCATTTTTGCAAAAACAAGCTACCTAGCTGTAAGATTGATAAAATATTTTTCAAATAGATTGTCAAGCGATTTAAAAAAAGGTGATATTTGGAAATTGCAATCTGCTTTTATAAATATTATATTGGGTTAATATATATATATATATATAAGAGAGAAAGAGTTAGAGCCAATAAAACTTAAAATAATATATATTATACAAAATAAAAAACTTTTATAAAATATATATATGTACACTTTACAAATAAACGCTGGCAAAAATACTTTATTTAAATAAAGTAGGGCAGGTTTGGCACAACCACCTCTTACAGCAGTCGTTTCCCATAACACATTAAAATATGTACTTAGTATATATAATGTACTTATACTTATGTACATAATCTGTCCAGACTCTGATGAGGGTATAAAAAAAAACCCTTACCCTTAGGTCCTTAAAAGGACCTTTGCCGCTAGCTAGTGGTTGCCAATGGATTAGGTTTAGTCTACTACCGGATGTTAGAAAGGAATAAACGTTATGCATACGTATGTCCTTTTATACATAGAATACCGGTTTTGTACCATAGAATCTTTAAAGGTGGACTATTTTTTTAAATTCAACAGCTGCAAGTAGAGATCCTTGCCTAGGATTTTTCATCAGTAGTTTCCAAGCAGCTGAACGTTTTGATGTGATCTAACAGTGACAGTTTGCGTTTATCACGAAAATAAATAAATCTTTAAAATATAGCAGTCATGCATAGAAAAGCGATAAAAATACTGTAAGTACTTTTCAAAAATAGATACGAGGAAAACAAGAAAAAATATATTTCTGCAAAAAAAGATAAATAAAATCTTTAAATAACGTTGTGCACTGTCCTAGAAAAAGACATAAGATCAAATTCTAAACTCTATTACTTTAGTATTTGTTGCAATTTATAAACCATCGTGTAAGTTTGAAAAAGTAGTAAAGAGTGATGAGAAATTCCAAACAGAAAGTACACTCGAGGAATTACAGGACTACACGCTCCCGTATTTTCAATTTAACAATAAGATAATTTGAAAAGATTTATTTTTTCTTTCCACATGTTCCACGAACATCGCTGATTTCGATTTTATTTTTTTCGTATTAATGACTCGCAAAACTTTCGCAATGCAAAATTGAAGATATACATATAGGTAGATGCATGAAAAGTTGTACTCACGCGGAGTTGAGTGCAAGAGGAGACGTGAGGATGGAAATGCACAAAATATACAGAGTTATCTAATGGAATACGAACTTCCAATAACTAATGTAATGAAATTATCTGAAAACTGTCGAAGCATACTATATATATGGGATGCACTAATACAAAACTAAAGCGCGACAGAACACGTTATACATGTTGCTTGCCAAATCACGAAATTACTGTATAGGTGTCTCGAGCATGCAAAGTTTAAATTTTATTTTATTATATAATGTGTGATGAAATAAAACAAAAAAAAAATGCTAACATTGTTAATATTACAACATCACGTATAAAATTACAATATTAATAAAATGCTATTGACGTGCGAACAAATTTTAATTTGCATTGTAAATCTATAGGATACACTGCGCTGTATAAATCCTACAGTTTCAAGTAGTAACGTTATATTTTTTTATTACTGACGGTGTTAAATACAAACGTGCATTAGGTGCAAATCCGTGCAATGTAAAATTTGAAATATCGGAATTCCGGATTTACAAGTGTGCGTGTGCGGCATAATTTATTGGTATAACCAACACGCATATCAAATTTATAACAATTATGCACAAAGAAGAATATAACTGAAAAAGAGATCAAGTCTAATAATCATATTTTGCTTTAACAGTCATTAAAATAAATTTTATGACGCATATATATATATATATATACAACAATTGTTATTTCTAATAAAAAAACGAATTTGATCTGATATATTCTTCGCTACAATCGTCAAAGTTTTTGTATAAGCACTCTGGAGGCCTGGTCGTCGTTTTAAATGCGATATCCTTACCAAGAAGTGTCTAATAAAAAACAGAAGTTACACCGTCGTAATTCTCTTGTTCCTTTGAGCAGAGAAATTTGCATAAGAAGAAAGGAAAAAAAGAGACGAAGAAAGAGAAGCAGAAAACTGGGAGAGGAGCAAGGATTTATCGCCAAATTCGACGTGAGCTGAAGCAAAACGAGTATCCCTTTTATCGATAGATATTCTTGTCTTCTTCTCCCACAGACTTTACGACGCTCGCCAGATCTCTGTTTAGGCTTTTATAGCCGTCTTTCCCGTGTATATCTGTCTCTGCGATATACGGGACAGATAGACAAAAAAAAAGGACCGAATTTATTTATAAGCGCTACCCTTGGGAAAACGACAAAGTGGAGTCGTTTCGGCAACCGAAAACTGTAAAACGGCTCTCAGTTGCTCAGTCACGTTTATATATTTCAATTACGCGAATTTGTATGCCGCGTAGTCATTTTCATTACTCAAATAAGGAAATGCTTTGTTCGTGTCGGGGATTTTGGAGGCGCGAAAAGCCTCGATAGCCATTGTTGGTGGAGTTAGTTGGAGAACGATATTGGAAGTAAATGTCAAAATATAATGTTAGAATATTTAATGTGTTTCAAAATCAGGTGTGAAAGGAATTGTATAATAATTTGACTTTGAATTTATTAATAATTTTATTAATATCATATAACGAATTTCTCTTTTTTACATCTCTGAAATAATCAGTCAAAATGCAGCCATAATTTTAGATTAATTTTATATCGGCTTTTATAAAGTTAAAATTAATACACACGCATATATTTATTATCTTGTATATGTATCATAGAAATTAATTATTGACTTGATATATGATAAATTTATCAATACATACGATTTATGACTGTTTTCATCGACATTTTGAATCAAATATATATATATATATATATATATATATATAAATCCAACTTAATAAGTTCGCCACTTCTTAAATAACATTTCCTATAATATAGAGAACGAGAAAGAGAATAGTTTAATTAACTTAATGAAACGTAGTTCTAAGCGAAGTTGATGCAGACGGCCCTAAATGGATTATATCGAGGATTTGGTGCAGTTTAAATCATATGCGGAAGGTTCCCACGAGGCGACGACCAGAAACTCCAGAAACCGGCGGGGCAAGCAATATGCTAGTGAAATTCCATATCAACGTTAAATCCATACGGGAGTACACATTCGTGGTACGTGCGCCTGTAGAATGCACGTAATTGCACAGTCGGGACTACATAACGGCACTTAACCGATCGTTCGTAATTGCCGAGTTACCGTCTCGCAAAAATAAAACGGAACGAGATAAAAGCGATAAGTAAACACGATAGTTATCAATGAACCGATGTGCGCGCTGACAGCGAGTTTACAGTTTAAACGTAAATCGATTAAACGTGACACACATCTCAAAAGTTAAATTCTGTTTACTTAATAATAATCTTCGTCTAAACGCGCTTACATGTTACGCTACTTCGGGCGTAACCTGTAATACGAAATACATGTCTATTTACTCACGTTAATTTAATGTTAATTTTCGATTACGCGAAACTGACAATGAATAAAACGTTCCAATGCGCAAACACGACAAAGACCACAATTATTGGAATTTTTTTCCAATCAATTAATTTTTGCAGTAATAAAAATTCCTCAATAAATGTGAAAATTTCATCCTATAATATATATATATGTATCATATACATACGCACTTGGTGAATCTTGAAATTTTTAATATTGTTGTCATATAATTTTCTTAAAAAAAATATTATATTAGTGATATTTGTTCTTTTAGATAAAATAGCTTAAAAGTCTTTTTTTATCTTATCTTTTGATTCAAAATATTTTTTTTTATTTCTTAATATGTTAATTTTTTACTTCAAAGTCTCACAGAATCTTCAGGATCAAATCCATTTTTCTACAATTTCTTCTTTGTTCATAATATCAATCTTATTTCTATCACAATATTAATTTTCTTTTTTATTTCATATTCTCTTAACATTATCATAATTTACAGCCAACGTCTAAGATGCTGATGGCCGATAGTATTCTTGCTAAAATTATTGTGCACATCATCATCGTTTCGCATTTCGTTGACACATTTATACTTTTATTATAAGATTGTACTTTTATTATAAATCATAAAGAATCAAATTATATTGTATATTTCCATGTATGTCAATCTTGTGCTCATCTATTATAGAATTTTATTATTAGCACCGCTGAGAACCTCGATAGGAAATAGAAACGTTTGCGCATTTATTTTATATTTGATTTTGTCATATTTACGTTAGATATTAATACATTCTTAAGTTTTCTTATATAAATCATTAAATGACCATGTTAACAATTTGATTAAATATATTGACGATTATTTGCTCCTATTGCCATTTTACCAATTTAATGCTTCTTTTTTGTTTTATTTAAAACTTTTATTGTTATTGACTTAAGCTGTCCGCACAATTTTAAATGATTTTCAATCCTTTGATTGATGTCGGATATTGTATAAACCTAATGAAATGAAGCAAATAATTACAGCATGCTATGTGATGTAATGAAAAGAAAAATATATTGTAAAATAAAAATTATTTTCGCGATTTTTATTTTACGATGCTTCAAATGTTTTATCCGATCGTATCTATCGACCTTATCGACAAAATAAATATTTTCTTGAAATATATTTTTTCAAAACAATATATGAAATAATATTGACAGTACACAGAACTTCACAGTGTACTTGAATATCTCTATATTATAAAAATTATTTTAAATACTTATATAGTAATATAATTAACGTTGGATTAATATTGCCGCATTATTTCTACTAATTCTCTATTATTAACTATGTTTGTTTACACTTACACATACGTGATTAATAAAACAGTTCATTTCGAGAACATTTGTACTACATACGGCCTTTCACTAATAGAAAATTAATGTTTAATAAAAAAACTTTGTGCGAGAGTTTATTTGCTGACAATTATTACTTGATAAAAAAAAGTATTTGTACATTGTAAGATTATACGTTTGTTTCATTGATTTTTGCCTATGTTTCAATTATACTTTCTATTTTTTACAAATATATCTATCAACACTCAACAATGTACTACAGCTCTAAAAACAGAATTTCCAAATATATCGATTAACGTTAAAATTACACAAAGTCTTACATAACATATTTTAATATAAAAAAAATATCCAAAAAATTAGAAAATGATATACATATCACGAAAGATAATTATTACTTACAAATATAACAAAATCAATTATATTTGAAAAAGAACAACGCGCGGAACGTGTTGTTTTGATTTGATTGTAAATAAGGTCATTGAAAAGTTCATTCGAACGATTAAACTGAAGAATTTCTTTAGTTTAGCTCGACACATAAATGGAATTATTTAAGATAAATGTCATTAAAAATATGACAAATGTATCTGTTTTACACATTTTTTTAAATCATATGATTTCCTTTATTAAGATTAATAATCTGCTGTGTACGATCGTGGCGCAGTGAGTTGTGTGTCTGCTCTCTGTACCAAAGAACCCGAGTTCAATCCGATAAGAAACTTCGAATTTCATTCGAATTTATTCGATTACCACCTCTCGTAAGGCAATGGCAAAATCACCGACAGTATCTTGCTACAAGAACCCTTCTTTTTAAGCCGTTTGGAAGCGGCGTTAAAACCATAAGTCTCATATAACTGCGGAAAGATACACCGCAGATAGATGCAGAAGAGCCACCATAGTTACCATAGTTAGCGTAGAGCTGACAACCTATCTAACAAAACTTGTCAAGAAAGCATTACTACGGTCTCGCAATAGAGGGATGTAGTAATGTAGGCCAAGGCTCGATTTAGGCTGTAGAAGTTTAATAATAATAATCTGCAGGCTAATGATGTGCTTATTTCGATAAATTATGAAATTACATCAATAATCACATTAATTAATAATGCTAATTATAAAAATTTTTGTAATATAAAATTAGATAAAATTGGCTGATTTTTTCAAATGTTGTAGCTTATGATCTGCTGAATAAAAAATGAAATAAGCTCAAAGCTAAACAATAAACAGTTTTCGTGTTTAACTGCCTTACAGCCACCCTCTTCCTTCATAATAGTTTACTATAAAAACCTCGATAACTATGAAATGGTGGCTAACCCAAATTGGATAAAATTATAGTGTTGTGAAAAAAATCTCAAGAAGGGCTTTAAGAATATGCAATATGAATAAAAAATAGGAAATTCAATTTAAAAAATTTCAAGTAACTTTGCCCTGAGGTTGACGGCGTTACCTATGGTCAAACTCATACTGTCATTGAATGCGTCTTTTTAAACTTTATAACTTTTGTATGAAACATTATTTTAAAAAATGCATATTTGTCAAAATATTAAAAGGGTTTTACGCTTTTAGTAAACCTATATACTTCAATGTCAGATATATTGATTATGAGATAACTACAGCCCGCGGCACAGGATGCAAGTTTTGTTAACAGATTTGTTACGCACTGTTTTGTTGATTGCACATGGTGTTATGAGAGGAGAGCTGTTAGTTTTACCTTCATATGTATACATATATGTAGATTGCCTTGCGGTAACATTGCTTTAGAATAACATTTCATAAAACAGGTTAAAATTTTTCAAAAAGTCTTCTAAGAAGAGATAAAGATATAAAAATCTATTTGCTATTCATATTCTTAAATTTATTATCTATCTTGACACGCTAAATACTCTCGTATATGTTTCTTAGATTTTATATGAAAAAATTTCTATAAGATATGATTATATAGACAAAGGAAGCTGTAAAATTTTTTAATTGATCGATACAATAATGAGTGTTGTAAGCAACTAAGAATCCAAATGACATTACAATAAAATAATTTAATAAAATTTAATAAAATTTATTTTATTAAATATACATAATTTTATTTTTTATTAAAAATTTAATAAGATAATAAAATATTACTAATAATAAATTAAAAAGCATTTGGTCTAGATTTTGATATATGAGAAGGTTCATGAATTTTTTTTATTATAGAACGGTTTTATATATACATATACTATGTGATTGAATATTATTGCAGCCACATCTAGCAGTAAAACACGCAAGAAAAAAAGCATCGAACCCATCATCAAAGGCTAACATGCTAGCATGCATGGTAGCAAGCATCGCGTTAAATTTTTAGCTGCTCAGCTAGCATGATTGCTAGCAAAACGCCTTGCATGCGATTTAACACCAAAAATCGCATCATGTGCCGCACACTTAAATATATCAAAGTAGACAAATTCTGAAAATTGTGATATGTTTAAATTTGCGAAACATAATACAAAGGCGATTTCTATATATAAATACTAAATAAAAGTATATATTCTTTCTCAGCGACATGAAAAATGGCAATTGATGCATCGTAAAAACGTGTTCACGTAAGTTATGAGCGATTTTTGTATTATCTGCAATAAAAATTGAAAATTAAACAATATTTAATATAGTTAAATTATGCTTGTCTTTGTACATGTATGTATTATTCACAGTTTTGGCAATTATTTGGCAATTAATTAGAATAATATTCAGACTAAAGCAGACTAAAAAACAATCTTATTCTTTTATACACAATAGGATAATTAAATATGTTTGTTGATCTATCGCTGTATTAATTTTTGGAGTTATTTGATTATTTTTACTCATTTAAGTATTGTTACTTAAGTATATTAAGTATTGTTATAAATATTATCCGCGTAGAAGATACATAAAAATATACGCAAAATATTAATCTTACGTTTTTTTAAAATAATATTTTAACTATTTTTTTTATGTTTTCTTTTAGTTCAAAAATAATTCTTAAATCTGTGATGTTTCTTCAAAATAGGAACGTAAATATTATGTGTGCTTTTCTTTTAAAAAATATTTTCTTCTTCTTCATATCTATATTTACTTCTACTTTTAAGACTGATTATTAATTTAAACGGGGAACTTTAAGTAATGGTTCTAAAGTTTCTTTTTCAGATGTCGACGAAAGTTGTGATGCGTTGATCGGTACTAAGGAAAAACAATGTTTTATGCAAGAAGACAAGAATACAGAAATTTTTTTACTGTGTCTCATTTTGAATTCAAACAACCATTTTTCGTCCGTTTTTTTATATTTATTCTATGAATCAGGATATCGATTCTTTGTTTTCGGGGCAAATTTATAAATTAGACAAAGTAAGTGTTTTAGTCCGCAAAAGTAACAAAAACAAAATTTTTTTCTTGATCAATTTTTTTTCTGGAAACGTAATTCTTGCACTAATGACAATTTTTTAGTAAGTGCAATAAAAATTGCATTATCTGATATAAATGAATATTCTTTTATCTTCTTTAAATATGTCAATTTTTTTGTCAAAAGCCTCATGATTCTTTTCAAAAAATTTACATTCCTGTGCAATAGAATCTACATTTTCTCTTTTATTTAAAACTTTTTCCGTTGCTGCTTGAAGCAATTTGACTCTAGATAATGTAAAATCTTTTGTCTGAGATTGAATCTTACATAAACAAAATAAAATTAAAAAAATAAAATAAACCATTAAAGCATGCTATGTAATATGATGAATAAAAAGAATATGTTGTAAGATAGAAATCACAAGATTATTCTCGATTTTCATTTTAAGATGTTTCAAACGTTTTGTCCGATCGTATCTAACAACATTTAGAGACGTATATTTCTTTTTGAAACAAAGTTTTTTAAAACAGTATATGAACATTAATATTGCACAGAATCTCACACAGTGTATTTGAATTTCTCTTTATTCTCTAAGAAATTTTTTAAATAATTATGAAGTAATATGATTGATACAAAATAATTCTTGCATTGGAAATTTGCGAAGAATTAGTCTTTTTTCAGACGAGTCTCCGAAGCACTTGGTTTCGAAATTTTTTTTTTATCGAATAGTTATAAGGATTGAAATGCGCTGGTCGATGTTAGAAGCTTATTCTTTTCATATTTATTCTCAAATAAGAATTTTTAAGAAATGTCTATGCTATGTCTCATTTTAAACATCTTCAGTCATTTTTCGTTTACCTTCTTATATTTTCTTCATAAATTAGGAAATCGCTTATTTTTTGAGTGAAGTTTCATAAGTTAGACTGATTATGAGTACACATTCTAACGCACAAATACGACAACGGTAACAATTATTAGATTTTTTTTTCAATCAATTAATCTTTTCAGTAAAGAAAATTCTTCAGTAAATAGGAAAACTCCATCGTGTAATGTATATCTGTCATATACATATGTACTTGGTGAATCTATAAATTTTTAATATCGTTCATTTAATTTTTTTACAGAAATTTTATGTTTTATTATAATATTAATTGAAAATATTCTTTTATAAAATAGCTTCAAAGTTCTTTTTTATTTTATTTTTTGATTCAAAATATGTCAACTTTTTGCTTCTTACAGTTTTCAGAATCAAATCCATATTTTTGTGTAACGGCTTCGTTTTCATTTAAAATTTCTATCACTGCTGGCTCGAGCCGCTCGCACAATTTTAAATGATTTTAAATCTTTTGTCTGATATCGGATATTGTAAACCTATCAAAATAAAATAAATAATTTAACATGCTATAAGCATGATATAGTAATAAAAAAAATATATTGTTAGAATCATAAGGTCAATCATAAAAATCATAAAGATTAGTCTCGCAATTTTCACTTTACGATATTTCAAACGTTTTGTCCGATTGTATTTACCGACATTCAAGAATCAATATTCTTTTGAAAAAATTAAAGATTTTCAAAACAGTATATGAAATAATATTAGCAGGGTATTTAATAGAATTTCATATTATTTGAATATTTCTATATTATAAATAAAATATACTTTTAAATAACTTACTTTTATATAATTATAAAGTAATATATATATATGTAACTATTACAAAATAATACATATTTACAAATTAAAGGCAAATTTTACTGAAAATATCAGGTAACTATGCACAAACTATCTATTTTATCTGCTTGTAAACAGAAGCGGACAGGCAACGAAGTACAATGTTACTAATTGATAAGAAAAACCAGGAATTTAAAGTACTTAAATCTGGTTTACAGCAAAAGTTATGCTTAACAAAAGTTGTTAGTTTCCATTTATAAAAATTATCTATAGATAGCTAAATGGATTTTTGTGCAAGTCAATGTTCTCGAATTATTTATGATAACTGTATACATTATTAAATTTACATTTACACACGTGATGCCTTATCAATAAAATTTAAAACAGTTCGTTTTGCGAACATTTGTATTACATACGGCTTTTCAATAATAGAAAATTAATGTTTGATAAAGAAATTTTGTATGAGAATATTCATTTGCTGACGACATGTGACAGAAAAGATACATTGTAAAATAATACATAAGATTGTTCTTATGGTTTTTGTCTTACAATGTTTCAATTACTTTGTATTTTTTACAACTAAACTTATCACTCAAAAACGTACATACATCTTTTGAAACAAAATTTGCAAATATTTCGAATAACGTTAAAATTACAAAGTCTTACATAACATATTTGAATATGAAAGAAATATTCAAAAAATTAGAAAATGATATAGTTATCATGAAAGATAATTATCATTTACAAATATAACAAAAAACAATTGCATCTGAATAAGGACAATAAACAATTGCACGCAACGTGTTATTCGATTAAATATAAGATGTTACTGAAAAACTACATCATGTAAATAGAATTATCTACGAGTAAGATTATTCTGAATATTACACACACTTTTTGAAAAAGCAAATTATTACAGATTAATTTATAGCTTCCAGTTATACGATTCGTAATGTTTTTTAATATTTACCAATTCGGCTCTTTATTCTTTTGCGCGCAAAAATAGAGTAGTTACATTTCAATAAACTAAATTATTTCATTAAACTACATTATTAGTAAAATGTCTTACAATTAGATAAATATATCTGTTATTGCAATTAATTTGTACGTAGTGCACATATTTTAATTTACATGTTATAACCTAAAAAAGTCTTTCTATAGTTTTTCATTACTGTCATTAATCATTAACGTACATGTGTAAGAATCTGTTACTTCAATTTAGTTACATTTTTAATTAAATTTTTTTATCATTTTCTTTTTCTCTCTAACTATATTATTAATTAAGTTATAACTTGGAAAAAGTAATTGTATGAGCCACACATATCTCCCAGAGAGAAAGAGAAAGAGAGAGAGAATTAGTTTTTTAATTTTCTAAAATATAAATGAGAAAAGAATGCAGACCATGTTTAATTAAAATAGAATTTGTATGCAAGTATTCTATGCAAAAATTATAATTTATAATAATATAACGAGTATAAAATAACACAAACATTTAAAAATTAAATTTATAATATTTAAAATCATTCCGATGCGGGCTTTTGCAATAAAATTTAAATATTTAAAGTACTCAGGGGATGCATTGTCTGACTTATAATCCTCCAACATGAACTTAAAGAATTAATTCAGGCTAATCATCGCGCAAATGTCTGACGATAGAAGGAAATAACCGACATTAAATACTATGCTTAAACAACTATTCGTTAAAAGATTACGAGTATAAATGTAATGCGCCGCAACGAATTAATCGAGTGTAGGAAAGTAAGTTTTGAGCCAAGAATATTAAAGTATATTGATCTTCAATTTAACAATCAAAGAGAAAAGTTCCGTGAAAGTTGAGTTTCGAAGCGCGATTAATTCTTGACATCATAAACGTCCATACAATTGTGAGCATTCGGATTACGATGGGGAATAACCCGGCGAGCGCAACGTGAAGCATCTGTTTGATGCTGTTATTTCGCGTCTCAATTACATCGCAACTAACCCATTTCGTGGGGCAATGGCTCGGAATAATTCCCTCAACAAAATTGCCGCACGCCATTTCCCTTCGCGAGCTCCCGAGGGACTCGACAACGAATGTCTTCTTGTTTCAAACGGTGTCGAACCGAATTCTCATTAAATTCCGCGTAGATACGTCCAGTTTATGTCGAACTGGCTCTCTAGAAGCTCTACAATGCTCTTCAATAATTAACTACAATTAATGCATTCTATTGCAGACATTACATTGTAGTTCAATATTGTTAAATTTTTAACAGGGAAATAAATTATAATTAAAAAATAAATTGAAAAGTATTGCTAGAGTGCGCAACGCGTTTCATTGTTTATTGTTGTAATATAATATATAAATATTATACGTAATAAAAGAGAGAAAAAGAGAACTCAAAAAATATTTTAGCATGCTTTATATAAAGTAGACACGACAGTTGCAGTAATTTTTCTCGATTTTTTTGTACTAATCTTTCTCCGTCGCGTATCTTTAAAATTATTAATAATCCAATTTCTTTAATTATTATATTAATTAAAAAAATATATTCAAAAGTTCCATCTCCCTTTTTCTCTCATAGTCAAACCATGATAAGAGCAAAGCAGAAAGAGTTGAATTCCCTACAGATAAAAAAGGAACAGCATGGGGCTAATTGCCGTCCACGTTACGACCTGTTGTCGCTCGACCGGTGAACTTTATTGCTCGGATTATCTGCGCACACTTGCCTTGGTAATAAACGGCTTCTCTTCTTTCTAATCCATCCATCCATTTTCTAATACGCTGCTTCAATTATTTCTATAGAAAATAATACCCTAAACATCACAGGGATAATTTTAAGCAGTACAACAAAATTAAAGTTAAAATAACAAATCAAATATATGTACACTCTTTTTAATTCAAATAAATATAAAAATGAAAGCGTTATCTTTCTCTCTAGAGAAAATAGAAAATATGCTTATATATTCCGGAAATTCTTGAAATAATATTTTGTCCGTTCAACAATGGAAAATGATATCAGTGCAACATATTGCGGAGCAGCTTTCATCATCGAGAATCATTTACAAATCGTTATCATTGGCTTGCTCATCCCACGCACGTCCATTACGTCATGTTTGTTTAATCCGCTACCCTTCCAATCCCCACCGACCGGATTATCGTCTACCATAGCGTACAGGGTGACGACAAAACTCCCTCCCCTTACAGACAAAAAGACAGTTGCTAATTGTCACGCACACTGTCCGATCCCTTGTCACTTGCGATCCAATAGAGCCGGCGGAAACCGTTCGCTCCTGTTGTTTTTCCAGTCGCGTAGACAATACGCGTGCGGCAGAGAAATCGAACGGAATCATCAGAACTTGTGGAAGCAGTATCACGAAGAAAGTGATAAGAAAAAGGACGACAATTCCTCGGGAGTATAGTGCGGTGAAAGTATTAATTAATTGCATGGTCGTCGCTATTTATTGGTTTTTCCTCCCCCGCGTACTACGCGAGAAGAAGATTACCCTGATGGTCAGGTACGTGTCATGTACGCGAAATGCCGGTAGAAATATGGCGTGTGTTTTCTTTAAAAATTGTACCGATAAATGCAATGATAATTGCAAGTGATAAAGATAATAAGATATAGTTCAACCTGCAAAGTGATTGTTTTTATGTGTCAGGTCAGGTGATTTTCACTGCAAATTATCAAAACTAAAAGATACGATACTCTAAATAGCTTTTTTAATTTACATTAATTCCATTTTTAATATCTCGATGACTAATCCAGAAAGTGCGGCTTCTTTTAAAAACGGAAATTAAACGCAGTATCACGCAGGAAATTTGCGAGAATAAAACGCGTCCCTAATACTTTTATATCTACGGCGATCGAATATTCTTAATATATCTGTATCGGAACTGTTCGTGAAATCGGCTTACACAGAAGGAGGTTTACCGCAATCTTCTTTCCCCCACGCTAGAACGCGAACAAAAAAAATGTGGTCGCACTAATATTCGAAACTCTACTTATTCCACAGAGTGTTGGGGCTAATTATTATGCAACTCCTTGGCACCGTTATAACCCCATCGAATTCGATCAATATTATCGGCGAGAAATATAAAGAATGGGTCGTCATGGTGAATGGTGGACAGGAAGTGGCATCCCTATTGGCAGTTCAACTCGGTTTCATATATTATGGCCCGGTAAGATCTTCTATTAATTTTAAATATGATTCTAAAATAAAATTATAAAATATATCGGCTCGTTATAAAATCATAATCAAATCAATCGATGCCAGACAACGTTCGGTCCAATATTTTAGCTGGTTTTAATGAAATACTTTGTGCATCGAGTTTTTTGTCAAAATCATTTTTTGTAACAGTCATTAAGAGATATTTATATTTTTTATATCGTAACAAGCGTTTAGTTACGTTTTTTTCCGGCTTCAGCTTTGATTTATTTGTTAGCCTGCAAATACTTCGTTTTTGAGCCTGTCAGTCGGGAAATAACGTGGATTGAAGGTCACAAGATCTATCTTTAATTTACTGCATAAAACTGAAACCGAACATGTGTTGTTAATATTTATATTTTTTTTTTAATCTGACAATTTATATTAGTTTTTATTTTCATGACCAAATACATGTCGCTAATACATATATTTTTTAACAAAATCTGACACTTTGTATTAGGTTCCGTTTTTAACCTCACCGTTATATCTCGTCCGAATTAATTTTTAAGTTTATGTTTGCCGATAAGCGATATTTGTACCGTTCTTTATATTATATCTATTTGCTTGTTTTAACGCTGAGAATGACCTCAAAAAAGAATCGAAACGTTCGTTAATATCCACTAAAGCCTACTTAGTTTAATGTTAATATACGCTGCATGTGATCGTCTATGCACACTATATTAATATTTATTATGATTATAATAAAATATTCACTTTACTTACCGCTAGCTTGTAAAAGCTATTTTGTTTTAATTTATTTATATATGGTATTAGATTATTTTTATCTGTAATCTCATAATCATATACAAATATCGGATCGTATTAGTTTGCGTGTATGAATAAAAAAATATGAGATCAGTTATAACAAAAGGCATAACATAACATTCGCGGTATTCTTTAAACTATTATTTTGTGCGGTTATTTAAAACTCAATATTGCAAAATAATTTTCGCTTTAATATATATTGACGTTAATAATTTCACTTTATACATATGTTATTAATTTCACATTCTTTCTATGTGTAGATTTTATAAAGAAAAAATTTGTACATTATTTTACATGTGTCACTGTTTAACGAACACTTAAAAATAGATTGATTTTGTGCGGAGATTATCTCGCGCATTGAAAGATGATGGTCTGTTAGATGCTTGACATATGGCGTGCATTAAATCGCCTAAATAATAATGCCAAATACCTAAAAGTATATTAATATTATAAATAATTGTAAATACAAATTTTTACAAATTTTGTTTTCAGTTTAAGAATAAATTATCTCCTTTAGTTAGTTTAATTTAAAATTTTATAAAAATTAGTCAAATTCTTTAATTTATTTTTTACATTTTTATAATAAATTATAAATTATAATAAATTATAAAAATGTGAAAAATAAATTTTTAGAATATATATATATATATATATATATATATATATATATATATATATATATGTGTGTGTGTGTGTGTGTGTGTGTGTGTGTGTGTGTATGTGTGTGTATATATCATTTAATTATTTTTAAAAAATAGTCTTAATCTAAGAAAAATAAAAATGGAACTACAATACTCTGACGTAAACAAAACAAAAAAATTAAACTAAATTTGAGCATTGTACAAGTAGCCAACAATAAGTTATCAAGCAGTTATTCAACTTTTAATTGCATCTCACTTTCTGTATACTTTTAAAACAGATATGTATCATAAACTTATTTCTTGACTCGGCAAAATATTCAATGAAAGAAAACTAATCTCTTTAGTTAACAATGACAATAATATAATAAACAGATAATGTATTATGTAGCAGACAAATTTTCAAAGTTTTTACAATATTAACACATATACATAGATGATTTTTACTAATTTATTTATGTTAAACTATAATATTTATTATTAATAAAAATATTCATTATTAGTAAAAATATTTCTTTCAAAGACATTTTCGCAATTTTTACTAAAAGGATTTTCTTGTCAGATAATTTCAATATCTAACCAGAGAAAGGGGTTAATAAATATTCGCAATGTAGGTATATCTGAAAATACATAAATATCAAAACAAGTCGACCTTATCCCGGGGGCCGGCGACATTTCCGCCGTAAAAAGTATCCCAATTCCTGCGAAAAGTTTTCGCCCTGCGGGTCCCATTCAGTTCGCAAATACAACTCGAGAAAAAGGGACATTCGCCGCGTCGCGGAAGTGAAGAAATTTTTGCCCCGTTCGGCCGAGGGTCTTTGAAGAAGGTGTTCACTTTTTATACACATATACCTATGTGTATACCTGTTCCAACATCCTGAATCTGACCGGGAAGCGTGAAACGTGTTTAGGAGTTTCGACAGCAGCTGATGGGAGTGTTGGATTGGCGGCTTCGCCAAATCGTTTCCTTTGCCATACGGATGACTGCAAAGAGATTATCCCCGTAAGCGGGAGGCCTCTCACACGAACCATTTGATCGTTCGTTCATTCCGTTCCGTTCGCGTCCGCTGATGTTGCCTTTGCCGCTCGCAGACATCTCACGCGGATCCTAGAGCCCGGTGTACTTTGCAAAACGAATTTCTATCTTTCTCTCTCTGTCTCTCTCTCTGTCTCTCGCCGAGAACCCCAGAGAAAATATATATCGACGAATAAGAGCCGATATCGTATCTTTTTCCCTTTGACAAGACCGTCTCGAGCAATCGCCTTATTTTCATCCGTCGCGTCGGGTGCTCCCCGCAATTTCCGATGCGTAATATCGGAAGACGTATGGGGAGAATCAGCAATAAGCACAATCTCCTAGGAATATCTCGTTAATCGTGCGTTAAACTGAACAGCATACCACAGAGTGATTTTCATGTAAATTCGTAATATGTGGTTTAAAATATCTTGCGTTTTCTACGCAAATATATCCAATAATCCATTAAAATTCGAATAATTAAATTTTGAAATATTTATATAGATATCCCGAAAATAAAAATGAAAATTGATAAATACATACCAACCAAAAATTTTATAGATTTGCAGAAAGAAATGAAAATTTCTATTATATTGCGTTACATTACATTATATATTGTAATTGAAAATATAAAATTATAGATGCTTGAAAGAAATTACATTTATATATAAATATTTATTATTGATTTAAAATGTAATCTAATATTTTTAAAATATTAGTGCTTTCTAAAGGAATGAAAAATTTCAAATTTCGTGAATTAAATCGTTTACAATATGATAATTTCAGCCGTCTTAAGAATATCCTTATATAAATCTTAACGTTTCCGTATACACAATAAATTGAAAATGGAATTGCAGTTACTAAGATACGTTGTCTAAATTCACAAATAGAGGATATATATGTATAGTTATCGTGCACTTTACACAACGAGTTTTACCTCGCCACGGGAGGAAGTATCGACGGGAAGAACGATATTGTACCTTTTCCCTTAGCTTTGACGAGTGCACGAGTGCAATCGATGCTTTCCATCTGTCTCGCGATACGTGGTTTGCGTCGGAAACGCCAAGTCATCTATATATTTCCGAAAAAAAAGTTATAAAGGGTGCTTTAAAGATGTTGCTGCAAAAAATAGCATTTTGCAAATTATTTCCACGACGATCAAAATGGAAAAAAATAACAATTTTTATATAAAGTATATGCACTTTAATAACATTCATAATACATTAGAAAACATTACTGTCTTGTTACAAAGATATGATATAATTATTTCATACAATATAATTGGATAATGGCCACTCATTTAAATTAACGGCTCTGTAATGAATAAAATATTATATGTACGTGAAAGATTGATATGACTGTTTATCTGCACGCACATTTTTTCTATATAACAACATAAAAACAAAATCAGCCTAGTAACACGTTAGATTATCAGTTTTATAAGTTTTATCAAATAGTTCCAAATTAAGTAATCTTTATTTACCTTCTAGTTTTGATTACAGAGAGGAACAAATATTAAATTTATGTTAAAGTATTAATTAATTCTAAGTACGTTTTTCAGAAAAAAAATATTTACTATTTATATAAATTTATATAAATTTTTCTGTAGAAAATTTATTACATTTTAGATTTCTGATATGTCATGCCGTCATTACACTTGTCACGCTATTGCGTTTTCTGCGCACGAGGCTTAAGGACCGTCTACAATAAAAAGTATTGTTAATTATAAACCGTAAGAAATTAACCAATCACAGTTGACCTGAAAGAAAAATATCGAATATCATTGGTTTCTTACGACTTACAAACCTATTATAAACAGCCCTTTAAGCCTCATCAGTAAGAAATGAATCAATCCGATTCGATTATTCTTCTCTAAATTTAACTGTGATTGGTTAATTTTTTACAACTTACGATTTACGACTCTATTGTAGAGGCCTTATACGGCTACAACTACGTAAACGTAATCGTAGCACCTTTTTCAATCTTAATGTTTCCATCTTCAGGCGCGAGATTTTCAGCAGGGAAACTACGAGGTACACGAAAGGATAGCACCCCGTATATAGCAGTTCTGCAGTTGCTTTACAGAGCACGTGGTAAACCCCAATCCGCAAAAGCGAGCGCGATATGTGAGATTGCTCTTAGGCTGTCTCTAAGCGCGTATATCCATCGTGGCTCTACGATGTGCAATTATTTTATATAATTAAGCCCACTTGTAACGACCAACCAAGAATATGCAATATAGCCGCGATGTTAACAGGCCAGATGGAAAAGTGATGAGTGCACTTTAAAGAGCGGACTTAATTGCACAGGAAGTCACGCAGGATGTTTGGTGGTTAATCGATAATAGCTATACTTTATTGCATTACTATTGAAAAATTCCAAGCATTTCAATTTGCATAAATTGAGTCGAGGGAACATACAATTTATAGCAATAATAACTGATGCGTCTACACAGAATGCTACTGCAATCTATACAAAACAATAGTGGTGCAATGTATTGTAGATTGAAATCACACATAAAGCCTTTCTCAAAGAAATATAATTTTTTGGAAACACATTGCCTCACAGAAATTTATGTAACAAGACATTTATATCATCTTATTGCATTTATTTCCATTATCAGAAAGATTTCCAAATCTCTCGAGAAACGAATACGATGTCGTTTGTCAGAGTAAAACGCATATGTCTCACTATTTCGCGCGTAACAGTGACAGAGAGAACTGATTGCGAGCTTTCTAGGGTATGAGGCTTGGCATCGTCGATTTGGCAGAACATAAGATAAGGGCAATTCCCATCGGGCCATCATTCTTCGATGACGACAATAAATTGCGACTGATATATCAGTTAAACTTTAGACTCACAATTAGTACGAATTTCAATTTACTTTGCAAATCCTAATTAAAGAGTGTATGCTGTATATAAATACCATTTATATTACGTAAATACCATTTACGATATATTTACTCATTGCCTCGTTTAATTAGCTCTTTATTAGACAGCACATTAAACTGTTTAAATACAATCGATCGTATTTTATACATGTATCTACGAGAAGCATTAATATCGTAGCGTCAACTAACAACGTAATTGTATTCATGTTAAAGCGATTATAGCAATTTATTAAGTTGTCAGAATATATCGTATGCAACTCTGTGACATTCGATAAACGAGCAGATGGCAATATATCATCTTACAAATCAACCGGAATTTTGAAAGTCTCCTTGACTTGCTTTACATTATCGTATATCTTACGCACAATCTTCTGATATATAAAGGACCAAGATTGTTCAATCAAGCTCGAGCTTCAGGGCAAATTGGAATTCGGTTATCGAAAATCTGTTATGGAACTGTCGGAATGAATTTCCTGACATTAATTTTCCTGCCGACAGACAGAAATCGTTTCTTTATTTTAAAGGTATAGCAGCTGTAGATATTTAAGGAGATAAGGATATTATCATCCGAGTATAAATTGTCAGTAACATTTGTTTTATCAAAATACATTTTAGATATTCGCTAAATGTTTTATTTGATATAGAATATAATTTAATAAAATATAATTTAAAATTATATTTTATTAAATATAATTTCATATCAATCTATATCAAATAAAACATTTAGCGAATACCTAAAATGTATTTTAATAAAATAGATGTTACTGACAATTTATATTTTATTAAATTATATTCTATATTAAATTTATCTTTATCTTTTACATACTTATCATATCTGATATTTTCTTTGAAATGAAAAGATATATTGCTCTGATTAAATAATAATAATATAATTCGATTTTTCTAAAGTAATTCTTATAATATCTATATTTGATATATATTTTGAATCTGCCAACATTGTGATGATTAAATCTTTAATAACAGTATTCTTGATACTTAAAAAAAGTTTTTTTTGTTTTTCTTATACAATATTCTTTGTGTTATAAAGTATAAATGTTTTTAATAAATTATAGGAATTATTAATTATAATCAACTATTATAACTGTACAAACGGTTCAATAAAAAAAAGAAAAAACCTACTATCAAGTAAAACCGTGTTAAAATGATTTGTAATCTATATGTAGTTCCCGTAATGATGGTATTTTTAGACGACTTGTTCAACGTGGGTATTAATGACGTTCGTAAATTATCGATAACTACCGATACCGTAGTTTGCTGATTCAGCGTTTTGCAATAATTGAAATAAATGGCGTGGCACCCTGCTGAACGCCATAATGAACTTCCCGTTATGTCGGTTGACAGATGTCACAGCGATTTGCTATCCGGAGCTTACCTTTGTTTTATATATATATATATATATATATATATATATATATATATATATATATATATAGCTTGCTCCCTTCCACCCTAAAAAGATTTAATCTCAAGGTGAATCCGTCCACGCTGATATTCCGGCCGATGAGCTTAATAAATATTTGATAGCGCTTCATAAATCACCGTAATCTAGTTTTACGTAATTTATGCAAAGTGTTACAGGTCGTGTAATTTGGTTGTAAAATCTGATACATTTAGGCATAATTAATTAGACATAATTTTTATCATTTTATTTTTTTTCTTTTTTGCTTATTCAACTACTTTAATTTTTCAATATCATTAAAGATCTGTACATGTATAAAGTATTGAAAACTATGTCAATCGTTTATTTTAAAAGTTGCGAACACATAGTTTCGAAAACGTTGCCAAAATCGATTCGTATCAATTTATGTTTGTATCTCATTGAATTTCATAATATTTCCAAACTGAAATCGTAAAATTTCCGATATCATAAATGGCTCTTACAGTTCTGATATTTACAACACTTATGCTTGCAATAATTTTGCATTTGTAATATAATATATATATATTTCAATCATGTAGATAAAAAGTTTAAATTTTGTGAGACGTTTATTAAATAAATTTCTGTCAACAATTATTTTAATATTACTATAGCTAAACTACAATAAAATAATAATAGTACTTATATACATGTAATACTACTACTACATAAAATACTATTATAACTTTTATCAGTATAAGTAGTTATTGGAGGTGCAATGATTTGTTTCAGACGTAAGGATAGAATCTATAATCAATATAATATTAATCGGTTTAAAACAGCCGAATGAGGTTGATTGTACGAAACTAGTTGGAACTCTTTGATCAAATTCACGTGATACTAGTTATAGCGTTGATTTCAATTAAAACTTTAACTTTGACATCGACTTCGAGATGATGAAGTTTCAAAGGTCAAACGCATTAATGCAATTTCTCCTTGCTTATACACGCCCGTTGCAATTCAACTATTATATTATACAGATTGCCAAGTTTGATACTTTCCCTGCCTCTTTAAGTTTCTTAACATCAGCCTTTGAAATGTTCAAAACTCTTAAAAAGATATTTTTTATTTTAAAAAAAACATATGGAGATATATGAGAAAAATTATTTACAAAAATGCAATTTAGATATGATATTTCTCAAAACGTATATTAAATATTTACTCTATGTCTTAATATTATACACGTTAATTTTATTTGATAAATCCATGTTCTTGTGATAAAACACTGTTTTAATCGTAAATACGTTTATTTTTCGTTGTATTTTAAATAGATAGACGTTTTATAAATATGTATATATTTAAATAATTTTGAATCTCTCAACATATGTGTTAAAAAGGGCCTTTTAATATATTTTAAGTAAATCAAAAGTCTGAAATAATTTTTTTTCATTACTCGCGCATTTTCTTTCCAAAATAACAAAATAAAAATTAAGACTACGGTAACAACGTGTTCTGTTTACTTGTGGCGTAACTGAATTTACAATATCATTGTCAGTTTAAGTGTTTATTGCTATATGTCACCACGGTTGCGCCCATAAGCACTTGCCTAAAGTGTGAGTTCTGCCAGTTTGCATGTGAACTTGTATACGCAGAGCGGCGGAAACTTCTACCATCTGCTGAATTCAATGCATGTAATTGAATTTATAGTCCACAAGTGCCAGACATCGTGTAATCCCAAGTAACACGTATACCAGAATGTCACGGGCTGCTTCTCACGACACGTTCTGCTATTAGAAAAGGAATTTTACGTATTGTTGTATGTCTAATATGATTAAAATGTAAAACCTTATTAGTATGATTAAAAATTTAAAGCCTTGAAGTCTTAAAGTAATCTTGTAAAAAATAATTAATCGATTAGCTTTTAAATTTCTTTTTTGACCATATATATATATATATATATATATATTATTAACAAAATATATATTTTAAATTCATATCATTTATAAAATTTGTTTACACTATTATTTATATGATTGACAAAGATGAGATGTATTTAATAATTAAATATAAATATATATATGTATACATTAATAAGATAGAGCAGAAAATAGCAATTGTATATACTTATTTAAAATAATGTTAACACACATAGATACAACATTTAAAATCTATTATCACATCTATTATCTTTAGAACTCTATAGTAATATAATAAATTCAAATACTTTGAGTTTCTCTATGTGTGAATATGTGAATACTTTAACGAACTTGAAGTCGATTTTTCATTAGATAAACTTTGATTGAATGTTTGTTTTTTCGCAACTTCGGAATTTTTTGTGCTAGACATTTTGACAAGTAAGCGTCAAATTCTTTCTATGTAAGTAAGTTTATTTATAATTACATCGAAAAGAATCTTGACATCAAAAGTGCTTGCATTTTTATAAAATAAATCAAAAAATTCCATAACCAATAAAAGAAACAACAGTTTTTGGATATTAATTTCTTAGATTAAACTCAAAATAAAATGTAGACTAAAGTTTTGACAATTGGTATGTGTATTTGCATTTTTCTAATTTAATTCTTTCTTGTTTTTAAAATAATCTTCATTTTAATAATTTATCTCACGTATTTTTTAAAATATATTTCTGTTAAGAAAATATCAATTCCAATGTGTTTTGTAGGATTCGTTAGATTTAAAACAACTTGTAAAATTTTCAAAAGAACACACGATAGATAGGACATTGTGTACAAATGTACATACGCACATACTCATGTACCTAGAATACATGGAGAACGCGGAGAATGCTCGCAGGAATCCAAGAGACGAGCACGAAGATGTGTTCGGGAAACATCGACAAGGATTGCATAGCGGGCATGGGTAGATGAAGGGAAGAAGAGGATAGAAACGTTAGGGTTTTCATTGGAAACTGACGACGCCTGCGGGAGCTTAGGGGGGCGAGATTACGAGAGACAGTTGGAAATCCGATCAAAACAAATGGACTGCGAAAATATTTCACCTCTCTCTTTCTCTATATATTTCTCTCATCTTTACTCACGCTTGCCATTTGCCCGAAGGGGGTTACAAGCGACTTGGATTGCCACAGATTTTTCTGTATCTTTACCGAAGACATTCCCTTCGTAGCAGTATTAGGAAAGCGCAATCTGAATACCGATAAGATGGATCACCCACTGATCGCGAAGTAATGACCGGCTCTGATTTCTCGTCTCTATCTGTCCTTCCAGTTACGCGCACGGAAACGTTTGCACGAGAATACTCGTACATTCGCGCGGGAAATACTACGGTCGATGGTGATGATATTCGAGTTCCGAAATGTCTTCGCGCAAACTTAAGACGATTGGATAGGAAATGTACAGGACACGGCAAGGATAGTATAATCCTTTTCCGAGAGTTTGTATCGAGGAATCGTTAAATGGCGGGGAAGTCAGGCAAGATGCAATTGAGCGAAACTTCACCACTCGGCGAATATTAGCCGAGTGATAACAGGATGTGATAATGCAACGGTACAAAATTGAAAATTTAATTTAAACAATCATATATGTATGAATTAAAAATCAATTTTTAATATCTTTTTAGCAATAATATTATTAGTATTTTTTTTAATGTACTATAAAAAGCATTGCCAACCTGTCAAACAAAGACAATTTATATAAAATTATTTTTTAGCAAAAATAAAATAAAATTTGATAAAAATCAAATATATGTATATGTATATGTATATTAAATTTTTATTAAATATCAATATATATATATTAAATTTTTATTAAATTTAAATTGAAATTCTATTAATGCAAAGTTTATCTCAGAATAAACACTAAGAAATATTGATTATTTATTTATCTCTGACTAATTGTAAGACTGATTAACGGTTCTTTATAAATTTAAAAACTTTATAAAAATTCTGTTTATTTAATAAAAATTATTTTAATAGTAATAAAAATTGTTTTTAAATGGCAATAATTACAAAATTAAAACTCTTTAAATTTAATACAAATTAATGCAAACTATGCATTTATTTCGTATACAGATAAAAAAAAAATTATATAAAAACCTGCTTACACAGCTTAACCTTTCTGCATTTCACGTACATCGAATTAATACTGCGATCAAGGTAATACTCGACAATAATCGTAATATTCGCCCTCTCACTCGCTAATTGCAAAGTAATGACGGTCCTCGTCTTTTCTCTTCATGTTTCTCTCACGTGTACGTCCGTGTAACCTTCCTAATGTGCATCTCTCAAATTACTATGCTTACCGATTACAACCGAAGGGAACCAGAGAGAGAAAACCATTATCACGTAGTCGACGAGTTTGAAACGTTTCCACGAGTAATTTAAGAGAAGCAGTCGCGTGACAACTAAAAGGCACGTGCTTTATCCGTCAAACACTATTCTGTGTTAAAAGTAGCGACCTTGAAACTGTCAAGTATTAAAAAGAATAAAAAAAACGGATTCACATACACGTACCAATTAAGAATCCTTTCTTTGAGAATTCTGCAGTGAAGTTTGCGAAAACTATATTGAACCGCAAGATCTCTCGAATTAACCTCTTTCACGTACCTACAAAGTTGAAATTACTTCGAGATCTAATTATTAGTTATTTTAAAAGTTTTTATCCTAAAATCCAGTTACAACACATACGCACATATATATGTAATGTCTTACATAGAGTTAACTTTATCCCTGAAATAATTGAATTTTTTTTTATTTCTTAAATAATGAATTCAGAACTGATTGAACAAACATTGATTATATTATAAAGAGGAATTAAAAAATGTGACAACTTAAATTTCTTATAATGTGATAAAGCTATTATTAATATAAATTTATGTATTGCAATATAATTTATTTTTTTTTTCTTTTTAATTAAATTACTTGACAAAAAGATTTCAAATCTTTATTCCAACCAATGATTTTATTTGCCCGTATTTAATATCAAATTCCGTAGGTTTGTGGACCTAGTTTGCAAATAGTAGAAACGTTTTCCATCGATCCATGGATCGTGATGTAAAATCCTAAATGCTTAACGCGGCGTGCGTGGCATACGTGATCACGGATACGCAAACATGCAACATTTATGCGCCACTGTATTGAAAAGTATATCCCGCCGGATATTCACTAGTTTATCAGCGAGTTCAGCGAAGCATTTTGACGATCAAATTTATTCCTTCTAACCGAATGCACAACAGATATGATGGATAGTGGATTAAAGGATTTTTGCTCACGGTTGTATGGGGTTAAGAGGATAACAGACAAAACGATTATTGTTTTATAAATCCCAATGACCTAAATATTTCCTTCAATTCTGTGTGGAGAACAATCACGTTTGATGTTATATTTATTTCGTGAAAGGTAAAATTTTAAAAATTAATATTTAGTATTTATTATTATTATTTAACTATTACTTTACTTGGTCAATTAAAATATATGTATGTGTTAAACAATATATGTATATGCGTTTTATGCTATATTTATTTCGCGAAAAAATAAGAGAAAATAAAGAAATTAATTTTTTACAATTATTATTATTTAACTGTTATTTTACTTGAGCAATTAAAATATATATATGCGTTAGAGAATCCAAAATATTGTTTGGGAAAATAACAGTCAGTTGATCTCTCGAGCTGTCACAAAAATGCCAATAATAATAAATATATGAATGTTTAATGAAATGTCAATTACACAAAAATATAAAATATACACGTAAGCTGAATATTAAAATACATTATAATAAATCATATAGAAATAATTGAACAACGTTATGCAAACATTTAAAGTAAAAAATTACAAATAATAAATTATACACAATATTATGTATAAATTATATATAATTTATATTTTATAAATTTAATGTATTTAACATTTTTATTTCCAATGGATTAACCAACAACAATTAATCTGTAATATACACATAAATTAATTTTCCTAATGTCAGAATTTTAAAATACATGTTCTATTTTGCATAACATGTATGTACATACATAAATAAAGTATCGCACCAACATTATCAGGAGAGACAGTCAGGAAGTATCTCGAAACAGGAATATGTGCCTGATGTTACGGAAATATCATAGTTTGCCCCCCTGCACGAATGACGCCCATTTTCCTACCAGGTGGTCCCCCCTCTCTTACGTTCCCCATCACTCTATCTCTGTCATACTACTTACGCCATGCAATGCAGCACATCGCATACAGATGCTATACAAAAATGAAGGCAAACCAGTCACGTGACACCATGGATAATAATAACGTCACACACGTGCGATACCCCATTTACACTTTCGATAGTTCCCCCAAAAGAATCGCTCGATTTACCAACTACTTTCGTATGTTATCCTGATCCCAGCGTCCCTTTTACTCATTCGAAGGGCGCAAACGTCGGGACGTCTAGTTTTACTTTCACCCTAAGTCAATCACCCTAAGGGTAGTTAACCCTTCCATAGGTACACATTCTTCAGATGCAATATTCTGACCATTTCAAATATATTGATTCAATTCCAGGATTATATGTAATAATTATTTATTATTTTAAAATTTATATTTATTATTACAGTTTTTCTATCTAATAAGTTTTAATTCAATAATTTAATAATTTATTAATGACTAGATTTTGTTCTCTTCTATTATTATCTATTATGTAATGTTTATTTTCATTTTAATTCATTTTTATTAGCTAAAAAAAGAGAGATAAATATATTAGTATACATAATACTATGATAAGTAATCTATAATATCGCGCTAAATAATCTCTTTCTCAGCTTATATGTATAATTAATAAAGAAGAGAAATAACGACAAAAAATAAGAAAAAAAACGTTAATTAATTTGTTGATACAAAACACATTTATAACTTTATAAATACATTATACATTTCAATTTTAATTACGCTTTACGTTGATAACATTTAGAAAAAATTGCAAAATGATAATAAAACTAGTGCTTTAATACTTATTTAAGCAAAAATTTAAATAAAATTTTAATTCGGCCTCAAGTTCATTAAATATACAGCACACATCACTAGTCCTCTTGAAAATAAATTTACATGTAATGGATCTGCTTATTCAGGTTATAGGATTCAACGACACATATATATGGATTATAGATGATAATCCGAGCCGGAAGAAAAAAGATCTTTGCGTAATGAAGGATCTTAATGCAAATTCCAAGGTAACGTTTTTATATTTTACACGCGAACATTATTTTATCTTAATATATCTTAAATAAATTCAAACTGTAGAATTAACTCTTACAATTTCTCTTTTCTTCAAATATTATTTACGCATATAAATGTATTAATATCATATTAATATATATATTTTTTCGTACATAAAAATTATATCAATAAATATTAATTACAACAATTGTAGTAGCATGTTACGTTACAAAATAATATACAAAGAAAATGCAAGTTTTTTAATAATTCACATTTTGCCAAGGAAAGATCATCTGGGCGAGTCAACAAAAACCGGTGAAACGACTTAAACGCGATTTCATCCGGTTAGAAAATCTAGAATCTGTAAAAGCTTTAACGAGAGAAAAGCGTTTGCAATTAAATGCATACGAAGCTGCATCAAATGCCATTAACAACGAGGTGGAAAATGACGCTAAATTATATAGAATAATATTTAATGACGAGCTTTGGAATCAACAATGGTACCTGGTAATAATGCTTTGCGCATTTTCTCAGTGTCGTTCATTAAATAATATTCTGTTCTCAGGTTATGCAGAATAAAATATTGAT
The DNA here is from genome assembly GCF_047496725.1 of Anoplolepis gracilipes. NCBI lineage: Eukaryota > Metazoa > Arthropoda > Insecta > Hymenoptera > Formicidae > Anoplolepis > Anoplolepis gracilipes. The sequence goes on along the minus strand of NC_132970.1, from coordinate 21,370,495 downwards.
AACAAAACTGTTTTAAGATAAAATAAATTGCAAATGAAAATACCAATTATATGTATTAAAAATATGTACGTAATTTTATAAAATACATTTTTAATTTATATAAAATATTATACATTTGTGCAAAACGTCTAAACATTTTAAAAATTCAATTTATTTCAATACATTTGAATATATCAAGCTCGGAAAAATGATATCGTAAAATATTAATTGCTTTGATATATATTGTTATTATTGTTATTATTATATTGTTGAGATTCTTGAAATTTTCTTTATCAATTGTAGCAAGATGCGAAGACCGAAAAAGCTTTACCGAAGCTCGACTTGAACGTCCTGCCTCTCTATCGACGAGGGATAACTGGTCGCGGAGTGAAAATTGCTATTCTCGACGATGGTTTGGAATACAATCATGATGATCTGCGGAGCAACTACGTACGTAATATTTGTTTCAAGTTTTCTCTTCATCTCACAGATGACGAACCATGTAGCTCAAAGATTTGTTTTAGATTTTAGAGTTAGAGTATTATTCTATTTTTATATTTATGTTATATATGCTCATTATTATATTCTCCATATTGTATATATATATATATATATATATATATATATATATATATATATATATATATATATATATATATATATATTACTATAATATGCATAATATATTGTATTTAAATTATATATATTACAAAAGAATCTAAAACAATCTAAACAATTTTATTTATAAGAAGTAGTCTTTTTTGAAGAAGTTTATAGAAATTTTATAATATTGTTAAAATTTACACATTAAAATGGATAAAGAATTATTTTTGACAAATAATAAAAAATGAGAAGTGCATTATATTATTTCAAATATGTTTATATATTAGCTTTATTTATCATTATAATATTTAAATTTAGGATGCGTCCATTAGTTACGACGTGAACGAGAACGACAATAATCCTCTCCCAAGATATAACGGTAAGATAATTCCTATAAACACAAACACATACATTACATATTAAATTGTTCTCTGTTAAAACAATACATATACAATATAATAATTAATAGTATCATAAAATGATATAATATTAATATTATATAATACAATAAAATTTATAGAAAAATTATTTTTGCGTAATTATATACATATATTTTACACATTCGATTAATAAAATAAATAAAAAAATATTCACATGTAATTTTTAAATTATGATAATCTAATATACTTATAATAACTTCATAATACGTGACGAAATGTATACGTCATTAAAATTACATTCCTGTGCGGTCGCACATGGTACTTACGTTACAATATATCGGTCAAACTATGATAGAAACTACGTGATGAACGTGTCAAACTCTCGTGTAAATTGCGGGATATCGAGCAGAGAAACGCGCGTCCAGCGCATTCGGTAATGCACTTAAACCATAAACTGTCGATGGGTCACACAATTAGTTTAAAACTCGCCTGCAGAAAACTTTGCTCTTGTTCAAATTTTCAGACCATGATAAAAATTTTAATATACCTATAATAAAAATTAATTTTGCACCATTTGTGCAAATTAGACTACGTTATTTTTTCATTATGTCCAATTTTCAACCTAATGTTACTTTTATGATGCTTTAATATCGCTTTTATTATCGCTTTACTACATATATTTTGCCTTTATTTTTTTAAATTAAAATATTTAAACATCAATAATTATTGAGAAGAATTAAATATATACTCACGTGATATATTTTAATTAAAATCATCTGGTCTGGCACATAATAAATTTTTTAAAAAACAGAACTGATATTGACTTAACTGAATCTTAAATTAAATTGATAATGATTAGCTTATGAAAATATGTATAAATATTTTTACAAATAATAACTTATAGTCAATATTATTTTGCACTTGTATTTTATAAATATTAAAACATAAGATCGACATTTGTAACTCGGTCATTCGAATAATATAACAGTTACATAAGAGTTCAATCAATAAAATTTAATAAATAATTTACATATTCGTAGAAGTGTTAACGCGTTGATATTAATATAATGCACGTGAAAGTAGATCAAACACAATCAGGCATTTTGTCCTAAAATTGTAACATTCATATATTTATTGTTTCATGCACACATACATATATTACATTGTATAATTACATAGACTAAATTAATTAGGCAATATGTAATACAATATTACTTTAATTACTATATATCTAGATAAAATAAAAATTTAATAAAACTAATTAAATTTAAGTTGAGAATCAGTAGAAAATTAAAAGCAAAATTTTTTTATTCTTTTCAAAGAAGTAATAAAGTTAGATAAATAATAATTAATTTTTGTTGTTTGTATAATCAATCCGTGGTTAATAAAAGCAGTACTAAGCCCTTCTTGTTTTTATTACTTAGAAGCTGTTATTCAGAAAATGATAGAAAAGATTTGTATTCTTTAAAGAGGTCTTGTGGAATGTGGTCCTTGCTATCCAGCTACCAATTGGCTTTCAACTAGTTCAACTTTCTATTAATTTATCTTAAAGAGTCTGATTAAAAATATATTCCATCGATAGAAATATCTTTTATCTATACAAGAAGAAATCAAAAAGTTTATAATAAAGTTAGTATAATACCATTTCTAATTCTCATATAATACGCTTTTATATATACCTATATATAAAAATAAATGTTGACTGCTGTTTTGTTTCTCTTTCCTTTTATTACATAAATATGTCCAATCGTATTTTTACCAATTAATATTACAATTCGAATGAAATAATTTATACTGAATTCTTCGTTTTAAATTCAAATAAATGCGTAATGTTACGAAGTGAGATTTTGAGATTTCCTGACAGAATTAATTCCCTGTAGAACATGTTTAATTCTTCTGCCCAAGCGGACCTTGGTAAACTTTGTCGATCGGATTGAATATTACTGTTTCACAAACGTATTAGAAATTCAACTGCTCCTTAGGGGGAAACGCTCACGGTACCAAGTGTGCTGGCGAGATAGCGATGGAAGCCAATAACCGAAAATGCGGTGTCGGTATTGCCTTCGAGGCGTCCATTGGCGGCATCAAGCTTCTCGACGGCGTAATGAACGATCGTGTAGAGGGTGAGGCTTTAAGCTACAAACAAGAATCCATCGACATCTATTCGGCTTCCTGGGGACCGTTGGACGATGGGAAGACCGTAGACGGACCTCGTAAACTCGCCCTCGAGGCACTCGAACGTGGTGTAACAAAAGTCAGTTCGCTTTACTTCTAAAAAAAGTTTCTTTTTAATAAAAAAAAAGGTTATAGCTGCAAAAACAATTTAAATTTGAAGTTCAGGGAGAAGTGAAACAAATAATAAAAATTACTTTAAAAAGGTAAAACCATCATATAATCAACATTCTGTAATCAGCAACTTGCAGATAACGCACAGTGAAATTCATAATAAATATTGTTGCCTCCACGAATCGATATTATATTTTTTATATCTTCTGTTTCTGAAAGTTTCTGGACAAATAAGAAAGAAATAAAATATGAACTTTGTGAGACTTTAATCAGATAAGATTGAGTGGATTAATTTTAGAATAACAGGGTTTTTAGTCATTTAATATAATATTCAAACGTGCTTTTATAACACCTGGACTAAGCTTATTTAAACTGAATTAAACTTTAACTATGTTTTCCACGGTGATTGCTTTTTCAGACAACAGACAATCCTACTTTTTTTTTCTTTTACTTTTTTACACTTACTACAAAATTTCAGTTATAACATTTTTTGTCATATCTTGTAATAACTATTACGTATGATCCACAAACAGATCCGCTTAGCAAAGTAAATGTCTCGTGATAATGAAGTTTATTCTTATTTGTTAATAAACCCATGAGTGTATTTGCGCTTAAAAATTTGACTAAAATTAAAGAAAATTGAGAAATTGTACGAATGAAAAAGCGGAGAATGACTCACACAACATTGTTGTAGCTGCAATAGCTGAACTGAAACTCGGCCATGCCATAAGCTTTCTTTGTACGCTCTAATTTTTATCACAGACTTTATTATCTTAGTAAGTCTATTTTGTACGATTACGAAAGTGTGTCAACTTTTAATATTATCGTTGCAAAGGCTAACCCCAGCTTCAAAGAGATTTTAGCAAGATGCTCTTATAAAATGTTCCTTTCTCATTTTTTCTTAAGATTAAATATCAACAAGAAGTGTCTAACATTAGTGTGAAAAAGTAAGACACGATTTTCTTGCTTATTTACATTTATTTACATATTATTATTATTACGATTTATTTATATATTATGAGTAATTTTTGTACAAAAAACAACACACTTACATACAACATTGCACTTTTACACAAAATTATAATTTGCATTTTAAAATATTTTTTTAAGAATTTTTAAATACTTATATGTATGATTTACATTTCTCTTCTTATATTTTTATCTTCCAAAGGTGGTTTTTCATGATTTACAAATATTCACTTCTACGTAATCTGATATGTAACATGAAAATTTTATCGTCTAGTGAATAAGTCATCATTTGTTTCATATTACTTACATATGGCAACTTTTGATACTTAAATATTTGACAGGGTCGTAACGGTAAAGGTAACATTTACGTATGGGCTGCTGGGAATGGTGGCTATTCAGACAACTGCGGATGCGACGGATATGTTGGAAGTATATACACCATAGCCGTAGGATCAGTTACTCAAACTGGAAAACTTCCTTGGTACGGAGAGAGATGTGCTTCGATATTTGCTACGACATTCAGCAGCGGCGCGCATAATGATCAAAAGATAGTAAGACATATATATGTTGTATCTATTTTCCTCAGCTCGATATATTACATTAATTAAATTTAATAGCTTGAGAAAAAAATGTTGACAGTTGTGAGTGTATGCAAAGCTTTATTAATTTGAACATGTACTATATTTACAAAATTTACACTGCATAAATATTATAATTGCACATGTGTCTCTGTCAAATTTATTTAGAAAATAATAAATATTTTAATGTCCGGATCATAAATGTAATATACGATTAAAATGTTATAAGATTTTGCTCAGAGTCATTCGAATCTAATCTGTAATTTAACGTGATATTTCTTAATTACCATCGGTTCTTCACATCTGAGATTAAATTATTAGTATCCGCGAAGAAGCGAGATTCGTCAAAGAAAATACCGAATAATTTAATAGCTTTTGCGAGCGAATTTTCAGAGAAGAGAGAAAGAGATTTACATGGAACTATATGATGTTTTTATTATGATTCTCAATTAAATTCAGATAAGAGAGAGAAAATACTGACTCAGCATCGGTTTATATATGGTGATAAAAATAAAACCGACTTCTCAGCCATCATTCTCTCATCAAGCTCTCATCAATCACCTCTCGATATACTTTTATTATTAGGCACTCAGAATGTGTCACAAAAGAAGGGAGAATATATAAACAAATCGCGTTTCTTAAGATAAATATTTTACAATAATAAAATTTAATAAAATAAATTAATAAAATTTAATGATAAAATAATCTGCAATAATAAAGTTAGCGCATAATTCGCTAACTTTTTTATTTACACTTTGCAGGTAACAACAGATCTACAGAATACCTGCACAACCAGCCATACAGGTACTTCAGCTTCTGCCCCATTAGCCGCCGGGATATTAGCTCTCGTACTGCAAGTAAAGTACGATTCAGTAGCAATCTTTTTCTATTGAAACTTTTCTTTAAGAAATCAGAAAATATTAACTTGATTATGCTACAATTTATGTTCTTTTTTTAATTATGCAATCGATAAAAAAGGATGCTTTATTTTACTCTTACTTGAAACTTTTTCCCTTTCCGCAACAATATTCTCTCTTTTAACATCTACAGCTTTTGCTTTAAGTTCAAAAAATAAGAAACTAAAATGTGAAACTTAATTATAATAAATAATATAATAATTAATATATGATTATGAAAGTAATATAGAGAAAGAACTATATGTTATAAATGAGATAAATATATACAGAGAAATAAATATAAGTTAAGGAAGTATATTAAAATAATAATAAATTCATTAAGAAAATGAAAGAGCGCGTTCTCTTAATTACTTACTTTTAGTTGTTTTTAGAAGGATTTGGTCGTATTCTTTGAAACATATAATTTACATTATAATGTCTTTATTATAAAACTTTGCATTTCTCGTATTAAAATTTACCTTTTTGTTGGTTTTTAATTTCCATTTTGTATAATTCTTTTCTCTCATTGTAAAAATATAACGTATTTCGCAAAAATGTAATTTTGCAAAACATTAAATACAATTCTCTGGAATATTTAAATTATATTGTCACAAAATAAAAAAGCTTACATCAAATTATAATTTTAATATTTATTATGTTAGAAAAAAATTCTTATTAATAATATTATGTTTATTATTAATTTATAATTATAATTCATTATTATATTTATAATTCATTATTATATTTATTAATATTATATTAGAAACAAAATTTTATATCTATTCTTGAATAATAAATAGAAGTGTGCAGGATTTGTGTACAGTTTTGAAACTAAAATGTTCTAGATAGAAATTTGCATGCTTAAAACTGAAATACTTGTTCCCCGAATTTTGTTTTCTTGGCCTTCATTACATTTTAAGATGTACGACGGCGTCAAATATTTGATACACATCTGCTCTTTAGAGGTCACAGTATATTGAGTTTCAATTTATCCTCGATTAACTCAAGACTCGAAATAAAAACGTTATTTTAGCAGGAAATTATCGATATTCTAATCAAAGTTCGTACTGACAGCTTCTTTTATTTTTACAGCAAAAACTTAACGTGGAGGGACGTTCAGCATTTGATAGCTTGGACATCGGAGTACAATCCTCTCAGGTGAGCATTTCGCGAATTCAGGTCACGTGTATCTGCAATTGTGTCAGCTTAAATTCCTATTCGTACTTTAACAGAATAGGTTGCGACACTTTCGCAATGTAAAATTATAACTTTAATTGGAAAAGAAAACGATTTTTCTCAATCTATCATTAAAAATAATTATTAATATAATCGATCGTAATTAACAATAAAGTTTATGAGCCGATTGAGTGATAATTGAAACGTATATTTTTCTTCAAGCATTATTTCCTTTATATATATATATATATATATATATATATATATATATATATATATACATATATAAATAAACTTTTATTAAATAGTTATTAAAGAAGAAAAATTATATATAACAGAAAAAAATGCTATTTAATCGTTCTATTAAATGTGCTGAAATACGTGCATACAGATGGTTCTGCACATTTCTATTCGTTATTGCTTTACCTCATAATTTATATCTCATGCTAATTGCTTTCTATTATCATCTCAAATTATAGAAGCGATTGTAATCGTTTCCACAAGAACGTATCGTGTTTGCGTTGACGAGAATATTAATCGTGGTCATATTTCATGCAAATAAATTACATTTGACAGATAGTGCTAGAGAGAATCGATTTTCATTCCACAGAGAGATATCAATTTCAATCTTTGATGTAATAATATTCTTCAGAAATCCAGTTAACGCGATTGTTATTACAGAATTCTAATTACAGTGTAAATATTGTGTTACTTCCATTACGGCAGAAATTTTGACAAAAAGTAGAAATTGTAATGTCAGAGTAAAAAGGATAATTTTTCTTTTTCTTTGACATATCCATCACTTTTTTATTGTATTTATACACTTATAAAAAATTTTTTCTTACACGCGAAATGAGTTTTTAGTAATGAATAATAAATAAATTTTTAGCCATAACGTCGGATGGGTTAAGAATGCGGCTGGATTTTGGTTTAACTCGGCTTTCGGATTTGGACTTATGAACGGAGAAGCCCTGGTAATGGCGAGCTATAATTGGGAGACAGTACCGGAGAAAACTATTTGCGAAGTGCCTCAAACGGACAAGTAAGTAAATTTGCGGAATTTAGAATATTAGAGCTTAATTACGCGGTGCGTTAACGTCGTATCAAAATATGATAGCTCGAATGATAAAATATGATTAAAATTATCTAAATTCTTTTTTTATACAAGCAAATATATATTTGCGTAATTTAACGCAATTTGGCGTTAAATTATATATTAGAATAATTAAATGCTTAATTTATAACTTTTGCAGATTTTAATTATTCAAAATCACATATGCAAATTTATTTTATTTATTTTATACTTAGCCATATTTATACAAGATATTTTATTTTATGTGTTCCATTAAAAAACTCACGATCTCTACTCAACCTGATTTTTATTCCGGACGTCATATCAATCGAAAACTATGACCTCCTTTTTCAAAGAGCATTTCCGGATGCTCGAAGAAGCACGAGATAAGAAGTGCATCGTTAAATTCAACAAGGTCGTAAAAGTTCTCATTCGTTTCGATAACGCAAGCAAAGCGAGAAAACGGTGCATCTAACGGTTGAGGACTTTTTCCAAAGCATGTTCTTGAAAAAGCAGTTTAGTCGACATTCTGGAAAAAAGAGTAGAATTCTTGGTACTTATTGTTAAATCGCCAAACATGCGAATGTACATGATCATTTCGTACGAAATAGCTTTTAGTGCATGTAACCGAAAATGCGCGCTAATCTCGTTACACCGTCTCCTCTTAGTTGCTGTAATTTAAGTACATGCATGCACGCATGCTTTGAAATTTCACCTGTGTTTCATATCCCTACGTGTTTTACTTCACATCGAGTCGCGTCTGCAATTATTTTCTGAATTCGACTATGAATGCTCACAAAGCTTCATTAATTCCTGTTTCTTACATGTTGTTACGATGTTGTTATCATTATTCTCATGTAACTTCTTCGCGCACATAAAATTTAATCGCGCGCTTATAATTATACTTGTGCCGTAAAAATGAATTATGTGAGAAAATAAATGTCTATATGGAACACATAAAATAAATATTTTATGAAACACATAAAATAATAACCTATAATATAAAATGTTGAATAATTTATAATATAATCAATAAAAAGGACTTTAAGAGCGCAAAATGTAGAGACGTAAATAAAAACAATGTTTAATGAAAATGAATTTAAATTTAATCAGATGTTTTAGTCCTTCTTCAGACCATCCTTAGAGATATAAAAATAATGATTAAACAGTTGGGTCACTTACAAATGAATTCACTTGTTCCTTTTGACTTGGTGCAAACGGTTGTGTACGCATTGTCTCACATACTTGTGTTTGTGATGGGTCTTTTTTCGGCTTCTTTGTATTTTTTAATCTCGCCATTATGGCGTTACATTTGAGAGAGTACATTTGAGTATGCACTCTTACATTTTAAACTGCGTAGTGGGAGGCCGCTGGGTGACTTATTATATCGAATGTAATCGAACAATTATAAGTGACTACACTGTTTATTTATTATTTTTGTATTACCGAGGATGGTCCAAAGAAGGACCGAAACGTCTGAATAAATTTAAATTCATTTTCTTTAAACATTGTTTTTATTTACGCCCCTACATCTTGCGTTTGGCTCTTAAAGCCCCTTTTATCGATTAATTTAAGTCCTGTTATTAAGAGCTTATTAGCTTTTAGTATTAATAATTAAATTAGCTTTTATTTTATTATTTATAATATTATTTATTTTGCAATCGGAAATAGAGATAGAAATTGTTTCATAGAGGCAAGTAAATTTTGCAAATTTTAATTATACACTATAATATACCAAAGCAAAATGTACCAAAGTGATACACATTCATGTGATTTATCGATGTTGAAAACATGACAATATCCTAATATTTCGGGGAACGTTTATTTTCATATTCATATTCTTGTAACATAAACACACTACACATGCATAAATGTTGCAATACACGTATGTTTCGCTTTACAGCGATAACTTCAAGATAGTTTATGGAAAGAAGCGTCTGCTGTTCGATGCCACTAACATTTGTCAGATATTGGGGAGTGAAATTATCTTTTTGGAACACGTGGAGATCGAGGTGAATCTCGAATACTCTCGTCGCGGCGCACTAGAAATGCAGCTGTTTTCACCATTAGGTATACATTTTGTCATTTTTCAACCATTTATCATGCATTCACAATGTTTCCTACATGCATCGATTGGTAAATAGCTCGCGCGTATGCGAGAAAATTTGTCTCGTCCATATGTATCTTCTAGCAGCAAATATAGAAATAAAAATATAAACAGCATTTTTAATAAAATTTTAATTAAATTAATGCAAATTCGTACAAATTTTTTCAGCAGATTTTTCATCTAAATACACGTCTGAAAAAGTTGGTAATCTTTATTTTTATCCGACTTATAGACGTGAAAAAAGAAACGGAAAAACGAGAGAATAACCAATTGTCGGAATAGGCCATTTTACATACTTATTAAATAAGAGATCTTTAAAAATATCATGTAAGGAAAATACTCTATAATTATATCTCCGCTGAAGTCTCCGAGAATATTCTCGGAAACTAAATGCAAATGCATTTAGCTGCATTCATGGAAATCCGCTTGCCAACCAAATTTATTGAGTTCTGTTTGCTGCTGTATTTGAATTTATGAAGAGAAAAAGAATTCTCTCAACAACAAATAGATAAAACGTCAAAAAATGTAAAGAAAAATAAAACATTTGATAAATATTATTAATTGTAATAACTGAACTGCGTTTTACATTTTTTCGTGAAAATTGTGCAATACCTAAAATAATATGCATAAAAAAAAGATTAAATATATTCCATAATAAATTTTTACAAAATAAAATTTTATTAGAGAAATTTTTCTGTCTGATAAATAAACATTATCCAATTTGTTGTCTTTCCGTTCTTTTCATTTATCAATTATAAATATTGTTTAGTTTAAGGTAAACAAAATCCTATCAAAAAAAAGCAAATAAAAATGAACGTATAACTCAAACAGAATTAATACCTTCATTAATATTGCAAGTCACGTTTCTGTGTCGCAAATGCGTTTAACTGAACGAATACGTTCTTAGTCCAATTATAGGCAGAAATTCAATTTAATACTACTTGGATGCGATCTGTTTATTCGGAAAAGGATAGAATTTGATAGAAATAAAATATTTATTAATTTATTAAAACATAATTTATTTAATATAAAAATTATCGAATATTGCTGCACTTTAGTAAAACATATTACTCTATAAGAGATTTATAATTTATAAATTATGTATAATAAAAGAAAAAGAAAAATACATATTTTGGCTTCATATCAAATAAATATTTTAGACGTAAACGAACAAGAGTATATTGCAATTATCACTTTAGTCGATGCGTCGCGTTATTTAATTTTGTGCACGTTTGTTGATTGATGCTTATTATTGACAGATAAAATTGTATCAGAATATGATACAAAATAAAATATCAAAAAATATTCCAAATGTTTTTATTAAAACATAAAAAAATAGATAAAATAATTCAGGTGCATCCGAAGTACAATAATATTGAAAATTTGGAGTTTATCACATACTTTACTATGATTTCTAAATCATATATAAAATACTTATTTTGTAATAAAATATCTAGAATCTTGTTTTTCCTATCTTGTTTTTCTAAATTTCAATGGATTCATTAAATTCAAGATTGTAAACCTATTTCAAGACTATTTTAATTTTTTGCAAAAAAATATAGTACTAATAATATAGACTAGTAGTTATTCGTATCAGATTGTATACATTAAATATATATCAATCTTGTCATTAAAAAATTTATTACAATAAAATAATTTACTATATAGTATATAAAAATTTTTCTTAAAAAACAAAAACGTAAGATTCCATTTTACAAAATCTAATGTTAACTAGGTCGTATGTACATACTATTATTCACAGTTGCATGCTTGCTACGCATGCTTACAAGAAAAAAATCGATAACTCTCATACAGCTATAATTAATATTCGCACATTACGCGAAACCAGAAATGTTTAGTTATTCATAATGTATATGTGTGTATACATACACATGCACTCTTTATATAAATTTAATTTCACACTTTCATATTAACAGAATGCATCGCGATACTTTATAAGTGCAAACATAATATAAAAATATTATTATAAAGCAATATATACGTATATATATATATATATATATATATATATATATATATATATATAATGTATATATATAATACAAAATTGCATTCATGCATGATACATGTTTAATTTCTTAGGTACCACAGTTCAGATTCTAACTTCAAGAAAGCAAGATGAATCTAAAGATGGTTTTAGAAAGTGGAAGTTTATGTCCGTCGCGACGTGGGGCGAAAACCCTCAAGGATTTTGGTACTTGGACATAGTTGACAAAGTGAGACATTGAAAACATCTTATCGCATAGATTTCATTATTATATCGATTTTTTATATATCAATATATATATATATATATATATATATATATATATATATATATATATATATATATATATTAATTACAAAAGAAATCTGTAACTTTTTTATAATCAATGTTATTTAAGAAAAAAATAATGATATAAGTACTTTTATTAAATAAATATGGAATATAAATTTAATTGTAATATAATATTTGATTTATCCTTGTCGCAAAATGTATAAATTTTCTATTATAATAAGTGTTTCGCAAGATATAGGTACTTCCTCTACTTACATAGATATATTAAAATATATGTGTATACACACGAGTATATATTTTTATTAGCAATATTAGTAATATAGATAAAAAATTTTAAAATAAAATTGAATATAAAGGTACTATAGATAAAAGAATTTCTTCTCTTTGTCATCAAATGTTTTAATCACAACCTATAAATAAAAGTTTGACACAATATATATTCATATGAATAAAATCTACATATAAAATAAAGTAAAATCTGCATATAAATAAAAATATTGCAAATTTTTAAAGCCATTTTTTTAAACGTAATATAATATATACATTATACATCGTATTTCCTTCAATTCCATCAAATTTCTAAAAATGTAGATTACAAATACAGCTAATTAAGCAAATATTGATTGATTCAAATTACCTTTCTGCATATCGGCAATCGCGAACTGTACAACAATCATGTTGCATCTGTCACGCGTATTTGATAGTATATATTTGCATGCTTGCAGATAAGCTCGGAGCAAAATTATGGTACAATTGGAGAGTTTACACTGATTCTGCATGGCACGGAGCAAATTCCAGCTTACCACAGAAATGGACCGAGAATTTACAACAAAACTTACAATTAACCGTAAATAGTGTCACAACATTTGGAATTTTATTACACATTGGATTTATTTCATTAACATATTCGCTTTTGTTTCAGTACAATGTAAAGTCGATCGCAAAAAATTCTGTACAGTATAAATAAAATTAAGGTATAGAATATAATCAGAAATTAATGTTAAGTAAAATTAAAAATACTTGAACAATATTACTACGAATAGTTAATAGCGATATTTATAAATAAACTTATATTTATATTAATATTTATGCAAGCTCATGCAATCATATTTTTGGAATAAACTAATATTATTTAATATCGATTCTTTCTTCATTACATTTATCTTCCATTCTAAAAATACAATGGATTAACAACAATTGCAATTTATGTGAAGTTGCGATATATTCACGACTGCATTTCGTTTATGAGAATTTGTACATATGTATTAACAGGTAGTTAATTGCATTTCGATATCGATAGTACTAACATAATGAAATGATCAGTTTCCCAATGTATACCAGCGAGATAGTTCTGTGAAACAAGTATGGTAATGTATGTGTGTGTGTCATTTGAAGTACACATATATCTTTAATTTGTTACACAAAGTAAAGCTTACTCTCATATTCCTTTGTTGTGGCCAACTGGCTCATTTAACAACTAGCGTTAGTGGTAATGAACATTTCCGAAATTCGAAACTGCACGAAACGAGATAGCAGCTTTCGTATATACAGAGTATACTGTAAAGCGTGAATTACAACAACTGTAATTAAAATGGAGATCGCAAACATTGATTTTTTTTACAATTACGTACAGAGAATATTCAGTAACTATCATCAAACAATGGTACAATTACGTAGATATATTTACAGCAATCAAGATTTCATTTGTAAAGTGTTATAGTACATCTCTGATGTATGGAAGCCACATATTTTCGATTATTTTCTCTCATCAAAAACATAATCAGATTACTGAAAATTTTTTTAATTTGTACAATAAATTAAAGATTTTAATATTTTTTTTGCTAAAAGCATACAAATAAAAACGTATTTATTTTAGAATTTTCCAATTCGAATTTTAAAGAGAAACTTCTTTTCCGAAAATATTCGCTTTAGATATGCAATCTTTTATGCACCATCTTAAGAATCTACATATATTCGGCTTTGCAATTGTGGAATGTCGTATAGATCCAAGGATACATACAAATGTTTCCTTTTACATATACCAACGATTACCATAAGAAACCAACGGAAAAGGAAGATGGATAAATTGGGTTTACAATTTGAATCCTCTTTACAATACATAACATCTGAACTTTGTGAATTTAATGGAACAAAGCACGTATGAGAAATTATAAAAAAAGTACGATTCTTATAAAATGTAAATTTTATATGAACAATGGGAAATCTCAAAATTTTATTTTATAGTAAATTAAAAATTGTAGAATATTATTATTATATTATAACAATATAATAGTAATAAAATAACAAATTTAAAATATTATAATTAGTGTAAACATATTAGTATATATATATATATATATATATATGTATGTATATGTATATTAATATACATCTTTGTGTGTTTGTGTGTGTGTGTGTGTGTATGTAATTCATGTTTAGAATAAACATAAAAATATTGTAAAACAAATACAAATATATACATATTTATAACATTAAAGACGAAACTATGAAACTATGAAAAATCTTTCTGTTTATAGTATATTTTTGAAGGTTAAATTATTTTTATAACATTCAACATGTGTCATGTGTGTTGGAAATGCAATTTAAGAATAATATATCAAATACGTATTGAATATGACTACTAAATTTTATTAATTAAAACCTATTTTTTTAATATACATATACTTATAATTTATTTTTGTAACAATTTGTGAAGACAATCTGGCTTTATTTAATGTAAGAATAGATTTCTCTCTTTACAAGTGCTCCCATTGTGTACTTGCACGCTTTGGATATAAATCATTCGCAATGCCAGGCTGCAGGAATTGAACTTACACAAGCTCACGGGCATATTTTGCAGTGATATATAACTGCGCGCGCAAAAAGGGGCAAAATATTGCAAAGCATTATTTATTGTGATCAGTATATTCTACTTCAATATATCCTTTTCAGTATTCCTTGTTTCGTAATAATCATGGCATCCGTATCTTTCAAAGCTTTGACGACTATCTACTAAAATTATTTGCTTTGATACGAAATTTAGCGCTTGGAAAATTTAGTTTTACGATGAGTTAATTCAACAATGAGAAATTGCACTAAAACAATCTTCAAACAAGGAAAATTGTGCGTATCGTTTTAATAATATTGAAATTGCGTAGTAATATTCTAAGAAAGCATATTTCATCAAATTGAAAATCACAATAATTAAGTTCCTGATTCTAAAAGCTTTATCAATGATAAAACTGACAATTTCAAACAATTAATGTTTAAATAAATAAAAAAACTGGTAGCAATCTTCACAGAATATACAATCAATATTATGTACATTTATAAAAAATAATTTTCAGCTTGTTATTTTAGAACAAATCCAAACAGATGATAAATCAATACAAACTTTTAAAGATTGGCGCACGTGTTATAAAAAAAAGTTATCATATATTTATCGTAATATATCTTTCACTCTTCGTAGCAAACTGATCCCCTAATAAATATTAGTTCTAACCTTAACTCAAAGCCTTTCTCGGCCAAAGGTAGACAGGTACTTTATAGCACGTGCACCAGTGCTTAAAAGTTCGTATTAACCTTTTTAATATTACTTAAATATAACATGGAGGATTTTATAACATAGGTCGTAAACTGGAAATCTTTAGAGAACTTTGTAGAAATAAGAAAAACCGATTTAAAAAAATTCACATTTGATATATAAGATACAGAAGAATTTAAATATTTCTGTATTAATTTCTCAATTTATTATCTCATTTTTCTTTAATTGGGCATACACACCTACGCTTATAAGACCAACGATATGTATAGTTACGATAGTTAATTAAAGTTGATTTGTAAACTAGATAATTATAATATATTTTATTATATATATTTTATTATATATATTTATTATATATATATTTTATAAATATTTGTTTTTCTTAATAATTTAAACAATTAAAAATCTTAACTCAAAATAAATTTTATTTAACTACATTTTTAATTTTATAATTATTTTTTCCCCATTTATCTATATACAATTGAGAATTTTCAGAAACTTTGAAAAAAAATGACAGTTAACAAAATTTTCATTAAAAGAAAGTGATTTAGATATATTTTGCGTAGTCTCTAAAATATGTATTTCTCTCTAATTCTCACTAAATTAATGAAAAACTATTTATATTACTAAATTGTACACTACGCGTAAATTGGATAAACTAGATCTAAACGATATAAATTAGTGCTAGGAATAAAACAAAATTAAATTTTAGCTCATTTAGAAAAAATACGCGTGAGTGTAACAAATTATAATGAATTCTCAAGAAATTTACCCGCCCTAATCCCCTTGAAATTCTGATAACGAAATTACAAGATTAATTAGAACTGTTTAATTATTCCCCCATGCATTTGTAAATACATATATAATTTATATATACATATAAATCATATAATATTTGCTTATAGCATGAGAGGTTTGTAATTTTGTATACTTTGTATACTTTTTGCAGTAATGTTGTTTTTTGAATTTTATAAATAAATTCATAAGATTCGTAATAAAAAATTGCATTATGTCAATGTATGTGTATCATTTCTTGGAAGTCATCAAAAGAATAAAAATGCTTATAATTTATTTCAAAAATACTCTTACATATTTACGTAAGTTCTATTCTAAACAGTTAAATAATGCTCTATTATTCCATATTAAAAATGCTATTCTAAAAAACTAATATTTATGTTAAATTCATCTTATCTTGTTCGTGTTTAATTTACTTATATCTTATAGACAATTTGATTAAAAAAAAACATATGAAACAAATTGAGTGTCATGCAATATTACTTAATTATTCTATGTTTAAACATTATTACTAAAGTTTCGATTAGTAATATCAATTACATGATAATATGACCGACGCTGATAAGATCACGAATAGTAAATTTATAATAATATTATTTTCATATTAATAAGCGCAAGCAAAAGTTATCGTCGCCTACACATTAAAATACATTTAGAGTTAACAAGTCTCTTTGATTCTTTTTCATTTTGTTGCCTTCAACGTATTTTGTAAAATCTCTTTGCAATAGTGGCAGTCATAAGCCTTGTAAATCGTGCAGATATAAAAGATAAATGTACCAAAAAAATACAAATAAATACACATTGACATTGTTTTATTTTTTTCCAGTTAAAATCTTGAGCTTTATTTCAGTTACAGTGAAAACTATAATTTTTGTTATTTTTCCTACTTTATGAACTATATACAATATTTTTGATTTCACATGAATAATCGAACATTATGTTTTTTAAAATCCTTGGTCATTAACTTGATTTATTAACAAACATCAAAGAAATAGTTGGATTGGAAATAGAGCAAAAGAATAATTGTATACCTATAATAAAAAAGCATACAGGTTTTTATAATTTAAAAAATAACTAATTTAAAAGAGCTTACAATTTTTTGTAATTAAAATGTAATTAATTAATTTTAGAATTAACACTTTGACAATATTTTTGAATTATAGTAGATATGTTCTAGTTATGAATTATGAGCAAAAATTAATTAATAAAAAGATTTATAGTTCACGCTTGCCTATTGATTTAACAGTTATATGGTTGCTTCAGACAGATATTCTAATAGAACATACATAGTTATTTTCATAATCTAATTTAAAAAAAAGATTATCATATGAAAAATACTAATAAACTTTCTTCTAAGTATATATATAAAGTCAACAAAAATTAAATATATTTTTTTTAACTAATAAAAAATTTTTTTAAATATAAAAAAATATTTTAAGAAAGATTGAAATTACAAAATTGCAAAAAAATTACAAGTGCAATTATAATATCATCATTATTATTAATTAAAGCAAGAACTTTTACATTTATGCAACTGATTGTTTTAAACTGCACTTATGATATTGAATATTATGATCGAACGAGAAACAAGAAAGAAATATTTCAATCTCAAGACAATTTCAAACAATTTCCAAAGCAAATCTGAATACAAGCCAACTTGTGAGTGTTTGTAATAGTGATCCAACCCTCCATGTGGCTGCGCTGCCGTCGACCTAATAATGGGGTTGCCTCGCGGGCGAAACGGAGGATGATTCGGCCAGTAGCATGCTGCTTCTCGTAGCATGAATCTCGGTCGAGCTTTTCGTCGCTTCTATCGTGACGCAGCATTCGTTGCTTACACCTGATTTTTCAATTCCATTATATCAGTGAGAAAGATTTAGAACAGTGATTCTGCGTTATCAGAACAGTTTTGAGAAAGAAATAACACGTAAGTGAATATTTAATAGAAAATATGTATACAAAGTTTAAATTAAAAATGCACATGACAAGTGACAGAACTAAACTTAATTAATTAGTTGATATATATATATGAGCGTTTGTGCTAAAATGTAGGAATATCATGAGAATTTAGTTTATAATGAATTCTACATGACAAGCTAAAGAAACTTGAGAGTTACGTTATTTATATTTTTATTTCATAAATATAATTGTATACTAAATATATATATTATATATATATATATATATATATATATATATATTTATTTAATTATTTATTTATTTATTTATTATGATAATTAAAGAAAAAAAATGTTCTCGAATACACATTTTATGTATTCTACAAATGAAAAGTTGTGACAGAAAAATTTGTTGTGCATTTTACAATTATAATTATGATTTAATTAGAGTACAAAGAGATAGAACATAAAGACTATTGAAGACGTCATGTGACACTTGTTAGTCATACCACGTCCTTTTCTCACACATTCTCGCATAGCATTCATGTTCAAGCCAAACTAATTAACCGTCACAGGAAACAACCCTGCTCAATTTAACAGATTCTGTAACAGGTGACATGTCATGTGACTTTACGAAATAATTAGAATCTATATTATGGCGCTTCTCAACTTCGTACTTGTCTTCCTTGCCGTTACATATCGTAAAAAATTCTGAAAAAGTCTAAATACTTGTAGAAAATGACAAACTCTAATCTGAAAACAATCTCTTCTATGAGCTATATGTAAAGATTCCTATAAAAAAAAAATTATATTTTCTCTCATAAATTTAAATATTCTCAAAAATAATTATAAAATAAAATTTTATAAAATATAAATCATAAAATTTTATTTAATCTGATATTATTTTTGTAAAAACTCCTCTTATTATTCTCGAAAACTTATCTGATTCTTTATTTCTTTTTTCAATATCATTCTATTAATATTTCTTAGTCGGTTAAAAATAAAATGTTTTCCGAGAACTAAATGTCTATTAATTTTATTTTAACACAATTATTTAAGACTATCAAATCATTTAATGTGGAAAATTAATTGTAAAGTATTATCAAATCTCCGACGGAGGAAAAATCTACTTTAAATCAATCAATAAATACATCTACAAATTTATAGACATTGATTCAAAAGATATTCTGTGTATATGGCAGTACATATTAGCATTATTTTAAAATGAAATATATATAACGCGTAGTGAAAAAAGCACAAACTTTAAAATTATAATCTCTTAAGAGATTCATAAAATATCTGCTAGTTTTGGAAGCGGCAGTTATTGTTAGAACGCTTTAACACGGAAGTATATTTATAAAGTCAGAATATCAAACTTTTGGTAAAAGCGCAAACCATGATTCCTGAGAATTAATCCCAGCATGATAATCCTGAAATTGAAAATTCCATGCATTCCGTCGCAAGAGAGAGATTAAGCGTACGCTCTGTCATTTTAAATAATGTAAAAGCAGAAATCATTCCATAAATCGTAAAAATATTAAGAGAAAATAAAATTATATATATAATCTTTAAGTTTTACCTTAGATTATTCATTTCAATGACTTTAGTTTGCGAATAACTAAAATATAAAAAACAATTGTTGAAATGTTGAATATTTTCAATTTACTTATACTATATAACACTATTTTATATATTATATTATTACAGCCGGCTTGTGAGGATATCGATTATTTGCAATAACATTATATATCTTTTACAAAGAAAAATGTTTCTTAATAAAAAGATTAAGAGTTGAATATTTCCTTTTATAACTACAGATAGGTTGAAGATTAGCATAATAACAAAAAAGACTATCACAACGAAGCAAGTCAATAAATTGTGCCTCATATTATCAAGATATTACATTAATTTATTTAAAAATTAAAATTACAAAAAAAAACAAAATTAAATTAGAAATAACGCTAAACTTTTCTAAAAGAAAGATTTTATTTTTGTAACAAAACATAATTTTATTCCTTTTTCGCTGTAATAGAAAAATAGCCCGCATTTTCAAATTATCTGTAACAAAACTGTACTCTGTCCCATTTCAGGTATATGTACATATTTTACTAGATCGATCCTCATTTTATCAGGATATATCAGGATATATGGTTACAGAGAATTAAGTTAGCGACCAAAATTTAGGTATTGGAACAACCAAGTAATATTTTGCGCGAATATATCTGCATGAAGCTAACGAGCAGAGATAATATGTGGTAGTAGTGTTAAAATAATTTAAAAGGGTTGCGTGTATACATACTCTAATTTGTAGCTCCCGCCCTTCAGCTCGTACATACACACGATACATGAACGATCCGTTGCCAAACTGACCGACGCTTGTATTTCACCTGTCATTTTACATTTACATCAATAATCGACAGCGCACGAAAACTCGGAAATTGAAACTAGCGAAGACATATAAGTGATCTGAGTGAATTGCACAAGGGATTCTACACTACTGTTATCGAGAAAACTTTTACAAACTTTATATACTTAAAATTCAAATTCAAATTTTTGTAATTATTAGAAAGAGCGAATCACTATCTTAAATTATTTTGCTCAACATCACATTGCTCAATAAATATATAAAGTTCGAAAAACTTCTCTTAATAGAGACGCGTATATTTTTATAGTATATTTTTATAGAGAGGCACACGTGAGAGATAAATAAAAACATCATATAGATTGTTCTCAGCGCTTTTCCTATCGAGAGGTCGGCATTTTCAAAAAAACATTCTGAATGCGAGAAATTTTCTAGTACACCGTAAATAAATATTCAAATGTATTCCTTTTTTCTGCCTTTCTCGTTTTTCTATTTTACAGTTAACATGTATGATAGAATATTTAAAATTTTTTAATATTGCTCTTTTGCATTTGCTTCATTTCTATAGAATTGTTCCAAAAAATAATTTCTACACGAAGAAAATTTTACAGTACAAATTACATAAAAAATACATTACCTTTTGGAACATTTATTTTAAAGCTGGAATATAACGACATTAAAATATTTATTATTATAAAAATTGTAAATTATGCATTTTTGTATGTTTTATTTGTCAAAAATTATGCACATGTTTTGTATATATAAAATATTTGACTAATTACACAATATAAATATTACACAACATATAATTTTTCTGATATGTATGTTCCGCAACTAAAAAAGTTATATTATAAATTTTCCTATAATATTTTCTACGTTTGAATCGTTTTAAGTAACAATGTACATTATTTACATTTATTTGGTCTGTATTTAGTAAAAGTTATAATTGAAAGGCAGCAACAATTAAAACAATCACAACTAACTAATACTTATATATATTCAGATTGAGAGATCCAGCTAATTAAATTTATACACAAATTGGCTACTCAATTATTTCTATTATTTCTAATATGCTTCTAAAACCTCTCTAATGTTTAAATAATTTTTATTAACTTTGATTAATTAAAACTTATTGACTTTATGGATTTTTATTTCAGCTTAAAAATTATTATAGCATTAATCTTTATCGAGAATTCATTAAAAAAGCATATCATGTATCGCGTAGAAAAATATAGCGTAGCCTAGTTTCTGACTTTCTTTAGCCAGTCTTAAAGTTACAAAATATTTGAGAGATAACAAAGTTAAGAAAGTTAAGAATCGTGTACGTTCAAAGAAATTCTACATTTAAATTTGGATTTTATTTCAATTTCTAAACTTTCTCGTAGTTCGTGTTGTGTATGATTTTTATTACCAAACTTAACCAAAATTAACACTTTCAGTTAATAAATTAAAGTTCAATTCGGGGAAGGTATAATTCGCTCGTGTAACTCCTGGTACACATTATAGAAGATAGTAACCGATACTTCGCCCTGGAAATTCTGGAGGCTTGATATATGTTTGTGCCGATATTCAGGAGCGTGCTAGATACGAGGAAAGTTCCGTTCGACAGAAAGCTTGAATTATTGGGAACGCGTGAACGAATTCCTACTCGGGGAAACTATACTGCCGCCATAAGACAGACGGCTTAAGCGTCGTAATTACAATTACGGAAGTTTGAAAACGATTATTTATCCAAACAGATCACCTTTCGCGCAAAGTGACGGCAAGTGACAAAGTGACTTGAGAATTTCGTTCGTTACTAGTCGAGTCACTTTCTGACAATGAGTCGGAAGA
The DNA here is from genome assembly GCF_047496725.1 of Anoplolepis gracilipes. Lineage (NCBI taxonomy): Eukaryota > Metazoa > Arthropoda > Insecta > Hymenoptera > Formicidae > Anoplolepis > Anoplolepis gracilipes. The sequence goes on along the minus strand of NC_132970.1, from coordinate 21,347,718 downwards.
AAAGCTACTAACCTCCTTTTCATTACAACCTTTTTATTGAGCCTCTTCTACACGCGCACGCGATACTGTTATTATTATATCTTCCTCGCTACGATCTCACGCAACATTCCCCGATATAATCATAATTTAACATAATTTATTTCTACGATAACTGTAGTATCTCAAGATCATGTAGCACGCAACACTTTTTTAAACCTTAATTATTCATGCCCCGCTTGATTAAAATTTATTTATTTTTTATAAACATGTATGAACATGTATATCACACACACACACACACACACACACACACACACACACACACACACACACACATACGATATATAAAAGTAATTTTATTAATTTACTAATTTATAACTTTTAAAGACAAATGGATGAATATTCTCTGCGCAAATTTCGAATTATAATCGAATCTCATTGTCAGTGCGATTTAAAAATTATATTATATCTAGCTTTTATGTCGTATAAAGGGTATACAAAAGCAATTACATATTAATATTATTATTTTATCTGCAATAAACTTAACGAAAATTCCCTTGGGTTCGTGATACGGGAAATACAAAGTAATCGCTATCGGCGTACCAGTTGATTATATTGCGCGTATTTTTAACGTGAGTGCGGTCACTGTACCATATCGTAACATCAGTTTAATGAAGTCCTGAACACTTTTTTCTCCCAGCCGCATGAGTATTCTATTTTTCTTTTAGCCGGCTAAGCTCGTTTCTCTTTGGCCATACTCGCGGGAAAGAGTAAACACGCGAACCTCGCTTTCAGAGAGATACAAACATTCGAAGCACGATTTTTCATCAATCAACCACCGGCTGAGTAATGGAGTAAACGTGCGATCAGACGTTGATATAATTTCATAATAGTAAAACGATTATTTTCTTTTGAGCTGTATTTTTTTTATTGCGTATATAAAATTTACGTTATTACGATTAATTAATAAAATACCGTGGACACAAATATTAAACAGTTATGTTTTTAGAATAATTTTTTTACTGTTTTTTTTTTTCAAAACAACAGAAACTTTGATTTATATAACATCTGAAATTTTTTACCTTTTTCGCTATATAAATGAAATCGTCATATCTGTACCATAAATAAAAAAATCGACTTTGCCGGGTTATTTTAATACACATGTGTGTGTATATGTATAAATTACTAACTCAAATTACAAAAGTTAAAACGGATGAACCATCTCGAAAGAATAAATAAATATATTATTTTCTGTCAAAGTTAAAAATTCAAAAAATTTAGAAATTTTCAAAAAACATTTTGAGAAGACTATATATGTCAAAGTTTGAGTACATATATTTTTTTTTATTTCATTTTTATAAGTATTTATATTCAAGATTTTGCTTTATAAATTTTAATTCATTATAGTATAAAGCAATATTACTGCGCAATTATTATGTACACCGACAGGTAATAATTTTTATTATAATTTTATAACAAAGGCCCATACACTGTATAAAGCTTGTGAAAGATTGTGAAAAATTAAAAAACATTTATTAATATGTACAAGCAAATGCAATTTCAGTTTCTTTCACTCTGTATATATATTTATATATATAAAGAAAGGAAATAAAATTTCATATTTAATTTTAATTTTAAAACGTCAATATCTTTCGTGTTTGAAATCCCGTCAGAGTATTTCATTATTTCATAAAAATCGAAACATGTAATAACTACATGCATATAATTTCGCAATTAACCTACTAATAAAGTGTAATATGCACTTTATTTGAGCAGATTATATTCAGCGAATCGTACAAAGCATCATCCACGTGTGCTCCATCAAAGCTGCATCTTCGGTTAAGTGCATCAATCGATACGAGAGAAATTCGAATATCGTATCGAAGCACTCTTCCATCAATATTGAATCAAATATCATTTCAATATTTATCGCGCGTTCAGATATTTCAAGAACAAAATTATATTATTGTAAATCACAACACAATTGTTTCTTTTACATCATACTTGATAATATTCCTCTCGTATATCACTTTTAGATTATATCGTTTAATGATTTATATATTGGACGTTTTTATAGAATAGCTTTTGATATTTTTACCTTTTTATTAATATATATCATATAAAATAAAAATATAAAACAAAGAGATATTTATTCTTATAAAAAAGAAATATTAGAACTTTTATTACGAGAATGACATATTAAATGTGAATAATTAAAACTCTTTTTAAAACATACTGAATATAGTTTAATGTAAAGTTATATCTAAGATATTTCAATTTTAAATATATTTACGATAAATAGAAATTTTTAATTCAATTTCAATTTATTAGTATCAAATAACTTTCCTTCTACTTTTAATTAAAAGATACATCAAATATATGTAATTTCTCGGATTAAGGACAGCTTTTCGCTCGTATTTCATCTTCAATTTTGGTATGCGTCCATTATATCTGGCCGTGACATTCGTATTCCGATGCACATTCAAGAGATCAATGCACCATCGCATTGCAAAGCACCAAAATCTTACCACACGTGTTGACAATGGATTGTATTGGGAGAACAATGGTACACCTCCAAAACATTCCTCGAAATCCAATTGTGCATCTACCATCGCTTATCTATTAAAGACAGATTTTAATCGTTACATTATTTCTTGAAAATAAATCTATATAATATCTATATAATAAAGTTGTTGCATACAAAAAACGATTTATTTTAAAAAAACTTATATTTTATATCTTATAAAGTAAAGTTTATAGCTAATCGTGCGATTATCAAAATTTTGAAATATAATAATTCTATTATAAAATTATGATTTAATTCTCAAGTATGAAAATAGTGAAAGTCATATAATTTATGGGATCTGTTTTAAATGCCTCTATATTTAAAATAAACTTTATAAATATCAGAATGTTCTAGTTTATTTATATCTAAAATATTATGTAATATGTATTGACATTGTGCATATACCAATTCGCTGTACTCCATCAGACAATATCTCCGTAACAAATAATAGAAATTCTCATATCAAGATCATTACATATATTACATATCAATAAAAAATAAACATGAGATAAAAAAAACATGCAAAAATAACGTAACTTTGTAGAAAAGATAATGAATGTCGCTACAATCTTATAAAATTTAATCTCTTTTTTTTTTCTCTCCAAGAAAATTCTCAAGCGACTGCATTTTATTATCTACGTTACAAAAAGAAATTTTACGTTTCTAGTACATATGATCTTTATAAAGCAAAATGCTTAAATGCAACAACGAGATTGTAGATACAATATGGCGCAAAATGAAGATCTAATGAGATAAAAACGTCATGAAAAATTTCATAAAGCACATTCTAGAAAAATACGAAAAAGTATGAAATTCTTCTTAAACTTCTTAAGCGTCGTTCTCCGGTTTAACTTTAGAGAAAAATGTCTTATTACTTACACTAGAATAATGGCAAAATATGAAAAATGATAGTAGCCGAAGATAATATATTTCAAAGTAATGCTTCTTGATGATAAAGATTGATGAGTATATATTTGCTCAAGGCTTGCTCACTCTTCTTTGGGAATTTAATAACTGTGTGTATTTATTCCGGCAGTAAAATACTAACACAAATAATAAAGCCTTTCCTTTGCTTTATAAAGTAAAGAAAGAATATTTATAAAATATAATTAACTGTATATCTTTTTAACTTTTTATTGAATAATTTCTCTTATTTGTCCTATATTCCTAGTAAAATGTTTTTTAATATTTTAATTTTAATTTTTTTAATATCTTAATTTTAAGACAAATTTTAATATGAATACAATTTAATAATTACAGTTTAATAACAAAATACGAGTTTTAATATATGTAAATTTAATACAATTTTTAATAAGAATTAAAATATTAAAAAATATTTTTAAATCTAGAGTTATTAATTTGGTGAATGTTTACAGTACGAACACCTCACGGATGACCTTGACCTTAACATATGTTGTAGGATTAAGGATGCTGATCAATGTTTACTTTGTTTTAATTGACGGTCTCTTACAACTCTTGAGATATTTACCAAAAGCCTTTCCATTCTCTATGTGTATACGTATTTAACTAATTACTCACGGATCATTTTCATTTTTATTTCATATGGTGGGAGAGTTACATTTTTTAGTAATACACATTTTGAATTTTGTGACGTTCTTTTTTGGTTCTTCAGAGATACGCGATTTTGAAATATTAAAAAAATTATATTTTTAGAAAAAGATATTTATTCTCAATTACCTCAATCTTGATATACATATATTTTCAAGATATTTATTATAAAGTAAACGCAGGGAAGTCCCTTGAAGGATGGAGCCCTTCGAAAGGAATAACCCATCTCTAATTTTAAATTAAAATAAAAAATAGATTGATTTCCTTTTAAGATAGGTTTATTCTCTTCGAGATGGGGATGTATGCAGAGGGATAAAACCCTTCCTCGCTCACTCCCTTGTTTGTTAACTCTCATAGGGAAGGATTTTGTCTTTCATCGGCGGTTTAAGGTATCTGTTAATGTAAATATTTATCATTAATTCTTTAATTTAGAATTTTTATATTTTTTTTTTGTTTAATCAAATAATCCCTAAAGAGAATTTTTATATTTTAATTCTTACAAACTTTAATTATTAATGCCTAAAGAGCTACGTATTAACTTAAAACTGTGAAAGTTTACAATTTCAGAGATTTTTTACTTTTTAATTGACAATAAAAAAGTATCATATTTACAGTTAAATATTACTTTTAATCTAATTTTAATTTAATTTAATAGTTCGAATAATAATGCATTATAAGTTGTTTCAGAAACTTCGATAACAGTAATTTACTTTCGCTTTATTTAATTTTACATAGAACTATATTGCACGTGAATAACACATTTACTTTTCAAGCGAATAAATGCATGTTTGTGCAGTGGATGATCAGGAAAGGGAAACATCGTCTCTGATATTACATTATTAACGAAACGACATATCTCGTTGAAAACTCATTCTGATGATATAATCATGAAATGTACATTACGCAATGTATTAAATAGAACTATATTTGTATCTAAACAACAAAATAACCAATAAAAAGGTGAAAAAAAGCAAGTTAATAATTATAATATATCTATGTGACAAATGTATATATTTTTTGTTTAGCAAGAACATTATATATAAAAATAAATATATTATAAATTAGCTCGTTTCGTTAAAACTATATAAATATACTCTGCGGGAAGTCTATACAAACAATAAACTTGATGGTGGAATATTTTGTGCATTGTACCGGTGTTAATAATAATGTAAACATATAAGATGTGTGTTACTTGGTTCGACATAATTGACAAACATTTAATTTCTGAACTAATAATAATAATAATAATAAAGATTTATTTTACATATCAATATTATGAATAATTGACAAATATATCATTTAAAAATTTTTATTTTTAATGAATGAATTTAAGCCGATTAATACGGGAAGATATTTTGTGAATAACAAAAAAAAGGAATGAGTAATGAAAAGAGGATGATGTATAGATATGTATAAAATGTAAAAAGACGAAGGCTTGTGACAGTTAATTAATTTAAGTTAGACATTACATATGTAAGTTTTTACTTTTTTAAAGGGACTGAAAAGACACAAGTCAGTGTTGAAACGTCCTACATTTATATAAAATTAATTGATAAAATATGTGTCACTTTCATACTAAAAACATTTCACCACCAAGTTTAATATGTAGACCTTCTCTCTCTCTCTCTCTCTCTCTCCGCGCAGAATATTTATTTAATATAATTACATATAACATTTGCTTCTTTATCATGAGATTATTTTCTTAAGAGTCTGATATAACGCTAAATAATATTGAAATAGTACCGTGTATCATATAATAATTTTACAATAATTATTACATAATATGTATTTCGAGTTATATAACGCAGAGCTGAAAAAATTTTTGGCGTTATTAATATTAACAATATTCTTAATATTTAAAATGTACACACTGAAAATAACGGTTAAAATATGTCAAGTTGTTACGTGACGAGATAGAAACGACAAGATCTCATACAGAATTAAATAAATGCAAATAAACTCCCGGAAATTTCAGTACGGATTATGTATGACTCCAGCGAGAAACTCTGACAATCCCTTGATGTACAGTAAAATCAGACATAATCAATCATTAAAGAGATGGCAGTCTGTTAACTTATAGTAGGAATGAATGTATCATAGATGAAAGCACATTTTCCCAAGCGACAGAAGTATAATAAAAGGCATTCTCCAACTCGGAAACTAACGAGTTGGTGTGCTTTCCTGCATTTCCCGACGGATAAAAAGGTATTTCTTCTTGAATTAAACATATAAATATTATATTGTATTATGATGCTTATATATTATATACTAGAGTTAAACACCTATTACATTACATTCTTTGTAAAAAATATTTTCGTTCCATATAGCTATCGATAAATATGTATTCTGTGCACAACACATTCTGTACACGATCGTATTTCCCCTTAAACGTTATACATTATGTATAGCCACGTTCGCTTCCAAAATAAAGCTTAAAGAATGAATATCGATTACATAGCTAAGGGTGGTTGTAAACAGAAATAACTTCCTATTAACAGCCTGCAGTCCTTACCGTAAACACTAAGACGTTTGATATAATTTCCATTCTCATTTGAGCGTAATTATTGGAGTTTCCACGATTTCACGGAGTCAGCCTCCGATTTAGCTACAGAATATTGTTAGATCTATGAGATGTTGCCGCGAATACCGCAAATATGATGGAAATCAGAAATTAGTAACTCGATCAACAGCATGTATTCGTTCTTGCAGTATCGTTCCGCGTTAAATATGCCTAATCCACGTTTGGAAGTTCATAATTCCTGTTATAATCGACAATTTATAGTATGTTGTAAAATAAAACTCTACAATTCATGACTTTTATTTATACAAAAAATTATATGATTTTAAGGAACAGAAAATATGATTTTTTTACAAATTTGGCTTACACAGGATTTATCAAAAATATGGAAATTTTTTAATATTTTTAAACGCATTTTTAAAAGAAATGTTAGGATTTTAAGTGGTGTATTACATAACAATATTAGTATGATCTTTAATAGCGTTGTCAAAGTCACGTAAAAATCATCTTGAAGTTTTAAATAAACTCCATTTTTTATTACATATTCTTGTAGCTTATCTCAAGAGCTTTTCGAAACTATAATAAAGTATTTTCTCATTAAGTACTTGTCATGAGTTATGAGGCTTGAAAGTTATAATACCTTGACATCAGCATTATCCAAGGTGTACTATGCGGTTGCCCAATCGAATTTACGTCTCTTACGTGTTTATGTGTGCGTATGTGTGTGTGTAAATGTGGCTGCACGTGCGTGCGCGTTTATGTGTGTGTGTGTGTGTGTGTGTGCACGTATTGCGCACATTACAATTATTGCTTTAAAGAACAAGAATTAGAACAATATTCAAATTGCCATCTCTCTACAGTTTGATAATATGCCAAACAAAAAATGTCGATTATAAAAACTTAAAATTGCATTTCTAGTTGAACTATGACTTTTGACATCTTTGAAAATTCAAAGTGATTTTTGACAACTTCGAATCTTCCAACTTGTCAAAAGTAATAGCTCTAATTTCTAAATTTATACACCCACGTGTGCGCGCATGCACACTTAAGCACCCACACATGCAAGAAATATAAATTAGATTCGGCAATTACCGCGTGGTACACTTTGGTTAATGCTGACGTTGACGAGATCGTAACTTTCAAGCCTCATAAGTCGACAAGTATTTAATGAGAAATTATTTTATTATAGTATTTTAAAAAATTCTCCGCAGGTAAGCTTTAACAAGAGTATGTAATAAAAATGGGGCCCCTATTTAAAAATTTCAAAGTGATCTTTACATGACATACACTTACGTGGCTTATTTGACAACGCTATTACAGTTCATACTAATTGTTATGTAACGTGCCACTTAAAACCCTACAACTTCTGTGTAAAACATTTTTTTCAAAAATGCGTATTTTTTTTAAATATTAGGTGGTTTTCACACTTTACACATTTATCTATTTGATGGTAATACGTAATTGATATATTTTCGCTGGCTCACTTATTAAGCAATTTGTGAAATGGCCATAACTGTGACATCAATTTGAAAGCACACGTGAACATTCAATGTGTGCAGAACTAATGAGACCACCGCTTTGATAAAGTTACCGCTTTTGATTCAAACGTCCGTATTTATCCATGAAAATGGAGCACGGTTGAAAACGTCAAAAGGATAAGCTGAAAGATAAAAGTTAAGCGAACCGGAGATGTTTTTCAAGGGAAAGAGTTGGTCAAAGTTTTTTTTATTGCAGTGCGACTGAGTAATGTGAGAAATTTAGACTTATCTACGACTGTGATTTTACGTGTGTTTCTACAAAATGAACGAACTCTACTGTATAATTAACTCTGGAAAAGCAATAGGTTAAATATACAATAACTGTGAAGAGAAGTAACTGCATTTAAACGAATGTGGAAAGTACGTGGGTGCGAATTACGTGGGAATATGTGTGTGGGTTATCATAAAGTGCAAACTAACTAGCAATAAAAATATATCGAAATTGAAATTTAAAAAAGATAGCCTAAAATAATGAAAGATACATATAATAGCTACTTATTAACTATATACATATTATAACACTGAATGCATATTCTTCTATCATTGTGTATATTTTCATATTAATTTCAAAATTACAGAATCAGTAATTATATAACAAATTATATTATTTAAATTAAAAAAATATATATGTAACTTGGAATATTTAAAAATATATTATAATTACGATGTAGGCTAATTTAAAATATTAAAATTTATATAGATATATCAGAAAATCTATGATACTATGATATATTTCTAGTGTCATTACGAAAATCAAAGTCCGCAGAATTAATTGCGTCCAATTAATCAAATCAAATTAAATGCTGTATTCTGCTAATCAAACTGCGAAATGTATATATCACTCATTTCACTCATATCGTAACCACATACTTCGCAAATTGTAACAGATTTCACCATGATGAAACGAATAAATTTTAAATGACAAATTGAAATACAGAGGCAGAAAAATGTTCGTGATAATTCATTTGTATTTTATTAATGTATTTCGCCAATTGTAATTACAGCTGTAATTGCAAAAAATATATGCAAATTTTAATTGACCATATTTCAACGAAGTTCCAATATAACAAGTACTCAGCATATTTTGGATAATCGCTAGACAAGACAAATTACGCTTGCAATAAGCTAACAATAAATAAACTATCCGTATTACAAATTACCTACTCAGATAACTCAAGAAAAACAAAAAGCTATTAAATTTTTATTTCTTTTTTGTTTGAAGTTAAAAATTCTAATTTTAAAATATCCTTCTATATAAAATGTCATATCCTTTTATATGAAATTATCATTCTCTCTCGATTCAAATGTTATTCTAAATTTATATAATCTAAATATATAGCCATTGATCAATCTCTTTTTTTGTGCGCTGCTAATTGCGTCTACTCAAATTTCTTTCAAACTTGTATTTTCAACTGCGATTTCTGTGATTAAACATCTTGATAATATTTGACTTTCTAGGTATAGATAATATTGACTTTGATAATTAGCAGTCGAGCTGCAACCCGAGATGCATTAACCTGAGAAGCATTGCGCAACGACGAGAAACCGCGACGTCGATGACAATGCTAGGCTCAAAACAACGGCAGTGAAAGATGGTGGACAAGGAAGAATTGAATATAACTAAGGCTAAGGCCCCACCACCGTTGAATCTCAACGAGGCGATCGAAGACGAAGTACTGAACCAAAAGACTGCTAGAAGTGAGTAAAATACAAGTCCACCCCATACAGAATGTGCTACGAAGCATACAAGATTAAAGGTTATCTCGGCGATCCCTCTTCCCTAAATAAAATGTATATATGTGAGAAATGTAGAGAGAAAGAAAGAGAGAGGAGACCGAAATATGCAAGATCTAGGATAAGTCCGAGAGAGATAGTCCGGAGGGTGAAATGAACCAATTGTTTATTTATCGAGCCGCTAGAATGTACCGGCGGCAATTTTGTCTAGCAATAACAGACGTGAGTGTTAGGCATTATTATTATAATATTAATATTGTGGATTTTTTTTGCTAGAATTATTTAGTTAATACCCTATAATACGAATAATACGCGAATCGAATAAGTCAAAATTTTTTTCATTATTTAGATTATTATGGTAATATACACGTTATTTAATCAAAGTTTTAAACGAGCGTCCACCATGCGATGAAAATAATGTCAATCAATCATTATAGTGAGTCGTAGTGGTAATCCCGATAAGGGCATAAAGCAGTTTGGTCCATATCTCTCCCTGACATTTGAATGATGGAACAGATCGAAACGAGAGAAATGTACTATTTTTTGTATATGAATAAAAAGTTACTTTTTCGACAAATCGTTAATAATTTTATATAAGAATAATAAATGTCTATATATGGGAGTAATGTTGTTTCCGTATATTCAATACTGAGAAAATACACTGTCCACATAAAATATATGGAAAAATTATTCTTTTGATTTTTTTCAATAAAATATTTCTACTAATGTTAAAATTTGTTGCAAATTTTTTGTAATATTTAGTTCTGTCAGCTAAAATGTATTTACAAAACACCTAAAGTACACTAAAACGAGCATTACATTTTTATCACTAATGTTTTATGCAAGCCCATCTCTCATACGTAATTCATCTAATCTAGTGATACAAGATAGATCGATCACTTGAATATGTTTTCGTTTATTATTAATAAATTTATTTATGTATCTTTCACATTTTAGATTCTTTTTAATAAGTAATTAATAACCTTTATATTTAGTTTATTGTATTATAACTGCCAATTTTTCCCTCTCATTTTCAAATCAAATTAATCTTTTTTTTTTCTATATAATAATTTCTGATGATTTATTATGCACTATCAATATCTCTCTCTCTCTCTCTCTCTCTCTCTATCTCTCTCTCTCTCTCTCTCTCAATAAAGTAAAACTTTATTACAAAAACAATAGCAATAATATTGTAGAAAAGTTTTAATTACTTTCTTTTATTTTACGTATATAAACAAAATAAAAATAATTTCTTAAGAATAATTGCCATACCTGCATGTAATAATATATTTTTCACAGTGCTTGATACCTTTATAAAAAAAACAAAAGAAAGAAATAATTATGTGCATTTTTGCAATTAAAATGTCTTGCATGTGTATGTGTTTACCTGTTTTTCCTATTACAAAAAATACTTTTGTACCGTGCAGTCACTATCAACATGTAAATACGAAAAAATATTCAATTTATACCAAACGTTTACGAAACCAATTAATTAATAACACACTATGTTTTCATATTTCAATCTAACTTTTCTTTCTTCTTTCTGCCTCGATTCTCCATGCGATCGATACCTGTGCAACTCGAAATTATAAAAAACGGTGTGCAGTGGTAACGACAGCACGTGTGCGCTACAATGTGACTGTCAAAAGTTAAAATGAAAAGTCTGTAACGAATTAATTAAATCCATACTTTTTCGCATTTTTCGTTTAAAGTTCTGCTTCAATAATTTCGCAATAAAGTAATCGAGAAACTAATCTACACATTTAATATACGCCCACGTTACATTAAAAAAGACTGATATAATCTTACATATTTTAAAGGTATATTAAAAGTATATTTTAAAATATATTATATACAGGGAAATTGAAAAATTAATTTATATATATTCCTGCTACAAGAGAGAAAAGTAATTGGCTACATTTTAATGAAAAAGTTTAAAGTAAAAATATTTTTTTAAAACATATATTTTTATTTAGAAGAATAATTTAATGACTTCGTAAAATAAACAATTTTATAAGCAATTGTTTAAAAAATAAAGACTATTATTAGATACATTTTATTATTAAATGTAAATTATTTATATCTTCTTTTCATCATCAGTCCTTAAGAATGATCTTCTTCTACACGAGGCTGTGATAAAAAACGAAGCGGACACCGTTCGTAAAGTACTTAAGGAGACTGTTGACGTAGATTCCAGAAATAATGTAAGTTAGGTCCTAACTAGAAATGTTTTAAAGATAAAAATAAATACTTTTTTCATTTAATTTGATATGTACTTTATATTGAGAAAAAAAATTTAATTAAAGATTATATTAAAATTAATAAACACTTTTTAAACATTCATTACACATCAAGATCATCTTTTTAGTATGGTCGCGCTCCGATTCATTGGGCAGCGTCTAGAGGAAATACGGAAATTATTGAAATGTTGATGCAAGCCAAATGCGATATCGAAGCGAGAGATAAGGTATGACATATTTTTTAAATTAGATTAGAAACTAATTAAATGATTGCAAACTAAGTTAACGAGGAAAACTAACATAATCATTGATTCTTTAAAGATTTCGAATAAAATTTCAACAGTAAATGAAAAGTTAATGTAAAAATAGTAATTGATAAATGAACATTTTATTTACATGTTTTTTTTAAAACGAGACTTCTTTCGGAATTTAATCTAGACAACTGCTGACTTGATGAAATTCCTCATCGAACATTAATTTCCGAGCTGTTCATTTCTCTTTCAAGTATGGAATGCGCCCTTTACATATGGCTGCTCAGCACGGGCATCGAGACGCAGTGAAGATGTTGATCAATGCTGGAGCAAACGTGTCCGCGGTTAATAAGGTACATTAATTATCCTTTAACAATAAGTTTCATCAAATATATCATGTCAAAGCAAATATTTGCTACTCCTTGAGAAAATAACGTTTGTAAATGTCACGAAATCTATTAAGCATCCGCAAAACTTGCGTAAAGAATATTATGTAATACATAATTATCACGTAAAAAAAACTTCATTTAGGGAAGAACGCAAAAGTTTTGTCCAACGGAAATTTGCGAAACATGTTGCACAGGATTCAATCGTGCGTTTAATTGAAGTTTATTGATCACGGATACGATAGAAAAAAAAATATTAAAACTGAAATCTCTCACGAAGGTTGTAAAAAAAAAGTAAATACGTCGTCGGGAAACCGCGACGAAATTGAAATCAATAGTGTCAATATTGACATTGATATCAGTCCTAAATAATAACGTGCACTTTCTCTCCGGTACTTTTGATCAGCAACTGGCCTATCGAATCGTTCACGGAATGAGAAAGTAAGACACGTGAATTACAAAGAAAAAAAAAGCACGCGAAACGAGAAAAGGTGACACGGTAAAGTTCTTTTATTAATTAAAATTACGCGAGAGAAACATATTACGCCCGGCCTTATAATGAAAAAGCCGCGAGCTTTCTTTTTCACGACATTATCTCTTCGTAGCGAGAGCTACGTAAACAAAAGATCTTTTTTTCTGCTTTAGAAACAATACACCCTGTTAATGTGCGGTGCTCGAGGCAGCAACGTAAACGTGGTCGAATATCTCGCGGAAGCTGTGGAATCATTAAACGGCGAGGCTACCGACTCGACCGGTGCGACAGCACTTCACCATGCAGCCATTTCCGGACATCCTGCAGTGATAAAAGCACTCGCTAATATTCCACGGATCGTACTCGACGCCACGGACAAGGTAAGCGCAAACATTTTTTTAATATGTTATTTCAATATGTTGTTTCAATCATTATTATAAAAAAATTGTCAGTACGTTTGCGGAAAAAGAGTACGTGTTTTCCGTCTCTCAATATTATTTTAACATCATTTTCAAACAAAAGAACTCAATCATCTTCAGTTTCTGTAACTGATTGTGAGACAAGAAGCTTTCAAAAATTTGATTGCCAGAAAAAGATATAAAAATAGAAAAAAAAAAAAAAAAAACGTACGTTTCATGCACAGAGGAAATATGGATTTGAGATGTCAAAGGAGAAATCACGACTGCTTCGAGTTAGTTCTCTATTGTCGATAAAATATAATCTATAAAATGTTCTTTGTGTGTGTGTATCGCGTTTATTATTTTTTTATCCTTTAAATTAAATTTAATCGCGTAAGCACACTAACAGTAAAACCAATACTTCCCGTAATCCGTGTCATATCTTATACAAGTTATTAGACCAGCGAACAAATAATACACAGCAAACCGGCTTATCTTGTCTCGATGTTACTTATTAGTGTATATGCAACTCGTGTATGCCGAAATACATACGCTAATATGCTTCTCTCACAATACGGGCGTGCTTTGCTCCCAGATTCTCGAACTTGGCGGCGGTGCAATGTGATATTCCACATCCGGAAATCTGATTCCCGCATTTCTCCCTGATTCGCTGCTTCGAGGAATATTCATCCATCCGTTCGTCCATTAGCATATTAGTTGCCCAAATTCCACTTTGAGGAAGTATCATCATATAACAACATTGATAATCGAAAACCGACCATTTCTTCATAAACTTCACTTCGGGAAATTCACTTGAATGATTGCACGTAATTGTACACAGTTTAGCTTTCATAAATTATTAATCACTTATCTCTCAGAAAAATATTTGCATACCGACACGAAATATGCATAATTTTATGCATCTCATTTTTCAGACGGGAGTTAAACTGTATAATTGCTTGCAACAATATTTTGGAACATATATAGTATACTGCGACATATTTCAAACTTTAGTTTTTGTAAGAGAAATGTAAATTTGAAGAAGAATGTATATGCATTATGTAAATCCTTAAATTTATGTGAATTTGATGCTTTAATGATTATAAATACATTGTTGTTACACAAGTAAAAGGAAAGACAATGGGCTTGTCTAATTTAGCATAAATTAAGATTTATATTTTCGAATTTTAGTAACAATATAATAATATAATATGTCTGGTAGCTAACATATCATAAAGTGCACTTCCTAAAAGAAAGAAAGACATTTCCTTATCTAAAATCAGTTATCACTTGACAATCCAATTTCTACAATAAATCTCTCTCTCTCTCTCTCTCTCTCGCTCCCCTTCCGCCATCTCCAATCGATGCATTATCTGGTATCTTTTATTCACCGTAACAACGATATATAAGCATCTATCCATAATCCGAGATCAGATGTGTAATATGGACACTCTTTCTGGAACATTTCAAACTGCTCCTTCAATAAATATGTACACATTCTTGCAAACGCATTCTTTCCTAAAAAATGAATTTGATCGCAAGCTTTTTGCTTTATCATAAATATAATGTAACAAATATGCAGTTTTGTAATAAAATTTTGCAAAAAGCAAGATATTAAAAGAATTATCTATATTAAGAATTTCAAATACCAATGTAAATTAAATAAATTAAAGGTTCTAAATATTACTAATTGTAAGTAAGACAAATACAAAAACAATTAGGCAATAAAGAGCCGACGCGAATGTATTACTTCGAATATATTTCGAATAATAATCATTTCAAAATATGTAATTATATGTATATTTAATTTAAGTTAAGTTTTAAGTAAAGATCTCTTTTGGAGATTATTTAATCTTTTACTGAATCTGTGAAAATTTCACTGATTAAAGGAGTGATATTTCATTGAAAATCAGTAAGTATTTTATTCATCTTTAGTGAAACACTTACACATTGCTCCTCCAACTTTTATTGATTATGACAATAAGATTTCATTGAAAAAAATCAACCGCTATCGCTGATCCTTCTCAAATAAGATTTTATCGTATACAGTATCATACTCTTATAATCTTAATTAAAACCATTACTTATAAATAATAATATATTGATTTCATTTAAGAAATTAGAGAAATAGAAAATTTTTTTGTTAAATGTAAATTACAATCATGAATAAATGTAGCTATTATAATACTCCGTTATATACGAATAAAATCTAACGTACGCATGGACAAATAGTCGGAAACCAGATTACGTCTTGTTGGTAGAGATGAATCTCCCTTCATATCGTATTTATATAAATATTTTTCTCCAATATGAAGATTAACAACATTGGATTTTAACAGATTCTTTTTGCTTCCCATTGTATGGATTACATGATATTATCGGAATATTAAATTTTAATCGCAACATTCGCATTTCACGTATCACATATATTATACACTGTAATGTGCGAAACAGCGAAAACGCATCAACAATCGTCCGAGAATAATGAATGCCACGGCTACGGAGCATTGTGGTATCGATCGCGCGGGGTGAATAAAGACAGAAAAGGGGGAATTTATAATTTATCGACAGGAACAATCGACCATGTCTCTTTCTCTCTCTCTCTCCTCTCTCCTCTCTCCCCTTCTCCTATACACACATACAGATACACACACACACACACATTCTGTCTACCGTACCTTTAAAGATGATAAGAGGAACCGCTCGAATTTTCGCATGTGCAATCGTATATATATATGCTCATAGTAGTGATGTCGGTTCGATTTCCAGAAAACCGATCTTTTTCTTTTCAAAAGTCAAGTATTTTAAATCGATTTTTTTCTATTCGATTTTTGTGCGAATTGATCCTTTCAATAGAGAGCCGATTTTCAATCGGTCAAAAAATGTTTAGTTATTAATGACTACGTCTTGTCACGCGATAATTTTTATCCACTTTTTGATAACTGAGTTAACTGTCAATGAAGACTTTTAAAAAAGATTTACAGTAAATAAAAAAGGAAAAAGTTTATTCTTTCTACCTAGTTGAATATACATAACATATAAAAAGCTTAAGGCTGCAACTTTGATGAAAAAAGTAAAAAGAAAATTGACTGTACGTGAGCTTCTAAATTATTGTGATGAAAAATCTCAGTGCTGTTTTTATCCTTAAATCACCTATCAAAAATTTTCATTCTTTTTAAAACTCCATATGAATTGAATCATTCTTGTATGGCTAATTATTTAAATATATTTACAAAATAAAAGAAACACATTTACTCGTTACATGTGACTTTTTTTTACCTATTTTTATGAAATTAATTCTTTTAGTTCGATTTTTTTTTTAATAAATCGATTCTACTCTTCCAATTCAATATCGATTAAAAAATCGATTTTTTTCTAAAATCATCCATTACAGGTAACTAGGTAGGTAAGGAAATAAATAAGGAGGAGGTAAGTAGGTTATAAAAAGCATCTTTCCTTTTCTCAATTTAGATTCTGAAAAGTGAGTCTCTCTCGCTCTTCCTCTCTCTGTGTGCGTCTCCGATGTCAGCTGCTAACGTGTATGCTTCCTTTTCCCTACCGGAAGGATAAATGAAATCCCCCAAGGAAGGAGCCCCCGACTCAAGTCGAAACTCGACTGCAAACTCGAGCACACACATTTTACAGGAGAGCCTTTGTAAACAAACTCTAAGCCCTCCACATCTCTTTCCGCCGGATACTCTTGCCCTTTCATTCAATTTATTCTCTTTCATTCAATCTTTCTCGATTTTCTTCGAGCATGGATAACGTGCGGGGAATTTTAATTTCATTGAGATATCCGTGTCATTTTTACATTCAGAATGGCTTGCCCGTGCGTGTCAGATAATCATTCTTGGGCACAATCCGTTCCTTCTATCTTTTATAAAAATATCACTTGATGTTGATTACGGAAAATCATACAATCCATTAGAATAATGAATGTTTGACAAATATACACATATGACATATATACATATGTACACTTTAGAAAAAAAGATAATATCGCGTATCATTATTTTCTAACAATACAAGTAATGACCAAATCTCTCAAGAATTTTAAAATATCTATTAAGCAAGTTTAATGTAATAATTTTAAAGTCAAATTTTAAAAGTCAGATTAAAAGATATTTAAGTAACACATTCATCCCCAATATGAAACTATAATAATCAATGTAAAAGCTATAATAATTATTGTAATAACGAATATAAGCTCTCTTGTATATGTAATAAACATATTATTTAAATTTTACATGGCTTCCATTTTCGCTAAATAAATATTCTACAATGCCGTAGCAAGAGAAGTTAAAATAACATGGTTTTTGCTGTCTCATCCAGTGTAAAACGTAAAAACGTAATGTAGAAATCTTATGCTTTCTACATCACACAAATATTATAATCAGTATTTTCGAATTAAAATTATATGTAATTGTTATTTTTAGAAAAAATATTCTTTATTTAGCTCCAAAAATAACTGATACGTGTCACTGCTAGAACATGAAAGTGACATATATGGAAAGATAATGACATAAACATATTTTTTATAATAAATGCATAAAAGTGTATCATGTTTTCAAGGTTCATCGAATCTGGCAATAAATTTGAATTCACTTTCAGAAAGGGCAAACCTCGATGCATTATGCCTGTGCTGAGGAGCATTTGGAAGCGATCGAAGTTCTTATAGGATTAGGCGTCAATGTAGACGCCCAGGATAACGATGGAAATACCCCACTTCACGTAGCCACCAAAACAAGGCATACCGGGATAGCACAATTATTATTAAAAGCTGGAGCGAATACCGAGCTAACCGATGCGGTAAATTGAATAATCGAGCAACGTTACGTTCATTTGACAAAGAAAAAGATATAATTCACTGAGTGAACAAGATAAGACGTAGCAAAATAAGATATTTATATCAATTAAATTTCGATATTAAATTCACATATATGTAAGAATATCTATCGTAAAATATTTAAATTTTTATTTATTGTAAAAAAAAAAGCTTTTTTTGTTAAATTGGATGGATCGACATATTTCATAGAAACGAGATTTTATCGTAATAACAGACGCATTTATATCATGTTTGATTAATCTGTATCGACTTATCTCTATTTTTCTATATTTTCAGGAGGGTTTTACTCCCCTTCACGTTGCCGCGAGTCAAGGATGCAAAGGAATACTCGACTCCATGATTCAGCACGGTGCTGATCTTAACAAGCAGTGTAAGGTACAGATATAATCCATGACAACTGCTGCATGCATAACGATAGTTCTCAATATTTTGTCGACGCATTATTTGTGCATAGAAATACATGAATGTTCGATAGCCATGCAAGCATGATGCAACGAGTTCAATTAATCAAAATATTGAAAAAAAAAAAGCAGATATCCAAAAAGATGTTTCCTGAAAAATATGTCAACA
Source organism: Anoplolepis gracilipes (assembly GCF_047496725.1). NCBI lineage: Eukaryota > Metazoa > Arthropoda > Insecta > Hymenoptera > Formicidae > Anoplolepis > Anoplolepis gracilipes. The sequence goes on along the minus strand of NC_132970.1, from coordinate 21,328,651 downwards.
AGTTTTTTTTCTCAATTATCTGTTATAGAATGGTAACACAGCCTTGCATCTGGCCTGTCAAAACAACGAAGTAGAAACGGTAGAAATATTAATTAACAAAGGTGTCGATCTCAATTGTCTGAATCTGGTACGTAAAATATATATTTCTGTACCCATAATAATATTATAATTCAATCAAAAATAAACTGTAATAAGTTTTAAATTATTTAATAATATTACATATCAATTTTCAAAAATAAGATTTAAATTTTTTATAATACACATTCACATTATCAAGGATTCTTTCTGCTTCCACTCGAAAGATATAAAAAAATTTATACTGTTAACTTCTTCGTTTTCTATATTGATTTGTTTTAGAGACTTCAATCACCGATACATATTGCAGCCGAGATGGGACATACGGATATTTGTGAATTACTTCTTGCAGCGGGCGCGAATATCGAACAAAAAGAACAGGTACAAATACTATCCAAAATGTTTAAAAATGAAATCGGATGTTATCCTTTGAAGATATAATTAACTCAATCCGTTTATGTTTTAAACATATTATCAACGCTTGACTAAATTATTTATAGACATTATTATTTTCATTATTAAACAAATCCACCATTAAACAATTGCGGATAAATGATATAAATTCGAAGTTCGCAATATGCTCGAATAATATTAAACACAAATCAGTCGCTAAGCAATTAAATCTTGCTTACATAAATTAATTATTCACGCTTAACAAATAAAATTATATTTTGCGAAATGTGAAAGAAGAGTTCACGGATGCCAATATAAGCTAATTAAGAAGAATATTTATAATTAAATCTACGTAAATCAAAATAACATTAAAATATTATCATAAATTAACAAAGTAAATACTGCTTGTATATTATTATATCAACAATGTAACAATCAATATTATTCAGTTTGTAATCAATAGATCCACTTTAATATTAACTTCCGACATTACAATACTTGAAATCTAATCAAAATAGTAATATAACAAATTATTATTATTTCATGTAAACAACGTAATTATCGTTATTTCATATAAATGAATAACGTTATATCAATCAAATAATATTGTTACGTTATGAATTGATTATAAAAGTACTTATATATGACACATATAAAATGAATAAATAGAAACTAATATACTCATAATTTTAATAATAATACGAAATTTTTTGAAAAAATAAATTTCCTTCATGCACTCGTTTATTTCTTCGTTAATGAAAACGGAGATAATAAGATTTATTTTTTCATAAAAATACATTATAAAAAATATGATCTCTATTATGTGTGTGTGTGTGTGTGTGTGTGTGTGTGTGTGTGTGTGTGTGTGTGTGTGTGTGTGTGTGTGTGTGTGTGTGTGTGTGTGTGTGTGTGTGTGTGTGTGTGTGTGTGTGTGTGTGTGTGTGTGTGTGTGTGTGTGTGTGTGTGTGTGTGTGTGTGTGTGTGTGTGTGTGTGTGTGTGTGTGTGTGTGTGTGTGTGTGTGTGTGTGTGTGTAAAGCTATTAATATAATAATACGCTTATAATACACACTTAATCTCACTTAATCCTAATTATGATCTTAATTTATTTTGGCGAAAGGTTTATCGGACTTATACGACACGAATTGTCAACAATATTACACATGGTACGGGAAATTGATTCGTGCTATTTGTAGAAAAGCTTCGAACACTTTATCTTAATCTCACTGAAGTTAACACGATAGGGGTGCCGGATTGATGGCCTATCGAAAATTTGATAATAAAGTTAAAGCAAAGTTTATCTTGACATTTACAGAGCGGTCGAACGCCACTTTATATTGCAGCGAGAGGCAGTTTCACGGCCATTGTGGATATGATTATTAAAACTGCGAGATTGGATTATCCGACTCCGGTAGGTACGCCGACAAGAATTTCATTTAGCGTCAAAATTTTTTGTCTTCTTATTTTGCGTTTTGATACATTTTGTCGCCTTTTATGTAAAGCTCGTTCTAACTTAATGCTTAAAATTCCTATTTTTACGATAAATCTTGAAGCTTCGATAATAATTAAACTACATGATTTAAATAATATTTTTCATGTGCAAAAATTCCAGTATTTGTGACATTTGTTATTAAATTCGTGTACGAAAAATTTTATATTGTTGCAAATATCATGTTTCAAAAAGATAGAATCAATTCATATTAAAAATCCAATCGCCATTTTAGTTTATTAGATTTAATCAAAAAAATTATGGAAATTTACTACGAATCTTAGGAAATATCGAATTCGGACAAAGAGGTCCGAGAGTTGACTCCAGCGCGAAGGCGATGGAGAGAAGGATCATGCAGTAGCAACATATCCACCAACAACGGTCGTCTTTCTGAACATGTTCGATCTATTCTCTGGAAATTGGCCTATAAACAATTGCAACCCGGTGATTGGAAAAAATTAGCTCTTCACTGGGCTTTCACTCCTGAACAGATCAAAGCTATCGAGCACCAATATACAGGTAAATCAAGGCATTGTGTTTTGTGCAGTATAGTTTCTTTGTCGCGAATCATTACGCCATTCTAAAATAAAAACATTAATTTTTTTTTCTCGACGTTTATCTTGAAAATTATATCAAAACATAGGTCTCACCATAATCGGGGCGCAAAAGTAAGAATCGCAAAATATTAATCAAAGAACATATAAATAACACACATTGTACTAATATAAGAGATGATTAAAATCATACAATTAATTTCGGTTTACACATGTGTTTGTGCCTCGATGTTCTTCTATAGTGCACCTAGAGCAGTTTTATAAAAAGGACGATAAAGCTCCAATTATAGGTTCTTCGAGTTATAAAGAGCACGGATTCCGAATGTTAATGATTTGGGCTTCCGGATTAAATCCCGACGTACAATTAGTAAAAGAGCTCTGCGATGCATTGTCAGCGGTGGATAAGAAAACACTTGCTGGTAATTTCTTTTTTATTATTATTGTATGTATGTATTATTATATATTTTATTCTTATTCTATATCTTATTATTATAATATTTTTTATTATTATTTTATATTTCAACAAATTTTCTATAAAGAGTGACTCATTAAAAATGTTACAAGCTAATATTCCTGAAACTAAACGAGATACCTATGAAATTTTTGTTTTCCAACAACTGTTTAGTATCGATCGAATGCATGTTTACTTGCGAATAGCAATAATTTCATTTGTTTTAAAAACTGCAACAAGAACTGAATATTTTCTGCCGTTTTACACTATTTTTTTTTTTTTTAATATTATCTTGGTATAACTTTGATTATGTGTGGTTATTTTACTCGTGAAGAGACTGCGCACAATAAAAATTATATAATAATTGTAGTTAATTCAAAAAAGCAAAGTGTTTTTTGAAATAACCTTAACAACTTCGTTTAAAAAAATTAAATTTATTATAATGCCCGTTTCGATACCAAACAGTCGATGGAAAATAAGAATTTTATATCTCATTCAATTTCAAAAATTAGCTTGTAACAAAACTTTAGTGATTTACCCTATATATACCAAATGCAAAATAAATTTTTCTCATTTATAAAGCTAATGGATTACAGTGATGTTTGCAAAGACAATAAAAATGACAAATATAATATTTCTGAATGAAATTTCTTGCAAAGGAAGTTGTTTTCTTGCATTTATTTCAGATTCCGTTCATAAGCAAATGGAACAGAGAAATGACAGCAAGGCGAAATCGAAAGGTCAACGATGTCACAAATGTTCCATCGTATGAATCTACAAGTGCCAAACTCACACGTAAATTCTGCACATACATAAAATATAAGGAATGAATGTAACTTTCACGTAATAACTGTTGCTGTTGGAAATTTCCAAAATTATAGTAAAAAAATTTGAAATTGGCAAACATAATTTATGATAGAGATGAAAACTACATATGATAAATAATATCTTTTGTACTAATAATACACAAAATGTTTCGTAAATTCTAGAAATACGATTATTAAATTATGATACGCAGATATCATTATCATATTGATTTAAAACAATCAGAATTTTCTTTACGTTATGATCATACTTGACAAAATTTATGTGACAAATTTTATATACCAAATCGAAATTTAAAATGCAGTCTAATACACTCAACAAAAAAACGCATTGTTATGATAAAAATTAATCCGTCAGTGCTTCGATAGAAAATTACATATGCGAATAAAAAATCGGAGAAATTATAGAAATAAATTTTCACATAAATAACAAATTATTACTTTCTCGTAACTTTTTCAAACCAAACAGATTGCATAATTTATCTTGCATGAAAAATTGACTGAAGATATAGTTTGACTAGAATAAATCATTCTACAAAGTATGATGTACTTCTCTGAATTATTCTATCAGGTTAAATATCATTACACACACACACACACACACACATATATATATATACATATGTAACAATGAAGAACCTAACAGTGAAGAAGATATTTGAAACACATACGACATAAATTATGTAAAAAAAAATATTTAAAGAAAACGCGAGATACTTGAACAATTATATACGTATGGAACCAAGCCGTCCTAAGCTGATCCTAATTTAGACAATTATTATAATTCCGTTATCCTCGTGATTCTCTTATAGAGAAACGCAGTACGCCTCCGTACTTGTAGAAACAAGATTATAGTTAGTATACAAAAGCCATCGAAAAAACGGTACAATTGTAAAATCAAAGTAACAATCGAATGTAGGAATTCTTCAGAATAGATATAATAACGCATAGAATAAGTATGAAAATAAATTTTGCAGGGCTTTTGATGTGATACAAAGTTATTGTTAGATTTCGATAAAAAATATTTAAAAAATCTCGATAGCGACTATCACACGCACATTTCTCGAGAGAGACAATCTACACATATCCAAAATTTACAAAGCTATATTTAATTAACTACGGGCAATAACATTACGTGTTTAACTTTATTACGTGTCATATTTAATAAATTTAAAAAAATTATAAAATTTTTTCGATAAAATCGAGTTCGTAACAATAAATTTTCAAGTGAGAGAAAAAGAGAAGAAACACAAATTTTTTTTCTTTTTCTACTATATTTAACTTATATAATTCTAAAAGATTAAAGAGTCATATCATTAAAAATAGAATGGAAGATCGAAAATAATTACAATTACAAATAAGTATAAAAATATTTTTTCTGTACTTATGATCTGCATTCTGTATTTATGATTTCTTAATAAAATTATAACAAATTATTAACAAAGAGTAGCGATAATGCATAAGAATAGCGATAAAGATAATGTATAAAATGTAGATAGACTAAATACTTACCGCTTGATAAAAAAATCATGGACTTGCGAAGCTGCTTTCTGAAAGTACGATTTTACAACAATGTACATATCTCGTCTTGATGTAATAAATCATCATATTCTGTGTATTGTTGTATTAATTATTGTTACAATTGTCTAAAATAACTCGAATCTGTGAAATTATGACTTACTGTATGACTTATTATAAGTTAAATAATTTGAGAAGTTCTTCTCCTACTACGCATTATAAAAGAAACTCCAGTCATTGTCCATATTTTTCTCGAGAACAACCTATTTAACGGTGAGTGTCGCTTACAATAAAAGAGTCAAAGCTGTCTTCCTTTGTGCGCGTCCAAAAGAACAGAAAATGTCGCGAGAAGCGGCTACTAAATAAAAAGGTCAAAAGCAATCATAAACAAGTGATAAAACAGTATGAGACAAATGCCTCGCTGCCAGATCGCGGAAATCATTAAAAAAAGGATAAACAAATTATACAGTTTTTTTATCAATCCTACATTATCACTGCGTCATGGACAAGCTGAATTGAAAAAAGGTATTAATTTATCAATTAATGAGAATATTCCAATTCATTTACAAGCTTCCAACCACAAATATCGAAGGACAATAAAGAAACCGTTTCTCCTAGAAAAATACATCGAAAAAACAATGGCTCAGGCGTATGAAAATATTAATCGCGATTCAAAGAATATAATTTTTCTGATTAATCCTCTTTTTGGACCCTAAGTACTACCAATCGAGCTGGATCTATCTCAGCAAACAAATTTCTCCAGCGGAACGTGAAATACCAGTAAAAGTGCATATCTGAATCTGCTTTTTAAACAGAGGATTTGTAACTTTATTTACAGAGCATTTAAATGAATGATTAAAATTTACCAAAGAGCATTAATACCATCTGCTGAAAAGTCAAAGCAAAAATCACTGAAGTCTAATGATCTAAAACATCGGACCGTCTTTACTAATGAAAAGAACAACATGACATCGAAACATTAAATTGGCCATCATCGGATGCAAATTCTATTAAAAATGTCTGCGGAATGAATGAAGATGTACCTACATAAAGAAAGTGTATACGTAAAACAATTATCTCAATAGATTCGTTCGTTATGGCGATCCCTATCTCGAGGATATGCTGTAAAATTGATAGAAAGCATGCCTCGATTGAAGATGACAGGCAATAATTGATAACGGTGATGATTGGACGACATGTAAATATAAAAGCGTCGTAATACTGATTGAGTAGTATATAACAATTTTTTGTTTATAATAAATAGGTTAAAAGTTATGTCGATCACGCTCTTAATAGACAGATTGTATATGGAATTTATTATTGTTCAAATTATTTAAAAAAAAAAGTTACACACACACACACACACATATATATATATATATATATTTATATGTATGTGTGTGTGTGTAACTTTTTTTTTTTAATAATTTGAACAATAATAAATTCCATATACAATCTGTCTATTAAGAGCGTGATCAACATAACTTTTAACCTATTTATTATAAACAAAAAATTGTTATATATATATATATCTTTTTCTTTAAAAAAATAATAAATAAATATATCTTATTCCTAAATTATGAATAGAAAACTGAAAAAAAAAAAGCTGAAAGGGAAAAGGATCAAGCTCGAAAGGAATAAATTATGATAAGATAATCTGAATAATTAACTTCGCTCTTTAAATGTTTCTATTAAAAATGTGAACGTTTATTAATCCGTACGGAATATTAATTATCTCTATGCTATAAAAGAATGCATTTGTGTCGTTGACTTCTTGGTTCGCAATATGTAACAAAATATTTTAAACAATAATACAGCGTCAGGCGAGAATGGATAGTAAAAATGGAGATGGTGCCATCAACAGCAATCATACCACGCTGAATAACTCCATATAATTACTTAATCTTAATCAATAACACTAGTATTATCATTAAAAATATTACATATACCATACGCGTTGATTCGCGCTTCTTTCGTTGTTGTAATTTTCTTTTCTCAAAATTCCTTAAAAGAACTTTGAAAAAAAAATTATAAAAAGTACGGATGCCAGGACGCAAGTGCATTTCGAAATATAAATCAATACGACTCTTAGATGCATCCGTGACATATATACGGAGCCTTACATTTTAACATAAGATACAGCCGTACATGCATATAAATATATATCTCCGTATCTAACCACTATACTTATCCCTTTCCGCTATCGCAATTTTATTAAATATGTTTTGGCGTTCTTTTTAATCTTATCTATCTTTTTACAAACCTGCCCGTATTCGTTTTTGTCATGACTCTTTTTTCAGTTACAAGCTAATGATGAAAGATTAATAAACGTAAATCCGAATACATTTTTATGCTGTGCATTCAAGTAATTATAAACTTTTATTCATTTTGTATGAAAAATTATTTTTTATTTATCTCGGCTCAATTCGTAGAACAAGTAGAACTTCAAAGTGACATATAAAGATTGATTATCTCTCTGTATTTCTATATGTACGTTGAATGTCTTCTTAAAAATGATTAATTAATAAATAATAAATAAATAATTCTGTAACTTTTTTATAAATCAATGCATCACTGCATTCTCGTTAATAAGAGACATGTATGTAATGTAATTTTCTAACATAAATATAATTTTAACTGTAATAAAGAATTCAAATATTCCCTTATATCGGATGCCGAAATGTTAAAGCGAGTCGAATTGCAAAAGAAGAAAAGGAAAAAAGACATCGAGATCGGGGCACATCTTTGCTCTATGTTAAACGTCACTCGCGTCTGTAAATTTTTTTTACCTCAAGTCCACAAGCCTCGCGTCATCCAGTCAGTAAAATGAACAGGACGTCTAGGAATTAAACTTCCTACGACAGAAATCGAAAAAAAAAAATATTAGGTTCTATATTTTAATGTCGTCGCGGCAATTATAATTGACAAAAAAAGAAGGAAACACGAAAGGTTGAAATAACAATTTAATCTCGCGCAAATCAAACGAAAGTAAAAAGATTCATAAGAGACTTAAGTTAATAAAAGTCGTTACAATTAATTGCTAAAAATAAATCAAACTGAAATTCTTGAATTATACGACTGTTATACAACTCTTGAATATTCGGATTATAAATAAAAAAATATTTCTGTTATCGTTGTCGTGTCTTTTTTATAACAAAACTAAATGAAATTTGTCGTCTGTCCAATCGGTTGGTTCCTTATTGCTATGCAATATTTTCACTAATGATAAATTAGCTTACTCCTCCTTATCCTAATCGACATTTCTACTCGCAACATAGCGCTAATTTATGTACATTCAATCTCCATCGCATCCGCGATCATGCACGTCAACGTGCATTCGCAAAAACCATCTTTCAGATTGCTTGCATTCGTAGAAATCAAATGTCTAGCTGTCGAATATTATGTCGAATATTGTGTCAATTACTTATTTCGAACATGCAGAAAAATGTGCGCGCGCATTTCAAAATGGAGAAAAATAATCGATAAATCAAACACTAATATTTTTATATAATTTACGTCATTAGTCACAAATCATTGATAACTTCTTACGAAGTATTCAATAAATATGCATTGCAAACGTATAAAATTAAATATCTCACTATTGGAAAAATTTTAATCTTTTGTAAAAAAGCTATCGTTATTATTTGTAATAGTACATATATATATATCTATAAATTGCTATATATATGTATAGATATATGTAATATTTACATTATATAATAATTTTTAATTATTATATAATTTATAAAACTTTTCAAATTTTATTAGATATATTATTTTATATGTAATCTTTGTGTGATTATTACACATATAATGTATATAATAAAATTAGACATTAAAGTTGAATAAAAGTAAATAGTATTCAAATTTTATTTAAAAAATTATGCAAGTTATCAAGATTATTATTAAAATTCTATTCAAAAAATTAGATGATAAATTTCATGTGAAATCTAAGAAGAGTCCAGTAGAAAGGTGATTTCAACTTCAATAAGAATAATGCTCGCTCTACATAAAGTCTCACGATATATGTCCTCGTGAGTGGCCAATCAATGAAATATAATATTAGCTCTAAGTCTACTTCACGCAAATTTTTTTTTCCATTTTGTCATAATAATCGTGAAACGAAAAACAGATGGAGCAACTTTGCGGTTTTTTATCCGCAAACTTTCTCTATTTATTTTCCATTAACACCATCGCAAGTTCCGCAGTTTTTCTCATCTTTTCTTTCTCGCTATCAATCATCATGTATCGCTTTATCAAAGTCGAATAAGCTCAAGTAATATCGTATCTTATTTGCCAATTATTATTGCGCTTAATTCTTAATTCGCGCTTGTATTACAAATAAACGGATACCGATTTATTTTCACGAATCCTCTAACACAGACCTGAGGTGCATTAGAAGATTAATGAAAACAAAATTAGACGAGTTCTATCATTAGTATAAACTATTTATTGTAATAAGTATAGTTAGTTATATATAAAATGTATATATGCACATAGTAAGAAGGGGTGAGAGATCTCGAACTGCAGCTTATTATGTTGATTTTGTCTTATTTATCCCCCTAGCGACGATAAGGATGATAATTGTTGGTGCTGGACGAAGATCCTGTGTAACCCCCCCTTTGGGGCCCACCACTGTAGTTGTCCGTTGTTCCTGGTGCAGCAGGAACGCTTGAAGATCCGTATCCTGTATAGAATCGCACAAAAGAACATAGTACTACGTGCCAGGACGTGGCGAGAGGACGAAACCGGAGTAGGTGGTACAGAAGTGGCGCGTGTTACTTTACAATAACTCAAAAGACTGATCTTTGATAGGAAATCTGATGACTGAACGTGGAAAGTAAAGGAAGCTTAACTCTTTGCAATCTGAAGTAACATGAATACGTAAATAATTAAAAATAAATTGTAATCAAATAATGTTCTCATATATCTGCACATTTAATCCCTTCGCGAATTTACATTAGTCACCAACATAAATTTGATATATAAATATTATTAATAAAATTAATAATAAAATCTAACGTTATATATATATATATATAACATTAAATTTTTTAAATTTACATTATATATAATTAAATATTTTTATTACAATTAGTTAAAGTGATTAAATACATTTACAATTTCCATGTTAATTCAAGATTATTATTAAAAAGAGAGATTAATGTATCATTAATTATGGGATTATCGCAGGTGCTTAAATAAAATACAATAATATTCTTAATGTGATATATAAAATTGCAAAGAGTTGAAATTGAAGAATTAAATTTGCAAAAAAGCAAAGTCGATTTAGAGAAGAGAATGGAAAAAGCAATCAAAACAATCGCCCTTAAAAGGCTTCCACAACTCTAATTGTAAGATTTAATAGATAATGGATAGAGACAATTTATTATTTGATATATAAATTTATATCTTGTTACTAATAACAGTTTATTGTAATTATAAAGACATTTCTAATTGGAAAAATTAATTTAAAAAACAATATTATTAAAAAAATTAAGAAGATAGAATGTAGTGAAATTGATCAAATTAACAAGCAAAAAGTATGATCCATGATATAAAGTTAGATGAAAAACTTCAAACATATATTTTTTATGTATTTTTCAGAATTAAAATATGAGAAGAATAGATTGCACTTAACTTCAATATGTAAAGCTATATTTTATAAGTTGACAATATACCGCGGATTTTTGAACATACTATGAACCAATTTTCATAATAAATTTTTTTTTAATGTTAGAAATTATTCGTTCGCAACAAAATTAGGTAAGATAATAAATAAAAAAATGTGCAAACCAAAAAAAATTAATTAAAATATTATTTCTTTTTATTAGAGATATATTTCTTTTTACTTATAAATATTTATTGTCAAATTTTATATAGTGAAATATACTCCAAAATCACTCTTCTACAATCATATATGCATCAAATAAAAAAAAGGCAAATAAAATAAAATAAGAGGCAACAGAATAAAAACACAGAACGAAAAAAAAGGAAGGTAGAAAATTAAAGTCATCGAAGCGAATTTCATTCAGGGTGAATTAAAGTGAAATCAGAAGGAAGCAGACTGAAAACGTAGTCGTGGTAGTATTATGTGTGGGATAACTATTTGGGGTATATATCTCTCATGAAACGATCCGGGCCGCAGAATGGATGGATGAATGGATGGTTAGGTGGAACGGATAGAATTTTGCGGGGAATAATTTGAATTCGAGAACAAACAGACTAATCTCACCGATCATCTAGAGTCTCGAAAGTAGTTTTACATACATCTTCTTGCTGGATCCGAGAGATCCGAGCGTGCATCACAGCGGTTGACTCATAGGAACTTTTGAACGATTTTTGAATCGCGCGACGACTTCGTGCTTCGACTAATTTGCAAAAAAGGAACGCCCGAAAACGGGTCAACTGGGTCGCACACCGACCTTTCCGTTCACAGTGGGGCGCAGGCACAAAACCGGAGCACCATCACCACGTCGGCGATTTATCGATCTCCTTTTAACGCTTTCCAACTCAATTTCACCTATATTAAAGATGACATCTTCGCATGTACAAAAATATCTCGACTAGAAGTCATTAAATCTGAAGAACTTTCTCAAATTTAATAAAGTGGTGTGAAACGTGCAATTAAAATATCTTATTTAATAACTCATTCAATTGATAGCTTGTGTGCTCATGATAGTCTATCTAACTTCAATCTTCTTTCTGAGAAGAGAATAAAAAACTTAAATTTTATATTAGAAATAAGAGAATCTATCATTCTCCATATATGTAAATATATAATTACATATATTAAGAATAATACAAATAATTATATAATTAACAAGTCGAGTTTTTTTACTTTTCTTTCGTCAGATATTGCAATAAATATTCACGATATATTAGTCGTAAATTTGCTAACTTATAATATTTGCAATTAAAAAGCGTTAAATGGATACACCTTACGTTTTTATCTTTTTAAATAACTTATATATTATATACTTTTAAATTATTTTTTAACTATTAATTTCTTAAGACATTTATAAAGACATTATCACGATTAAAAGTAACACATGTATATCTATAAAAAAAAAAGCGATACACATCTTAGGACTTACTAAAAAAGCTACTACACTCTAAAGGTTAAGTGATAAAATTTAATGTTAGCTTAATAATGAAATCGTACAGCTAACATTACACGGTGGCTTAGCTAATCTTACTGTATAAACCGCGCGAGCGCATTCATTCCAAGTTAATTTAATAATCCTTACTCAGTAATCTTACTGCGCGTTAATCTCGATTGCTGGACACGAGTTGAAAAAAGTCACCGTTCTATAAAATTAACAAATCGTAATATATAATCAAAACTACGGATATATGTAATACCCGTGACGTAGAAATTCCGGCCGGAAATTACACGCGTTATTTGCATCCATTCTCTCGCTCTCTATCACTCTTCCTCTCTTTCTTGTCATTCGCGCACTTATGAAACTTATTATTTTTCTTGTGCGTTTCTCTCGGCCGTTCAGATGACATCGGCATTTTTTTAACGTCTATAAGGATGGTAATTCGTGTGCTGGGTCAAGGAAAACCGTTGGGGACCCGGGGCTGCGTCTCCGTTGGGAATGAAGGTCGGACTTCCGGTTTCGATGTTTTTGAATTTGGGGATCGGGAGAACGTCTGCGGAGGAAAAAGGAAGGAGAGATCGTTAAAGCTCGTTTCATCTCTGGAAATGCACTTTTCTCTCTCAAGTGGCACTTCCTCACTTGAGAAACACCGAGTGAGATTCGCAACAGTCGAGGGTAGTACGAAATAAGAGAAAAGGAATTAAAGGGGAGAGAGATTTGGGTATTTTTCTCTTTGAGAACGGTCTTAGTCCAAGTGGCTGAACACGGTCTCTCGAAGCTCCTAATTTAACCCTTTAACCGAGTTTTTCTTTTTATATAAATTACGCTATACTATATATTATATATTCATTATTAGTCTAAGTCTTATCTAAAATTATTATTTAAGTATATTATCATGACGCGAAGGTAATTTAAATGCACCACGCGATATAATATACAAATTGTTATTGTAGCAAATAATTTGCAGATTATAAATTTCTAGATAATACATCGTATTATCGAAAAATTTATTTTACTTAACTGAAATTAACTTCGTGCCATTTTGATATCGATGCATTTTTAGACGGTCTTTAGACTGTCATCTACATACGTATATCTACATCTATATATACGTATAAGTTATATCTATATACTAATACAAAACTAATATGAAACTATATATTCTAATGTATGAAAATTACACATATATTAAAATTACGGATGTCAGATAAATGTTTTAATTACCTGCCCGGTTAATGGGTTAATTTTTACGGTATACTTAGAGAGCTATTATTATTATTAAGCTTCGATTTATGGTCATGTCAGCACTAAAGATTAAAATGAAATCTTTATATTATAAAGTTAAAAAAACTAAAAATTTACTTCATTTACGTAACTTCAAATTTCCTGTATGTAAAATAATCAGTTTTAATTATAAATATACGAAAAAAGTACTGACATCCACATGTCAATACCAAGCCAACTCGAAATTGAGACTTTCTGCAATTTGAAAAATGCAAAAAAAATATTGCAATTTAAAAAATGTGAAAGAAATTCTCGTTAGTAAGACAAATTATTTACAGGATAGTAGCTATTTTCACTATAAAATTGCATGTCTCAGATTCGAGAGAACATGGTGAGATATATTTTGGGACGCGCATAAAACACTGCACCAATTTAAAACTTCTCTCCACCGTTTCCGATACCGTCAGCATCTCAAAAAAAATCTCAAAAAAAAAAAAAAAAAATATTTGACATTTTTTAACAGTGGACCACCTCTATAATTTTATTCACGTTAATAATAGAAACACCATGCATACGAAAATTGTCGCGATATCAATACATAATTTTTTTTTTTTAATTTAGAAGGCACGTGCTAAAAATTTATGTCAAATTGTCATAGAGATATGTATCATATTTTTAATCAAATATCCTCTGTACAATATTAAGAGTGACTTTTTGATTGCGCGCACGATTACGTATGCACAGTGGAAATCACAATGCATGAGGTAATTGCAAAACAGAAGCGGCAAAAAGAAAGTAGAAGGTCACCTCATATATCAGTGTCGAATGCACCGATCCGGAACAATCGACGAAATTGATCGGCGAACAGATATATCATCGCCGTATAATTAAGATTCTAAGCAAACTCGTATAATCTCTTTTCTCCCGCGCTCTCCCATGCTTGCTGTCATTCGCACATTAATAATCTGTTTCTTTAAAAAAAAGATTAAGGGAACCCACCCCCTCTACTGTGACGGTCCGAAAAAACAGCTAACTTTTAGATGCAGATCATAAAAAAGCTAAGCAACATATTAAATTGCAGCTGTGTATTTCTCATTTTTAGAACATTACAAACTATAAAAAACAATTGTCATAATTAAGAAAAGAATTGTTATAAATGACTCCAACTTAAAACAATTCCAAATTGATGGGTTCTTTTTACTAAAGGCCAAACGGTGTACCTGACAACTCAATTTTGGATTATCTGAAACCAAAAATCCAAATTGTTTCCATTAATTATACTTCAATTGTTAAACATTAAGAGAGCCATTTTTTAATTTTTTAAAAATTGACTGAATAACAAAGTTTTGAAAAAAATGCCGATTTTCGCGAAAAATTTTGTCACTAGTTTGTTTATAATTTTCGTAAAAAAAAAAAAATTTAACAAAATCGTCCGTTAATGCTTCAAGAATATAATAACAAAGATGCGTGCAAAATCAGATTGGAATCGGATCAATAGAGATTGAGAAATCGGGTACACCGTTTAGAAAAATGTTTTAGTTTGTAATGTTCTAAAATGAAATACAAAACTGCAATTTAATACGTTGCTTAGTTTTTTTATGATCCGCATCTAAAAACTGTCTTTCGGACTGTCACAGTAGGGGGTCCCTTTAAGAAAGAAAATTTATTCAGTCTAATCGTTGCACTAGCCCTCACACACAGCGTCCTGCGATAATAACTCCAAATATATTCTATATATAATCGCCACTGAAAATTAAAATTTATGCTGTGCAGTGTTTTAAGTTTTTCAGGCGCATAGTAGGAAAATAATTAATAATTAATAATTATATAGTAATTACGTAAGGTGCGATCTAATTTAAGTGAAGGGATCAAAATTAATTCGATTTATAAAATAGAACTTTTTTTTCATCAATATCATTTTCTATTTAATTCATTTTTCATAATCTCTATACCAGTGTGTATTTTTACGAATAATGATCCATTCTTTTCTCTATATTATATTATAATAATCAGCATATCAACTTATTATCATTATATCATTATATATGTATATAGATTTATGTATATTATATATATATATATAATATTGTATATCGTATTATATTAATATTATTAATATATCTTAAGTATCAATTAAATCAATTAATCCACTAGAAACACCATTAAGCATATTAATATATATATATATATATTTATATGTGTGTGTATTTAATGAAGAATAATAATAATAGTAATAATAATAGCAGTAATAATAATCATAATAATAATAATATAAGTAGTAGGTTGTAATAGTCGTAATAGTAATAGCGGTAATAATAAGTTGTATACAGTAACTATCATAATAGTACTGTTATTTTATGTGTCGTCGAGAGTGGGAGGAGGAAGTAAGAGCTTATGGTGTATGACGTACTCGTATGATATATAGGGTGTGATAAAAACATGTGTTCGTCTTATGTATGAGGTATGTGTTTGTGTTTATTTGTACTTATTTACCGAAAAAAAAATCAAAAAACGAAACAGTTACTTAGGAATTATTATGTACATGTTATTTGCTCAATTATATATGCAATTAATTGATCGTAGTACGAGAAATATGTCTCATGTAAAATAAAAAGTGCATACGTCTCGTACTTGATACAATCAGTTACATATGCAAATGAATAAATATATTAAACAATTCGTAAGTAATTTATTTGTTTCTTAATTTTTCTCGGCAAGTGTATCGGTATGTGTCAAAAACAGAAGGCAACAACGAGAGGAAATCAGCGAAATGAGTCGACATCAACCTTCCCGTTCTCTGAAATCACCCTATGAAACCTTTAATGATTACATCAACCTAATTGATATCTTTCTGTCGAAACTACATGAAAGATTCGCCGCAGTCGTAAAAAGAGACAAATGCGCATGTTTTTCTCGCACACTTTCTTTCCCTCGAGTACGTATTCCTATCTTTGATTCGCACTTTTTCATCTAATCATTCGACCTTCAATTCCTCCGAATGTTCTCATCGATCCTTTTACCCCTAACCCCTTTTTATCCCTAACCCGAATCTAACCTATACCAGTCATCGATGTGATCTACTTTTCAAAGTAGTATCTGTTTCAACGTCAACATTTCTACACATTTCTCTTGACATTTCACATTCCTACTCATGTTTGATCTATTTTGATACGATTCACTTAATAACTCGTTTACTCTGATTTTATTGTTACATCACATAACGTATTCTTTCCACTACCATCCTAATTAAGTCATCCGCATTCAATATTTTTGCCGCTCATATGTCTACAATATCTATAGATCGTATATCACTGAATACGATGGCGTATGAAGATTCGCAAGAAATAGTTAAAATTAATTAAGATTGTGTACTCTAAAAATTCCCTCTTGTCCACATCAATCCTCCGCCGTCTCCCCCTCACTGATCGAGTCAGAGATAACATCGCTAAAATTAGATAACGATCCTTAATTACTTTTTAATTACACTCGTAATTCTCTCTCCCACCAATCTATCTCTCTTTTCCTCCGTTTCTTCGCTCTCGCCATGTTCTTGCCTGTGTACACAGAACGCTAGCGTCCCGACACAGTCGAATTCGATTTGACAACCGTTCCTTGTCCCTCTCTTGACGACTAACGTCACGCACATGCCCTCTACGAACCTACGAAATGTCCTATCGACAAAAAGATACGTAACGGAAAAAAAAAAAAAAAAAAAAAAAAAAAAAATAGAGACACAAAGATACGATCGCGAGAGAAATGCAATAATGATCGAGGATCTCTTTTTATTTGATTGGTGATCGGAATCTTTTTTTCTCTTTTATACGCGGATTCGTTCGAGATTGGAAGAGGATTCCTTCCGACGAACGGCAGGTTCGAGGGGCGTCGATTTGGAAATATTGCGCCGGCACTCTTCATCACATCTTCGTTTTAATAAGCACTAACGGTTTTTAGCTATGTTTTTTTTTCCTTTAATGCAAATACTTTCTACATACTATACGTAATGCAGCTTAATAAACTTTACTCTGTTTCGCGTGGATTTTTACTTAGTAAGATTTGGCAAACCTTAAACCTGAACGCGCGTGGTCGCGCGCCACTTGTACCCCGTACAATCTATGCTCCTGTATTACTAGAAAGTGTGTGTGAGCGTCACTCTCAGTGTGTGTATATAAATATATATTTATATATACACACACACACATGTACACAGAATGTTTGATTTTAATTTCCCCAGGCAAATATCTCGAAAAATAAGGATAAGAAAATAAGGATATAGAAAAAGGTTTCAGAGAAAAATTATTTGACTTGAAGAGGGCATAAAATCGTACCATTAATTTGACCTTTGATGGTACCTATAGACAGATTAAAGGGGTGAAATGAAAGTGACCGAAAAAAGAAAGGAACCATCGGGTCAATGATACTTTTCTCGCCACCGACTTCTAAGTATATCAACCGAACTCGAATCGAAGGAAAGATGAGATATCTTCTCTGTGAAAGAACGTTTTAGTACTTTTGCCTAATGGTATCCATTTTTTTTGCGGTATTTCCGTTTTGAAAGTACTTCCTAGTGTGGACATATTTACGTGATATCGATGGTAGAGACATTAAGTTATTTTCTCTTTCAGTTATTCGATGATATATAGGTACATTAACTTATTCAATTTTTTTTCTTCAGTAAAAATCTTATTATTTTGCGTTTTGTTTTATACCACTCTCGCAAAGTGAATTCCGAGACTCCGATATCCCGCGTGATCGATGCTTTGGGTTGATCTTCGTGAACCCTCTTAACGAGTTTGTTTACGGCATTAGTGCTCGCTTTTCCGCCGTCCGTTGCGATCATTCATTATGCAAAGTTTATTTTGTTATAATCTTAAGTCAATCAATTCCGCCTCGTCCCGAATCTTGGGTAAGACAAAGTTGACAAAGTTTATTTTGCTTTTAGGTTTCAGGCGAAAGTTTTTCACGGTGATAAGAATGACAACAATGATCGCATTGCTGAATCTTCCGCTGTTTTCTCCTTTTCTCTTTTGTGTCTTATGTTCTCTTTTTGTCAAAGAAAACACAAAGGTCTTGAAAGTTTCGTACTTTCCTCTGACATCGCGTGCCATTGACGCTTTCGATTCACCTTCGTAGACTCTCCTAATGGCATTCAATTTCTTTGTACGATGTAAGCTTCTTAAGGGATGCTTTCTCACCGTCCGTTGTGGTATTTCGATTTTGGCAAAAGTACTTCCCAGTATAAACATATTTACACGCTGATGATATAGACATTAAATTATTTTCTCTTTCAGTATTCAATACTGGATACATTAACTTATTTAACTTTTTAGTAAAAATCTTATTATTTTATGTTTCGCTTTATATCATCTTCGTAAAACTCCTATCGAGACTTCTATTCGATAATAACAATTCGATAAGGGTTATATCTTACCATAAAAAATTTGATAAAATCGTTCAAAGCGACTCAAAATAGATAAAATTAATAAAAATACGCCATAAAAAATGATGTTTTGCTTGAAAAATTCAAGGTGACCTTACCCCGATCTTGGCGTCGCTACACAAGGTCAAACTAATGGTATACCATCTTATGTCTCCCTTCAAGCTAAATAATTGTTGCCTGAAAAGTTTTTTTATATCTTCCATATTTTTCGAAATATTTGTCTGAGGAAATTAAAATAAAACTTCTGCATATGTGAAACAACTGTATATGTCTGTCGTTTGGTTGTCGAATATTTACGCTTATGCTGACTCGTCATCTCGTAATCATTCGTGCAATCATACAGCCTCTTTTGCTCGATCTTTCTCTCCCTATAATTCTTTTATATCAACCTTTCTATTGAAAAATTAAATTTATACGTCTTTTTTAAATTTTGTATTGTTGCAATAAACTCTTTCTCAAAAATTGTAAACTATGCATTATTTTCATTATTAATTTAAATAATTGACATGAAATTCAAGTTTGTAATTACAATTTTCAATTTTTTTATTTGAGAAGATTTTAATTAATGAAAAGATTCACTAAATTTTGTAATAAAAATACAAAAATAATAATTGATAGTGACATAATATCAATTAATAGATCTCATTAAATTATTCGATATATATTAATTTTTTAATAAATTTTCCTGTCAAAAACTCTTTAAAAAAAGACGAATTTATTCGATTCCTCCAATCCATCGCTCATCAGTCGCTCGGTCATCGCACTTACCAATTCATAATCTTTCAAATCCCATCAGTCACTCTAACATTCTTTCGTTTCACGCACACAATTATTCGTTTCATTCGTAATTCGTTCTGCCTGTAATTTATCATATATTCCCTTTTACTTTCTCCCATCATCTTGCTCTCTAACAAAAGAATTAAATTACAACGACTTATATAATCAACGACTTAGATACGCTTTCCTTTTTTACTTAAGAATTATGGAATAATTATGATTCTCATGAGAACACAATGGTTGGCATTTGTTGTTTCATTAAAAATATTTCACTTTCCCTATTTTAATACTTGTCTACAACGGCCTTATTTCGAGAGTTACGAGTTTAATTAATTAATTAGATAATAATCGATACCTTAATTATTGACCCTATATGCGCCGTACTCTCCCTCGCCCACGCAGTCGAAAGAAGCGGGGCGATGGGCCTCTATATATATAATATTGTATTTATGATAATTAAAACGAGTCAAGTGAGTTTCATTAATTATTTTTTTCCTTTCTGCGTTAAGGTACTCTGAGATATATAATCGTTAATTTATAATACATTTGTACACAACTTATTCCTTAATCAATAATTATATCTGTGAGGTTTACTCCTATGACATCTCGCCCAAGTTTCCACAAGTTTCATTCATTCATCTTTCATTCCATCTGTCTTCTGCCACCCCTGATCGCGACGCCTAACGTCGTCGCACCTCCGTTAAGGGAGCACACAACGACCGGTACCGTCACGATTTTAAGACACGATTTCGAAAAGAGCCCATGCTATCGAAATAATATTTGTATCGATATGAGAGAACGAAAATAAGCGGTTAACTTTGTTTCACGCTAGAGCAATTTATTTTTAGTATTTGCTTTAATGCTTGCTTTTAAATATTCAAAAACTTATTTATTTTCCAATGTTCCAGCTAAATATTTGAAGTTACCGTCAATCCCAACGTGATGCAATGTCGAGAACCGCACTCGAAAAAAAAAGTAATTAATTGTACGTCAAATTAATCGTTAATTGAGGAATAAAATTTTCTTCGCATTTATCTTATCTCCGTAACTATCTCGCTTACATCATCCGAAAAAAAAATAAATCTGTGTGTAGCACTTTCGGTGTGTATTTTCTATCCTCGTATTATTTTAACGTGATTTCGACCTTACTCAATTAACCTTACGATTGCTTTTTCGTAATAGCTATCATCCTTAGGCGGAGGTAACGAGTTTATTTAAACAACTTTTTTTGTCCATTTATCGAGTAAACTAGACCGTAAGACATTAGAGATAGCTCATTAACTATTAATAACAATAAACGCGAACAGTCGTTTGTGACCTTACAGCCAGCTTCCCTAATTAATTATTCCGAGGATGTGTGTTAATTAATTCCCAGTCTTATTCCAGATCGTCTTATATACGTCTATTTATCTACCTAACCGAGTCCAGATCTTTACTGCACCCATCTCTCATCTCACACGATACTTACGCAGCATTTGGCTGTACAGGATTTTTACCCAGCATAACGATACCAATTATAATTTCTCACTCTCATCGGTCTTAGTTAACGTTAAACACGCCCACCTTATTAAATCTAAGCTACGCTCTCCCGTCACACGCGCCTTATTACTCCGTAGCCTCAAGAAGCTGTCAATATAGTATTTTATTAAGCAAATAGTAAAGCCATGGCTGTTGACAATTAATTAATTAATTACAAATAGAAATTAATAACATCAGTACAGTTTTCTCTATTTATCTCTCTTATCCTTCCGTCCTCTCGTTTTAATGGTACTAACGCGTTAATAGTTAATAGTTAATTAGTGATAATTGTAGCAGTACTCTCTTTGACACTTCTTTTATCTTTTAATAAGGTTTTGTTTTTCCGCTTTTTTTATCCTAAGCCTAAGTGTCACAGCAATATTTCCAAATCGAATTGAAGCGCGCGAGCACGTGACTCGCGAGAAGAAACAGTAAACGCACGATTGTTATTAATGATTTTCTTTTATTCAGCTCGATAAAATACGCTGATTACTTGTCATATTATGCACTTCGCGGCGACCCTCCTAACTAGTCCTGTTCAAAAAGTACCAGACACGGAAAGGGCCCCGCCGCTCTTGTGTCTCTCCACGAAGGGCAGTGGTCGTTGGACGTATTTCACTTAGCGAAATAATGCATTAAACTAAATAACTCTAGCGTATATCCTGTTAAAACGTAAATTAAGAACTAATATATTAGTTTTACAAGCGAAATCTAGTTTCTCGTCGTTTTGACGAAACCAAAATTCTGGAATGAGCAAACTGTGAACTTTCTCTACCTCAATTATCAGATAATTATCATACCGTAATCGATAATTAAACCTGAAGATTGCAATACGAACCATTTTGATAACAACAATTCCAACTATTCTCCTATTTGATAAATTTTTCAAACCGTTTTTCACATGAAAAAAATTTGGACGAACTAAAATTTTGATAAAAAAAAAAAAGCAAATGCACACAAGGCGCACTACACAATATCCGAAAATGCGTTCCAACCACCAACCGACCCTAGGCTAGCTGGGTCACTCGACATCTCCATTCTGATTATTTTTCTATATTTACGCACACATATATAATGTGTGTGTGTAATGGATGAAAACATCAAACATTAAATATTACTCGTTAAAATACGAACAGTTATCTAGTTAGTACATGCGCATACAGATTCGTAAATATTATTTATATTCATTGTCAGTGTAGTTCGACTTAATGTATCCGCTATTGTTTGCTTAGTAAATGATGTGTACGACCCCACCAATATAGGAGAAAACACGATATCCTAATCAGTAAAGTTCTTCAAGCGTTGCTTGTATATAAATCTTCACATATATGCGCCACTTTAAAAAGCATCTAGGAGGACGCTGTATATGTGTAATCGATTTCCCGTATGGTATGTCACATTTGCGTCGCGTCCGAATCACAAGTGTAAAGAATTCTCATTAAATGCAAAAGGTTCGACGTATTAGCGAGCTAGGTAAATGGTCGGCAACATGTATAGATTTTACAACTAATAATTAAAACTAAAAAATAATTAATTAATTATACATATCTATAAACGTAATTCAATTTATTCGTAAATAAAAATAAAATACTACGAAGATATTTTGATAAACGTTTGCATCACTTGCATCACAAATAGTTCGTTAATTTAAAAGTCTATGCAACGTTAATGCAAACGAGAACAATACGTCGAAATTAATGTTAATACATGCATAAAGAATATAAAATTTTATTCACATAATTGAGTTTCCCGAAAAGTTTAGAACGCTAAGGAATTTAAAATTAATGATTTTCAATAATCTGAAGATTTAAATTTAAAAAATTGTTTATGCAACATCTGCGCATAGGCCTTTATACATATATATGATATTTATTATTTCTCTGACAAAAACTTTGTTACAACTTTCGCCGTAAATGTTTAACTGCAAAGTTGTGCAATTCCAAAGTTTTGGAATAACACAATTCCTGAAAAAAAAATTGAATCAGGCACTTTTCCAAAGTGTATCTGTAAAATTAAATAAAACAAATTTGAAAAAATGTTTTATAATAAAATCAAAATAAATATATATTATGTGTATAAAATTTATTTTAGAGAACGTCATTACATTATTATGAAAATATACAAGTATTTTAAAGATATAGTAGTTTTAAAGATTTAAAGAGTTGCCAACCATTGTATGATAATATAGGACTCTTGTTCGCGTACATATAATCACGATTGGTCATTTAATTAGCCATTAGTTCCTTAATTAAGTTTCCATAATCTAATTACTGATTGAACGTACCATCTAACATGACATTCTATACGAAAGATGAACTATTGATTCACACAAGTTTTCGTTTATCCTCTCTCTTATTAAGCTGTAAAATGCATTACATCGCACATTTTTGACGATTATATATCATAGAATAAAATTTACACGTATTATATCTCTATCCTCGAATAAGTTCATATAGTATATATATAATATAACCAAAGTCTAATTAAATATAAATCCAATAATTATATGAAACCCTCGTCGCGCAGTCAGTTCTTTCGTCAATTAGTAAAGTTACGAATTACAACTAGTTTATGTATGCTTTACATCGAGCTATTGTTATACGTTCTGGCAATGTTACGTAAGCAAACATGTGTGCCAGACTTAATTATTTATTCATTCAAACGGAATCGAATATTGTGTTACACGTGATACTCCCACTCGGCCCTGTGATACCTCTAAGAGTTACTATTAATTAATTAACTAGTACTTAAACAAGAAAGTGTTTCTTTTCGGGTCCCAAGTGACTTAGAGACTGGCTTACTTAAGAGAACGGATTAACTGCATGTTACTAAGACTTTCCGACTGGTTCTCAAGGAATTTATTTTCGAGTTTTGCTTAAAATACACCCTGACAGATCGATTGGGAGATATATATACGTATATATATCTACCTATCTCTTTTCGCGGTTTACGTGACGCGATCGCAAATGTGACGTGTCAAGTAATATCACGAGATATGCCAAAACAAATAATGTTTATAATGGACAATGGCAATTGTATCGATTGTTATTTCCAAATATAATTATGTCACCGTTCCTTCTACCTCAAACTTCAGTAGTCTCAGTTGCAAGAAATATCTTGGACGCGATTCATGGTGTAAAGATATAGAAAAGACGACAGATGTGTGGATCCAACTTTCCTAACAAAAGATCGATAATTCCTTCTCTATATTTGCCTATTCTTCTATTATATATGCATATTATCCTACGCATACAGTCACTAAAATCTCAATTTCAAATACATCCTGACCTGCCTATCTTGTATCTCCATAATTAAACAAGGATAATCGTCTACGATTAAGCAAGTTGAAAGCATCAGTCTCGATTTATGCATATTATCGATCCATATTATTGATCGTATAACGCGTCGTCGAATAGCCTAAACCTTATTTCTACAACGATTGACGAGAAATATTCTTGCAACCAACATTACTCCGACAACAGCAGTAACATTTCGTCTATTCTTCTTTTCAACAAACGAAAAGAAAAATATAGTGTATGTATTTGGTATGTGGTGACTGTGTGTATGTATCAAGATATTATATATATGTACGCACCTGTGTATGTTTGTGTATGTGTGTGATATACATATATGTATATGTCGAACATACGCGTGCACAAATAATCGTGCATACAATGTACATACCTTTAAAAAAATACTTATGACCCCTACCGAAATACGCATATATTTTTAAAGGTATACATTTACACGAACTGACATACGAGTGCGTGTACATACACATATGTCGTAATGAATATATATAGATACATGATAGAGTATATATCGTAGCATGTAAATAGTGTTCTTGTCAACATAATCTCTATGTTGATTATTCATCATTCATTAATCATTATCATTAATACAAGTGCGAAAAAAATTATGCTCTCAAATATCTTTCGTGTTTTTTAATCCTCACACTCTCTTTCTCTCCCTCTCTCTCTTTCTCTCGTTCGCTCTCTCTCTTTCTCTCTCTCTCTTTCTCTCTTTCTTTTTCTCTCTCTCTTTCTCTCTTCAAGCTTCTACATCCTTCCTTCCTCTCTTTTTATCCTATCCTGTTTTTCAGTTCGCAGCTGTTTTGGTTTTTTTTTTTTTTTTTTTTTCATGCAAAAAAAAGATTTAAACAGAGACCATGCGCTTTGGCCTGGAACGTACATCTAAGTGTTGTTTAAAGGATGTCCGACTTCACATCTCATAAGAATCTTATATGTATATTTATATATATGTATATATCGATTATTTTTAAGCCTTTAGCATAATTAAATACAAATTTTATTTTAAACATAAAAGCTTTAAAATATTTTTAAAAACTTTTACAGGGAGAAATTTAAAGCTTTTTCTAAATTCATAAATATTTTTACACAACAATTCTTGTTAAAACAAGATAAAAACAAGATAAATTCGCCAAAAACCGATAATGTAATAATCAGAAAAAAAAAACAGATAAAAACACTTTTTAAACAACAAAAAAAAAAGATTCATTTTTTAATAAGTCTTCTTTGGTTTTTAATAATTATTATATATAAGTTTATTTAAATAATAAAACCTATTTAAGGAGGTTGGTCAGTTGTATCAAAATAGTCAGAATCATACACAATTTTTGCCAAACATTATTAACAGAATAATGCTGAATAGAATGTTTAAATTTCAAGTGGTTTGACACTTAGTGTCTGAGAAATTTAATTTTAAAGATAAGATCTATACATGGACCTAACACAAAAAAAATTATCTCACCTAACCTAAGCATAGACATCTTCTCCCTTCTTACCACTCCCGCAAAGTGACTGATCTCTCCTTAAATAATAATTTTAATTTTAATGTAAAGTTTAATTGTATAGCTTAAAATATAAATAATGAAACTCGACAATGTGGTTGCACAACGTTTGAAACGTGTCGTCCAAAATTGCGACTAGAGATCCAACATTTTTGATATTACTTTATTTATAATAAATTTAATTTTATATCAGTTTAATATCTTTATTAAAAAAACTTATATACTTATATATACTTATATACTTGCTGTTGTGTTATAGATATGCCAAGTTTTGTTGGCCAAAAGGCGAAATATAATTATTACCGTATTGTCTGCAGCACAAGTTAGTCGAGAATAATTTTGATACCGATACTGCAGCGGAATAGACTGATGGAATATTTTTTTTTTTTTTTTTCGGCAGCATATTCATCGCAAGCATAAATTTTCCTTATTGTGCAAAATGTTTCTAGACTTATTTTTTTATGCATACATACTGTTTTGCATTCATCGATTGTTACTCGTAACAATTTGATTTATTATTAATCAGATACATTAATTGTAAGTTTTTCGCATTTAACAGCAATATTTCGATGCAATGTCAAAGCGGAAAGTCGAACATCCTCTCTCAACACAAAGAGACATTAAATTCGAGACACTGGGAATAAGACGGATAGAAAGCGCGCGAGCGTAAAGATGTCATTTAACAAGTATATCCTTAATATTCGAGACGGGCGTTATAAGATACCCATCGCATTTCTTTTCCAAAAAATCGCATATCGCATATGCAAATAGAGCCAAATGCGGCACAGTTGTGATACTACTAAACTTACTACCATAAATTTTTCTCATTTTTTTTTATTCTCTATTTTTATTCTATTCACGTTTATAGCTCGTAAGGGGACACACGACCTTACCAATACAATGCTAAAAGTTTACAAGTATACAGGTCATGTTATTACAGTTAATAATTTCATTTATTATCGTTACAATCATTACCAACTTTACGTCTATTACCTTATTACTTCACACTAAAATATGATAAAAGTAGATCGATCGATTCTCTCATCGTACCATGTGCGAGATATTTATTTTAAAGCATCTCAACGACTGTAGGAATTTTCCATTCCACTAAAATCGAAATAACCTTTCGGTCATTCTCGAGCGAAGTAAACGGTAGCGTTGATGTTCCCTTCGCGTTCAAAAAAATTAAAAATATTCAACTTTATATTATTTTCCTTTTTAGCAGCTCTCAAATAACGATCTAGTAGTATCTGAGAATCATTAATCTCTCGATCATATGTTTCGAGATTTGATGATCAAAATAATTAATAATTACATGTTTTTTATAGAACTTTATTTAATTATTTCATCTTCTAGCTAATTTGTCCAATTCACTAATGCACTCGTGGTCTTTATCAAAAATCACTAATCACTCTCCCGATATACTCACTTCTTCTTAGTACTGTGTGTATTTACGGATTCTTTGTGTATGTGTGTATATGTGTGTGTGTGTGTGTGTGTGTGGGTATAAAAGAATAATGTATGATAGATGTGTACCTGTATGTGTGTTTTATCCCGCTAATCGACTAATCCATCCTTTTCTCCTTGCTCTTTCCTCTTTCTTTCGTAACATTGAAATATCTTTCGCTCACTGTGCAAATCTTAACATAAATATATATTTTAGAATTTTCCTTATATGAAACTCACTTTTGTTTAAATCCCTACATTGTGTTTTCGCATTACTATATCTGTTTAAGACAATGATTACCTTGCTCTATCAGACTCACAGGAGAAAATCACTTTGTAATTATAATTTAATACCTTAACTGCTTCTATATAAACGTAATTTAGAATATCTTGTGTGTGTATGTGTAACACATTTATTTCTTATATTAATTCCGTTTGAAATCATTATTTTTACTGCCTTATACCGCGCCCAACACGCACGGGCGATTATCACACTACCTGAGTACAATATACCGGCGACCTCTTCTTTATTATCTGATCATATCATCTTACAAATGTGACTAAAAAAAAAAGATATTAATAAAAGTTTGATCTATCGAAATTTCAGACGGAGAATCATATGTCGAGTTTTGTTTTTTTTTTTTTTTTTTTTTTTTTTTTTATTCTCTACAAAAAAGCGACATCAAATTGTTTGCCGATTAATTGCTCGAAATAATTTGACAAAATTTTAGATTTGATAATCTTGTTGCTAAGAATGTTATTTTTTTTTCTCAATTAGAACTTTTATTATCACGGTTAATTTCTCTGGTAGTAAGTTCATCTTCCTGTCTGTCGGTCTCACTGTTCAAAAGGTGCGATTGTGTCCGAGATTGTGATACAAATACTATAAATAATAAAGAAGAGGAACTGCGCGATGTTCAAAGGTCAATAATCGCTTGATAAAAATGCAATAGCCAATGATTACATATCATTATATGATACCAACTAATTGTAAGACATATACTAATAGTTAAAAACGGCAGGAGAAACTCATGTGTATCAATAAAAAGTGTTTTTTTCATAATAGATTACGATACGAATAATAAGAGTTAAGTGTAATATTTAATTATACGACCAGTCTTTAGTGTGCGGGACGCTAAAATATACGCTTAACGTTAAAACAGACAATTCGCGACGTCCCCGGGAATTATATTTATATATTTAAGGACATTTATTTAAATATCGAAATACTTAACGTGTCTTGCAAAAACTTAACCCGCATACTATGCATTTAGTGATAGAATAAACAAGATCAATCCACGCATTACCTAATTAAGTTAATAGAAAAAAAAACAACGACTTAACTTAGTGGCTGTAATATTCATAATTTATTAATTTATTTCCTTTTTATATTTTGCTATTAATCGTACGTGTAAAAAAAATGAATCAACACGAAATGCATGAAAAACGCAGAGAGGCAGACATACATATTTGTTTATGAAAAGTAAATGTAAACTTTTTTATTTCCGCGACTTGCAAAACGAGATGTTAACGTAAAAGACAAGAACTATAAATATGTTTCTTAAAATCGGCGATGCACTCACATCAGCTTATAAGTTATAATAAATTGTATCAAAAACTAGTATAGATAATTGATTTTCGTGTACACATATCAAAAACGTAAAAAAGTAAACAATTTGATGAATTTTATAATCTATCTACTCTTTTTCTAAGAGAGCATATAAAATAATCTAGCTTCCAATTTTTAATGAAAACTTTAACAGAAAATATGACAATATTTCAATATTTGACATATTCTTTCCTTGTTTCTCAAAGTCATTATTAGTATACAGGATAACAGTCTCCAGCGGATACGTTGATTTTCTTTGCAGATACATTTAACGTTAAAAAAAAGAAAAAAAAAATGAGAGATGCCTCAGTCTATTTAAACAGAGATAACAAACTGTGGAAAGCATCGCGTAAAAGATTTTTTAATACTGAACCTCTTTACGAGATACTTGGCGAGATACTTGGCAAATAACGTAAAGTGTAAGTGCCTGCTTAAAAGACAAAAAAAAATAAATAAATAAATATATACGATTCGATAAGAATAGATGAACATAAGATAAGGAGGAAAAAAAGAACTCGCACAAAAACAATAATAAAGAAAGAGAACAACAACAACCCTGAGAGCAAGCCGTACAGTTCGCGTAACCGCGAATGAGGCATACAGTAACAACGGCTAGAATCAAAGTATATCTTTTCTATATATGCTACCTATTACATTAATTAGATGCGTCATCTTCGTATTTAAAAATACTAATAATATTGCGTTAAATATAAATATATTATCTGTTGTACAATTAGAGTAATCGTCAATATTATTCGAATAGAATCTTGCCCTTTCTAGTTTAAAGACGACTTTTTTTGCATTCTCTTAATTTCCGATTCGTAAAAAAATCCAAACATAATCATGATACGAGTTTTTTCACCGTGCATGCCTTTCTGATCAAGCGAACAATCAAATATCTTGAGGTACCCACTATCGCAGTCGATGTGCTATTCGCGTTTGACGATAAATTGAATAACAAGAGTCTTGTCTTTATTGCTAAGTAGAGTTAAATTTAATTTTCTAATGAGAGTGTAATGCGTCTTGTGCAATATTTGGAATATCTTTCTTATTTTCCGAAACTTTTTTTTTACTACGTTTTACTTAAAACAAAATTTGCAAATTTCCCCTCGCTCTAAGCATCTTGCCTTTGTTTTTTTTTTTTTTTTTTTTTTTATATATATGTCTTCCATTAAATTCCACTGCGCATTTTTCAAAACTGTATTATCGTAATAGTCTAAAATGTATGTATATACACAGTCCTGCCAAAGGCAACCATTAAATCTTTATAGTTCTTTCCCTTCCCCGTCCTTGCGCGCTCTAGTAGATATTTAAATTTATTTTATCCGTCTGAGAGACTCGTTAATATTATAAATAAATTAGCTCATTTATATACCAATCCTCAACAAACGCATCGATTATATTTACGTGCTCTGTACAAATTAAATGTAATAATCGCGTTTTTTTAATACCTCGCGTACACTTAAAGACTTTAAAATTCACACTTTAACTTCAGTTCTATACGTTAGCGATCGATGTTCAGTTTTGCAATCACTAGCACACGCTTCCTGCTTTAACTTCAGTCATTAAAAATCGAGATAATAGTAAGAAATACATATATTAGTAGTAATAATATAATTAATATACTATTTCTTAATTTGCATCGTTATTTATTGGTATTACTTTATGAAATAAGTTGCAAAAAACAGTTATAGACATAAAACACGTCGTATTATTTTGCCGCTCTCTTTCAAGTTTGATTAAACGTGTTATTTATCTCGGACAATCAAATGTTTCGTCATTTTTCAATTATGTATTTTTTTATCAATTTTCTTATTGTTTCGATAATATACTATTAATATTATAATATTATATATTAATATTAATATTATATATTAATAGTAATATTATATATTAATATTATATATTAATATTAATATTATATATTAATATTAATATTATATATTAATATTAATATTATATATTAATATTAATATTATATATTAATATTATATATTAATATTAATATTATATATTAATATTAATATTATATATTAATATTAATATTATATATTAATATTAATATTATATATTAATATTAATTAATGTATAATTTACTTAAAAGTTTTTTTGGTTCTGAATAATCATAATCTTTTTTTTAAATTGCGAATTCTCTCTCTACAGTATAATCAAATAAAAATTTAAGTAAATAATTTGTAAGAAATAGAGCGAAAAATAATAGTAATGTCTTTTATATCTACGGCTATTTATATATATATATAATCAGAATAAATTTGGACAGTATGTCGTAATTGTAATGCATTTCTATGTGACTTGAAATAAAAAATAGTTTTACGTGCTGTCGAAAAGTTAATTAATTTATTTTTTTTATCCGCGTAGAAGTGTTGTACGTGTGAATAAGTGTTTTTTAAGTGTATATGTTATCTGTATGTGTTTCCTCTGTCTTATTATAATAATTAATGTGTAAAATTGGTTGTTTGATTGAGCTCTCTAATCGCATTTTAGTTTTATTATGTGTTTAATTAAATGTGTTATTGCGTTGATCCCAGAAGTTTACACGAGTCGCGTTTGTTAACGTTTCGCTCGTCTTTTCTCATCATCCGATTTACAACACTGGTTTTCCCTCCGCGATATATTTTTCGCAGATGAAAAACAAGTTACATTATACATGATTTCTAATCAAATGCAAATTGACTTTATATTTGAACTCGATATATCAATTGATATACCGATAATATAAAAAATATCATAATAAACAAAATTAGCTTATACTACAGCTTTGAATGTATAATATTCAATACTATTGTCAGAATATATATATATATATATATATATATATATATATATATATATATATATATATATATATATTATATATACCAAATAAAGTAAAATGTGACGTATGAATGGGAGACGTACAATAAAAGATACGAAAAAGAAAAAGAAAAATAACAGTCGATCGTCTTGCGCTTAATAATAAAATCTTACATTGTTGTATTTATATTGATGAACAAGAAAAAGCACATGGACAATGATAAATTACATTATATGAGATCAGATTTGCGATACTTAACGAAATTGCGATTCTCTGTAACTGTAATCTATTAATTATATAGTTTTATATGTAATAAAGGGTCTTTGTAATTATTTAATAAAAAGTCTAGTTACTTGGTGAATTATATATTAATAATATATTAGCGTAATACTCGCCATCATCGACAAAATAAGACACAACGCGACCCGTTCGGTAATTAAACATGAGCATTTCGAGAGCACTCTTCCGAAATATTCCTCGTTTAGATCTATGGTAAATCCTACAGAGTAAATATAATTAAGTCATATAT
Source organism: Anoplolepis gracilipes (assembly GCF_047496725.1). Classification (NCBI taxonomy): domain Eukaryota; kingdom Metazoa; phylum Arthropoda; class Insecta; order Hymenoptera; family Formicidae; genus Anoplolepis; species Anoplolepis gracilipes. The sequence goes on along the minus strand of NC_132970.1, from coordinate 21,296,078 downwards.
TTAATCAGGTAAACTTTTCAGGTCAATGTCCCCTACCGAGATATAGCCACACGATTACAATATACCCCTCCCTCCACCTTATCCATCAATGATCTTGTTCTAATCATCTAAAATTTAAACACTTATAAGCACATCATCGTACAATATTTCGTAATTATCGTCGACAATAATAATAGTGTAATAGTAATAGTGCAGTTGTAGTACTTGTAATAGTAGCAATAGCAATAGTGATAAGAGTATAATAATATTTGTATATATAGTAGTAATAATATATAATTAATTATATATAATAGTAACAATAATAATCGTAGCCTTAAACGTGCCTAATAATAGCTATTATAAATCGGAGGTAAAATATAAACCAGTTTTTACGTGCTTTATGGTATGGCCGAACAGAAGCCAGTCCGACGACCACACTAAGTTCTTATAATACAATTTGTAAAAATATTTGTGATTGTTTGTTTTTTTTTTTTTCTTATTATCCCTTCCCTTTCGCACATTGATATTATTTCCAAATTATTTGGAAGAGTAGGAAAGCAGTCGCTAAACTAATTTAAGGAATTAGTCATAAACAAGAAAGAGTAGAAAAAAAGGAACTGAGAAAGAAATACGTATTTTTAAGATACTACTAGTGATATGACATAAAAGTAAAAAAGGACGCCCGCAAAAACCGCATCCTGCTGAGAGAATGTCAAGATTTATATAGATTATACAAACACCATATTAAAATGATCTAGATATTTTACACTATTTTCTACAGTCGTAGGTCAGCCTGTGATCATCTTACTTAATTATCTGATTAATTATTCTCGTTATTATTTTTTTTTCTTCAATTATATATCCGATATAACAACTATTTTTTAATAAATACAAGATCGTGGAGGGACGAGTGTCTCGAATGTGCAAGTCATCGCGCTGACTTTCCATCAGAGACTATAGTTTAAATATTTCTTTCGTTTATTCTTATCGTTTGTGTTACCGAAGTGCTTGCTAACGATCAGGAGGTGAACAAGCATCGAAATTTATGCCTGTCCTGAGAAGAAATAGTCTCCAACTTAGATCTTATTCACCTCCATAATAAATGCCATTATATCGATTAAATGATTAGCATTCCTGACTCTTTACGCTCGCTTTTTTTTTATTTTATTCACTTATTTTTCTCTTCTATAGAGAGTTTGCTGATATTAGACGTATTATTACAATATACTTCTATATCGCGCTTTCTTCCTTCTATCCTAGTGTCATACAAACTTCGCTTGCATCATGGGTGTCTATTCTAATTCTGTCGAGGTGCTCGTTCTACTTTATTTAATGTAACTTTAAGAGAATTTCTTTTTTTTTTATTCGATAAGATCATGGGCCGTTCTCGCGAGCGATCAATAAAAAAAATCAATATCTGGAAAGAGAACTCCTAAACATCCCTTCTATTCCTTGACGCTTCCGTTTTCCAAGTTTGCAGTTTGATATTTTCAAAAAAGATATTTATAAATACGACCGCTCGCGAACGACATACTGGCTTGAACAAGAGACATTCTTTAGGTATTCTATCGTCAATTACGCCTGCGAATTTTAGCAACTTTTTCAGCAAGAACTTTACCATTCTAATCGTAATTCTAATTTACAGTTTCTACAAAAATATGTTATGTAGCGCATAATTCCTTAAACAAGATACTTTTTCTAAATAATGACATTCCTAACGCATATATAGTAAGTAGATAAGTGACGTAAAACGACAAAGAATGTCTCACATCATAGCGCAGATTTCACGATCAAATACATTTGCGGTTTTCTTGAATATGAAGTAAGAAATAACCCACGAGCAAGGCCAAGCCATTCAGCGCATTTCTCCACCATAAGTCAATTAAAATGGTCATGAGGTGGGCCACTCTTTAAAATCAAAGCCTTGCTGACCGGGTTTAGGAGCGCTGGCGGCATACCCACCTTGGTTGCTTTCTCCTCCTTGATACGAACGTTGAGGATAAGTGGTGTCCGCGTAATTACTATACGCGGAGTACCCAGTGTAATCTGGAGTCTTAGCCGAACTGCTGCTGGATCCAGGCGCACCTGACCCGGTGTTCTGCCGTGAGTACATGTCACCTGGAACATTCGTTCGTAACATTAAATCATCACATTCATCTAATCAAAAGCTTAAAAAAAGAGAGGACTAATTTCTTAACGACTAAAAAAAAGATATAAAAAAAATAAGGTAAATTAAAACGTAATTGTGCTTAAGAAAATACTGCAGTTAATTATTTCCAATCTGTAATTTACAATACATATTCTTTTTTGTACTATTATTTAAAAATTATTATCTTGAAAAATCAAAGAATCTAATATTAAAAAGAATAGTTAATATAAAATTTAAAAAAAAATAAAAATAAATATATATATATATATATATCTTTTTGTTTTCTATGTGTAATATTTACCTTATTTTCCTATATCTATCAATATTACAATTAAAAGATACAGAAATAACAAAATATCTTTACTATTCAATTATATCAATATTCTTGATATTTTTTTGTTTGAAACAATACAATAGCAATCATCTATTTAAAGATGTCCGTCTTTATAATTAAATGCAATTTTTAGAAAATTTAATAATAATAAAAAAATAATAAAATTATTATTAGCCTGAATTCACACCTTGACGGAAAAGCAAAAAGCAGAAAAACAGAAGTCAATCAGAACTCGTATTGGAAATAAGCAATACAACGAAAAACTTTTCCTTATTTCCAATACAAATTCTGATTGGCTTCTGCTTTTCTGCCAAGATGTGAATTCAGCCTTAAACAATATGAACACTACTTATATCAACATATCCTTGTAAATATCGAAAACAGTAAAATTTTATTTTGTGAATTTTGTTACTTTGTGTGTAAAAAGAGTATCTCACCCAGTATATGAAAATTTTATAAACATATATATACAACATTTAACTTTGCTATTCTTAATATCAAAATAATAAAATCGATATTCATATATTGGTTTATACATATTTGACTAATTAATCTCATTTCCTCCAAATATTGATTTTTATATAGAAATTTGGAATTATAATGATAATGATAAAGTATAATTATAACACAATATCAAAGATTTTTCAAATACACAATTGGTAAAATATATAAATTTTACTAAAGTTTACAATTTTTAAACCAATCAATAAGCAATGTATGCTTCAGACATAATCACATGCATTTTATATCAGATAATAAAATCATCTAATATAATAGTAAATGGTGCAGACAAACTATTTTAATATTTTTAACATCTAAGTTTCTCGAACTATTATACATTTATTCATACAATTTTCATTTTCAGTGATTGTAAAAAAAATTATCTTAAATAACAAGTAAATAACAAGTAAAAAAAACATTCACAAATACACAAAGTAACTCATTTTTCCACAACAATAAATTTAGATTAAAGTTTCAGTTCATATATGTTTTATATATGATATAATGACACACACATATTGTGTGTTAACAATAAAAAGCACTAAGGTGAGACAAACATGTATTACACACAAGCGAAGATATTAACAGTATACTGATATTCAGGATCTCAAAGACGAATTGATGTCGGTTATAACCTTTATTTTCTTTAATTAATATAATTAATAAAATTCATTTTTATCGCTTGACGCAATTAAGTCGTCGTGATTAATATTTTTAACAATGGATCATATTTGTTATTCCATAATGGAGAAGACATTAATTCGTCATTAATTAGGTAGGACAACGGTAAAGAAAATAAAAGGTCGGAGAACATGTGAATACTATCCTACATGGCAAATAATCATAAAATATTAATTCTTTTTATAATTTTAATATATTTTTAATATTTATAAAATATAATGATTATTATGTTTTATAACATGCTCGGATTTTGGAATTCTTTCGTCTCTTCGGATTTTGAAAATTCTATTCTAAATCTGTTGTATCTAATACAGAATGCTAATACTTCAATTATAAATGTAATTATATAAATATATATCCAATAAATATGTACTAGCAGGGTACATGCTTTTCGATTATCTACATGTAAAAAATTAAGCGTAAAAAAATAATAACAATAAAAAATTTTGCAAAGATGGAGTATCGGGATATAAAGGATTCTTGGATTAAAAAAAAAAAAAAAGATAATCTTAATTTATCGTTACAGCTCAGAAAAATTATCGTCTCATGCTCGAAGGATAATATATAATATCGTCCAATGAATTAAAACATGAGATAATAAAGCAGATACGGAGATAATAGCGGCAAGCGGCAGTGCGTCAAGCATATATAATAAGCGTTGCTTTCGATTTTAAGGATTGAAAAATATGCAACGAACGTATCCCATTATTCCTACAATTCAACTTCGAGCAGAAGCTAATATCTATGCACCGTTTTCCACTTTGATATCTCCCAGAATATCAAATTACGTCTCACGTAAGATACGGTGACTTATAGCCCTATATATTATTTCATATTATAAATGTGTAATACAATAATACAAGTATCTTATTCTACTTCCTTTTCAATCTTCACAGTAACAGATATCACATTATAGGTCAAATGTATCTAATTTTTTGAATATTTATAAAGAAATCAATTAAGCACAATATACTAACGTCATTTTTGTCACAATATCATAAAGTTATTATACATGAAATGTAATTTATGCACAGAATTAATATATATTTTTCAACCTTTCTTTTAATGTAGTTACATTATCAAAAGTCATCGTTCGCAAGATCTTTTATGCAAAAATATTAATAAATGTAATGTTATCAAATCAATTCATTTGATTCTTCCATATTAAAAATATTATTAAATTAATTCAAATTACAATTGTTAAATTTATTAATATTATAATATTTATGAAAATCGTTCACACAGTTAGCAAAATTCAGCTGCGACATTTGAAGAACTATTACATCAGGAACAAGCAAATAATGATAAACTAACTGCCATTGGAAGCGCATTAATTTTTCCGAAGGCACTAGACATATAAAATTAGGTTGATGTAAAAAAAAAAAAAAAAAAAAAAAAAAACAAAAAAGATTACATTGCTTTAGCTAGGTTCAAAATTAGGTCAAACTGGAACTATTTTGCGATGCCAGAGGGTGGAAAGAGGAGAGTTTGTTTGACTGAGCTTGAAGACTCACCCTGCGGGCCAGAGGGGTTCGAGTTGGAGTTGGGCTGCGAGGAGTTGGGCTGAGGGGGCTGGGGTGGGGGCTGGGTCCCAGGAGGGGGCCCATTCTGTGGCATGTTCCAGGAGCTCCAGGAGCCCCCGGGCCCGCCCCCCGCAGCCCCGCCAGTACCCGCCGTGGGCCCGTAGCCCCCTGAAGCGGCCGCCGCCGGCCCACCTGCGATCATCAACCACACAAAATACGTGTCACCGACCGCATGTCATACCTCAAATCACTTTTCTTATAGCGCTCTTTTTATTTATATTATTATTATCTTTATTTCTAACTGTTAAAAGTGTCTTAAAATGTGTCTCTATTTTTTTAACGTTGCATAAGAATGTCTCTTGCACGATTTCAACGTTCATGCTTGGTTCTCTTAATATTGTATAAAAAAAGAAGAAGAAGAAGAAGAAAGCGATAGATAGACGATAATTGTATATAAAAGTTGCTTTTGCAAAAAATGCTGCTGTGTTCAATTATAATATCAATTATAACAGCATATATATGTGTGAGTGTGTCTGTGTAGCTTCTTTATTTTATACATGGGTATAATATTTTATTTTTATAAAATTATTTATTATAAAATATAAGCAACATGTTATCATACCCAATGTTAGCATTCGCTATCTAAGCATATCATTTTAACACAGCAATTTGTGTGCTTTGAGATAATTTATAATGTTATAGATAAGTAGAGTGAAAACTGTAAGTACCATTTTAGTGAGAAAAGCAGAATAAAAATCTGGGATAGTAAACTTCAATACAAAGAAAAAGGATTAAACTTGAAGAGAATCAAGCATAAACATAGATAAGATTATGAGGTCCAATATTTCGAATATGTATATGAAATATGTAGTTATGTCAATCCAAACTAAATGATAAAATTTTATTCAAATATTTAAGGTACTTAATGAAGGATGTATAATAATTATAATTACATACATATTTTTTAGTTATTATAAATGCATATATATGTAATTAAAAACATAATATTATATTTTATCAAATCTCAAAGAGTTTTAATATATATATATAGATATATATATATATATATATGTGTGTGTGTGTGTGTGTGTGTGTTTATATATGTATGTATGTATATATGTGTATATACATACAGAGTTTTTCAACACATCAGGTATTTTTTAATAGCAGATTCTCTGACCAATTTAGTAACAAGTTGTTTATTAAATGTCAAGATATCAATAGTTTTCAAATTAAAATTATAATTGGAAGTGATTGAAAGAAACAAACTATATTTATAAAAGAAAAATTTGTAATTAATAAAATTATATTCTAGAATTAATTTCAAATAAAACTTGTTAATAGAATATATATAATTATATTAAAAATAAAATTATATAATATGTAATATTATATAATAGTTGATTTTAATAAAATTTTAACTTGAGATTTATAAAAATATATATGTAATAAGATAATAAAAAAAATTGAAAGTTTGCAAAAAATAATTACATTGTTCGATATTTTCACTAAAGAAAAATCTACTCCACATTGATCAGAGAGTTTATCAAAAAAACATCCAAGGGTTTTGAAACATTATATGTATATAACTTGCTGTTTTAAATTAAATAGTTACAATCTATACTTGTTATGTAATAATATTAAGTAAAACGCATATAAGTCTGGACTGACATAATTAACTTTTTTTTGTGTTAAAATTGACCTATTGTATTTTCATTCGAAATTAACCTCCAGGGGGCATTGTGCAAATTGATCATGTTATATATGCGATTTGTAGATTTCTCATGTTCTTATCTTTTTCTTTCTTCTTCTAACCTCTCCAAGCAGGATGGAGGTGGAAAGGAGTGGAGCAGGATTAAAGTTATATTTAGCTAAGACCTTATCACTACTATTCCTGAGCATGATATAAACGAAGTTGATACTTGAGATCAATAATTTTGAAAGAATCGAATTAAGTTTAAAATTTTCCAACAGCGCTTTATAATTACATATATATATATATATATATATATATATCGTCATTGTATTTTTCGAACGCAAAGTTGATATCAACCTCGTTCACTGTCTCATGTACCCTGTATAAATGATAAGATACAGCGATAATTTTTCCAATATTTCATAATAATGCTAATTTCTCTTAATATCTTCTAATATTTCTTAATATGATTTTTTGTATCATAAGATAATATTTATAATTTTTATTTTTTTTTCATAAAATGTTAAAAATTTTATAAGTTTAATATATAAAGAGTTCGAAGACCTTTCGATTTTGATTTGTTAATTGATACAAATAAAAAATTATTGTATATTAAACATGATCAATAATTTTAATTTTATAAAAATCTCTTTGGTTATTTTTTGCTAATTAAATATCAATGTTAATATTTTTACGTCAACAGGATTGAAAGAATATAGAGAGAATAGAGAGAAACAAACTTTCTTTGTAAATATGTATATTATCAAATTTTGTACCTCGGCCAACAAATATTATTAATATAGGATCCAGCAGAAAAACTCTTTTGACGTTTTTAAAACGACTGTAGTTTAATTGACAGTGATCGGAGGATCACGTGCTCGATTGCGTTGAACAGCACACACAACGTCACTTTGGAGCAATAGAACGCACAATATCATACTTTTTGTAATCAAAACATTTTTTTTAATGGCTCAATTATTCGAACATAGCGACTGCTCATACAACAAGAGCTTCAATAAAAGTTATTAAAGAAATGTTTTTCCAGTCATGTCATTTCTTAACGCTATTTGCCATGGTCTGCTTGATCGGGTGCCTAACTTTTCTGTTTTTGATTATTTTCTTGGAGGAGCAAGATGGCTCCATGGTAGAATGTCAAACTTGTCGTGTGCAGGATCTCAGTATCGAATCCGCCCATGTCTTCACATATTAATAGTGCTTAATAAGCACTTTAGGCATATGTTTAAAAAGAAAAATGTTTAAAAAGCAATTGATTAAAAAAGCAAAAACAGTGTAGAAAAAGTGTAATAAGAAGCATTATTATATATATGGGGGATAAATGTTGAAAATAAGGATCTTCATAAAATGTTGAAAATAAAGATCTATCAGTCCTTTTTTTAAAAAAGATTATTTGAGAGGATTATTATTTCCTTCTATTGGAGGATTGTTTGCGATTATTTCCTTTACTCTAAAAGAAAAGCATTCATCAATAAACTACCCACATCAAATAAAAACTGTTATTTTATGGTGTTCCAAAATGGCGTCGTATGTACTGTTCAACGCCATCGAGCACGTGATCCTCTGACTACTGTCGGCCATATTATAGTTATTTTAAAAAGGTCTGGTTTCTTTGCTGAACCTTGTATTATTATTATTATCAGAAAAATATTGAATTATTTTAGAATATTAAATTACTTTTCAATGATCTCATACGATCAATCAAATTAAGAAAGATCTTGATCAATCTTAAGTGATTAACAGTTTAGTAATTATTTCGGAAATTACCGTAACTTCCATAGCCTTGGGTAGCTGCAGCAGGCTGAACATTATAGCTGCTACCCCACTGATGCGGCGGCGGCGGTGGGATTTGTTGTTGTTGAGGTGGTCCCGGTGGTGCACCCCAGCCTTGAGCATTGTACTGGGTACTATATCCGGCATATCCACCGGTTTGGGGACTAGTGCCCCAACCCTGATATTGTTGCATCATATTCCCAGGCGGACCCATCGGTCCTCCCATCATAGGTCCTCCCATTTGCCCATTCGGGCCACCCATAGGCCCCATATTCCCGGCCATTCCCATCGGCGGGCCACCTTGTTGAGGTGGACCCCACTGACCCTGATGACTATCATTCATCTTGCTGGAAGAGTCTCGTGGTTCTGCACGTTTAATTTCAACCTGAAAAACACAGATATCATGCAAATGTATTGTTAAATTATTTTTTTATTAAAAATGATGAGAAAAATTCTAAATTTGTATTAAAACTAAAATTTTGAAATAAAGTTTAGTAATATATGTATACGCGCATTATACCATTTACAAACATCTTTATTAATTGTATATGTTTTAGATTAATAAATTACTTTATATTAATAAATATAATATTCTGCACATTATAATGCTCATATAATATTCGCTTTCTTAAATAAAAATAAGATTTAATTCTAATTATAAAATAGAAAGTCATTAATTAAATGGTATACTTATATCATAAACTAACATGTTTTAATAATAATATACTTATATAGTAACATATTAAGAGCAGTTCACACTTAATACTATTCAAATTACAAAAGTAGTATCTCCCTATCAATTCAATATATAGAGTTTATATATATGCTAATACTTGAATTAATCTTAATAATTATTGAATAAATAATTTATGTGACTAAAATTCCTATGTAATATTTCTAATTGCAAGGGAACAATACATATTAACAATGTACATATATATGTACCCATTTTCTATTTGCCACACAAGATCATATGTCATGATAATAATACATGATCTTATGCAGCATCATAGTTACATGACGATGGTGTATGTGTTATACCTGTTTTCCATTTAGGTTGACAAAATGCTCCGCAACGCATCTGTCCACTGCTTCTTCATCCTCAAAGCTGAGAAAGCCGAATCCTGTCGTCCAAACGTGAGAAAGTATAATCAAAAAAATGCTCGCCAGAACAATGCGAGAAAGCAATTTTTACAATACAATATGTGTAAAATATATGCAATCACAAACCCAAACAGATATTTATATTGTGTTCAGTCTTATAATACTTATTAGATAATTAATTTTATTATTTATATTATAAAATTAATAAAATAATCGCTTTTTATATTGCGCAATATAAATCTTTTTACAATTCATTGAGTGTATGATTGTCTATTGTATTATATATCAATACAGTACAGTACAGTACAGTACACTACAGTACAAATCAAAATTTTGTTCTCAAATATTTATTTTAAAATTTTATTAATTTATAAAATTTAGAATGCTAGAAATATATATTAATGTATATATTAATAATATATATTAATTTATATATTTAATGCATGTATTTCTACAAAAGAAAAAAGATTAACTATTAAAAACAGACAAGAGATTAAGAAAGAAAAATTTTAGTGCTGTACGACTATTGGCTGAGCCTGTTGTCTCGCCTCTCAACAAAATTATATTTCACAATAAGATCAAAATAATGTTGTGACTTTTTTTATTATTAATAAATTCAATTAGACTTCTTGAATGATACAAACATTTAAAACAATGCGAAAAGTTATATATTATTTTACAGATTATGAAAATCCATAATAACATATTTTGTGATGTATTCATAATCTAGTTCAAAATTTGTATTCGTCTCTATTTTTTATTATAAAATAAAAATTAATTCTTTATTTTTTCTAATCTTTGTTAATTAGTATGAATAATTACGCAACTGAGATAATTGTAATTCTTAATCTATAATCTTTAATTCTTAATCTATAATCGTTATAATATATCTTAAATAGATGAAATTACATTATTCGAAAATTTTGATAAATAGCCGCAAATAATGATAATTTTGATAAAAAAAAAAAAAAAAAAAAGATTTAAGCTTAAATACAATTATTTTGTGTGCATTAGATTTATAACCGATGCTTATGTGTATTAAAATTCTGATACTATAATAATCGTTTTTAATGCATTCACTGTCAAGAACGACATTTATGTAGAATATAATATGTCATAATATTATATAATGTGCATTATGAAGCAAATAAAATATACATATATATATATATATATATATATATATATATATATATATATATATATAATAATCAAACAATGAATGCATTTGTTGTCACTTCTTTATAAGATTATAAAATTTTAATAGCTTATATTTTCTACAATCTTAATGATGGCTGACTTTAAGAAGCTTAGCAAGAATAAAGTATTTTATTTCAATAGATAAGCAAACACACACAAAGTCAAAATTTCAACTTCTTGAATGCAACCACCATAAACACAGCTATTATGTAGTTGGAAAATATTTAAAAATAATTAATGTTTGTATCTAATCTAACAAAGGAGTAGTCACAACCTTATTTGTAAATATAATAGTGATGCTTAGCCAATAGTTTTCAGCTATAAATATAATTATTTAGTTTTATTTTAAAATACAGTATATTATTACGTTATTTATATTATTATATTATAATATTATATATTATAATTATATATTATAATTATATATTATATATTATAATACATTATTTTTATTATGTTATGTTTATTATCAATATATTATTTTTATTTTTAGGTTATATTTTATAAATTTAATATAAATAATATTACACACAACTCTATAAATAATTATAAATGAAAATATAATTACATTAATAAGTTTCCAAAGTAGAATCACAAATGCATATCTAAAAAATGGGATTGCTTACTAATTACATAGCAGACTTAAGCTATGCGTAACTAACAATAGTGTAATTTGATAGAGCCTTATATGTAATAAAACTTAGCCAAAACGCACTATACATAAACTGTTTTATTTAATTTAATGTAAAGTACTGCAATGTGTAACATAATCCTCGCAAAAGAATAAGATATATTACAAAAGAAAAATTAAAGCTGGATATCATAATTGCGCAATATTAGATAATTTTAAATTTTATTATTTAATCTTATAAAATTAGAGAATAAACTGCTTAAATCATTAAAAATTGTTAATTCTTATTGAGAGATCTTAATATCACTTTTTATTATATCATAATAATAGATATGGTACTGCAGTAAAGTCAGAATTATTGATTAAAAAAACTTGTACTTTCATAAAACTATCTTTAATTAATAAAAAAAAATATTTAATTTCCTTTCATATTCATATTTATTCTGTACATGTGCAAAATAAAATTATTTTAAATTATATTACACATATGTATACCTAATATTTTTTTATTACACATATATAATATAGATTTAGAATGTATGAAATAAATATGGAAAATCTCTTATATATTATTTCTTCTATAAAATGAAAAATTCAAGAATTCTGACTATAATTTTGATAATATCATAGATAAAAACTATGAAAAGAAACTTATTTTAAAGCTGTTTTGATATATTGTTCAATAGTTTTCATAGTTTATTCTTAAATAATACACAATATTGAAAAAAAAAAAAACATAATTTAAAACTTAAATTTAAAGCACATACATTTTATTCTTCTACTCCAAAAAAAAAAAGAAAGAGAGAAAGAATCAAATATATGTAATATTGACAGAAATATTATTTAAATAAGGACATGAAAACTATCAAACATATCAATTAATATATTCTGATAAAAAATTAATTTACACTCACCCCTAGATTTCTTCTTTTCCTGATCATACATTATAACCACTTCCATAACTTTGCCAAACCGTGTAAAGTAGGACCTTAAGTCAGTCTCCGTAACATTACTTGGCAATCCACCAAGAAAAACTTTCGGAAAACCACCACTGCGTTTTGGTTTCTGAAGAGTGCGTGGATTACATGGTTTTGGATCAATCTATAATATGAAAAACATCAACAAAACATGTTTTATCTAATTCTCTTATGTACATATAAAATCATATAAGTCCGTTTTAATCATGTCATTACAATTTTATTAAATGTGCTATATAAGTAATTTATTTTGCAAATCTAGTTTACAGAAAAAAATACATATGTATTTCATAAAAAAGAAATTTAAATACATACCGTACGTCCATCAAGTTGATGAGGACCATTTTGGAGAACCAGAGAAACATTAGCAGGGTCGCTAAATGTTACAAATCCAAAACCCCGACTGCGTCCAGATTCGCTGTTTTTCATAACGACGCAATCTATAACTTCGCCATAACGGCCGAAATAACGTTGGAGATTCTCTTGGGTTGTTTCCCATGACAACCCTCCAACGAACAATTTACTAAAACAAGAAACAATATTTCTTTAATATGGTTAACATATGCATTACATAATTTAAAAAAACATAAAACACACTAGCAATAATAAATAACATATAACATCTGTGAGCGATATATCATTATAAATCTTATAAATTCACTTAAATGCTTATATTGAAGCAAAAATATTTTATCACATTTATCACATTTGAATCATATTTTTCAGTATGTTTATCTTTTTTCATACTTTCAATAAAAAGAAATATTTTTAGAAATAAAAAAATAAAATTTTTAATTTAATTTTTAATTTAAGCTTCTTTAAAAATATTTAATTGTAGAAAAAATATATGGCTTTTATTTTTACATTTCCTCAAACTCGTGCTAAGTCAATTTAACATTCTAATAAAAAATTTTGTAGTATAACAAACACATTAATACAACAATTATATATTATAGCTACTCATCATAATAATTTATATATATATATTTTACAATAATAAATAAATCTATTATATAAATATATATATACATGTGACCAACTTAAAAAAAATATAATTTAATCATAGAAATAATATAATATAATATAATATATATATATATATATATATATATATATATATATACATATACATATACACAGATATGAATACCATAATACCATAATAAAAATTTTAAAATGTATATATAATAAAATAAATTATTTTAAAGAATTTTCTAGTTTTAAGTATTTAATTCTTAAGAAAAGTATTTTTCTAAAAAAAAAGAAAATAATAAAAGTATATGTTACTTATATAAAGCATAGTGAAAGCATCAACAATGCGTATAAATATTAAAATCAAATAATACTTGCATTTTTTTTCTCTGCCTACTATTTAAAAAATTCAATCAAACTCAAAGCAACTCAATTTACTTCAATAGACATCTGCTTATTACTTTATTTACATATGTATTACTTTATTTAATTATAAAGGCACATAAATCTTCCAGAGACGAGTAACAAAGCAAACTATCCAGTCTCTATCGGGAATTAGAGCATAAAAATAGAGAATCGAATAGGCTACGAACGCGAGTGAGACCGCTTTCGCGGTGCTGCCATAAAAGAATGTGCTTATACGATAGGGCAGGTGAAAGGGAGGGGAATCTAGATTTTCACACAATATTTTGGAGGATCGAGCGAAGATTGAACGAAGCAAAATCGGTCGAGGCGAATACGCCGAGTCGACTTTAACCGGCGAATCTCACAAAGTGGAGTCACGCATCATCATTACCATAAAAAAAAAAAAAAAAAAAAAAAAAAAAGAAAGAAAAAGACCAGCGCATCTCTCGACGAGATATGTCTTAGCTTTCAATAACGACGAGGGTATTACAGCTAGCGACGAGTAGAAGACGCGAACAGGAGAACGAAAATAAGAAAGAACGTGCGGAAAAAAATCATCGAGCGATATCACGATGACGCGAAAATGGAGCTCCCGCACAAAAATGATGGCCCCGCGAACACGACACATCGCAGTTTTTCCGATAAACGACCACAATATAATAGGATCACGATATAACATAGGTACTTACCCCTTTTCGTCGTCGTCCATTTCGGTCTTCACTCTCATAATATTTCACTTAAAACTACGAGAATGCTGTCTATTTTAGGGCGCGAGTGGGAATATGGCACGATGCTTTAGCGCGGACGAGGGTAATGGCTCCGTACAACGCGACGTCGAGAACAGAATGTAAACGTAACGAAGCGACGCGCGTCACTTCCGCCGTCGATGCGCCGCTAATCAAATCAGCAACCAATCACTCAGGAGCGTCTCAATCGATGGCTGTTTTGTAAAAAAAAAAATTCTATGTTATATACATATAATTTTGCAAATCGAATTTAATTCTCGCACAGCATAATATTGCATCCCGTCGCGAAAAGAAAATGTAACTTTGCATAAATCAACAAATAAATGTGCATAAAAATCGAAAAAGGGTTATCTTTTACCTTGCTGATGTAAGCACAAATCGCAGAGAATTGTATCTCCCTTACCACGTACGACACTGCGTGGAACAACGTTCATTCGTTACACGCGGACATTTTATCTGACATTTAGACTATATATTCATTGCACACTGGCGAATAATAATTTATAATTTCAAAACCATCTGATGTCTACGCATCGAAAGCACATGTTTTAAAAGGTTACCTGAACACGTCAGTTATTTGGAGTTCAACGATCTGTCGTCACACACTATGCGCCGGGTATGCTGCGTCACAGAGTTCCTGGAAAGAACTTTCTAACAGCTAAATACTTTTTATGTAAATTTCTAAGGTAACCACGATAAAGACTATCGATATCGATGAAAATTAACTACCGATAATATGATTCTCGAAAATACAAGAGGTGACCTAACATCTGGCAATGATGTCTTTTTTTTAACCTAAAGTGGTAAGACTGTAATGGAGGGAAATTTAAATGTGCACCTTCAGACTTGTCTCACGAGACCGATGTCGCCAACTGATTTCACCTCGTGCAGTATATTTATCTCAGTATAGTCTAAACTGATCTATTTACATTAAAATTATTTCACATATGAAATAGTATTCAAAGAAGGTTTTAACCTATTAAATACAATTAAAATACACTGTACATAAATATTAATAAAAGTAAAAAACGATAAAATGTAATAAATATTACACAAGAACATAAACTATATATATTATTCATATTCTTATTTATTTTTTTTTAGTTTTATACAAATCTTGGATTTTTAAAATCAGATTATTTTTATTACATGATATGATGACTATAATATAAGGCAAGTTGGAATAAATATAATAAAACGACTAGCTTTGTAATGACTATATTATTCCATCCTAATATCATAAGTCGTAATCACATATATATTATATAGTCATTGATTTAACCTAGTGTATTGAAAATGTTTTAAAAGACGAATTGCTACAGTACAAGAAATATTTACTAGATATATATATATGTATATATATATATACACAATGAATTTTGCAATTAATTTATTATTTAACCAGATCATTTAATTGTTTAATAATTACATAACACAGTTATATTATATACATATTTATAATATATTATATACTGTTTAAAAATAAGAAATAATATCGGAAAGTACTTTTATGTACTATAAATACTTATTTACTGACAGCTTTTTTGGAAGGAAGAAGTATCTGCGTTAATTTTCTAAATGGTATCTCGACACATAATGTAAGAATTAAAGCAACCAAAAAGGAACAGACTACGTCTGGAATGGAATCCCATATCTAGACGAAAAAAATTTATATAATAATAACAGCTACTTTTGTAAGATTATTTAAATAGATAATATTCGAAAAAAATATGATTAATACGATTGCAATTTTGTAAAAGAATCCTCATATACGTACCACATCAAAAATTGAAAACATTCTAGGGTTTCTTCTTCGTCCGTTGTTATAAATGTGAAATATATCACTTATAAGATAAACTCCATAAGTTAATTTTCCTAATATTTGAACCCAACTAGGCGTCAAAAATTTGTGGTAAAATGCTACAAAAAATGTATATATATTAAAGATATTAGATTGAAAAAAATAATATTTTAATATTAACACTTTGCGTGAAAAGTATGTATATTTACATATTTATACTTACAATTAATATATTAAAAAATATGTTAAATATATTTTTTATTACCTCAGAGAATTAATGAGTTATTATGAAATACTTATAAATATTTAAACTGAGATTATAATTTCTTGATAATATTTCTTATTGTAAATACACTGTAATTAAACATCTCTAGTTCACAAAGTGTGTGTAAATTATTAAACCATTTTATTATATACGTACTTAAACGACTGTCAATGGATAGTACAACTATTATTCCACAAGTGCAAACTGCAAATAATAATTTCTCAAAGAATGCACAAAATCCACCTTCTAAAGGTGACCACTCGAAATATGGCATAAAAAATCTATGCGCCCACAATTGAAATGTGACAGTCAAAGTTAGAGGCAGTATTAAGACCAATACATGCGACAGGAACTATAAAATATAAAATGCGATTAATTGGCATGTGTTGTTTGTTTGATATGTATTGTAAACGTCATACAAAATAATATAGATCATACCGTCGATATTTGTCTTTTTATTCCTCTATGATCGTGAAGTATTGCACCCGCAGTTATACCAACAAGATATGCAATAAAACGTATATATGTGTGTATATAATTTGTCGCAAAGTCCGGTGTTTCGCTAAAGTGTTGCAAGCTAGAAAAATTATTATGATTTAGTAAAATATACGTTGTATCTAATGACAAATATATATATGTGTGTGTGTGTGTGTGTGTACATAATAGAAAATATTATTTTTATAGAATATTATAAAATATTATTTTTATATTTTTATATCGTATATATTATGTATTGTATACACATATATACATATATGTGTATATATATATATATATATATGTATATATGTGTATACAATACATAATATATACGATATAAAAATATAAAAATAATATTTTATAATATTCTATATATATATATATATATATATATATTTATTTATTTATTTATTTATTTATGCCATCATAAAAAATATATACGATATTTTACGAAACGTGTTATACCATGTAAAATGTAAATAATAGATGCATAACTCACCGCAGCGTAAATAGAAAAACAGGCGGTACATTATATAAATATGTTAAGAAGAATGGTATAGCACAACTGATGATTGTTAACGCTCCGAGAAAAGAATATCCAATTTTACGGGGCATACACCAAAATGCGTAAATTACAAATTGGCTAAGAATAAATAATTGGAAATCGACAGATAAATACCACGTTTGAAACATACACTAAAATAAAAGATAGATATATAATATATTCACGATTCTTTTACCTGTATATCGATCGATATAAACAATTTTACCATTTCTGTTGATTTTACATAATTATTAATATACAATAGATTTGTCCACCAATTAGTGGCACATTCCTCGCTCTCTTGTATGATTTCGTGCTTCCAAAAGGGTCCCGAACCGAGAAGCGGTAAAATCCAAACATGAAAGAAGACTATTACAGCATAGGACGGTGTCAATCTATTAATTTATAAATCAAAATATGTATTTTAATAGTCTCAAACAATGGTATACGTCTTTAGATGCTAATTTGCATACATGTACTTAAAAAAAATTTCAAGTATCGAGGAAAAATAGTGTAATTCTTTTCATATTTACCTTAAATATCTGGTTATAACATCACTGAAAAAATTGAATTGCTTCCTTCGATCTAAATCCGCTAACATATGATATGTAACAAGAAGAGCACCCAAAGCAAAAAACATGTCTATCACAACTTTTCCATTTAAATAAAAGACTATTGGTTGTAGAGCAAATAACTACAAAAAAATATTAAATTTACAAATTAAATTTTATATGTAAACTTTATATAAATAATTAAGAATCCTTTTTCAAGTTATAATTGAAGGCTAAGCGAGAATAAAGAGAGAAGTATTTAAAAATATATTAAATGGAAAATGCAGATATTTTTATTCAATAAAGCAAAATATCAATTTAATATTATGAATCGACTTCAAATATTATTATATTATAAATGTTTCAATGTGTTATATAATTGTTTATACAAAATTTGCATACAATAAATTCTTTTCGATGAATTTTGAACGCAAAAATTCGCGAGAATAATTTTGAAAATAATATTGATATATAATATCACAACTTTTTTCTTCATGCACACTTAGCCCTATTTTTAATATTGATAAAATATAAAATGACATGTTACTAAATATAAAACACTAAAATCTTAGAACTATATATATATATATCCATTAAAATTGCAATACTTACTCTTTCAAAATCTATGACATTAACCGTTGGATTAGCATAATATTGTATAACACGGTGACCATTTAGTACAATAATTGATAAGAAAAATCGTATAAAATGTATGCTGTCGAGTCCCGGATTCGAGTAATTTACCTGAAGAACACTTTTAAAATTTCTTCGAAGTGAAAAACAAAGCAATGCACTTCGAATAGTTGATGTGTTTCCACTACTTAATTCAGTTTCATACCAAGTACTGACAAATATTACAATCAGCAAACTTAATAGTATGATACTGGAAAATTATAAAGATGCTATCATAATACACATCAGTATTATTTTAAAATTTGTAAATTTATTATATACAATAAATATATATATTTATGCTTTATTATAAAAAATATAATATATACAATATTTCACGAAACATTTTATTAAAGATATGTGTACGATAAAAAATAAAAGAAAAAGAACAAGAGAGAAACAAAAAAAAAGAAATAAATAACTTTTGCAAAATCTGAATAATATTTTTAATAATTATCTAATACTTTCATAGTTTTAAATAAAAAACAATGATTCTTTTTATATAACAATTTTCTTAAACTTGTGGGTCTTGATATTAATATTACTCACCAATATATTGCTGCAGCAAGAGTAAATTTAGGCGCTTCCTCAATTGTTTGGCAATAATTTGTCGGAACTGCAGTCTCTATATAAATATTGTGATTTGCACCTATCTTTTCTAGAGGTCTTTTTAAAGCTATTTCTATATCTTTTGCACTACATGTTGATGGTACACATATAGCTAATTGCAACAAATAGCGACGAACGCGATGAATATTTCCTCGTTCCTGTATATATATATATATGCAATTTTTCAAACAAAAAAAATAATTATACTAATAACATTCTTAAACCTAATACGTATATATAAACAAATTATGCCTAAAAAATAAACGAAAAAAAGAGAAACAATCAGAAAAGTATATCTTCTTTTATATATTAAAGATTATGCAGATACGAATAAGAGAGAAGAAATTTTTTCTGATTCTTTCTCCTTTTCTGTTTCTTTTTCTTTTTTTCTATTCTAGTAAAATATTCTTCTTCATTAGCAAAATATTGTAATACTACTCTTACAATTAATCTATGTCTATAATACTATACCTCTATTGCTTCCCAAAAAGACTCATTTGGATTGTAATCAATAGTTCGTTTATAAGAAATCGGTGTATCTTTCCTTTTATACTCAAGATCGACTAAACAATATCTACCAGCAATATCATTTTCTTCCCCGGCATCAATTTGCAAATTGTAACATTCATCAAAATTACCCAAATGTCTAGTATGACCATATAATATGCCATCAGGATATTTCGATGAAGAATCAAACACTAATAAAATAAAATTTTACTAAGTTAAAAATAAAATGGGATATTTTATTTGTGTATTTCTTCCAAAAATTCTAACGTAGAAATATTAAAACAATAAAACGCTTCAGAATTATGAACGATCCAAATTAAAAATAAAAATTATGCATACACACGCGCGCGTGCGTGTGTATGTATGTGTACGCATAACAATCACACTATTAATTTTTATTGCTTATTTAATATTTTTATTATTCAACTAATGTTTTGTTTTTTTAGTTAGTTATGTGTGTAATACTTTTTAACTATAGACAATAGCAATCATCATAAAAAATAAAATGAGATGTAAATTTCTGACATTGATATATTTATATATAATTTATTATTTTTATAACAATTTTGAAGTTTTTTTAATCTGCTTCTACTTGTGGATGTAATTTTTATATTTTATTTCAATTTTTATTACCAATTTTCTTTTTTAATTCATTATGTGTAGATATTACATTTTTTAGTTACCATGTAACCACATATTTTTAATAACAATCGTCATAAATTAAAATAAAATATAAATTTCTAATGTGTCTGCTCATACATCTTGATTATTACTTAAAATTTAAGATTGAAACCACCTGATTGTACTTGCGGGTACACGCGAGAGTAATAATGTCTTCCGCATTCTCAAAGAATTTATGACATGCGGTTTACGGATTCCTTCCGTTTATAGATTTTTTTACAAACTAAAGTAGTTGAATCCTTATCAATACACATGTGCTGTTAGGAATTATAGTATTTAAACGATAACATATATTTCTTAAATATTACAAAGAAAAGTAGGATAATTATGATAAAATTGTATTATGATAAAATTGTTCCCGAAGATAATCTAACGTAATAGTAGCTATCTGAAAATAACTTATAATGAATAAATGTGTTGTGCAACATTTTAGCTTTCCAGAGTTAAAAAACTAAAATATTTTATATTTCACGATCGGTTACAAATAATTGAATAAAAAAATATTCATAAAGGGGAACATAATAATATTTTATATTTACTTTATATTATATATTTTTTTCAGATGTCTATATAGTAAACTAATCCACAAAAAAATAAAGAAAATAAATAAATTTTTTTAATGAATCTTTCGAGTGATTCTCTTTAAAAAAATTGAGATAAATCTTGTTTTATATTATTTATACAAAAACTGGTTCGATTTCGTGGAACACGAAAAAAAAAATAAAAATGACAATTTAACTCATATTTTATTATTTTTAAGTCAAAAGAATTATTTAATTAATTATAATTTTTACATAAAATATTATAACATTTTATAAAAATAAATTTTAACTTTTACTTTTTTAAGTCAAAAGAATTATTTAATTAATTATAATTTTTACATAAAATATTATAACATTTTATAAAAATTAATTTTAACTTTTACTTTTTTAATCTTCTTTGTTATGATCGAACTTACATTTTGATGATGGTTAGTATTTCTTTTAAATATTTTATATTCAGAATATCATTTTTCTGTTATGTACATGAAATATCGCTTGAGAAAGTTGGTATAAACCAGTAAATAAGATTTTGAGATTTTTTCAGATAATTTCGTAAAATTATTAAATCCGATAATGCTTTAAAAGTAATCGTGAAGTGAGTGAAGACTTGAATAAAACCTCAAGATGGAATTGTCGCAAGATTACTTTCTACTAATCTCTAATAACTAATCTCTCTTTTCCCGCATAATATTTAATAAAAGAATATACAATTATGATATAATATTCCTTGCAATAATTCTTTACAAATACAAATTTTTTAATAGTTTAGTTTCGTAATTTTCGACATACTTACTTTGCACAGCCCACAGTGTACCATTTTGTAATTCCTTTAAAAATCTTTGTGCGTCTTCTTTACATTTTCCATCTGGCAAATCCTCGGACTGAGCGAAGATTATAGGTAACAACGGTAGATTGATAGGATTTAGTGATTCCGTATTTGCAAAACACTGTTCATTATTATAACCACCGGTATGTAAAATATTGTTTAGATTTGGCTGATCCAAATTATTTTCATTTAATGTCCATTGTTCTGATGCAGAATGACCCTGCTCGGCAAAACTACTTGATATTCTCAACAATAATGTGCTAACAGAAATTAGCACAGTTTGTTTGAACATTATCAAATAATGACTGTCAACGATGAACGAACTACGATAAACTAAAGCTTCTAGCTTTGTTATGTCTACTTATTTATTCACCTTACCCCACTACATCATAAAGAGCCAGAGTTACCTATATCTTGCACCTATATTCTTGCTTCAAAGAACATATCTCATAAAATAAATCAGTGCTCGGAGTGAGTTGCCTTTTTCGAGCCGATTTTCGAGGCGACGCCTTCTTTCTCCCAATAGCGCTCGCGATTTGACGGCCAAGCCGCCGAATCGTTTCAGGCGCGTTTTTGTAAGATATATATTTAGATCCATATGTTAGGCACACAAATCGTCACACATAAATTATAAGTAAAAATATTAAAAATTCTATTATTAATATGTTATGTAAAGCTATTATATATATATATATATATATATATATTATATATATATATATATATAATTTATTATATATTTTATATTACATATATTATTGTTATATTATTTATTATTATTACATTTATTATTTATTGACATAATTTTATTTATAATTATTTATAAAAAAAAAAAATTATTTAGCGAGAAAAACTTTCATGATGTGACGATTTGTGTGCCTAACATATGGATCCCAATATATTTCTTACAGAGATGCACCTGAAGCGATTCGGCGGCTCGGCCGTCGAGTCTCGAGCGCTAGTGGGAGAAAGGAGGCGTCGCCTCGGAAATCGGCAACTAACTCCGAGCACTGAAATAAATTATACAAAAATAAAAAGTAAAATTCTAATAAACTATTTCTTTTAGATGACAAAATTAATTGTAATTTATTCCTAGATAGTCAGTAGTTTATAAAGTTGCTTCATGTTGCCAACAATTTTTGAAGCAGCTACTTTTAAAAAATTGAATACAAAATGCGACAGCATTATGTTTGTTGTGTTAAACATATGTAATTTTTAATTTTAAAAATTAAATTAAATTAAAAAATCGAAAATTATATAATAAAAATTGATAATGTGTTAAGATCGATTTACTACCCGCAAACAGAAAACTTAACAGCAACTTGACGTCAACTTATTGTTGTCACCGATTTGTTATTCATGATTAATGTATTAACAATTTATGGATGTCACGGAAGATATTAATATATTTTACCGTTATTCCCTGATGCTTTTTGGCAAATGTTTTTTTTCAATGATTAAATAAAATAATAAATGGATCAAATATGCCAGACAGCATATACATATTCAAAAGTTGTTCAGAGGCTATTTTGAAAGTATCTTCTCGTTCAAGAATATCTTTAAAATGTCCTCTGAATGTTTTTTGGATATGCATGCTATCTGGGCACAATTATATTCATTGTATAAGGAAAATATATTTATTATTGTATAAAGAAATATTTGAAATGAAAACCATATTTGTTATTGCAAATATTTCCTTATGCAATAAATATATTTTTCTTATGAAGAAGTTTTTTGATCGTAACTAGTTGTTAACGAATTATTAAAATTATTATACATTGACGACAAAAAACAATACATATAAGTTAAGAGTTCGTGTAAAAAGTTTATTTGATTATCAAGTCGCATATGCGCTATTTATTTTATAATCAAATTTTTTTTATGAGAATATATAAATAAGCTTACAAAGTATAGCTAGTAACAATATAATATTTTCCATCAGTTTAATGTCTGATACAATCCTAATACAAGAGATTTCAAATCTTAATATATATAAAACAAATTGGTGACAACAACAAGATGTCGTCAAGTTGCTGTCAATATGTAGGATGTTCGGAAATTAAACCAACAAACTTTCAGAGGTTGTCGGTGGCACCAAAAAAATCATTTTTCGCAAATGAACCTAGGGTCGGAAACGTGTCGTTACAGCACTATGGCACACAGTGTTCGAAAAAGGTCGGAAGAAAAACTGAATAACTTTGAACCAGCTGATCCAAAGTAGATAATAATGTTTTGAAAAGGTTTCGAAGAGAGCTACAAAAATATGCAATGAAAACTAGGCGGTTTTATTTAAAAAATTCAAGGTGATTTCGATCTGACCTTAGTGACGACCCTAGATTTATTTACAAAAAAATGATCCTTTTGGTGCCCCCGAAAAATATCTTCTCTTTCTTTTTTTCCTACGTTATTCCCTGTTCCTATTTCTTGTTGCCTCACATTGTGTAAGGGGCTTTAGAATAGGAGTAGAAGTAAGGAAATAAAAATATTTTATTCGCTCATATGCTTATTCCAGCTCTTTTTACGTCGCTCTTACTACTTACTCCAAGTTTACTCTCACGTATTATAGACTACAGTCGGACCTCTTATCCTACGACCCTCTTATGCTACGAAACCTCTAATCCTACGACAAAAAATCCTCTCATGCTACGATCGCGAAAGAGGAATTATATCCCCACTCTCAAATTTTTGTCATAGGATCAAAGATTTAAGGGGAAGATTCCGGACCGAAAATGTCGTAGGATAAGGCCGGGTGTACAATAACTATAGTAAGCTTTAAGTCGTAACAAATGAACCAATCATATTGATTATTCTTCTCTAAAGTCAATTGTAATTGGTTAATTTCTTACACCTTAAGGCTTACTGCATCTATTGTAGACCCGGCCTAAGGGCCGTCTACAATAGGTGTAAGTCGTAAGCCGTAAGAAATTAACCAATAATATTCGATATTCTTCTCTAAGGTCAATTGTGATTGATTAATTTTTTGCGGTTTTTTTTTCTTGCTGAATACCGGCCTAAAACCAGGTCTACAACAATCATATTCGATTATTCTTCTCTAAAGTCAACTGTGATTGGTCAACTCCTCCGACATCCGACTTACGACAGCTATTGTAGAACCGGCCTTAGAGAAGAATAATGAATATGGTTGGTTCATTTCTTACGATTTAAAGCTTACTACAGCTATTGTAGACTCGGCCTAAAGCGTAATCTACAATGAGACTTTAAGACGTAAGACTTAAGAAATTAACCAATCATATTCATGATTCTTTTCTAAACTCAATTGTGATTGATTAATTTCTTAAGGGTGATTCCACAATAGCTGTCGTAAGTCGGATGTCGACAGAGTTGACCAATTACAGTTGACTTTAGAGAAGAATAATCGAATATGATTCGAACGCACCCATATATTTAGATTGTAGGCGCGTTCCGATATTCACTGCCAGTACTGAAAATCTATAATTTACGTCACGTACACTATAGATTTTTAGTACTGGCAGTGAATATCGGAACGCGCCTTGTGTATGGCCTTAAGATGCCTTTTCATGCTGACGCTCGACACTCATTTTTGGCGTCAAAACAGATCACGTGATCAAAATTGACGAATTGGTATTTTTATTTTTGATCACGTGATCTGTTTTGACGCCAAAAATGAGAGTCGAGCGTCAACATGAAAAGGCACCTTTATGCTTGTCTCAGCTTGTCTCGATTGAAATTGTAGTGTCATTCTAATTGATGTGACGAGTAACGTGATTACATTTGAAATTTTATAAACAAAATACAACGATGGCTTTATTAACAGAAAATGGAAAAGGATGTCTACCCGATTACGAGGTACCGGGAGCAAGAAAAGTGAGATTCAGTCCATATTCCGATAATGGAGGGTGAGTAAAATAAATGTAACCTATACCTCTACTAATTTTAATTATTACGATGAAGTGATTATAATTAATGTTTTTAATTTTTATTTTCTTATTCCCACGAATAAAGTGCGTTGTACTCGTGAAGGATATTATTAAAACGTTAACTTATCTTTAGGAGCGTAGTGGCTCTCGCAGGAGATGATTTCTGTGTCATAGCTGCGGATACACGTCTCAGTACGGGATTTTCAATTTATACTCGAGAACAGGATAAATTATTCCCTTTGTCAAATACCACCATTCTAGGATGCTCTGGCTGTTGGTGCGATACTTTGACTTTAACTCGTCTCTTGTCTGCTCGTATGCAGGTACAAATGTTATAAATTCAATTAAATGCAATCATATAGATATATGATGATAAATTATCAGATATACATGCGGTATTTATCTTTATTTTAGATGTACAAACACGAACATCAAAAAGAAATGACAACTCCAGCAGCAGCGCAGATGTTGTCAATAATGTTATATCATAAAAGATTCTTTCCTTATTATGTCAGTAATATACTTGCTGGATTAGATGAAAATGGGAAAGGCTGTATATATAGTTATGATCCAATTGGACATTGTGAAAAAACTACATATAGAGCTGGTGGTTCAGCAGGTGCACTTTTGCAGCCACTTCTTGATAATCAGGTATATATTTTAATCTGATATAATCAATCTTTATAATATAATATTTAAGAAAATTAGATAGTTTATATATACATTGCATTGTGTAACATTTTTATTCTTTAGATTGGATATAAAAATCAAGAAGGAGTCACTCCTACAGTCTTGACTGAAGAAAAGGCTGTGGCAATCTTGAAAGATGTTTTCACTTCTGCAGCTGAGAGAGATATATATACAGGTGATGGAATAAATATTAAAATTATTACCAAGGATGGAATAAAAGAATCCAATTTTGCTTTGAGAAAAGATTAAAAAGGAGGAAAAGCATTTATATCGTGTAAATTTATTTCAATATCAACACATTTTTCATTATCCAAACTTTTCTCTCTTTCAAGTACTTTTAATTATAATATTTTTTTGTGGAATAAAGAAATAATTATTAAATATATAGAATACCTGAATGATGTAAAAAAACATATGCATCAAAATGTAAAAGATACAAAATATACATAGTATTACTTGAATAGGCGTTCTTTATATTTATACACAATATTTTCTACTCTATATACGTGGACACCTTATCTATACTTATTCTATACTTTTAATAAATCTTGCATTACAACTTCTCTGTACTATGGTGCTCAGTGAACAAATATCGGGTACTTTATCATAAATTAAGAATTTTATTTAGTCATTCAAACATTTCGCTCTTATTTTCATAATTAGCATTAGTAATGTACACTTGAAAATCTATAATAATGATTACGCAAAGGTAACTCAATAAGCCTTGTTTAATGTAGAAAGTTTTGTTCTCTATTTGCAACGTTCAATTAGATTTCGTTCACGCCTACTACTGCTCCAATTTCTTACAAGTCTACAATGAAATGCCGAATTTATCTTACTCGTTACTTTAAATGTACAAACATAAACATCAAAAAGAAATGACAACTCCAGTAGCAGCACAGACGATCTTAATAATGCTGTATCATAAAAGATTATTTCCTTGTTATATCAGTAATATACTTGTTGGATTAGATGAAAATGGAAAAGGATGTATATATAGTTACAATCCAATTGGACATTATGAAAAAAAATTATATATAGAGTTGTTGCTAAGGTACGCGGCATTTAGCTTCATGTGTCCATATTGCAAATGCAATAGGGCAATATACCTCTTCTAAACACTGCGAAAGTTTTCAAATACATTATTTTGTAATATTTCATATAATATTGATATATTATTTTTTTCATATCTTATTAATAATTAAAACTGTATTTTTATATAAAATTTAATAAAATTATCTATAATTCAATATAAAAAATTTATATAATTTTACATAATTTCAATTCTACTTTATCAGATAGAATTACAAAAATAATATATTTTATCAAACATAATTTCAATTATGTAATATCTGTTTTAATTATATAATTCTAATTATTAATAAGATACAAAAATATTTAAAAAATTTGGAAACTTTTGTGACGTTTGGAGACATATTGGCCCATTGGTACATAGTAATATGACTTTCTAATAATAGGTGCTTCTTAGTTATATACGGTCCACATATCGTCATTAATATGTGAATAAGTCAGGTAGCAGTAAGAGTGAATCATTTGAAAATTGCAAATTGAGAACAGCACTGTTATACTACTATATTATTGTATGCATCGTATGTGTTGTATGTTGTGTTCGCATACAATTCACGTATTCACGATATCTTAATATATATATATATATTATAGTATAATTATATATAATATATATATTATATTATAATATATCTTTTACCATAAAGGCAAGTTAATTATAACCCATTTTTATCATTCAATATCAATGTAATCAAAGGAAAGAAGGTTAGGGGTTTATTTGTTGCATTCCATTCTACCATCTTTCTCATAGTTCTTTCTTGGAAATAGTATATAAGGATCGAAAGTAGAGTTGTTTCCCCCCGAGATTCACTTCTTCGTCCCGGGGGTCGTTAACGGTTTGCCGCGATCTTTACCACGCAATTTAATTCCAAGCACTCGCTCAATCTTGCCAATGACCATTTGATTTGGTATTCCACGTCCTGCTTCATAATCATTAATGACTTGTGCCTTTTCATTTACTTTCTGTAAAGAAAATACAAAAATTATTAGTAACAAATAGTTGCATTTTTTATTTCTCTGATAATAAATAATTTCTAATTATAAAGACACAAATACTTTACTGTAGCTAAATCTTTTTGCGATAATCCTTTGTTTTGCCGTCCTTGTTGGATAAGTTTACCAAGTTCAAGTGGAATTTGATCATGTTTTAATTCCTCTGTTTCACGATCTAATTTGGCTGTGTTCTTTGTGGTTACATGCTGTCTGTTCGCACCACCACCCCCTACTCAAAAATTTTAAATTGAAAGTTTATTATATCATAGATATAATTCATTATTATATTTTCAATAAAATTATTTAAAAAAAAATATATATATATATAAAACATAATAGATCTTTTTCTGTTAAGTAAATATATCTTTAGCATATTATTTAACATAGTCTATCAGAATGTAAAAAATATTTCATATAAATCTTGATTCCTTTTTTTTGTTTTTTAATAGTAATAAAATATAATAACTCTTCACACTTGTGTGTATTTAATCTCTACATAAACATATCAATTTTAAATTGAGATTTTTATTTGTGATATAACATCTGTGTATGTATGATGACATGACAATAATTCTGATTATATTACTTCTTAATAATAAAAACATAAAAAAGAGAAGAAAAATCTGGTAAAATTTAAATATTTTCATTTTTAAGGAAAAAAGTAACATGATAATTATTATTTCTCTTTGCAATAAAATTCTATTTTATTCTTAGAAAATTGTGTGGTGTGATGTAACTTGAAATTACTGTTATCATTGATAAGAATGTGCAAAACTGTCGCCTAAAGTGGCGAGCATCGTTTTGTTTACACGTATCGCGAACGACCGAAAGGAAAAAAGTAAAGAGCCGGAGAAAAATGTAGAAAGATATTTCTACTCACATTTCGCTTGTGTTTCCACGGTGTAACCCTGTCGCCGCGCATCGTTCACCGCCTGTAAATAATAATAAACCTATAGAAAATAAACAAGATCGCGTGCGACGCAAATACGGACATCGCGATCCCTCCTGCTAATAAACGTGATAACCGCGCACCGGGAATTCGAGAATTTTCAGACCTTCTCGGTTTTGAGCGTCGACGATTTGGGAGCGCGTTTACGCAGCGTAATAGGCGCCGTGTCCCAATCTGACATGTTGTGCAAAAACCGCTGCGAACGTTCAGTGTTATCGCGAACCGTCTTCCCAGTATTAGCCGCTGTTCCTTACACTCTGTGCTCGCCTACTTGCTGCTTGCTGTGCCGTGTGTCGCTTTCCAGCACAAGTTCTCTCGTCCTTCTCACGGACGTTCCGAAAGTCATGCGACGCGGCCGCTCGATCGACCGGCGCGAAGCTACAATTTTGTGAACCTCAGAGCCTTTGAATCACCTCGGATCTCGGATCGCGCTTCGAAGCAAAACTATACCCGTTATTCCGTCGAATTTTACATTTTACGTTCACGTCGCTATTTTCCATGTGCTCTCGATCGATAGATCGCCATCCTTGAAATTTTCGAGCTCTGTCAACCGCGAAATTTGAGATTAAAATTTTGTGACAGGTGACAGACTCGGTCATAATAATGGAAAAATAAACCTCGCCGGCTACCTGAACGTCTTTTTCAAATTCTTCGATGCTATATATAGACAGAAAAATGTAACTTACATTGCTCGCGCAATCGTCTTGCTCTCATTATTATAATGTAAAAAAATATAAATAATAAATATTATTACATCATGATTATACATTATATATAAATAAAAACAATCTCTCACATGAAAATAAGATAGCAGAATTGAAGGTCCGAATTGACATAAATGAAACTTACCTACTGGACTTGATGGATAAATAAATAGATAATTTACATTCATCAAAGTTTATGAAAATTCATCGAATTTTGGCATTTTGTTAATTTGACGGAGAGAAATAGTATATGACGTTTCTTGGAAAACGAAGGCATCTGAAAAATGAAGGCATCTGAAGAAGATGCATAATGCATATATAAATTGATATGCGCATATATAAATATATATATTTGTATACTTGTTCCAGTATATAAATATATGTATATTATATATATATATATATATATATATATATATATATATATATATCTCGATTATATCAATGTTTTTTAGTATGTTAAAACTTTTAGTTAAACTTCTTGTCACAATCACAGATATGTCATGTACTATAAAATTGCACTTAAAAAAGAAAAGGATAGATTTTTAATTCAACAATAACAATGACTGTGCTAATCTGGAATGGGAAAAAAATTTCTCTCGACGAGAATTAATTCGTCGTCTATCTAGCTGACGCGCTTGTTCGACGGACGTGGTAGAAGTCAGAGTCAGACGTCAGATATGTTTCGATTTGATGTCGTGAGAACTTGATCCGCATCGCGACTCCGCAGTATAACATATAGGTATTTGTAAACGATAAGATTGAACTGATTGCTTGAAAATCGCGCGAAATGTCCTTAATCAGATCTTTATGGAGGTGTACATTCAGTCCACGGCTTTTCAAGATTTACGAGGTAACGTGGATCGGTCATCTGGTTGACGTAAGTGCTTCGTACAGTATGTACTTATTTTATATTCTCATTGTCAGTGGGAATTTGCTTAAGATGAGGTTATGCGTATGTAATTACAGAAATCCTACGAGCCGAGAAACTTGGAGCGATGGGGCGATCAAATTGTGATTTCCGTAAGTGTTTCACAAAATAATTCAGAAGATGTTATTGAAAGTTTGCTAAATAATTTTACTGCTACGTTGTACGAGTAAATCTTCTATGTGCAAACGTAATCTTCAAATTTCATCACAATATAATCATATTATATATCACTATATTACATTGTAAGAAGCTCATAAATTGTTTTTGCATTTTACAGTTTGCAGCAATATGGTCCATAAGTCTTTATGCTGTACCACTTATTGCCACGTTCATGTATCACCGTAGCTATTCCTTGACAGACAATGTTTTTTGTTTGAGTAAATTGGCAGCTGGTGCTGGTGCAATTCTCATTGCTTCGTTAGCTGCACGTGGTTATTCCAGAGTTAACAATCCAGTATATGTAAAATTTATACAAACTTTAAATGAGGCGAATTTACAATATAATGAAAGGATAAAACAAGAGCTTCATAAATATGACTTTGAATTTTGGGCATGGCCTGTGGATTTTGATATATCGGAATTAAAAGGGTTAGATACACATATTCTTTTAATAATAATTATATAGGATGTCCTAGACAATTCCAAATATTTATTTCAATATCAAATTCTTAATAAAACTTTTACATCAATTTCTATAAATTCTATAAACTTTTAATAGTTAATATTAAAAATATTTTTTAAGATTAAAAATTATAGGAGAGTAAAATCTACCTTAATTTTAATAATAACATTTCATTTATCTTTATTCTTTAAGAACTTGAAAAAACTTGGAAAATTGATGCTTGCATATTTTAATTAAAGAAGTTAATTAAAGATTAAGTTTACAAATATAAAAGATGTTTCAAATCAAAACTAAAAGATTTTAAGATAGTCTTATATATATATATATATGTAAATAAAATATCTATATTTGTTTTAGTGATGGAACAGATAAATTGACACTAGAAAAGATTGCAAAAGCTAGTGGACGTCCGAGACGTCAAAGTGGCAAAGATTTCTTATTTGCCATACCATGTAAATTACTTTCTTATGTAGTAGCACATACTTTTGCGATCAAATTGATTTATCCTGGCAGTGTATCTATTGTCAGCTGGGCACTTGGTAAAACATTTATTATTTTAATATTGTATTTATATATATATTTATTTATCTTTATTCTACTGAGATAATTTTGTATAACGTATATTAAAGGCTCTACATTAATAAAAGGAAGAATAGATTTGATAAAACAAGGTGGAGAAAGATTTAAGCTGATGACAGCTGATAAAAATCAAATTGATGCAATGTTCGTCGATCGACGCAACAAGTAATGTAAACAATAACTTTATCAATAGTTACTGAATTTTTACGAACCGTTTTCTAATGTATAGTTTTCGCAGAAATCCTAATGGCGATATATTAGTCATAACTTGTGAAGGAAACTGTGGTTTCTATGAAACAGGCATTATATCTACTCCTCTGAATAAGGGCTATTCGGTATTAGGTTGGAATCATCCGGGTTTTGGCAGCAGTACTGTAAGTAATATATGCAAAAAAATTAAACTTTACATATATTTTATACAATCCGAGGGGAAGAATTGCTATTGCTCTGTTATAAAAACTTAATATTATTGCAACAATTATTGTTAAAATTTTATCAAAATGTTGCAGTTATTGTCATTCACGTATAAGACAGTAAATGCAAAGTTATGAATGGAGTAATGGCAAGCCTTTTTCTTCGGGGCCGATTTGTATCTCGTATAACAGTAATAGTAAGTAATAACCACAAAGGGTGCACCATATCCAGACCAAGAGGAAAGTGCTGTCGATTGTATAATGCGTTTTGCAATCGAACGTCTAAAGTTTCCCGAGGAACGTATTATCCTATATGGATGGAGCATCGGAGGGTATACCGCTACCTGGACTGCTATGAACTACCCTTCCATTCAAAGCTTGGTAGTATTTTATGTAGTTCAATTGATTCCATACATACAATTCTATAAATTAATATGATTATATATTGTTGCAGGTACTGGATGCAACATTTGATGATATTCTTCCATTAGCTATTAAAACAATGTCACCGTCCTTAGAAGGCTTAGTCCGCAATATAATCAGAGATTATTTCAATTTAAATATAGCAGAACAATTGAATAGGTATATTCTACAATGATATTATTTTAAGTATTGACAGAGATATACAAAGTGTCCCAGACTTACCATATCACCTATTAATGATGGATTCCTGAGGTCATTTGGAAAATTCTAATATCAAAATATCGAGGCTATAAGTTTTCAAATGGTAAGGGTTTAAAATTGACCAATTAACATGATAAAACTTGGCGCACTCAGGCACGTCGCATATTGAAAGCGCCTTCACACTAAATTTAATTATCGACATTGAAATGATATCGATAAATTATGTATTTAATTTATTCTAAACTATTATAGCCTCGACATTTTGGTATTAAGATTTTCGTCTCTAAATGGAATCCACCATTAGCAGGTGATATGATAAGTCTGGGACACCCTGTGTGTGCGTGTATGTGTGTGTACATATATATATATATATATATATATATATATATAATTTGTATTTTTTTAAATTGATAGATATAACGGAACTGTATTATTAGTGAGAAGAACAGATGACGAAATTATTTGTATACCTAGTAACAGCTTAGCTGGAAATCGTGGTAATATGTTGCTGACGAAACTGCTTCTCAGACGTTATCCACATTTATTTTCTGAAACCTCCGAATCTGGAACTGTATTATCGAGATTCTTATCCATTGAAGCTTCTGACAGAGGTTAAAAAATTGAATAATGATGATGCTAATGGATCTTAACTAAAAAAAATATAGTTATTAAGTTGATTTTTACATTTATTACATTTATTACAGCATCGATACTGGAATCGTTAAGAGTTGACGAAAAGCGTTGCATAGAGCTGATAGCAGCTGATATACGAAAAAACGATGGGATAATAAGTTATCCGTCTACTCTAGGACAAGATTGTAATGTTAAAACAAAATCACAGTTGGTCCTTTTTCTTGTGTGTATTACACGAAGATAAATCTAAAATGAAAGAAAATAAGAATATTGTATTTTGAATCTATTATTTCATGGTTTCTAGGCAACAATGTACATGAAAGACCAATCGTCATCGCACTGCGTCCCATTGACTGTTGATCTCTTTCATCCAGGTTGGGATCCAGCATCTACAATCACTGTGAAGTAGGTTTCTCTGGATAGTCTCTAAAAGTTTCAAGAAATCCTTATTCGTACAATACGAAATTCTTATTAGTACAATACGAACGAGCAAAAGCGGTAACAATGTTCAATGCATTTCATTGCTAAGTTTTAATTAGCACTTGTACACAAGCATTATTTATTCCACATTAATTTATACTTAATCTTTGAGAAATTATTGAAAAAAATGTTATGTACTAGATGGCTCATTTTTTATTTACAGTAAAAACATTCTGACTGAATTAATGACTACTTGTATTTTTCAAATTAATTATACAAGTGGTACATCACCAAATACTGCTATTTGTATAAAAAATTATTTCTATTACAATATAAATATTAAAATTTATGTATTATTTTATTATTAAATTGAGAATTATAGAATTCTGAAATAAATACACAATGTAAGATATAATAAATGTATTTTTTATTTCAATCATAAATAATTATATAATTATTCATATTAATTATCTAATTTTTTTAAAGAAGTTAAACTTCTTATCATAACATAAAGATAATAAAAGTTATAAGTATATATATTTGTATTAAAAAAATTAATATTAAAAGTAAAAAAAAATTTGTTTTAAAATCACTAAAGATTATTTATCTATAGATTTTGTAGGTTTTCTATAATAGAGTTCTAGTTCGAATTGATTACACGAAATATTCTATATTTCAAATGATTTAAAATAAATAACTGTATATATCATGCCTAATAAAATAATTCCAGATAAATTTATGTAACTTGAATATTGTTCAGGACAGTTTTAAGATCAGCTTTAGCATTTTGAAACGGATCTACTACATTTGCACGACCAGGCTTCACTGGTCGCTCTAGAAATATTTTTAACACACTTCTTGTTTGTGCCAAAAAATAGTCCCTTTGGGTAATCTTTTCCAAAGCTTTGAAACATCCTTCCAAATTCCAATCAATTTTACCACTGCTTTTGTCTTCAGCCTAAAAGGTAATTGTAAATTATTATTTGCTTTATTTGTTCTCTCTAAATAAATAATTTCTCATTTTTTTGTCTTACTTTTATTAAGCCAAGATTTATTAGTAGAGCATTATTCAAATTCAAGATTTGATTATTCTCTAGTGCATAAGAAAATAGCTTTGCATACAAAGCATCCGATAAGAATTCTGCTTTTATTCTCACATTCATGTAGCCACTATCACATAATGCTGATATTTTCATGATTATCTGTAAAAGCTCTTCTATATATTTCTGCTCTGTAGTTACATTACTCTGATTTGCCAAGTTCTAAAATAAAGAATATAAAACTTGTTAGAAATATACTGGTATTTACACCTAAATATGGTATTGATATAATTAATACATACCATTGCATGGTCAGTAAAAACTTGCATATTATCATCTTGTAGTAGCAATAGTTTTTCACCCGTCGGTGATTTTAAAAATTCTGCTACTGTTACGACTGTGCTTTGTGCAACATTATCTTGCTTTTTCTTATTTTTGTCGCTTGTCTCATCCTCATTATTATCGCTTTCACATTCTTCTTCACTCGTTTTCTCTTCATCATCTTCATCACCATCGTTATCACCATCATCATCTTCCTCCTCTTCATCCTCAGTATAATCTTCATCTAAAGAATTTAACGCATCAATTCTTCCCAACTTTGTAAGAATTTGTCGAAGTTTTTCGCGTCCTTCCGTTCCAAAACAATTGCCATCTAACTGTAAATTTGTCAAAAGTGTTTTATCATGTGTGGCTTTAGCAATAGCAATCCCAGCGTCGACACGTAGTTCATTATTACTTAAATCTAGATATTTAAGAGATGTATGATTGCCGTGAATCTCTAACGTCTTTGCTAAAACTAAAGCTCCTTTAGTTTTTAATAAACAATCTCCAAGATTTAGATCCTCCAGATCTTGGAAAATTGGTAAAGCTTTAGCAAGTGCTGTAGCTCCTTTCAACCCGATTGTATTATCATTCAAATTTAATACTCGCAAATTAGGATTGGCGGATAATCCTTGTGCAATTGCCGCAATACCTATGTGGTATATGCCATTTTGTTGCATTACAACTTCCTCTAACGTCTTCAGTTTTTCAAATACGGATGCTAATGCTTGCGCACCCTCATTCTCTAAACGATTTCTACCAACAATGAAAACTTTCAAAGCAAGTGGTGCACCTATAATAAAATTTGTTTTGTTAATACTTGTAAGATATGTGATTATACATTTATATTCTGTAATATCTCACCTTCTTTGGCACTATTCTCGAGACATTTTTCCAATGCTTTAGCTAACATTTCTCCACCTGATATACCAAGACCATTATTGTTTAATCTCAATTCCTGAAGCGTATAGCATGGGCTTGATGTCAATAGATTTGCTAATCCCTGAATACCAATTGGACCAAAAGCATTGTCACTCAAATCGAGTTCAGTAAGCTGGCTATTGGCTACGCATAATGCTGCTCCTAAATATTCTAATGCTTTTGGAATTTCCGTTTTCAAACGACCAGTGAACATGTCCTTCCATAAAGCTTTTTTCAATGGAGTTCCCTTTTCTTTTAATGCTTCAGCTATAGCCTCTGCAGCTGGTGAACCCAACGTGTTCCCTTCTAAATCCAAATACTCCAAGCAAGGACATGCCTTTATCGCTTCTATCACTTCAAGAGCTGTAGTATAAAA
Organism: Anoplolepis gracilipes; assembly: GCF_047496725.1. Taxonomy (NCBI): domain Eukaryota; kingdom Metazoa; phylum Arthropoda; class Insecta; order Hymenoptera; family Formicidae; genus Anoplolepis; species Anoplolepis gracilipes. The sequence goes on along the minus strand of NC_132970.1, from coordinate 21,258,710 downwards.
AAAAATATAATAATAAACCGGTAAATTGGGCTAAAATTAACATTTGTAAGCAAGTAAAATTTTATAAAAATAATGATTGTACTTTATAAGCTAAAATTTTGTAAAAAAAATAAAATTTTTTTTTTCATAATTTTTATATAACCTCGTGCGCTTTGTGCATATGTGAAGAAAATGTCGGAAAGTATATGTATATAAAAAACAATTCTATTGCTTACCATTATCTGCGGTGTCCAATACGAGCGACTGACCGGCAAAGGAGACTCCAACCGACTTTCGGCTGACATCTTTCAGTTGCTCGCTAATTTCACCCAGACTAAACATATTGTTCGTATATATTGTGTGCGTCACTAAAATTTTGTTAATGATCCTTATTGATAATCCTTCGACGTATGCTATAATAGTAATAAGGTACTGATAGACTGACAGGTTTATTTTCTTATTGATATCACTTTCAAATCACCACATACATCGCACGTCTCCACAAGTAGTAAACAACGTAAATAATATGTATGTGCGCGGGAAACCTCTACCAACTTACGCCACATTGGAAAGAAAACATAGAGACCGAGAATTTTTCAACATTGGCAATCCTGAAACTGGAGTTTCACTAGGTGTGTTCAGAAAATCATACTACTGAAAGTTGAACAAAAATAGAACAAAGTTTTTAGCGTTTCTTCGAATACACTTGACATTTTTCACATATTTAAAAAAAATGTAAATTTGAATCAAAAGATCTTCAAAAATAATTGGTAATTATATTGAATTTTCAAATAGACATTTCAGTTTTATGTTAATAATTATATAGTTTAATGACTTTTTTAAAGATTCTAAATATTTTGCTATGTACAACTTTTAAAAGTTGAAAATTTTTTTAAATTTCTTTATTCATTTTAATATTTTATATAAATCAGTATTTTATAGAAAATACTACTTTTAATTATTTAAAATTGCTTTTATATACTCATATAACTATATTCTGATATCTGTGCCTGTTTATATATCATCGGAAGCTTCGGCGAGTTTATAATTCTTCTGACAATTTCTACCTACTTCTTCTTTTTCGTCAAACATTATTAAGACAGAGATAACAAGAATATGAGAGATAGATAATAATTTATATTAAGATATATATAAATTTCCAGTTTATTGGAATGAAATGATATATTGTAATAAAACATCATTTGCAATAATTAGTTTCACGCTTTTTACGAAATTTTTAAATCTTTCGTATGTTTATTTACAAAATCGGAAAAGTATGTAATTATATCCCCAGCAAAAGAAATAGAAATGCTAATTATAAGAACTACGATTAATTACAGAGAATTCACAACATTCGAGCGAATTATTTGAATTTCTTATTTAAAATGATATCCATGTATTTATTATTTATGTGTATGGGTAGAATGTGTTGAATAATATCAACGATGAACATATAGAATCAAATTCACATGGTCTTTTACAGATGCTAATAAAGGTATTTTATTACATTGAACGCTGCTTTTCATAATCTGTGTGTGGCCACAGTTCATTGGGTTTTTTCTTGTTTTTACTTTGATTATACTAATACATATCATAAATATTTTTTTCCATGATTTGATTTTTTTAGATCTAGATGGTAGTGTATGTTCAGAAATATTTCTCGTTATCTCTTTAAAATTTGCTCTTTCTATCTTTCAATTTAGACAAAAGTTATTGCAAAATCAGAATTTATACTAAACATGTATAGTTTCTCTCTCTCTATCCTGATCTCATTTTACTAAAATATGTCACCATATACTGACCATGACACATTCTATAAATTAAGGAAATAAAATCCAAAACATCTATTTATGTAGCAAGCATGTGCGTGTGTGTGAGAGAGATAGAGAGCGCAATAATAGTATTAGGCGATTTTTGGCGTGACTCTGGTATAGCAAAGTGTACCAAGCCATATCAGAACGTTTTTAGTAATTTGTAATATAAGCATGTCTAGATGTTTTGGTGTTCAACTGGCTGATATCAAGCTATACCAAACAATGAAAGCAGGAATCAACTTGAATAGAAAAGAACGTACGCTTTAGCATACTGATTGTGATATATAATACCAGAATAAGTTTGTTCAAAACTTACCAAAAGCAACCTTAGTACATGTATCAAATAATCGCCAAAAATCGCCTATTAGCAAAAATCAAACCTTTTAAGAGAATTTTAAGCAAATATGAGAAGACTATTTTTTGTCTCTTTATAGAGTGGCCATTTTATATGTATATCCTTCACAATATATAGTCAACATTTAATACAAAAATTACCTATTATATCTACAGTCTGTACGTAGATATAAATTTATACAGTAAATTAAACTATACTGTAGCGACATTCCAAATACGTCCGAATGTAAATAGTGAGTAATGTGAACTCTACTATATTAAAAATTACTTAAAAACTAAATCTTCTCTTAAATGTACATAAATAATCTTTTTATTGATTAATGCTATGTTTTTTTGCTGTGTCTCAAGCTAATTGTCCATTTTCATTTTCTCAAGCTTTCTTTTATGCATTCAAAGTATATTATTGAAATATTTAATTTTTACATTATACAAGCAATTAAACTTGTATAAAAACCTAAAGGTTTCAATATTTCTTCTGTATCATAAGTGATGAATAGAAAGTGACTCTTCACAATATTTTATGTGATGTGACTTTGATAGTGAAAAAGTGCCAAAGTTCATTATGCATGACAAAAGTAGAATGCTTAACCGAATACTCTTGACAGTTTTTTGCCATTTCCAAACATGTCTAAAGTGTATAGAGGTTAGAAGCCTTCCTGATATTGCTTTGAATCTAGTTTTGCTTGAATCATTTCCAGTTGTCGTTTTGCTTCACACTGAGGGAAATTTTGTAGATCATAATATTGAGGCGCTATCATGAGCAACCATTCGGCTGAAAAGAGATGAAAACTTAATAAAAAAAAGATTATCTTAACAAAGGTAAATAAATTGAGAAAAAATATAAATATGTACTCATTATAATAATTATATAAGAAAACTTACGTTTGATGTCTGTGACAGTTCTGATATAATTTTTAGTAGTAAGCACAAATTCATTATAAATAACCCACTCTGGTTTGTGATCCAGACAACTGCTTGGATGAAGCTGTACTACTTGATTATCCTTAATAGTCAGATAATGACCTGTTCTCTCTAAATGCGCTACCTATTTATATAATAAAAATAAAATATAAGGTGCCGAAACGGGTATGATAAAAAATTTTTAAATTGATACACAAGCTGATATTAAATTACCTGCATGAAGAACCCATTAACAAGAGCTTTCCTAATATTAATGTAATAATCCTTTGAATTGAAGTCGGTTGAAGTACGCTTTAATACAAATCTGTCCATTATTCTGCTCAATTGTTGTCTCACATTATCTCCACTTTTTAATGATCGATAATTGACATAATTATCGTAACACCATTGGACATCATCCATATCTGCAAATAAAAATAAGTGTATAGGGTAAAGTGGTATAGGTGGTATAAGTATTAAGATTATCTTATAAAATAATAATAAATACTTACGTTGTTTGAAAGAATGATATACATTAAGTAACGTCAAATGATCACCATCAATATGTGCAAATTTCATTTTTGCATCATCCGCAGCCTTCTTTGATTCATTTGGTCTCACAAAGCACTGTGGGACTAATACCATGTCAATCATCAATATATTACCATGTCATCTTACCACGATTTTGACTCTATTATACTTTATTCTTTTAAAATTCTCATATATTTTACATATAACTTTTATAGCAAACTTCTGATTAAGACTAATAATTTAAATAGATAAAAATATTAATATAGACCAAATATTATTAGACTTAAATAATTATACGATATTATCACGTAATTACGGCAAACCTCAGTACGTTACCTGAGAGCATAGCAGTAATACTGAGTATTTCATTGCTACAATTATGATTGCAAGAAGCTATAAGCATTTTTGCCAATTGGGGATCCAATGGAAATTCTGCCATCACTGCTCCAAGATCTGTCAAATTTCCATCATCATCCAGAGCTGCCAGATAATTCAAAAGTTCCAAAGCTCTCATGAGAGTTTCAGGTGCAGGTGGATCCATAAAATCAAAATGTACCTGTAAAGCACGTCCAATAAAATCAGTAATTTAAAACTATAAAATTACATTATTCTCAATCAAATCATCAATCATTATTTTAATAATACAATACGGTTAATAAACATACCAGATCATCAATACCAAGTTTCTTCAATTGCAATACAACACTGCCAAGATTAGAACGTAAAATTTCAGGGTAAGTATTATCCTGCATTTCATTTTTGTATGCCTTTTCTGTGTACAATCTGAAGCATTTTCCAGGTCTTGTTCTGCCAGCACGGCCGGCTCGTTGTTGTGCCGAAGCCTTACTAATAGGCGATACTAAAAGAGACTCGACACGAATTCTGGGATTGTACACCTATTTACAAAAAATATTTCAATATTAATAAATTTTACGATAGAATTAATTATAGAAGAATTCTAAATAAAAATCTAATAATCTAATTAATATGTTGTAGTTACTTTTTGCTTAGCAAAACCAGGATCTATCACGAAAACAACACCATCAATAGTCAACGATGTTTCTGCAATATTAGTCGAAACTACAACTTTGCGACCTATAGCACCGTTCGGTTTAGTGGGCGGAGCTGGTTCGAATATTCTTTGTTGAAGATTCGGTGGTAGCGTCGAATACAACGGTATACACTTTAATTCACCGACTTCGGGTCCCAAGTTATCCATTTCTCTTTTAATTCTCTTGCAAGCTTCTTCAATTTCCTCTTGACCAGTTAAAAATAATAGAAGATCTCCAGCAATTTCTTCACACATTTGGATTTGAATGACAGTTCTAATTGCAGCTTCCAGATAATCTCTTTCTGGCTCTGGGGTATAAAATATCTCAACTGGATGCGTTCTGCCAGGCACATTCATAAGTGGTGCATTATCGAAATATTGCTGAAACTTTCCAGCATCCAAAGTGGCACTCATAATCACAAGTTTTAAATCTGGTCTCTGTTTGATCACTTCTTTTAAAACACCCATAAGCAAGTCGGTAGCTAATGTTCTTTCATGCGCTTCATCGAGCAATATCACTTGGTATGCATCTAGCATGGGATCAGACATGCCTTCACGAAGTAACATACCATCAGTCATATATTTCAGCACAGTCCTTGGTGAACTACAATCTTCAAAACGGATACTGTATCCTACTTCTTGGCCTATTAATAAATTATATAAGTTTTAAATTATTATTGCACAGTATTGTTTCTGATATAATACTACACAATCTTCATAACAGATAAAATAAACTTAAAAGAAAAAATATCTCTATAAACTTTGAAAATACATATATTGTAAATATAAAAGAATCAATAGTAAAATATTTCTTAATTTTTAATATAATACACAATTATATACATATATACTTATATATATTCAGACATATACATACCTAAGGCAACATCCATTTCTTCTGAAACTCTTTGAGCTACACTCATAGCTGCTACTCTCCTTGGAGATGTACAGGCAACTCCTTTGTTTTGTCCAATACTCCTTGAATATTCTACACACCATTGTGGTATTTGTGTGGTTTTACCAGAACCAGTTTCTCCAACAAGAACAATACATTGATGCTGAGATAACAATCTCACAAAATCTGCACGATATTCAAATACAGGCAAAGTTATCCTTTTCTTGTACAGCTCATAGTATCTCGGCGTATATGGCAGCATAGTGTACGGATTGAATTGCACTTGGCTCTTTGTAGCCGTGGATGCTGCAGTCGTTGCATTGTTGGACGTTGAGCTGTCTCTGTAAAATGATTATTTCAACATTTTTTATTCTACATAAATGATAATTTGTATTTCCTAATAGACGCATACAGATCGATTGTAAACGCTTTGAAAAAAGATTTCCTGTACAAAATGGAGTAATTTTTAGATATTAAGATACATGTGCAAAATCAATGATGAATTAATGATGATGTGGAGGGGGGTACCAAATTTTTAATTACGCACTGATCGACAAAGTAATTATTCAAAGACGTCTTTCGTCTTTTACAACCGCAAAATTTCAAAGTGGACCACATTAAGAACCGTTGAGAACGAAGTGTGCGAGCCTTCCTTGTCGTTGAAAATAATGAGAGGAGCTCGCGATTTGTAATGTGTAGACAATATCTAAGCGTGCGACCGAAGCCGTATGGTACAGAAAAATTGACGTGCGCGATCGCGCGTGGTAAATTATCGCACAGCCCGATAATACCGCGAATATTGCACATGGCAAACGGGGACTGTCGATGATCCGTCATCAGGTCGCCCGAAATAAGGAAAAACACGCTGGTGCACTCACGTAGCTTTTCGCTTGACGTAAGGGTCCACAACCTCGATCCTACGCTTCGACATAGCGTCCTCGTCACTTCTAAGAACGGCCAAGCAAAAGTTAAAACTATTTACGAAAATTCAGACAAGGCGTCAGTCAAAATGGCAAGCAAGCGCCAGCAGCGGCCCCGAAGCTTCCTGTCTTTGTGGTAACGGTAGGTGACAGCAGATGGCTGTTGCGATCGACGTCGATTGGCGCGTTACAAAAGTGCAGGTTCTTTTCGTGAAGTGCATATATGAATAAAATGTGTAACCGAGAATTTAGAAATAAAAAAAAGCAATTTCTATAAATTGTTTATTAACAAATTATAAATTATATCCATCATTTTGAAAATAGACAATCATTTTATAAAATAGATTTAAATGCTGTTTTCTTTAAATAAATTTCAAAGTAAACTTTTCATGTGAATAAATATCTTTTAACATTTGATAACAAAGATTTTTAATGTTTTTTAATTTAAACAAATCTAATTAAAAAATCTAATTAAATTTCTAACAAGAAAAAAATCAAAAATATTTGTATGTGTATGTTGACAGTTGTTTATTAAGGATAATACAAAGATATAAAGAACAATATAAATTCATACACATATTACAGAAGGACATTTTTTACAACATATATTGCTTCATTGTCACATCCAAAAAGTAACATTGATCTGTTGATATCGATACTATTTATCGGTTTATGCAAAGCAGCACATAATGAAGTCACATTAACTTTTCCATTTGCACTAATAGTATTTAACCAATGTGTATCTGTAGAATCTGATTACAAAAAAAAAAAAAAAAAAAAAAAAAAAACAAATGTTAGAATCAGCTCTAAATATAATATCACATATAATAATTAATTACAACTTACCAAGTTTCAGTTTTGAACTTTGTGCATTATTCCAATGCCACAATTCTCCACTGATAGAACAAGTGAAAAGATTGTCAGGTCTATCTTGATGGAAAAGTATTTCACTAACAGCTTTCGCATGTGCATTAAGTTGCGACATTGGATAAGTATTTTGCCTCAAATCCCATACAGTTAAACTGCCATCATCTCCACCAGCAACCACAATATGTCTTTGTGTAGGATGATGTGTAATACTCGTAGCTGCTGTCTATAAAAATGTCTCGTCATTATCTAAAGTATTTTAAGATTTCTAAAGTATTATCTAAAGTATTTAAAGAGATTTGTATATTGTATATAGAAAATTAAAAAATAACATACAATTTTTGTAACTTACTTTAACTTGATCAGAAAGCATAAAAGTGGATGCAGGTATATCTCGATCATTTCTTAAATCCCAAACCTTCATGTGTCCTCTTGAATTACCCGTAAGTACTTCATTGTGTTTTAAAAAATCGATGCAATATATAGAGCAACTATCAGCACTTTCTGATAAAAAAATAATAAAATGTATTTTTAATTATAATAAATAAATTATATATCATGAAAGGATATACTGTCATAGTACATATATTTTTGCAATATTGTAACATTTACCAATAATCCTCACTGGTTTTTTCTCTGCAGCTGTAAGAAGATTAAGCTTTCCATCTTCTCCCACAGAAGCTACATCTTGTTCAAAAGTAGATAACGCAGTGCAGGAAGCATAATCTGTTGTTCTGTTAAAATATTAAAAATAAATTTAATAATATAATTTATTTTTAAAGTTGAATAAAACCAATTTATTTAAGTTTTTTACTCACTTAAAACTATGTATAAATTCCCATGCCATGTGTTCTTTAAATTCAGTACAGGTATCTTCATCAATTTGCAGTAATCTTACTGAACCTAAAGATGAAGAAGCTACAAAGAAATCTTTGCTGATAAACTAAAAATTTATATTTTATTAGAACTTTTAATGTATAAGATAAAATTACTAATTTTCACAAAAGAATAACATAGTACCTTTAATTCAGTAACATCTCCAAGGAATGAATATGATGATAGAATTACAGGCGATGGTTCTTCGTCATAATTTGTCCTAAATGTCCAATACGTTATTTTATTTACCTATAAAATAAAATTGACAAATAAAATTACTCGATTTATCTATTATTATTATTATCGTTATTGATTATTAAATAAAATTAAATAAAAGCTATATATTATAGGTTAAGTATCAGATATTAGTTTACCGGGTTATCCCAACTGCCGGTTAAGAAATTCTTTGCTTCTGTAAAATCTCTATGTTGCCATCTTATTTTTGAAATTTTCTCAGATACAAATGTCCCTTGTACATTCTCGCCCATTTTTGGATAAAATCAAAATTAAACAAGAGTCGAACGTCTGACAACCTCACTATTGAATCAGCTGACTAAGTTGGCCGCTCAAATGTTAAAAGCGTCACTATTGCGCACTGATGATCAGATCCGTGAAGCGCATGCATGTATATTTATATTAAATATTTCATCTTTAATGATCCGCAGAGGAGTTAATATGCATGTTAATATATTTTATACTTACACCGAAAAAATTATATTCTCATTTTATCATAATATAGAATATTTTACTTACCTTTATAATATGTTTCCTTAAAATAAGCGCCAAAAGAATACTCTTAGTTCAAGAGAGAAATCCTCTAAAGAGTAGAGTAGTTTTAGATATTGTTCTTAAGAATATATACTGAATGGAATAGTTTCTTATCATTATATTATTTAATATTTGATATTATTAATCCTAATGATGACAAAAAACAATTTTACAAATGGACATTTGTTATATACTTATTGAGACTTTGACAAATTAAATATATACAATAGTTTTAATTTAATTTATAAATAAGGTGTTTCAAAAAATATCATGTAAAAAAGAAAATTATTTTCCTTTATTAAAAATATTTATTAAAAGGGTTTATAAAAAGTATACATTTAGCACACAAATTTTTTCGGTGTATACATTATATTCTTCTTTATATTCGTCTTTTGCAACTTTTGATGGTACACGCTTGTACAAAACAATTTATTATTGGAAAATTTGTGTTTTGTTGTTAAAAATTTTGTTAGTTAAAATTTTTATGTTAAAATTTAACATATTTACTTGTTAATTTAATATATATTACTATTCTGTTAATTCAAGTCAAATTATTAAAATAACTCATAAAAAAGAATAATGTAAATAACACAAAGTGCACATATTTTTAAATAAATAAATATGTAATATTAAAAAAAAGAATAGAAAATAAATTAAATATAAATTACATATAAAATTTAAAATTTTAAAATATTAATAAATTCAAGAAACTTTTATTTAAAAATTTTGTAATCGCAAATATTGTCAAAATTCTTCCACACAAAGAATAATCTTTCTCGAACTTATTAATATATTTGTTTGGTATGAAAAAAGTAACCTAATAATTCTACAATGAAAACAATAGAATTGAATATTTATCAAATATTCAATTGTTAATTCAAATGTTAATTTGACAAATTTTGTACATGTTCTTTCAATTTCGTGTAATTTACAATAGATATATAAAATATGAAATATATAATAGATTTTTACAATAGATATACAAATTATATAAAATATATGTATAATAGATATACTGATACGCATATAATTTAACGCAACTTAAATGTATCATATGCAATTACATTTTTAGTAAGAGTATCGAGATTCGATTAAATATTAGCTTCTTATTCGTGAACTTTGTCAATCGCGCTTTTAATATTGCAAAAACACTAGTATATTTATTTTAAAATAAAATATTGCAAAGTTTCTCATTAAATATTATCAGTAACGTGCAGAAAAAAATCTGCAAAACAAAATAATTTGATTATTATTTTTGATTAAACGCATTTGGTGAATTTTACATTAAATATTCACTGAACGATAAATTATATTCGCGAATATTTTAGTCTTTCTATCTTTTAGGACGCGATTGCCTCGGCGAAAAGAACTTATCGTTGTTCCTCATTAAGTGGACGCTACTGAATATGCAATTTGTACTGGCGGGGAATCGAAACAATCTTTCGCGAAGAATTATTTTTCTTCGGTTTTTGTGGGACGTATCCGCGACGTTTGTAGTTAGATGCCTCGTTAAAAATTATAAGTTTCCGTTGCAGAGTTGGAATTAAACTCAGGTTTTCTTCACGGTTTCTGGAAGTGATGCTTTTGGCAGTTATTTAACGACTGTCACCATACACTATTTGAAATCGATTCACGAAATTCATTAAATTGTATTCTATAAGAGAAAAAATATTTTTTGTTGTTAAGAATGTTCTTTCAATAGTATTCGTATTAAACTTAATAATAGATTACTGGATACAAATATAACAAATAAATTTCATTCTTTTTCAAGTAAATAAATTCAAATTGTAATCAATTTTCGCAGACTTTTCTGATAAAAAATTATTTACCAAGTTACAAACAAGTATATCTTATTAATTAATTTTGAATTGATTGAAGTTGAAATCATTTTCACCTCATTTTTCAGTAGACACTAGGCGTTTCACTATTTCAGGATATGAATATTAAGATTAGTTTATAGATGATTATACATATATACATACAATAATAAAATACATACGTAAATTTTATCATATATATATATATATATATATTTAACAAAATTCATTTTTAAATTATATTTAATATTACATTATTTTTACATTACACATAATATTATATCATAAATGTAATGTAAAATGTGTGAGTAGTTAAAAAATTTGAGACAAATTGAATAGATACTTTGATATCAGTAAGATGTCGACAAATTAATTTATTATTTGTTACAAAAAAATTAATTGATTGATAATTTTTCATTTGAGGTTGCTAAATATTCAAATTGAATTTTTTATTTTTTAAATCTTGTTGTTATCGGATTTAATTCGTCTCGAATACATTTGGTACTCTTATATTATTTGTATTCACATATTTAACCAAACAACAAATAAAGCGCATGTATTTTATTTTTCTTATACTCGATTGTAACCACATGTACATAAAAATCGATATATCCAACCATTTTTCAATAAAGAGATTTTTTAATAAGTAAAAGAACATATTTTTTCACGCGAATTTTTATCTTGTGTATTAAATAAAATGATGATTACGGCGACAATCAACTCGCTGCCAAAATCACTGTTATTGGAAGCAATCAGGAAGTTCGAAGATTCATTCCCTTCTGTAGCGGGACTCCAACGTTTAATGAATCACTTTTTTTTTTTCTTTGTGAATCGATTTTGCGAAATCTGACATAAAAATAAATGGGACAAATTAAAGCCGCTTTCTTACTATTTTTAGGATCGTTTTTCTTTCTCTAAAATATTAACACAGTGTACCATTCGGCAGAGAGATCTTGACCTGATCTAATCGTTAAGGCCAGTTATCATCCTTAGAATGCGGTGATGTGATTATTTTAAAGATTATAAAGTATCTTTTATTTTGTTTTACAAAATTGTTTTTGTTTGTCCGTGAAACAAGATACATATCTGAGTTTTGATTGCGAATTCGCGAATCGCGAATATAAAATCATATATTCGAAAATAAATCGGATTCTACATCTGCGTTCAATTTCTCACGCATATACAGATTATGAAATATCCTCCAAATGTCGAAATATTTTTATTGATGCAAATAATAATAATTATTTATCGCGCATAAAATAATAATTATATATCGCCCATATACGCGCACGTTATGTTTTGATTATTATAGTATTACAATTAAATATTATAACTATTGTCAATTTATTTATTCGTCTTGTACATTTGCGTAATTTAAATCGCGATTTATCCTTTGATTTAACATCGAGACTTCATCTATTTTTTCACGCCATCTGATATTTTCTTTAGAAAGTCTTACAAAATGCATTAAAAATTCTCGGTTTTTTTAATTGATAGAGACGATAAGTTAATAATTTTTTTGATAGACTATCAATTACATTTGATCTAAAAGTTTCTAATAAATTTTATATTGAACGCATTTTAGATGTTTTCGTATAATAAATAATATTTTGTATTAAATTTTATTTTGTATCCTATCTTGTAAAATATATTTATAATATAATTAATTCTATGCAACGAATAGAATTAATTGCATAATATATATTTTGTAATACATTTTGTAGTATACTCTCTTGTATAATATTTTATATTTAATTTTGTACCATACTTTGCAATATTTATTTATTTATTAATCCATACCTTTCGTCTTTGGATGTTTTATAGTTTTTTTTACGTTTGTTAAATTTGTTTCTTTTGTATCTACTTTGTGTCTACTTTGTGTTTATATTGTGTCCATATGTGCGAGGATGAACTCAAGATTATAAATAATAAAACAAATTATAAACTATAAAACATAAATCATAAATTATATAAACTGCAAAAACATTAACGCAACAACGTGACCCCCAAATTAGATTTGAAGGCTAGAATTATTACCAAAACTAAAATTAAAATTACAATTAAAATTCAAATTTAAATTATAATTAAAATTAAAATTAAAATTAAAATTAAAATTAAAATCAAAATTAAAATTAAAAATAAAATTAAATCCAAATCAAAATTATATCATACTTTGTAATATATATTTGTAATAAAATTAATTCAATGTGTTACATATTATGTTATATTTCTTATAATTCAGTTAGATTATATAGCAAATATTATGCTACTATAAAGACTATAAGTAAAATGAAAAATTTTAGAATGGAAAGAAAATTCGAACATATATTTTACATGAAGAAAGAGTTTAAGATATTTTTTAAACCCTGTATTTTGCTTATTTTAATACTAGTTATATATAGATATAAAGAAAGGTATCTAGATTAATAAAAATTATTTTTGTGACTTTTTCTGTAGTGAGGAATTAATTTTGCAGTGAGATGCAAGTTCGCGCTGTGATAAATTCGGTGTTTTCTTTCTTTGTTATAAAAATTGAAATAAAATTAGAGATAGCAAAAAACGAGCAAAGATTCTTAGTTTGTACATATATGTATTAACATGTAGAGTAATTAATTCCTGGAACCATAGATGTAAACAATAATTATAATCATTTTATTCGCACACAGTAAGGAAATCAAAACTTGAAATATTTATTGCATTCTTCGCGAATACATCTTATTTCGATCTTATATGTCCGTCTTGAGCTAAATACTTCACACTGACTCGATAGTCAATGATCATAATTCTTTCGATTTTTGATTTAAAAGAAAAATTTCAGATTTTCTGCTTGCATCTTTCTCGCTTTATTTTATCTCTTATTTCTAATAAGGCATCGCTCGACTTCTCTGTAAAATTGATACGCATAAATAAAAACTAAAACAAAAAACGTACCGATATTGTTTTATATATTTATGTCTTGTAATGATCAACAATAAAATAATATTTTAATATAGATTAAAATAAATTTACTGATGATTTTTGTGTTTTATTTGTTAATATATTCTTATAACATCTATATTTTTTAAATATATTTAAAGTATATTTAAATTATATTATTTAAAGTATATTTTTAAAAAATATTAGTTTAGAAGATTTTTAATATTTATATCCATAGTAACTCATAAATTATATAGCAACATAAATAACTTGTAAATTATTATAATTTTTTTATGGAGATCTTAATTTCTAATAAATCTTAATCTTTATCTTAAGTCTTTTTAAGTTATCAATTTCAAAATTGTTGACATTTTATTAATAATGTCTTCTATTTCGTTTGTTTTTTCTTTTTTTCATAAACCTATATAATTTTCTAAATTTTCATACATACAGTGTGCATCTGACAAGAACGTTAATTTCATTTATTATAATATTGCATATTGTTATAAAATGTCTTTAAATTAAAAATTTAAAGATTCAAGAACGGAAACTTTTTTAATATATTTTATATTTAATTCATATATTTTTAAATAAATAATAAAAAATTGGATATAATAAAATTACAATGTTAAAAATTACAATTTTTAATATCGTGCACACATATATTCTATATACTTTTTCGTAATGGCATATAATCAATGATTTGCAAGATTAATTCGAATATTGCTTCAATGTACCTATTCAAAACGAGTGAAAAAGAAACGATAAATGTTTATTTTCAATCGTTGTTAAAAAAATGTTTGTACGATTAATGAATAGGTACTTAACTTTTATAATTAATATAGATGATGGAGATAAATATATAGCATTTGAACATGATTAAAATGACTTTAACATATTATATTAATTAGAATAATTATAATATATTATTTACGTATTACATAAAATATAAATATATGAAAGTACGTTGATATGGAAATGCTTTAATTCTCAACATGTAAGGATTAAAAATTATTATTTATAGATGTAGAAAGACATAAATACTTATTTTTCTATATTGCTTATTAAATCGTATATAAAATTAACAAAATATATAATAAATAAATAAATGTCAAAAATTAAGATATTCAATGAATCTTAAAATATCTTAAATATTAAGTAAAATATCATAAATATAATTCTAAATTTAAATTTTGTAGGATATGATGACCTTATATAACTTGTAAATATGTTTGTATTTCTATATATATTTATTATGTCTCTTACCTCGACATTGCCAGTTTTCGATTACCTCTTGAAACGTTAAGATTACGATAGTACAGATTAACGGTTTACGGTGATAAAGTATCAACTTTAACTAGTTCTGAGAAGAAAAGGAATTGTATTAGAATTAACATAGCATTTTTAGTATACAAGGTGAGTTGCTAGAAACAGAATATTATATAACTTTTTCTTTAAAGATAAAACGTAATTTAAATTGTATTAAAATATGAACAAATACGATAAGAGTATATTTTTTTAAAATTATTTTCAAAATTGTTAAACTGTTGAACATTTTATTAATTTTTTATTTGTTTTTCTTTCATTTTTTATATAAACCTATACATATTCTTAAGTTTTATGTACATATATTCTATATCTGACAAAAACATAAATCTTTCTTTATTATAATATTGTTATAGAACGTCTTTGAATTAGAAATTTAAGGATTAAAAGAAATATTTTTTAAATTTTTTAAATATTTAATCCAAATATTTGTAAATGAATAATAAAAATTTGATAATTACAATGTTAATATAATACCGTACATATGTTTGTTTTATATTTTTTTGTAATATTAATAATAATTTGAGAGGTTACTAAATCGATTACTGATTCGATATATTTATTTAAGCAAATAATGAACAAACGATAAATGTTTCTCTCGTTACTAAAAAAATATGTATAATATATAAGACATATAAAAACATTCAAATTGTCTTTGACCTTTTGCGCGCACACACATATACACATACACACACGCGCGAGCCCCCGCTCTCATATATGTATGTGTGTATACATGCCTGAAGAGACATACCAACAAAGTCGAAAAAAATTTAATTTTCCGTTGACTATTCCGTTGATTATTTTTATTATTAGTTTTTTGAAAATATGATCATCTACGAAACAACAAATTTTAAAAATAACATATTTATATAAATAGATCGGTCTGTTATTCATCACGGATGAAATTACGCAAGAAAACTAATTTTAGAAAATACTTTATAAATTTATTTGCTGTAACATTTATTATTTAAATTTTATTTTATATTTATTTTTCTTTCAACAGGGACAGTTGTTACAGATACCTAAAAATTAACATGGCATTTCTAAGACTGTTATTTTATAGCGGTCTTATATTTAGCACTATAATAACATTTTCAATTGGTGAAAATACGGAAAACTCATCGATTGCGTTTAATGATAACTTTGATGATATAACACCAGTGCATTACGACGTCAAGTTAATACCATACTTCAAAGAAGACGAGGAGCATGAAATGTATAAATATGAAGACTATAAAACAAATATAGAAAAGTATCAAACAAAGGGCAACTTTGTTTTCTACGGCGAATTAAGTGCCATTATCGATATTTCGCGTTCATTTACAAAAATAGCTTTAAATTCAACGGCATTAATAATTCTTTTATCTGGAGTGTTGACAATTGATTTATTTATGTATACTGCAGACTTACAAAATAAGACTGTAGATACCAATGTTAAACGTTTATTTGCGCAAAATATTTATTGTGTTCATGTAAAGCAAATTTGCATTTTATATTTCAATGAAACTTTATCAAGTGGACGTTACAGACTAAATACAAAATTTGTCACTGCAATTAATAACACGGAAAACATTATTACTTCTTTGAAGACTATAGTCGAAAGAGGAAAATCATTCGAAATGTGAGTAATATTAAGAGTACAATAAATATAAATTTTTATCATTGTTGCTCTCGCATCTTTCATCCTTTTTTTATAATATTTAATTAGATAATACTATACATCACTATCTCTATTTTACTTTATATTACTCAAAAATGTCATCATAACATTTTATACTATGTTTTAATTGTTAATTAATCTTATTTATTATTAAATACGTGAAATATATAAATATAAAAAATATATCATGGAAAGTTGAATAGTTTAGATGGGAATGCAATTATTTATACTTTATCTTGTTTTATTACGTATGTGCATGAAATAAAATATAGAATTTCTTTGTACCTTTATACGCGCAAGTGCTCCATATACATATATATATATATGTATATATATATAACAGGGTAAATCGTAACTAAATATTTTTTATGTGAGCCATAATTTTTTAATCATGTTAGAGATAATTTTCCCTTAGCGAAAATACTGAGACATCAGTTCAATAACTTGAGTTAAAAGCGATTAAATAAGAAAAGTTTTTCGTAAATATTGAAGCTTGATAATCGAAAAATAAATATTTTATAGTTTATGTATAATTAAAGTAAAAAAGTTTATATTGCGAATAATCCAATAATATAAAAAAATTAAAATCGCTAAACAAATGAAAATGACTTTTATAACTCAAAAAAGTAACGAGTAAAGAAAATATTTTTATATGCACTTTGTAGCAGACTCAAACTCATGTAAATTTTTCTCATTCAACTTTCTTCTAACTTCAATCAATTGCGACATTTGTTTGGGCATTTACGGACAGACACTCTGTATATATAATGCTACTTATTATTAAAAATCATGGTTATTTAAATCAATATTATTAAAATGTCGTAGGTCGGACAGAATACATTTTCAAGCGATTGAAGCCCAACGATTGTTTCCATGCTGGGAAAAACCGACAATCAAAGCCACTTTCAACATTTCCATAAAGCATCATCGTAAATACCAAGTTTTTTCAAATATGCCGGTACAAGAAGAGAAAACATGCGAACATGAAATGCATGAAAATGAAACATATATGAAATGGACATGCTTTAATACTACTCCTCCAATGTCCACTTATATCGTGACGGTTGTAATATCGTCAACAGATGTCATTAAATTTGAGACGAAAAAATCTAGAATCATTATATGGCGTAGACCCGACTTAGATCATATGGAATTTGCTGAAATGATAGCAACCAAAACAATGACAAAATTTAAACATGAATGGAAAGAATTGAAAATACCAAAAGTGCAATTTGTTGCAATCCATAGTTTGCTATATGACAATGAGAACTGGGGTCTTCTGTTAAATAGGTAATTCAAAAATTAGAAAAAATATCAATTTATTTAAATACAATTTATATATGAAGCAAAATTAGAAATAATTAAATTAAATTAAAAATATAAAATTAGAATTTAGAAATTCATACATTAAAATATAATTGTTTCAATGTAAAATTTTTATACATAAACATTATTATACATATATTTTTATAACTAATTATAAGTTGATTTCAATCATATATACATATATATATATATCACGTATATGACAATAATTTATGTCACAATTTTTTTATATTCGGTACAAAACAATATACAATTATACCACATCGGGTATATCATCCGTTTAGAATTTTTAATTTTAAAAATCAGATTATACATTAAAACTATTATTATTTGTTCAAATTTATGTAACTTCTAAACTCTAGCTTTTAATTTCTATATTTTTTAGAGAAACAGATATTATTTACGATGAAAATCTGGATTCTGTTGCGCATAAAATAGAAGTAGCGCGTTTGATAGGGCGCAAAATGGCATATCATTGGTTTGCTGATATAATTAATCCATTTTGGTCATCTGAGTTATGGTTAATCGATGGTCTTACTACATTGTATGGAATTGATGCTATCGATTCTATTTTGGTAATTGTTTTATTTCTTTTTAGTAACATTCTTAATTTATCAATTATATATTTTAATATGTTTCTTATGTTTTTATGTTAAATAAAATATTATTTTATTTATATAAGAAGATATAATCTTTGCTATTATAAGAAAATAAAAAATTTTTACACTATTTTTAACATTAAATATGTTGTATAAAAAATGTTAAAGCTATTTATAAATTTTTGTCATATCTGAAAAAACTAAATTTGATACTGCTTCTCGATATTATCAAATCGTTACAAAATTTACAATGTAGAGAGAAATAATACCATAATTTTCAATTATATCAAATAGTCTTAAAAATGACATGACTATTTTACACTCTACACATTACTTTATCAAAAAATTTTACTATAATTTGTAACGTTGATAAAAAATTTTATATTATTTATTTCAATAAAAGCATTAAGTGTGTACCGTTAATATTTCATTCGACAAAATATTTATTCTATCATATTAAATCTTTCTTTTTTAGTATTATAAAAATTCCCAAATAAAGTTATTTATAGTTCAGGTTTATTACGAATCACTTCGTTGGGAGACACACATCAGTTTCTTATAAAGGAAGCCAATTTTTCCGAAAATAATGAATTATCTTCTTTTTACCGTTACGTTAAAGGTAAAAAAATCAATAAATTTATTTGAATGAATCAGGTCAATAAATATACTTGAATATAAATATATATATATATATACATATGTATATATGTATATACATATGTATATATATATGTATATATGTATATACATATGTATATAATAGTATACTAAAATTAAAAAATTTATGAAAAATGTAGTTGAAAGACTTCTAAACCAATTTATATATAAATGACATTGTATGATTTGAATTGTAGCACCCTTAATATTACGCACGCTGCAGTATGTAATTACAGATAAAATGTTTCAACGAAGAGTTTATGAATATTTAAGCGCGTGAGTATGTTATGAAATATATTGTATATACTATTTTAATATATTATTTACTTATACATTATAGAATGTAGTATATAAAATATTAAATACTGCAATTACGTTAGCTGTATAAAGTGTATAAATTAAATAAAACTTTGATATTTTTTGATACGTAATTTACAATTAGTATAGTTTTCACTGTGTCAATAATGTCAAATTTTAACAAATATAGTGAGATTAAGTCGAAGACTCCCAGTCATCTCCAAAGTTTGTGGATTATAAGGCAGTCCGTTTCAATCAATCCAAATGTTGAAAAAGGACACATGCTTCCTTTAACAATACTAAATGATTGGATGAAATCTATAAATTATCCTGTGTTGAAAATAACGCAAGATTTTTCAAATAAAGAAAATGTATATAATATAACAATCGAAAATTATAAAATAGTTAAAAAATACGCTTTCTGGGTACCTGTAACATATGCCTCCCAGAATAATCCAGATTTTAGAGAGCTTAGAACTTCGCTTTACGACGAAAAATTAATAGTTTTGTCGTCGTCCCAGCCAACTTACCAAGTTTCAATAAAAGATAAAGGCTGGATAATATTCAATTTACGACAAACTGGTGAATATTGATTAATAAATTTATTTCATTTCTACGTAATTAAAATATTAAACCAATATATAATGTTAGCTATATTCTTTTTTATGAATAAATACATAGTAACATTATATAATATTTTAAAAATATTGTATATTGTACGCATTCTCTGCATTTTACTATCGATTAACATGAAATAAATTCAATTTTGCATATATTATTATTTAAGCAAAAATAAATATTAATGGATTTATAATTTCTTATACAGTTTTATTCTACGCAATATTATTACAAATATCACTCCAAAATAATGTTTTTCTAAATTATTATAATTTGCTTTTTTTAATACTTTGAATTACTCAAATATTTAAAATGCAGATAATTATAAATATTTTTTAATAAATTTAATAAATCAATTAAGTGAAAATATAATAATATAAAAATTACTTACTACAGGATACTATCGCGTTAATTACGATCCTGAAAATTGGCAAAAAATTGCAGAATATTTGAACTCTACAGAATATACAAAAATACATGTTCTTAATCGTGCTAAAATCATCGACGATTCATTTTATTTTATGATAAATGGCCAACTCAATTCTTCCCTATTCTGGACCTTGACGAGCTATCTTGGACAAGAGACAAATTATATAGCATGGTATCCTATGATAAAAGCTATTGAACACATGTCGAGCATTTTTCCATTTTCAGATAAAGGAGTCCAAAATATCAAGGTAAATAATAATAAAATTAATCAGTTGAAGAGTTTTTAAATTATTTTATATCATATTTCCTAAGAAAATAAAATATATGTAGCTAAAAAGTTTCAAGTATGTTTTTCTGTATTTTTGTTTAAGATAAAGTAAAATCTCTTTTATTTAAGAAAAATTTTTATTTCAGTTTTATATTATAATTGTTAAACATCCATTAGATTTTTGAATAATTATTTTTTTCGTATTTTAAAGTAATTTACTATTAAAATTTTAATTTAAAATAATATGTACGTATAGTAATAAAATGTACGTATAGTATTATAAAAAAGATCGGTAATTTTGTAAGAGTATCAGATGTTGTTAATAAATTAAAGTGGACGTTCGAGAAGACGTGCGAGTAAGCTAAACGTAGAAAAAGACACACTCTGAACTATGCCCTCACGTTCTCTCTCGCTCGCGTACGCTATGTCTGTATGTATGTCTGTGGTTCAAACTAAACTGTATTGTGAATATAGTGGATATTTACTAAAGCTATCCGTATTAACGAACAGAGAGATATGTATAATTTCTTTTATTAAAATATATCTATTTCGATATAAAAAAATTTGTAGCGCTGTGATTTGAAATAAATACAACGACTTAATGTAAATACTTTACATATTATAAAAGTTTTATAAGCTTGAAATATCACAAATAATGTTTGCCATTTCACTTTTGGTCCTGCGATATGCCAATTTGAGCGTTAAAGATGTATATTATACGGTCACTTAATTATATTACAAAAGAAGTCGAGTGTACCATGTTGCAAAATTGACTGAACGTTTTTTAAACATTTTTAACTATTTTTTAAACACCTATGCTCAAATTTTTGTCAAGCACTGTATATATACACACACACACACACACACACACACACACACACACACACACACACACACACACACGCACACACACACACACACACGCACACACACACACACACACACACACACACACACACACATATAAATATATGTATTCAGAATGTTTATGAAAAACTACCGGAATTTTAAAAATTAACTTTCTGAATTAAATCATATTGGTTCAGTAAGTGAAATACATTTATTCTGTTTGTTCGAACGTTTTTTAGTAAATTAAATAGTTTTTATACGTATAAACACAATTTTTTTACGTTAACATATGACGCTCTCACCTAAATTTGAGATTAAAATTAATACATTAATTGGATAATGTTGAGAATAAAACGAGATTCATTTCTTTTTCTACAAATTAATTTTCCACTCGAATCGTGTTCGTACAAAGCTAGACATACAAATTTTTTAACTGTTTTTTACATGAAGAGATAAATATATATTATAGCGCTAAATATGTTTAATCAAACTTTTATTTTTGAATGTTGTAGACTTTTACCGTGGTGGAAAGAGTGAATATACAGTAAAAGTTTGATATTAGCAGAGAGTAAAAATTGGCACAATGTGAAGAAACATTTAACGAAAAATTATAATAATGATAAATATTTAGAATTTTTAGCTTGTGCTTCAAGTAAAATTATGAAAGAATATTTAGAATCAATAATGTTCAAACAAAATGAAACATATAATAAAACACAAATCAAGAGATATGATTAGTTTCCTTTTTATTATTGCAAAACATGTAAAGCACGATAAATTGTTTTTGAATATATTGGAAAATTTTGATAAATTAAAACCAAGGTAATAACCAGAAATATTTTTTTCTTGGACAAATACTTTTTACTATTACAAAAATTAATTATTTATAATAACTATATGTGTTGTTTTATAGAGGTGTCAATGGAGTTGTCATATTTATTGTCATTATTAATCATGTGTATTCGGAAAAACAATTAAAAAAGATAAATTTTATAGATCCGGTTATTTTTTTTATTATTGAGCTTTTTTATATCTAATGTTTATATATATATATATATATATATATATATATATAAACAGAAGAACAAATAAATGTGATAAATTTTATAGATCCCGTTATTTCTTTTATTATTAAGCTTATTTATGTCTAATGTAAACATGTATCTATATATATATATATACACATGTATACATTAGATACAAATAAGCTTAATAATAAAAAAATTAACCGGATCTATAAAATTTACCACATTTAATTGTTTTATATATATATATATATATATATATATATATATATATATATATATTGAAGGCTTGTATAAAAAACTGAGCTTTTTTATAAAACGCCGAATCTCTATAAGTTAGCATTTAAAGATTTACAAAGTGTTTGTAACACACTACTTTAAAAGTTAATTCTTTGTTGAAAAATAATAATGATCTTTCATATAATCATATATTCCTATATCGCTCTCTTGAGAAATACACTCTTCTAAAAGAAGAGGTAAAGATTAAGTTTTTACTTATTTTTCCTAAATTTTGCACAAATTAAAAAAATTAAATTTGATGGTAATTTTTCACTAACAAAAAGGATATTTTTTTATTATATATTTGAAATTTTCTGTATTATTAAATAAAAGAATAATATTGTGCATGATATTGTATTTATTTATTTACTTAAAAAATTTTTACTTGAATTATTGATTTTACAAAAATAATAAAACAAATAAGAAGTTTCTAAAGAAATCAAACTTTTTAACGTTTATTTTTAAATGATGACATTCTAGGTTGCTAAACATTCCTAATAAAAAATTGAATGAGGATTGCTTAATAATAAAAAAACATAGGTTTATTCTTTTACAACAATACGAGAGAATTAAAAAAAAAATAAGTATTTTTTTAGTGGTAAAAATTGTCCATTAAATTTCATTTCTTTTAACTTGTCTAAAATTTGAGGAAAAAAATAAGAACCTAATTTTCACTTTTCTGTACAAAGGAATATAACTGCTGAGAGAGGAATATACGCTTATATGTATAAAAACCCCTTTTAACTTTCAACGTTTTATCTTCTAAAATTTATTGCTTTCATTTAGAATTATTATCTACATATCTATACATCTATATATCTATATATCTATATATCTCTATATCTATATATTTATATATCTACATATCTATATATCTACATATCTATATATCTACATATCTATATATCTATATATATATATATCTATATATCTATATATCTATATATCTACATATCTATATATCTATATATCTATATATCTACATATATATATATATATATATATATATATATATATATATAATATTTTATTATAGATATGTTGAAAATAAGATATAATGATAATTATGCATATTAAGAGCATATTAAAAGCATATTCAGAGATTTGAATAATCTTGAAATATGTTGTAAGAAACCTTGAATAACATCCAAAAGATTTTTTCGTAGCTCGTTATTCATTAAAAAATTATAAGCAAAAGAATAAGTAATTTTAACGAATTTCATGTAATTTTCGACGCTAGGTACATTTTATAAAATGTGCTTTTAATATATAGTAGTATGTACTACAAATGAATAAATGAACCTTTCTTAATTTTATCACATTTTTCACTTTCTGGATTTCCAAAATCCTTAGCGGAGCGAATGCTATTGCGACGTCACCTCTCTTTTCAGTGCAAAACTAGATTTATTACTGCACGATTCCATATGAGTTTTGAACTGTTTACGCAAAGCGAGATCAAAATTATTAACGTATATAAGTATAACAGTTATGTACAGGTTGAGTTATGTTGCATATATTTTTGTATAACACACATCATATATTTACTTCTCAAATGTACAAGGAGTCGTAAAATGATGGTCTCATACCTGAAAAAATTTAGATTATCGAGCTTAATATACCTTTTTCACAATTTAAAACTGTACCCTAAAATCTGGAAATTATTATAATTTGTAAAAATCTTTTCTTTATAACTTTTTAATAAACAATAACCGATGCCTAAAATCTATTGATTACTCAAGGTCATAACACTATACGTTAAGATCATTCAAATCTGTGAGATCATAATATATGTCAAAGCCATTTAAATCTTTGAAGTCACCCTTTATTATGCATATATATATAATTACCATTATTTTCAATATATTTAAAATAAAATATACGTATATATGATACACAGACATACATATGATTTTAAATAAGAGAAATTTTTGGCAAAAATTTAGGAACTATTTTGGCAAAAATTAAGAAGGGTTTTTTAAATATTATGCTTTTATTGTACTAATTACCGAAATACTATTCCATTACATTCTTGTTAAATTAAAAAAATTTTGTTAAATGAAATTACTATTTATTGACAAAAAATATTAATAAAGTTATTCTACATAGAACTTGAACTACATGAGAGATATTTTGAGAAATATCATTGAGAGAGAAGCATTCAAATATTATAATAAACGTATGTGAAAGAAAAATGGAACTTGTCCTAAAATGGTAAACTTTATTCAAAATTAGATTTATATTAAGTTTTCTATTATATTTATATTCGTAATATATGTCATAAGTATTTTGTCCTTTAATTATGTGAAATTTTAAGATGGCACAAAATTATTACATTAATTTAAAATAATCTGGTTTAGGCAACTATTAAAATTAATTTTGACGAGTATAAAAATCTTGTAGAAGAATGGATGTTGAATGCTGACCAAAAACTACACAGACGTTTAAAGGAAATCGAAGAAATAAAAAAATATTTTAAGATATAGTTTTTCTTTCCTTAAAATATTAAGAACTTTTCAAAAGAAATTAATCGTAAATAATCATAATTACAGCAATATATATATATATATATATATATATATATATAATATTATATTTATACTATTAAATTATTATATATACTTATACATGTAACAATAATAACAGTTTAATATTATTAAGCATAATATTTTGTTAATATTATTCTTAATATATTATTATATGAATTACTTTTAATTATTATCTATGTGTATATAATAAATAAAATAATAAATTTGTAGCAATGACAACTGTTTAATAATATTATATATAATATATTTTATTAATATTATTTTGAATATACATATATTATCACATAATTTATATTTAATTAATTAGTTAATAGTTATAATACGAACATAATTGTTTTAGAATTAATAATATTTATTTATATTTTTAATATTATTAGTTAAATTTCTGTATATGTATCCATGTGTGCATTTTCCCATTTATAATAAATTATCTAATATTATAATTTTTATAATAGCAATATCTCTCCTATCTAGTTTATTATTTTCACTATACAAATAGTATGTTTATTTGTTATATAAATTCGGAAATAAATATATCCTTGAATAAATATTTTACAAAATTAATTTGTTTTAGAATATTTTTCAACACAAAATTATAAAATTTTAATTTACTTATATAACAATCATAATATGGATATTGCAGTTACATATACAGCTTTAGAAATTTTAATATTTTTAAGTTATAATTTTAATATTCTTAAGTTGTTGTGACTTGCCATAATTATTTCCTTATAGGTCACATATAATTCCTTAATAATATTTAGACTAAATATATTTTGTTTGATGTTGTATTATTCAATGATTTAAGTTTAAGTCAAAGTGAGAACGCAAAACAATTAAATAATAAATAATAATAAAATAAGCAATCAAATAATATTCAAGCAATTAAAATTTAAGTAACAAAAAGTCTCATAACATATTACGTTCAACAAATGATAATTAATCTAGACTTTAAAATACATATTTTAATATTATAATTTTATATTTTTCACGTATAAACACATATGTAATAGTACTTCAAATATTTTGACAATAAATTAAAAATAAAGTGATGTATTTACGTTATAGTGCGCTAATATTCTCTTTGTCAGCTTTGTTATCGTACAACGACAGGAGATTTTAACATAATTAAAATGACTTTAATATATTATATTAAAATAATCATAATTAGAATAATCATAAATTATTATTTACAGATTACATAAAAACAATATATAAAACCACTCTGATATGGAGGTTTTTTAACGTGTAAAGATTAAAAATTAATAATTACAGATATAAGAAAACATGAAAATTGATTTCTTTTTGTTTATTAAATGTATACGAAATTCACAAAATAAAATACACAAATATCTCACAATCAATAATTCTTAATATATGAATATAAATATTACTTTAAATTACAATTGTGTAGGATTTTATGTATGTATGTATGTATTTTTGTTCACATTTTCATGTAGTATGTATTTAGTAATTAATTCAAGTTACAATAACAAAAATAAATGTAACATTTTGTGTCAATTAGTTAACATTTCTAATTTGTCAATAAATAATACACAATAAATGAGTTATTTTAACTTAAAATTTAGAATAGACTTTCTGAGACATGCAAAAAATGTAAAAATTAACATTTTATTTTTTACTGTGTAATTAACCGGCAAGAAAAAGTTATACTTTTTCCTTGACCTTTGGCTCGTAGAAATCGAATCAGAATGAATAGTCAGGAACATCGAAAGGTAGGTCCAACTGGCTTGAAAATAAGTGGTTAATATTGGCCACAATGGGTAAAAGATATGTGTGAGCACAAATTTCCAAATCTTGCGTTATCTCGAATTCTCACTTAAGATTCTTCAAATTTCACTTTATCACGGTTTTTTAGCATAGCCAGCAAATAAAGTAACTAAGTCTGCTAGAGCTAAAAAATCTATTAAAAAAAGTAAAAAAGGTAAGAATTAAAATTAAATTAAATTAAAATAAAATTAAAATTAAATTAAATTTATTTTTAGAGAAAAAGAAATAAAAATGTAATATTTAAAAAAAATATATAAAATAAATTAAATATAAATTACGTATAAAAATTTAAAAATATTAATAAATTCAAGGAACTTTTATTTAAAAATTTTGTAATTGCAAATATTGTCAAAATTTTTCCACACAAAGAATAATCTTTCTCGAATTTATTAATATTTGTTTGGTATAAAAAAAGTAACCTAATAATTCTACAATGAAAACGATAGAATTGAATATTTATCAAATATTCAATTGTTAATTCAAATGTTAATTTGACAAATTTTCTACGTGTTCTTTTAATTTCGTGTAATTTACAATAGATATATGAAATATAAAATATACAATAGATTTTTACAATAGATATACAAATTATACAAAATATATGTATAATAGATATACATATAATTTAACGCAACTTAAATGTATCATATGCAATTACATTTTTCGATTAAATATTAGCTTCTTATTCGTGAACTTTGTCAACTGCGCTTTTAATATTGCAAAAACATTAGTATATTTTAAAATAAAATATTGCAAAGTTTGTCATTAAATATTATCAGTAACGTGCAGAAAAAAATTTGCAAAACAAAATAATTTGATTATTATTTTTGATTAGACGCACTTCGTGAATTTTATGTTAAATATTCACTGAACGATAAATTACATTCACGAATATTGCAGTCTTTCTGTCTTTTAGGACACGATTGCCTCGACGAAAAGAACTTATCGTTGTTCCTCATTAAGTGGACGCTACCGAATGTGCAATTTGTACTGGCGGGGAATCGAAACAATCTTTATCGCGAAGCATTATTTCTCGTCGGTTTTTGTGGGACGTATCTGCGACGTTTGTAGTTAGATGCCTCGTTAAAAATTATAAGTTTTCGTTGTAGAGTTGGAATTAAACTCAGGTTTTCTTCACGGTTTCTGGAAGTGATGCTTTTGGCAGTAATTTCACGACGGTCACCATACACTATTTGAAATCGATTCACGAAATTCATTAAATTGTATTCTATAAGAGAAAAAATATTTTTTTTTGTTAAGAATGTTCTTCCAATAGTATTCGTATTAAACTTAATAATAGATTACTGGATAAAAACATAACAAATAAATTTTATTTTTTTTCAAGTAAATAAATTCAAATTGTAGTAAATTTTCGCAGACTTTTCTGACAAAAAATTATTTACTGTAGAAGGAAAGTTGATTCTTTTCTCTCTTTTCGGAAGGTCGGAAAGCTATTTATTTCTCTTGGTTTAATTTGTAATATAACGGTTTATTACTAATTGTATAAACTCGAAAGCTCTTCCTTCTTTCGACTGTTTTTTTTTTCGCAACGAGTCATCCCTGACCCTCGTATTCCGCTCTTATATATATCCGCAAAACGCGAAAAGAGATTCCCGTGGGGGTGACCTCTGATACATCTTGACTTCGACTCTTAAGTAGCTAACATAAAGGAAGAACTCCGCTATCAAAATAAACACGCGGTACAACGGTCGGGCGTTTAAAATATTATATTATCGCTTAGATTACCAAGTTACAAACAAGTATATTTTATTAATTAAGGTTGAATTAATTAAAATTTATTGTATTTATTTTTTTCTCAATGTATAGTTTACTTACTTGTTAGGCGAAATGCAATAAATGATATTTACATAATGCTTGTCGGGCAATCGAATAAATTTTTGCTGAAGAATAATTGTAAACCGCCAATATACATTCACCAATCAGATACACAATTTCAGCATCCGTCACGAAAATAATAAATAATATAATAAAATAAATATATTTACAATAGATAATCTCTGTTCCTTTTTTGACTCTGTCTTGATCTTTTTTCTATTTTTCTTTTAATTTTTTATCATTTCTTTTTCTTTTTAATATCTGACTAAACTCACATATAATTCATTTTATAAATATATAATATAAAAAGCGAGAGATATTACAGAAAACGGATCCATAATAAAGTTGTGTATATTTCCCAAAATATAACGCATCTTAAAATGTGCAATTTATCTTAAATTTAAGTATAAAAGCTTCTATAACGAGAGAAAAACACAAATGTTTTATTGCAAAATTTAGAATCGAATTCCTATCATTTCAATTCGTCGAAACGGAAAAAAAATAAAGAGGTATTCTCAAAAAATTGCGCGTCAAAATTATTAAAATGTATAATATTTAATAAATAAATGTGTATAATCATAATGTAGTGAGTTATGTGTCTGCTCTCTGTAAACTGAAAATTTCCGGTTTCAAATCCGATAAGAAACATCGAATTTATTCGATCGGCACCTCTCGGAGTAGATTCCATATAGCTGCGGATACATCTGCAGATATATATGAAAGACACCACTTTCTAAACAAGAGGAAAGGACTAAAAAGAGAGAATAAATATATAAAATTGCTCTTTTGGTCGTAAAATTGAAATGTGAATAGACTTTAGAGAGCAAGAATATTGTCAGGTATAAACTCCTCACAACAATTAAAGGAATACCTAAATTTTCTTGAAAAATAGGCAAAATTCAATCAACTGCAACTTCATTAAAAATGAACAAAATTTAAATTTAAAAAAAAGCGTTTTAAATGTTGAAATCTCTACTAGCTTACCGTTATTTTCATGTTTCTGTGAGTTTGATCATTTTTATATGCAGAAAACTACGAGCTAGACCAAATGCGAAATTTTTTCTCACTTTGTCGGTCTGTCACGTCTCTAAAAAATTCTGCGACAATTCTAATCTTTCTAAAAGCTTGAAGTTTTCCCTAAAAAATCGTTTTTTTTTAAATTTGTCTACGATTGTTTCTTACTGAGTTACCTTCGATTAAATAAAAAGTGAGCACCTTGACTTTGATTGCTCATAACTCTGTTAAAAATTATCGTCCTGCAATAAGCAGAAAAGATTCTTAAAGCTGAAACTTTACTCTATCAAATGGAATAATAGTCAGATTTTTTTAAACAAACATTTAAACATGCTATTAATAGATAAAAATAACGTAAAAATTATCTATTCTTCCATATTTCCTTTTAACCTAAAAAACAATTGCATGAAACAACAATAAAAATTCGTTCTTTACGTTTTTTATACCTTTAACAAAGTACACCGAATTTGACAAAAAATCGCCGAATAACTATGAGAATTTTTTTATGGTGGCCACTACGTTTTTATCGAGCAAAATGTTAAACAAAAACTTGTAAAATTGCTTAATTTCAGTTAGAAAATATAGAAAATAAAATCAATTGTCAAAAAGTTGGTTTTTTGTACACCGACACTACATTGACTTTTTACTAATTGTAAGTGCTAGCAAGAGAAAAAGAAACATTTAAAAACTTTTTTTTCTCCACCAAAATTTAAAAAAATTGGTAAAAATTTTAAATAAATTATCAACGAAAATGTAGAAATCTACCGATCATCACACAAACGTATATAAATAATAGAAATAATAAAATATAGGAACGCAGCTTTTAAATTCCATGATGTAAATTTTTGTTGTTTCTAAATCGTGATACCCATTATCGTTCATATCTAATAAAATATTGGCTTGATCTTGAGAAATAAATTATGAGATTTTTTTCATAAATAATATATTGTCAAAAGATATTTGATGTATCACAGAAGCGTTAAGATTTTAACAAATTAAGCTAATAAAAGATTATTAGGATAAAATAATTTATTAATAAACAAAAATATTTTGAAAAAAAATATACTAATCTTGTGAATATTTTATTACTAATATTAAATACGTCATTTCCTGGCAATCTCAACTGACGAAAAAAATGTTATTTGTAGCGTCAAAACGATGTCTTTTTAGAACTTATATTGTTGTAAATACGATGTAAATGCATATTATTTATCAGCAGTCTTGCCAATAACAAAAATTTGGCGTCATAAAAATTACTCGTGCTATTTCATAAAAAAATCTCTTTATTTCAATCTTTTAATACATTATTCAAATATTATTTTATTATTTAACACAATTATTTCTCTTGTGCTAAATATGAGTTTAAAGTACTTTGACTGCGTTCCCTTTGGACGCTTACGCTGAAAACATTATTCTATCTTTGTTGCTTATTATACGTCAAAGAAAGATAGAATGACGCTTTCAGCGTGTAAGCATAGCCTTTATGTACTGTTTTTATCAAGTTATGAAAAACGTGTAATGCTGGTAGAGTCCGCGTTCTTTCAAGTACTTATTATATCGTTAACAAATTTGAAAAAAAATCTTATTGACATTAACTTTTAATAATATTAGTATTTCCATACAATATAATTATTAAAAAGATGTAAATATGCCTTAATATCAACGGTCTTCCTAATAATAATAATTTGGCGCCATAAAAATTATTCGAACTATTTCATAAAAATCTCATTGTCTTAATCTTTTATACAATATAATATAATATTTATTTCAATAATACATTTAAATAATATATTATATAAATAATATTCTTTTATCATTCAATAAAATCATATTTTCTGAATGCTAGTGCTAATAAAATGCAAGTTTTTGAAATATTTTATGTTGCAATCTCAGCTAATCAAAAATTCGCATCATTATTGGTACCATAAAAAATTTAGGGCTTTAAAAATCTCTTGTACTATAGCGTTGACAATTTAGCAAATATTGACATACACTTTAAATAATATTATTTTTCTATAAATTTGCGCGTTAACATGATGTAAATATGCATTATACTAACGGTCTTGTTAATAACAAATATTTAGTGCCAGAAATTTGCTCGGGCTATTTTATAAAAAAATCTTATGGGATTAAATTTAATTATTAGAACAGAAGTGGATGGAAAAAGAATTCATTTAAAAATGGAAATTTTGGAAATGGGAATTTTTGAAAATGGGAAACATTTGGGAATTTAAAAAAAATTCTTTTTGATTTCTCTGTGCTATCTGGGACGTCACTATTCTCAATATACATACTTCCTGGGTTATAAACTACGAAGTATTTTTCTATTGAGCTTTATTATATTTTGATTCTTTACTTTCTTTCACTTTACTACTTATTATATATGTATTTGATTTATTTCAAATTAGTTTAACAGCTATTATATTGTATCATCTCTCAAATTTGTACTATTTTTCATTTTTAACATTATATTAATACGACACCATCTTTGCGCTGAAGAAAGCCCAAAAACGATCCTAAACGTTCGCCTCTATTTGTTTTAATTTAGTTTTGTATAAATAGATTATTTGTAATACATATAATAAATAAAGTTAAAATTAAAAAATATAACGGAAATTTAATTAGTAAATTAAAAGTCATACAAATGTATGAAAATGTCGAGAAAAACATAAAAACGCAGAGAACAAAATATGTGAATTTAAAATTATGTATAACATTTAACGGAAATGTAATAAAAAGACACAGATTACAAAAAAAATTAATAAAAAACTCGAAAAAACACAATAAAAAATACGTATAACAAAATAAAATAAAATAAAAAGCGCGTTTCGGTTCTTGAATGGACTCTCTTCAGTGTTTAGATTAATACTGATAAAATACATATAATAGAGGTCAAGATACAGATATAAGAAAATATTTAAAAAATAAGAAAACTCTCTATCGTTTAACAATAAGTAATGTTAGTTATTAATAATACTAAATTAATATGTCTTAATAAAGATTTAATATTCAATTCACAGAATATTAAGATTGATAAGGCCCTTTATGTTTATAAATAAGTACTTTTAAAAACGGAGAGACTAAGAGCCTGACGCGGATCGTTGTGTGTCAATTTCGCAGAAAATAGTTTTTTTGCGAAACTGATTTTCTCGCCTACGTTTCATTAGGGGGTTAAAGGGGTTTATAAAATCACCCTGGTATTTTTCTCGCTTACGTCTCATTAGGGGGGTAAAGAAAGTTTACAAAATTTTCAAGTAAGAGAATATAAAAGCTTGATATAAGCACCAAGTAAATTTCGTGTTCTGTGCATCAATCAGTTTCGCAGAAAAATTATTTTCGGAGAAATTGACGCACAACGATCAGACTCTTAGTCTTTCCGTTTTCAAAAGTACTTGTTTATTAATATTCAATTACCCGTCAACAAAGTTGAATGTTACATGACTTATAATTTTAATCAATATACAGAATAGCTCCACTGATAGGTCTTAATAAAGGTTTAATGTTCAATTACAATCAACAAAGTTGAATGTTACATGACTTATAATTTTAATCAATGTACAGAATAGCTCTTTCAATATAAATAATAAATGAAATAATAAGTATAAATAATAATAATAGGTATAAAATAATAATAATAATAGGTATAAAAGAGCAATTTTATACAGTTTATTTCTGACTATGTAATCGAGCGGTACATTTTATTATTATTTTTATTTCACGTTGTTATAACGTTTTTACTCACATCTTTATACGTACATGATTTTAATTGAACGTCTGGGGATACCAACGTGTTATATTATTAAGAAACGTTAGAGTATAAAATTATTTTCAACCTCATTTTTAATAATTGACCTAATACTGTTAATATATTTTAATTGATAATGTACTATATGCTTGTGCTGATAAAGGTCCAAAAAATTGGATCGAAACGTTCAGGCCTATTCTTTCTTAACAATTTAATATGTTCTGTGTTCTATATAATATTACCGTTAATATCGATTTTTTATTGTTTGTACTCAAATGAATTCATTAAAATTGCTCTTATATGCCTATTATTTCATTTATCATTTATAATTTTAAAATCACATTGTGTTTTGTTCGCTATGTTTTTATGTTTTTCTCGACATTTTCATAAATTTGTATGACATTTAATTTATTAAATTTCACGTTCGTTTTCTTTGTTTTTTTAATTTTAACTTTATATTTAGATTTCTGTTAACTTGCTTTTCTATTATGTCTCGTTTATTATTATTAAAGCCTTTTCTGTCATATATATTAATAATAATAAAAAGTAATACATTTCGTTTCTTGTATATACGTTATAAAAACCAAAAACGCTTTCAAAATTCCCATTAATATTTATTGAAAAATAATTTCGCGTATTGAATCAAAGGATACAATAAGTTTATACAAAATGATGACACAATTAGATAAAATAATGAGTGTATAAAGTTACTGTGAATAAACCGGCGGACGTTTCGGGCTGATCTTTCAAGCCATCTTCAGCGCAAATTAGAATAAGATGAGAGTCGCAAGATTACAAATTTAATTAATACATCAAGTTACGTCAAATATTAAAAACGTCAGGGAATATAGTCAATATGTAATATCATACCATAGTCTTCATTAGGTGTTGAGTAGTCTTAATATTCACACTTATTATTGGTTTAATAGAGAACTTTATTAAAATAGCTTTGTAATATATTCTAATGTCGACTCAAAACTGTCAACTTTACTAAGACCTTATCAAGAAAAAAGTTTACGGAAAATATTTGGTAAAAACAAGAAACAGACGAGCTAGATCCGAAATTATCAGTGTTTGATAAAATTCTTATCCAGTCATATCAATATAATATAATCCTTAAAAAACTGTATTTTTATAATAATTGTGATTGTTATTCTAAATGTAGACACTGGTAAAAGTTTAGTAGGAGTAACAGCCTGTTGTACATACAGTATGTAAACACCGCGCTTTAGTACTGTGCAATTCCGACGTGTCCGGACAATGGAAGCAGCAGCTTAAAACGTGGTCCACTGCAGAGGATTCAATGATTTATCGATTGACTAACGAAAGATTTTAAGAACAAGAATGTAGTATTATGATAAATTTTATTATTTATACTAATTAAAACAAAACAGCCTTGGGTCTTGAGTATAATAACTGTGGCATTTATTTTTAAAAGTATACAATATTTCTGTAGAAATATTCCACAAAGTACATTTACAGTGAGACTTAATAATCGTTAAGTCTCATTGTAAATTGGGCTAACAATAATATGATTTTAGAAAGATGACAAAATTGTCGATTTAAATTTTTTAATTATAAATTTTATTATTTATATTAATTAAAACAAAAAACAGCCTTGGGTCTTGAGTATAATAACTATGGCATTTATTTTTAAAAGTATACAATATTCCTGCCAAAATATTCCACAAAATAAATTTACAGTGAGACTTAACAATTATTAAGTCTCACTGTAAATTGGACTAACAATAACATGATTGCAGGAAGATGACAAAAATCGATTTAAATTTTTTAATTGCACTAAAATTATACGAGGCTAATTGATTAGAATTACAAAAAAAAAGATTTATTACAAAGGTACAATGTAAGAAGTTTAGTGTTCTATGACAAACAAGAGTTCTACAGAGAATCTCTTACAATTAGCTATAGACTAAGCAAAAAATTAATTAGAGAGAATTTGTTGTTATTATATCTATATAATTTTTTTATAATTCTCTAATGTATTATATATATACACACACACACACACACACACACACACATATGTGTGTGTGTCGTATTTCTCTTTATTTCTAATTTCAGTTGTATGTGATAAATCCAATAATAAATTTTATTTTTGTCAATATTTAATGTATAGAAATTAAGAAGACAATGAAAATCAACAAGGTCAATTATCGCAGATTTTAACAACTAGCAACACAGATGCGGATAAAGAAAGAATATCCAAATAGAATGAAGGATCAAAAACAGTGAGCATATAACTCAAATGTAAATAGATCTAATCTGATATATACGTGAAACTTTTAAAATAATTAAGGATTTTTTCTTCATTCAATATATTTCATAATTTGTAAATTACAATTTCGTTAGAAAAGATATTTTATGTATAATTTATTCAACTTCTCGTTTCTTTAAATAATGAAATAAAAATATTTAAATAAAAATATTTTAGCTTAAATATTTATTTACTTTTTTAATTAAAAATATACATTTAATACATTACAATTCAGAAATTAAACATAAAAATATTATAAAATATCAAAAATATTATTATTAAAAAAATAAAATTTTATCACACATATGAGTCACGCAATAAAAATTAATCTTTATTAAATATATTAAATATGTTTAATGAAAAATTTTAATCATCTACATTATCTACATAATTTTTCTTCGTTGCGCTTTTATCGAATGGGAAAAAGACGATAAAATCTATTTTTGAGAGCAAGTCGAAGCTACCATCGTTCGGAGTCAAACGCTTTTAATTTCAGTCACAGAACGATTCATCGAAGATGAATTCACAATGTGCAATTACGTGCGATAAAATGTCGACGATCATGCATTGTTTTATATTATTGTTTTATCTTGGTACGTTTTACTTGACATGCAGTGGTTCGAGTGAATCTTTGCAAAAAATACGTAAGTGTGAAATGTTATTAATCTTGTGTAATTTTATTTTCAATTAGAATCGATGTTATAAAATATTGATTTAATTGAAAACTTTTTATCTTAATATTGTGCTGTAACTCAAAACTAAAAAGATAATTTAAACATTGACAAATAATTTAATTTTAAATTTACAAAGTTAAATTAAAACTTGATATATGAAAATAATAGAATAAAAATTATAACTAATTTTGTTTCTTTTTTTTAATATTCCTTACATTTATTTCATAAACGGTTCAAACAGATTTTAAGATGAAGAAGACTGTGTATGCCTAACATATTATTATATAGTACATCTATGTTAAATAATACAAGTTTGTTTAATTCGCAGTAATTTAAAATAAAAATAGAGAAAGATACAAAATATTGAAAATATATTGAGAAAAATAATTGTAGTAAATATAATAAAATATAGTAAATATAGTATATTTAATAATTTTACACACAATTACAATTTATAATTTTAAAAAATAAATATTTATTTATCCACAACTTCTTTTAATTAATCTTTGGTGCACTCTCCTTCTCTCTCTTTCTCTCTCTCTCTCTCTCTCTCTCTCTCTCTCTCTCTTTCTCTCTCTTTCTGCTTTTTAGTAAATATATCTGCGATACATTTTACTGCAATTTTTAGCCACGATTGAGGCCAATGTCACCAACGACGATGTCACAGAAACGCAGCATACTATTTGTAAGATTGCAACGGAAGATGTAGTCGCGAATGCACGTGCTACTGTTACAACAGTACTCACTGGAGCTTGTAAGGCAAGTGAGTGAAAATCAAAATAAGTATTAAATATAGTTTAATTAATATATTAAATGTATATACTTAATGCATTGCGTTAAAATCTTTATGACTTCCCAAGCCGATTTTAACATATGATATCAGATAAAAAAGAACGAATTATAGAATAATATTGTATAATTTTGGTATCTAATAAGAAAAAAATATTAAATTATTGAAACTAATAAGGCTTTTTTAATGTTTACAAATAATAACTAATATGAAAACAAAGTGATTAAGAGCCAAACGTGGATGGTTTTGCATCGGTTTTGCAGAAATTAAATTCTGCGAAATTGATTGGCGCACCGGGCACGAATTTAACCTTGTGTACCAAAACTAAATATTAATTCTCTTAATCGCTCTGTTTTCATATTAACTGTTTGTAGAAAAATATTAATTTATAATAAGTAATACAATATTCAATAAAGACAATCACATTCAATGCCAAATTGAACTTTAGAAGTCGATTACATTTTTTTATTAAAATAAAGATAATCCTTAGTATACACGGAGAAAGTTTAATTGTAATTTATAATTTATAATTGTAATTTATAAAATATATGCTTCTAGAGGCGATGGATGAAAAGTTTGCGAGGCTGGAAAAAAAATTAATCCAAGAATTTGCGGATATTAAATGGTTACTTTACAATATTTTGGAACAGCAGCCAGATTATTTAAAAAATGTGCAAAACGCTAATTTTTATGAAGGAACATTAGATGATTATTTGTCACCGAGGCAAGATGAGATCGATAAATTCAACAACACTGTACAAAATTTATCAACGGCAAATGGTTAGTGCAATCATTATGAATTAATTCTAGTATATATTTTAAAATAAAAATAATATTAAGATTACTATATGATAAATTTTTGAAAATTTCTGAAGACGAAAAAACACCTGTTTATTAACATGCAGTTCTTAATAACAGTAGCCTGAAGTTAACTTTGCGCTCTCAGCTAAGCACAGAGTAGTTCTTCAGCAACTGGTGGGTCTAAAGTTCTCAAAACTTTGCAAGTGCCTCTGCTACTATGTAACATTCTATTCTGTAACGCACATATAAGTGATAGTAGTTACATACGTAAATAAACTTGATTGCTAAAGAACAAATAACCATTTTATAATAGGCCTAAACTACAATTAAATATATAGTAATATTGTATAGTATCTAAAAAAAAGAACTAAAAATAATTTTTAAAATTTTATTTTATATTAATTATTGAAATTTGATTTTGCAAGAATCAATGTTTGCATATGTTGCAGAAGAAATTTGCAAATATTTTTTAAATATAAATCAAAATATCATTTATTCAAAAAATTTAATAATTAATATGAAATGTTATGATCATTAAAACATGAGTTAAAATTGTCAGTGGACAAGCAGTTTAGTAATATGATTGCATTCCAAAAGTACAAAAGGCTAAATTGAGTTCATTTTCAAATAAAAAAAAACTTTTATAAAATTTAACATGAATTAATAATATTTATTAGTTTTAATATTGTTTTAATTATATTGTATATCTGCGTTTTTAATTGTTATTTTCAATTATCGTTTATATTCAATGTTTTCGTTGTTTATACCGTTTTAAATTTATATTTTCGTCACTAAGGACCGTTTAGACGTAAACTGAGCTTATTATAACTTATATTTTTTCAGAGTGTTCTGTTAATTTTTTTTATTATTATTTCTTATTAACTTTTTGCGTTTTTATGTTTTCAAAATTTTGTTTTGTTCATACCTATAGGATTATTTTCATACCTAGGATTATTTTTCTTGTTTCTATGCTTCTATATTTGCTTCGTTAGACTTTATTTTTAATCGCTTATAATTAAAATAAAAATATATAATCTATTTTCTAAGAAATTAAAGTTAAGCACATTACAAAACATATTTTAATTTCGCATGTGTTATCGCATAATGTAAATGTCATTCTAGAATAATGACCAAAAATATAATGGAGATTCTGCGTGTGTAGAATTCTTGCATTTCTTGCATAATATGCATTGTTACTTCCGAGTCTAAGCTAAGCATTTGTATGTAAGAGATATGTGGTTTCATGCAAATGTGGATTTGTTGGAGGCACGTTGCGTAAAGTTCGCCTTGTCCGTAGAAAGCGCCCACGTGACAAAGCTAAAGCTTAGTCAGAATAAACATGATTCAATCGAAATGAATGGTACAACAAAGTACCAGATTTATTTCGAGTTGCAGTATACGATTAACTTTACATTATTCTCTTTCTATTGTTTTAAAAGAGGAAAAACGTAATCCACTAAGAAATCTGTGAAAGCCATTGTATAATTACTGTAAATAATAACATTATTAAACTATAACCGTTATTATATTTGATAAACATTATTTATTAGATGTCATCTATAAATAAATATGGGCGATTGTGGTAAAAACATTGATGTCAACATAAAAAATTATTTTTGCATTACGTATATAAATATTTCAAAATTCACATACATGTTGTATAGCTTAATGAAAAATCTTCTAATATTTAGACAGACTTTTTAAATAAAAAGTTGATTAATTGATTAAATGTTTAATATTTAAGATATTTGATTTTTGCCGTTGCTTAATATTTAAGACTGACTTTAAATTAACTTTTAATCTTAAATAAATTTGCCAGTCAAATTCTTCAAATTAATTCAAATTTATTGAAAAGGTTTCTTATCTAAAGCTTAGTTAGTCTCAACTTACTAAAAAAAAAAAAAAAAACTACGAGAGATATATTAGAAAATACATTATTTGATATATATCACAAAAGCCTTCGTATGAAAGTTAAAAAAAGATAAACAAGGGAAGAGGACTGTCAAACGTTACGTTAACATAGACTGTTAAGAGTAAAATTCAAAATTAACAAGCAACTCTTATCTACAGGTCCGGCAAATGCTTTCGTCTATTATTGGCAGGTAAAAAACTTTGACGAGATGTTGATGAACTGGCAAACCGGCCGCTCGATACGCAGTTCTACTTTTTACACAGGTCGAAGCGGTTATGCCATGTATCTAAAAATCACGCCAAAATATTTTCCAGACGGCACGATCTTTGTGGGGGTCGGATTAACACGCGGTCGTTATGATGCCATTCTCACGTGGCCCTTTCCACACAGGATCCGTCTCGAGGTACGTAAGAGCACAACGGGAATGAATGTCCTCCCGAGTTGGACGACTTCGGAAATAAATCGGTAATGCGACCGAGTAAAGTAAGATTTCACAAGGGATTGTGAGTAATGCAATTGCGCGAAGCATAAAAGAGAAAGAGTCTGCGAGTGGGTAGCTCTTCGATAGGGAAAAAAAACAGGAAGAGGCCATCGAGACGTCGTATCAAATCTTTATCACGGTTGCGGTACGAAAGACTGTCGAAGAACAAACTCAAACAAAACTTTCTAATGCAATCGAATGATTTCAAAACAAATTAAAAAGTTGTGACATATATATATATATATATATATATATATATATATATATATATTTATAATTTTTTAAATATTATTAAAGAAATTAGTCAATTAAAGTCAATGATAACTCTCTTGTTTTCCCAAGATATTCTATCTAGATGTGACATTTTTCGCAATGTACTTTAATAAATAAAATAATTAATAAAAAATAATTGACAATACAAATAAGGCTCTAAATATTACAACCTAATGATAAAATAGTCTAGTGAGAGCCAACGCGGATAAAATGTAAAAAAAATTTAATTAATTAATTTAAAATAATTTATATGTATTAAATATATTGATATATTGCGATTCGGCAGGTTTTGGATCATTCTCTGGAAGGCGTGCGCGAAGATCGACGATCTCGAATATGGGATCCGGCTACACTTTGCACAGAATATTTCTGGGGTAGACCCGCCGGAGAGACAGATAATCCAGAATGTGTCGGGCTGAGTATTTCCAGACAAGTTATTCGATCAAAATCGTTATCAACCATATCGCAAGAATATTTAAAGAATGTAAAATACATGTGGAATGGAAGCGTGCTAATAAAACTTAATGTTTATCTGTAAATTACTTAAGATAAGTTACTTAATTTTCAAAAAATAACACTTGTTAAACAACAAGTATACTCTGTTATTATTAAAAAAAATGTGTTATAATTTATTTTAAAAAAAGTTAGAAAAGAACGAATTAATTAATTAAATTATTTTAAATATTAATTAACTGGATAAGAGATTTTATAGGATTTAATGAGTATAAACCATATAACTTAACAATTATTAAAGAAATCTGGCTTACTAACAGCAAATTAATTAAGAGCTTTCATTTGAAGAGATAATTGAAAGGGATGATTAAAAAGATTCATACAAATATATATAAATAAACTATTTAAAAGCCTCTATAAAGAAATAAATATTTAATAGAGTAAATAAATATTTCTAATTCTATTCTAGCTATAGCGCACCGATACTATAATGATTACATGTTTGTTTTTTTTTGTGGACAATACATTTTGTAGCGATAAAATTCCCCTGAAAGTTATATGTAAAATAAAATAAAATGTAATGACATAATTATATAATTCTATCGTTTGCATTTGTTTAATTATAACCAGAAGCAAAACTAAATATGTATAATAAATAGTCATTAAGAGGTAGATGTAAAATAAATGCAAGGAGATATAACTATATTCTACAAAAGAAACTATACATAATTATAATTACATCCATGTTTTCGAGAAAAAAAATTTTATATAAAACCAATAATATTATTTCGATAACATTATTTTTATTGAATATGTTTAATATTAATAAATAAATATTAATTTTGATCTTATAATATTAATATTATAAATGAATATATATAACATACATTTAGAAATAAAAAAATATATATAATTCTGTCTTTTAGAGAATACTGACGACACTTAAGCGTCGAGTTGTGTCCATCAAAATTAACTTTCCTGTCTGTTACGTAGGGGCATTCGATTCGAGAAATAAACTTGCGGCATCTGTTGTAATTGATTGTCATATTCCTCACGATCAATCGCGTTCCAATTATTTTGCTTAGCGGTATTCAGGAGCGTTTTAAATAAATGAAGCAGCGTAGAAGTACGTTCCTTCGTCTCTTCTCTTTTCTTCTCCGAAACAAATCTGCCACATCCTACAAGAAACCGAAAGTACTTGATTACTAAAT
Source organism: Anoplolepis gracilipes (assembly GCF_047496725.1). Taxonomy (NCBI): domain Eukaryota; kingdom Metazoa; phylum Arthropoda; class Insecta; order Hymenoptera; family Formicidae; genus Anoplolepis; species Anoplolepis gracilipes. The sequence goes on along the minus strand of NC_132970.1, from coordinate 21,215,887 downwards.
TTTTATTCACTAAAGTTTGTATGGAAAAAGAGAGAGTATGCTACTTTATAATTCATCTTATACAAGTATTTTTATAGAAACTCTAGCAAAGAATTTTAGTTATTATAAAAAATAATTAATAATATTTATATTATAACATAAATTATTTTTATACTACAAAATTATAATATTTATAAATTATTATTGTATAGCTGTTGAAAAATTTAAATTAATTCTTACCCGTAAAAGCATTGCAAAACGGTCTCTTTGGCTTGATTGTATTCTCCATCATAAGAGCATCTAAAAGCTGACGTTCGATCTGCAAAAGTGATTTCTGTCAATCACATCCTTATTAGCAATACTTTTATCTTTTTGAGACGCCAAATTCAATCGTTGTTATTCGATATCTTTGATATGCAAAATGTTTCTCAGATTCTATTAAATTATTTATGTATCTAAATGTAAGATGTATGTTTTAAAATAAAATTTAGTACTCTCTCGCGATATTTCTGTCATATTTTACTAAATTTTAAAAGATTTTTCTGTATATAATAATTGATTGAAATATATTTTTGTAAGATGCACTAAACAGACATAAATTGAAAAAATTATTCGTTAAAATCTTACCTTATCTCTCGAAATCTCAGTATTTACCATCTGCAGTAGACACATGCAAGCCAGCATGCAACAAAGATATTCAGTAATCTGCGAAACAAAAAAAAAAGAGATTAATAAATGTAAAACTATTTTTGGTATTTTTTATAATAATATTGCGAATGATGTAATAAAAATAATGACGGAGGCAAGCAGTGCATTTATGTGAATCGTTTGTAACAAATATTTAGTTATGTAAGCATCACACAGATCCCGTAAATCCGACTGTTAAGCTGCTTAGGCTTTCTAGATCAATTTACACAATGTTTAATTAACAATTAGTAAAGTTATAGCATTATTTGACACACCATACAAAACACACTTGATTTGGTTTAATTAACTTAAAGAAGATAATCGATAATAATTTTCTTTGCATATCTCTTAATGTAATACAAGCGAATTTCCCAGTAATCAATTTGTACAATATCAGAATGAAAAAATAAAGTTATTATTATTTCTAGTATTATTCCTAAATATGCGTCTGTTTTTTTAAAAATTTTCGGAAATCTTTGTTATTTCATAGTAAAACTATCGACACACAATATGTATAAAACATATATTAAACATTATTCTAATAGTAATATGTGTATATATATATATATGTATGAAGCATTTTTATGCTCCAATAAATATGTATTTTTTTGGTTCGGAAATGATTTTCTTTTACTTACAACATTATTAAAATACATTGCAAATATTATTTTTTTTTAAATAATATTAAATCTATTAGTATTTTTTAAAACTAATGTTAAATGTATTAGTAAATAAGTCACAATTATGTAGAATTTTTGTTAAAATGTAAAAGCTTTTTATTTAATTATTCGAGAATATAATTTTCTTTTTTTCTAACTATTGTCTAACTATTGTCTATCTATATTTAAAATTTACTATACTTCTCTCAATTATTTAATTAAAAATAATATGATCTTTTATATTTATATTTACTGAAACTGATAGTCATTGTGTTATATAAGTTTAAATATTCAATAAAAACAACAATTATTGTATATGCATTTAAATTTATGTATTTGATTAAAATAATTAGTTTGTGCTATTGACAGGTGTTTAAATAATTTATATATATGTATACATATATCACGAAAATAATAGCTTTAGCAATCAAAAGAACTGCAGGCATTGCATTCGCAAAACGTGAAAGAGTATTCAAAATTACATTGTAAAGTATGTGAGTTTCCTTTCAATTTTTTTATATATATAGAATCAATTATAAAAATAAATAAATTTTTTAATATGTATTTAATTAATTAATTATATTTTTCTTTTCTTATTAAAAAAATTCTTTTTTTTGAGTTAAATTATACTTATGTGTTTATCTACTTTCTCTCTACATTTTTGATTATAATAAAATGTATTTTCTAGAATCTTTATAAAGAAATAAATTTCACAAATTATTTTTACATAAATATATATGCATCTTATTTTGTATATTAATAAAAATATTTTCAAGGAAATATATAACATATATATACAAAGTGTACCATAATTGTCAAATATCTTTTTAAGAACGGATTCTTTCATCAATTGAAGGCGATTTTTCTTTAGCAAAAATGTCGAGCATAATTATTATTTCTTGCAAACTAACTTTTAATTTTTGTCATTATATATCTTTATAACTAATAATAAACCTTAAAATAAAATTATATTAAAGTAAATTATTATATATTCCACCTGAAATTAACTGAAGACTGTAAATATATTAATCTTTTAATTCCATAAGTTTAGTTTTCAAGAAACCCTTTTTTCAATCATTTATAACTCGAAAATTATTGTCACAAAATTTTCGCTGAGGAAGAATCATTTTTAAAGATTTGGCAATCTGCCTTTAAAAGAATATCGGTTAGTAACATCATGTAACACCCTGCACGATACACCCTGCACGATACACCCTGTATATTTAAAAAATTAATATATTAAAATTTATTTTTATTGTTGAAACATATGACACATTTCCTATTAGAAATATTTCTATTAGAAATAATGTATTATTATACAATATTGAATAAAATCAATTTTAGTCACTATATAAAAATGTGTAAAATTGAATTTAACAATTTTATACTTGTTACGAAAACATCAAACACTACCTTCATATTGAGATCTTCTTTTGACCGAAAAGTTTTCAAAACCTTGAGATTCTTCAAGATTCTGAAGCGCACCCCTGAAGCGACAACTCTTCGACAAAAATTACGTTCTCAATCTACTATCAGTAGTACGGATTTCACGGATTTCGTTTGCCAAAAGGTTATTACGCGCGGTTGAAGCCGTGGCTTCTCCGTCTCGTTTGAGAGGCAAAATCGCGCGGCTGCTCTTCAAATACAAACCCCGTTAACCCCTCCATTGCGATAAACGCCACGGGGGTGAATGCAAGCCTGGAGAACGCATGACCGCAAGAGCGCGGGCAACGATCATATTTCACACTTCAAAACACTCTTCTGTACCAAGGATGCATCTAGATTTTGTAGCTGACTTACTAATGTACTTCTAATTTAACTTCGCAAGCATCCTCCTCTTTCATTGTTAAATTCTGCTAAAGATGCACAGAAATTTTGCATAGAGTCAGAGAGGAGGAAGATAAAGTGTAATATTAATAACAATATACAATATTAATAACAATATAATGGTTATTTTATAATTATCAGAATATAACTAGAATTTATATAATTTATATAATAAAGGAGAATTTAAATAATTGGAATATAAATAATCAGAATAAGTCATTATTTCACTCTCTCTCTCTCTCTCTTTCTCTCTCTCTCTCTCTCATTCTTTTTCTCTATTAAGAAAAAATTATAAATAAATTAAATTTTATTGGAATTTTCTTAATACATTTAAATATTTAACCTCATGTAATTGTAAATTATTTTCTTTTTTTTCTGTGTGTGTGTGAGAGAGAGAGAGAGAGAGAGAGAGAGAAGGAAAAGAATATTTTTTCTTCCATTACTTAAAAGACTTTAAAACTTTTTATATTTAAAAGATATTAAATTATTTTCTATTTCTGTTTGTCGGAAGATATATTTGCATAACTCTCTTAGTTCGCATAATTTTCCGCTATTATTAGATATTAGATTATATTGTATTCGTGACTATTCACGGGATATGCATCTTATGCAATTCCTAGGTAGATCCAGAACATGTTGCTCCTTAAGATTCACGGATCATAAGTTGTCATAAGTCACACGATTTAACAGAAATTTCAACAGTATATTGACATCCTACTATTTTACTATATATCGTCCGTGAGAGAATTTTCGTTCTCGCACTTCGTTATGATACTATACTAATTGGTTGCAAATTACAGAGCAATTTGATACGCTGCATCTAAATTTATTTTGCAATACAATAACGAGTGATAGATTTTTTTTGTTCATATAACGCGTAATCTATAAAAATTGAATTATATGTTGAAAGAATATACGAAATAAAAATCAATGTATATTGTATAAATTGTTGAGAGCATACTGTGTATCAGTACACATATAACATATTAATTGTTTCCAAATGTGATTTAATTTTAAACGTTATTTCAAAATTTTATTATACTATACGTTATTATTATACTATACGTATTGTCGGTTTTCTGACGTGTGCTTGTGATGTGTAATATATAACTATGTAATAATTATTGCTCATCGTCTGAAAAGACTTGATAAGGACCTAAACCAAAGGTCGAAATGTCGTCGTTATCATGAGAAGCTTGTTTTAACATCAAATAAATGAATATAAGCTTAATTGTGCCAGTTTGGTCATTTAACCAATATACCTTCTGAACTATACGTTATTATTATTACACTATATTATTGAAACACTATACTACTAAAATACCATTTTTCCTGAATTTATTTCCTGCTTTTACTTTAATCAATTTTGATTTCAATTCGATATCTATTTTTAATCTATTTTTCATGGCCAATTTTTTACTATATAAGCGTAAGTACTTGATAAAATATATAACATATTCGTTTTAATTGTACTAAATATTGATCAAATTCTCTGACAATTTGAAATCAAATATATTCCAAAAATTTTGAGACAATTTAATACTTCATAGATTCGAATTAAGCATTTAAAATAAAAAAGCATTTTGCACGTTAAATTTAACATACGTCAATAGATAATAAAATTTTATTTTTTGTTTACATATTTAAGTGAACTTGTTATATTAATACAATTTTAATTCTATATTTAACTATATTTAACTATATTTAGCTGTTTAATTGTGAGTTAAAAAATTGCACTTCGTAAATGACGACTTCCCTTAAAAAGGAGGAACATTTCGTTTACAAAAATTTACTCGGAATTATCAAAGAGGCTGTCATTAAAATTTAATGTAGATGAAACGGGGGATCGTACACGCATACGTATAAATAAAATCATAAATAACGAAGTCACTCTCTTACATATGAAAAATTAATACTACAGTGAAATGTTAGTTTACGAATTTTCAAAATTAAATCAGCTCTGTCCATGCTGTACGTTATGTAATGTGCGTAGACTGTATCAGATATTATAAAACAGAGATAAATTTCGTAACGTAAATTTTAAAAATATTATAAAAGCAATTATATTTTATACTATAATTACTTTAATGTATATAATATAATTACATATATATACTGCATTATATATTATTAAATCTATAAAATATATTTTGTAGATAATTATAGGTACACAAATTAAAAATAAAAGAGATGATAATTTATATAATTGTTACGAAAACATCAAACACTACCTTCATATTGAGATCTTTTTGGCCATATGTATGATGTATGTACATATAATATCTCGAGATTGATATGCAAATAAACGTTTTACAGGAATGATAAATAAATGTAATATTACCTTCTTCTAATATTTCATATACGTAGGATTCATCAAGTACTTGCGTACAACAAACAAAAATTTGGACTATGCAAAAAAGGTCAAAAGTGAAGTGATCGAAACTGAGGATTAGAGTTATCAATTAAATCGATGCCAGGAAGCGAAGTATAACAGGTCGGCCGGGTAAGAGTCCTCGTGTAAAAATCATAGAAAAAACAATCGAGCTTAAGTACTTACACCGTTTCCACATCAGAGCCCGCTGAGTTACGATTAAATCGTTCAACCTAGTTCGCCAGTGGTTGTCCATTTTTTCTTATTTTCTTTTGCTGGAATTTTCGACTATACATGCTTATCTGACGCGACGATAAATGTTTGAAAACTGCGAAAGAGATGAAACGACAGGAAGAACGAATTAAATTTCGTAATTTTGTTCAACATTTCAAACATTACTCATTTCAATCACATATGCGCAATATACATATTTAAAGTCATATTTATGCAAAGAGTAACTTCTCTTAATACTTAATTATAAATTATCATTCTCGCAAGATATTATATATATAGCTGTATAGTATATTGCTGTGATTAAATGCTTAAATAATGTGAAAAGCCAAAATGCTTTATTCAAATAAATAGTGACGTTTAATTTTATGATAGATATAAATGCTGCCACCACTAAAGTAAATGCACAACGGTAAATCATTTAATGCTCCTTACACTTTACTGCATAATAGATCACTTATGAATAAGAAATGTGCCTTATGTAAAATACATATATAAACTATCTCACATAAAGGGGAAAATAAATACATACATTTATAGCAGTCTATACGTTATACGTAAACACGAGATGATTCTCAAAACATTTGCTGACAGCTATTGCTGGAATAAATATAATTAAAATAGACTTAATAATAAAAATAGAATTAAAAATAGAATACAATTTCAATAAAGATATATCTGAATTTTATTAAATTTGGAATATCAAATTTTTTACTTTTCAGAAAAAAAAAATTTATTTTATTTGATGATAGAGAATTAAAATAAATATAAGCTATATAATAAAATAATAAAATTTTAAAAACAATTTCTCTAATTTCAAAAATTAGAAATTTATTATAATTTTATAAAAAACAAATTGTTATCAATTTCTTAAACTTTATTTTTACATGATAGAATATAAAAAGCAACGTATGTACATTATCAATATAAAAAATTTCTACCATTTAATATATTATTTAATGTCATTTTAATATTAAATTGTTGTAAAAATGTTGAATTTTATATTTATCAATCTTTATATATATATATATATATATATATCAGTTCTTATTTTAACTTAATATAAATATATTAATGACATATGTACAAATATTAGAGAAAATATTACAATGTTAATTGGTATATTCTGAATGTATATATGTATATATGCATATAATTTATCTATAACCGATCGTGAGCAAAACTAGCAATACAATATTAACGACACAGTTTTCAAGTTCGCCCGGATAGCTCAGTCGGTAGAGCATCAGACTTTTAATCTGAGGGTCCAGGGTTCGAGTCCCTGTTCGGGCGATTTATTTTTTGTGATATCTAATAACATATATATACTATTTACACAGTAGATGTATATATATTTTCTTTTTCTGTAATATATTTTTAAAAACTTTATTCATGCTTTAAATATTAATAATTAAATAAGAAATAGTATGTTAAAGTTTGTTTCTCACAATTCACTTAATCTCACTTAACCCATCAAAACATTTTTAAAAAATACAGCTATCATATTCTATTTTCTCATCTGTTCAATACAATAGTGCTTGAAAAATTATATATCTAAATAATAATCTAAGAGATCCCACATAGCACCTATTCCTAAAAATCTAGAAAACAATTTAAAGACATCTTATCATCCTTCAGATGCTTTTGACCTTTTTGTGCTATATAGGATGCAAACTAATATATATACATATAATCCGAATGTTATTTTTTTACATCATAGAGTGTATCTTCATTTATCTCTTTAGATGCATAAAATTAAATAAACAAATATATATTTTGTAAACATGTACATATTTTATTTAAAGTTTTATTTTATAATTATATATATATATATATATATATATATATATATATACACACATTCTAAAATAATTATATGTATATTGTATATATACTTTGAGGTAATCATTTTGTACTATAAATTTCATATTTCATACATAACAATGTGTATCATTGTCACAAAACATATTTTTAAGAATATTGAGCAATTAAGTTAGAAGACAAACTTTGATTAACTATAGAAATAATTACAATTTATTCATATGTATAGATATGTAGAAAAAATTATTACAAAATTATATATATATATAATTTTGTGATAATTTTGTCTATCTATAGATATATATAGATTACATATAGTTAATTATATATAATTATATATAATTATATATTGTATATATATTGTTTATTATATATATATATATATAGAGATTATATATATAATAAACGAATAAGAAAAACATAAAAACAATATAAAAAAATGACAATGCAACTAAAATAATATATATATATATATATATATATATATATATATATATATATATATATATATATATATGATGCAATAAAAATATTTAAAAAAAAAATTATTAAAGATTCTTTGCTGCTAATATTATATATAAGGCTATAGACAAAATATTATTGCCCAAAGATGATAGTAATTTGTTGATACATCTTGATTAAATCTAAATGTTTGAACTTTGTTCCTTCACACTACCATCTGGCATACCAAAGAAAACTTTCTTAGCCATATTTATAAATAGACCAGTTTCTACAACTCCAGGTATTAGAGATATTTCCTCATTAATTTCATTCCAATTAGTTAAGCCTTGAGGAAAATGCCAGTCCAAAATAAAGTTACCATTATCTGTTATTACTGGACCCTGTAAATAAAATACAAATTAGATCTATATATTATTTATATTTAATAATTTGATTAATAAAAACATATACTTACAGCTTTTGCCACACCCGGTCTAAGTTTTACAGTTCCTCCGTATGTTCTTTCAATTCTATGTTGAATCGGCACATAAGCCATAGGAATTACTTCAATAGGAATTCCTTTTTTATACTGTTCGCCAAGCTTTTGTGAGTTTTTCCTGAAATGCAAAATATATAAGAAAACTATATAATGTTTGTGGATAATATTAAAGATCATGTTTACATATAGTCTGCTATAATAACAAATTCTTGAGCACAGGAAGCAACAATTTTTTCTTGTAATAAACATCCTCCACCACCTTTGATGAGATTCATTTCAGCATCGACTTCATCTGCTCCATCGATTGCACAGTCCAGCTGTAACCATGTTAAAGTCATGTTTATAAGTACATAATATAATAAAAAGTATAATGCAGAGACATGATATTTAAACATTTAAACATTTCAGAAATTACCTTTGGATTAGTTTCCAATTCACCTAAAGTTAGATGATTATTTAGTATAAGTTGGCGAGCTTGAAATGATGTAGGAATACAGATTACATTGAGTCCTTCCTCCTTGACACGTTCAGCTAAAAGCAAAATTTTTGTAAGCATGTTTTCAAAATCTAATATATTTATTAAATATTTAAATGTAATAAAAAAGCTATATTTTATTAAAATCAATAACTAAAGTATTATTACAATTGATAAAGAAAACTCAATTTAACATACAGAATTTTTTTATGTAGAATTTTTGATGTAATAAGAATAAAAAAATATGCAGAAGCTATCGATGAAAAGGTCAAATGTTAATTTGGCCATATGTTTTTCAATAAAACAATCCAGAGAATAATGCATAAAATATACTGTAATATCAGAGTTTAAATTTTAAAATTAAATTAAAAGTAGGAAAATAATCTCTTACAAATATTAACGCCAATGCATCGTATTGGTACAACATTAATTGAATCATTTATTTTAAGAATAACTTTATATCAAGAAAATGCATTTTTCCTGTATACATATTTTTTTCTAAAAATATATATATGTTAATGTACAGAAAATTTAATATATAAATAATAATGGAATATTTTTTTATAGTTTTATCAATATGTACAATTAAATGTTTCCCTGAAGAAATAAGAGAAATTAAAATAATATAAAAAAACCGATCCATAACTGATTAAAATATCGTAATGTTCAAAATATATTATTCTCAAAGAAAATAATTATATGATAAAACGTCATCATTACCAAGTCTATCAACGGCATAAACCACGGTGGACCCACTACCTATTCCGATCACAGTATTATTCTGAAAAACGATTCACTGGAATATTAATATAACCTCATACACTCTAACTGATCAATTATATACAATTTTTTAAAATAAACTAGCTTGCCTTAACATATTCGTTCACGGCTTTATAAGCCGCAATTTTCTTAGCTTTGTCGAGCGGACCCATCTTTAATAAACTCTTCGGGACACTGTGCCATAATCTGGCGGCTATTTCAACAGGCGAACAGACCATGTGAACTGATATGGACGCAAATGACACGTATATATCTCACATAGGCACAGTAAATACATAATAAAATAATAGCTGAAAAGTGTTACATTTTTTATATGTATGTATACGAAACACATGTGCATACATAAGTGTTAGAAATCGATTTTTTAAAGCATTGAGATAAATCGTTCTTTTAAAAAAATCGATTTTTTTAAATATTTCGAATATAATTTTTTTTTTAATTTAAATAAGAGACAATACAAAAAAAACTGTGTTCACATTCTTTTTATATATGCAATACATAAAATTTTGCCTAACAGATGTTTTGATTTATAAAACAATGAATAAAGTTTTAAAAAATTTATTGAATATGTGTGTTAAAAAGAAATAAATAATTAATTTCCGTATAAAAAATATTTATTAATTATCTTAATATTATATTAATATTTATTAATTATTAATCCATATTCAAGTGTTGATTCTTTGTCAAATAAACATAAAAATCTTGATTTCTAGATGTATTAATGTTTGATGCATATTTAGTAGGAAATAAAAATTAGCAACACATAAATCTTGATTGAATTTCCATTATATTCAGCATCAGAAATATAACACAAAATACAACCAAACACAATTTACACAGTTCAATAATTATTATATATAAGACTTTACTTGAATTCTTTCTCTTCCTCGCTATTAGTTATTAGCAGTAATATATTTATCAACACTTTCCGTTTTAATGTATCTATCACGCACAAGATTTCGATTATCAATACACTCTTTTTCTCTCTTTTTTCTTCTCTTATTTGTTCATTCGCTCTCACTTTCGTTTGTTGCAATCATGTAATCATACATATTTGCATAGCATTATCGTCTTAAAAGTCAGGTAAAAATCCATGTAGAATTTCCCCATGCTAATTCTTGTAATTATCTACTCCATCATAGAGAAAAATCTTTCGCAAGACATATATCATTCAGAACTCCGAGATCTATTCCTGTGTGATCGAGATTATATTTAAAAAAAAATCTATAGATTCAGTATTAAAGATGTTCAATATAATCTTAATCAATGATTTTTACTAATTTGACTTTAAAATATATTTTCGCTTGTTGATCAAATAAATTAAATTCTTTCTTCAAAAAACAGTTAATTAATTGGCGTTTTTATAAAAATTAAGTTACTAGAAGAACTAAAGAAAAGTTCCGTCTAAAAAGATGATATTACTAATCAAAAATTGAATCATATATGTTGATAGACCGTGTTAAACGTGTGAGTGTAACAATCGCAAAGCAAACTCTAATTTAATATCATATATTGCATAAGTATCTTATATTATGCAACTAGATCGCCTAAATAATCATTTACAAATGGAAAAAACACATATCTCTTCCATAATCATTTTCAAGCTCAAGAATCCAATAAATTTTTGGATATTTACCCTTTAAAACGGATGGACTTTAACATGACCATAATAGTAAAAACAATCCTGTCGAGCATCTCCTTCCATGGTATAGATCAGGATATAAATCTATTAATTAATATCAAATTGCGTTATGAAATCCACAAGTAAATAACAAAGAGTTTTCTTCTGTTATTTCTCTTTCTCAATTCGATTAATTGCGCGTATACAAGATATCTGTCAAAATGTGAAAATAAAATTGTATTTACCGAAAATATATTTATATTGTTAAATTGTTATATTATAATTAATACATACATACTAAATAATTTCTTAATCGAAGTTTTCAGTTAAAATATTTGTCCAAAACCACACCAACTTTATATTATACCAATATAGGAATATATAATATTTTTCCATAGATTTCTACACTTTGATAGATATTTTATATAAGACATTTCATTTAAGAAAAAATGAGAAACAAATTTCGTATTTTTTTATTCGTACATTTTTATGTTTCTTTCTTGTGTTTTAACAGGAAAAAAAAATAAAATTTTTCCGATCTAGAGAACTTCGTTACTTTCTTTTCTATCGTATCTTTCTGTCCTATAGAGCGCATGATTCTTCCAAGAAGCAATACAAATGCTAAACTTGCGTTTAGAATTTTGTTTGTTTTTGTAGAGGGATTGCATCGCATCAGGTAACTATAATCAGCTCATTTTCCTTTCTACTTTTATACATCTGCAACAGCTTTTCTCTCATAATTTTTTTTTATATCGCTCGCCTCTGATTAAATCGAAACCAATATAATTTTGTCAAGCATAATCAAAACGAAAAGACTTAATATTCTTTTTGCAAAGCCATTCTTTGTTTCTTTATCTAAATAAGAATGATACCGAATTGTGTGTATTATATAACGAATCGAATTGACACGTTACACGTGGTTTACAATAACAGACTGAAGCATATTTATATATTATTCTCAAATGCTATATACATTATTCCTATTCGACATTTCGTACAGACACGTTGTACATATATTATTTACTGATTAATAAAGTTATATTATAAAGACGAGATTTTCAAATTAATCTCGTCTTAAGGGCAACGAAGTGAAATATAAAGAAGGTAACTGCAGAGATTTTCTCTCATTCCATGAAAACATATTGCGCTATCGTAACGTAAATATGTCAAATAGAACATTTCAACAAAAAAGAATATGTGTATTATATATGTATATATAAGAATCGTTCTCACGTTATATGTATGTAATGTAAATCTTGCTTAATTTCTACTCACACATTTGATAACGCAATATTATGACATTCTCTTTGTTTTAAAATGAATAATAATTATCTAATATATTACAATCAAGCATCTCCATGTTGAGTCGCAAATTTAGATGTACTAAGCCTTAAGATTATTAGATTAATAATTGATTATAACATTAAAAAGGAAATATATTACTAAGAATGTAATATAATATAAATCAGAGATTTAACAGGATTCACTTTTTAATATTCGCTCTTTAAGTTTTCTATCTTTGCTTTTTTTCTGGAATTCTATCACATATCTTTTATCATCTACACATATACAATTGTATCGTTATTTCAAATTTATTTCGGCACGTGCGCAAACATAATTATACATGACGTATATTATTTAGAGAACGATATATGCTATCACGTGCGTCTGTCTTTTGTATGTATGTACGTATGTATGTACGTATGTATGTATGTATGTATGTATGTATGTATGTATGTATGTATGTATGTATGTATGTATTTATGTATGTATGTATGTATGTATGTATGTATGTATGTATGTATGTATGTATGTATGTATGTATGTATGTATGTATGTATGTATGTATGTATGTATGTATGTATGTATGTATGTATGTATGTATGTATGTATGTATGTATGTATGTATGTATGTATGTATGTACGTACGTACGTACGTATGTACGTATGTACGTATGTACGTATGTATGTATGTATGTATGTATGTACGTATGTATGTATGTATGTATGTATGTATATATGTATGTATGTATGTATGTATGTATGTATGTATGTATGTATGTATGTATGTATGTATGTATGTATGTATGTATGTATGTATGTACGTATGTATGTATGTATGTATATATGTATATATATATTTATTTATTTATTTATTTATTTATATGACTATAAAGATGATTAATTGGCATTTTGCATAATTATCGATAATTATGCCTAATTGCAAAATTAATCAAATTTGTTATTTATATATAATTCAATTATATAGTAGACATAAAATATAGTAAATACAAATCGAATTTTTATGAAGGAGATGACTTTATTTAAGAAAGAAAAGAAAATATCGTACGCGATTTTTCCTTTAGTGATTGCAATAATGATGTTAATATTGCTCGACTCTATTCTGTGCGTGTGTATTCGTTGATAAATTTTGCAAATTTACTTATTTGCACAAATCTCTAAGTCTCTCTTGTATAGTTTGTTAAAATTCACGAATCTTGATCAATCATTGTATAAATAACTGCGAAAAGATGTTGAAATAACTTTTCAAATCTCTTAGATTTTTTCAAACATTTCATGTAATATATACATATATATTGTTGTGAGTAGTTAATAACAAAACATTTCGAGTGAGAATAGAAAATCTGACGGTCCGATTAGTGGAAACAAGGGTAACACAATTTCTCAAATATAAATAAAGTTAGTGTACAATGTCTGTGTTTGAACTTTAAACGAAAAAAAATCGTAATTTTTCTTTAGCCAGTTAAATGTTACTGATAAAAATTTGACAAAAATAAATTATATTAATTTAGAATCGATAAACTTTGTTTCTGAATAGATAGAGGCTTTCGCAGTTTGGGTGTGAATTGTCGTAATATATTCCATTTGAATAAATAATTGATTCGGTCAAAATATATAATAATGCAATAAATCCGCTCAAAATATCCGTTATTTGATAATTTTACGTATGCATATGTTTATTAAGATTAGCTCAGTACAGTATTAACTTCATTGGAGCATCATGCGCAAGATATTCGCAATGCAGACACATCCATCTTTCAAAGAGGGTAATTGGTTCCTCTCATTAATTTCTCAGGCATTCTGCATTAAGGCAATTCAGTGTATCTCGTTTAATTTGTTTCGGATCTATTTCTTGGTAAACTGCAACTAATTACACAGCACAAAGTACAGGATGGTGAATAGCTATTTGAAAAAATACTCGTTTAAAGTATACACATGTCGAATATAGAAAGAGATAAGCAAAACATCCAGGAAGATTAAAATACATCAAAGAAATGGCAATTAAAAGTTAAACACGCGTTCCTTGCATACACAATTTGTCCTCCTAATTTCTTTAATTTTTAATTTCAAAGTTCCTCGATATCTCGCGCACAGAAAATAAGATGACCAAGCACTGAATTTCATACTATCGTAATATAGATTCACACACTAAATATTTTAACTCTTTTTTTTATGGATCTTTACACGATGCACGTATATATAATTTTTGCACATTTTTTTATAAAATGTTACACGCTTTTGCAGAACCACCACATCTTACTGATACACGCTCACACGGGATAATAGGCGAAAGATAATTTGAATTATCAAAATTAATGATAGGACAGAAAATTATGTATGCGACAATGATTATGCAAGAAAAAGGGCAGAAAGAGAGATGAGAAAGCAATAAAAATGTGAGAAACACAAATAATGCTTATGTATAAATATTTTCCAAATCTTCTACTCCAACAATGAGTAGGAAAACTTTACAAATGCATGACATGCATATTCTAATACAACGTGTTACCGATGTCTCTTTGTGTGTTGAAAAAAATAAAAGAAATAAATACATTTTTATTAAAAATATTAAATATACTTGCAAGATATTTCATTTTAAAAAAATGTAAAGAAAAATTTAAACATTTTTTCTATTGCCGCGATTGATTCACAATAAAATAATTTACGCGTTAATGCTTCTTAAACATGTATTATATATATATATATTCCAAGTATAGCTTTAAGAGAAAAAACATATTTTTTTAAATATTACTACAGTTATTTTTTTTATGCCTTAAAATGGAGTGAATTTAAAAAAAAAATTTATTTTTTACAACTGTGTCGAATTATGATGTACAATTACATAATTCACGATAATCCAAAAAATTGATATTTAACAAATTATTTAATTAAATATTAATAAACATTTAATATGCAATACCATTTAATAAGCATCAAAAACTAAATCATTTTGAGACATTAATTTATAAAGTAGCTGTATAAGATAATAATTTATGATAGTTAAATATGATCTCTCTCCACTTTATGACATCATCTTCTTATGCCTTGTATAATTGCCAAGGGATGGTCCGCGCGCTAGTGCCAATTTACTAAATCAAATTTAATTCAAATAAAACATCTGTTTAATTAAGATAGTCTAGTACATAAAATTTTGTCAGTATATATCTTTATCCACTTTTTCATAAACTTTTTGCTTATTTGACATATACAGTGTACTGCAATGAGTAAATTTTATTTAAAACGGATTGAAAAATAACAGAAGTTTATATAAGCCTATAAATAGTAATTGTAAACTATAAGTAATATTTTTTCTTATACATTATACCAATGATTTATTGATTGTAAAGCATACAGAGGAGTCTCTCTCTATTATAACGAGGTTTAAATCTATGTAGTCATCTGAAAAATATGCAGTAACATTGTTCTGCACTGTTATACCATTCGAGTTCATTTATTCAGCTCTACAATAGTTTTATGTATATTATCTTCCACTATTAGTACGGGCCGGAAAAGTTATTTGAAAATTAGTTTTCAACAATTTAAAAGCATTAATATATTACGGACCAACCCAGGCGTTCGTGTATTTTTGTTTGAAAAAGAGAACGCATATCGTGTTTTAAAGTACATAGCACATTAGCAGTCGATTGTTCGATAGAATTTATGCTGCGTATATAAATTAACAAAGTTTTTAGCATTTTACTTGTATTGTAACAGCAAACATGTATATTGTACACAATGTAATTTTGAAAATTTCATTCCTGTACATATTTATCTAGATTTGCTAGGTCACAATACAATATATTCTCGTGTATTCATCCCTATCCTGCGGTACTTTGATAACTGAATAGTGTACGCTAATGTCGCTGTCTTCATAAGGTCTTTTTTTTTTTTTTTTACAGCACGTTTATTCGTCAACACCTGCTCTCCAGCGGGAATAAGAGATAACGCCGTAGTAGAACGTCAGTGTGGAAGAACGTGGCAAGATTCGTTCGAAGACGAATATCCGCAAACTTTATATATTCCAAGAATGACTGCAAGAAGTGAGTTATGTACATTATTATTCCACAGATATGCCACAGTGGCCAGCACAAATCAGCTCTTGCCCTTATTCCATGTCACATAACAGCAAAGATGGCGAGATTAAAGTTCGGGAAAGTAGTAATAGTAGCAGGGCACAAGAGGATGAGGAAGAAGAGGAGGAGGAGGAGGAAAAGGAGAAAGAAGGGAGGAGAGGGCGTTTCGAATAATTATTAATATATATTATAATAATAACAATAATGATGAGGTGTTCTAAACAGTGCTAGGACTAGTGCTAGAGGGTCCTGTGTGAGGAATCAGGATGGGTGGGTACACGGGCTAAGGAGGGGTTAGTGTGGGGGTGGTGGCTCCGTAGATTGGTTTCTTCCATCTACAGCCCTAACTGGCTTCCTACGCGAAGAACCTACTCCGCCTCTGACATAAGCAGGCGCCGGAGCTGCTATCGGTTCCCTGATAGTTCCAGTACCAGTATTCCTAATTGGTGGCGGCAGTGGTTGCTGCAGTACCTACATTATATGAAATTCTATAAAAACTCGATATTTGTTATTGCATTGTGATTTTCTATTGTGTATTATTTTGACATCTGGAACTAGATGTGCCACTAAAGTAAAAGGAATGTTCCACGGCCACCATTATGCATACTGATAGCTAAATTTAGATGTAATAATCGAGAGAAGTAAAGTTGTATGGGAAAGATAAATGTTAAATATAGCTACATCGAGTTCCAAATATATCATATGTATTACTTTCATCCTTTATACATTTTCTAATAAATTAAAATTAATTAATTAAAAGTGAATATTTTAAACTGTACATATAATATTAGATGCCAGAAAAATGGATGCTTACCAATGGCTGAGGTAACACACTATGCATCAATGTTTGAACTATAGGTGGATTTTGCGTTGCAATGCTATTAGGATTCGGGGGTAAGCCCTGATTTTGCAGACCTGAGCCCATGCTACCAGTTGTTGTAGCAGCAGCAGCAGCCTGCAGAATATGTGATTCTTTTTGTTGCATAGATGTCGTCATGTGTTTACTTGTAGCTTGTTCCCTCTTTGCTTCCTGAGCTAAACTCAATTTCTTCGTGGGGACGATGGAAGTATTGGCGTTTGGTGTTTCGGGGCTGGTCGTGGCAGTAGTCGCATTGGATGCCGGCGTTTGCACGGTACATTGCTGTTGCATCAACTCTGACAATGTTTGGGAAAGCGTTGCGACGATAAGTTCACGTGCAAAAAGACTCCTGTTTGCACTTTCACGTTCAATACTTTGCAGTTGTGAATCAGACAGTGTAGTCGTAATGCATCTACACAAATATGAAAGGAAAATCAGGTTTATTAAATATAACAATACCCAAGTTATAATACTTATTTATAGTGCTTTGATAAACATATATATTTATCTCTTTACTGCTTATGTAGGTAGATACTTGATTTTACACATACACACATGAAAAATCATAATATACATATGATGAAATGTACAGTTCGGAGCAATATTACCAAAAATAGATACTTGAAAACTATTTATAATATGGCAATTCTATAAAATTATATAAATTGACAGAAAAAAATAAGCAATATTTTAAAATAAGCAATATTATAATCTTTTATAAATTAAAATATTTTTTTTATTACAATCAAAATTTGACTTAATACTATTTATTATTATTGGTTAAATATTCAATTTTAAATCTTACAAGGAGTCTATCAGGCCTGTTAAGAACAGATTTTGATAAATATTATATATATAATATTATAAATATTATATATTGTAGAAAGATCTCTTCTGTGCACGAGGCATTAGTTTTTGAGAAAATTAAAGAGACATCCATAAGTTTATCTGTTCCCTCTCCCACAGGATTTTCAAAAAACAATTTCCTATGTATTGTATGATTATTAGAAATGTCGAAAATAACCATTAGATAAGAAAAATCTCGATTTATTAAACCAAAATTAATTATTAATCTAGGTATACTACTAGGTACCTAAGCTCTTTTCATAAGTGAACTAATAAAATATTTTCGCTCATTATACTGCTCTGTCAAATTAACGTTTTTTTTTTTTTTTTTAATTAAAACATGTATCATCCCCAAGACAAGGATGAATACAAAAAGAATAAATATTAAAAAACAAATTGAAAAAATAACGAGCAAATATGAGTCAAGTGCAAGAGAATTAGGCACCAATAACAATCTTAGATTTTATAGAAAACTAAATAATTATTGAACGTTTTGGTCCATCTTTGAACCATTTTCAGTAATTGTTCAAGGGCTATCTGAAGAAACTGACATATAAACATATGCATAAGGAAATTAGTCCATAAGCAAATATATAAGAAAATGGACCAATAACGTCATACCCGTTTACCTTCATGCATAGGAGAGACCAATATGTGTAACATTCATCAAAATTTGTTCTTAACAAATCTGCTTGTTAATAACTAAAATTCAAATTAATATTTTACAAAAGTAAAATGCACTTGGAATTAAGTATATTTATTTATATATTAGTATATATGTATATTAAATATCATTTATTTTATTAATATTAATGTAAAAAAACAGTACAACACTATATTTTATTGCAAAATCTGGAAACATATGTATATTTGAAAATATAGATATAAAAAGAAGAAAACATACCTGGGCAACAGGAACATAGTGTTCTGTGAGTTAATAGAAGGTATACCAGGTGGATTAGCCGTATTGGTTGCATTATTGTTACTACTGGCATTATTTGATGCCCCTATAGCAGTAGAATGACTACCACTACCAGCACTAGCACCACCACTGCCACCGCTTACAGAACCAATCACCTGTGTCTGTCTCCTAGGTAATCGCTCAAGTTGTTGTCTAGCAGCCTAAAGAAGTAATATTTTATTTAATATTTATATTACCTAAAATTTGTTAAAAGTTAATTCTTCCTATATAAAAAACGTTGGATAAATACAATAGTGATTTTTATAATCGCCTTTTTTTGTATAATAACTGAAGACTTATTACAATATGAATAATAATTATACAAATAATTCATCAAACATAAATAAAAATTTATAAAAAATTTACACATAAGTAGAATATAATATTTAAATGATATTAACTGATAATAACGTATGATATTAACTACTGATAGTAACTAATGATAATAACATAATAAAGTGCATTAACCATCAATCATATTAGCACAACTGATTTCCGATATTTATTAAATTATTAACTCACTGAAATATATATTTCACTTATTAATGTCAACATTATTTTTAATTTTATTTAAAGTCAAAACTCTTAATCAAAATTCTTAACAACTTGTGTTTCTTAACTATTTCAGTTTTTCATTTTTGTCTATCCTTATTTGTCCTTCTATAACATTCTGCTTATTTATAAACATCTACTCTCGCATTTCTGAGAAGAAAAATAATGTCAAAACATAAAACCAAACATAAAAGAATTTAAGCAGAGTACACATGAGAGAATAATTTATACATATTCCGAACATAATTGTGTTAGAGCAATTTCAAAATTATTTTTTATCATAGTTGATTAAATATTTCACAATTTGTATTATTTTTCATTTACATTTAACGTGTTTTTGGTTTTTGTGAGAGATAAACATTTAAAATTATTTAACTATTATGCACAATTCAATTGAGTCACATATTTTAATATCTGATACATTCTATTATGAATTAATACTCAAACATGATGTATTCAACCTTAAAACACTTAACTTCAAACATATGAAGACATATATATTACGTTGATTATATATGTATCTCAATAAAAATTGTAAAAAATTATATATTAATTCTTATTTTGATAGTAAAGAGATTTTTACCCGAACTTGTTGTCGTTCTAATTGCAATTGCATTTGTAATTGCTGTAGTTGCGAAGGTGCGGATGAACTTTGTCCACTTCCGCCTCCGCTTCTACGTACTCCCGACAATTGGGACAGCAATTCCGCAATTGGATCTATACCTTCCCGATTACTTGGGCTCAATCCTCCAGATGAACTGAAATGCATGTTGGACCTACAAGTCCAATGATAAGTCTAATGAACATTATCTAAGATATTCTATCTAAAATGATATAGTAAATTATTTGCTGTTAATCATAAGAACCCATTAAATTCATTATGGGAAAAGAATTAAAAATTTATCACAATTTACATTTTCAAACAATATACATATATACACTATTTTCAAATAATATACATATATACAATATTTAAAGAATTGAGGCAGTTATGTATAAAAAAATTTCTAAAGAATATAATAACAATGATTATAAATATTTTTAAGAAAATTTATAATTTTAAGAAAATTGATAATAATCATCATCAAAGTAGATAATAATCATATTATAGCAAGTAATCACATGAGAATATAATAAGTTTATCTTAATTTAGTACTATACTGTATAGCACCCTATTTTGACAAAAATATTTAATGAATATATAATATAATATGAATATATAATTATATTATATAATAAATATCTAATATATCAATAGGAAAAATCGATAAATTAATTATAAAAAAAAATGTTACATACCGACGTGCACGTGGTGCACCAACAGCTCTAGACGGATGAGGTATCCGCCTAACTCCATGCCTACTTGCAGATGGTTCATCCAGGAAGGAAATCAGGTCCCTTGGTCCGCTACGATGCTCTAGTGTCAGATGGCCAGCAAAATCATCAGTAACATGATTAGGATCTCCACCTGGCACTGCTGCACATACTGGACAAACCTATAATAAAACACAAGTTATATTTGTGCAATTATTCTTGCTTATATAATCTCTTTCATTATATAATATTATATAATAATATTAGAATAGTTCTAATATAAATATTTTATCTTTCTATTTAAAATTGTATAAATATACTTTAAGTAAATATATACATACAACTTCGAACGAAGTATCAGGATGTTCTGCAGCAACATGCTCTTGCAATGTAGCTTCAGTTAAACCCATTTTTCCACAATAAGGACAAGTTAAAGATTGAGGCTGCTCCACGCTCACTCCTTCACCGCCATAGTATAATTCTATTCAGAAATAGTTTACAAATAAATTAAGAGATATTTGATAATTGCAGTTCTTTTTTTCTCTATAAATTGTTTGAAAAACTTTGGGAGAAAGAGAGGAAAAATACATATTTTTCTTTGTAAATTTGTAAATCTTAATATTTTTAAAGCAAAATTTAATTAAACTTTATTAATATACAAATAAAATTTTGTTTAATCACACTACAAAAAAAAAAAAGAAACTTTACTTAACAAAATTCTTCATTTTGCCATTATTTATAATCAATTATTAATTAACAATGTTCACTATCAGTAAATTAAATATTTTTTTTATAATTTAACAAATGCTTTACCGTAATCAGCTCTAGTAAGTATACACTGCATAGGATGATCTGTGAGGTGGCGTGTGGTACTAGCACCTCCCTCATAACAGCTGGCACATAGATCATAATCGTAGCATACAAGGCACTTGTATCTACGACCCCGAAAATTTCCTTTCAAGCAGGAATCACAGCTTACCCCTAAAATAAATATATTAAATTAATATACATACGAAATTACTGTATAAAATATATTTCATACTATATGTGTAAGTTCCATAATTTTTAAATATTGCTCTTATTATTCCTAATTTGTCATTGTATTCTTATTATTATATCTCTTTTTTATTAATCCTTATCTATTTTTATAAATTTATTATTATATATATATATATATATATATATATATATATATATATAATAATAATAAAAATTTCCATTATTATTTTTAACTTATAGATAAGTAATAATAAATTAAAAATAAAGGAAATAAAATCTATAACATAATATAAAGCATAAATTATAAAAATTTGTCAACTTCATAAATTATAAAAATTTGTCAACTTCATATTTTACTTTAAAACAGTTAATGGGAGATTTTAGCACAATAACTAATGCCAAATAATTTTTGAAAAACCTGCATTAAAACATATAGTGTATTAGAAGTTCTCTAATATCAAATATTATAGAACCTACCTAATGTATTACAATGTATTAATAATTGCAAACTGCTATTGTTTTATTAATTTATATTTGTTAGTAGTGCAAGATAGTAAACACATAATATGTGTATAATAAATAATAATAATTTTACATTGTCTTTGAAATGAGACAGAATATGTGTGTATGTGATAAGAAATATATGTGAATAAAAGAGCAAAGAAATTAGGAGGAAATTAATAACTTATATACAACTTAATAATTTGTGCATACTAATCAATAGAATTATTTATAAATAATACCTTCAAGAAAATAATCTGCATATATTTCTATAATTTTTAAATATTTAAGCGTTTATATATATGTATAATATTTTAAGTAATATATAAAATATTGTTTTAATTAAAAAAATAAATTACATTTAACAGTTTTTAACAGTTTACTCTAATCATATAAAACTTGAGAACACTTTTAACTTGTTGATAAAGAATTAAAAGTCAGATGACTGTAAAACTATAAATAGCAATACGTAGCAAAGCGAGTCATAGTCTTGCGACAATAGAAAACAAAATTTGAGACATTATACATATTATATATATATATATATATATATATATATATATATATATATATATATATATGCTACACTTATTTGTAACAAATTCACACATGAGAATAACTAATTTACATTTTATAAAATGATATAAAATAATTATCACACATATCTATTCGCAGTAGCGACTGAAATCATTGTGTATATTTCATATATAATATATAATATCTAATTTATAAAAAAATACTGTACAAAAAACTATATAATAAATGTTAGAATTCTTAAGTTAATTAAGTTTGATTTATCATCTTTATATATCAGATGTGATAATTATATAACAAATATAACATACATGTATTGTACCGAAAAATACGAGTTCTTATATTCTTTATACTTTAGACTTGCATAGATTTTTCCTCGTACCATAAATATATATATAGAAAACATAATTCTACGTATATTATAATCTTAAAAGCCAGAAACTTAAGACCAATATGACTTGTACAAGAGAATTATTTTTTTGACACACATTAACCAGCAATACTACAGCCTCAAGAAAGTAGCAGACAAGGAGTTCTCACAAAGACGTGATTCGCTAAATAAAACTTTCCTCAACCAGTTGTATAAGTAGTTTCACGTAAAGAAACTGTGAAAACATCGGAAAAAGCTTGCAATATGTTCTGCAAGGGAAAGACTCATCATCATCATCATCATCATCAGGACAAGGGCTGTAAGTGCTCTGAAAGAGGACTCAGCTGAGGGGAATAAATCGGTCTGACAGCTGATCAGACGTCCCGATCAGCGATCGGACGGCAGGCCGGAGCAGACAGATATCGAATATCGTCGCGAATTTTGCGAGATCATGCGGGAAAACGTCGGAAATTCGCAGAAATTCGCGTGAATTTTCAGCCGCGTGCTGCCATCTGGGCTCTGACATTAGGTCCGCTCGGCTATTTGGGAGATCGCGGGACGTGTCCTATGCGTTGAGAAAACGTCCCCGCGGCCCGACCGGACACCGAGTCGCGTGTCCGCGCGGACTCCCGGTGAACGTTTTCGCATGCCCGACGCGCCCACCTACCTCGCGGTCGACGGTCCCCGCGTGCTTTTCCGCGGGTCCGTGTCCCAGCGGACTCTGAGTCAGAGCGCAGCGCACGTACGTACGTACCTTCATGTCGACTCATTTTCCGTTTAAAATCTCATATACGCCAAACTCCGGGAGCCCCTCGCGATCTTTCGCTCTGCGAAACGCGACTGCTCCGACCGTCACTGCGCGTACACTCGGCGTCGTTCAACTACGGCGGACACAGGAAAAACATCAATCGTCAAACAAAAAATTTCTCGTTAGAATATCCAGCGTAAAACCTAACCCAACTAGGCTGACGAACGTGACGTCACGTTAGATCGACTCATCTACACTTGCTCCCGATATACGGTTGCGTGTCGCCTCTACTTCTACTCTACGCCGATTGTGGCGACTTACCGCCACTTTGGCGGCAAATACAAAATCGTAGTTTATATATTTTACATTTCAATCACTGTAAAAGCATGCTTTCTGCACAAAGTCTCATTATAATAAGTAATCTCTATTTATCGCGCTCTAGTCATCACGCTAAGCGGAATTATCATTATCCGATTTTTTTCCGATTGCTTTTATTCCGATATCTGCGCGTCGCTTAGAAAAAATATAAAATATTCAGATGTCAATCTATGAACGCACAGTTCATGGAAAGATCTGGCAATCTAGCACACTCCTTTCCGACAGCCGACAGCTGCTTCTTCATACGCATTCGTATTATTCCGTCGGCAATCGTAGAATTTCGGAGTCAGATCTCGCGAAATCGTATCATTTATCGAACAATGTCTACGGTACTCGGACGTGTAATCGTATACGGGGGTAAGGGAGCCCTGGGCTCGGCTTGTATTTCGCAATTTAAAGCGAAAAATTGGGTAAGTAATGAAATTCGCAAATGTCATTACTCTCGTAAAAATCTTGAGTCAATTGCGTGGTTATCTTATCGCTAAACGTTTTATCAATACATTGCATTTGTAAAATTTCATATGTTACATACGGTTCAAAACAATTTTACAAAATTTAAAAATAAAAATATATACAATTATTAAATATCAATCAAATAATAAAATTAAGATATAGAAGTTTAATATTAACTTATCTGATGAAATATAAAAGTAATAATAAATATAAGTACACATTTTCATAGCTATTTAATCTTTCTATAGAATTTGTAATAAAAAAAAGAATTAGTAGATTTGAATTCCTATAGAATTTGTAATAAAAAAAAAGATTAATTTTCCTGTATGATATATAATTTATATATTTGAACAGCATACTTATATATGATTCCATCTAAATGAACTTTCCTTTTGCCAATTTTTCTTGTTTGATCAAGTTGTGATAATACTAGACATTTCGTGAAATAAAATTGTTGAAATTTGTTTACAATAAATGCTAGTCCTTTATTAAGTTAATACACATATATTTATAACTCTGAAAAAATTTTATATATTAATTAATAAACATTACCTAATATATATGTGATTGCTGTGATTATATATTATAATATAAATAATATAATATTTAATAATTAATTTGGAAACTTTTTTTTTAACATAAAACATGAAACTGTGTACATGAATATTTATATTTACATGTATCCTTCTCAGATACAAGTATATATTGAAGGTAGTATGAAGGATGTAGGATAAAAACTTTATGTACCAAGGTTACCTCGTGTAATAATAATCAAGTAAGACCTTCACAGCCACTCTTTTCACAATTTGCTTATCTCTGTATTTACATTTAGATAAATCACAGATTTTATGCTGAAGCATAAATATATATTGTATACCAATTATTTCTCAGTAATTACATAACAAATAATTTACAAATTATTCTATTTATAAAAATGTTATTCCTTCCACAGATTTCTTATCTATAATAAATATGTATTTAAATAAATGAGATAAATAAATAAATTATTTAACTAAATTAAGTGTATTGTTAAATAAATTCATATACTTAAATATTTATTACATAAACATTTATTATATGACTAATTATGTATATTATTTATAAAAATGTCATTTGTATCATCATTTATAAAATTATATATTAAATATTGATGTAAGATTTTTTTTTATAGAAACAATATTTATTGTATTTATTATATTTTAGATTATAATAAGTTTTTATTTATTAGTTTTAGTTTTATGAATCAGATTTATAAATAATTATATTACTGTAAGATATATTTTACAACATGTGTTGTGTAATAGCATTTCTTAATATTAGTTTCTAATACAGTTGTATTCTAATTTTAGTGGGTTAGCTGCATTGATACAAAGCCAAATGAAGAAGCTGATTTAAATGTAGTTGTAACTCCTGATAATGATTGGTTACAGCAGGTAATTTTTTATTATTTGCAATCTTATATTAATTATAATATTAAAGCAATAGATATTAATTTTTTATTGTATAGGAAATAGAAATTATTGGCCAGATAAAAGATACTCTGAAAGATGAAAAAGTCGACGGTATTATTTGCGTAGCTGGAGGATGGGCTGGTGGCAATGCAGCGCATAAAGATTTTATAAAAAATAGTGATAACATGTGGAAACAAAGTGTTTGGACTTCCATTATAGCCGCTAGCATTGCAACTCAATATTTAAAGGAAGGAGGATTCCTTTCATTAACTGGTGCAAAGGCAGCATTGGAAGCAACACCGGGTCTTTTATTGAATAATAATATACATAATATACTATATACTATATACTTTTTACATTTACTAAAAATCAATTCTATTCAATCAGGTATGATTGGCTATGGTGCAGCAAAAGCAGCAGTTCATCATTTGACAAAATCTCTAGCGGCTAAAAATAGCGGTCTTCCCTCGAATAGTTTGGTAGCTTGTATACTACCTGTTACTTTGGATACGCCAATGAATAGAAAATGGATGCCGAAAGCTGATACAAGTACATGGACTCCGCTTGATTTTATCTCAGAGTAAGATATTTATTTTGCACCAAAAATTAACATCTCGTATAATTTGAAGTTTATAAATTTATCTTTATCCACAGTTTGTTTTGGAAATGGTCTCAAAATCAAGATCGACCTACTAATGGTTCTCTCCTGCAACTCATTACTAAGGACAATAAGACAGAAGTGATTGCAGCTTAAAGATGCGGAACAAATAAAATTTATGGGAACAAGAATCTCAAAGCATTTATGACAATATATCTATTATGACTATACATGTATCTCTATTGTTGTTGTCTATACATGTTTCTATTGTTGCAAAAAAAGGAATCACATATATATATGTTTAGAGGCAAAGCCTCCAAAACACACACATCTTTATTTTTATATTAAAAATCAATGTGTGATTTCTTATCTAAATATTCATTTCAGCATAATATATTTTTGTACATTGGTGTATATTAATGTATAAATTGTTTAATTATTTTAAATTAGCAAATAATTTTTGTACATTAACATAGTATACATCCTTATTTTGTTATTGATGTACACTATATGAAATATTGCAAAACAATGGTTAATGCATTATATATTGTCTCTTTTATATAAATTTATTTTCCTATTTATGTACCTGTAAATGTAAATCAGAATAGAAATAGAAATATTACACATAGTTGATAACGATCTTGATATACAATTTGAGTAAAAAAATACTATTATTTATACATGTGTTATATATGATACTCTTATTTATTTAAATCTAAAGTATGAAAAATTATGTAGGTTCTCAAATTTATTAAATTACAAATAGAATAAGGAAAGAAAAGATAAGAAATGTTCTAATATCAAAATATTATATTATTACAAGCTTTAATGTATTTTATTTATTTAATTTTTCTTCAAAAACTATTAAATATTTATAAAATTTCTTTTTTTAGAAATATTTTAAAATATAATCATTATAAATTATATATTTAAAAAAAGGATCCTTATACTATTAAAAAAAAATTAAAATATATTTATTATCAGAGAGCAAAAAACGATAAAACATTTTAATATTGTAAGTTGTAAATTAAGTGTGTATCCAATGTAACTAACACATTTTAAGGAAGTTAAATATAAGCCCGGATAGCTCAGTCGGTAGAGCATCAGACTTTTAATCTGAGGGTCCAGGGTTCGAGTCCCTGTTCGGGCGGTTTTTTTTATTTTTTTTTAATATAAAAGAAATATATACATATATATATATATATATTTATATATAAAAATTGGATATTGTCTATATTACAATTGTTTATTGAAGCATGTTATATGTAACCTGCTTACCATCAAATCTTACATTCTGCATGGATAAGTTGTGTGGGCCATTATATGTAATACATAATCTTTACAGATCTTTATTTGATACTTTTTGTACAATGTAGAATTTATTAGCTGTGACTGCGATCATGATGTCATAGCAGTATATGTCGACTAGTTTTATATAAATCAATCAACATTTTATGAATATATATACTAATGCCAAACAAATTAAGTTTATGTTGCTTTGGGTGGATTGAATAATTCATCAAACATTTTTTGTTCCGCTGAAAAAAAAAAGATTCCTTTTTAGACTATATTCATAACATAGCTATTTAAATATAAACTATCTTTATAACATATTTATATAATATTATCTATTGACGCAATATTTGTTAAAATCAGACACTTTTCTAATCATACTTTTTTGTCAATGTAAAATCAATGTTTCCTAAATAAAGTTTTATATATAAAATACTTTAATTTCACAATTCAAATATTGTCAAAATAAAAATTTTAGATTTAAAAATAAGTGATTAAAAAGATATTTCTTATAATCTATAGCATTTTATATAATCTAGTAGCGTTTATATGTACTGATGTTAATTTATATATAATGTACATATAAAATTATATACCTATATATATAAATATTTAAATATAACTAAATATAAATAATTGAATGTTTTACCTAACAAAGCAAGTCTCTTCTCTTCGGCTAGTTTAGCATCGCGCATGGGTTTAAGCCTCAGTTCCTCTTCTCTACGAGCATTTTCTCTTTTACTTAACCTTCGCTGATGATATGCACCATAAACGATTCCAGTTAGAAGTAAACTCCAGCGACAAAACTATAAAATATTTGTTAATATATTAATTAGCTAAATACATATAGCAAAATTTTATGAGAAATATTAAAGTCTCTTATATGATTTCATGTAGATTTAGACATTTCAAGTTCTTATTAAGGTTAGGAAATTAAGGAATGACATATATGAGATGAACTTTTTTCAATGAAAATTAAAGCCACAAATTGCCGTGACAATAGTAAAATTATCACTGTCATCTTTTACATCTACTTATTATTCCACATATTTTCATAAAACGGCAGAAAAATTATGTAATGAAATCAATTTTTGATCGAGACGGAAGGTACTCGGACATGTTAGAATAGCTACAAGTGAAAAATATACTTTGTCGTAAAATAAAATGTGTATGTGAAAATACAAAGTAATATATACGACAATAAAAAGCTGTTTATTTCACCTTAATAAATGGAGAAACTCGCAAAGGTCTCGGACTTAGTTCGGCGGTCGACATTTTGTCCACGGATAAAGATCACTTGACGTATCTATACCTATATATTTGTAAGTCTGCTCAAATAAAGCACGCGCACATTTTGATTGCGAGAGAATATTCCGTGATTGCACGTCAATTAAATTGAACAATCTGGACTAAGTAACAATAATTATTAACGACGAAAATATATTTAAACGAAACGAATATAATATTCGTTATAAATTCTTTGGAAAATATAAAGATAAAACCAATAAGTAAACCTAACCCAAACCGTTTTCTTTTATGAATAATAAAATATTTTTTAAAAACCTTTATATATAAATATGTGATTATCTTTCTCTATCTTTTTCTCCATGCATAAATAAATTACCGTACTATTTGCTTTTATGTAATTCCAATACAATTAAGAATAATTTTATAGCCTAATAGGTATTGTAAAATTTCGCCAATTTCTTTCATCTTTCAAAAATATTTTGAAAAATAATTTCACAAAATTAGAGTCCTCGCAAAAATATATTTCTATCCTCGGCGAGGCAAAAGTTACGCGTCATTCGCGATATTGCTCATAGATGACGCAATTTGACAGAAATTCTGATCAGATAGGTCTCGTCTAGAACACGCTAACTGCATGCTTCTTTCGATTGGGGGTGGGGGAAAGGACAGACTGACAGGGGCGAGAGGCGAGAGGCATTGTTCGGACTCCGAACTTCGGAGCTGTCGACGCTCTCGGATACTCGGGTTGCTCAATTGTCGGCAGTAAGCAAAATGGCGTCGTTGTGGACGGTAACGTCATTCGCGTTTTCCTTGCTACTGACACCCTTCCTCATGCTGTTGCTGGCGATTGTATTTCTCGCTTCCATCGGCAAATCCCTCGGTGTACGTAGGCTGTACATTAAGCTGCTGCTGGCCCTATTCGAGGTGAGTGCACGGACATGATATTGTGTTGAAAATTTCGAATACCGGCACGAATTCCCGAATCACCTCGGCGATGTGAGGTGCGTTTTCCGCGACATCGGAAACCTGCCGTCATCCAGCGCGAGGCCTTGGTCTGTACAACCGCTCCTCCTCCTCTCTCTCTCTCGCCGGAAGAACGTTTCCTGGTACTTTAGGACACGTGTATCGAATGCAAATCGAATAACCTTCTGCGCGTAACGTGCATAAAATTGCCTTTTTTTTAAGCATTCGGATATGATTAATATTATAATTATAAAATATTGTAATTCTGCAACTGATCCTCTCGTTGAATTGTTTTACGAAAACAAAGTTTCAATTTAATTGAATTATTATTTATCATTTGTAATTCAGCGATGAAATACACATACATTTCTCACACAGTTTAATATCGTACAGATGCAACGAGTTGATGTCTGTCAGTTTTAATTAATTAGCGCGCGATACACTTTTTATATTTCAACTGCTTTGTTTGCACACATTAAACATCTGCTTCTTATCTTTTATTGTACTGTCTTATAATTACAATTGTTAAATATACGCAAATTATGAAAAAAAGATTTCACATTCTCGAGAAATATTATTTACGTCATGCTAGGTTTATTTTTGGGCTAATATGGTAGATCGGTATGTGGGACGAGGTTTATATATCAAACAATTAATTTCTGCTTATTACACATATATGGATGTTAAAATAATGATAATATTAACTGGATATTTTAAATTAAAATAATCGTAATATTAAAAAGTAGATAAATCAAAAATAGTAACGTTATTCTCGAATAATTAGAATTTGGTAGAACAGACCTTCCTCTATAACCTATAAAAATTTTAGATAATTAACTCTACGTGACAAAATAGAACACGTGATCTTGTAATGTGTTGTTCGCTGTCAATGTCACGATTTTTAAAAAATGGAGCAACATGCAATAAAGTTTTGTGTTTAATTCATAAAAAGTACGATGATACAAATTGAGTTCGCTGATGAAGTTATGAGTTGTACTATATGATATTTCAATGGTTTACATGGTTTTTTACCATGGTCGTGGTCGGAAGATGACGCGAGAGTGAGGAGATCAAAAAATTCACGACCGGCACGAATTGTGCAAGCCATTCGAATACCGATAATGACTCATAACTTTATCACCGAACTTTGCATTCCACCTTGTTTTAAGTTTAACACAAAATTTAAGTGCAGCATTGCTCCGTTTTTTTTTTTTAGAAGCGTGAACATTTCGCATCGACAACATTTCACAAGACTATGCGTTTCATTCCATCACGTAGAGATATCTAAAATTTTTATATGTGTGAAGAAAGATCTGTTCTATACTATGATTATGAGTTCCATAGTTTAACAGAGACAGTATCACTACAAAAAATTAGTTTAACAACTTTTTATACGCAGGATGAATATGCATAAGATGAATATGCATAAGATGAGTATGCATAAGATTATATTTTCAGGTTTTAAATCTCTTCTGAATCACAGTTAAGTTGAAAGAACTCAGACTTTGAGCACATAATAATTGATGTGAATAAAGCAGTTATTAACAAAATTAAAAAGTAGTTTTAAACGTGAGTTTTGTTGGAACTATTTTTATTAATAAAATCGGTTAACATGTCCAAATGGATTGTTACATAACACAAACAACAAAAATTTTCCGAAAAATCTTTTGAAAATAAATATTTAATTTTAAAAGTCATATGTAAAAACTTAGTCTCATTAAAATGTATAATATTCTAAAACATATTGAAAATTATATGAAAAGAAACAATTATTTGTTGTACTATTAAATGAAGATAGAAAGTATATCATAACGGCTATCTCGAAAAAATATTATTTAATATATTTTTTGGACGTAAAGAATATTAACAAATGTACTTTTAGATATATATATATATATATATATATATATATATATATATATGTGTGTGTGTGTGTGTAGGTATTATCTTATGTATTAAAAAAGTGTCTGAAAGTACATTTTCTCCTAAATTTTCTCAATTATTGCGCACTTTTTTTTAATTATATATATGTATTTATAAAAGCTAAATTAATAAAAAATTCTCATTATTAAATTTAATGAAATGATGCAAAAAGCCTAATTCATGTAACACTATTCCTAAGTTTTTTTTACTAAATGAGTAAATTTAGAAGTATTAAAGATGAGTGAAAAATGAAATCTCTGGCTATATATACTTTTTATATAATAAGAAATAATATATTCTAATAAGAAATAATATATAAATTTTTAAATTAATGATTTTTGTACTTAACATTAACTTAAAAATAAATTGCATACATTATTCTTGATTTAATTTTAAACCAACTTTATAAGAATTTTAATTTTTTTCTAATTTTATTGTATATTTATAACATTAAAAATATTAAAGTCTAAAAAAATATAATATTTAATTAAAATTCTTATTATATATAACTGATTAAAGTTTTATTTTTTTATTTATTTATAATATTCCTAAATTTTTACTTATTTACTAAAAAAAAGCTTAAAAATCTTTCTCAGATATTTAATATTTATAAAAATTAATTACTTTATAACTTTTAATAAAAGAATGCAGAAAGCTTGAAGCATATAACGTTTTTAAGCTTTATTTTTCAAGGATCATATCTCATTTGCATTTTCATACATTTGTTTTTTTGGAATGCAATTAATGTAATATTCATAAATTTTACTGCAACATTGAAAGCATTATAAGATGTTATATATTTCACGTAGGTATTTGATTTATCCATTCGTGGTGTTATTGATTTATCATTTCCGTTTGTCTTCATATTCTACACAGTCATCACTTTATTTTTCATTAACATGACTGATTTAATAATTAATTTTTTTCTATTATTGTTGCGTTTTAAACAGAAGTTTTCTTCATTATTGCTGACAATAATTATTTTTTCATTTTATTTTTATTTTTAATATATACAAAATATAATTATAAAACTGATAAAATTAAAATTATTTATTATTTATTTGCTTCCTTTTCATAAATGCGTCTTTTTTTATTATTTTATATTTACCATTTAAAATGGTTCAATTTTAAATATGAAATTACAAACTAGATTGTGTCTATGATAAAGCGTAAGATATCGATTGATTTTAAAATGGTATATTACACAGTTGGAAAATTTGTGTTAAATTTAACACAAATCGCATGTCCCAAACGACCTACAGAATTTTTCTGTTAATTTAATATATTAGGCATATGTTAAATAGTAACATTAATATTATGTTATATTTTAACATAAAAATAAATGGTAAATAATTTGACGTAATTTTTGTGTGAAAATTTAACGAGGAAATAATGCTAAAGTAAAATGTTATATATAATATATATATAACATGTTATACATGTTATATATAACATTATAATAATATGTTATCACGTTAAGAAATGACGGTATTAACAGTCACTCTTATATTGTAGAATAAACTCAACATTTTTTTCTGTAAATTTTAACAAATAAATTCTGTCACTAATAATTCGAAACATATTTATAATGTAAAATTAAAAATACGTGCACATTTTTACACTCTTTCAGTTATTTTAATAATTGAACAGTTAAATTATTAAATGTTAAATTTTAACATAAAAATTTTAACTAGCAAAATTTTTAACACGAAGACATAAATTTTCCAACTGTGTATAAATGAAAGTCAAAAATATGAAAAGGATAAAAGAAAGTTAAGCGAGTAGGTTATGATCAACAATTAGTACGATCAGTGAGTGTAGTGAGAGAGAACTATTAAATGGGGTATTTACAGAATTTTTTAAATTGTTAAGCTGCATACGCATGAACCGTAATTGTTTTCTACAGATAGATAAAACGATTGTATTACCAAATAGCAGATTTAATTACGAGGGGTTGGTCACTGAGGTAATTTTTGTACAAGGGCTAGGTAATTCAGCGGCAATCCCAGCAAAATTTTGGGTAATCCAAGGTTATTTTTGGTAAATCTAAATAATCTTTAGCGTTAAAATAATTTAAAGTAAAATTTCTTTTTCAAAATTTATTTTTAATTTGAGATACTATTAGGTAATCTTAAGTAATCCGAGGTATAATTTAAGGGTAATCCGTATCAAAGGGTAATTTTTGTACATTATAACTGTTAGTGACCAATCCCTCGTTTAATTATCTTTGATAAACGAATCAGACAAATACATTATAATATATTAATATGATTTGACTTATAAGCATTTAATTAACAAACACACGTAGTTATATTTTGTGTGTATTTCCGGCATGACTTTGTAATTTTGATGATAATCTTTTAGAACAATCTTTTGATGTAAACATATGAATCTTTATTCACAGTGCGCCTTAAAATAGTTACCTAAAATCAGAAATAAGTTAGTAAATGAAATCTGCCAAGATAATTACGAAAATCACGCAGAAATAACTTGTTGACATTAAATAAATCGAATGCCAGAGAAATGAGGGGATGGGAAAACTTGTGAACTTTAGTACTTGAATGTAATTTATAATTTAAACTTTTAAAAGTTTCCTGTTTCTTCATTACAGTCATATTAAACTTTGATATTACAAGCGGTCATATAAATTTTTTTCTTGTGAAATACGTCAAAATAAATTTTTTTTATACGTTACAATTTGTGTTTGATACTATGAATTTATAAAAATATTAAGAATTTCTCCTTTAGTATTCTGTATTAAATAAATACATATACATACAACTCAATTGTATCTGTCTTACATTTCTAGCAAAACTGAACAATTATGACAGTTTATTAATAGCTATTTATTAATCCACGAAGCTAAAAGAAAATCTTAGATATATTTTATTAATTTACACGTACTAATATTGATGATAATTCAAGTATAGTGTGACAAAGCATAAAACTAATTTTTTGCAACATATTTTCAGAGAAAAAATTCTACGTAATTTTTTGTTTTTGATATTATAATTTAATATGATGTCAGTGAAAAATCAAAAGTTTTACAGTATTAAATTTTTCTTGCGATTTTTGGAATTTGAGATATTTATATAATTCTTTGCCAACATTCACTTGTACAGTGAGCAAACTTCCCTAATTTTTAATGTATGTCTAGTGTATTGACCATGTAAAGTACATGTCTATGCTAAAGTCTAGTAAAATCAATATAATTGTCCGCAAGCTTATATGTAGTATATGTATATAGTGCAACTAACAAAATCTTTACTTTTATTTATTATAAATACATTTGTAAGTTGAAAGGAAATAGATGACAGTGGTTATAAAACTTATAATCAAGTACATGTAATTAATAATTATAATTACAATTGAATTATAATTAAACGAGGGGTTAGTCACTGAGGTAATTTTTGTACATGGGCTAGGTAATTCAGCGGCAATCCCAGCAAAATTCTGGGTAATCCAAGGTTATTTTTGGTAAATCTAAATAATTTTTAGCGTTAAAATAATTAAAGTAAAATTTCTTTTTCAAAATTTATTTTTAATTTGAGATACTATTAGGTAATCTTAAGTAATCCGAGGTATAATTTAAGGGTAATCCGTATCAAAGGGTAATTTTTGTACATTATAACTGTTAGTGACCAACCTCTCATAATTAAATATATTATAATTGAATATCATAATATCATATTTAATATCATAATTGAATATAAGATTTTTTTTTTTATTTTAGGAATTTTAATTATATAGTTTTAATTTCTATTTTTATTGTAAAGTTTGATATAAAATGTAGTTATGTGATTTTACAGAAACAGTTGCATACAAATTATATAAATAATGGCTTAACAGCAATGTCATTAATAACATATGTTATTGAATTTTATGTAAAATTATGTACAATGAAACACACACACACACACACACACAATATAAATTATTTTCAAACATAAATATAAATGACAAATAAATATTAAACGCAAAAAGTTGTGACGTAAATAAATCTTTCAAATTTTTCAAGAAAAGAAAAAACCATTTAATAATTGAACGTTTTGGTTCATCTTTAACAAAAGAAAAAAAAAGAATTTAATGAAGGAATAAAAGATTAATACAAAGAAATCAAGATATATGAATGATTTCTGTTAATCTTTTATTTTCTTGTATTCTTTTTTTTTTCTTTTGCCAAAGATGCATAAGATCTTTTTCTTGAAAAATTTGGAAGATTTATTTAATTTGCGCCATAACTTTCTGCACTTGGTTCTTATTTACCATTTATGTTTGTTTTTTTGTACAAAGTCTTTCTTACCTTTTATTGTTTTGTAAATTATTATAGATATATTTTTATTTAAAAAAATTACGATTTTTTTTATTATTAATATAAAATCATCGGATTTGTATTATTTTAATAAATAATAATATAAAACGTATAAGAAAATACCGAAAATAAAAATGGTATTGGCTAAGCAACGAGAAGTGATAATACTACATATAATAATTATATTTTTTTAGTCGAGAAGTTTACCAAGTCATCGGTTGTACGTGTATATTTCGCAAGGTCTAAGTACAATACTTGTAATGCTATAAGCACGTGTAAAAAACACATGTAACAAATGTAATTCTGTCAGGATTTATTAATTCAGTACATAATTTAGTATAACTTGATTATATTCTTTTACATTTATTTTGTACCAAATATTAGCATAATTTGTTCAATTTAATTAAAATTATACAGAAAGAAATTTTACGGATTCTCACGAACCAAACATGATTCTTGATAAGAATAAAAAAAAATCCACTTAACATATCCGATATTTTGATATCTCTCTTGACGCGTAATCATTCCGTGAATCTACTAGTACCTTGAACCTTAGTCCGACTTTTTGTACTATGACGTAAGAAGTAAAAAGAAAGAAAGTGCCAAGTTATATACGTGACTTTAACTTTTGATTACTGACATTTTTCAAGTTTCGATGAAAGGTCGATTTGTAAAGTAGTCAACTTGACGTATCGTTTAGAGGCTAGACATAATGAATGTCACTGTGAATATGTCACGTAACGAATATATTACATTTGGATAAAATCTAGTCGAGCATCTGTAAAAATCAAGACTATAACAGCAGAATAAATTTACGTTCCTAAATATGTTTACGCATTGATACGAAAATTTATATGTTTAGAAATTTATTATAAACTAAAACTGTTTTGATAAAAATTGTTTACGTAAATGTAAATTTATTTTTAAAAATATTTATTTTACAAAAAATATTTCATATAATCTTATGTTCTCTTTGTTTTTTCATTATGATCTAATAATAAAAGCTCGTCAAAATATTAACAAAGAAACTTAAGAGAACTATAATTCTTTAGCAAGATATAAAAAACTATTTCTTATTCTTAATTTTTTATTTTTATTACTATATAATATTTTAAAGTATAAATGTATAAATCGATTTTTTTATAACTGAATTGTTATTTTTGAGGATTTTATTCATTTTCAATTCTTATGATTTCCACTTTGTATATTAAATTTTTGCAATTGTTTAAACTTCAAAGAAAGAAAATTTATATTATATTAAATAAAAATAAAATTTCTAGTATATTTATTTAATTGTGATAAAAATATGCACACAAAGAAGAAAAGTAGAAAATGAAATATAAACATTTTAATGTTAGAAATGTAATGTACGTGGGTTTTAAGTTTTAAATAGTAAAGTGATTAAACGCGAAATGTTTTTGCGAACATTTACACTTTGAATTTATCGTTATTTTAGAAATTCCTATTCGAGGCTTGAATCTTAACTGAATTATAAAATTTATATTACATTATAAACAATGCGATTGTACGTATAAAATTAATATTTTAACATTGAAACTCGCATTAAAAAGTATAATTTATATATAAAAAAATTATATATATGTATATATATAATTATACACACAATATATAATAAATCAATTTATAACTAATGAACGGTCTGTTATAAATTAGGTTATAATATTGTATCGAAATTATAAATAAAACCAATGCTGCTCTCTAATTGTAGAAAATTATTTACTTTCTCGGTTTTTTATTTGATTTCATCTTTTATCGAATGACTGATGAAAAAATGAAAGCTGAAGCTTGAGATGTGATTCATGAATCAGTTCATCAAAATTATATTACTTGTCGAAAAGAATACTTGTTAAGAATTTTGCTAACAAAAATTTTATTGTTTATTTAATATAATATAAATGTTCTTTCTTTGAAGTTTAAACAATTGCAAAAATTTAATATACAAAGTAGAAATCATAAGAATTAAATAAAATCCTCAAAAATAACAATTCAGTTATAAAAAAATCGATTTACACATTTATACTTTAAAATATTATATAGTAATAAAAATCTGAACAATCAATGCATATCTTTCTTGAATTGCGAAATATTGTTTTTTATCGTATGTCGCGATAATCGAAGCAATGCTTGTTGCAGTTTATTTGCAGCTTTATTCTGCAAACTTTTAGTTATCAGACTATGTATCGTTTTCATGAAAAATACCTATCTTCATCTCGAATTAGCCATGCGTAGGTGTCGCAAACAACATATTTTTATATATTTATCATCTCAGGACCTCTGTTTCATAGCCGTATTATCATTTTAATTTCATGCTAAATGGAATTCAGCTAAATAAACTTTTATTAAAACTTCTCTGAGAAATTTTTGAGAAAGCAATTGAAAAATAATAAAGATAAATTTAAATACAGAATTGAAATTTTCATCTTTAAAACTTTTCAAGTTTACACATAAAAAGCTTTGTATATAATTGCAAAATTGTTGGTGTCGTGATATTTTTAATTAAAATAAAATAATGATTAGAAATTTAATATATAAGATCACCTTTTATATTTATTTCATTACATTTAATTTTATCTTCTTATTATTTTTTTTTAATCTAAAATAAAAGATTGATATATTTACATGATATAATAATTAGAAGAATCAATATTGAGCCAATAACATATTTAATATAGCATTTTCATTAAGAATTATTTAAAATATCAAATTGTCAAATTTTATATTTTAATATATAAAAATAATAAGGATATATTTTTGTATTGTAATAATATATAAAAATCTTATGCTGGATTAAAATTTAAATGAGTTTTCATTGGTCTCTTATGAATAATATATGAAGCGAATAATTGTATTTCGGATTATAATCCTCAACTAACACGTACACAGTGTCACCGAAGATAGAGAGACTATTTTTGTCTGTAGAATTTATGTACGCGCATCTACCTGAGCGCCCTACTTTGATCTGTAGAATATAAGATATAACCTAAATTCACGGAAATTTCCAGGTCTTCTATTACTGATACGATTTATATTATGTATCTTTTAAAGCATTCTGAGATATATACGAATAGATACACATTGAATAACTTGTTATTTAAATTTTTCATGAAATTTATTGTAATAGAAAATATATAAATTATGATACACAAGAAACATAATATCATATAAAATAATTTTATTTGCATTGTAAATAATTGCTTAATTATGCATTTTTCTTTTTTTTTTAATTGAAGCTATAATATTGCGACAGAGGAAATTGAAGAGCACCACAGCCTAATCAGTTCAACTTAGAAACCGATTGAATAAAAAAAAATTATGTATCAAAATCTATAATAAAGTATTACATACTCTGATATCTTTGGTTGAATCTTTATAAAGATATTAAGAACAGATAAGAGAACAATATCTTAATACGTACGTATCAAATGATAATCAGTTCAAAGTTTACTCAACAGAAAAAGAGAATAACGGTATTATTAATTGAATTTACAATCGCTTGAGCAATAAATTACTAAAGCATTTGCCTTTATTAAATGAATTATTAATTATATTAAATAAGCTAATACTTAAACTCCAAACAATAATTCTATAATTTCGATTACTTTGTCGTTTACTTTATATATACAAAATAGCGTTAGTTGTTATCATTTTAAATGCACTGATATATGTATAAAAATATCTTCTGCGATAATATTTTCAACGTCGTTATGGAAATATTATTTTAAAACTCGTGTTCGTGATTTCATTGCAATTAAAGTTCCCTTGTTTATTATAATAATTGTTGAATAATTCTAACTTAAATTAGAATTATTATTAGAATTAATAATCTTGAAGAGAATCTTGATGTATATTTGAATGATAAGTGCGTGCATCTTAAACAATTATTTTTGTAAATCAAAAGTTGAATTAATAAGCATAATGATGAATTAATAAGAATCATTTTACAATTGTCAGAGAAAAGTATCGCGATATTTTATAATATTTTATAAAAGTCTGAAGAAATTAAATATTTTAATTTTTTCCACTTAACTAAACAAATCAAAATTTGTTTAAAAATATTTTCCTGAAACAAAAGTTAAAAATTTATTAAAAACATAAGGGTCGTAATTATATATATACAATAAAATGCTATTTTGAAAATGCACACTTTTTCGTCATGCGACGTCGTCGCATTCTTGAATGTTTTATTAAACTTTCTCCGAATCTTCTTGAAAGTTTATATATGCTAATGAGAACCTAATTGCTAAAAATGAAGTCTTATTTTTTAAATTTTTTTTGTGTGCCGATCGTCTTCAATCAATTTTTCAATCTGAACATTGTAATATATTGATTATTATAATGATCATTTAAAATGCATTAATGTTTTACATGAAAATGCCATTTTTTCAATATTTTTCATTTTTCTAGATTGAAATTTAGTATTATTAAATGAAATTATTACAGTGCGAATCATTATTTTAACTCATAAATTAATTATTAATTTTATATTTTAAAAAGCTAAAAATATTTGCGCACTGTTAAATTCACGAATCTCGAAATTAATTAGATGTATTAACTTTTGACGTAGCTGACCCATATTCTCTTTTAAGTAATATTTTCTAATTTTCACTGATATTTTGTGTGAATTTATACAACAAAATTTCTCCGAGAGAATTATATGTACAAATAATATATAATTTGTATGCGTCTGCGGTATTAGTGAGTACGAATCATCTGAATTTCCGTTTTCGATCACTAGTGAGAGGCCTCGTGTATTTCTCTTGGGAGAAAGCCTTATGAGCATATTGCCGCGTGATCCGGGTGCTCTCTCACACGTTGACATCACGTGCTGCCAGTCATCAGATATAATATTGAAGCTGCAACTCACGCACTGAAACGTGAAGTATCGATTAGCGTGTGATTAAGTAACTCACATTATTTCTTTTACAAATTGTTTACATCTAATCGATGCATCTAATAGCGCTAGAAGTTATAAAATATACATTATTATTGTTAATAAAAATCGTAAAAATGTTGCCTGATGCAAATAATTCTCTTATAATATGTTTTTTTAAAACGATATCAAGCTCTTTTTCTAATTATGTTATTTATCTCTCTAAACTAACACGATATATATCTTATTTATTATTGTATTTGTATGTTAAACATGTATAGCATTGACTTATATGAACCGAAATGTCATACGCGACACAATGTAACTGAAGTGTTAGTGTGATAAGTGAATGATCAACATGCGATTATTAATGTCAATTAACAAGCATACATATCTCGCATCTCGCGTTACTACTATTGTAATGACAGATTATTCTAAGGAATTTGAAATCAATCTTTTCTCATAAAAAATATCGATGATGTAAATATAATTTATATATAATTAGCACCAAATGTAAATGTTATTTGTTATTAACAATCACGTGCACTCTGATATTTTAAACAAAACTGAAATTCCGATATCAAATTTAATAATAAAAGTAGAAGATCATACCACTTTAAAGATATCTTATTGCGCAATATTGATAGGATAATCTCTAGACCATAATCATTTGGAAATTTATGGTAAACAGCAGTTCTTATTTTTTTCTTTGCTCTTTTCTGCAATTTTTTCCTTTAACTTTTTTTTATTTCGCAAAATGTGAAAAAATAATGCTTTAAAAAATTTATTAACGTAATACTAACATATTTATTAACATAAAAGCTCGAGATTTACTTCATTCTGGAGATCTTTTTTTCTTAAACTGATTGGAATTGAAATGTTAATCAGTCTACTTAAAGTAATAAAATAATTGACTTATTTAATAATTATAAAGCAAATAGCTTTTTTACTTTTTACTTTTGTATTTAATATTACGTTGATAACAATTGTTACATCAGCTCTTGTAGAAAAACATATTACTTGCGTATGACTGTTAAGTCTGTTGTCACATTAATAAATGTAATGTTAGAGCAATTGTACAGAAAAATAGTTGACGTTACTTGACACATTATTTTTCTTTAATTTTCATATACAAAACCATATTTGCTGATCAAATGCTAAAATTACTGTTAAAATCAATTACCCACTTTTAAATTAAAAATCATATTTCATTAATATGGTATTTCATCAATATAATCATTTGCATTGAAGTGATATGGTACGAAATTATGATTGTATTATTATTTCCAAATGCATTGAATAAATGCAAATTCATTGAACATAGACAAACAAAAGTGATTTGGCGCATTTGTGCGAAAAGTTAATATTTATTATAGTACACTTACACACACATACTGAATAATTGCATTGTCATCATTTATACTAATACTTTATAAGCTTGAACTTATAATTTAAGATAAAAATTTAGTTGCAAAAGAATTTTAGAATTTTATTACGAAAAATAAATTTGTTTTTAATCGCAACAAATTAATTTTAGCATAAATTGATTTTATAAACAACTTTTGATAAATAAATCTACTTTGTGTAGATAATAATCTAAAATATCATTTTTAATTTCTTTATATTTATATACGGACATTATATTTTCCTAATGAAATACATAAAATATGTACATCTAATTATCGAATATTTGACGAATATTTAGAATTTAATACTCAAAGTGAGTGATCGTTAATTAGTCAAATTCTTATCATAATAAAGTATCAAAATACTTGTGTCACATTAAAGATAGCACGATAATCGATCACGACAATCTGCAAAATATTATTGATCAAAGTAGTCGATATATTAATTTGGCACGCGATATACACGCGTTGAATTATTCTTTTTAGAGATCGCTAGTATTAATAATTTCTTTGTTTTTAAAGGCTTTTATTCTACGTGATGTATGTATAAGAGGATCGTATCGTTAGTGTTAATACGTCATGATTCATTACGAGGTTGACTTGTCATTATGATGAAAGATCAAAGATCAAAGTCTCGATATTTGATGAACTATTAAGTATGCCAATCGTTGATAACACATGCTATTTTTAATGTATAGATTAGCGTAGCGTGCATCTGTTTCCCCTATCTCTTGCAATAATAAAGTATTTCGTATTACGTAACGTTTCAGAATGACTTCTCCTTGGCTTATTCTTTTTTGAATTGCAATCCTATTCTCATAATGGAGTCAAATGCATATCATTACCAATAATATCGTTTTTTTTAAAGGCATATAAATTCAAATAGATTCTTGATTTATAATTTTTTTCAACCTACCTTATTTTTTAACCGACTTTATTTTTTGTAGTATTAATCCAATCCATTTTAACACAAGTAATCTCAATTTCTTGAATAATAAATAATAACGATACTATAATTGTTAAAAAAAAACATTAATGATGCAAAAAGTAATTGACGTAATACATACATATTTTATGAGCGGCCATATGTTTACTGTGTTACAGTACGGCAGACAAAACATAGAGAGTGTGAAGAAGAGAAACGGTACTCGGGATGCAGATGAGAATCTTAGTACAGACGAGGGATGCGAGTCACCGACGATCATCGGAAAAAATTCAACAGTTACATCGACAAAAATACAAAACGGATGTGCGGGCAACACGGTAATCGCCAGATCGAAGGACTTCATTTTAGTCCCGGAACCAG
This sequence comes from Anoplolepis gracilipes, assembly GCF_047496725.1. NCBI lineage: Eukaryota > Metazoa > Arthropoda > Insecta > Hymenoptera > Formicidae > Anoplolepis > Anoplolepis gracilipes. The sequence goes on along the minus strand of NC_132970.1, from coordinate 21,171,215 downwards.
AAATGCACAATCACAAGAATCACATTGAAGAATCGAATCTAAAAAACAATCAACAAGAAACATCAACGATCGATGATGTTAAAGAGGTAATTTTATAAAGTGAAAAAAAAATATATATAACATTATACTTTTGTCAAATCTTATGCAAATTGAAAATATTTTTTCAATTATTTTTCAATGTTTTAGGATAGTCTTAATCAGAAAAATTCTTTAGAAACACTAAAAGCTGGATTTTCATCAAGTTGCCTGGATTACATCAGAGCGGGTGTTGAAGCTATTATAGAGGATGATGTGACATCACGATTTGAAGCAGAAGAACTCAAGGTAATGGTTTTTTGATTATATCTAAAAAAATAAATTAATATTTACATAATAATTAATTATTAATATACATTTAATGAATTTACATATGCCTCTGATTAATGTATTTTTATATAGAATTGGAATCTATTAACGCGAACAAATAGATATTATGAATTTATATCATGGAAATTAACTTTCATATGGATGTTCGGATTCGTCATGCGTTATTGCTTCCTTCTACCTCTAAGGATATTTATTTGCTTTATAGGGGTAAGTGCAATACTATTTCGTTTATTATGCGAGCGTTATATAATTAATTTATAATAATAATAATAAGTATGAAGCGGCTTTAAAAGAATCAGAATTTTGTTATGATATTTATCTGGCAGTATACATTTCTTTTAATTTAATTTTTTAGCTTTTTTTAGTTGATACAAAATGTAGATTGTGAGTAGTACTTTTTTTTTACAAATACATAATAGTTAATATTTTCGCATTTTAGATGCACTTTTTTAGATGTTTTAAATTTGCGACATTGTATAATTTATTAAGTTTGAGACCCGTTTGTCGAATATAAGTTCAAAGTTGTTATCGATACTAATTTCAAAGCTTCTTAGGTACTGTATCTCGTAATCGTAACATGTTTAATCGGCTTCCTGCCAAACGGCCGCGTAAAATGTTGGATGAACAACCAGGCCTCCCTTATTGCATTCAGAATAATGTCACGTTCTATCGCGGGTATGATTACAATCCACAACCCACAGTACAAACCAAAAAACGGAGGGGTATGCGTGGCAAATCATACGTCTACGCTCGATATCTGCATCTTATCCACGCTAACGACATTCTCTTTGGTAATATGTTGTGGATGAGACAATACATTTATTATATATGAGCTTTCCAGCTTTAAGTAACTCATTATATATTGTCATTGTGCCCATATTTTTGCGCCATATATAATTCTCATCTGTCAATGTTTACATTTGTTTTAATATTACTATTTTATTGTATTTGGGAATATTGTATAAAGTCAAATGTTCTATAACATATTTTTTTTATAATTGTAATATTTGTAATTCTTATCATTCAATCATTCATTATGCGCGCAACAGGCTCTATTATATATATATATATATATATATATATAAATTCATTCGGACCTCTTATCCTACGACATTTTCGGTCCGGAATCTTCCCCTTAAACCTCTGATCCTACGACAAAAATTTGAGAGTGGGGGTATAATTCCCCTTTCGCGGTCGTGAGAGGATTTTTTGTCGTAGAATAAGAGGTTTTGTAGCATAAGAGAATCGTAGGATAAGAGGTCCGACTGTAGCATACTTTTTAAACAGTAGAAATAAAAGAATCTCATAATTCTTCATATCGTATAATAAAACAACATGATTCTAATCAGTTTACTCTCATATATACAATAGAAGATCGGACATTTGTTACTAGCATTACAGAAGTTGTTGCGCAAACTGGTAAATGTTACAGGTAACGTGTCCTGTAACTTTGGTTTACAGGTAGTACCTACTCAGCAACGATAGAGAGAAGGAATCCCACGTTTCTCAGGTGCAAAGCTTGTGGTTTACAGGTGATGTGGCTGACAGTGTGTACTGCAGTAGTGGGCTACGTCCCCGAGGGTAGCTTCAAACGATGGCTGAACTACAAAGTCTCCATAATGTGCTTTGCTGTCTTATCCAGTGCCCTGTCTTCAGTCATCACATACAACAATCCAGAGAATCGACCTGTCAGAGGCATATGTGTTGCTAATCACACATCTCCCATTGACATACTCGTACTCATGTGTGACAATTGTTATTCCTTGGTATGTTATTCTTTGATTATGAATCTTACACCGTTTAGAAATCATTTTAGCAATTGCTTTTTAGCGCAAATACAATCAGTCTTTTGTTTTGCTTTGCTTGCGGTAACGGTTTTACAGACGTTCTTAGAATGATGTTTTGTCCGAAAGCTTGCGTGTCTCGTTATTTTATAATTTTTTTTCCTATATTGTTGTTTTGTGTATAGTGTTAAGATGTTTCAGAAATTGTACTCCTTGATAACCATATAAATTTGTTGGGACAACTTGATTTTTCTTAATGAAAACTAAATAAAAAGTCAACATTTATAATGTATAACATTAGGCATACAAAAACTAAATTTTAATAAAATTAAATTAAAATAAATATTAAATTCCGTTTTTGAATTATCCAAATATTTAAATAGTTATAATTAAATTATTGTGATATAATTCTCATTATTAATTACAGATATTGAAGCTTACATTAAGTTCCAATATCTGTAATTCAAAGGCAGTGTACAGTTTTTGAAAGTTAATGTTGAATTTTAAATATACAAGTCAGCCCACCTTATTTACATTTCTTATTATAGATAGGTCAGAGACACGGTGGTTTCTTAGGAATATTGCAAAGAGCTCTCGCCCGTGCCTCTCCACATATATGGTTTGAACGCTCTGAAGTCAAAGACAGAGAAGCTGTTGTGAAGAGGTGCAATTATTTAACACAATTACACATTTTCTTGTCATATTTCATATTATAATGTGTAATATAATTGTCAATATATTATTATAATTATGTTTTGCACAGATTAAAGAAGCATGTATCAGATCCCGCAAATCCACCGATACTCATCTTCCCGGAGGGTACATGTATTAACAATACATCAGTCATGCAATTTAAAAAGGGCAGTTTTGAAGTGGATAGCGTTATTTATCCTGTGGCTATAAAAGTAATTTCTTTTTTTTAATGCACAATTAAATATATATATCCCATGATGTTTCTTTAAAAAAATGTTCACTCTATTTTTTAAATATATAGTATGATCCAAGATTCGGCGATGCATTTTGGAACAGCAGTCGATATTCGATGCTACAATATTTGTACATGATGATGTCGAGCTGGGCGATAGTCTGCGATGTTTGGTATCTCCCTCCAATGTATAGAAATGAGGGAGAGAGTGCCATCGATTTTGCGAATCGGGTGAAATCTGTGATAGCGCGGCAAGGTGGCCTTGTCGATCTGCAATGGTAATATTCGATATTAGTTTAAAAATTTTTTACAAGAAATGAAAATATCATATAGATATTCGATAGCTAATTATATGCATATTTCTTTTATGATTGGCAGGGATGGTCAATTGAAGAGGATGAAGCCAAAGAAGGAATGGAGGGAAAAACAGCAAGAGGAGTTCAGTAAACGATTTAAAGTTGAATAAATAAAATTTGTTGTTTCTAGTCATTTCTAACACTTCATAATACACATATTGTGTGATATTTGTTTATTTAAACAAGATCATTTCATTCAATTGGCTTTTCAATCGCATATTGTTTTTTTGCATCCATCATCACCAAGGAAATATATGTTCGATCAGTTTGTATCAAGTTTTAGATGTAGATCTTTTTGCAGATATAACAGTTTGTACTTTCTTACTAACTTTCTAGATGTGAATAAATTGACAACTAATTCTGACGCTCGCGGAGTAACGTAATGTTGTATGTACACTTACAATTATGTAAATGTAACTTTTTAATTTAATTTTTAGACAGTTATGCGATATAGCTTACAATTAGATACGTTGACAGATTCGAGTTCTCATTTAGTGAAGTTTTCAAGAAGTGCAAACGTGATATTTGCTAATTTTTAATGCTAATAAGGTTCAACCAACAAAGGCATTACGAATTATTTATAATGTGAAATGTGTAATTATGTTAAAGTGTGTGATAGTTTCCTGCATGTATGAATGTGTGTATAGCTTTCCAATTAATTCATACGTACCTCGAAATTATCAGACAATTGAAAAGAACGCATTAATTTTCACTTGTCTAGAATAGTAAGGGAAAATATTATAGGTTCTGCTGTAAAATATTTTAAACACAAAAAATAAATATTTATTTATTTTCCTGAAAAAGACTTAACAGAATAGCAATTACAGCATTCAGATATTAACTATTCTTTAGAAACACTATGCATTATGTTATTTTTTTATTAAAACCCTAAATAGCATCTCGATATATATATTTTCTACTTTTATATTTCACATCTATATAAATATATATGTGTGTATTATATATATATATATATATATATATATATATATATATATATATATATATATATATATATATATATATATATATATATATACATACTATATATATATACATTCTATATATATATACATTCTATATATATATACATATATACATTCTATATATATATATATATATATATATATATATATATACATTCTATATATATATACATATATACATTCTATATATATATACATATATACATTCTATATATATACATATATATATATGTATATATCTATATATATATATATATATATATATATATATATATATATATATATATATAGAATGTCAACTTTAGTGCTCTATATTGCAATGCATGTCAATATAACGAATATAATAAATTAATATAAATAAATACTAATAATCACACAATTGTATCTGTAAATCTCCGATGTAAAAGACCATCTTAAGATCAAGAAAGAAAAAATAGATATATAAGCATAAAGAAATGTATTTTTTCACACTTCCAACCAAAGTTAAATAGCAGGTTTAAAATAAGTGCTATTTTACTATCGATGGCATTATGTAATTATTAATTTAGAGTCTTAAATTAATGAAAATGACACTTCTATATCTTGATACTGTTTGTTATATATTGTTATGTATTTCATAAATTTGGCCTAATTCCTATTAATTAAAAAGTGAATACATTTATAATCGACAAGTTTTTATATCAATTTTAATGATTCTTTGCTCTTTTCTAAATCGGCATTGGTGAAATATTTACTTGTAGAAATAAATTAATAAGTTTACTTTAAAGTTGTGAAAATTTTCTCTCGGAGAAAACTAATAAAATAAAAGAATTAGTGTTAATTAACTGTAACAACAGTTAGTTGGAAACAATTATTACATAAAAAGAAGAGTAAATTGCAGAAAACTGAATTATTTTTTTAATCCATTTTTATAATAATACATATATATTGTCTTTATAAAATATGTATAAATCCATTGTTTTGTGAAGTTAAATTTATAAATTTATCCCTCACTTTTCTCTCTTTTGTGCTATTTGTAATGTTATTGTAAATTTTTTTTATAAGAAACGGTCTATATAAAATATATTTTTGTAAGTAAATTATTAGTCAATATATAATATATATATAAAAAAATATAAAAAACTAGGTCCCTTATATTAAAAAGTAAGGATTCATAAAATTATGTAAAATTATTTCACCTTTTATAAACAAAATTAATTTGTTATATAATATGTATATATATTTCTTAGAATTAACTTAGCCTTTTTCTTATACTTATAGAAGAAATGTATCATATTGCGTGTATAGGATTTGATAATGCGAATGGCACTCGTTTATAATTAAGATTTTGTTAATATGTGGAGAGATGTAGTTATAGATTAAATAAATATTATTTTGTATGTGTGTGAAAATGTTACAATGTATTATATATGCAAGAGTAAAAAAAAATTATTTCCAGTTAAATAACAAAATGTTATACATTGGTCCCTAAAAGTAAAGAGTAATCAATCATATAATTATATATATCAAAAAACAAATGGCACTACATTAAATTCCTTAATTTTTAGACTCAATATATTGTCAATTTTTTCTATTACATAACAAAATTAGCGACAAAGCTAAGAACTGTATTCATAAATGCTCTGCTCAAATATATGTATTTTTTTTAAATTTTGTTTCATAAACAAATAAACCATAATGCAAGAACAATACCTTTGAATACAGATCTTTGCTACATTAATTATTGTAAGTAATGAATGATCTATCAAGTACACTTATCTTTTAACTTATTTTTTATCGGCCACTAGATGCAAATATCAATATATTATAAGATATACTTTTTTCTTCAGCATCACATATAATTTTCTAAAGCTCTTAATAAATAAAGCACTAATCTCTTTGGTATGAGACTCAAGTGATGATGATGAAAAACTAATAAATAGTTTGTATCAACATTATAAATGGCTTCTTGTAAGTTTGTAGAATGTGCTATAATTAAAAGGCAATGCAAATCGACACCCTGATTGATTATAAAGTTTCCTTATATAAGATTATAATCTTCATAATCCATTTAAATTGTTATTCTGATTTTATGCTCATTTAGGAAGCAGCTTGTCACGATACAGCATTAATTATATTCTATGATCATGTGTAATCGATATTACAAATAAATAATTTATTTGGATTATGAAACGAACTTGCAACACCATATGCAACATATTTCACTTGTTGCATATTTATTCTTATTCTTATTGAATATATTTATAAACAATCAATGTCTTCTTGTATATATTAAAAATAAGTTAACATTAAGACTATAGTCTTGTTGTTAACAAATATGAATGACTTATATAAATACAGTAACTCATATAAATTTTTTTTTAGCACTAGATCACAATGGCTTGGTAATATTTAAATAATAACTATGTCGCGGTTATATAAATTATATAACTACTCATAATTATATTTCATATATCGTTATATCAAAATCGAATTCGTGAAATAAGGTAGAATATTGTAAAAAAATAGATGTGCAAAAAGTTAGTCGTTTTCGCTATATTTTTAATGTCTTAATCTTCTTTTTAATCTCTTAATATTATATTATTAGCGCAAATTTGTTCAAAACTTGCCAGTATAAAATATAAAAGGTTCCCAAAATTTTCATTATAATTAAAGTTATGTGTGTGTATATGTTTTATATCAAAATCTATAAAAATATGTATTTATGATAAATATATATGTTCAAAACCATTATAATAAAGTTTTAGGTCAAAAAAATGGACATTGCTGTAGCATATTATGCTTTGTAATGAATATTACAGGAAGTATGTGAAATGTAATCAAACAATATTCAAATGTTCGAAAAAATATGCTCATGTAGATTGAACAATCGTTAAAAGCAAACTTTGCAATTTTTATCTTTATAAGTACAAATTCTCCTTCATTTTTAATAATGTTATAAAAACATTGAATTTTTTTATTAAAGTGCGAAACTCTATACTGCATACTAAAATAAAAATAAGGCAAATACATTGATACATTAGTTCACGACTTGTCGTTATAATCTTTGTCATATATGTACTATAAAATTAATGCTGTTTTGTGAATTTATATTAATTTTTATATCTTTTTGTCAACATTGTTCGCTCTCATTGTCAGTTATAAATGGTGTAACACCTATTCTACTGTTAAATATTTCGTAATAATAGCGTATACTAAACTCGCTTATTCTAAATTGCGAAAGAAAGGCACAAAGAAATATATTAGCACGCTAACTCTAAGAGAATGGTAACTTTTCTAAAGATCGACGGTACAGAAATAAACGCGAATAACAGGAAATCACGCGTATTATAAATTTGGATGGATACTTGTTAACTCACAACTCTTGGCAAGATCGATAAGACATTTACAGAATTTTGTTATGCAGTCGACGAATCCTCAACATTTGAGGTTTCGACATCGTTGGAAGCGAGAACAATCTTATGCAAACTATTAATCGGTCTTTTCGGTTTCGGTGGAGGCGTCGGCGGTTTATTAGAATGACTGTCTAGATCATCATCGGTAGGTGTTGGCAACTTGTTCTTCCACTGTCCTGAAGATTTGTTCGGATTATTCAAAGGACTACTAGCTAGACACTGATTAGAAGACAGTTCCTCCGGAAGATTACAATAATCGGCCTCGCGCATTTTAATCGGCAGAGGCGGCGGCGGATCGTCCTCGGATGCTGTACTATCAGTTGTGCCGATGCTATCTCTATTTCCCTTTCCTAAACTGCTTGGTTCCAATTCATTATTAATGTTCCTTAGGTAGTGCTGGGATTGTCCGGACCAGCGATTACTCATTCTACGTTCTTTCTCTGCCTCCGATCTCAGGGGACGTTTTGGTGTGAGCTGTATAAATAGAAGAATATATACTTCTATTATAAAGATTTTAAAAAGTAAAAAGACAATATTAAATGCTCCTAAGCTTGTTACCTCTTGTCGTAGTTCAATTACAGGTGTTGAATGTAAATTAGATATCAATGACGTAATGGAGGACACTGAACTGTGAGATATTTCGGTCGTTGTGTACCACTGGCTGGTCGGTTGATCGCTTTTCGTTACCGTAGCGGAATCGCTCTTTCGCGAACTTCTGCGCTTCGTATCCTTTTTCTTATACGTTCCTGAACCTGAATTTCCCAATGCCTTTTGCAAAGAGGCCGTTGACAAAATATGCGAACGCATGGAGTTGTTCCTATAAGTTAAAAATTTGTTTGCGATTGAAGGCAATGAGATTAAAAAGTTTGTAAAATCAAAGACAGACAGAAGTAAAAGTAAACTATATACATTAACGATTGAAAGAAATATAACTTGCAATTATAAATAGGTATAAGAGATAGAATAGATAAGATTAATTGATACAGATAAATGATTAAATTTCACGATTAAGTAAATTAGTTTATAATTATCACAAGAAATATTTGCAAGCTGTGTGTATGTTTATATTTTGATTATCATGTGATATTAGATATCTGATAAGAAAAATATAACAATCACAATGTCACCCGTTTTGCAACAGTCTGTTTAACAAGTGCATATTTTTAATTACCTATCGTAGTTATTGTAGACTTAGGAAGTTTAGCAGATTGCCAGTTGAAGGAGATATATATATTCCAGGGATATTTATGACGTTATTGTGAAAAATGCAAAACAGAATCATGCAGATGAGAAGCGGAATAAATAGAAATACAAGATGAGAAGATGTAAAGACGTTAATCTAAAGAAATCAATACGTTTTTCGTATACGTAAGACTATCCTATTTTATATATATTATATATATATATATATATATATATATATATATATAAATGTATAATTTCTATCACAAAAAGGAATATAGCTATTCAGCATTAAAAACAGTTTTCTTATTGTCTTGTTACATTTGCATTCTGCAGAAGCAAAATAATAAAGTAATGCAAAATTGTAGTTTGCATTTCAAATCTATTATTTTTAAGATATTGTTTATAAATTTCTTATTTCCGATTAATTTTACTTTTTATGAATATGCTAACCACCCTCGCGAAACACATGTATATAAAAAGTAACATAAATTACACAAATTAATGCACATATATGTAGAGAGAAAATATATATTAATTCTTATACTATGAATATAAAAGAATGAAATAATTGGAAAATGTAAATAAAAAACAAAGATATATAACAGGAATGTTAAGTGCGAAGAAAGGATAATAAGGTATTATGCGAGAGCTTATCAGGTCCAACAGCGATATTCCTGAAATCATATTGCATTCTTTTCTATCATGTGCTCTAAAAAGGCATTTTATGTTACTCTCTTTAGACATACAAATTGTGATTCTTATGATAAATGTTAAATAAATTCGCGCATCTACAGTAAAATATCATTAAACAATTTTTCTTGTTTTTAAAAGATTGGGATTTTTATTACAGAAGATCCAAACATATGTCTAATGCTTTCATATAGAAATAACTAGAATTTATTACATACTAACTTATCTATATATAACAAGAAGTAATTGATTTAATTCTTAGTTAGTGGTGAAGCTAGGTTAAACACTGGTATGACTTTACCTTGATAAATTGATGTTTTGAACACCACTGGGAGGTGTGCTGTTGTTAAAATTGAACGATGCAAGCGACTTGAACGTTGCAACTTGGGATCTTGTAAGTGAGGATACCCTGGAGTGAATTGTATAGCTGAACGGGGTAATTGCAAAATATAACTATTTTAAAATTGACACAGAATGTTACAGATCAATTGTGCTTGAATCTGGACATCCTGTAGCGCACACATACCCATTCACACTGTTTTGACTTGTAACAAATACTTATTGTTAGAAATATGTTTTATAAGATATTTGCATTACGTATAATTTAACACAAACATATTTAAAATAATTAAAAATGTAGCTTTTTATGAAATGATTATTAATATTTGAAATATCACCTCAGTAATGATTGTGATATAGCATGCGACGCAGCAATTTTTTTCGTGTTAGTCACGATAAATTCGTTAATAAAATGACAAACATGCGTTTACGCGAAAATTAACGTAATAACTTACTCTGAATTATTCATATTTGATTCGGATAGGCAGTGATTATCCCCTCTCGAAGTTGGTGGTCTTCGCATGGTTACGGTCTGCGTTAAGTTTTCAATTTGCAAATCGCATGTCTGTGTGTTATAAAATAAAAAATTATAGATTTCAAAGAATTGTATGCATAATTATTGACTTGAAGAATTAAATTAGCTCTTACCCTCTTTCCGTACTTGGCTTCTACATGATTGCGCATCGACACGAAACATTGTTCTAAACGTTGATGAAACGGTGCCAATTCGGTGGGCGCTCGTGCTTTATGTAACTGGAGCCCTAAACTGAGTAAGGGAATTTGTTCTGCAATAAGTCCTTCTAACTTTAGAAGGTCCGAGCTCTCTTCTAAATGGCTATCTTTGTACTCTACATTGAGAAAAGCCTTTTCATAGTTATCAATGCCACCCATAACAGCTGGATCTAATATACCATTCAATTTCATGCTTAAGGGATTTAATGGAAGACTGGGATCGCTCCTGCAATAATTATGAAGAAAATAATAGTGAGAAAAATTCATAATGTTAGTAATGATAAATAAAAGTAATCCAATTATGTTCTATCAGTTTGTTATATCTATTTCATAAAAAGATATCAAACAAACCTATGAGCAATAATAAGATCACGTAGTGCTATATTTGTAGCTTCCATAGTTTCAATCGCATTTCTCAACGGACTGACTAAATATGTCTCGCTAGACGTCACAGGAAACCATCGAAGAATTCCTGGCAACGGGTAGCTTGTAACAAGTACTGTTCTTTCTAACCATAACGAAGCAAATTCATTGCTGCTATTAATGCTAACATTAACTTCCTTTTCTTTATCATTAGTGATCGCAATGATTTCCTTTCTTGGTGCGGGTCTTGAAAATCTAAAACGTTGCACGTCATTCACACGATGGTACCTAAAATATAAATTATAAAATGTAAAAATAATAATAACTACAAAAATAGTAGTAGCAAATTAATAAAATGTCACAAATGTTGTATTTAATTATTTTAATATAATACCTTAAAACTGCTTCTGCAGTAACTGGTTTACCGCTCAGACGATGCCTCTTTTCAGTCATTAATGGCTCTACCTTATTGATTTGCACATATTGATGATTGGATTCCAGCATTTCTGAGGTAGGTGGAGATAATTTGTTCATTTGCTCTGCATTTGGTAACTGATTCAACGTTCTTGAACAAAAATCACTAAGTCGTTCATATTCCTTGCCTCGATAGACAAATACCTGTGACAAATGGATTTTTTTTTTTAAATAATAAAAGCAAGTATAAAATACGATCAAAGATATATATTTATTTATTTGTAAACATGTCAAAATACCTTATTTTGAAGAAAAGCAGGATGTCCTCTGCCGTAATATGCAACTCTAAAGTATTCTGGTTCAGGTCTTAACTGTTTCACTATGCAATCATAGAACTTTGCCATGCGTCTCAATAATAAAGACAGTTGCAAATAATCGAATGTTTCTTCTTCATATTGTGATATTAGTTCCTTGCAAACAGTAAGAGCGCATTCCCACATTCTTCCCTTATCAAAATATTCAATAATATCATTATATAATGCTTCTTTCAGTTCGCGATGTGTTTGGCATAAAGGATATCTAGAAAAAAATAACACAATATTTTAATATGTATTTTGTTAAGACGCATGTATGTTGCTTGCGATTAACACAAATTTGCATTTAACGCAATACAAGCTTAATATATGAAGATATTTTGTTATTTATTTAATTCTAACTATGGTGATGTTACCTATGTGATATCAGCAAAGGTGGCAAAGGTTGGTCGCTCCATGCTAATAGTTGACTATGAAGTTTCAGAGAATAAGCTGCTTCTGTATAATTATCACATTCTAAATGTAACTCACACAGCTTGTTCACATATCTGTAATGTGAAAGAAACTTAATATATATTTAAAAAAAAAAAAAAATATATATATATATAATGGACAATTATATATATATATAATTGTCCATCTTAAGTTTGATTAAATCAATATATAATAAACTATTTTTAAAAATAGTTTATTATATATATTAATTTAATCAAACTTAAAGTAGACAATTAAAAGATTTAAATTTTTTAATTTAATTATTAAAGTACTTCATTTTTTTACCTGATATACATTTCCTTTCTATTAATCTCAGAGTAGAATTCCAATAAATTTACAGTGCAAAGCATACGATGTTCTTGAGACTCTGCATGAATGATATCTCGATATTGTAACAAGCGTTCCATAAGCTTAGAGATAGTATCTACAAAGCGTAACCCTTGTTCTCGCATTGTGGAATGTTTTTCGCACAAAGAACCCATAACATAAGTCCAAAGCGCACGAAATTGTTCATCACCTCTGCCTCCTTCTACCTGTAAAATATATTTTGATAAAATATAATCTTTCATTGATGTAATTAGTGAGGTAAATTATAAACCATTTTTAATTTTAACATATAAAATGATGTAAAGAGCATACCAAGATATCCAGTTTTGCAATCATCTCATTTTCGTATTCTATAAAATTAGCTTTGATATGAGCAGGATCACGTTTAGTATCGCCGTATCCTTCCACTATACGGGAACTGTAATATTCGCATTGCATCATATCGAAGAAAATAGGTATTGTAGCTTTTCTCAATTCAGTTTCAGGTATTAATGCCATTTCAAGGATGGCGCCGACTAAAGCAGGCACAAATAATATTTTGTGTTGTCCCAAATTAAACCACATTGATCGAATTTCAAATGCAGTTTCTCTGTAATGTATAGCACAAAGAAGATATTAGTTTCATCTTATCAATTTAATAAAAATATTTATACATAGGACGTATCATACAACTAAGAAACTCGCATCTGTTTAAATAACATTCTTTCTATTTGCGTCTCTAATTTTCTGCGACAGCTTTGAAACATTTCTGTAATTATAAAATTTTGTAAGAAACGTACCTACGCATGTCGTTATAACGCGCAATAATGCGATTTCGTTTTGCTGGTGTGAATGTTTCCAACTGTAGGGCAGGTTGCGTTAAAAAAGCGATAGCACAATGAAAGAAATTTGACCATGCTTGATGCTCAAATTCGGTGAAAAAATAATCTCTAATTGTGCCCGAGAAATATCGTAATGACTTTAGAATAACGCTATTTTGAAGCATAATCATTTCACACCAGTCTCCTGGAAATACACTTCTAGAAACTAAATCTTTGAAGACTAATAATATCTCCATAAGAAAATCTAATAAATCAATTCTTGTTCCAAAATGATTGATGTACACTTCATAATGATGCTGTGTCATTTGTCTGAAAAAGATTGAAAGGAGGATAGAGCTTTCTTCTTATTCTTCTTTCTTTATATATATATATATATATATATATTTTTTTTTTACTTTAAGATTTTTAAAATACCTGAATATCGCCAGCATGACTGAAACTAAATTTCCAACTAAGGGATTTTCCCTATCCATTGATATAACAGTTTGTATAATAGTGCGTAACGCAGTTAACATAATCTCCTTAACGTCTGAAACTGTGCTACCTATATCTTTTCTAAAAGTCAGTTCCAGAATATCAGACAATATCTTGACACATAATTCCACCTATAAGAACATAAACACAAATTTAAGAAGTAAGATATCGCTTGGCTATATATATTTCTATAAAGTAAAAAATTAGTAGAAAAATACATAAATCCATATGTCTAAATTAGTGCGTGTAATATGATATACACTCTTTGCAATATATACATTCACACAAAAAAAAAATAATTAAAACACGTAACGCGAATCACCGATCCTAAATTATAAAATATAATACAACACACAGGCATAAATGCAAAGTTGCTGTGTTAAATCTCAAAATGTACCATATGTAACGCTGTGAAAAACGCACTATTTATTTGCGTAGAAGATTTTGGAATTTCCTGCATTTATCGCAAAAATTACCTCTTCGGAGTAGCCGCGATGTTGGTTGAGCCGATGCCGATTTTCGCCGAGCAGCCTGGCTACCTTCGCCACGCTCTTTCCAGGCGTACTCGATAGCCCCTTTAAACGCCATTAACCAAAACCAAACCGTACACAAAAAAAAAATGAAATAACCCTTGTTAGTTGGAAAAACAATACCATTTTCTAAAGACATATACGATTATATTTCTAAAAATTCCCGACACCAATTTGAATATAGAACTGCATGCAATAAAGATGCAGCTTCTTACTAAGAAGTAATAGTATACTAATAATAGAAAAAAGTATAATAGATTAGAAAAAAAATTTAGCATTTTTTTCATCTATTATAATTATAATTTTTCTTTCACAATATCACAAATATTTCATATTTTCATACTATTAATCTAAAATATTCAAAAATTCCTATTATAACAAAAAAGTAATAATAAATCGAAGATGTCGCACAAATTAAATAGTGTTATATCTAAATGCATGTTGTAAAATGTAGAGTAAATATTATGCAGTAACATATCACTGGACAAACACATGCCACATTCGAAGTTCTATTATTTCAATACATATGCATTTATACTCTTACATGCTCTACTGACAGAGGAAGTAAAAAGGATGTCTCTTTCAATATTATATTTTCAAATACCATAAATAACAATTTTCATTGTTACAAGTATGTATTCTGAAAAATTACAGCTAAATAACAATAATAAATAAAAGTAATAATGCGAAAATTTGAGAAAGTTTAGTAATAAAATTTATTATAATAAATAAGCCATGAATTTTAAAATTTTTAAAAATAAAAAAATAAAAAGACATCCTCTGTAAAGAAAGAAGTTTGATAAGATTTATGTAGAAAGATGCGTGGCGAAAGGATCGCAGGCTGTACGGAAAGCACGAATGACATTTATCGTAACGTCACGATATTAAATGCAAGTAAAAATTTATAGGTTTAATCAAATTTAGTTATATGCAAATGTATATAGTTAAGATTCTGTGAAAAGTATCGCAAGAATATATAAATGTGATGAACTGACATTATTTCTTGTGAAATATGGATAAGAGTAATGTGAACATTCCAATTTGTTTAAACTATAGATTAGAGAAAATTATAGCATTAGGAAATAACACACTTTATGACATCTTACCTCTTCCTTAGCTTCCAATAAATCTCTTACGAGTATGGTAATTCTCGGCAATAAAATTGCTCTACATTCCACATTTAAAAAAAGTGGACTATGAACAATATCATTGACAGTCATCATTTTCTGCTTGGTTAATCTACCTGTTGGTAGAGTTACGAGTAAATCTGTTAGAATTGTACTCAATTGCTTGCCGCTATAGACCCTTAATAGATGAGGTATTGTTGTAGGTAGATATTTAAGACAAGCTCCTTGAACCAACAAAGTTCCATCTGTTTCATGGCTCATAAGATTAACAATAGATCGTAATAGATCTGTTAATGTTTGTGAGAATTCTTCTTCATCTTGATTTAATCTTTGAAAGAAAATTACCATGTTTATTAAAAATCATGTACTTTCTTTTTAAAGAATAAATATATCGTAGTTATATTTATTACATTATCATTTAGATATTTAGGAAATATATAATTCATTTATATTATATATATATGTAATAATAAATAAAACGTACTCAGTAAATAAAAGCCGAGATTCGACAATAAATCTCATACAGTATTGCAGACTTTTCATTGTTTTAAGTAATAAATCACGTTCTTGACCATCGTTGTTGCCGACGTAATCTATACGCTTACGCAATACCGCAATTAATTTTTTATATGCAAGAGTTGCAGAGAAACTTTCAGAAATGTATAAATCTAATACTGGTTGGAAATGTTGATATTTTCTATCGGATACGAGTCCGATAATATATAAAAGGCATTCAAAGACCATATCATCATAAACATCACTGTCCGAATTACTCATCAAGATATTAAATAAAGCATCCAAAACATCCTGTAAAAGATAATGTTGTTCAATATAATTATTCTCATACAAACATAATTTTAGTATACATGTAATCTCAAATATATTTTATTTTACCTGCAAAAACTTCACTATTTCTTCCCCATCGACCTTCATTAAAGCAGCTAAAGATTCCTTTAATCCAGTATTGGACGATGCCCAGTTAAGTAAACCTAATAGATCTACATTCTGGGTTAATTTAGTTGAGCAAATATTGGTTGCTATCAAAAAACTATCTTTGCTGCTTAATGTCAATGATCCTAAACTTGGCTTCTTCTCTATGTTTAATTCAGCCTAAATCATAAAATAAAAAAAGTGAAAAAAAGATAAAATGTTGAAATGTAACGTCCAAAAATACATGAAATTTCTCTTATCTCTTCAATAAATAAATAGACGTACCAATTCTCCGCGTGTTGATGGCAATTTAATGTAAGATATATCGCTTTCCTCATACTTTTTTTGCTCTAATTTGTAAACCAACAATTCGTGCTGTATGTCTTGCAGAGTTGTGCCATTACGTTGCATTAATCGAACATAACTTAAAGCAAATGGTTTCTCAGACTTATCCTTCGCTTCGTTAGAACTGCGATGCTTGAATGTAAACTTCAAGTGAGCCTGCTTGAATTCTTCTATAGGTATGGCAATCTTGAATGTTTCACACCATCTAGGTTTGTCTTCATGATAATAAATAACGCTACGATACTCGTCAATTGGGGACGCACCGCCACCTAATGTTATAACTCCAGGAATTGCTATGCCGTGCTCATTACATACTTTAACCTGTTAAAAATTATATATATATATATTATAAGTGTGTAGTGCTTAACATGTATTTTTAACAAGAAACAATTTTTATATTTAAATTCTTAACTAACCGTTACTTCTACATTTTTGTCTGTAGATTTTGAGCCTTTGCTAAATTCTCCACTAATTAAAGTCAGATATAAATCATTGCGTACGTCACCCGGTAAGATAACTTCCGGAAATCCCATTTTACGCGCAATTGCAACATTACCGAGGACCAGATGTGGATTTTCGTCACGTACCTGTATGAGGAAAAAATTAAAATTAAAGATATTTTGTTTATATAAAGTACAACAATACAACAGTTATACAATTACAATATAGAAAAATAACTTTATTTCACGACTCACTTGCTTTGGATCACCTCTTAACAATTTTAAACTCGTCCAGAGTCCTTGTCCACCTGTGATATTTGTAACATTGCCATTGATATGTCTTTGGACATTTGCTTCTTTTTGTGCAATAATTCTACGTAATATACCATCAAGACTATCTTTCTCACAACATCTGAAACAAAGAGCAAAGAAACCAACAAAACGATTCTGTCTTTATTTTACAAAAATTATTATAATTCTTTCCTTTGACGTTTCAATCATAAATTTCACAATATTAAATCTTATAAAATCAAAGTATCTATCTTAAATATATACTTACTGTATAAAAGGTATAAAATGATGTTGTTCAACATCTCCTTCCAGCTTGCCAGTAATAAATAGAGTGATATCCATCGCGGCTACACCGAACGGTCTCCTCATATTTTCCGTACTCTTGGATTTGTTCTGATTATTTTGTGCAACGCTTGATCGTCGATGGTCCGGTTCTTTGGCTTCCATACCGCCCACTCTAATTACATAACAAGCTAAATAAACTTTGTCTCTTGTCAAATCTCTGGAACCAAGATCTGTGAACAATACTCTAAGATTGTGCAACTGATCGATGTCTCTTGCAAGTCCCTCTTTGCTCCACGATACCACGTAATTCTCCGTGATGGCTTTCATCTCTCTGCCGTCGTATAAAGTCAATAATAGCTCTACATCCTCTGCCATTTTACATACAAAATTTCTTACACTGACAAAAAAGATATGTGAAAATACAGGTACTTGTGGCTTATGGGATTTTTTTTTGGTGTCATTGGACGCTTTTCTTATCCTTTCTGCAGCAGTCTCATGATGATAGTACAATTGGATGGTGCTTGTTTCTTCAGGATGTAAAACATTTCCGTGATCATCTCGAACTACCATGTCTAAACCCAATAGTTGATTTCCAGTGTCTATCCTTGCTGTTGCTAATCTTTTCATATCTTTCAATTCATCTACTGTTAAAGTACCGCTCAAAATCTTGCTTCTGTATCCTATTGCATCCAAAATTTGTTGCTGCATCGTCCTGAAGTGCTCGGAGTGTGTCTATATTTGTACAAAAAAAGTATATAAAGTTATATTTATAGACTTTTATTTCTATTAAGATAAATTTAAGTTATACATGTATATATAACTATATTATAAAAAATGTATACATACTACATATAAATATTTCCAATGATGCCCCCATTCTCTTAAAACATTAGTGATTTCATGTACTAAGTTATCCGTATACGTTGATTTCTGTAAGATATGTATATAGGATTTTGGAAAAATTCCACATGTGCCTTTAAACTTGCTGCGGCCATAATACCAATCTCCACACTCCTCAGTTATCTGTACAACTTCTCCGACTGTCAAACGTATTGTGTGCGGATTTGAATGCGCAAAATTATGGATGGCTAAATAAAATAATATATATCTCATTTTAGCATTTTGGTATTTTAATATCGAGTTTTCGAGATGTTTCATGCTTTTGAATAGCTTGATAAAATTGTATTTTTAATTTATATAATTTCAGAATTATAATTTTTTTTTGGAACTTTGTACAAACGCCCAACAAAATCTGCTATCTTATGTAATAACTTGAAACATTTTTATAATTTAAAATATACAAACATATTTTACAAATATGTATGTTTTTAAATTAATATATATAGAAACACAAAATATATAATGCAGTGATATAACATTCTTTTTTTATAAATTTAAAATCAATGTATAAATAAAAAAAATATTAATTTTCAATATTTATGACAATAAAGTGATTTCCAATCAACTTTAGATTAAACATAACGGTATTTATATAATAAAATAATGTATCCATTTATATTAATTGATTAATGTAATGTCATAAATATTGAATTTATATGAAATATATATACGTACGAAATGTCACACGCATAAAATACGTAGATTCAGAATTCACATATGACTCTATCAAAGTGTGGGGAGCTCACTCGAATGTCAGACGCAATATGAAAATTTTATCTAAACTCTCGAGGGCACCTCCCAGGATGTTGGAATATTTCACAGTACGGAGGGTTATTAATCTTACACACAAATTGTATTCCTCACCTACTCCTAACTGCTCATTAATCCGCTTCCATGTCATTGTCATTTTATTCCGGTACTTTTAGCACTTCTAAGATATTTACATTAATTACATCTCGCGATTCACACGTCGCCAGGGCGAATAAAATATTGCCGTTTTATTTTGCCATCTATTACTATAATACTCCAAAACAGGATGCTACACTTCTTCACTATATTGCTAGAGCCAGAGTGGTGCGAGAACGGATGGGAATGGGAAAGAATTGGGGAAAGAGACAGATAGAGACTAGAGGGAACAGGGAACAGGGAACAAACATGTCATGAAACGCGCAAAAATTGACGTAAATGTAGAGAGTAAAATACGAGTGAGGAATGCGTTCGTTCTCTTGAACTAACTATTAATAATCGATAAAGAGGATATTTGCGGATAAATATTGTGGATAAAGAGATTTCGAATCTTGGGATAAGCCACCTAAGCTGTAATCTGTAATATCGACGTTATTGCATTCGACATCAGCTGTTTCATTCTGTATCCATCTTGTGCTTTGTGCTGCGTTCGCGGTTGCCGCATTTGTGATTTTTATGTCGACGTATTTCTGGAATTTTGTGTCATTATTATCATCAAAATAGTAGACGAAATCATGGCCATGGTGCCCAATTGTTCAGCCGAGCTGAACAGATTAATGAACGAACTGGAAACGAGCGAATTGGAGGTGAGTTTCATAATTGTGTGAACAAGCGTTTTGTAGGTTATGTTGTCTATTTATATTTAGTCTTCTTACGTCCTTGCATGTAATGATAAAGCATATTTTGAGTTGAATGTTGCTTTATAACTAAAGGGATGAACGTGAAAAATAATTTCAATTAATCACTCGTTTCAGCCCACGACTGGAGTTCTATCTGCACAAGCTTACATGCGATTGCTGGCTGTCTATCTCCATCAGAATGATCTGTGAGTAGAAAAGCGCACACATTTAATTCATTTTTCTCATAAATAATCTTGTATGTTTTGCTTTTGGATAGTTTAACAATCTTTCCTATTATTGCTTTATTAACAAAATCAGAGAGGACTTGCAACTTACATCTATGGGTTAACAAATTGGTACAAATTGATGTGCAGTACATATTTTAGAAATGTGAAGTTTTTCTATATTGCAATATTGAATATGTACGTTATAATTTAATAAGGTATACAGAGTATAACAATGAAAAATATAAATTAATAGTGAAGTATATTTATAAGTTTATATATTGGGTTGATTAAACCACTCATTGTATCGATTTTATGTTATTATCACTAAATATTCGATTTTACAAAGTGAGGGTTAAAATATTTATCATATGTCTTCTATTTTTTGACATATTTTAAGAAGTTTTTGCTTCTTGTTCATATCTTACTTTTTTTAAGATACTCCATTTTATAAAATGAGTATTTCTTTATCTTATTCACATCTATATTTGTTTGTCAATAAGACAATAGAAATATTCTTATATATATATATATATATATATATATATATATGAATAGCGTCATCACAGATAGATCAAATGAGAACTCTTAAGAACAAAAAAAAATATATATATTTTTTTGGATATATATATATATTTTTGTAGTAAAAAATATATATATATATATATATTTTTTTTTTTTTAGTTCTTAAGAGTTCTCATTTGATCTATTTGTGATAACGCCATTCATTGTATTTTTGCATTGTACTTTTTACAATATACTTTATTTTATTGGTCTACTAAGTCAAAATCGCGATGTGTCTTGTTTCTCCTGGCGCTAAAACGTGTATCAGCGAGAAAAATATTTTGCGTCGACAGCATGAACGACACATAAAATATTTTGCAAAGCCGCGTGTAGCGATCCGCTAAAATCGGGTATTCGTTGTTTATTTTATTTTTATACGGTGTGTCACGCATGAGATAAGATGCCCAAGTGATCTTGCTGGGCCTCGATCGACGTGCGATTTTGTTTATTTGAATGAAACGAGAAAAAAATCACAGATCCGACGCGAAGTTCCTCTGGCAGCGAATTCCTTCGGACGTGAAAGCCGCTCATGAGGATCTCAGGCGAATATGGACTGTAGCGGAACTCATGTGGCAACGCAAATGGCCCAAGGTACATACGGCTCTTAATGTAGAGTGGGGCGAAGATATCAAAGACATTATGACAGCACTAAAAGGTAAATTAATATAAAACAATGAAGAATTAATAAAATAATGAAATTTATTTTACGTTATCTTTTAATAAAATAGTAATTAAAATTAGATACTAATAATCGATGTAAAATCGGTCGTTAAAATATTTTTTTAGTGTATGCTACTGTTAGAAATTTTAATACGTAATATCATGAAAGAAATCTGAAAAAATATAGTATTGTATAATTTTTGAAATTATTTATTCAGAGATTGCAATAACAATAATGTAAAATTGTTAAAAATTGTATTTATTAAAATCTACTATCTTCTGAATAATTTTAAATCGTTTATTGAAATTATTATTTAATAAGTATATATCAAGAAAATATTTGATTTTTGATAAATTTAATATCGTCATCTCTCTTTATGTTATATGTTAAGTACGAAGTAGTTGTTTTTTTCCTTATTTAGCACCCTACATCTGTAGAGGTAAAGACTAAATATGTACCTTATTATAATTAACGACAATCAATTGTTATTAAACTTACCGTCTATACATAATTATCACTTACAACGCCAATCGATAATCGATTAGTCGAGTGGAATCTGCACAGCCGTTGGAGTTCTTTATTCAAATTTCTTGCTCTTTGTTAAAGAAGAGGATTTCTTCGCGCTAATCCTTCGGAATCCCTCATTTACAGACAATGTTCGAGAACGAGTGATGAGGCTAATATCGAAAGCGTACTCCTCATTGAACTTAACGACTATGGCGACGATGAGCGGATTGTCGTTGGACGAGGCACGGCAAGCTGCCACTGATAGGGGTTGGAGCGTCGACGGTACCATAGTGCAACCGTGTAAACATATCGACGAGGAACAGTACAGTCAATCGGACAAGACCTGTCTGACGGAAGAGCAACTGGAGAAACTCACACAATTTGTCTCCTTCTTAGAAAATTGAAGGATCTTCATCGATTCTTCCCCGATCCCAATTCGTGTGGACTTGAATCGTGGCTGCGCGATCTCGATACCGGACTCGAACCTCCTTTCGCAATTTCGCTTCGTAATTCTATTATATAAAGGAGGAAGTGCGCGTCGAAGGTAACCTCATCGATGTTCGTGCTCGTAAAATAAGCATACCTTACGATAGACAGAGAAGGAGAGGGAGCAGTGACAGAGATAGAGACAGAAAGCAGCTACCCACGCGATTTGTTCGTTCAATCGGAAGGATAATTCAATGAAGCTCCTCGCAAGCGTGGAATCAACAACTATATTAATCGATAATCAGCTGTGCGTGCGCGAGAGGGCGGACTGGCATTTGCGGAACGGTATCCTCAGTAGGAGCTTCTTTTCCTCTCATCTCTCCTCTTCCCTGTTGTCCTCCTAACTCGCCTACTCGATGTGGATCCCCTGAAAATATACCCGTTCGCAACCGTTCGCATCGCTGTAATTATCAAAGTGGATCGCCGCAGTAAGAATCGGGCAGGTAGCCGTTAACGTTCCTCAACGACGACGACGACGACATGCCTCTATCTAGCTTAAACACGTGCGTGGCGCGCGAACTATCTCACTCGTGATTCTTCGTCGTATCTTCGAATCGAAAGAAGAAACGGAAGGAAAAAGAAAAAGACTGGAATTATTTCAAACGGCGTGCTTTGCTAGATTTTGATAAAGTGTGTTATAACAACAAGTGAGTGTTTTTATATTTCTTATTTTCTTCTTCACTCAATTTTTCCCATTCACTATTTTCCTTGCAATATTTCCCCTGATATCAGTATATGTGTTTTTAACAGTCTTTTACAGCGAAAATACATTTTAAGATATTACGATCTCACGATGAAGCTTCATTTTTTTATTCTCTTTAATCAAAAAATAATAAGCTAACTCATTTATTTTTTATAAATATTTAAAAATAATTTTATAGGTATTTAAAAATAAATCGTTGGTTTGTTCATAAATTAATAATAACAAATAATTGTATAATATTTAATTAATATATATATATATATATATATATATATATATATATATATATAATATTATTAAATATATACATATTTAATAATATATATTTCAGGTTTTTGTAGAAATTACTTTTATTCAAATTTTTGCTAATTTAAATTTTAACTTGACCGATTTCTTATCTTTTAGATTTAAAACTTTTAAAGAAAATAAAGGATTAGAAGACCAAAATTAGTTAATGTTGGTGAAATCGATTTGAATCTATTTCACGCATAATTTCGGAAATCGAATTCGCGCGAGAAATTCGATATCTCCATTCACTCAGGAATTCGATATCTCGAATCGGCGCAACGTCACTGCAATTGGCGCGCGAAAGCTGAGCGACAAAATTCGCGCACGCGGGAATTATCCGCACAACGGGTGAGTTGTTACGTCACGCAAATTGCGAATCCTCGGTCCGGAAAAAAAAAATTGACGCGGGTGTGCGGACAGGTTTACATACGAGGTAAGTACATAACTGTACGTTCTGAAGGAGGGAAGAGGTAGGAGGAGGGGGGAGGGGAAGAAAGAGCGACGCAATAATTCTCTACGAAATTGATTCCTCGAACCGGGCCGATCGGGCATTGTTGTGCCGCCGATTACGCAATTTCGCGGGTATTCTCAACGAAACCCAGGGCAGGTAGCTCGCGGTCTCTCCGTCGGCATCGATATTCCGATACTCTAGCTTTTTTTTTTTTTTTTTTTTTTTTTTGGAGAGGGGGCCCCACCACCACCACTCTAGAAAGTTGTTGCACCAGTATCGCTAGTTCTACACGCGTCTCGCCTAAGTCTCTGTACAAGGTGCTGAAAAGCGACATGTGCATACGTTGTAAGCGACGCCTATTACGAATTTATATATGTACATGTATATAAATGCATATATAAAGTTAAAAGCTAATGATAATAATTAAAATGTTAATACGGGATTCCTGTTCGAAGCGAACACGTGCGCGTATGTGTGTCTAGATATATATAATATGTATTTAAGCATGTAAATCTGTGTCCTTGAGAGTTACTTGTAGCGAAATTTTTAAGATATTATGAATTCGAATGCGATCGACCTCAGACAACTTTTGTGCATTTTATTAAGAGAAGCAATAAATTAACTTGTAATTTAATTAATTTAAACGTGCGTTTTGCATTGACTATGCAAACTTTGAGACTATGTCAAGGATATAATATGAATAAGAGAGCTCTTCAGAAAAACATAAGTTTGAAAAAGTCTGTAATAAAAACAAAAAAAAAATTACTTTCAATCGTTTACAAATTTTATTTATATTGAAAGTGACGTTTTTTGTTTTTATTATAAGCGCAAGTAGGTGACAAATTTTTATTTATTTAACATTTTATCTAAACCCAATGATCACCTACGACACGCGTGTAAGAATTATAAAGCTATTAATTATTGAAAATTAAGATAGGACAAATTTAATACATAGCCGATGAATGTTAAATGAAAAAATTTTTAATTAAAAGAAAGTCGGCTAAAAGGATCGTAAATAAAGTTGATTAAACGTAGCATTTCAGCAGCCTTTGTATAGCGCGCCTTCATCCGATTCTCACACCTGTGGTCTTGGCTTCGAGCAAACGTTCGAGAAACGTGAGAATCGCCACGGAAATCTACCGCGTTCGTTTCTGTTCGCGAACGATTGTTTCGATCTTCGCGGTTCGCGGCGCGATGCATTATTCGATCCGACTGCACGTGGATCGCGGATATTTCGTGAGGAATATGCATACTAACGAGAGAAGTTGAATCGCTCTCGTCGTCGCTCGTTGGATCGCTTCTATTATGCTGGATAGAATGCATATCATACTGTGTACACTTTAGAGTCACGGAGGTGAAAGCCTTTGTAGTGCTGCCTCTTTTCTGCAGAACAGATTGAAATATGTAGGTAGGTTTTTATCGAATTTTAAGATTTCTCAAGCAGAGTTCACAGAGCAAGAGGACGAATCACGAATAAATATCAATGAATATTAGTGAAGAAGCTTTAATTAATACTTTTATAAAAAATATTTTATATAAAAAACTATTTTATTAAAATAATAAAAAAAAATTATTATTAAAGGAGTCTCCTCGCTACACGTTTGTTTGTTGATACTTGTTTATCGTTTCTACTTTCTCGCTTGGTCTCTGAATTAGCATGAATATAAAGAAATCTTATTCATATAAAACATGATGAATATTAAATAATATTGTACATTGTAATATGTAACTCTTGTTAAATATATAACTTTTCTTGTTAGATATAACTTTCTGCAATGAAACATTATTGAATACAACAAATATATTATGTGTAATATTTAATACGTATGGAAAATAATAATGACATTAATACTTGATTATACAAATTTAATTTTAATATTTGATTGTACATAATTAAGAATAACAATTATCCCGTAATTATATGTATATGAGAAAATTAATTGTTATGTTAAATATTCTTTTTTATTTTTAAAAAAATGCCACATCTATCAGATTGGTCGACGATTATTGATTTTATATAGATATTCCTGTAAAGACATATTAAATACACACACACACACACACACACACACACACACACACACACACATATTACACATATAATTTTGTTACTATCGAAAAATCTATATTAATGATGAGTTTTTTTATCTTTTACAATTTTGCGGATTTTATTATGAGATTATAAAGAATTAAAATTTAATTAGATGAATTCTTCTCATATTTTACCTAGGTTTATAGATTTTATACAGGCAATAATGCAATTTCAAAAATTTTTATACACGAATGATTTTGTATAATTCATTCCACCGCGATATTGCGCCTAAGATTTTTAAATCCAAGGTTCCTCTTCGCGCCAAGCGCATTCAGGAAATCGTTAAAACCCGATCGGCCGATCCCGGTTGAATCATCCTAACATAAGCTAATTTTTGCCCGTTAATTCCGACGTGTGAGAATGCTCATAGAAAAGCGTCCAACCTATCGAACATGCGGAAAAGGAAGGCAATGTTCCCACGCGCTCTCGCATATACATACATATGTACGACGAGGTCTATCCTAGACGCGCTGTTCCGTATCGGGAATATATATCGGCGCCAATAATAATCGGTAACGAAAAAGCCGCTCTCGCGAGATCAGCGGGGGGTTGGAAACGGCCCCGGGATGTAGGGCCCCAGACAAGGCCCCGTCGATGATGGCGACCGACCCCCAGACCCGTTGTATCTGTACTTGTACGCGCGCAGAACACGAGACTCGCTTCCACGAGGCTCCTCTCGCGCGCCTTTTCAACGCCGTTCGTTGAATAATGCAGATTCATCCGGCGAGATGATTGCATCGTGATATCGCACCGCGCCGGTCGATACTCTTTTTTCCTTTTTTTTGTTTTTTTTTTTTTTATTGTTATTATTCTACGAGGCGATGCGGCGCACGACGAGGAGAGAGAACAATCACGAACAACGCGCTCTTCGGGACGTTACCTGGTGGTGGATGCCTCGTGTTCGCGCCTCGCTCACGTATTGTCGAACGTTTCGCGGCTCTCTATCGGTCTTCGTTAACCTTTCGATGAAACCACGCTCGCGTAAAGTTCGGGGGTCTTTGTTTTTGGCCGCGCCGACTGATTGAATTGCAACCTAGGTTGTGAAGTAATAGATGTTCCTCAACAACGCATGCATGAATCTAAGCCAATTAATTGTCACATAAATTAAGATATTCTCAGGATATTAAAAAAGAAATTTCTCAATGTTGGACACACATTATGAACACAAGTAGAGATATAGTTAACGCAGAATTAAGTATGACAATCCTATACGAAAGTGTTAATAAAGATAAATTAAATCCGTTAAACACTTGTGAAAAAATGTAAACGAAAATGTGATCAGAATTTTTTTTCAAATTAGAAGAGACCACACAGAATCATAAGTAATTACTTTGATATTTTGTGAAAGAGATATATGTATATGGAATTAATGTAATATACAGCTTTTATACTGAATTTCTTCGACGTGGAGAATGAAATTGCAACCTCGGTGATTTACGAGAATGTAATTTATTTGCCTTACGGCGATGTAATCGAAGTAACTATCAAGCAGCGAAAGAACACACTGATTCAGAGTCGCCGCGAATACAGACATTAGCGGGTGGATCTTCTTGCATCCGTTCGATCATCCATCATCGATAATTTCGCAGCATGTAATAGGGTAAACAACCCTATTTCAATAATTGTACGTCCTCGTCAATTGGAATATTTAAATATAACAACAGATTCAATCTGTCCTAAACAAATTACAAAGATAATAAGTTAATCAAATGTAATAAGATCGGAAGATTATTAAAAATATAGGATTATAAAATAACAAGTAAATAAAATTATCAACAAAAAAATTGCAGATTGTTTGAAGTAATTATGCTAAAAAAAATTAAAAATTAATTAAGTAATATATATATATATATATATATATATATATATATATATATATAAACTATATTAAATATTTATTAAATCTATAGGAAAATATAAAGGTAAATTAAACTTTTTCCAAATGAAATTCACATAGCGCGTCTTCCAAGTAAGAGTATCGTTGTGTGAGGCAAAATTGATGGTACCAGCCCCGAAAACTTATTAGACGTTCTCCATGTGATTATCTCGGTGCAACGCGACGCGAGTATTAACGAAGACAAGCAAGCATCGTTTGCAACATTAAACGAAGCGAAGGTGAGAGGCGAGAGGGAAGAGCCAAGCCGGGTTACCTCAGCTGACCTCCCCTCGTAAGAGTACGCGCCGGTGACTCGCGTCTTCTTTCCCGAGCTCGCTCGCGCTCGCTTGCGGTGACCTTTGCGCGTCGCGGAAAACGCCGATGCTCTCCGCGCGAGCGAGCGGCACGAATCGAACGAACGCGGGATTTCGTAAGTCCCCATCGCGCACACGGCATGCGACGGAAGAGCCGTCGGGGGTGAGACGTCGAGGACGAGGAGTGGATGATGATAATGATGAAGAGAAGACGAAGTGGAAGGCCAGACCGCGACGAGCCTTCGATGAGGATTTCCCTTCGCCAGCTTCGCCTCCCCATTCGTCCTCCTCTTTTTCCTCGGTGACCTCTCGGGATCGACTTCGGGGTGCGAATTCACGGGGTGCTTTTTCGAGAATTAAAGGCCATGGTGTTTGCGACGGCGGTCTGTTTAACACGTGCGGAGAAAAGGGCGTCCAGGTTTCAGAGTGACCTTTTCTTCTTGATACCATTACTGGGTATTTTTATCGCGCGGGACGCTACTTGCACTTGCCTCTAAATGATGTGATCGATAAAAATCTACGTCGCATTATCCGCGCGCGACGCGGATTTTTCACCTAATCGGAAAATGCGCGCGTGGTCCAGAGAGTCGCGGCGCAACGTCCAGGCATCCAATCACGGCGTGTTTGTCGTCGGTCGCGTTTTAGATTCGCAGCTTCAAAGATCCTGGAGCACACAAGCTGCAGGAAGCTATAAGAATTAAGTTGGGGGAAGATTATATTAGTTGTGCAATTTCAAGCATTGCTCGTTCTTTTTTTTATCCATACACTTATCCTAGAATAGCTTACACTATACTAGGAATAATCCGAACTTTTAATGGAAAAATAGTTTATAACATTTAGCTATGTATTGGTATTCTTACTTTATGGTTGATTGTTAAATATCTCGAGGGTCTGTAGAATGAAAAAATTTAAATAGTACAGGCTTTAACTGTATAACAGATTTATGCGATCGTTATATCATTATTTTTTTCAGTTTTTTAAGGAGATGAAAATATAGAAAAGCATTGATATTGATGATGTATACCTAAATATTATATTTACACAAAAATATAATATAATAGTTCTCTCAAGGAATGCTATCTAACTGCGTTTCACTTTTATATACAACTCATGATATATTAAATTTACGTGAAATAATTTCTTTTAGTTTAGGAAATATATGAAAGATATTACATTTAAAATTAATTGAAAGATTAAGAAAATTGAGATTATGCAACAAACATTTTACTTACAATACCTTCGTAATCGATGGGGCATAATAGAAATGCAATCACAATCTACACGATCACACTCTCTCTTTGTCATCGTAATTCAAAGTAGACGCTATGTCTTCTCGCGTTTAGTTATCCGACCTCCTCGTTGCGTAATCGAAACCCCACTTTACAAGAGTTTGCATTCTGATGATAATTCCAAAGATCCTCCTTCTTTCATCGACATTATCCCTTTCGTCAAGTTCCAAGCAGATCCCGTTATTTCTCCCCCGTTGACCTGATGAATCTTGGATTATCAAAATCTATCATTGAACAAAATATCGTGTCAATCATTGTTTAACACTTGAATTTATTGCCCTTTATCCATCATTTCCAAAGACCTGAGTATCTTAGAATTATTTTCACGAAATAATTTCTCAGTTTTACAATAGAAGTAATTAATAAAGCTGTAGACGTATATTCTTGAAACCATAAAAATTATAATACACTATAATTCACAAAAAGATATAAATGTAATCAAATTATATTAAAATATATTAAAAATTATTATTAATAATCTTCTAATTTGCACGTCGTTAACAGAGTCAAATATAGTAATCGATAGGTATATTTAACTCATATTTTAGGTGTAGAGAAATTTATAAAAATATTCTCCTGTGCATTATTAATTATTCTAATGTAATTATTGAAAAACTAATAGAGTTCTCTAAATTTTTTCTAAAAAAGTAACATAAAACTTAATTTTACTAAATCATATGTGTATTTTTATTTTTTTTTTCATCATTTTTTCAATAGATTGCCGATATATGTACATTAATGTCGTATAACAAGATACACGATTATAGAATGTTAATGTGATCTATTATATTTAAATCGACAAATTGAAAATGTGAGGAACAAAACGAAAGATTCTGTTTCATATGTGTTTTTTTTTTTTTTTTTTTTTTACGAAATATCTTTTTTTATCCAGGCAATCTATTTTACTTAAATGATAGCTCCAAGAAATCGAAAATTTACCTAATTTTAGAAAAATTTATAAATGTATTTTAGATGCAAATTAAATAAAAAATTAGAATAAAAATTAATCATGTATATAACTTACATCGAGAAATTGAAAATTAATTAAAATTTTGCATGGAATAAAAAACAACAGTATGTAAGTAAGTTTAAAATTTGTTTACGAGAATTAGATATTCTTAGACTTTCTTACTATTCGCAAATAATTGGAGATGCAGGTTGCAACATGCGGTGTCTACCTGCCAAGACAGTAAGGAGACTTTCCGTCTCCACCGATAATCGAAAGCGCATGGGGGAGTTGGAGCCCGAGACGAATCGATGATCCCCTCGTTGTTCGATCGCGCATACGTTCCGCGTGCACGGGATGCAATTGTGCAAAGGTAACGATCGGTTTTCTTTTCTCCGATGGTATGCCGTGCACACAGAGAAGGCGCATTCTGAGCGCACCCACCGGAGTACCATCGACCAGCATTGGCCAGCTCGAACGGGGACAAAGCCGCGATCTACAGGGTGTCCTACCACCTGTGTACTGGATACATGCTTTCGGTTATAAGTAGAAAAAAATGACAGTTTATGACTTTGACAGCCGACAATATGTTATGAGTTTATTAAATAGATGTTAACAAGCTTTGAATAATTAAATTTCAAAAATGTACATACATAAAGTCTTATTTTTTATTACTGTAACTGAATTGATAATAAGAAAAACAATAGTCATTCTAATAATAATTACATAGCTATTGGTGCACTTTAAAAAGATTAATTAAATATCAGGATTTTGTTAATGAAATCTTATTATCAGTTAGTCGCGTGATTGGATTTATTATAAAAAATTGCAATTTTGATTGAAATTTTTGACATTAAAAATTAAAACTATATCGTGATACCACGACATGGTAGTTCGTGGCGAAATATGTGATCGAAAGAACACCCTATATAAATCTACGGTAACACTATGCCGGGTGAGATCGCTATTGCCGTCGCAAGAGAGAGAACGAGGATGATCGCGATAAAGAAACAATCGAACTGCGTCCCGCCCACGGATCCGCCAACATTCAATTGTATCTTCTATCCTCCGACCTGCCGTTGTCCCTCTATGTCCTCTCGCTCCCCTTCTCTAATCGAATGTTTCATAGCATTCCGAGCGGTGTAACATCTGCGTAACACTCGTCATCGGAGACCAGATATGAGTCGATCGATATTCGCTTCGAGTCAGACGTCCTGACTCGCTGCTCAAAATCAGAATCGTTGATTCGACTGGAGAACTCGAAGACACATGGAGTGACATAGAGAAAATATAAAAAAAAGTTAACCATTTGAAATTTACACTAATTCTAAAATGTAAGGATTGAGAGTTTTCGATAATCGATCGAGATGTTCGAATTTAATGAGGAATTTTTATTACAAGAAATATTAAAGCATTATGATGTGTAAAAATACTTCAGTAAGTTATTTATGATAATGACTATTAAAATGAAATTTTATAACTTGTTTTATCTCACATGTCGATAGATTATCCGATTCGGCATCTACATCATTATTCATTTTATTCGAATATATCATGATAAATAACTTGATCTCGCAATCGCAACAAGTATAAACCATATAAATTTTGCGATCATTCAATGGCTTTCTTAAGCTAACAGAAGTACAGGCAAATACGCATCGGGTTACATAACGTGGTAGCAAAAAATATCTTGCATTGTTGCAAAACCGAGACCGCGCTCTTCCGATCCTGAGAACATGATAGCTAGATTTATTCTCGACCCACCCCGAAACTGAATGCCCGTAATATTGCTTTTCCCGCGCTCTTGATCCGTGCCTCGAGAACACTTTCGCATGCGATAACAATAACGATTGATTATCGAAAGGCACGGTTATTCAGTCGCAAAGACATCTTGACCCTCTGACGGAGACAAAACGTTTTTCATGAAAAATAAAAAGAAAATTTTCGGAAGAACCTCCTGTCATCTCTCTTTATTATCAAAAATTATTAAACGAAGTACACAAGAATACAAATCTTCTTCCTTGCTTTGATTTATCATATTTACAACTGTTTTTAAAAAATATATTTGATTTATTATGTTCTAAAATACATGAAAATTTTTAAATATAGTCAACTTTTCATTCTTAATTATTTAAATTTAATCTCAGAAAATAAATGCAATTTGATATATCACTTTGAAGTTCCGTACTTCGCTACGGATAGTTAACGGTACGCGATGTTTAAAAGAAAGCGGCGGATCCGCTATGTCATCCTTTGTTCCTAATCACGAAGTAAGGAAGTTCATCCGGAACAGGCAGAGTCGCTCTTCTTCTTCGACGACTCTTTTGTTTCCTGCACGGCATTTATCGCGCAAAATTAGTGCCAGTCGCACTCCGAAAAATAAACACGACTAAGCTCTCTTCTCAGGCCACGATTACTGACCCGATAAAATCACGTTCGTGTTGTTCGTAACGATGTCCACAACGTGACCATCCGCCAGAAGCAAAGCGGGAAATCTTTTCTTCGGAAGTTCGAAGTCTTTGCTTCTTCCACGCAGCATCTTTACGTCAAACAGAATTATCCGAGATTCTTGAGACTTTGCAATTACTTGAGAAAAAGGAATAGGATTACACGCAGACTTTTAATCCCAATATCCACCCATCTTTCTTTTTTTTTCAACACATAGAATCTTCAACTTTGTCATTTTGAATATACTATGTACGTAAGTTTTGTACTAGAGAATGCAAATTTTATATATGCAAATATAAAATTTTATGATGATGCACTCTGGAAGAATAAATTTCTTCTGTCTAAAAAGTTTTCTAAGAATAAAATTATTACGCTATAAAATTTCAACGCTTTATAATAAAAAAATATATATATTGTAACAGTAAAAATACGTAATAACATTGTCCTACAGCAAATATTATAAATAGAATGACATCTTCTTTATACTTAGATTCATTTTTTCCAAAGACAACAACAATTTTTATTTAAAAAATTAATTAACAATTTTTTTTTCATGATTTCAAAGAGATTTCGTTTTTATTGCATATTAATAGTGTTATAAGTAATTATTAATGGAAAACTTTAATGGGACTAATTATAAAAAATTTATGGTATTATAAAATGATCTAATAATACCACTAGCTTCGATTAAGATACCTCGTGTATCTTCATCTTTCTACTTCCCACAAAGAAAATCTCGAGCGCGATATTTCTATCTCGAAAAAACATATAACGTTTGCATGAGCTTTTCCGTGATAGCCTTTCTTAGATAGCCCCACTTTCGCGCTTCGATGGCACGGCAGAAGATGGTTGCATGTGCGCGACTTCTAGGATTTCGCAAGCGTTCGACGGCACTCTCCGAGGCCGGGGATAAGAAACACCTGAGAAGATACAGGTGAGATCGAGAGAAAAAAAGAAAGAGAGAGAGAGTACTGCCTCGGCCCAGAGAGGGTCGATGAAGCTCTATAACGACCCAAGGATAGAGGCTTAGTTGATAGAGCAGAGATGAAGGAGAGCGTTTCACTAGTCTAGTGCGAAAAGAGAAAGAGAGAGAGAGAGAGAGAACGGAGAATATGGGATCACCCGGGGTTAGGGTTCGCGATGCTGCGCCCACGTATCCATTGTCTCCGCTTTCGTGCGCCGCTTCGGGAAAAAGGACGCGATTTGCCTATGGTATACAGAGCCTGCCGACCCTTTCTCGCCTGCGGGATGCACCGTTTCCTTGAGCGAGAGAGAAAGGTGCACTAGCGGCGCAACGACCAATAAGAATACACATACACATGTATATATATATATATATATATATATATATATATATATAAATTCATCTTCCTAATTTTTTTAACAGCATATTTGTCAAATATCATCTACTTATTGTTAGTCTAAATCCATCCTACATCTATGTTGACAAAACCAAGACTATAATACAGAAAAAAAATTACAGCCACACAATATGACAAATGTGCTATTTAAAAAATAAATAAGATGCATAATAATAAATAATAGATATCATACTTAAACAGTTTTACCTATCCTATTGTAATAAGAAATAAATATTTAAGTTATATTTTATTTTATATAAAAATCATCAGATTCTTTAGTCCATCCCATTATGTATGTATATACACATATATATAAAGAAGAAGAAAAAAAACGTATTCCTTATTTAATATATCATACACGTGAAAAAGCGGATTCTCGTAATATCGTTCCTCAAGATAATAATTTATGTCAGACTTTATCATTTGCTAGTAGACTAATATAAAATAATTCCGATGAATAAACACTAATGTATAATGTTCTAAAAACATTGTATTGTAACAAGAAATAAAAGTTATATTTTATTTCTTATTACAATAAGATGTTTTTAGAACATTTCGTAATAGTGTTTATTCGTCGGAATTATTTTATATTAGTCTACTAGCAAATGATAAAGTCTGACATAAATTATTATCTTGAGAAAGGATATTACGAGAATCCGTTTTTTCACGTGTATGATATATTAAATAAGAAATAAGTTTCTTTCTCTTTCTTTTTTTTGAGTACTAGATATATATTATTTGAAAAAAAAGAGAAAAAAACATATTTTTTATTTAATATATCATACGCGTGAAAAAGCGGATTCTTGTAATATCATAATTCGTGTACGAAACGCGTTCTAATCTCGTTAGACTGAATGACGTCAGCCCCCATCCTCTCGCATCTTTCCAATTTGTGGGCACCAGGGACGATTAGACATCATCTATTGATGACTTTTTTGTTGCGCACGAAACGAAGCGAGAGCATCGATCGTTTCTTCTAACGATGTAACCAATGTCGCAAATATGCGCGCGATTCATCTATCAAATCTCGAAGATTGCAATAATCACTTACGCTTTTTGCGATTTTAAGATTGTGCGGTTCTTAATTACGGTTTCTATGTATTAATCTTATTGGTTGATTCGTATAGAAAGTATAGGGAAAGTTGATATCAAGTAATATCTAACTATCTATTGTATTCTAGAGTAACTGCTTTATCAGAATGATTTAACGATTAAAAAAACATTTTATTTTCACAACATTGTCAGATAATTTAACTTCTTTATTAAGTGCAAATATTGTTTTTAATTCGTAACATAGCTGAAAGCTTTTAAATATTACTCGTTTTTTATACGAGAAGCTAAAATTAGTATATATGACATCATATAACGTAAAAAAATTGATTCTGCAAATATTTATTCAATATCTTGTTAATTTATTGCATTACACATCAATAACTTGACATTAGATTGAAACGACGACACATCCGGTGTCTTGGCCGTAATCAAAGAAATGTCATGTACCGTTCCAGTGCATAATTCGTTTCAAGGACAACATTTTATGCCTTGTCCTCTCTTCCCTTCCGTAAATAAATTTATCTACCCTAATACGATAAATTGTCAAGGTTGCATGTTTGAAAAACTAGACATTCTGAAGATGCGTCACGAATGATTTTATCGGTACATTTAGCGGTGTCGCACGCATCATCACGATTCGTCTGGCGTTATTAACGATGACGACGACAATGGATTTCAGATGAATGGAGTGCAAGGGGATCTGATGACTCCATAGCCGTCGTCCGTTTCCGGGTAGCGGCCACCAACGTCGCGCACGACTTCTCTCCCGACGATGGTTCCCATCTATACCTATAGTCGTAGCGAGGTCGAGTCGCCTCTAAACGTATCGCTGCCACCGTTCTTTAACAATCGTTCCGTACTACCGTGCTTGTAATTAGACACGATATTCGAATTAGCGAAATCGAGGCAGCGGCGACCAAGTGTCAAAGCCACGTGTACTCCCGTGCTATAAAATTTTTGTCCACAGCATTATAAATCGATATCAAAATTATTGTATTGATCAAAATTTCATGAAATCACAAATGAGCAAAATATTCTGAAATATCTTTCATACATATTCAGTGACATATTTATTTATCCCGATTTTAT
The DNA here is from genome assembly GCF_047496725.1 of Anoplolepis gracilipes. Taxonomy (NCBI): domain Eukaryota; kingdom Metazoa; phylum Arthropoda; class Insecta; order Hymenoptera; family Formicidae; genus Anoplolepis; species Anoplolepis gracilipes. The sequence continues at coordinate 21,134,463 of NC_132970.1, read as the reverse complement.
ATCCCGAAAAAATAATAAAGTATTAAACAATTGTATTTATCCTTCATTTTCCCTTTCATTTATTCGCGCTCGAGAATAATTATTCTGTTCGAATAAAAAAGCACACGCTCTTATTAGAGGACTTTCTATTTCTCGGGAATGCAATATTTTGAACCATCATTCGTTGTATGCGCACCACGCGGAAACTGGTCAATGTCAATAACAATTTACGCGCGTGGGAGTATCTCTCTCCTCGGTATTATATCTCCGGAGTATTGTCGGCGCACTCGATCTCACCGTAAGGTACGCCTATCATCGATGTACTTATGTAAATTTTAAAGAGTTATCGTCGAGACGTCGAAAGTACACTTCCGATGACGTTAGGCCTCGAAAAGAAAGAACCGTTAAGTTTTGCTCGCGCGAACGATCATGCTCGCCGCCCGTCCACGTTATGTTCCGCCCTCTCTCGTTGCGCTTAATTTCCGAACGATCTATTGTCTCCTCTCGACTTTTGCTCCTCTCGAGGTACCGAAGCACCAGAGTCACGACTAATCGAGACCTAATCGCTAGAGGAACATTATTCGCCCAATCCTTATTTCGTTATAAGATTCCGAAAAAAGAAAAAAATAAGGATGTAGACTTTTATATTAATATACTAACTTAATTAAAATTCTATACAAATTAATTCATTATTATTATTGATGAATATTGATGATTTGCAATTATACGAAACATCAATAGAAGATATTGTAAGCGTAATTGGATATTTATAGAAACTTCGTTTTGTGATGATTTTCGAGTAGATTCGGAATTATGTAAACTATAACTTACTTAGGCGTGAGAATTGCATTATGCTACAATCTTAGCGAATGTATAAATTTATAAACGTCTCAATGACGTAATATCTTAATATATTTTGTAGCTTTGTTCGCGCGCAACACTTCATCCGCAACTGCGTTTCTCTTATCTTTATGATCGGTTAATTAAGTTTTAACGGGCCCGGGTATCGCGTAATTAAAAACAAGGACGCTTGTTTAGGTTGAGAAATTACCGAATTATTCCGAAATTTGTCCTTCCTTGCTCGAGTCATTTCGCACTCGTTTGCATGAACGAAATTGGCCACACTAATGCGATGATGCAAATTATTCGTCGCACAACATCGGCATAATCGTCGATGACAGTAAACTGATCAGTTTAATCGTTAATTATTGATTTTGCAGTGAAATAATAAATATCACATGTCTAGTCGACATAAGTTTTCTAGAAATAATCACTAGAATAATTAATTCATATAAATATCCATAATACCTGATTTAATTTCACAGTTATTACGAAGTTTCATAAAATAATAAAGTATTCCTAAAAAATCAACGATGTATAATAGTGAAGTAGTAATTTAAATTGTAGATAATACTCCAAAAAATATTTTATCATACACATACAGGGTGTCCCAGAGCACTTGTGCCAACGCTCGTGAGCAGGTAGGGCACAGTAGACTGAGCAAAAAAGTCTTATACCATTTTGCGATTTTCGTAATAATTATTAAAATATTAATTAAATACGCTTAGCGAACAATATTATACATATCTACAAGATCTCCGGTAATAATCGCCCCAACTCTCTAGGACAGATAGAGCAGATCAAACTGAACATAAAAGTCCTGTATCATTTTGCGATTTTCGCAATAATTATTAAAATATTAAGTAAAAACGCTCAGCGTATAAGCGCGCGCCGCATATAGCGCTCAGCATACCCTGAGCGTTTTTAATTAATAGTTCAATAATTATTGCGCTAATCGCAAAATGATACAGGACTTTTTATGTTCAGTTTGACCTGCTCTATCTGCCCTAGAGAGTTGGGGCGATTATTACCGGACATTTTGTAGATATGTATAATATTATTCGCTAAACGCTTTTAATTAATATTTTAATAATTATTGCGAAAATCGCAAAATGGTATGACTTTTTTGCTCAGTTTACTGTGCCCTACCTGCTCACGAGCGTTGGCACAAGTGCTCTGAAACATCCTGTATAGAAACATTTACATATTTACGATAAGTGCAGGAGCAATTCGTTGGAAATAATTAGTTTCAAAAATTTTCCACTCGCGCACACGCACACACACATATTTACAAAAAGAGTAAATATAAATCATTGAAAATAATTGGCTTGAAAACTAATTTAAAATACTTTATAAATTTTATATATGATGAAATCCGAAAGTATACATCAAATTCATATATTAAAAAAAACATTTATCAAATTATTAGCACAAATTAGTCTTTTTTTTCATAAAGTGTTTTCACAAAACTTGTTTGAAGTGACTTTCACGATCATGCAAATAAGCCTTAACTTGTTTAATCTTGTTACCAAAAATAACTTCTTCAACTTTCCTAGTAATATGCCTGTGATGAATATACTAATTTCCTAATAATGGTTGATAAATATATTTTTTTATATTGAAGTAGATATATAGTTACTTTTTGCACATACTGTAGATTTAGAGACAATAATTAGAGAGAAAAAGATATCTGATAATTATTATTTAGTAACTTGTTTAAATCATGATATATTACAAAGATTAAATTTTATTCGATTGGTCAATTATATTCGCATTAAATTTCTGTGAGAAATATTTCGTATTTTTAGATCTTCTTTTATGTAATTGTTACAATCGGGAATAGTTATTATTGCGCAATTATGCATGGTGAAATGATAAGTAGCAGCGGCCGCGTTAACGCGGACAGGTTCATTTCCTTCTCGTTCTCCGACAGGAGAAATACGAATCAATCATCGGCCGAGCTAATCCTTCCTCTTCCACTGACATCCTTCTCCGTTCTAATCACTCACGCGGCGATCAGCTGCGCTGCGTCTAATTTAATCACGTCTCTTTTCAACTCAGCGAGAACTTCAATATTCTAAACAGCACTCTTACTGCTTACACATAACAATTAACATAAACTCTTATGCACTTGAACCGCCGTAATCTATAACGCAATCGGGCTCGTTATTTTACTGCACAATCATAACAGTTAACGAGTTAATGTGCGTCTGAAAAAGCTATGTTGCCATTTATTCATAATTTTATATTTGTTGAAAAACTATCAAAAAAACGGGATTAAAATATTATAGTTTATTAGTATATATAAATCATCTTTGTTATTATAAAATGATTACAAATCTTATTGTATTATTATTTAGATAATATTTAAAAAATTTCTCAATTTGTTTTTTAATAACTACGAAAATTTCTTACTTTTCTTTATCCGTATATTATTCATATATTACTCAAATTACATAAATGATGATCTCAAGTTTCAATAGACTTATATAAATAGGGCGGAAATTAATAGAAGTCAACTAGGTGTATTAATTTCCATTTATGAGTTCGTAAAACAATTTGCTTTCATTCATCTGATTTAACGACCGTTTGAATTCATAATCTCATTGCTGCAGACTGATAGACTTTAATTATTCCTTTAGAAAGTACGGTATGAATATTATTATTGGGTAACATTATAAATCAATCTTTTAATTGCTACGTGAGAATTTAAGTAATCTAATTGTATAATGTAAAATATCTAAATTTATTTTGACATTGATACAAAATAATACTATCTTGCACGCTAAACAATAATAGACGAAACTTTAAATTACATTAATTAATATTCAATTAATCAGTGTTAGCGAGACATCAGAACTTAATGAATTTGCATCCTTCTCTGGGGAAGAAACCCGAAGTCAACCTCTTCCAGAGCCGGGCCGTGCGGAGCTCGGCTTCCCTTCCTTTGCGCTCTCCTCGCGTCTCTCTCTCTCTCTCTCTTCTAATCGCTCACGCAGTAATCGGCGGTGTCCCACTTAACTTGGATAGCGTGGGATAGGCCCTTGGGAGATGATAATTACACGTCGCGCACACTACGGGTCGACCTACAGGAATGCCGGCACGACCGTATCGTACTGTATGTTACGGCCGTGCACTCTCACCGGTACTCTTCGGCCTCGCCTCTCTCTCTCTCTCTCTCTCTCTCTCTCTCTCTCTCTCTCTCTCTCTCTCTCTATCTATCTATCTATCTATCTATCTCTCTCTCTTTTTTATACTAGTTATTTCTTCTTCTCACAACTTCTTTTTCCGCGTTTACGTTAGAGTAGCGACTGGTGTCCTCGCCACGAGGAGTACCGGGGTCGAACGAGACGGCGCGACCTCCAGTATCGCGCCATCTCCGCGATTAGCACGCGCGGAGACGCGAATCGCGACAAAAGTGATTTTGTCGTCTCATCATGTCTGAGGACTGAGAGATGCATTTTTCACCGTTCCTCCGTTATTCTCAGATCGGTTTACATCAAAAGTGTCAAACTAATTATAGTAGGTAATATCCTACAGAGATAATATAATTATCTGTATAAAAATGTACATTATACAGAGCATCGTGCCAAGCCGGAAAAGTAAAATTTTGTACATTATAAAGCAAAAATATTTGATAATTAGTAATAGTTGATAATTAGTATAGTAAATTAAAAAATCTGTCTAAAGTGAAATTTGAAATAAATTGAAAAGAAGTAACTATTATTTTTCTCTCATTTTTCTTTCTTTTTCTACTTGCGTTTTTTGTTTATTAAAGCATGTAAAATTGCAAAAACTCTGATTTAATATATATATTTGTACGCTATGAGAATTCTGACAAATTCGTTGTAAAAATAATTAACAATAAATAACAAAGTCTTTTTCGTTGTAACATACAGCATATATCCGACATTTATTTGTAATTGTACGGACAACAAATTATCCGTAGTGAATTAGCGAGATAAAAATTTGAAAATAGCATTTCTCCTTTTCTTACCAACTAGTGAAAATCGTTAATTACGCTTCCGTCATTTGTACGGCGAAGTATAAAAGAAGCAAAACACGCAAGCTAATAAAGACAGTAACGAATGTCCCATCTACCACGCGTCGAAATCACTTGCGTCTTGCCTCGCGATTATCCCGTCAATCTTGTGCTCGCTCGAGCGAACAACTCGTTGACACTTACAATCGACTTCGACTTTTTTGTCAACATTAGTTTGGGATATATTTAAGACTAAATTGTCGTACAGAAATAAATAAGCTTATTATTCACCATTAAATCAATGATACTGCATAATAAGAAAGAAAGAAAGATATACATGTTAATAAGTTGGTAAACACAACAATGTTTCTTATCAGAAAAACTCAGAAAACTCATTTTATATTATATTTTTTATATATTTCATTATTTTTAATTCTCTCTCCCTCTCTCTCTCTCTCTCTCTCTCTCTCTCTATATATATATATATATATATATATATATATATATATATATATATATTTCGTAATGATTTTGTTAATAATGGTTTTATAATATACTTATTTTTTTGAAAGGATATAATATTTATATTATATGCTTGGGAAGAGAGCAACAATCCTATTTCTATCATTACCATCACTACACTACAGTTGCTATCATTATAATTATTTAATAAATTATAATTATGTCGTCACGCTCGAGAGTTTGTAGAAATAATCGCGCGGTGATTACGAGAGTAGATCGCGCGCGGGAAAAAGGATCAAAGCGCGATAAAGAAATAATAAACGTTCATATCGCAATGATATCACTTTCATCTCGCGAGATCATATACGTCAATCGTGCTTTCGCGGCACCATGATAGCGATTCGACTTTTATTTCTTCTTCCCAGCGGAACAAAAATTGAACGGTCGAACACCGCGGTATAAAGGTATACGCCTCGAGATTATTTCTTGCGTAATCCGAGTGTGAAACATTCGTCCCGCGATCGCGTCGTATGATAATTCTATCGTAAAACGCGTTGACAGCGAGAAACTCGTAAAGGAAGAAAGCAAGCATAGCTTGAACTGTCATCGTAGTCGTTCCAGGAACTTTATTAAAAATTAGAATTTTGAAGATAATTTCTTCTCTTCTTTTTTTTAAATCGTAGATCACTTTTTTTATGAGAGTATTTTTGTGCTTTTAGCTAATTGTAGGTCATTTAAAATATTGAATGCACATGATAAAGGATAAATCTCAAGAGAGTTAAGTTTAGTCTGTAATACAAATGAGTTAGCACAATTTTAAACAATGTCTGTATTTATTACTCTCATGTGCAAAATTTACGGTTATTTCTTTTAATAAGCAAAAGATTCTGGTAAAAATATTACTCGAGTAATTTCTGTATTACTTTTTTTCTTTTGTAAAGTCTTTTCCTGTCTGCTCTATTTTTCTGATTATTGAGATTTTCTTTAAATTCTTAAAATTTGAATTATGGCCAAAATGGGACTATCTCTCTCTCGATCCTGCCTATTAAGAGACAACGAAGGTCTGTCACGGTTGGATCCGACGCCAGCGTCGCGGCGACGGTAAATCGGCCGTAATTTCATCTCTTCTTTTTTTTTTAAATCCTTGATCACTTTTTTTATGAAAGTATCTTAGTACAATTTTAAACAATGTCTGTATTTATTACTCTCATGTGCAAACTTTACGGTTATTTCTTTTAATAAGCAAAAGATTCTCGTAAAAATATTACTCGAGTAATTTCTATATTACTTTTTTTCTTTTGTAAAGTCTTTTTCTGTCTGCTCTATTTTTCTGATTATTGAAATTTTCTTCAAATTCTTCAAATTTTAATTATGGCCGAAATGGGACTATCTCTCTCTCAATCCTGCTTATTAAGAGACAACGAAGGTCTGTCACGGTTGGATCCGACGCCAGCGTCGCGGCGATGGTAAATCGGCCGTAATATGATAATAGCGTGCACGCGGCGGGGCACTCCCCGGCCGTCTCTATCTATGTCCTCTTGCCTTCATCTCCTCGCGAAGTGAAAGGCGGGCGAGTCGCGCGCGCACGCTGCTTTATGCCCGAGCTATGCCTAAGCTATGCCTAAGCCACGATGCCGCGGTCCCCGGTCGTCCCCTCGCCGCGTCGGGTCAGAGGTCGGCTCACCCACTCCTCTCCTGATCCCGTCTCCGACCGCGCTTCTAGCTCTTACACACTCTTACACTCGGCCTCCCGAGATCTCTCGCGCGTTGTCTTGTCTCTGTGGGCATCCTTGTCCGACGCGATCGCGTCTCTGTCGTTCGGCGTCGGCGGGATGCAAGCTTACGTTACGTCGGCCGTTCTTCTCTGAGACAGCAGGCCAACAGGATCTAACGACTCGCGATCGCTCTCTGCTCGCTCGCTCACTCGCAACTAGAAATTTTACGATCGTCCTTAAAGACCAGCCGCTGCGCGTACGATGTTCCTCTTGACTCTTTTGAGCAAACGTGAGAATTTAACAGCGAAATTCTTTCGGGATTGGAAATTTAATCTACGTCGGAATGACTGAAACACTTTTATTTCGTAGATGATCTTTATAGTCGACTGTATACAGAATGCGCGGTCGCACAACCGTGCAAGAATATTGAGGAAATTGGACTAATTTATGATTAATATGAATGAAAATTTCAAATTACATCTTAAATTTTAACTTACTTTTAATTAGTAAAAGTTTAGCATGAATGTAGAGTTTCGGAATAAATAGCAAGTATATTAAGCTAACTAACAATAAGCCAAATTCAGAACATAATAAATTATACACGAAAATTATTTATTAATTTTTTGTGACTTTTTATAAAATACTTTTTACAACAATATTTTTTTTTAATCCAATTTTTAAGAAGATATCAAGAACAAAATGCGTTCAAAAGTAAAGTGCATTAAAAAAAATTATAGTTGTTTGCATGGTTATGGCATCAAAATGTTTCCCTAATTATTTGCTCTCAAAATATCTAGATTCGGAATTTTTTGTTCGAGAAATAAGTTTATAAAATGACTAAAAATTATCCACGTGACCCAAGCTCACGATTTTACCTTCGTGCCCAACCTACAAAAGTAGATAAAGTATTTTAAAGAAATAAAAAAAAAAAAAAAACGATTTGTGCGATCGAACAAATCCGAAAATTATTTTTAGTCATTTTTAAATTTATTTTACGAACAGAAAATTTGGAATCTGGATATCTTCTCTTCTTAGTATCTCTGTCTCTCTTTCTTTCTTATTTGTTTAATTTATTCAATCTTTATCAATATTTTTTTTTTGATAAATAGAAATATTAATTTTTAGATACATTAGCTACATTGAAATGATAGACTAATAAAAAAAATATATTCATTCCATAAGGCATATAAAATGTCATAATTAAACGAGCAACTAATTTCTTTAATCTTTATCACTTGTAAGCGCTACATTTTGTTTTTAGTATTTTCTTAAGTTAGGATAAAGAATTAAAAAATTAAAAATAAAAAAATTTTTTAAAGTAAAAAGTAGTGTAAAAATACCAAATAATTTTATTATTATTATTATTTTGTTTTGACTTATATACACGCTATTTTTACAATGACTTGGTCTTAAGTTAGCTATCCTACTACTCCTTTGTATTTTTAATAATTAAAAAAATTATTTTTTAAAACAAAAAATATTAAAAAATTAGCAAATAATTTATATATATAATATAATTATTCTGATACGATGTTTTAATAATTTAGCTTAAATAACTTACCTGGAAATATCTTCTTTAATTAGTAAAAGTTTATCATATAGTTTAACAGAAATAGCTGCTCTAAGAGAATCTTAAAAGTCAGGTCACGACCTGGATATTTAATTATGAAGGTGATAATTATGAAGTGGGATGATAAAAGGTGCAGGCTGGGGACATAAATATATCCATCGTATATTTCGGACGCACAATATACCATAATAATAGCAAAATTTATATATTACATATCACTCAATGAACATGTTAATGATATAGTGAAAAAAAAATTATATTTTTTTCAAATGATAATGTATCATCCGCAAACGCTAAACAACTGTTAAGTAACATTTTCACTTGAATATTATGGAAAATATGTAATTAAAATTAAAATTAAAACATTAAAATCGAAGTCAACCCAAGATTTTTTTCTTAAATTTTTCCTCAGCATTTTTTTACTATTTATGCATTTATTAAAATATAAAAAGAAAAACTTCGTTCGTGTTATGTATGGATGTACAGTCAAGAGGTCAATATAGATCAGCGAGAGATACAGTGCGCGAGATAAGCGAAATATCTGCAAGATATCATATTTTACAGTTAACCAAAGGAAGGCCTCTTCTCTAATATTTCGATATCGCATACGCAATGTATCCGACGCTGTAGCTGCGTGGGACTAGGTGGAAGATCGTGATGATTAATAGCTATTAAAGAGAAAAGATCGAAGAGAGAGAAAGAGAAAAAGAAAGAAAGAGAGAGAGAGAGAGAGAGAAACATTACACACATATAAATATACTGAACAGAAAACGGCTCTAGGAGCGCGACAACAGCGAGCGTCGCACCCTTGCATGGCCCGCAGAACGACTCTACGCGGTATGCGTATTGTATGGTAATACTGCTCGTGTACCTACTCCAATATTTATTCACCGTCGTTATAACGCGCTTTTACTCTGCCCGGCACCATCCATCTCTCGCCCATTCCGGAGCACCATGTTCTCCTCTCTTACGAGAGAGACGAGTCTCGTTGCCGGCTGCTGGCATCCGATTTAGATATATGAAGAAAGTCGCATGTAGAACTCACTTCCTGGGTGTAGTAACCGTTGCTATAAACTGCATGACTTTACCGATGAGAATAATAATCAGTCGAGAATTTAATTAGGAATATTTTATACCAAGTTAAACAAGGAATAACTCTTTTTTTTTTTTTTTTTTTTTTTTTTTTTTTTGACAGACAGAAATATTAATTTTTAGATACATTATAGATACATCAAAATGATAGACAAGCCGAAGAAAAATATTAAAATATGAATATCATAAGACATATAAAATTCAGTACTATTGGAAGATTTTCCGACAGTACTGAATTTTATATGTCTTATGGTACTTATTCATATTTTAATATTTTAATTTTATTTTGTGCGAATCCTATTCAAGAAATGTATTATACTTTTATTATTTTGAAGAGATCACGTAACTCAATTGGTATTTTTTATTTAGACATTTCCTCAATACATACGTGATTATTGTTAGAATCTTCTCTTCTTACAATTAGTATTATTTGATTAACTTACTCAGTCTTTATCAACATTCATATTAATAACTCTTTTTTTGATAGATAGAAAAAACAAAAATAAATATTAATTTTTAGATACATTAGACACATTAAAGTGATAGACAAACCGAAGAAAAATATTAAAATATTCTTACCATGAGACATGTAAAATTCAACATAGAAGATTTTCCGTTAGTTTTATTTTGCGCGAGTGTAATTCAAGAAACATATTGCACTTTTATTATTTTAGAAATATCATGGTTTTGACAATTGAAGTAATTCAATTAGTATTTTTTAATTAGATATTTCCTTTTAATACGTCTATTTTTTATGGGATTATTATTAGAGTTTTGGTATCATTCGTTTAAACTACTCAATCTTTATCAACATTCATATGTATTTAGCATAGTCTTAAACTTGTAATCTTTAACTTCCAGAATCCTTTTTAAAAGTTAGGTTTTCTCATCAACCGGAAGTTTTGCATTCAGGTTTTGAATATCGCTGTCTTCCATTCTGAGTCCCGCTAGATTTCCAGTGGCAATTTAATGACCGCGATCTTCCACGCCCACACGTGAGGCAAGCTTGTGTTCACGCTGCGAGTAAAGAGCAACATCGAAATGCAGAATATCGCTTCATCGAACTCGCGCAGATTATGTGCAGAATGTTATTTCGCCATGTACACGTCCCTCTTCAATGTGTTTTTTTCTTTTTCGCTCTCTGCGAGTAAACTCGGGCATATCACTTGATTATCGCTGACCTTTCATCCCTTAGATAAAAATAAAATATTTTTTAATTTAATAATAAAATAGTTTTTAACTTAATAATAAAATATTTTTTATAATTTAATAATAAGTTTCCACGCGCAAGTACTGTTAGCTTTAATAATATTGGAATTAAAGTGCTAGACATTGGTTACTATGTAAATTATATCGAGTGTTATTAAGAGATTAATTAAACCGGATATTTGTTTTCTCTCTTTCTCTCTTTCTCTCTCTCTCTCTCTCTCTCTCTCTCTCTCTCTCTCTTTTCCTTTGTAAAAAAAATAAATAATGATTGATTTCTTTTCGAGAATACTATATGCAAAAGTATTTCTGGAGAATTTTAGATTGACGTGCACTCTTCCTTTGTGAAAAAAAAAAAAATAATGATTGATTTCTTTTCGAGAATACTATATGCAAAAGTATTTCTAGAGAATTTTAGATGCACGTGTATTGACTTGCTTGATATCTCAAGGCTTGTGACCCCGTTTTTTTAGTCGGTCACGATTAAAATCGGTTATCGGAGGAGCCAATGGGTCTCGTAGTCGAATGATTCCGGTCAATCGGGATGTCTGTGTGACTGCTCGCTCGCTCGCTCGTCCTTTCCTTTTTTGCCCGCAGCGATCGTCCTCTCTCTTTCGTTTCTGCGCAGGTGACAGGTGAAACGACCTATACGCGCAGGACAGGTCGCGCACACCATTCGCCGAGAATACCTAATTCCGTAGAAAAGGAGAGATACTCAATCGAGAGGCTCTTCTCTCTGATGGAAATTCCTGTTTAGCCGAAGAGAAAACCGATCGCGATTGGAATATCGGGAGCGTTCGTGATCGACGCGAGCACGAAATTCGACCCAAATATGATTTATTGTAAAGTACTTATTGTTGGAGGGTGAGATTGGAGCCTCCCTGTGTATATAAATCTGTGTATAAACCTGACTTTTTGTTTGCAAATTAAGTAATCAGAAATGTTTTAATTTTGTTACGTGTCATAATTTTTGGACTCTCTTTCAGATTTAATGAAATAATATTTAACAATATTTTTAAACAGTTTGTTTTCTTACAAAAAAGAACATTAGTAGAGTTGGATTAAAGATACAAAATAGGTGATTAAATGGTAATAGTTAAATATTTGTTGACAAAAGTTTTGACATTTCTATTACCAATTCTTTCAGATTGTTTTGATATTTTCAGCAGTGAATACACGATGCGAGACATTCATTACACAACAATAATGAGTATAGAAAAAAAGAGAGAAAGAGAGAAGAAATAAATTGAAGAATGACTCGAAGCTTTTGATTTTTCGCATTTAATCTCAGGAATTTAGTAATAATATGTTTCGCACGATTGGCTAAGAAAGCACGCGCAGTACTTCCCTCTGCTAACATTTCTACAACAGATAAAAATTCTTTTTTTTTTTTTTTTTTTTTTTAGCAACGCCACGCCAAAGGCAACGACACGAAGGCGTAGATAGTCTAATGGATTAATATGCGCGTCACTCATACCATTATGGGTATAAATAAGGATTTTGCAACATTCTGGGCGAAAAGTGCATCGTTCACGCATCTTGGATCCGTGAACGATCAGTGATCCGTGCATATGAGTTTCCTGCGTCAGTTATGAAATAATGTCGAAAAAAAAATCGAGCTTAAAGTGTGATTAACACTTTATTCTCAATTTTTTTAGAAAAGAAAAGATTAAAGTCAATTTAATAACTACGTATTGTTTGTTGCATTAAATTCAAATCAAAATGATGGTGACAGAGACTATTTTCCTTCGTAATTAGAGAGGCGAAAGTGGTTATAAATGCGCATATGCGTCCTCGTAAACGCATAATTACCGCTTGTCTCCACGTCGGCAGGATCAGAAGCCGGTAAATAAGAATCTTATACGATTACTTAACGTAAATAATTGCATCGGGAACGAGTAACGTTACTTAATGTAACTGCTGCCACCGTCATCGTCACTTGAATCGACGTGTTTCAATCGTTTGCACCGTCGTGTTAAGAATGAGGCTGAGTCGATTCATCCGTATCTACTTTTATAATCAATCATGGACAAATATAAACGCTTTAATAAAGTACTCATTTTTCTAATAATCTCGTAACTTTACACGCCATAATTTTTTTTTGCACTTAATTATGAAAACAAATATATAATAAATAGACAAGCATTTTTTTATACCTTGTAATAATCAATCAAGATTCACAAGCGAGATTTATTCGAGTGTGGAATTAATTATACGGCTTTTTCTGGAGCTGTGCGTCAAGGTAGAGGTGTAGTTAGACCTAATCGGCCGACACATGACTCGTGTACGATAAATCGATAAGATAATTGACACGTTTGTTGCGAAAACGCGTACTCCCTCCCAGACTCCCGGAATATCTAACGCGTCAACGCGAATTATCGTACACATGAAAGAACGGACAATCTTTTTTTATACATTTGCTTTTTACCATTGCTGTTTATGAGCAAGATTAATAAACGGACATTGATGTCCTATTTGCTTTACGTTGACATTCTGAACTCAAGAAAATACGATTGAAAACCTGTTTTTTATGATATAAACAGTGGTAAGTATTAGCGTTTTCTATTTTTAATGCTGCGTATATAATATTTCCGCACAAATGACATTTTTCCTGGAAAGCACAATGCTTAAAAGGCGCGATAAAATTTTTTATTTGGTAATAATTACACGTATACATCTTTTTTTAATTATCGCAACTGTTTCAAAAAGACAAATATGACAAATTATTAATATATTATGTTTCATTAAGACTATTCGACGAATTATCTTCATTTACGATCTGTTTATTATTATTTATCGTGTTATATTTCGTACAAACTTTATTGTATTTCACGATTAACATAGTAGCAGATATTTGCAATCAAGTATCACATAAATATTAAAAGTTATTAAAGTATTATTAGAAAGTTTAATTATTAAAAGTTTAATAATTAAAAAATGGTTAATATGTTAAATGTTTTTTTAATTTAAAAAATGTAATAATTGTTAAATAATTTAAAAATTGTTAATATGTCAAATGTTTTCTAAAACAAGAAGAGAATCTTTTTATGGAAAATTGATTCTCTCTTACACACATTATTGATATATGTATATATGTATAAATCCAGTTACTTAACGTCTTTTTATCAACGTAATTTTTTGGAAAAATAATCTTTTTTCAGCAGCGCGACAGAATGCATCGACAGAGACATTTTGCATTCAGAAAACGAGTCTTTGCATAAAATTCGGGCGAAAATAAATCACACGATTGATAAAGAGAAAATTCGCAGAAGTTCCGACACGTGCTAAACGGTGAGAGAAAGAAAGACGCTGGGGATTATTAATATATGCCCGATATACGAGATAAAACGCCACGAGGACAATGATAAAGCGCGTATAGCAGCCACAAAGTAAATAACAGGAAGCAGATATGAAATCTGGGAAAAAAATCTTTCGACCCGTTAACCAATGACTCCTGACCAAGGCCAAGCAACGCTGTTAACGACTTTGTAGGCTCGGCTTTCAACCGGTGCCTGTACGTTCATCGCGGTGGTTCTGCATTAGTCATCTGTCAAACACCCATGAAACCCATATTACGTGCGGGCGTGCAGCCTCTTATAAGCCTTATTTTTTTCTCTTCGCGCGTACACGTTCTTTCAATATTTCTCTCTCTCTCTCTCTCTCATTTTTGTACTTGCAAACGTTACTTGATAAACATTTTTCTACATAATAGAACATTTTGCTAGAGAGAGTTTATCAAAAATTTTAATATAATGCATCAATAAATTTCTAAATCTATTATATAAGCATTCGAAAAATTTAAAATTTTGTAGAAGCTTATTATAAGTCCGTATGATTTCATGAAAATAATGATGAACAATTGTGTTCTCGCTTTTCTCCAGCTAATAGTAACAGTCATGTAGTAGATCCTTTTGTTCTTGGTTAGATGATCGGTCATACAAGCGATAGAGAGAAGGGATCATAAATCAGCGAAATTGCACGATGGCGTAACGAAATCTTAAAACGCCCCCTCTTTTGAAAAAAAAATTGCCGACAGAAGTGTTTTGCGCAACGCATTTTGATTCTAGCATTGCTTCTGCTCGGTAATTTGTTATTGCTATCTACTGTCATTTTTTATAGTTGTAGAAATAAGTGAAGAAATCAACAGAATTTAAAATATTGCAAATATTGTGTGAATATAGTATCTTTGGTTATTTTTCGTTAAAGATTAATATTATACGTATTTAAATGTTAGTTAGTTTGTTAATTATCAATTATGAGCATTGTGTCTAATACAGTTTTGAAAGCAGCATTGCTGGTGCTTTGCTCTAATGTGACTTTGCGATAGAAATATAACATGCCATGTCATGTGTCGAATGAAGATGCAACTACATTATTTCGTATAAATAAACTCCGTTATTGAAAGCTGAAGTTTGCTTGTGCCGATACCTGCCAAAAATAAAAGTAACCTGTCAGTCTAAAAATAGACAAAAACTACATTATTTGCGTGCAACTTTGATTATTGAAATTGGCCTAGGGTTAAAAACAAGTTACGAAGTGCATAATTCATTTGCTAATCTATCTAAAAAATGCGTAGAATTAATTATGTTTTTACGAATGACGTCTTTAAAAACACGCAATATCCGCGTAGATTACAATGCGTTCACCTTGAATCCGAGCGACAAATCGGACATAAATTGCGTATTTACATACATTACATAAATCAGGACCGTATATAGACTCACATCAATGATCTTATCGTATAGATCAATTTAACGGCTTACGTTAAAAAGAGATTGGTAATTCTTCGAAAAATATTCAGTCATAGAAGTATTTACGATTGGTTGATTTTTCCATTCATTATAATGCACAATGTAATTTTCCAATTGTGAAATAATTCACAAACTAATGTTCTTGCTCATTTTTTAAATGTGAATACTATCAATCTATCTCCTATTTATCATATAATTAAGCCATATAATTTGTAATATAATAATTATTTGTCATATAATCATCATGTAATAAAAATTTCATATATAATTTTTTAAATAATAATAATTTATTAAATACTAATAATTTAACTAATATTCTTTTTACGATGTTTAAGGATAAAAATATCTTTATTATAATTTCATAAGCACATATATTATATTATAGTTTTTCTTTTTTGTGTTATTTTGTATTTTTATTTATCATTTAATATATTTCTTTGTTTTATTAATCTGAAATTCTATTTAAAAAATGATTAACAAAAAATTAAAAATTTTTGCAATTTTATTTCACCCGAATTAAACAACATTAATTATGATTTCTTGGCCTTGAGTTACATTTCTCTGACGACAAATAAGATTTCACGGTCCGTTAACAATCCGCAAGCGATGAGTAATTTACAGGTATATTTGTCGCCGTCGTCATTGTCGTCGTCGATCTCTGTGCATGCCAAAGGCGGCACCGAAAAACTGTAGGAGAAAGTACCTGTGTATCTTCGACGATCAGCAATGGTGGGATTAGAAAAGAGGGAATAGAGAGGGAAAAAACGGAGGAGGGGAAAGAACGACCTTCCCGGTTCTTCAGCTTCATGTCTAGGCACATCTCTCTCTTTTTCTCTTCTTTTCTATCTCTCCTCTATCCCCTCGAATTCCTTGTTTCTCTTACTTTTTATTTTTTCTTTATAATCTACCGCCTGAATGTACATACATGTACATACATATATATATATATATACGCACATATGTAAACCTAAGCGCTAAAGATAACGAGGAGACTCGTTAACGACTTTGTGCAGATCGAAGGCGACGACGTTGCTTGCAGGTCGTATATAGACTATCCCACGAAGCAGTAAAGGGTGGGAGTCCGGGTCAAAAGAGGAGGGAAAGAAAACGAAAGAGGGAATGTAGTCTTCCTTCTTCTCGCGGGTCGCACCCGACGAGGGTTTACAACCCGACGACGACCCCGCGTGTGACCCCACGACTTGGCGTCGATTCTCTGTATGGCATTATAATCGTGATCACGCTGCCTACCGGGAAGCAAGACCGTTTCTAGAGAGAAAATCGACGCTAAGTCAAACACTCCGGCGAACGGTATCGAGATTCGACGCTCGAGATTGTGCCGAAATCCGGAAGTTGTATCAGGATTCACTCTCTGTTTCATCTTTTCCTATACATAAACCCGTACACGTGCATACTTATTGTTGGTGCGAAGTATAACTGCATATAATATTATTGTAGATTAAAAGTCTATTATTATTGATAAAGTGAGATAATAAATATTTTGACTTTTACACTAATCATGATACAAGAGATTCACTAACAATAAGGTTTTATTTTTCATTGTAAAAAGAAATAAAAATCAAATAAAATTAAACTTTATATAAATAATCTTTGAGTTTATTTTTATTTCTTTTTATTCTAAATTTTGCTATTTTGTTTTAATTTCTACAGAACTTTAGATCAAAACTAAAATTAAGACCACGAGCAAAAATTGTCTAGAAGTGGTTTCTTCGGCAACATCATAATTTTCTAAAATTGACTATAATAACGTCTCTTGAAATATAGTAAAATTATAATAACTGCTGTATTGTCATATTGACAAGAGATGCAAGCAGACAAAACAGAATACTTCACACTAATGTTGTTTGATCGGGTTACATATATCCGCGATTATGTTTATTGCACTCATAAGAGAGAGATTTTGAATATACATATAGTGAGGTATCTATCCGTCTCTAGTGTCGTCTTAGTTCTCGTCGAGTGGAATACTTAAGACTCACTTATCTTACAATATATGTGCCTCTTGATCTCGGATACTCATAAAGGAATCTAATAAGCTGAAGTATTTATTGTTAGTGCAGTTTTATTGCTTAAGAAAAGAAGCGCGTATGAAAGTGACTAATAAAAATTATTAAAATATCTTTTTTTTTTGAGCAAAAATAAATAATTTCCTAAATATTTTAAAAGTATATGTTATAAAATGATTTTTGGATATATCTAAATACTTAAAAAAATGTTGAACATACAAAAACGTCAACACTTTTAAAACATGGTTTTTTCTATAAAATTATGTTTTTCGATTTTTGTACATTTCTCTTGAAAGCTATTGGTCGAATTATCATTTTTTAATTTTTTCTCAACTATAAATAAATTATAATTTGATCGGTTTAAAATTTAATTTTATAAAGTTAACAATTAAGATTGTAAAAAAATTGACTTTATTTAAATCATAATAAAAATTTAGAACAGAGCTTACTTACTCAGCAAAAAATACTGGTCAAATATATGAAAAGTTAAATATATGAGAAAAGTGAAAAAAAATTATTTAAATGTTTTAATCAAACCTTGAGATAAAGATAATTTTACTTATATGATTTCGCAATTACTTTTTCTCTTACTTAAAAGTGAATTTATGCTGTTATGTTTAATTTATGCTATTATAATTTATATTTTTATAATTATTAGATTTTCTAAATTTAAAAAAAATTATGTGTTTTTATTAATTTTTGAGATTTATTTAATATATAAATTTATTATATATATAGTAGATTTTTTCTCAAAAGTTTTAGCCTCCTTACTATATTTAACAATAAGTGAAATATTGATCAGACAGTCGAATTTTATAGTGACATGATATAAGATATTTTTTTAAATTTATTACGTGATATACACACATTATGTTTAGATGCAATTTTGTAGATGCTTTTGCTAACGCTATATTTTATTTTTTGCGTATATTGTGTCATGTCTGTTATATCATGTTTAGCGCCGGTCCGTTTTTATTCAGCAGAAATCTTTTCGTTCTTTTTTGGTTGATGAAATCTCGACTTTAATGAAAACAAAACTCTAGTCGCGCCGTATCCTACTACGAATCTCGTCCAAGGATATCTCTGATTTTTAAGAGATGCTCTCACATTAGCATAATTATCTTATAAAAAAAAAAATATTAAATTTCTATGAACGAAGAACCAGTAGAATCAAGCTATTTTGAGGACCCCGCAGGTAGTTCATTCCGGTTTTGCAACATTGCCGATTGAAATCAAAAGTGGTCAACCCTACTCATGTTAACGGTATCGTGAAATTTCTATTTCTTGACCCGAATTTGAATCATTAAAATTATTTCATCACGTTGAACATTTCGCCAGATTCATCTGGTTATTAGTATAAACTATTCATAAAAAAAAAAAAAAATTCTTGTTTTAAAGGAAACTAGAAATAGATTGATAAACAAATTCTCCAATAGATTTTAAAATTTAAAAATATCGCGACACATTAAAATTGAGTTTTACAAACATGTTATTAAGTCCCCACGTAAAGATAGAGAAAGTGAATCATGCTTGCTTTTTGTTGGGATGAAATATCTTTGATTTCGGTACGATCGTGGCTCGAATCTTGACGTTACGAGCTAGAAATCCGTCCAAGGATAGTCGATCGAAGATCGAGACGCTCTCTCATTAGCATAGCAACGCGGAAACACAGAGATGCATGTACGCGCGCGAAACTCGTGCTCTCATCCTTGTGGCTCTTCTCGCGTACATGTGTGTATGCGTGCCGCGCATGTATGTATGTCGACATGCTCGCATCTCGTACGTACATCCGTGTATGAGCAATTGCGATCTCCGTGCGTGTGCACGTCGTACGAGATCGATCGATCGTCAATGGAGATAGCGTCGCGAGGCAAATTATAGAAAACGCCGAGACATGCGCTTCGCACAATGTAAATAATAGCTCTTCTATGTCGAGTTTCCCATTTTCCGCATAAATACGAAATGAATACGAGTATCCGTTAGAGAAGAATCAAATAAAATGTTAAAGTTAATATAAAATTAAAGAAAAAATATATGCAATATAAAAAGCGCATGCAAAAAAGAGACGGAGTGACTCTTATTTTTCTTATGCAGAATAAATACAATTTTAAATTTAAAAAAGAAAGAAATAGAGAAAGAGCAAGAGAGAGAGAGAGAGAACATTTTTCAAATTTTTTATTACTTTGGGGTAATAAAGTGTATATAATAGTTGTTTTTACTTAATTCTCATCTAATTAGCATATATCCAATTAAGAAATTTGAAAAAAGATTGATGGAAAAATTTCTGCTTATCACATGAGAAATCAATAATACATTGATATATTCGATTAAAAAGAGAAGTTAACGACAATGTTAATATTGCAACTGTATATATATATATATATATATATATATATATACACATATATATATATATACAGTTGTATATACATATACATATATGTATGTATGTACATATGTATGTATATAATGTATATATTATAGAACTGCATATATTATGTGTTGATTACGGGTTTTACCGGATCGTTTTTAAGAAGAAATAAAATAATTCTTTATTTTTTGATTTATTTACGATATTGAGTATTAACATATTTTTCTTTAATATGCCCAGCTTGAGACTTATCACAAGACAGAACGTAGCCCGAAAGAAAGGGTATTTACGGAAAGAAAATCAGAGATACTCAATTATATAATTATGAGAAGTCCTCTTTTTCGATATTTTATTAATGACGTCATTGTGTCGATAATATTTCGCGCTTAGTTGGAATGTTATGAAAATGTATACCGACTGATTATGAGCTGCAGTGAATCCGACAATTTTTCACTCCGTAATACCATCCATTAATCATAGCGAAGCCAATTATAATGAATGGCTTCTCCCAATATTTGCATAGTTCTACATAACGCAAGTATGGTAATCTCATGTATAAAATCCCAATCTTGTAATTACAGCGAATTCTCTCTCATTCATTTTCTCGCGGCTCACTTTAACAATCACTTTAATATCACAGCTAATACGCACGGAAGGCTACGATAAAACTACTAAATTATTTTTACTAAATAATTTGAATTTCTATACATATTTATTTTTTTTTAATATATATTATTTAGACACAAACAATAAGTTCCTATTTTACTGCTTATAAAATACTTAAATAAGAAATGTTAGTTTATTTTTTTATACTACATTTTACATTATATTATCTCTTGTTGAACTTTTTACTATTAATATTTTATATATGATAAATTTGAACGTTGATAATATTTTATAAGTACGAGCATTAAATAACTAACGTAAACTTTACAATTAAAATATAATGTTAGGGGCAATAATTGTGATTTTAAATATATAAACAAAATCAACAATTATATTTAGTCTATCAATCTTGAATAATAAATAAACAGTAAAAAAAGATGAAATAATTTTAATATTTAAATAAATGTGTGTATTTAAATCAGAATTGCAGCTCGTATAATTTCGATAAAAAAATTGGACACAAAATATGATGAAATTGATGCCAATTCGCATGATAATGATAAAAACATACACATACACATACATAGATAAAATGGAAAAAAATACATATATATATATATATATATATATAAATATATATATATATATATATAAAATATATATATAAAATCGTATTCATTGAAATTAATTAAGATTCAATATTTTATTTGAATATTTAATTTATTTATTGCTTATTAGAACATCAAAATGTATCCAACATTTTGACTTTTGCAAATATCTAGCTATTTATTATAATATCGAAAAAGTCTCAAATCAATATTATTATAATCAACAACAACATATGTATGTGTGTAGTTTGAAAATTTCAAACTTTACTGAATGAATCTGCTCATCGATAAATTATCTATTCATGGATTTTCGAATAGATCGTACATCAGAAAAACTATCAACAGATGCGCGCAAGAAGAGAGGGTGGATAGTTGATAATAAGGAAGAAAAAGAGATAGAGAAAGATAGAGAGAAAGAGACAGAGAGAGAGAGAGAGAGAGAGAGAGAGAGAAAGAGAGAGAAAGACACGGATGGAGCTGGAGAGACTGCGAACGCGCATTACGGAGGAGAGAGTCGTTTCTCGAACCCGTGTACCGCGCCATGCTGTCGGGTCGATCGTCCTCCTCCGTGAAGTCGACCGCTCGCTTTCCCTTTCACACGCGGCGCTAATCGCCCATCGTTCTCTGATCTATCGAGCCGGAGAGAGAGAGAGAGAGAGAGAGAGAGAGAGAGAGAGAGAGAGAGAGAGAGAGAGAGAAAGCGAGAGCGATAAAAGACAGAAAGAAAGAAAGAGATAATAGATAATGACTCTATAAGACTTTAAGATTTATATTAAGAATTATAATTTTTTTTAAGTATATATACACGCGGTGCTTTTTATAAATTTTCTTAAAGAGTACCTGCATGACACGCACAGTGTAAAACACGTACTGCGAGCACTCTTCAGCTAAAAGGAAAATAATCATCCTTTAATCTTGCGATCGATGACATCTGGCGAACGCTAGTTGGTCAATTATTGCTGTCGATGTTGCGTATTTTTTTTTTTTTTTTTTTTTTATCATAAATATTTATAATAATGCAAAAATGTTATTAGAATATACATCTAGTGAATGCTATGAAAGGTCCTTATAATATTTAATATATACGTGGGAAGCTGCAAAAGGCATTATGTCGACAGTTCGCGGTCAAAAATGCGAGTCGGCGGATGCATCGACTTTCTTTGATACTATAAATTATGTTAGCATTATGAAATATGTTAGGCGAGGCGAGGCGGCTGCTGCCCGGCTGCGTATGCGAGAAATACTACAAGAAACGTAACGAGTACAGTTAAATCACGTTGCACCTTCAGCCGCATGTTTCCTTTCGTTTTGGACGCGGAGAACTTCGCGACACCTGGCGTCGCACCTTACTCGTGGGAAGGTGGAAACAGGATTTTCAACTGTTCGTTTGTTCAACAACTGAAAGCGATTATTAAATAACGATAACAATCAGAAAAATCCTGTGAGATTAATTGAATCATTAAGATTAGAGACAGCTTTATTTCAGAAATGAATTTTCTATGCTATATGATATCCTTTTATTTCGCTCATATTTATTTAAATTCCAGTTACTATACAAAAATATTGATAATAAAAATATTTTTATGCAATTAAAAAGTTATCAAATATTTTTTGTGTTTTTTGAGTGAAAATTACGGATTATTGTTCTTTTTGAAATAATTGATTTACTATTATTATTAACTTTTAATTCGCGATATTGATCCATTTTATTCTTTTATACGCAAAAAGTATAATGATTCATACATTAATTGAGAGATGATATCTTAACTAAAAAAAAACGAGCTAAATGCTCTTTTAAATGACATTCAACAACAATTGGAATGAAAAATAAAACAACGTAAACGTTATTATATAGACCGACATTCTGAATTACTCTTGTTAAAGGTTAATTCTTTAAAGCCGATCATAATATAATGAATATTTTAGAAAAACTAATCTAAGAATAAAAATATGTGTATTTTTGAATCCTAAAGTTTTATACTATAAAAGTAATATATTAATTAAGAATTTTAATATATATATATATATATATATATATATATATATATATATATATATATATAATGTATTTAGTGAAATATATTTACTAATCACGTTATTTTTCTTGTCAATCATGAGGATTAATTTTATCAAAATTGTAATTCGAATTGGAGATTAGTCCTTAAACAATCAAGCCTTACTCTCTACAAGCAATTAACAATATAAATCGTTTAACTGATCAGTTTGACAATTATTTTTCAAGTATATCATGTTCAATGGATTCACAAGCATGTCGCCCACGTGGCGGTTTGATATTTCACGGCACTCGTTAATACAATGCGTTACGATCGATTCGACACATTTTCATGAGTAAATTCGCGTCGTTGGGTATGAATGAAAAGTCGGCGGGTCGCGGCGATGGTTAACCGGAGGTTAACGGCGTCTGCAATTTTAAGTACCAGTCGTTTTACAGTATGATAGTTTTCCGGTGCGGATAATCGCCATCGAAGTCACTTGAAAGCGGCAGTTATCCAATTTCCATTCCGCGAAACGACTTTGCGTACCACCCATACGTTTTCCTTAACGATACCGTACCGTTGGCATATGTGAGCACACCAATTCAAGCGACACCCACATGTGACACGAACGCCCACTCGTTTTATTAATCGAGGTTTTGTTAATTTTATATACAATACAGGATGAGTATCGACAATGAGATCGTCGCTAATGCTCGTTTCGTGATCTTATTCGGTCGATTAAGCTCCTAATACTCGATACCTCTGTGATGTTTCAGTCAGCTGTAAAATCTTTAGCTATACGCCGCAAGATAATGCTCTTTTAAGATCACCGATAAAAATAGAAATTTATTGCAATTACGCGACATTATGCATAGATTTATTATTTTTATCATAATTAGTGGAAAATATGTGAGAATATTAATTGACAGTGAAAAATCTTTACTCGATTATTGATTTAAACTTTTCTCTATCATAGTTGAATATTACACAATATTTGTATAAAGAATTAATCTTATATATTTCTCTATCTGCATATGTGTGTATGTGTGTGCGTGCGTTTGTGTGTGTGTGTACATAGAGAAAAGTTTAAATAAATAATCGAGTGAAGATTTTTTACTGTCAATTAATAATTCTTTTTCTCTTTATATATATACAACTTTTCAATATGTTTTAAGATTTTTTTTTTTACATTATTGTTACATTGTAATACAAAAAGTGCTAAAAAATATACGTGTAAGGATCAAATTTAAAAGTTACAATTAATAAACCCGCGATTGCAGTGATTTTAAATTAAATTTGCATTTATAATTGTGTATAATGATGTTGTCTACTAAATTAATTATATTATTTAAACAGAACAATAGATATTTCGACTTCAGTACAAGATAATTTTCAAATATCAAAGGTATGCATACATGTACATAGATACCTATAGTGTCCATATTACAATTTTTCTATATATATATATATAAAATTAAAAATAATAGACGCACGTAGTGTTTTCTTTTATGAAATTTGGAAAAAGTTTTTTTAGCAAAAGTAAATGATTAATTAACCCTTGACTGACGGAAACGTAATACTGTGTTTGTTGTTAAAATAATATTGGCAATAATCTGCGAAAACTGTGTTGTCTGTAAATCTAGGGGACTCGGAAAAGATACAAAAACAATGTGCTGACAATAAATAAATGCGACAACTATGCTATGTATTTCTTGTTTTAATGTTTCATAAATAATAATCCTATAATTAAAAATAAATAAGTATCTTATAATTTTACTTTTGACTATGATTCTTACATATAAAACATTCTATATTCAATATTTGAAAAACCAGAAGAAGCAGTGTAAATTTCTACTGTGGCACTACTTTATGATACGTACGTGCACACACATAAACACATACAAATGTATATTTTTAACGTATTTTTGATTGTTAATTTGCAACTAACAACTGAAAAATATGTTAAATATATAGAGAATTTACAAATATCTAGTTTTATTTTGATAGAATAAAACTAAGATTTTAGTTACCATATTGGATTTATCATTTTAAATTTGAAAAATTTTGATTTTATATTTTTAAACGGTGACTTCAACAACTTTTAAACACAAAATTTTAATGACAGATAGTGTTTAACTTTTAAAAACCCATTTTTTTACCAGCTTAAGCACTTTTGTAAAATTCAAAGCTCGTCAGTCAAGGGGTTAAAACGTTTTTGCTGTCAATTTTAAGAAATTCTACTTTCATAACTTTTCTTACTCACTAATTATAATTAATTAAAAATGATTATGACTAATATAATCGCGATATTTTAAATAAGAAAAAGGTTTATATTTAATTTATCGTTAGATCAACTTCTCTAAGTTTCTTATTAAAAACCTGCATTCGATATTTAGAATAGGTACTACCACGGTCGATTAATATAGATCTTGCAAACCCGATACTCTTTACTGCTCACGCAGACACATCGTCCACTAGTCCGATTAGGTACGCTTTTAAATACCAGTATAAAATAAGAGATACTATAGTAATCGATGATAATATGCAGCTGCTTTTTATTAACGCGACGTTGAAAAAAAAGAAGAGTTACCCTCTTAGATCGATTCACCGACACGCGCCGCGGTTCCATTATAGAGAAGCGGCCCACGCATTCAGCACTACGCTTTAATCTCATTCACGCTGAAAGGGAAATTACGCTCATACGCTGCATCTAAGAATTATGTATTGTACATACATATATTGCGAGATGAACGCGCACTTATACTTTATTCACGAACGTATACATGTACGCAATATATGTAGTTACAACACGGAGGTGATTAGAAATTTTTTAATACAAGTACGATAATATCTAAGGAATTTTTAATAAAAATGTTGATGTAAGATAAAATATCTTTCTTGTTTAATAAATATAAATTAGTCTACTGGATACTTTTGTTTTGCACAAATTAAACTTATTTCTTTTTTTCATATTAAAGAAATGTAACATTATAATGAACGTAACATATTCATTACATTAGTATTAATTTATTATTAAATAAATTAATAAAATCTAATTTATTAAAATCGCGTATCTTTTGTCTTTGCTTTATTTGTTATATATATTTAAAATATTTTTATCAGATAATATTGATGATTTACTTAATTCGCTTGTTAATCATTCGACCATATGACACGGAAAAAGATAATATAAAATTAAAAACATACAAAATTAAATTTTTTGCAAATTATTTTTATGTTATCTTTTCTATCATTCTATCGTCCATCATTGATCTTGGTTGTTTATTATGTAAAACATATTGATAGATCGAGTATTATGTGGCAATTGAATATTACACAATGTAATTATTCGCGGTTGAATACTCTGATAAATACGTGCTGCGAGGAGTAATTAAAAGTCTATCATTTTTAAAGTTATAAGAACATGTGTAACGGTTACCTTATGGTAATTAACGTGGCAGTAAAAGATTTCAGATTGCAATTAAAGTTATTACGTCGCGCAATAGCGATGTAATTACATATATCCGAACGCCTGTTATTAGAATAATCTGTGTAAGGATGAACTAGTAATAATAATCTTTTGCGTCTTCAAGCTTTTCTCAAATTAACTGTTCTGCCTAATTAAATGAGCGTTTTTCTTATACAACATTCATATATATATTATATATGCAATTAAAAGTTATTGAAACCACTTTACGAAATATACATATACAATATTATAACATTAACATTTTCTACTAGGATATTGTCATAATTGCCGTGATTTTTTGTTACAACGCTATTTTATCGTAAAAAAGTTGAAATATATTCAAACATAAAATATTTAGAATTAATTTTAAATTAGAATATAATTGCGATTCTACATATATATTGTTGCTAATTAAATAATTAATAATTTCTTTTCTTTTCTACTTAAAATTTAATATTAACATTATATTATTAAATGTTACATAAAAGTAGAGAAATATGTATAATAATAGAGTAATGTTATAATATTAAATTTATATACACATATACATATAATATATATATATATATATATATATATATATATATATATATATATATATTATGCGTTAATATTATTTGCATAAATGTGTATTTCTGTTCGCGCGACAGTCGTGCAACCCGCGACTTGTGACTCGTACGCGATTGCATAATATCGGCCTCTCACCCTCGCCTGGTTCTTCCTGAATATGCGAGACACGACAACCGGTTCCTTTTCTCTTTCTCTTCATCCTTCTCCATTACCAAGTCCTGCTATGTACGGTCGTCACAACTTCCTTCTTTCTCGCGAAAACATGGGGGACAGGTTGCTAATTTTAAGTTGTATAATTTTCAAATATTGTAACTTTAATTTTATAAAATTTAGAGATTTGTATATACATATATAAATACGTCGTGTGTTAGACGATGGTTTTGTTTATGTTATTCTTACTAATCATAATATAATTTCTTTATAGAAAATCAAAACTAAAAGAAATAATAGAGAAATATATAAATATATGTTCAATAAATACAAGTATATTCTTAATTATTTTTAACACAAAATAAATTTTCTAACAGGAATACCTTTACATGGAATACAAAAAGATTACAAATGTTTAAGCATATATTAAATAGTTGTGAATATTATAAATATAGATTAAATAAAATTCTTTCTAAATCTTGTTTTTTTATATATAAATATTATAAACATGAACATTTCTTTTTAGTTCTTATTATATTAACTTTTCTCGAAATAATTTATGCAGGAAAATTTTCTGCATAAATTATTTAGAATGCCAAAATAAATTTATAGATAGTTACACATATTTTATAAGATTAAATATTTATACATTAATTTGTATCGTATAATTACAAGAATGTAATCTAAATCCTAAAATATTTTATGCATTATTGTTATATTACACGAATGTAAAATGGATTATTATTACGGAGATAAACAAACAATTAGTTTTACAAATATAAAATAATAAATTAAATAAGTTATAAGTTACATTTATCTCATGCTCCGTAATTGTTTAATGTCTCCTCGAATTTCCTCTTCTCTCTTATATATTGTTCTTCTTTTCTGCCTCTTTGGTACTCATATGATACTCACGACAACATAATTAATTATGATCGCAAACTAATCATCAAAATATGTTGATCGCGCGACACTTTATATATGACGAAATACGATATTAATTATTATTCGTAACGTTACAGAATGATGGAGAAAGTTATACAATGACAACGGCGGACCGTCTCGTACTGTTGACACTATACTTACTGTCTCAAGTCCCGTTGTGAATGACAATAAGACAAGCGCACTGCTAATGTTTATACATGCTTATTTATATGTATACGATTACGTTTATACATATTTGTTTTTTTATCATTTGCGCGACGAGGCTCGAGACAGTAGGTAATATTAGCAATGCGGAACAATTGTCTTCTTTATAGTTCTTAATAGTTAAAGAATACACAGCGTAAACAAATATTGAATATCATGTGTCTATTATAAATAAATCTAAAAAGTAATTAATACAGCGCGATACTAAGCAAATCGAATTAATTAGACTTAATTGTTCGAAAACATACAATTGAAACTTAATATTAAGCACGCCATACATTTCGAACACAAATTCCACAAAATAAACGTATTAATAAATTATTAAAATATTACAGTGTACTTGAATAATTTCGGTGAAATTATTTCATAATTTTGATTCCAAAATGATGTACAAATTATATTTATATTCGTGAAAAAATTAAAACGCGATGCGAAATTATATTGAAATGTAAATATTAGAAAATTAAGCAATTTGTATCTTAAATATCAAAAAGAAACATTCTAAAAATATATTGTCATTTATAATTGAATCATCAGTTTCTACTTTAAGTGAATAAACAATTGCTTGAAACAAGTAATGAACATTCAGTTTGTCATAATTATGAGTTATTAATGTCAAGAAATAATTATTCACGATCTGATCATTATTCTATAATTATTCGTAAAGAATGATTGGAGCAGTCTACTGCTGGCACTACTTATTATCTTGATTCGCGTCGATGCGAATAATAATAAATCGAACACGCTGCTAATGTTTATATGTGCTAATGTACTGTTCTGTGCATTCGTCTTGTTATCATTCGCGCGAGACAGTAGCTGCATGAAAGCAGTATGAAACGATCCGTCATTGTCGTCGTTGTCTTCAAGTGAAATTATTCTTTACGAATAATCAAAGAATACACCGCAAAAACAAACACCGAATATCATGAGATTATTAAAAATTGCTGTCTTCACGAAATATTCAATACACTATAAAATAATTACACTATCAAATAAAATATAAATAATAATCTACTTTTTATATTTCAAATTAATTATTAATAAACATAAATTGATATTACGATTATTTATTACTTGAATCGCGATCTCGCTTCGTGTATATCACTGCGTGTTCTGAATCCGAAAATTATTGAGGCGCTCGTATTTTGCGCACGTACAACGCATTAATATATATACACAGTGACCTTCAGTCACTCAACGAAGTTCGATAAGTGGATAGACCCTTTTGTGTATGACGTCGAAGTTGTGTATTCTTTCTCGATATGCTATATGATTACAACAAATATTAGATGTTAAATGAGGTTGTTTTCTATCATTATTATATTTATTATTATAATTATATTTATAATATTTATGATATTTATTATAATAATGATATCGATATTACTAATCGATATTACAAATAATTAGTTTATATCATTGAGTAGATTAAAATATATATTATTGTGATGATTATCACAATTTTGCATAATTTTTTGAGTTAATCTTTCAATGTTATGCATGTATCATAAATTAATTTTTTTATATTAGAAATTTCTTCAATCATGGATTACACACGATCATACAGAATTATTTAAATGCTTGTACTTACATATTCAAATAAATCTAATTAGGAATCGATTTATTTAAACGCGCATACTCATATTTAAATAATTATGTGAGATCTGTATATCCTTATGATTGATAAAAATTGCTAGTAACATCTTAAAACGTTTTTCTGTTTTGTATTTTATTATTGTAAAAATTATGAGACGGTTTATTTTTTTATTTGTATTAGAATATTTGTTTTGTGTTTGTATATAAATTTCTTGTAAAAATTAGAAAAACATCTAATTTTTCTTAAAAAAAGGTAGCATTTAAATTTAAATCCAAATAAAGGATTTTAAAGCTTAAAATTTTTACTTTTAATAGGTCACTATTTTGAAAGGTCATTTTTTACGTTTCTGCGAGTTTGATAATTTTTACTATAAAAAACTACGAACTAGATAAAGTAGAAAGTTTTGTTCTGACTCTGTAAGTTTATCACATACCAAAAAATCGACAAAAATTTTCGACTTCCTATTGTAAAAATTTTAAATTTTCCTTACAAAATCCTTTATTTTTTTTTAATTTTTCTAAGATTTTATGTTACTGAGTTATTGTCAATTAAATGAAAAAATTTACATTTTAACTTTGATTGTTTATAACTTTATTATTAAAAATCATCATGTGTACCGCAATTAAAAAAACAGATTCTTAAAGTTGAAACTCTATTATATGATATAATTTTTGTCAAAAACATGTAGATGAATGGGTGAACATAACATAAAATTAGCAATTTTTTATTTTTTTATTTTGCTGTAGAAAACAATTGTGTAGAACAAAAAATTTATTCTTCACATTTTTTGTACTTTGAAGTATTCTAAATTTGAAAAAAAAATTGTCGATTAGTTATGAGATTTTTTTCCATGATAACCATTATTATGATTATAAAAATATTATAAAACGTACAATAAATTGTAAAATTGGTTAATTTAGTAGAAAAAAACTAAAAATAAAATTTAATTAATGTAAAAAAAAAATAATTTTTAGTGCACTAATACATTAATTTTTACTAGTGGCAGCAAGAATAAAAAATATTTTTTTTAGTTTCTTTTACCGAAAAAAATTTGAAAAAATATTACTGTAATATAAATTCGACGGTGAGACTTTTTCCTAATATATTTTGGATAATGGCGATATTTTTTCAAGTATCGATGAAAAAAAATATATATATTATTTGCATTAACTCTAGTTCTTCGTTTTTTTCAAAAGTAATTACACACATTAATATTTGAATTGTCTTCTATTAATATGAAATAATACCCAGTGCAGCGTCGAGATAACCAATCAGCATCGCGAAAAAGAGACAATAATACTTGCGAGTATCGATTTAACATGCCTTTTTCAAAAGAGTGGATGTAAAAATCACATTGCACTTTAAATAAACCTGCACCGCGCGTTCAACACGATTGCCGATGAATGCACTCGCGTTCGATGGGAAACCGGAAGCCAGTCCGATCGAATAATCGTGAAAAATTCCAGCGTATAGTTTTTCGCGAGAAACTTTTTTTTTCTCCCATTGTTCGTCGCGTCCAAGAGTGAACGCCTCTTAAACACGCCGACTGATTTATATTTATTAATCGTATACTACGTTCTATACAAACCAACACGCGAGTCACGTTCTATAAATGCCGTAAAAAATAATTCTACATTGCGAAAGAAAGAGAGAAAAAGAGAGAGGGAGCGCGAATACGAGGGTAGTACGCGGGCAGAGGAGGTTCACTGGCATCGTGCTCGTCCTTTTATACATACTGATAGAGCGCATTTTACTAGCTCACGAAGGAAAGGTCATCACACAGTATAATAAAAGATTATGCGCCGCGTTGGTTCCAGTGCGTACACGGTACAACGATCTTCAGGGCGCGGCACAAAGTGCCCGGAAGTTTATTAAAAAATCATTAAACAGTTCACACCGGCCCCGAGTCAAGTAATAAAAACAAATAATCAGCCGGAGAAGAGCCGTATAGTTCGCCGCGCGAATTGAGTGACAGCTTTCCAAAGAGGGGCTCCCCTCGGCCGACCTGAAAGATCTTGTCGACATTTTTCAATGTTTTAATCACTTACTTAAATGCGAACGAATAAATATGTCATACAAATAATTAGATCTTTAATGCATGATATTTTTCTAGATCTTTGAATACTTTTTTTTTTTTTTTTTTTTATTTTCGACACTGTCACATTCTCGCTTTAACCTTACATGTAGCTCAGTGATTCATTTTTGAATGACATTACTTGCATAAAAATATAGAATGTCTCAGGTATTCTTTTAACAGGTATCTATAGGTCAATGTATAAAAAAAGGAACGTTCTTGTTTTAATGCCGAGATATCTATAGATACGGAGTTCTTTAACATGTGTGAAGACAAAATTTTACATATTAATCATCAATATTAAGAATAAATAATCAAATACAAAATCTTACTTTTCAATTAAGTTTAACTGATTTCTATCTCATAAAATAATTATTATTATTGATTATATAAAATTCTTTTTATTTAAATGCAAAATATACAATTTTATATTGAAAGAAAAAATCATGAAATACATCTAAATTGTGAAATAAATCTAATTAATGCATCTTATAATCAAGTTATAAATCTGTGAGGAACACAAAGTTATATTTGACATTCGGGTAACAGACATATAGCTGAATTTCATTTTAAACGTAACATAAAAATGCTTTCTGCTGCACTGCAGAATATTTAATATCTTGCAGATTTTTAGGTTCATTAATATGTTGATATACAGATGTTACATTATAAATTAAAAGTAAAAATAAAAATTAAATTCTATAATAATAATAGTTCAATTTAAAAGTTATAATTTGCTTCGGTCGTATGGTCATATTGATTTTATTTTTCGATACTTGTTAATATTAAATAATTGTGTGAAAGGCGATGTATTATAAATTAACTTTCAGCTCTAGTTATTTTTGTCTTTCCGATTGGGGTAAATATCTTTAACCTTTTGCGGCTCGAAATATCTTAACACATGTGTTTTCTATTTCTTTCATTTCGCGAGTGAGGTCAATTTAGTGACGAAACAATAAATGACGCAATAGACATGCAAATACATATATTTACCACCACTTTTGTATC
Organism: Anoplolepis gracilipes; assembly: GCF_047496725.1. Lineage (NCBI taxonomy): Eukaryota > Metazoa > Arthropoda > Insecta > Hymenoptera > Formicidae > Anoplolepis > Anoplolepis gracilipes. The sequence continues at coordinate 21,101,243 of NC_132970.1, read as the reverse complement.
TTAACGGTAGTCTTAAAAATTGATTACCTCGGGCGCAACACGAGAACTCGATAATTTATTTCGAAGCCATTATCTCTTTTTCTCTTTCTCCACCGTGATTGTTAATTACTCAAACTTGCTAATAAATCAAGGTGGCGCCAGAATATTGCACGTTCTGCACGCTTTGTCATTAATATGAGAAAGACCTACTGACATAATGAATGTCGCGATTGCAACGAGTGACGCACGATTCTTAAAGAGAATAGCGTTAGTAAAGAGCGGATAATTTCAATTATAAATTCCATCGTTGAATTATCGATTTGCGACTTGTCGACAACGACCGATTGTCGAAGTTCAAGTTATTCAGGCATGTCCGTACTATCGCATACATACGTCTGTTTGCCGATAGGAAGCCGATTGTGAAAATAGTATATAATCTACGCGCTTTTAGCCCGGGGAATACGCGTGTCGTTTATCGTCGAACGCTGTCTTGTCGAAATCAAGGCGATTTTGCCGTCGGCAAATAACTTTATCCGCGTTTATCTCACTACCGACATTTATGTGCATCTCACGATACAATCAATTGCGATAATTGCGCTCGTTGTATTATCGTGAATGTCAGTAGATTCTTGTTACAGTGTGTTGTTCCTTGCTTCGCATTGTCCATTACGCTTTCACAATCCTTTATGAGGGATATATCACACTAAAGGTATAATAAATTTATCTATGCAACTATGTTTGTCTATATCTACAGATATATGTATCTACAAATCTTTCTAAAATACTTTGACAAATTTGCAACATTGAATTTTAATTCTCAGAACGTAATTAAAAATTAAAGAATACGATCAAACTGGTGTATAACTTTTTTCCTTTTTTTTTTTTTTTTTTTTAACAAAATAAAATGGCCGTGTTAACAAAACACGCTCCAAGACGAGCCGCTTTAATGCTCGCTTCGATTGAACGCGCTCGGCTTTCGAGGCAACGGCTCGTTCCCCGAACGAGAACGGAGCGTGTCGCCGATTCCACCCTATCGCGACCGGATCGAAGTCGACCTTACCCCTCAAGTCGTCGTTCTTCCGGATCAGCGATCGCTTCATACAGGTGATAGCACGCCGGCGATATCACAGAAGCCGGCCACGAGTTTTCAGTGTTTCGTCACGTGTCGAAGTGCCCGTCTTATGGTTGATTAAACCGGGGCGACATCGACTCGTGCTGACGCCTCCGCTTTGCCACGCGTGTACCGCGTGCAAAAGAAGCGGAAGGGAGATATGGCGGCGCGGGGGGATGCGAAGGGGCTAGATGGTGGCGCGGGGGGTGCGTCGGGTGATGCATGAATGGAGGTCGTATAGCGGTGGTGGAAATCGACGACGGAAAAGCGGCGTGCGTCGCAATCCCTCTTTCTCTTTCTCTCTCTCTCTCTCTCTCTCTCTCTCTCTCTCTCTCTCTCTCTCTCTCTTTCTCTCGATTCATCCCGTCTCTCTCGTTTTCCCATTCTCGGTAGCAACCCTTCTTTGTCGTGGTTGTCCCACGCGCAGAAGCGATAAGAGTGGCGTAGCGTCGTCATAGTAGGTCGTGGTAGGAGAAAACGATGACGTCATTGTTTCACCCTCAAGTGACGTCGCGGATAAATTGGTGACGTATTAAAACGCTTGTTCCGAATGATCGAGTCTGCGCGAATGGATTCTTGAAAGGTAATCTAGAACAGGGAGAGACGAGAATCCAGACGCGACGACGTGAAGCATTCCTATTGTGATAGATTATTCCGATGCTTTAGAAATTTTTAATTGTGTTTGCTCGGTATTCATGACGCGTTTATGAAAACGGGGCAACTATTAAAATGATTCGATTTTAATACAGTTTCTGTTACATTCTGTAAGGAATGTATTCAATATTTTAATAGAATTTTAATTTTACTTTTTTTTTTACCAGACTGATTGTTTCCAAAACTGTGTAAAGAATTGGAATTGTTATAAAGATAAGAAAAAAAGTAAGATTTAATTTAATAAATTCTCGTAATTTAATTTTCTTATTATCTTTTATAAGCTTTAAATTTAATTTATTATATACTATCTTGTAAGTTTTAAAAGTTTCTGCATTGCCAAGAATTAAAAGAACGAAATTATAAAATCTACAATTCTTATAAATTGAAGTACAAAAACATAATCCCTTTGATCCGTTACATCACGAAGATAAACGTCAAGCAACTCATAAAGAGAATTAATTGCTATTAGAATTTTCCTAGATTTACGATAATTACCAATGGGCTCTTAGATCATTGCAGACGAAATAGTGAATTACCATCGCATTCTTACATGATAACTGTCAGCTATCGCGTCTGATTATATTACAAGGTCAGATGGATTGCGCATTCCTAGGTTGTAGATTAATAACGACAGCAGGTCTGCGCGCCATCAATGCACTGCGTTGCATCGTTGCATACACGGATAACAAGTGGCGGCTCATAGTCTCTTCTCATCGATATTACAATACCGGCTATAAGTGATATAAGTTTGTTCCGTTATATTGATCTTGGTTGGTATTATATATTGCAATGGATAAAACAAATAAAAATGCGAAACACTTGACACGATTATTACGTAATCGTCACCATTGACGAATCGAATAATCGCTTGGCCATTTATTGGCTACTAAAGAAGATATTAATTTCATGTTTAATTGCAGATTTAATATTCAGCTTATCAATTTTATTAGCAAACTGAATTGAAATCTGAAGGATTTCTTATATCGCATAATAATTAAATTAATAAATTGTTAAATCCTATGATAAAGTTTTAATGAAAAAAAATTCCTGAAGAGATCTGCCTATGTGAAAGTATTTTATTTCATTTTAGAAAACTAGAAAATCTTTTATTTTTTCAAAGGTGTATAGATAACACGTTATTTGATTATACTGTCCTATTATACAGTCTAACAGAAAAACCTGATGGTTTTCAAATTACTACCATGAAAGGATTTTCGCATATGTTACAATATTTTTTTATTTAAATATACAGAACAATGTGCTATTTATAAACACATATATAAATAATTTTATACAAGCTTTTAACATATAAGCTATTTATAGCATATAAAGTATTAAAACGCATAAATACTCTATTTAATCACAGCGTATTACAATAAAAAAAATTCATATAAATATCTAAAAGAAAATGTTATCGAAAGAGAATGAGCGAGGAAAAGAACAAAAATTTGTTTGATGAAAAAGGTTTTAATGTAATATCGTAATGTATCAAAGAGAATATCATACAATAATTATACACATACACACACACACACACACACATTACATTCAATTATAGTATATAAAGTTTATCGGACCATATCTAAAAGAAATAACATCATAATCATGTAAAATAATTATGTCACGTTCATAAAAAGTATGACTATCTGCAAACATCAAACGAAAAGGCGATAGCAGAAGAAACGAGTATTCCGAGCGAATTGAACGTTTCTCTTTTTCTCCCTGTCCGCCGTTTTCTCTCGATCGTTTTCCTTCTCTCTTCATTTGGAGAGATATCGGGTTCGCGTGCCACCGTTTGCGTGGGGTTGAAACGCTGAACGCCAGAGAAAGCGTGGGGGCGGAAAAAGAAAGAAGAGACAGGGCAGAAGTTGAGGGGTGTGGAGAGTCGGGGAAAGTCGGGCGTCGGACGTCGAGCGGCCAGTGGGTTAGGTGTTGACGTCACCGTAACAGCATCATCGGCCGCGTGGGCCAATAGGTGCGCTCACGCTCAGGCTTGGTCCATCGATCCGCCGTCGCGCCGGTCGGTGTGTGCCGTGTGCCGCGTGCCGCTAGTGTGCGCTTCCCGGGTTATGACGTCCGAGATGACGTCACAGTTAGCGCCGTTCGCCTCCCGCCGCCGCGGTGCCTTCCGTTCCTCGCTCCTCTCCGCTGCCGCTGCCGCGATCGCAGCCACCGTCGGCGTCGCCGCCGCCGCCGCCGCCGTCGCCGCTACACACGGTACGGTTTTAATATAGCGGAGGAACGCGCGCGTTCCGGACTCAGTTACGCGGCGGCCGGCCACCCGTGCGAGTGTACCGCTCTCCATAGTAACTGAAGGTTCTACTCTTACAAGCTCTTTCACCTGTCTCTCATTCGAGTTTTCCCTCTCTGTCCCGACGTTCGCTCGGCTCCGATCGACACCGAGCACCGTTCAATTCATTTCGAGCGTCAAGATCGTATTAAATTCACCAGGTCGCTCGAGGGTGGTTTGTATTTTTGCGACGGCCGGACACCTGTGCGATCTCGCGTCTCTCTCTCTCCGCGTGTTGATCGTCCGCGGTCGGTGCTCCGGAGTGACGATTCGTCGATCGGCTATAAGTGCTGAATGGTAATCGCAATTATTACCGGCCTTCTTCGTATAGAACCAAACAGCAGTATTCGAGGATCAGTTTCAACAAGAGGCACAACGATGTCATCCGTCACGACGACGCGATAAAGAGGTGAAGAGGTATCTGGATTCTGCATGCGAGTGCCCAGAGCGGAAGTGTTCGGGCTCCTCGGTGGGGTGCTGACCTCCGACAACATCATCAGGAAGGACTTTTCTTGCCCTACGACGACGCACGCAGGTCGGTGATACATCACGTGCGCGTGGTCTCACATTTGTTCATTCCGTTGTCCCGCGGGAGGAGACTGTTGCTCTGCTCCTGTGTATCGTGTGTGTGTATGTGTGTGTGTGTGTGTGTGTGTGTGTGTGTGTGTGTATGTGTGTGCGAAAATCGCCGGCACGTTTTCCACCGATTTAAACGGCAGGGAGGTTCCTCTTTCTTTTCACCTGATTTCCACTTGATCTGTTCCAATTTCTTTTTTCCCTCTTTCGTTCCTTCTTTTTTATATATTTTTAATTATCAAGACTGAAACAGTCGAGGAAGTACGCATTCAATTAATTCGTGGTATTTGTATAAGGATTTTCGATCATGTTTCATCGCAAGTCTGACCATTTATCACCGTTTCTCCTTCGCTCTCTTTCCTTCCCTCCTGCCATCCACCCGCCAGACGGCGCGGCGCGCATGCTTCATTAAAGGGATGTACCGAGACTGAATGCCAGTTCTTTGCATTTTCCCGAGCGCGACACAATTCGTAACAACCGGTCGGCGTGTCGACTGTGCGAAACATTCCACGATCTCATTTTTGGACGATCTCATCAGTCGACGGTAAGGAACAGACTTTTCAAATCGTATATATTCGGCGTGAAATGTCAGATCCTTCGTCCAGGATCTAGACAAAGTCTAGATCTTCGATGTTCACGCCGATCGGAGCGGACAATTTGCGGTCCAGTGTATCGCTACTCACTTGAATCTCTCGAGGATCTATTTGCAAATCTCTCTCTCTCTCGAGAGAGAGAGAGAGGTTCGCGCGGATCTATAGATCGCGAGTACGCGCGATATTTCGGAATCTTTGTTTTACGAAGCGCGCGTACGCATTTCTGGTTCGCAATCCACGTGAATCCGTGCGAATCGCGCGGGATGCCATGTCAACCGCGATCGGCGGTCACCCGATGAGCAGCTGTCGCGATTGAACGGAGCGCGATGCTTACCACCGTCGAGGACAGCACCGGCAACACGGAAGCGACCGCCACCGCCGTCGGCGTCGCGGCGCACCACCACCATCATCATCATCATCATCATCATCATCATCAGCATCAGCAGCATCGCGGCGCTATCGCCGTCGCCCGGCATCTGGGTATTGAGCAACAAGAGCGATCGGCGGCGGCGCCGATTCATTTGTCCACGCCGTACCACCAGGTCACCATTGCCGCGGACACCAACAACAATCACGACCATCATCGGAATCTCGAGCATCACGCGGCGCAACGTCACGATCATTGGAACAAGTGTAAGTCAGATAAACGGGAGGCAAGATTGCGAGCGGATTACCATAAGCTGCTAATGGTGGTTATGGTGGTGATGGTGATGGTGGTGATGGTGGTAATGACGGTGGTGGTTGACTGCGTTAAGCGTGCTAAATCGCGATCATCGGCAAACATACAAATTTTATTAATAATTTTCATTGATTTTATTAATACACACGTGTATTTTTTCCTATGTCAATATATCATGCTCTATATTATAGATTCTGTTTGAATGTCGATTCCATATTTTAATATATGTATAGCCTGACTTGATTGATAATTCAGTTGATGATAATTAAATCGAAAAATATTGGAAATTATTAATGGAGGATTTTAGATGAAATAGACTGCTCGCACACATATAATAGCGCACATATCGTGAAACTAAAAGACGTTATTAAAGTTGTGAATTCGATAAAAGTGAAAAAATCACATTACATAGAACAAAATATTTCATAAAATTTAAAATTCATCTTTATATATAAAATTCATCAAAATCTAATTTTAGATTTATTTTACCTATTCTTATAGAAAAATCGAAATTTACTTTTAAAATTAAAGCTATTCAAGACTAATCGGGTTAAAAAATTTAATATTTATTTCTAATTCAAACAAATATTAAATTGTTAAACATTTATCGTTAAATTGTGAAATTTCAAAAACCAGTATACGTGTCATTAACAATTAATACAATAAATTTATTATTATAAAATGAATTAAATTACAATAGAAGAATCATCGATTAATTTTTTTCACAATTTTGATTTACAGTGTTATATGTAATTAAATGTGATACAATTACAGTATTTTATCATATATACTCACATAAAATGTAATACTAAATTAGTAATGTTTACAGAGTGTCGCTCGATATTTAGGTCGTACAGTCTTTTATTCTATTTCATGTTTTATTGCAGCACCAAGCATTCATCGAATTCTATGTGTTATGCGCGTTTTAGTTCACTCCCATGAAAGGATAATTATTGTGCAGCATTCACATAGATTGGACAGTTTTTTTTATTAATATTAGTCACTTTGATTTTATTTCAATATTTTAAAAATATTTCTCAGGACGATGACACATATTATGTAAGCTCGTTCATCTATTTCGCTCGAAAATCAAATGGGATATTAAAACATCAATTTTCATGAAAAGTGTTATTCAACATTTACTGGAAAATGACAACGAATATCTTGCTCTCGTAATATTTTATTGTCGATAATTATGATCTGTTCTCTCTGTGCCACTTGCAAATCGAGCAACGGCAGGTAAATAATTGAACGCTATTTAACAGGACGATTTGGGTTATCACTACCTCGCGGTCGTCCAATATTTCCAAACGCTCGTCACCGTTGTGCCCGATATCTGCTTACGTCACCGCCGTGACGTAAGTAGACGACGGACAAGAATATCGTTATTATTATTTCGCCTAGACAATCGCGGTGATCCACTTTACCGCGATTATTTTCCGTCTGCTAATTAAATCATAATTCACTTGAATACATCGATCGGTGGTCAAATGAAAATTATGACGTCAAACTACTCATTCTCTTTTCCTTTTTTTTTGTTTCTCTCTTTCTTTTTCATTTTAATAACTTATTAGGTTTTTCTCAATCTGAAAATCTCAACTTAAATTTAAAAATTTATATGTTTTAGAAGTTTTTAAACTTTGGATAAAAATAAACTGTTTTTATGATGTTTTTACTTTTATCTATTTATAATGATGTTGAGTAATGTCAAAAGATTAAAAATATCGAAAAACGTTTTGACGTTACTTAATATTATTATGAATAAGAATCAAAACATCATTAACATAAAACTAATTCATTTTTTTTTTCAACATTTTAGAATATTTTAAGAAATATTAATTTTAAAATCTAAGCTAAATCTGAGATCTAAGATGATTAGTTTTAATTATTTTAGCATTCTTGACAGATTTTTTAGGTTAAAAAATTAAAGTGCATCTTTAATAAAAAATTATTGATGCAAATTTAAAAAATTAAAATGTTATCCATCAAACTCATCGCGCCATCATTTCTACGTTTCACACATCCAAACCAAACATGTTTACTTAAAAGTCACCTAGAGGACTCTCCACGTTATTTTCTTACTTCTATTACAGCTATAATTATTATCTTTAATCGATAAATATATAAATAAATAAATATCGCGCGAGTTATATAACATTTTTATACACAAAAACCGAGCTTTTTATTAGAAATTTATGTAGGATTTAAAAAATTTATTTTTTACTTGCGCGAAAGACGAGCGTACATACATTCGTATCGAAGGATCTTACTGATTCCGATGATTGATAGACACTACGGGAACCGTGCTCTCTGTTCCCACAGAACTTTTTACAGCTGTAATCGGCACGTTGTGATAAATATAGCGATCTGGCAGTCGGCCGAGTGCAAGAGTCGTTTCTTTTCCGCGTACATACTTGGCCTGCACGAGACCGCAAGGAAAGAAGAGCGTATATACGAATACTCTACAAATATAACCACTTGCACTGAGAGCCGACGCAGGTGCGGTGAGGCGGCAAAGGCGGCAAAGACGGCCGGTCACCGGTTTCGCTGCATTGCCGTGCTCGAATTGCGACAGAGCCGTCGATTGTAACGTGTAACGTGTAACGTGCTCGCACGAGAGAGTAACGGCCCTGACAATGATAAATCAGCGCTTATGACTTTGTCCGTAAATTGTGCCATCGTGCCGTTATAATCCGGGTGGATGCTGCCACGATGCGCGATCGATACGCCGCACGTGCGAGATCGTCCAAGAAAAACAGCTCACATCGGAGACAAAAGCATCTCAGAATCGATGGTCAGTCCATTGATAGGTATTCCGGATTCGGAATTTAAATCCGGAAAGTTGTTACAAAAAAAAAACAAAAAAAAAAAACAAAAAAAAAAGAAATATCGTTGCAAAGAATGTCGGTTTTTTTTATTCGATTATAGAGTAGAAATGGAGTTGGGAAACTTTTATTGGAATGCAAGGATTATCCAGGATTTGTTATAATACAACGAGATATTATAGTTGCGAAATTAATATATGCCACATATCTCTTTTCTTCAGTATTTATGCTGGCTTGTAGAAAATATTCGAGAACTCGTATGTAAAATATGTCGGATTGTAAAGTTAATGTTATATTATCACAACGGATTTTCTATTATATATATATTCTTGTAGTACATATATTTTGAAATTTTTGCATTATTATTGCGATACAAATTAATCTGTAGGACATGGAAATATCCTTTAACAAGTAATTAAATATGTCCAGACTCAGACGTCGGCAAGCATTTTTATCGCGACGTCTAATCGGTCATAATTATTTAACATGTTCAATGCTACGCTCATTCTAATTAACATTTAAAGTAAAAATTGTGTATCCGTTCTTATCATAATAGACAGAATATTTTTACAAATATACATATTCATTACTTTATTTAATAGATTACTTTGTTTAATATATCTTTATGTTTTAAATATCTTATTACTTATACTATTTTTTAACATTGCAGTATAGTGATATTTCACATATTGCTTTACTATTTATGGCAAAAATGAAAATGAGCATTACAGAAATATATAATTTCTTTGAAGAATATCTTCTTTTTCACACAAGTAAATTTATACAATTATTTTAATTCTTGTAGAGATGATTTCATATATTTTTTTTGTACATATATTTTGTACATTTTTTTGCTAGTCATATATGGGTCACAATATCTTGTCAAAGTTTTAAAGTATTTAACAAAGTCTTCAAAAATTTATATATATTCCTTTGAAATCTGTAGAAAATGATCATGTACAATAAAAATTAAAAAATAAATTTTAAACATTTTTTTATTAAGACCTTCAGAATATTCTATTATTAAAATATCGATAGGGTCAAAAAGACTTATATATGACTTTTAAGGGTTAATTACGTAATTATTATGGTACCTAGAATAAATAATGCATTGATTGTCATTGCTCAAAATAAATTTCGGAGGCAAAGTTAAAATTAAATTATTTATTATAGTTCATTTACAACAGATTTTTGAAAAATTATAACGGTTTTTGTAGAAAATTTTGATTTTATAATCGCAAATGTAAAAGGAACAATGAAAATACCATTTTTACTATTGTAATACATTTACTAGAGAATGAGATACACTATCCATTATAGTTATCTTTATAAAATCTATTGTATGTGATGAAATTGTAGAATGGTTTTCAAAAAAATTATATATTGAATATTTTACAATAATATTTTAATATCATTATACATTATAATATTTGTTTTTTTATATCTCTTGAGAAAAGAATTATGATTTTGTCACATAGGAGGTTTTATAAAAACAACCACGATATACATTTCACGGTGAATGATCTCGCTTCAAAGTAAACTATGTGTGTGTATGTGTACGGTAAAAAAGGACTTTATTTTGTTCATCACTTGAAACGGATCATTTGAAAATATCATATATACAATTCTTCTTTCGTTTTATTCGCGCGATAATTGTATAAAAAACGAGTTATTTCATCCTCCCCATTATTTTTGAATCATGGTTTAGCGCATAAAATTTTCTCAAGTTCCGTACGCACATAAGTCGAACTTTTCTCGATACACATGGTCAGATTTAATCGGCTTCTCGGAGAGAGAGAGAGAGAGAGAGAGAGAGAGAGAGAGAGAGAGAGAGAGAGAGAGAGAGAGAGAGAGAGAGAGAGAGAGAGAGAGAGAGAGAGAGAGAGAGAGAGAGAGAGAGAGAGAGAGAGAGAGAGAGAGAGAGAGAGAGAGAGAGAGAGAGAGAGAGAGAGAGAGAGAGAGAGAGAGAGAGAGAGAGAGAGAGAGAGAGAGAGAGAGAGAGAGAGAGAGAGAGAGAGAGAGAGAGAGAGAGAGAGAGAGAGAGAGAGAGAGAGAGAGAGAGAGAGAGAGAGAGAGAGAGAGAGAGAGAGAGAGAGAGAGAGAGAGAGAGAGAGAGAGAGAGGGAGAGATTTATCCAGCAGAGATCGAAGGCTTTGATCGCGATCAAAGGGAGTGCCGCGCGCGTGTCCGGGGTCCGGGAATGAGTGTTCTTGTGTCGATATTTAGGGGTGGGGGAGGACAGGGCAGAGAGATGCGAGCGGGGTTTGTGCGCGACAAAACCCGCGTCCCTTGACTCGCCAAGGCCAGAGCTCCATAAACAGCTATAGCGTGCCGTAGGTACATCATAGACATTACACGTGTTTGTGCATTATGTACGCGTGTGCCGTAACCAAGATAACGACGTCGCGCGCGCGTGCTTTCTTGCGGCCGTAACGCGCGCATCCGTTATAACGTAGAGCTCGTTCACGCAGTCACTGAGCAGCACACAAGGGGTAGTTTAAAGTGATATTGGAAAATATTTTCCTCTCCCGTGTGTAAAAATTCTTACATTATATTTTCTATCGTGCCGCGCGCCGCCAATCGGCGCGCGCATCGTCCTATTTCTTTTCCACGCTTGTGCCTCTATTTTCGCGCCGAGCAACATTCCGTTGCGCGCGAATCGCGCGCCGAGCGATTTTCCGAACGGATTCATTCGACATTAATTAATAATTGCGTATGCGGTGTCTCGAAAGTCCTTCGTAAACTGCAAAAATTATTTCATACTGCTACTTACTACTACTATTCGATCGATTACAGTTTTTTTTTTCTCTTCTTCTGTTCTCTTTCTGCTTTTATAAATTTCGATACTCCCAAAGCTATGACAAATACTAAGTAAAATGATAAAAGTTTCTATTTTCAAATGAAAATTATTAGTATATGAACAAAAATTATTTGTCAATTTATGCAATTTTTCAGTTATTTTTATCTACATAATGTATATGAGATTAGTTACAAAAAAATTTGTGCTAGGGGTTGATTATTTTGAACGTTTCAGAGAATTCAATTATACGTAACACAATTAATTAGCAAAATTATTCGTAAAATGAAAATTTTATGTCTTATCTACAATTTGTATGTGAAATTAGTTATATAAAGGAAATTTATTACGTCAGAGGTTATTGGCTATTTTTAACATTTAAGGGAGTTTAATCATATATAACGCAATTAATCGGCAGTTTTGCTGACAAAAACCTGTATTGGCGTATAAAAATAGTGTTCGCGTGAAGAACTGCTCTTTATTACTTAAACGCAAAAGTTTTATTATCATCCTTAGAATTATTTATTCATTCTGACTTATAATTTGTTCATTTACGGTGTATTTTTTCTAACATTTACTTCATATCTCATTGAAATATATTATTATTTATATAAACTGTATAAATAAAAGAATCTTACTTATTCACTTAATTTTTCAATGATAAATATATAAGTCATGCCATTATTTTATGCACAAGTATCATAAGTTCGCAAAAAATTCCGCCGCACATGCATGATCTGGCGCAGTCAAAGTGAAGGGTTAAAAAAAGGTCCTTGATGGACCAATGAAGAGTTTAAACAGCGCTTCCTAGAGGCCAATTGCATTGTTTTGCTGGGCAAACTAAATATATACGCGCGAGGCGGGCGATCCGCGGCTGCTTGGCCGGGCTACAAAAGAGACCGAAGCGGCTGACGCATCACGTGCCGCTCTTTTCACGTTTCCGATATGCTATAGCGTGAACCACACGCGCGATATAACCGATGTCTCGCGTCCCGAAGAGAAAACCTCGGCTGGTCCATTCGCCGCTGAATCATGCGTCCACTACGCATCGCGAAGCTGGCACTGATAAAGCGTTCCGCGATTCGTCCGATTTATTTATCGATCGATTAGTCTACTGTCAACGATAGCCGACGGATTGTAAATCATCCTCACGCCGGAATTCACACCGCTTTTGTGAGATAAAACATATCTTTGTGTAACTGAGGGAGATGGAAAGATAACAACGAATAACACACACACACACACACAAGTGCGTATATATATATTTGTACACGGCAGACTGCCAACTTTTCCTAAAAATCGGCACAAAAATGTCTTTTCAGTACTTTTTATTTTATAGAATTTTAATGTCATGTTGTGTAAAATGAAATTATTATCTAAATAGTAAAACATTTTAGTATTCGTGAGAAAACGAGTTATTAATTATTTCATTTTATATGTAGGCTAAAAAATTTATAAATGATTCTATTTTGATAAATATTATATATATGATATATATTTTATATATATAAGATATATAAAATTATTCTTAATATTTTAACTTTAGATTTGATTAGAGTTATTTCAAATAATAAGTATTTTTTTAGTTCCATACTTATGGAATTTACAACACAGTGATACAATGTTAATAAGTAATTGATTTTAATATCTAATATCAATAACGGATCGAATTGCAATTTAATTTAATTTAATTTATTAATATGCATATCATATCACACACACAAACACACACACACAACACTCTTTCTCTCTCTTTCTTTCCTGCGGGTAAATAGTCTATCTTGTTAGTATATGAAGTATAAATCGATATAATTATAAATTCTTTCTATTTTGATTACCAAATATTAAATTTCGTAAACAAATATCAATCATCTAACGCTTCGATTTGCCAAGCAAAATATTTATTAAACTGCTTGATTAAACAAGAAAAGGATATGAAAATTATAATTAGATTAACATATATCTATGCGAAAGAATTATTCAAAATATAATGACAGGGGACACGATATTCAATTATGGCGTCACGATTGATTCATCTACTATTATCTATATGATCTTTTTCTTTAGAAAAGAAAGAGACACGCGACCGAAAAACGAACTTTAGGGTGGACGGAAAAGAAGCGTGCAAAAGTTAGACACAAACGAGCTGGCGTGATTTATATTGCATAAATGCTAAACCACAAAACTTCGTCAAATATTTAACGCATTGTTATCGCGATATGATGAGGCTTTCGTTGAATACGATGCGGACGTGTTGCACGAGATTTCGGTATCGTGACTTTCGTGAAGAAACTGTCGAGAAGTACAAAGCAATCGATTACCGGCCCTATCATTATGTCATGTCATCACCGCACGATACAATCGACATTGCAACTTACACGCATATGCGTGTAAAAAAGAAAAATATAAAAATTCTAATATTATACATTATATAATACATTAATTGTAATATAATCTACATTTCAGGCTAATTAATAATTTATTATCGATTTTTCGAATTATTTTTATTCAGACTTTAATTGTTATGAACGAGACAAGTCACAGAGATCTCGCGGCGTAGAACTGATCCGCGTGCGGAAAACTGTGCCGTTTTGCTCGAGACTCAAGTAGAACGCGATTCCTAAGCGTAGTCTATTTCAGGTGAAGCAGGCACGTGCGTCATACAGCTCGCGGTGTTAGAACATTTTTGCCGCGTGCTATATGCCCAAATTACCATAAGCTTCTTAGGTATGCGACTGTTGGAGACGATGACGATACATGTATTATTGTTAATGTATGTTTTTTTTTTACACAATTCTTGGTAATCATATTCCAATTGCTATTATGGTTTGAAACGGCACATATATACAATATATGATAATAATACTTACGTTATCATAATATCGTATATGTACGATCACGAATGGTATATATTGTTTAGGATATAATACTATATGTTACGGTACGTTAAACTTGAAATTTATATTATATATTATTTTTAAAATACATATACTATCCAGGAATGTTTCTTATCGATTTGAAAATTGAATTGTGCAAGAATAAATAATTTCGCGATTATAGTCACCTCGTTTCAAAATATAAGGTGATAAATAATAACGATTAATCTTAAGCGTTTTAAAATAGTGCAGATATTTTATTATTTACACACGATATAACATAGTATACATGAAACGCGCTTCTTCAATATCACTGCTCTCATTTTTATGAGCTCTAGCAATTTAGATTATATTTTTTTATCAAGAATTTTATTAAATTGTCTTTTCATCGTTTTCTTATTTCTAACCGTCAGATATTTTGAATCTAGAAAATTATGGCTTTTGTTGGAGATATATTTACTAAATATTATAATTGAAGAAAGAACAATTATATATAATTAATTGCAATGAGTTAACTTATAATAAAGTTCTCTGTTTTTATTTTCAATTTTTTACGTGTAAAAAATTACATTGATATCTCGATATTTTTGTTTATTAAATATTTATTCAAACTAAACAAAACAAGGTAGGCAATGGTTAAAGATAAACCAAAGAGGATCCAATCTTGACACATGTTGTCAAGATCACTGTTCTAAGTATGCTCCAAAAAATTTTAAGCCTTACTCATTGTTTTTTAAAAAGTTATAAACAATGAAAAATTTATAAATTAGATCGTAATATTATAACACCATGTACATTTTGTGAAGCGCACTCTCAACAGATATATTTATTTAAATCTGATAAATCAAATGCGTAAGCGTAAGAGAGTCTCTGCCCCTCTCTCTATACTACTCCCATCCCGTAAAAAACTAACCTAACCCAAGTCTATTTTTAATTTAAAATTAAAATTAGATTTGAATTAGTTTTTTTCGGGGAGGCGCAGCGACAAAGGCAGAGCTCCTTTTTATCATTTAAATATAGTGTCGGAAGAGTACGTCCTATTTATGAAACTTTTTTATATTTATAAATTTTTAACAAACAACGCTTTAAACTTTTTGGAGACTCATGACCTGGACAACATATGTCAAGCTCAAGGTCATAGGAGGTGTGTTCTCTCTTTTCTAAAGTTGATCAAAAGGAAATAACGAAAATCTGTCAATATTTTAACTTTGATATAATCTCTCCGTGTCGTGTCGATAGTGAGATATCTGTCAAAATTCACAATAATAGTTAAAGTAACAGTCAACAAGCAATATCGATGCACGCGGCAAACAAGCTTCGAAATTGATCTCCAACGCGAATCTCCATCGATCGTACCAGGGTAAAAGGAAGCTCGCGCCTCGTAACTGTTCCGTGAAAATATCTGCCGCGCAAGCTCGACGTCGCGTCGCATCGCGTAGCGTCGATGGCGTCGGCGGTGGTGGCATTAACGCTGACGTCACAATGCCGCCCCCGTCCGTCATCGACCGAGTCGTGTGGCGAGATGACGACGTCACGCGCACCGCCAAGGACGACGCTATTTCGGGCGTCATGCACCGCCGTCGTTGACGCCGTCGACGTCGTTACCGTTGCGCCGGAGGTGGTAGCGGCGGCGGGCGTCGCGGCCTCAGTGACGGTCGAACCTTCCTCCTCCACGTGGCCTCCGTCAGTTTGCTCTCGGCGTCACCTGCTTTCGCATACGGTTTCGCGTTTCCGCTAAACTCTGCCTCTCCTGCCGTCTGGTATACCGATACTTTGATCTTTCGCGAAGCGAAATGCTACGATCGACCGTGACGAGGTGAATCCGGCGCAACGTCCCGACGTCATCGACCGATTATCCGAAGACTTCTTCCGGTAAGGAAGTTTCGTTACTGTTTCTTACTGATTATTTTTTTTTCAAGTGCTTAAGACGAATTTGCTGATTAGCTGGTATTCTTTTTTCCTCTCCTTGAGATAAAAGGGATTTTATCGAAAGTATGCGAGTGTGATAGTCATCGTGATTATAATCATACGTTTATAACGACAAATAAAAAAGCAGCTGAGTTATTATTACTTAGCCATTGCTGTTGAAAGATATTATTATTGATATTAATGATGCAATTTATATAAATATATATTTCTTATAGTGAGATATGTGAAGAGAAGAACTTTATGTATTTATAAAATATTGATTTTGCAGTAACATATAACTGTTATTTTTATTTTTGTAATCGGTTCTTCTATTAATTTGGATAAATATAAAATATAAAATTTATTTCACTATATATAATGTTCTTTTTTTATCACTGTGTTTTTTTTTGTAGATTCTTTAATTTTAGAGAAATTTTTTAATATTTTAATCTTTCTCTTAAACAGAACTTTATATTTTTAAAATTAATCGAGTATATGGAAATTATAAGACAAAGAAATATAGAAAAGATAAATATAATAAAGAGAAAGAAAATCCAATTTTTTTATTAATGTTTATCAAGACATATGTAACATGATGTTTTAATAATTGACAAAGATCAGACATTTGATGGCTCGACTGATGATCGGGTATTTTTTTGAATAAATTCCGCAGATATAGGGTAATTGTTGCGATCCGATACACCTTGTTGTTTTTGACTCGGCAATATGATCGTACATTGTATCGATCGCGCATGTCAATTCGATGAACGGTGGAGCACGAAGTTGACGTGGTAGGGGGATGTAGAAACTTCTTGTATGTATGTACATACTCTTCGTGCATGCTTCTTGCAGCTGTAAAATTCGGTGATACTGCGCGATCGATTATTGGATACTAAACTGGATTAGAGGAGCGTTACATAATTAATAAAATATATGCACGCATACGTATATAAATGTACACGTAAATTTTTCGTGAGAATTTTATATTGCAAAATTTGATCCGTTTTTATTATTAAACAATCATGATTTTATTGGAAATAATACACACGTATAATAAGCGTGAAATACACACTTAAATACTTGTATTGAAGAAGTTGAAAAATTTACACAAGCAATAGAATTAACTCTATAAAATTTATATGAGATTGATTTTAAATATACAATAATTAAAAAGATTTTCCTCTTTTTTATGTAATTTTTTAAAGATTTATATTATTTTTGCTCCAAACATAAATATATTATTCAGTTTACTTTTTATATATTATAATTATTATAGTATTATTTATTAATACAATGTTGCAATTATTAGATTTTATAATTGTTCATCTTAAATATTACATATTTGATATTTAAAGTGGATTTTGCAAATCACGAACTTATTTGATAATTAATTATATCAGTATAATATAACAATTAAGTAATACAATAATTAATTAAATAATATAATAAAACTAATTTATTAAATAATTAATCAATTAATTAATATATAAAACTAATTTATAGGTATAATATAATAATATTATTATATTAATTAATAAATATCATTATATTAATTAATATATAAAATGTAATAACATAAATGACTGCGGAGCACGCGTCACATGTCATATTGCTCATTTGGACACGTGGACGTTTCGGCATTCCGATGCAAGTGATTTTGCGATGAGTGTCTCGCGCAACCGCTTCCGGGAAACGGCGTTACGCCGTCGTCGCGACGCAGGGCATTGAAGGAAGCAACGTCGTCGAGATTGCGTCGGGACACGAGTCTGCTCGCGTAATAGTCGGCGTCTAAATTTAAACATAGAGCAAACATAGAGAGAGCGAGCGCTCGTGACGCCGCGACGCCGCAGCGACGACGTCGGGCAGCGGCGCGTGCCAAGACGCCGATGACGATGTCATGCCTTCGAGACATCGCCAGTCTCGAGGATCGCGATCGCGAATACCCGGACGGCGATTGACTTGGTGAATGACCGCGCCGAGAAAAATTCAAGGGATGAAGGATCCTTTTTTCTGGATAAAAGCTAAGATTTTTGACTCTAAAATTCAATATTTGTGCGAAATAAAAATATACTAATTACATTTTTTTAATCGGCAATATTATAAAACTTTGTGATTTTATACGTGTATAATGTGCACGAAAAAAAATAAAAATAAGAAAGATAGCAGTCGAGTTCGTTACGTTTGAACAACTAATTTAGTTGAAGAGATGAATCTAGCTTCTGTGGATGTTTCAGAGAGAGAAAGAGAGATTTAATCTCGCGAAAAGTGAAATTGTAAAATTTCTCAACGCGCTGACTAATACGCACGCGACTTGCATATTTCTGACGGAAATATTTAGCCTCTCACGCTCAAGAACGTGCGCCACTGTCATAACGTGTCGCATATAGTGGGCGGTACGCTGCGTCAGACTTCTCATAGCGACGAACGCGGGTTAACAGTGTACGCAATGAAATTATACAACACAGTCGCGCGCGGAGAGATAGAAGTTGCTGGCGAGAAATTTGCAGAAACGAGTGTAGGGAAAAAACTGGGACAACCATTGCCAAGTCGAGGAAAATAAAAAGAGAAGAAAACTTATTGTGTGTATGTCATGGATGAGAAAACAGCTTGTGTAAATTTGATGCAGCAGAAGTCTTTGCACGTCTTTGTATAATGCAAATTTTTGCATTATAGAGATTTTATATGGTATCAGATAGTATTAAAATGTGCAATTGTATGCATCGTATAGACGAAAATTATTTGAACATAATTTGATAGTATTATTATATTAATATTAAATTGCAATATAATTATATGTCTCCTTCAATATCTTTAACTTATAAATAAAATGTTCGATACAAAAAAATATTAAAAATTTATCAAATATTCTAAATATTGTAAACGAATTATTAAGTAAAACAAATTTATCAAATTAAACAATCGATCAGCTAATCGTATCGAATTTGTATACACGTGATAGACATGCGGCATGAGAACCGCTACCAAAATATTGATCTTTCAACGTTTGCAATCTGCCGCTAATACTAACTGCAGAGAGAGAGAAAGAGAGAGATAGAGAGATAGAGAGAGATACCGAGAAAGAGTGAAAGAGAGAGAGAGAGAAAGAGAGAGAGAGAGGAAACTGGCAAGTAATTGTTTCGCCAACGTCGAGTTAAATGGCTCGATTCGCAGATGTCAACAAATTCGCCCACGTGCTCGAACGTGCCTTTCTGTACGCGCAGCCATAGTACCTAATCTCAATATAGAAAAAAGCATATTTATTGCGTCATTCATATGTAGCACGATTGCATTCACATACATGCATACATTTTATTATTTTGCCGGTATGAATTGATAGACATGTATTCTGTTTTTTATTTGCATTTTATATTATTTACATTTTATATTAACACGTACATATGTATATGTTTTTAACGCGTTGAAGTATAACAACATATATATAATAATTCTTAACAATAGGGGCTCTGGAAAGAAAAATGACGCGAGAATTTCTCACGTTGACTTTCGAAGAGTATTTAATGCGTCTCTGCATGTGCGTTTGAACAAACGTGTAACGTGCAATTTCTCTACAAATTCAACAGCTGCGCAACCTCGACACTCTGTCGCGCTATAAACGTAATATCTTTCGCAATACGGAGCGTAATTTCGCGTGATGTCACTGTGCAGTAATGCGCGATAAAAGCCGGGAGGGATGTTCATGCACCGCGCGCTGCATCTGTCGATGGCCGGCGCATCGCGCACGTGCTTTCTCACGAGCTTTTTTGCGCACCGGTCGGTGACGACATACTGGAATATTGCATCAGTGAATAACTAACACTGGAAAACAAAATTCCGCGTCAATTTAACTTGTTGTTTTATTCGAACAAAATTCGAAATACAACAACATTTGGCAGAGAAAAACAATATTACGTTTTCAGCGTGTGTTTAATTTCCCGCGTATTGTAATGGTTCCTCGATACATAAACAATATAAAAGAATGAGTTTAATGATAGTAATTTTGGAAAATAAGCAAATTTTGGCTTATTAGAAACGTTCTATTTTCTTCATTTTTTTTTATCTGCGCACGTGAGAGTTGAGAATAGTCCCTTCGCTGAATTTGTAGTGATCCTCGATGACTTTTATCACAGAGGACGATTCTGAAATTGCTAAAAGTTGCGAAGTGTGTATCTCGGTTTGCGTGCCACCGTGGAGGAAATGAAGAGCCCGTTTTAAACTCGACGCTAGAGTCAAAAGCTATTTTGAAGCTTGCGTGGAAACGAGAGGGAATACCGGAATATATACGCGAGAACGGTCGACGCGGTATGGCACTGACGAAGCGTGCCGTATTGATTCAACGCGGTATAATCCGGTTGGCTTTAACGAACGCGCAAATCAAATATTTCCGCACAGGAGGCTGCGATTTAGACGAGTGGAAACGATCATCGGGTCGCGATGCGCGGCGATGCCTCCTCTCGCGCTATCGATCGAGCGACATCGCCGATAATTCCGCGATGACGTACCATCATCATCCGCACGACCTACTTCGCGAGCTTTCACTTTTACCTGCGATTATTTATATACCTTTTCTCCACCCCCGCGATTCTTCTCTATCTTCTCTAATCCATATCCGCATTATATCTTTTTTTGCAACCGCGAGAAAGTATCTTGTTTTATAAAGAAAGTATTTTATCTTTCTTTCATGAGAAATTTAAATTTTTGTAATATATCTTGTTAATGTATCGGTGTCAATGTTGTCTTATTTGTATCTTACATTTCGTCTCTCTAAATATATTTTAGATAAATCTAAAATGTATGCTGATTAAAAGTAACATATTTCCTGCTAAAGATAAATATATTTCGACGGCGTTTATCCAGATTAAAATGATGGTATATATACATAGTTTAGAGAAGGTATTTTTATTATATATAGATTTTTAGCGATGATGTATTCACGACTGTCGTCCTTCAGATTGACAAACTCGTCTTGTCGATAAAAACACCAATGAATTATGATGATATTAATAATGATCGCTCATTAATGATCCCGCGATTACGCGATGCGTCGAGAAAGAATGCAGTCAGATTGATTACGGCTAAAATTCAGAATCATGCGATCAAAAAGGTATTGATTGAGTTAGTGTTAGTCTACGTGCTAATCGTTATTCTTTACGACAAGGTCTAGTTCGGCAAAATGGTACATCTTTTAAGAGATGTCCCACTATAATGTCGTCAAGATAAAAGACAATTTTTACATAATTTATCTATACATATATAAATATTATTCTGTTGTAAAATCAATAAAGTGACTAACAAGTCGACTTTCGTGTTAAATCAGTTACAATTGTCAAAATTTTCTTCTTCCATTTCTCAATATCTTCACTGATAATTAAGGCGAATGATAAATCAACGGTGTCGATACGTCGCAGCGGCATATCGAAATTTATTAGAGTTGATACCTAGCCGATTATTCTTTCTTTCTTTCCCTCTCTCTTTTTCTTTTTCTCTCTCCCTCTCCCTTTCTCTTTCTAATCGACGAGTGCTTGAAAGATAACTGTGTCCCAGCATTCCTCGGCGAGGTCGACGACGGCTTTTTTTACATTGATATTAAACGGCATGTCATCTATGCTTCGCGGGCTCGTAGATCAGCTTAATGCGTTCCGCGAGTACAGCAAAAGAAGGATTTCAATTAAAAGAGTTGACGGGGACAAATGCGGAGCGATGCGTGACGCAAACATTGCGACACGCGTACCGCATCCTATCGCATCTCGAGTCGCTAATGAACGTACAGGTAATTTCTGATAGTTGTATTAAATAGAGTACGCTTTTCGAGACATTCAATGTAAGAATAAACTTGATTCATGATTCTTAAAATTATTTCTAAATGTATTGAATCTAAAATGCAAATGATATAAATTACAAACTTTCTTGAACTTGTAAAGTATTATAGAAATCATATTCTTGTTCTAATATTGCTTATCGTGTTGTATTGAATAGTATTACAAATTATATCTTGTATATATATATATATATATATATATATATATATATATATATATATATATATATATACACACACACACGCAAGATATCCTTTTCTTTAATAAATTCTCCGAATTCTTTGACTATTTATTAAAATTATTAAAATGTATTAAAATTTTTGAGAAACTTTTTTCGCGATTTTTTTTTTAAGATTTTATACGGCTCTATAATTAATTATGTAATCACATTGATGTTTGGATTGTCGTGCGAGGTCCTAAAAATCATGCGACACATTGATAATTGATAACCGAGTTAGATTTTTCGTGCACACCAAGGACGATGGAACAACAAATCGTACAAGCTGTGGCAGGATTGAAATAACTCAGTTCGGTGCAAAGTAACTTTAGTCACGACTGTTGTACCCTTGGCAGTGATACACAATACGAGTATTTCTTTTCGAAAGAAATAAATCTAGAAAATGGTTTTTTGTAGGAATAGCTTCTAATTTGTTTTTATTTATTCATTTAACAATTTGTTACTTTATGTCAATTGATATGCTTCAATATACATACATTATTAGGGTCAGATAATAATAAACATAAAAAGAAAATATCATATCTCTTCATATCGAAAAACATGTGGGCAATAAACATATACAACGTGAGAAGGCTGTGAAATCGATAGCAGAGATAAGGATGACCCGATTGTGTCGTGACGGTAAAAGACGACCCGCACTATATAAATTAAGCTGTCGTAAAATAGTAACAAATAAGGCATGACGTAATGGAAAAATTGCGTAAATTCGCCTCCGCTTGCACCGACGCGCGAGGCTCTAAGCTCCCCTTTAATGACTTCATTCACGTTGCACAAAAACTAAATAAGGCAAAAAAGAAAAGAGCCCTCGGCTAGCGTGGGCCGTGGGATGAAGCGACCGTGAATATTTCTTGTTATAAGCGGCAAAAACAGTTCAGCCAGGCTCTTGGTGCATAATATGGGTGCCAATAATAATTTCGCTAACATTACGTCAACATACGTGAAACGAGACGGAATCAGGAAGCTGTGATAAGAGAAGACTCTCTTCGCCCACGTACAATATAATGGTCCCATGTACAATATAATGGTACCATTCATCCTCTGCACAAAATGCAACACTGAAGAAATTTATTAATTAAATCTATTACCTCGTCTGCCTCCTTATGCTATCGCGCGTTGGTGCAGCCTGGTTTATCTGAATTGCAGATGTGTGTGGCCGCGCGTGTAAGAATTTTAAAATATCCTCTTACGCGGAATATGATTTTATGGCTGACGTTTATGAAAAAAAAAAAGCATTATATAAAATTAAAAACAATTTAAACAATTTGTTATCTGATAAGCGCGACTATGATGTATTTTATATTAAATTTTGAACATAATAGTTCTAAGTAAAGTTTTACTTATCATGTAAACGTATACAACAGGAAAGCGGAAGTATTTCGTTATACGCTTGCGGAACGTCAGAAAACGGCGATGCTAATTAGATGACCTTAGCTAGCGGACTCGGAATCGCGTAGGGCGCGACCAGTTGACCGTGAACCCATCGCGTGAGAGCCGAGACACAATGAAATATAAGAATAAGATATAAACGACAAGGAATCCCGCGACACTGCGTAAATAGCGTATCGATATACAAACCGCACTACTACTATAGTAACAAATATTTATTTATGTATATATTTATATTTTACTCTCCATATCAATCTACTCTATTTCATTTTTTGTTTTTGCTTTATTTGTCTTGTGAGAGATTACTTTTATCTATACAGTCAAAGCTCCTTATTCGCGAATGGAAAATGGCAAATGTAAAATTTCTTGTAAAAATCGGAGTTCTCTTTGTTGAGGATCAATTTTCATGAAGAATTCACAAAGATAAGAAAATAGAGTTGAAATTTTGACCCCGAATACGGAATTTTCTGCTAGCGAATAAAAAGAGTCGTTAATTCGCGATTATTAAATATATGGGGAATATAGAGAACCGCGAATAAGAAATTTATATTATTATCTATATTTTATTATATTTTTATCTCTATATTCTTTTCTCGCTTTATTTTATTTTATCTTTCCTCGTTTCTCATGATGAATCTTGTACCGTCCAATTGTTCGCTTTTGGACTATCGATGGCGTTTCGAGACGTCGGCAGTCGGCATATCACGCGGACTCGTTACGTCAAATCGCACGTGTGGTAAAAAGAAGGGAAGGCGGAAAGGCGGAAAGGCGTAGGTCGTGACGGGTTTACTGCCGGTGGAAACGAAGTCGTCACGGCAAAGAGGGAGCCGATCGACTTTCGATTCGAGAGTGCACCTCGACGTGTCTCTCTTCCGCCGCCCCTGCGGCGACCCCGCAGTTCGCCGATCGATGAACGGAACTGCAGCACAACGGTGACGTCATAGACGACGTCGCAGTATGACGTCATTACTGGCCGCGGCGGAAGGAGGCCGCGAAAAGGGGTGGAAGAGGATAAAAGGAAAGACGGGCGGGGGAGTCGAAGCAGCTGTGCAAAGCATCGGATTTGCCGTAGAGGGGTGGTGCGGCATCGGCGCGGTTACCGCTTTCTCTGTGTGTTGACGATCCACACTAGGGATGCGTGTTAGTGTGTGCGCATTTATAACGGGGGCGAGTATAAGGCCGCCGTTTAAAGCGGATAGAACGCTGCGATATCGAGCGACTTTTAACAGGTGGACGCGCAGCTGATTCGCGAGGGAGGGTCTCCGTTAATATTGCTGACATTAGAATTGGAATTGAAATTTTGTTATCGTAGCGGTGCTTATATTTATCTATTGAAAAATAAATGCATCGATGCATCGATAATAGAATTTCTGTGACTTATTTTGTATCTATATCTTTATCTTACAAATGAAACGATTTATTTTAAAGTGAAATTATGTCACGGAGTGACTTTAAGATTTTAATAGGTGCACACATTGTGCTTTGTATTTTAGGAAAATATCTTGAAAAATATCTATCAAAAAATGTATTTGTTTTAGGTGCTCTTGATGCTGGAAGTCTACGATGAATTTCCAGACATCTGAAAAATTTCTGGTTAGTGATCTTTTCTGATCTCATTCTTCAGCAAGTTTTTAAAAGAGTGTTTTGAAGTATATTCAAAGAAAAGAAGAAAAAGTGCAAAAATATATTTTCACTGCTTTAAGATCGGCGTGGTGTTTAATATTACAATTTCCGGAATAATTACACTTTAAATGCAGCTAATATTCGCGCACGAATCACTCATTTGCTCGTTATAAATGCTTGTTCTCGCTTGCGCTTTTGTCGCGTGATACGCGATCTGCTGAATAGATAAGAAAAATGTTTGTTAAAAGCTTTACTTCATCATAAAGTTCCAATTAGTTTAATTAATATCCACCAGAATTATTCTGAAATTCGTTGGAGGTCAAATGAATTTATTCAACATTGAATTGAAAATAATATTACTATGAAAATATCGGTAATTTCACTGAGAGTGAAATCAGTCACCAGTTAAGTGAAATCTTTCGTGTGATTTCTTAACACTGCCCCAGACATTTTAATTAGCATCATTTTTCAAATTCGTGCTTCCAGATCAGTCTTAAATAATTGAGTTCTTTTACGACAGTTAAAACTTATTATTAGATTTCGTTGTCGTTCTGTTTTTCCTCAACGAGTCGATTTAACGAGTGGAGGATTTAAACTCGTTACGTCTCTCGTGATATGCAAAGCGTTTTATGTCTGTTTAGATTGCATATAAATCGACTCTGTGTTGTCGCGCGCGTGTATCTGGCTACTTGATTCGCGCCAGCGACTGCGATTAAATCGATTTCATGAAATACCTGGCTCGCGCTCCACTTTAAGGCGCAACATTTTCCGCCATTCCAACTCATTAATGGACCCTCTCCAATCGAAGAGAGATTTAAGTCTTCATTCTTGCGATCAAAAGCGGTCAGCCCGAAATATAACATGGCGCTGTCGGTGCGAAGATTATTCCCGACTTTTAATTTTATTAACATCGTGTACATATCTTGGAACGAGAACGACCGATGTCACTGTATGACCTGAAAGCTGGCGAAAAGGAATGTGAAAGGAATTGTATACATATAGAGATTTATTTTTGTTAATTGATCCCGATAATCGTGTTTTTTTTTTTTTTTTTTTAATATTATTTTATTAACAACAACATTTCTAACAATAATTTTTATTTGAAAGAAGTTTAGAATTTTTCTCTATTTTGGAAGCCATTAAATTACATTTGTAAAATAAATTAAATAAAATTAATATATGATATATAATATTAATATTAACATATAATATATTCAATTGTAAAATAGTAACCGTATTATATCTTCAAGAAATTTTCTTATCATAAATTATTTCTATATATGAATTTCACATTTATTTACATAAGTTCTCAATTCATTGTGTCAATTATGAAGATATTTATGTTCGCTACATTGCGGATGAAGTAACAAGGACATGATCGGAGAAAAAAGAATGATGAGGAATGTGCCGGAGAATTCGACACGAATGACAGTAAAATTGGCCGTTCGCCAGAGCGATCGCTACTATTTGAGTATTCCGTGAGTCGATGAGCACGGTCATCCTTCTCGACTTAGCTACAAATATTCATGACGACGTGTGTCTACACGATTCAACAGATTTTCAATTTGAGTGTACAATTATTTCGAGTAACGGAATGGCGCAAAATAAATACTACAATTGCCAATGTACCTTGTAGAGAGCCATTAATAATTTCTACTTGATTCAGGCATATTTTACGCGGTCCACGTGCGCCATAAAATTGTCATTCTTGTCTCTGGTATTTTTGTCATCTGCCGAAACCTATCTTTGCGTGTCGTATATCATAGCATTACTGTACGCGCATATCGTTTGAAAACATTCTCGTAAATCTTGACATAAATGTCGCGTAATGTCACATGCACTCATCGTATAATCAAACGACACGATGTTCTCCGGAAGTTGGAAAACGCGCTCAATTGAGATTTCAAGTTTATGTTGTGTTTTAAAAAAATTACAAATGATTTAATCCTAGTCAATTTTCAGTTTTTTTCCTACTTTTCTAATTATCATGATAAAAATGAATAATTCTCTTCTTAAACGTGCAACGCTTATATTTTAATAAAATATATTTTATAAGTATATTTTAAAAATATATTTTATAAACGCAATTAAAATACATTTTATTCTACATACAACTCTATTTAAGATGCAAATTTTAACCTTTGTTTTTCTCAAAAAAAAAAAAAAAAAAAAAAAACGCGATTTTAAATTTATTCGGTAGCAAAATTCTAATTACACGCGAATGTAGCTAACATTCACAAATCTTCGCCTACTTCGAAAAGGGGTTAATAAATTTCGGTGCTACGTGGTGCGGCAGATCGCGGAGGCGTCCATCATTCGCTCTCGTCTTCGTGTCTCGCGCTGGAAATCCGCTTGGCTGCGACGAAGCGGGCGGCGGAGTGTGCGAGGGAGTGGTACGAGTCGGCTTTACGAGCTTGCCGGCCTTGAAGGCCCCCTGGCCCCAACAACGGGGTTTCGATACGTCGTCCTGCGCGCGACTCGGTCACAGCACATAGTCGTTCGGTATGCGGACCTCGATCTGAGGCGGCTAAATCACTCGTCGCCGACACGCTACGGTGTTGGTGTACGAACAAAAGTCTACGATCTCCTTTTCCGATCGCAAAGATTTTGTCGAAGGTTAGCTTAGGAGGAACACATTCATTAAAAAGTCAGCTGACTAACTTTGTCAGTTAAGATGCAATAATTCTGCTTGCCGGATGATGTATTAAACATATATGCGATTATCTTTAGAATATGTTACTCGAGGGGAAGAAGAGAGATTTGAATTGCTGAAAAAATTATCAGTATTTAATAGAATATTACTCTGTACTATTGCATTTGTAGAAACTAATATTTAATATTTTAAATTATTTATTAATTCTTCAATATCTATTAAATACAGCAGTATGTAAATTTTATAGAAGTTAGCTGGATATAATTTTCACATTTTATCCAATACGCTTTTATTTATAATCTTATATGAAGCATCTAGCATCCGCTATCGTAATATACTCAACATTTATAATTTTTAGCACATCCGTTTATTATGTATTATGAAATAAGTCGATATTAACATCTGCTTTAACTTTGTTGCCGACATCTGTTTGGCTTTGTTGCCGCTGTATCGTGGCGTTTTACGAGGTGTTTATTATAATGAACGAACGAGACAGGACCACTAAACGTGGTCGCGAAGAAACATCTCGGGACGCGGGAATCGGAAAAATCGGCCACGCCATCAGGCTCGCCAGGTCGGTCGAAGACGTTTCGCTTTCCAATACTACCCAGAATGTCTTCTCTTATCCGGTGGATAGGATCCGGTGGATCCTCGTTTTCGGGGTCACGAAACTTGCCTGCAGCTCCGTTTTCGACCGCGATAACGGGTGTCGTGTATTTGGTTGCCCCGACGCATACCAAAGCAAAGAGAGATTCTATCTGCCGTGTGTTGCGCGCCGTGTCACGCAGGCACGCACGTACTCACGCATTCTGTCTCTTCCTTTTTACCATTCGCCTCTTTTTCCTTGTCTATCTCTTTTTCACTCGCGAATCGACTATATACGAGAGTCTAAGCTCCTTCTATTTTATTCTCAACCTGTCTTACTTTCTCCGTCACGCCTTTTTTTCTTTGTCATATACTATTTATCTCGTTTACGTTTTCTGTCTCTTTTTTTTTTTTTTTTTCTTTTTTTTGATTCTTTCCTCGTAATTTTCTACTTTTAATTTAATATATTTTCACATCTTGTTCTTCAAATCTTTTTAAAGCCATTTAGTTCCTTGTTTTTTTATTGATTCTTCAAATATAGATGAGAGTAAAATAAAGTTACTTTTAATAAGTAACTATTTTTGTAAGAAATTTGATTTTTCTCTCAATCTTTAGTCTTTTATTCTTAAATCTAACTTTCTGCTCTCTCTCTCTCTCTCTCTCTCTCTCTCTCTCTCTCTCTCTCTCTCTCTCTCTCTCTCTCTTCTCTTTCACAGATGTTTTCGTATAATTGCTTTTTATCAATATTTTCTTTTTCTCAAAACGAACGAGAAATTTATCGATCTTGATTCGTTTGTCTGGAAATTTTGGTTTTCCAAATTCTTCTTTCTCTGTTTCTTTGATTATTTTCCTCTCTTCCTTTTCTAACTTTCTATTCTTTTTCTTTTTCTCTGTTTTTCTTTGCTGATTGCTGGGTCGAGTGCTTTAGCCGACCGGGAAGCAGCGCCATGTAGAGAAATTTCAAGGAGAAATCGAAATCGATAGCAACATCGACCCCGAAAGCGATTCTCCGACGGTTTCGCGTTACCAGCCCCGTGGCGTTCTCTTCCTTCCTCGTCGCTTAACCGTGATCTACGAGCCACCGTGACCCGCGACTTCTCTTGACAACCATCGTCGCGAGTTCTCCAGCATCCGGATTGCAGTTTGTTGTTCGGCTCTGTCGTTCTGTCTCGTTGATCGGTAACAGTTATTAATCATATCAGGATTATCTGTCCGCGGAAATAGACGGTACGTTTGGCTTATTGTTAGACATTTATTCGAAACATGTACATTTGAATTTAATTCCTGTACATCTAAAACACACAAAGATGCATCGAGAGAGAGAGAGAGAGAGAGAGAGAGAGAGAGAGAAATTGATCTTATATCCCCATCTATATTAATAAATATAACATTGCGTACAAAATCTAAAACGTTGCGCATGTGTATATAATATTTCAATACAAGCAACTAATTCCACGTCCTGTCTTTACACTTTCACCGCTCGGTGCTCGTCGCTAGCTGTAAGAAAGGGAACATGGAGTAAAAATCGTCCGTCGAGGCGCGATATTGAAGAGCATCTCTTAAGAATCGCGGAGGGCCGCAAGCGGTCGCGTAATCCTTAGCACACATGACGAGTTCGTTGTCGGCACTTTCGTTACCGCGCCGTTCACCTAGAGACTGTTGCGAGTCGATTCTCTGACAGGCATCGACAGGAGGCCCCCCCCTCCCCCGCCCCCCCCCGGTACATACATACGTCTCAATTTACGCGCGGATCGCGCCGCTAATTAATGACGCGCTCATCGAGCGCGGCGGGTTTGCGCAAGTTTGCGCGCACCTTCCTCGACAGATGCTGCCGCAAGGAAAGAGCCGGCGGTCTTTGACAGCTGCGCTCCGTAATTCGCGTTGATTCGCAGGCCGTTGATGCGCAGCCCGATAAATGACGGTCCATAAATCGCGGGCATTAGCGCCGCTCTCATAATCGACTCTGTCTCGTGTGTGTATTTGGAGAAATCTAAATCAGCCCCGACGTCTTCCTCATCGCGCGGATCATCGCGCGGCAAATGAGCTCGTTGAGAGCTCAGCCGAACCTGCCAGCTGTTCCTTGACTCGCGCGCGTCTGATTCCTCCCCTGGTGCTTGATTAATGCGGCCAATAACTCACGTGGATGTTTATGTGTGAGTATTCTAACGCAAAGGACCTGCAGCGCGTAGCCGAGAGGACTGTAACTTGATATCGCTTTCTCTGCTTTGTGCCGTTTAATTAGCTGGAGGAGCTGTGTACCAACACCGTCGACGAACGCGCAGACGTTTCTCTCAAAAAACTTTATTTGTCAATCATAAATTTTCTCTAATGATTAGGTGTTGGTGAAGAATTGCTTGATTGCTTGATTGCTTAATACTTTTCATCCGAGTTATAACAGTTGTGAAAAAGCTTTTCATGTTTTAGAGAGTGAAAGTTTCTCTTAAATAGTTTTATTTTTTAATTTGTATTTTGAATTTGTTGAATTTTAAATTTACTGCTATATCAAATGTATCTCTCGATTAAAGTCGAGTTAGATTAATACACGCTGTGAAGAGGGAGGAAGATGGTAAATGTAAAAAAAAAAAAAAAAAAATCGATAAGAAACGAAAGAGAAAACGATACTGTGCAAATGAATATCAGATGTCCTAGTAATTAAAAATTTAAATTATTTGATATTAAAGAAAGAAAGTATAATAACGTTGAATAATTATATTAAAAATATTAATTATTCTATTTTTTTATATCTTATTTTGAAATCTTTTTATATATTCAATAGCATATATTATCTAAAATCTAAACAAATTACCGAGCTCGTTAGCCTCGTTCGATCAAACAAGCGCATTCTTTATGAATTCTCCCACGCGTTTCACTGATCTTTCGATCGTGTTGATCGTCCCTGCGATTCCGAGAAGTTCACAAAGATCGTTATCTTTGCGTACCTTGCATCGTTAACTTCATCTTGCTGAGCTTCGTCACTTTGGCTAAATATCGATTTTTACCGATGTGACCAATGCAAGGACGATCGTTGCGAGCGATTACCGAATATTTGTATCACTCGCTCTGCCACTCCGTGTCCTTCACCTTCACCCATTTCGTTACGTTTTACCTATCCTATCCTGCGACGACCCACTGCCAACTACACCATCGATTTTCGTCGTCGTTACCACGTAACCCAGCGCAAGGACGCCAACGTTAGCGATTCTATGACTTCACCGTTTGGCGAGCGGCGATTTAAAGAGGAGCGCTTATTCGCCTACGGTGGCCAATTAACGTAAAAAATTCTTTTTTGCGATCTACAAATATTATTCGATAGACATTTTCCGAAACGATTGAAAATGTATAAATAATGAGAAAAAAAGAAAAAAATAAGAGAAATATGTTTTTAATTTTATTGATTTTAACGGAAGATAAGAGATATAATAAAAATATTAGAAAGAAATTGATAAAACGTTGAAAGTAAATCATTTATATTGTATATAATGAGAGAAAAAATATTTGAATATTTTATATATTTGCATATATAAATTATATAATGCTATGTCAAAATCATATGTGTTGATAGAAATACATATGTATAAGAAATTGGCAAAACATACATGTGATGTAAGTGTATGTATAATTTATATGAGTAAACATTCATAAAACTATAGACGTCATTGTGTATTAATATTTCACACTTCATATGGATAAAGAAATATTTTTCTGTAATTAATAGTTCTGACGAAAAATCATGAATTTGGAAAAATACGAAAAGTGAAAAAAATATAAAATTTATAAATCGCCGTTCAGCACGTTAATTGATGTCGCATTTCCAAGTTATCGGGAGAGCGGAAAAAAATCGTGACGAGCGAATTTTACGCGATGATATTTCTGTCGCGAATAAACCTCGTCCACGCCTGTGTAAAATATAACGAGTTCCCGTGTATTTCTTATCTATCGCGTGACTTCTCTCCGTCTAGGATTCAGTTGCGTATTTCTGACAGTTTTCGAGAGACAACTCTGATGACGTTTCTGACCATGCAAGGACGACCAGAAACACGGAAACGTGCATTCGCATTTGGAAAGATTTAGAAGTGACAAATTCAGTCGTGCATATATATTTAAAGATGTCATATACTTATAAATATTAATCGAAAATACGTCCGTCGCGCGGATAATAGTGTTGCGCATTTCGAAACGACAACAATTTAGCATTTCCAGAATTTTTAAGTTGATTTGTTCGTTGTAACGAATTAATTTATGGGACAAAAATTCACGAATCAGGATTGGCGGATTCAAAGGTTTACGCAATCTTCAAAAGAAAGCTGTTTTTTTTTTTTTCTTTGGAGACGAGACGCGTTTCACATAAAATGCATAATACATGAGAAATTAAAAAAAAATGCACACTTATACAAGAGGAATATATCTCGTTTTGATTCAAGTTGTCGTTCGTTTTTTTTTTTTTTAAGAATGCACGATAATTTGGTTCGGACGATTTTCGATAACACTTTCGCGAGATTAGGTATTTCCGCTAACGAGTACATGCTCGTTTACTCGCAGAACCGCAGTTGCAGAACCGTGTTGCTGTCCACGATCGTGCCTCTCGTCTCCTTCTCGTTTAAATGCACACGTAGCAATTACAGCTAACGCCGTAACCGGTTCTGATTTTGCACTGCGCTCCATTGACTTCATCGAGTTGGATTTCCGTTTCGGCTTTCCATTGCGCGTGCCATCGACCGACCGCAGAATCGATATGCTCTCCGAGGAAACAAAACGCGATCCCTATTAATTGGCTGATATTATTTGCCCAATGTCGAATGGAAAGATGCGCGAAAGCTACGATAATTATCGCGCTCGCGAAAAACAGCGGCAAATGTTGTTCTCCGATTGAGCGAACATGCGTTACTCGATAATTAACAATTATTTATGATTGTTTCGTCTCGTGCGGACGCTGTGCTCGTTTATTTTAATTTACGTTACCGCTGTATTCTGAAAGAAAGCGAGATATATATACATATATATATATATATATATATGTGGCAATATTTGTGTTGCAAATTTATTCATTAAAATCTCGTTAAATATGACATAGAATTCATAAGATTCCATTGATATGGAAGTTTCTTATGAGTTTCGTATCATCTAGAATAGAGTATGCAATCTGAGTTGCATTAATTCACTCACTGTATATTAAGCAGTAAACCAGTATTTTATTTGCATAGATACGTTATCTCGTGTGACAAGAATAGTTCAGATCTATATTATATTCCATGCTTCAAGTGTATAAAAAAGTAATTATAAAAGCCCCTCTTTTGTAACATATAGATCACATCTTGCATAAAAAAATATCATCATGCACGAGTGTATGCTAATCAGCTGAGCGTTACCAGATGCATATCGAGAGATCGTGTAAAGGCACTCGATTCGATTACAAAGTGGCTGCTGAGTAATGCGCGGATAAAGTTAATCAGTTCGAGCGTACGGATTATTAGTGCGCCGGGAAAGGGGAGACGTCGCGCCATTCCAAAAAACCGATAATGACATCCGAGGGGGGGCGGAGGGGAAAGAGAGTGCAAGTAGATGAAAAGTCTCGATCTCTCACGCCCGGCGGCGTGCACGCGTGCCCCGCGGATTTCGCAATAATTGCAGGCTGCACCGAGATTGCGATTGCGCCGAGCGCAATCTGCGTGGCGATGCACACACAGCGAGCCTTTATCGCGTTGCACCTATCGCGCTCGCATTGCGCTCGTGTCGGATGGGGGGGCCCCCTCTCGTGATCGGGGACGCCCTACCTGCATTCTGACGGCCGATTGTCTTCGCGCGCATGCATTACGACAGGCACAGAGGTTGTAGGAGCGACTCTTTTGTCTGGTCTTTCATGTGTGTATGTATGTATGTATGTACGAGCGGCCGTTTGCTATGCTTTAGAATTTTAGAAAGTTCACTAGTCGATCTGCAATCGGGAGGATTCACCGATACCTACAAATTCGGAGAAATCAGCTTGGCCTTTGTATCGGTGCGCGATAGGTCGTCGAATATAATGCACCGCAAGATACCGCGATTTAATGCAAATCTCTATTGAATATCTATATTTCAAAATTGTTTCTCTGATGTCTAAAGGTAATATTTCATCTGGATGTTATTATTGGATATATTAGAATTTATTATAATATATTATTTATATTTAATTATTGTAAATATCTTTTTCTTCTTTTTTATCTATATATTTTTGTTTAGAGATTTGTTTGAATTTTTTCACGATAGATCGGATAATATTAATTTGAATAATTGTTGATGCAATATATGATTTCTTTTAATGTATAATTAACTTCTCGCGGATACTTGCACACGATTGAAGCGTATTTCCTGCTGCACGACGTGATAAGATATCAAGTGTCTATATCGAGCGATAATAATCTACGCTGTAATGAAACGCGATGAAAAAAATGTCAGAGACCGGTACGAGTAGTACAGTAGCACCGTGTACCGTTATTCATATAAATTAGCATCGCTCCGCATTCATTCTCTCTCGTGCGTCTAATTGTACGCGGTGTGTAACACACGAGACGGTCCACCGTTCCTGCACGCACGTGCGCCGATTGCGCAATGTTCACGCCCGCGACTGTAATTTATGTTTCTTTCATAAACGAATGGTCGATTACACCGCTCGATAAAATATAACTGCTTTTTTTTTTGTAAATATTAACGGAAGCAAATTATTTTAAATGACTACAGAATATATTTTTTATACATTAAAATGTATAAAACCATGTAATAAACCATCTATAAAATCAAAATGAAATAATTAATAAATACATCAATTTTTAAAAATTTATTTCTCTAAAATTATCGGGAAAAAGTAATCTTAAAAATCGAGAGAGAGAGAGAGAGAGAGAGAGAGAGAGGGGGGACGGGGGTGTAATAAATTTTCAAAATTCATGCATGTGTGAAGAATAACGAATATTCATTTGACGTCTAATATAAAGCAAAATAAGTCCTAATATAACATTATGGATATTAAATGCATATTGAAACATTTGGAAAAAAGTATATAGAAACAGAGACGGAAGTCTTTTGTAATTTCAAAGGGAGGACCATAAATTATATTATCTGACATCTACAGCATTGCGACTGCGATCGCATTATGATCGTGTCAATAGAGAATATACCCACGATTAGACGTCCCGCTTGTGCGTGCTAACAGGTGATTGTATTTTGAAAATCATTCCAGAATATCGCTGCATCAGCAGTGGCGACATGCTTTGAGATATTGTAATGTCATATTTTCCAACATTTAGGAGTATCGTTTCATTATCAATCTCATTTCCTGTTAGTTTGTTATATCTTGAGCACTTACATTTTGAAATATCTGACATTTCTGAGAATTTCATACTTTTGAAATATCATTATAATTTTTTAATTCTTCGAAAATTAGGTTTTTATCCGTATAAAATGTTTAAATAATTAAATTTGTAGATTATCTTAATTATAGATATTTTGATTCTTGAATTTTAGAATTCGACTTTTTACATTTTAATTTTCCAAAATGTGAACATCCTACATCGAAATTTGTAAATCTGTAAGCAATTTTTTCCATTTTTCGAAATAAATTTTCGCATGCCCAAATACAGAAGGACGCGCGTTTGACGTAACTCACAGATACTCTAATGGATTAAATCGATTTCTCACACGCGAATGCGACGCGGTTGGCGCGTGTGTTACCTACATTTCGCAATAATTATGCATACTATATAATCTGGTCGCGAGTCGTTATCTCGTGTTATCCTGTCGCATTCTTGGCGGCAGCAAAAGAGGGACGGGGGAAGAAAGAAAAGAGGAGATTGGTGTTCAGAAGGGTTAATTGCATTCTGACGGGCGATTATCTTTGGAGGCGCGCCGAGATCTTGCCACGTGCGTCGACGTATCATACATCGACCGCATCCACTGATGTGTTTCTCATTGTCGGTGTGCATTATGAGTGTGTGTATTCATCTTGCATACTGTGATCGATACCCCCGGCAATTATTCCCTCGTGGCGATTTAACGTATCATTAGTATGTGAGTTATGTGAGCAAACATGCTCGAGAGAGGCAACATGCAAACGTTTAATGTCTCGTGATTAAGCCATGCCACTCGTGGATTTTTCTATTTGCGGCAAACCCGCCATACCTCAACCAGCGCAAAATTTTACGAGAAATATCGATCTCACATGGATTGAGCGATATTTCTCTAATTGCTTTAATGAATTACATATGTATGTGTAAATCAATAAGATTGATGATAACCGCATAAACTAGTTACACGATTTGACGAATTATGTTTCAATTGAAAAAGATGATGACAGCTTTCGTATATTTAATAAAATATACAAAGGATCAGCGTATTATAATTTGTTAATATTAATATTATTATATATATATATATATATATGCATTATTATATTGCTTGCAATGCAAATGATGCTATGCAAAACTGAGAAGATGGAAAAAAACATTGGAAACGAAATATTTCACGTGCTGCAAAATTTATTGATTTATTTCTTTTAATAGCGCTCATCTCGACATTAAATTATTATAGAAAAAAAGCTTAATTTTTATTTATTAATTCTGTTGTTGTCTCGTGTGCGATTTTATACATGTTGCTCGCATGTTGGGCGTTCGCCTACGGCCTACGTATTCAAGAGAGAGAAGAGGAAGAAGAGAAGAGACAAATGAATGTATATGACATGACATGGTCGTATGTGCGCATGTGGAACGACAAGAGGTCCGGCTTGTGAAAATTAATCACTCTCATAAATTTCAAACTTATGCGGGCTTCTTCGGAGGCGATATACTGATTTAGCGCGACGGCTTGGTCATGGGCCCTATAATATTATTTATTGTCGAATCGTCTGGTAAAATTAACAAGGAAGGAAAGTATACACAAAAACTTTCGTCGATGGTCGCCGCCGGCCCCTTGTGAATCTGTCGAAAGCGCGCAAGCGAGAAACGAGCAGCGATTATCGAAACACGCGAGAGGAACGAAACGCGTGCAAAAAAAGGATTGAAAGAAGTTATGGCGCGCTTATTAAGCGGAGGAGTGCATTAAGGAGAAAATGACGGGGACTGGGTTAAAAGAGAATCGATCGCAACGATTTGTTAAGAGCGTTGCTAATTGTCGACGGAAAAAAAAAGGATAATCTTGCTGATCTTTCAAGCTAGATTGGCAACCGGTATCTATTTCTAAGAAAGATGAAAGTTTAGTGCACGTAATGTTTCATGGCATTAAGCAACAGAAATCGTAAAAAGTGAAAATTTGGAGATATGAATGCTTAGAAATTGTCTTGTCTCGTCATATCATCTGATAATCGGAGAAAGTCGAAAGATGTGAGAATTTCTGATTAATTTTCGTCAATTAATATTGTGCAATTACACTTTTATTTTCTTCTCTAATGCTACTGTTTATTATATTTCAAACGGACAAATTTTTGGCTAAATTTCTTCTTTTAAAGCTATTTATCGATAAGATTTATTTATTTCAATACAATTTTGTGTTGCACAAAGTATATTAAAAAGTATATATTTCTTTCTCCAAGAAGATTAAGATAGTGCGCAATAAAGAGTTAAAGTTGCTATTAAACTTGTTTAAAAGTCCAATAAAATCAATATTTCACACAGTCTTTTTACACTTTACGCACATCTATTTGCGTGTTATATGCATGTGTAGTTATACGCGACAGAATAAGTCGTGGAAAAGAGCGAGAAGGTGAAACGATGAGAAATGCCCTATCATGACTTATCGACTTATACAAAGTAAAAAAAAAACGACATGCTTTATGTATCAACAAGAAAGCTTCAATAGCATCAAACGATAATTTATCGTTAAATTTATCATTTTTATCTCCAGCATTAGCAAACGAATATCGATATTATAATAATATGAAAACAATAGTTAAAAAAGTAGTCTTGTAAATTTTTCTTGTTTTTTTTTTTTCCCCTAAAATGACAAAATATGTTCAGATACATAATTAGTACAAAAACGTAAGTTTATATAAGACACAAACACATTAATTAGTTGAATATACATTTGTATAGCGTATTGTAAATTATTTACTTAAGTGGTTAAGACGTATTGCAAATTGCTTGTGGAATCACAATCATGGTTGTTGGAATCTTACACGGCAAACGGTTTCTCGCCACGGGCGGTATAGAAAGCTGGATGGGATTAGGGTACCTGTTACGATATCTGCGCGCGATTACATCTACCTGTCCGTCCGTTGACTTCCGCCACGTGAATTCGCCCACGTTACGTCTCGCGTCGTGCGAAGGAGAGCCGGTTCGCTCGCGGGACGAACCCGGTGTAAACGGTCAATGTAAACTCTTCCGAGTTAAGTGAACTATGGTGAGTGCATATACATGCAGCAAGTGCGATCTAACAAGATTTAAATATTGACTTATGGAATTAGATAACAGCTTCTAAGTTGTGAAAAGTGGATGTATAAAATAATCCCGATATACTCGAACATGCTCGTTCGAAATCCGATTTACGGGATAGAAGCTCGTTACTGATCTGTACTTGATTCAACAAGTCGATGCCTAGTCGATACGAGATCTACGAATGGACGAGAAAACATGATCGTAGGAAGAAACATCGTTATACTTGTGTCTTTCTCGAATCTTTCTATCTGTTCGTAGCCGTTTGAGATCGTAAACCGGTAGCATCGATTGTCACTCAACGATTAAGTGATCAACGATCGATTAAATGATCCGGTTTCTGTCATTGCCTTATCGGTATATTGAAATCGCTGCTCGCATTTTTGCAGAAGCGTTTTACCGTTTTAATTTATCCATATATATATATATATATATATATATATATGTATGTATGTGTCTTTCTATATTATTTTATTTTTTTATAGACATTGAAATAATATTTAAATATTTTTTAAATATTTTAATATTGAATATATGTGCTTTATGTGTATCTGTGTATTTATATATTTTAATATATTATAATAGAATTCTACATTTTTTTTTATCGAGCAATTTTTAATATAACTCATTTGAGTTTGACATATGATTTCTATTTAATTTTTACATAATTTATTTCTTATATATTTTTACAAAAATATATGTTATAGTATTTTGTTTTTACAGAAATTGACATAATCAGAATAATCAATTTCCGTTATTCCTTAACTGTTCATAACTGTAATGTCATGTTGTAAAAGTGTTAATTGGCTTTACGAAAAATGTTATCTAAAATAAAAAACTTTATCTAATAAATTAATATATGGTGCTAATTATAATATAACTATCATTGTATATATCACATTTTAGTTAACATGTTAACATGAATATGCAGGAGTGTTTTCTGTGACGGAATCGAACGAATCGCATACATAAAAGGTCCAATCTCGACTTTCATTCGGGAGAGTTAATCGGTCGAGCCATCGGACGTTAACCAATCGGGCCTGCATCACCAGGTTGCACGTCGATGCCGACGATGTGGGAAATCCCGGTGTGATTTTTTCCTGGCCCGGCGCGTACACTTTGGCCCGTAGTGACCCTATTAGTTGGTGGTTATCTTTTCCCATGGTGTCCCGCGTAGAGACGACGTAGACGACCCCAGCTAAAATCCTTTCTCCTCGAACGACGTCGCCGTGTTGAGGTGCATCTCGCACGAGATGCAGCGGTCCCGCGCTCCGTTCTCTGCGACTTACGAGGTGCCGGGTACGTATATTCGCACGTGTACTCTAAGTGTACGTGTACGTTCGTCGTTTCTTATGTGCAAGCCGGCAACTTGAGTGCGTTCTCCTCGCGGAAGCTCCTTTATTGGCAGCTTCTCGCCGCTCGTTAACTATGCAACGCGAAAAGCGCACTTTGTTAGGTACCAAATGCATATGGCGCTCCCTTTCTCTTTCTTTCTCTCTCTCTCTTTCATTCTCTTTCTCTATCTATCTTTCTATATCTATTTATCTGTCTGTCTGTCTCGTAGCGGTACCTAGCGATAGTGCAATTTTCTATTTAAGATATAACATTTTCATATTACTACCGGTAATTACTATTGTGAGTTGTAATCTCAAAGGTGCGTTTCTCTACTAAATCAAAAACTTTTCTCGATATTTCATTGTTTTGCGAATTTTGCTAATTATATAACTGAATCTTTTTATCGTTTTAAAAAAGATTCAATTTATCACAAGTATTTTGAAGATATTCCTTATATATAACAAATATATTCTTTCTATTTAAAAAATTAGTTTGCATATTTGTCAGTTGAAAAAAAATACTTTTTTCGGCTCACAAAAAAGGAGGAATAATGTTATGATGAAAAGAAAATTTGCAAATAATTTTTCTAATAAATAGTATACATTTAATAATATACGTAAATAATATACATTTTAATTATAATATCAGATTAAATAAGATCTTGTTTAAATGATTTAAAATTAAATAAAAAAATATATTGTGTATATATATATATATATATATATATATATATATATATATAATTAATAAAATGAAAATGTTATAATTCTATAATTTACCAAAGTGATTTAAACTGCATTATTATTGACAATAACTTGAACTTGTCACGTTACATTACCGCGATATTTTATTCAGCGACGATTAACGAGGCACAGAATAGTT
This sequence comes from Anoplolepis gracilipes, assembly GCF_047496725.1. Lineage (NCBI taxonomy): Eukaryota > Metazoa > Arthropoda > Insecta > Hymenoptera > Formicidae > Anoplolepis > Anoplolepis gracilipes. The sequence continues at coordinate 21,060,046 of NC_132970.1, read as the reverse complement.
TTTAAAAGCGCTCCATTCACGAATTCCTTTCGCGGATAGCGTACTTGAGTAATCGTAAATAATAACAGCGTGCCATGAATAATCGGACTCGAGCGAATGCGCGCCGCTCGTTCGAAATTCCGCGGATGCTCGACCTTTCCTACAACGGCTACGACTATAAGCTACTATGAGAAGTACGCGCGAAATATCGAGAATACCTTCGTTTTTACCGAGGTAATTGCCGTGAATAATTAACGTCCAACGCGCAGTCTTGACTATGCTCGCGACACTCGATGCACGTCGATGCACTGCGATTACGCTCGCACGCTTCGATAGACGAATGATAGCATCTTCCCTCGATGCGAAGACCCTTTTTCACGACCATGTTATGTATGTACATACATGCTTACTCGAATCCATCAATCCACTGCCAACTACCAGCCACGTACCGTGATACGCGGGTGTGATGTACCGGCGATGCAGTCGTGTAGCAGTCCGTTCTCGATAATTCATAGCGCGATCTAAAACTCTGTCACGATAAATATACCGGAAAATGCGAGAAAGTACATACGTGTCTTCGAGATTCAGAGTTGTTATCCGAGTGATTGATAAACATGAACGCCGCGAGGGAAAATCGTGATGTGAAATATTGTTAATGATTTTACTTTGTGCGGATTATTAGGACGATAAAAAAGTAAGCTTTACATTTTACCGACATAAATTACCAAAATCGCAATTCATTATAATTCATATAATTTATCATCTTTTTTTTTGTTATTTCTTATTTCAAAAGTTGCTTATAGCTGATAGTTGAAAAAGCTTATAGCTGAAGTTTATGACTAATATAAAGTAACTTTCTCAAATCTGATACGTGTTGCGCTTTCATAACACACGTCCGAGGGGAAGAGAGATAAGAGTAATTTCTACCTCTCCTGTCTATGAAAAATTATTCACAAATCCGCCGTGGGACATACATCAGACGATGCGTAGTAAATTTCGTTCCCTCGTCAATTTCGATGAAAGTACACGTCGTCTGCTTGGTGTCTTACGATATCTCTCGCCTTCCTGCTGAGAGTGAGAGGATGAGCAACCGGTGCCACGTGCTGAACGACGGGGAAAGGAGGACCAGTGCTGACGAAAACATATGCATATACGAGTGTTGTAGTACAGTCTTTTCTGATGTAACGACTTTTCCATTTTAAATCGACAGTCTTTGACAGTTACAACCTGTCGTATTTTTTATAACGGATACAAGTTGTCCTTGAACACTATATGATTCTTTTCAATTTTGTTCCGAAAATAAATCATTATCGCGCACATCTCTCCAAAAATCGACTGACTAATATTTATTAATTTTCGATCATACAGATAACTTATTATTTATAACTGCATTGCCGTTGTTACCATAATCTGATTTAAAGAATTTGACACTGATGTTGAAACTTTATAAAAAAAATCGTAACAATTATTTATTTTCTAAACTTTTTTCTTCAATTCTGTCAAATTTAAAATTAATTCGCCGACCATATGGTTGTGCGAAAAATGAGAGAATTAATGGAAAAAAATGTTATCCCCGCGAACTGGCCGGATCATTTTCCGTCTGGCGCAACGAGAGGATCATTTGCTCGGCGCAAGAGACGATTCGATCGCGGAAAGGAGTGCGCATCCTACGAAACGCACACGAACGGTTATGCAAGACGTTCGGCGAGGCAGGTTCGACCGGTCTTAATTACGTTCGAGCTGCCTGGCAACTTCGAAACTAGTCGGTTTGACTGCCCGGTTTTGTGGTTCTGGAGAAAAACGAGCGACGGACGAGAGGCATATGAAAGGGGAGGCAAATTTCAATTAATTATCTAATACTGGCACGTGTCCGCGCGAATTACTGGTCTTTAAAAATTTTCACGAGTGTTAGTATAACGGCAGATATTCGAGTCGAAGAAAAGATCTGGCCGATTGAAATATGCGGCTGTTATGGACGGTAATTTTACGAAATTCGTACTTGACATAAAATATTATTTGCAAATTTATGGAACGCACGGTAATATCTTGATACGAGAATAATTTGAAAGTTTCAATCGTATCCCATACATATATCGTTCTCATAAATATTACTTTTAGTATTATAATATGCTATTCATTTGCTTTCTAATATATATTAATGTAATTGAATAACGCGATTTAAGATTAAGTGACTGGTCGTCCATTTGTCTGCAATTGATAACGATCGATTCGATCAATTTTCTCATCACATAAATTGCGTATCGGTAAAGTACGAAAAATTATTTCACTGACAGGAAAACCGTTAACAAAATTAATCGCTCATTTTATTACACGACGAATCAATAAATATTGTAATAGGTGTCATTGATACTAATTCGGTATTGATTTATTTTAACTGCACTCGACTTTTATTATGTATTTTTTTTTCAATTGTTTTTGGAATTAAACTCGCTTTCTGTGACCTTTCCCTTTAACTATAAAAAACATACAACTGCTTATTGCATATAATTGCTTATCGCACAACAGATTTTATACTAACGAAAAATCTACGCATAACGGGATATACGGTCATAAATATCTTTAGCTTTTCGAAGAGAAACAGGCAATAATCGCGGTGATTGATTACTATTTAAGATCTACGTAACCATTATCCATATATGTGGATTATTATTGATTGTTGTAATTTTCATTTGTCTCACAATTTCAAGGAAAACAATGAAATTTATGTTTTGCATAAAATAATGCACATAGTTGAAATAAAATAATAACCGCTTTCACTGTATCGAACGAGAATAATATACTTTTCTCGAACAATATCTTAAAGTCCATTCTTTTTTAACAAAAATTTGATAAAAATTCGCAAAAGTCATAATTTTTTTATGTGTTACCATTAAATATTTCTATAATTAATAATTTCTTTAAAAAATTTTATAAACTAATTTAATAATTTGTAATTTGTGTGATGTATTTTGAATTTAAAAAATTTAAAGTTTGCAAGAATCTAATGTAATTAGCCCTAATTTACAAGATTTAATAAATCTGCTGTTATTAATTTTGTTTCCGAAACAGAAATAATCTTAATACCATATAAGGAAAAATGTGATATCATAATATTTTGTTATTGATAAAAATCAACAGTATAGAGATTACAGAAAATTACTTGAAGAAGATCCTATTTTAAAAAGAAGCTGCTTTAGCAGGAAACGCGACATACATGTAACTTTCCGGAAACCGCATGATAATTCACAGGCAATGGAGACTTCGATGCCCGTCGAGGAACTCCACCTTCGTTCTCGGTGCCGAAAGAGGTCCGGTGAATCAATATATGAGACCGTTAAGCACGCATGCGAACATCGAGACGTGGGTGGAACTGTTTCTCACGGCCATCTTGCATTACGCGCCATTCTTTCCGGCATGTGCATTTTGTGAATTAATTTTTTTTCCGTGTACAATTGTTTAAATGTGTTTTATGTATTTATTTATCTGTTATACTTGAGTGCATATGCAGGATATATTTTATTTTATACAAATATTTGGAAATCATGGAGTTTTAGAAAAAAATGTTTCAAGACTCTTTACAATAGATAGCACATATTAAAAAACTTTTAATTCAACGTAACTAAAAAATTTGATATGTAAAAAATCGTACATTGTAGAGGGTTAAAAAAGTTCTTGTGTATTTTTTTTTATGAAAAAACGCACACAAAGATATGTACAACCAAAACTTAACTATTTAAAATTGGTAAATTAAAAAAAATTTGTTAATATTAATAAAAGTTTCTTTGAGCCTTTGGCTGGTTTTGAATATTTGTACTTTGTTTTAATAGAAATTTCTCACCTGTAACTTCTCTTTCGATATTTTCTATTTGTCTCCTGCTTGCATATAAAATCAAATCTCGCAATTGTGTACTGGGAATATATAGTTGCATATATAGCTAGGTAGATTTCTATTTGCTTACTCTTTCATCTGCGGAATGTGCGCGATTACTTATTATGCAAGATATAAAAAAATTTGCATGGTTTCTTTCTATGTGAGTATTATTTTTTAATTCCGCGTCAGAAAAACATGTATTTGCGAGAAGCCATAGTCAAGTATGAAAGATCTCACAAGTGCGTTAAATCGTAATCACATAATTATAATATTTTTGGCATGAAACGCTGAGAGTATAATATTAGAGACATAAAATTTTATATAAATAAAAAGTGAAAAATAAATTTATTGACAGTTATAACAAGTTTATTGGTTGATCGATTATCTGGAATAAAAGCAGAAAATTTATAATTATATCGTATCAAATCGATATTCGTATGGAAGTACTTCTACTCGTCGTGCGAACGAGCGAGTGGTATAAAATTACATAAACGCGCGTCGAAATTAATGGCTTTCGGATAACTAAACTGGCAAATCGCGGAGATAGGAGAAAGTTAATCTATAATGTCGCAGTACTTGCGCCAATATATAACGAAGAGTTTCAATATCTCGTTGGTCCTGTATACGGAAATCAGACTGTGCAACGCTCGAGAGTGATATCTAACAAAAGCACTCGCTGGAACGTTAATATCAAGACACCCTGTACAGCGATCCGCGAGCGAAAGTCCGCCGGTAAATCTCTCACGATGGAAAATCTCCTGACGTACACACGACACCGATATTCGGCCGGCGATAAATCGCCGATGAACCGTGAACGCGAAAGAGTGAGTCCGGCGAGTTCGGGGCGTAAATCACGCGCGGCCTGGAGAGAAAAAACGATTGCCGTAATCGCACGCTTAGAATTTTACAGCCGCGGTTGGAATTAGGAGTAGACGATCGTAAATTCGCGCAGATGATCCTTCTTTCGAACGAAGATTCATGATCCGTCGAAAAATTCTTTCTCCCCCCAGCACGTTAATTTAACTGTTAAAGTATTTATAGTGTATATATATATATAGTAAGTGTGCTGCTTTAATTGCATTTAAAGAGATATGATAATTTAATCATTTAAATTTAAAATAATCCGGATTGACGGACAGATATAATTAATATGGAGTTTGATATATCGAGATGTGTTAAAGGTTTATTTATCATAATAATATTTTTGTTGTCCTTTTTTTTCTGCTTTTGCAATAGATAAGTCAAATTATATGACAGACATTAATGCATTTAAATAATGAATTTTTATTTCTTTTATGAAATATACTTATGCAGGCAGATCAACACAAAGATATATTAACAAGGATAATTATTCAAAAAATAATTAAAGTACATATATAGATAAAATATATTTGAAAACGATTTAATGAAGAAAATTCAAAGAAAGAAAAATTTACAGAAATTAACAGCTGTCTGACACACTTTGCGATCCATTTTTACTTGTCTCCCAGTGAACGAATCTCTGCGCTAGCGATTTTGAAGCCGAATAACAAAATCTCAGAACACGACGACAACAACATAGACATAGACATAGATGATGATGACGGTGATCGGTCGTAACCCCTTCGCGGCGTATCTATAAATCTTCGATTTTGCACAGCAACATTTATAACGCTTACGACACTGCTCACGGCGTAATCCAAACAGTTCATTGAGCGTTCCTGCATTCCCTCCCTCCTTCCCCACTGCTGATGCACCCCGAGAGTACAGGCGAGCCACGCGGACGCGGCTGCACCCACGAGACTCCCATCTATCGTCGTGTCGTTCCCTTCTCCTTCGTCCTCGTGTCCTCCCTTCCTACACATCGCGGCGCCTCGCGAAAGAGCACACATACGTACATATATAGGTACACGTACACGTACACGTATACACATACACGCAAAGCGGAGAGCAAAGGAGAGTGCTCTATGCCGACCGGAGCTAAGCCGGTCTCACGGTAGTTCTTTGGGGTCAGGGGGCGATATATCTACCTACCTACCTATCGGGCTAGTGCTCGAGCCTGCGTGTCGCAAGCACCTTTCCATATCCTTCCCCCATTCTCCTCGTTCTCTCTCTTTCTCTTTCTTCTCCTACTCGATCCTCTTCTTTCACCTCTACCGACACGCCGCACTCTAACCCGGCGCGTGCACAACTGAGGAAAATCGCGGCAACAACTCATGCGGATAGAATGCGCTATCGAAAGATAATGATAAACCGAGAAATAAATGCACAAAGATCGTTACAAAGACTGAGCTCATTGGTCATTATTAATTTATAATTTTGCGAATGGGATTTTTGATCGTATACACAGAAAGAGAGAGAATGTTTGAGATATCTTTATACATAAATTTGTGTATGAGGGCTTCGCATTTTTTTGATGCTAAAGGAAAATCATGTGTATATATGCAAAGTGTGTATTCACGGAAATTAATGCTTTAGTTGAGACTTTAGATTCTCGTACTTCTCATCAAAGATACTAATTGAAGGAATATCATGTAATCAAAACCTCTATTATATTAATTACAATTTCAAAGACGTACAGATGTATAGATGATAAACGTGTAATCGATTAAATTAACTATAAGCAACGACTAATAGGCTCTCAAGTGCCATCCATTATATTTAGAATTAAACACTGTATATATAAACAGCGGTAATAGGATCTACAAGAGTATTACGTAGGCTATGGATTCCTGACGGATCTTCGGATTTCTCGAATAGACTGAATAATAACCAGCGATAAAAGTAACAAGCTTGTGTAAGCTGTCATCCTTCGGAGAAATGGTGATTGTCACGCGCGAAATTATCGAATATACACCGTGTTTCAAAACTATATTATTCATCGTTTCATTTATGAATTTCTTTAATCAATTTTAATTAAATTTTTAGTCGATATCGAGAATGGTTATTATATGCTTAAATATTGAATTTTATAAATTAAATATCTTGATAGTTAATATTGAAATAAATTATTCATTAAATGAAAGTTTATTCATAATTTAATAAAAAATAAAGTTATATATCTCTAAAGTATAGTTTTCAAAAAATTTCTGATTTTTCATTGCATGTAAATATTATTGTTTGAATTATTCTTGACATTTCATCTATTGACATTTTTATTAGGAAAAATCAATTTTCAATGAAGAAATCTGGAAATGAAAAATAATTTCTTAAATATGCAATACCTCGTATTCCAAGTATTAGCTCGCGGCGATAACGCGCGTTAATATTAATCTCTTACTAAATTTAATTAAAGTGAAAGCAGCCTGATATCGGATACTCGCACGATGATCTGAACGACGCAACATCTGGATACTTTCAAAATAACGAATATAATATAAAGATAAAAGAGAGAAACGATATGCAACGATTCGCATATATCTATTTAATTGGTTCTCAATATGAACGAGACAAAGTACGCGTGTAAATTATGCGTAATATAATTCGGATATGCTCGCGAGATTTATGCAAATGCAATGAGGCTCAAGAGCGTGGCACGACGTCTCGTAGAATTGAATTATTATCTATTACTTTGATTGATCCATCATCCGAGGATTATTGCACCTGACACAGATAAGGCCTGGTGATTTGCCGGTAATTATCATTCTATCAATCTGCAATCAGATTGATACTTTATCGGTAAGCCTTACAATTTACCATTTATCATTTGTCATCAATCGCGTTAATTATAGATTATTGTTTTGACAGAAGAATATTGATATTATAATAACGATTCTCTAATACAGGTTTTTCAGAATTGAAACTATTTTCGACTTATGCTACCACATAAAGAGCGAAAAAGTGCGGCTCATAAATGATAATTACGATTCTATTGCAGATTTTAATTGGTAAATATTTCTTCACAAAACTATAATTGATTTATAAAAAAATTTATATATAAATTTACATAAAAAAAGCTATGCTTTATCTTGTCGTAACACAATTACATAATTATTTATTCTTGATATTAAGGTGTTAAAATATATGGAAAGCTATGCTTAATAAGAGAATTATAGTACAGAAATGAATAATAGCGCGATGATTTTTCTGCATATTGTCGGGCATTTATAAATGCAGTTACAAATGTATAAGTGCACGAAGGGACAGTGTAGAGAAGGTATTTTATCTTGGCGTACTCTCTCCTCCGCCAGGATCGTGTCGCCGCGATCAATGGTCTCATCTCGTATGCGGGCACACCTAACGTTCCGTCGCGATGCGTGCGCGAGCGTGCGCGAGCGTGCGTGAGAGAAAGCGGGACCCGATATCACACACGCGGCCGCCACGGCACGTAAGATAATCGCGACCGCGGGGATATTTTCGATTTAAGGCTCCATCGCACTCGCGCCCACACGACAGAGGCCGCCCGCGAGAGGATTCCCCCACCCCACCACCCCCCGCGGACCCCTCTACCGCGCGCCAGATGCCAGACGATCATAATTAACCCTTTCACTGCTAAAGTAAAAGACACCGTCTGCTTTCAGCTACTTTACATTCAGACTCTCGCGACTCCTATTTCTTACGAAATTGTTATTGAATTGACCATTATATCTCGAGTAAATTCGTAATTCGTGCTCTTCAAAAGTGGATTTTAAGACTTGTGCTCGAGACTATTTGCGATAGATCATTTTGCAATGGAACGATATTATATAAAATGTTTAGCATCCGAGTTTATATTTTTGTCAGAAGAATTACAAAAAAAAAAATAAATTTAAAATTATATTCAACGGAAAATATCGATATAACTCACAAAATGGTGAAAGACATTTGTTTTTAAGTTAATGTAATTATATGAGATAGAAAGCATGTATAGAAGATTATATTTACATCAATATAATATTCGAGTAAGATAACCATATTCGAAAGTCATATATTATATTTACGCAAGCACTGCAGATTATTATAATATACATGAAAATAAATAGCTTTAAAATAAAAACAAGATGTTGAGCGCATTTTGGCTCTCGATATTATTTCGCGGAGGGTCGGTAGATTCTTGTTGCATTCAGGATATACATTGTAACGATTGCATCTCACTATCGAGACGATCAAAACAAGGACGCGCATTCTTTACGCAAATATTATCTTAATACCCGATACACAACGGCCGAGAACTAATGGTTATTGACGGAAAAACCGATTATAATCTTCGAAGCGTGTAAGCTCATATGTAGAATTGCCCGGATAATTTGCATAATGGATGAATCTCTCGGGAGTTACTTGGTAATCAGCAATACAATATAGCCTTTCTCTCTGCCGTGTATATACATACAGCTCTTAAGACGCGCTCGTACGCTCGCGCTCGGATCTCAGAAATAATCCGCTCCACGGTAATTTGCTAGTTATGGCAACTAGAATCATACTAAGGATGAAATTATATCCCCGTAGCTACGTAAGCGCAAAACAAAATTACAGCTACGGTCCTCGTAGCAACGGCCGATCCCCTCATTTAGCAATCTCCAACAATATAGTTTCTCTATCTTCCTCATCCTCTATCCTTTTCACCTTCCTATTCTATTTCTCTCTCTCTCTTTCTCCTTCCCTCCGCGATATTACAAAACGCGGATATAATTTCGTGCTATAGCTAAGATTCATCTAAATCTAAACACACATGTAGAATATGTGTTTACGCGTCCCTCTTCCATCCGCGGCCAATTGGAGAAAGTTTAATGCTTAACTCAACAACGTGATTTAAACGGCATTATAAATAAATTTTTTGATTGTATTCGCTTTTTATCGCACGTGTGCTATAAAAAAAAGAGAGAGAGAGAGAGAGAGAGAGAGACGCGCGAGAAATGCACATACGTCATTTCTTATGTGCGCATTAAAGTCACCGGGGCGTCTTGTAGCATCGCGTGACTACATCTTATTCCAGGAATGCGGTTGCAATATATTGCAATGGTTTTTGTCCTGCCGGCAATTAGCATACATTCAAAAGTTGATTTATAAATTATACGTTATACATAGTATAATTTAGTTGATTTAGATTTCATGATAGGTACATACATTCTCGAAGCTGTTATATTTAAACACGAAAATTTGTTTAAAAAAAAATCCAATTATGATTCTATTAATTATAAAAGAAATATTTTTTCATTTCTAATTATAGTTAGAAAATAAATCTTATATTTTTTTCTATTTGCTCTTTGTACTTTATATAAGTACTTTTCTACTTTCACGAGAGTAATACTGAATTTCTTTAGTCTCTTCGCAGTTAGAGAGGAGCCCATGTGTCAAATTTGATTTATTATTATCATGATAATATATTCATTTTATTTCGATCATATATCATATGCGAGACAACGCGACAGCTTTCCTCCGCGTCTTCGTGTTTTCATTGTATGATGTAAGAAAAGTAGAGACACAAGGAGAAACCGGCAAGAAAATAAGAAAGCGCAAGAGAGAGAGAGAGAGAGAGAGAGAGAGAGAGAGAGAGAGGGAGAGATGAGCAAAAGATGCGCGATCTACGAAGAAGGAAGCCAAGCAAAAAGAGCACGCGGACGTGGACCAGCTTGCACGTGGTGGCACGTGCAGGGGCGTGGTTCGTGGGAGGGCCGTGCACACGAGACCGCTGCAATTCACTTGGCACACGGCTGTTTGGCTAACATAAGCCCTACTCTTTTCTCTCGACCGTTCGCTACCCTACTCTGCCACTGTGCGTTTACCTTGCCTATAGCGTTGCCGCTGCACTGTTCCCGTCTTCTTCCGTATTCTTTACACGTGCAATATATCACAGGTGCAAGAGTTTAATCCGTTCTGCGAGCGCAACTGCACTCTCTCTCTCTCTCTCTCTCTCTCTCTCTCTCTCTCAGGAGAGAAAGAGAGTGACAGAGAAGTCGAGAAGAAGAGAAAAGTCTCTTAACAATTTAATAAAAGATTAGGATCTTCGTGCGAAATCTTTAAAAGTTTTAAAAGAATTTTTAATCCATTTTTTGTATATTACATTTTTTATGTAATTTTTGCTAATAAGTTTATATAGATGCAACATATTTAATTTCATAAAGTTAACTGTTAAAAATTGATGTAATTGATAATTGGTTTTATAATTTTTACTTTACATCTTTTATCATAGAAAAGTGTGCTAATATATAATATTATACATAATTCTCTAATAGTATTACTATATTATTTTCTAGTTTTTTAGTAATTATAATTATATTGGAGTTGTATTCGGTGCATCTTTTACGATGCACTTGCTTACATCATATTTTTCACAGATGAGATTGTACGTAATTGCATATTTTGCTCATGTAATCCTAAATTACGGATTTTATGATATCTCCTCCAGCGAGCTATTAAGTGCCATTTTCGCACATAAAAATAATCGCGAACGAGGTTCACAACGGTATTCACCGTAATTAGCTGTAACTGTAACATGCTACCAGTTGACGTTCTGTTGGTATCGGCTAATTTATTGCATGGCGATAACGACATTGTATTTTATAGCGGCAAAAACGTACAAGCGTATTTTACCTCTGAAACACATTACTATCAAGAGTCGACAAGTATTTCCGTTAATTGCATCAGGTCGTTGTTTATGATGCAATTAGTAATTGGGCATACCTGAAGTCTCTTTGAACATCTCGACTGATTTGCTTCATTTTCCACTGACAGAAATTTTATTGGACATGTAATTAAAATTTATGGCAACGTATTCTTAATGCATTTTTCTTACATATCTATTTATTAGTTAATGGGTGCTAAATATGAGTGTATGTACATCTTTATTTAAATGTATTTTATAAATTATTTTATTATATATGTAGTTTATAAATGACTTTATAATTAAATTAAAAGAGAGAAGTCTTTTTATATTTCTTTATATGCTAATATTGTGACAATGAAATATTTTTAAAATGAGCAATTTTTCGCAAACGCATATAATTTCGAATATTTGTATTTTTAACAATACATATTTCTCTCGCGATAATCGCACATTTTCATCTCGCGCGAGCCTCAGGATAATTAATGACAATTCAATGTAATCGATGCGCTTTATCGGTTGCGGAAGACATTGATTTTTCTCTTCATCTTTTATAACAATATCATGAATAACAATAAGCCTGTTCCCTCCTGTCGCGCGGATTTATTTCGCCATAACAACCGAGCTATTGTGCTTAATCGTCACTTCTTTCACGCGCGTACAACACACCCCTTTTCAGATCATTCGGTGTCACGGTGAAATCGTTCATGACCGACGCTTCGCGATCGCGGCGGGTGGTCTTCGACGCGATCGTGAAATTAATTCGAACGCGACTTTGGTGCGTGACTATCAACGAATGGCATCTTCATGGACGATGCGCCGGGACGCTCTGCATCCTGTCGTTGTATCATATTACTCGCGCATACTCGATTCTCTATCAATTCGATAAATCATCGACGTCCTCGCGAGTGCAGCAGATCTTGTAGTTTCTTATAATTAGATAAATGGCTTAAGAAAAAAAGATTATTCATATGTTATTTTAATTAAACATGAAGTAGCTATAGATTTCTCAGATTGATTAGATAAAACGTATAGTAATAATTATTTACTATCAGAATAAATAAAATAAATAAATATTGGTCTTTAATTAAATTTTAATAGAATTATATTATTTCTCTTATTACAAAGTAATAAGAGAAATTATTTCTTTTGTAATTAAATTTTGATGTTTTCTTCAAAAAGGAATTATTCTCTCTCTCTCTCTCTCTCTCTCTCTCTCTCTCTCTCTCTCTCTCTCTCTCTCTCTCTCTCTCTCTCTCTTTCTTTTGTTTTCATTCTCTCCAATTCTTTAATTTAAACAATTTTTTAATTGTTTTAAATTATATAGAGAAAGTTACGACGAGACCTAGAATCGATGATCGTCTCACAAAAACGTGGTCGCTGGTATGAGAATGTCTGCCCCTTGGTCGTCAGGGAATAATATTGTGTAATAATAATCGAAAAGGGGGGTGAGATGCGTGGTTGTTTGTATAGAACAGGGTGGTAGTATTTTAAATGCCAATGATTTCATGTCTCCCCGGGGTGTACGCGGACACCCTATATAGGACGATCCGGAGGCGTGCAAGTGCTCAGTCGACGACGAGAATCCGTCGTTTTAATAGGATTTATCGTAGATTTCTAGAGCCGCGTACAGTGGAAGTGATTTCTGAAATTCCTTTCATTTACAATTGATTAGTTTTGCTTTGATTAAGCATTAAATTTTAGAAGAGTTAGCATATTCTAACAATAAGTAATAAAGATTTTGTTGGCCGCAATTGTCAAGTTTTCTCGGTCACAGAGTGTTCTGCAGATATGATTGCCATGGATGACGGATATTCTCAGTATCGTAGATACTGTATGTACTTTTCAAGCATTTAACATATTGGTTTTTCAAAAAGTTGAGACTTGAAAATATAATTGTGCGTTTCAATATTAATTAATTATATGTTTATTAAAATATATGCTATAACTTCTCTCCTCCATAATATTTATACTTTTATTGCAACCCATTGCAGTAAAAGTATAAATATTATGGGAGAAGTATTTGGATATTTAGTTTTGTTATAAGTAAATATTTTATATATAAAATAGAAAACATAATTAGAAAAATATTTTATGAATTACGTTCAATGTTGTACGAAATATTTTTCTTTTATTATAATAAAAAATTGACTTCAATATGGAGATTTAAAATCAGAAGATAGGCGGATTGCATTAACATCGAAAATACAGGGTATAACGATAGAAAGCTAAAAATCAATATTAGCGGCATTCTTGCAGTTTCTCGGCGTATCGTTTGGAATTGACATGTCAGAAAGTTTTTTTTTTACCGAGAAACGAGGTTACGATCCATTTTTGCCTTCTCGCATAATGAATGATGTTATTCTATTTGACGGCAGCCTGCGCATACGTTATTCAATTAGTACTTAAACCTTATTACTAAAAGAGTAAATATTATAATATATTATGCATCTTGTGTCTTTATGTGTCTCTGACATATTTAAATGATTTAGAAAAAAAATATTGCAGACAGATAATTACCTAATGCTATGATATTAGTAAGAATAATGATAAGGATCAAGAAAATAATTTTTGATAAGAAATTTTACTATAATATTAAATTACTTGTAAGTGGACTAAATGGACACAACCTGTACAATAATATATTATTTCCTACACTCTAAATAATTTTTCTTTTTATATTCACTGTTTTATTTTTTTGTAATTTTATAAAAATTTGTCTTTGTCTCTAAGCTCAACTAATATATTGTATATATATTCTATTGCGTAATGTAACAATATAATAACCTGGGGAATATCGTCTGGGTGTTGCAGGGCAACTGCATTCGCCGAACGGCGACAGCGACAACAGCAACGGTAGCCAGCGTGCGGTGGCTGTTACTCGCAGCGAGGTAGAGCAACAGCAGCAACAGCCACATCGCCAACGGCAGCAGCAACGTCAGGCGACCGCTACCGTTCCGGTTCTCGCCTGCACTAATCAATCATCTATAACTACACCCACGACCGCCTTCACGGTGGCATCAAGCATGCTTCTTTTGCAAACACAGGTGAGTTGAATTTTTGTACCGTAATGTAATTTGACATTTCAGCCTTTGATTGTTTCGTGAAATTTGTATTGATAAAAATTCAAAAATTGAAGATAAAAAAAATGAAGTTAATGTAATGAAGAGCAAAATAATTGATGGCAAAGTTAAACGACATTTTGAATTGTCGTCTACATCACGTCTGTCTTGCAGTAGTTGTATCAAATTGATTTAAGCCTTCGTGCTTGCATGTCGACATGACGCAATATATATAAGTTGTAATTTTACGTAATAATATTCGTCCGTGTAAACGCTCATATCTCTCATCTCATCTCATTTCTCATAAATAATGTCGAGAAAAAGGTCTTACGAGAAATATGGATATATAATATTTCAAACTAAGAAGGTAAATTCCACATGCGTGCAAATAGCGTATTAAATAAATTACAGTTGATTAAAAAATAGACTTTTATTATTGAATTATCATTTAATTTAGCAAAATTTATATATTTCATCGTTAAGTAAGTTAAATAAGTTCAAAATTATTTAAATTTAATAATTTGCTTAATAAGATCGATTTTAATTTGAGAAAATAATTCCAGAAATTGCTTTAAAGACGATATTACGGTGTTTTAAGATGATATTAAAATGATATTAAGATTATTAAGATTATGGTCTTTTTTTCTGAAATCTTTTTCATCTGTTTAGTACTTTGCATAACGGTGCCATTTTCCTCTCTTTGATCATTCCTTATCGGACGATTTTCTTATCGGAGTAAAAGCAGCCAGTACTACATATCAAATGACAATCGCACGTTATATTAGCATTACGAGATATTGCTATCCATCGTCTTTCCCATGAACTCGTTTTTACGCGATCAACTTGAAATTATCGCGTCACGATCCGGCGGTTAATCTAATTTCTTATCGACTCTCGGGCTTTCGGGATTCCACGATGATTCTCTCTCTGGTATAAAAAGATCTTTCCATATCTCTATGATCGTCATTATAATCGTTCATCACACAATTTGACTCTACATATCTGGATCTACCTAGCTGTTCTATCTGTTTCTTATTTTCACTTTTTTTTCTTCATGCCTGCCCATTTCGATCTTTGCTTTCATCTTCATACTGGATAAATGCAACCATTACGGCCAATTAATGACTAAAATGAGAATGTACCGCGGAATTAGCGGGCCAGCGTCAAAGACATTGTCTTGATGATTTAACGGGAAGAAATAAAGAGGGTGGAGGGGGACGGCCGCTTTTAGAACGCCGTTTAGCAGGACATTTATTCACGGTCTGGAAAGATGAGGCTTCGATCGCCGGTTCTCGGGGGAGCGATGAGCGAAATGTCAGCCCGAAGCGGAACCGGCACTTGCAAATTGAATATCCACCCTCCTCGATCATCCCCCTCCTTCTCCTCGTGATGTTATCCTTCGGCCTACTCCCCCTGCCACAGAATGTCTTGCTGCTATATTTTCGTTTTTCATCCTAGGATTTTAATACACAAATATTTCTTTAGAACTTAAATTTATTAGTAGTGATATGTAGATTTATTTCAATTAAGTTTTTTAGTCTTGGAAAAAAATTATTATTATTTTATCGACGGATATAACATTGAAATTTTTTTGTGAAAAAAATTTGGGGATATCATAAAAATAATATTTTTTTATTCAATATACCTTCTTGTTTTTCCATCCTCTTAGAATTCACTTGTAAGAGGAGGATAGATTTTTTTTTTTTATATTAAACTATTTATTTCTTATTATTTTTATTTTTTTCGCAATTGAAGATACATTAGTTTTGTAAAATTTACCATGAACTTGTTTCACAAGCGGAAAAGAAAGTATTATTGCGCGATCACGCAAATCGCTTCGAGCAGATTAAAGAATAATATATCTTCATCGTTAATTTTGAAAGTTAGGTGAGCAGTTTACCGTGAAGATGGATTGGATATTTTACGGCCGATTGAGTAATTCCCTTATTACGATATCTTGTAACACGTATAGTTTCTTGTTGAATTACAAAATGTATCAACGTTTATTATCATCTCATTGCCGCGGGAATATTTAACCAGGCTATAGTGTTTTACTGTCTATCGACTATCGACTATCAATGATTGAATCAAGAAGGGAGGAAGAAAAGAGAGAGAAAGAGAAAGAAAGAGGCTCTAAGTCTCTATCGAACGCAAGCTTATAGACAACACGCGATACGAGCTTGGCTTGTCCAATCCTCTCTCGAACATCCTCACTGCGCACCTCGATTGTACATCGATGTCTCGCCACTGTGGCTCGCAATTGTGCTTGAGCAATGTTTCTGCCTTGCAGTTGGGTGCTTCGATTTGCCATTCGCACGGCTTTCCGGAGACTGTGATAATTCCGCTGAAGGAAAAAAAAAACACCGGCGCTTAAAATTAATAATCGATTTTCGTTTATTCGGTATGTAATTAGAAAACAAAAGATTCGCAAAATTCATATCGGTATGGTGTTCAAATTGGCTCACGTCATTTGTACGACGCAGGTATTTTTTATTTACATTTCTTTCGTTTCTTCTTTTATTATTCATTTATTATTATTTTTCTCGATTTTTAATACATTTAATATTTTATAATATTTATCACGCTTTTTGTCAAACTTTTGTGTAATATAAATAATTTTTATTAAGAAATTGTTAATGATATTTTATCGAATTATATAAATTATATAAATTTATTTAATATATACTTTTATTATATGTTTGTCCGAGTGTGTGTAAAACTAGTTATTGAATTATAACTATATTTTTCTGATTTGATTAATTCTTTAAATTATTATTACACAATTACATTTGCTTTCTATTTTTTTAAATATTTTTCTTAATATTTATAAAATTGTTTTGTGCTATATCTTTTATTTTCATATTTTATTTATCATATACATTCTGTTATTATATACTTTGTATTACGTTGATATATAATTTATAAATGTGGTCTCAATCTTTTATTACAGAGCTCCTTCGGATGTAGCAGTTTTGTGGAATTGCTGAGTGGGCCTTATACAGACCCTGCGGATGCCGAAAGCTTGCCTGAGGAGCTGGATCCTTTTCCAGAATTACAGCTTGGAAATCCGCAAGCCGTATCTTCAGTCGATGAGTCTGCTCAGTCTCACCAAAGTGTACACCATCAGCAGCCATCGCAACCACCACCACCACCGCCACCTCTCCCCGAGGACATCCAGACCGATTCTCTTAGGTATATGTTCGATCTCTATTTTCAAGTTTTTTACGTTTGATAATTTTAACTTTTACAAAAATTCTTTTCCAATAATATGACAAGAAAATTTTGTGTTATTATTAATATTATATTATAGCGAAACAATTTGAATAATAGAACGATATACGGGATTTTTGTAAAATGCGATATATATTTTTGTCCGCAGTCCTACACCCTTGCCGAGCTTCCAGGAGACCTACACAGTGCAGCGATATAGACAGGAACTCCAGGGCCTTGGCATCAAAATGGATGATGAATGTTACGATACCCCAGTATATCCTTGCACCACCACTCACTATCCGACCGAATTTTCGGCTACGGTGTCCTATCACGAGCACCAACAACCGCAGCCTCAGCAGCAACACCCTCACCATCATCCGCCGCATCATCAACAACAACAGGCTCCGCATCATCATCAAAGTTACTTTCCTACGGAATCGGCGCCCACTCCGGCAACGGCGGTCGTTCCGCCTTCGAATCATCGACAGGATCCATCCTATGGTGTGGCTGTCACTGTGCCTATGGTTTATGGGGCACCATCAGCCATCGCCAATGTCGCCACTCCTGTTGCTCCTACTGATCTCTGTCCCAATGTCGACGCTAACGTTGTAATTGGCACCACTAGGTCGCGAAGGGCATCGCTGCCTACTCAGAGATCAGAGTCGACAAGGTAAGATTCTTCAAGAAATATCTGTGATAAATAATTTCACGTCTCATTGTTCCTCGTTTAAATTAACAACACTCTATGTGAGGGAAACGAGAAATATTTTTCATACATTATCTTGTTCTAAATTAATTTATTATGGTTTAGTCACAATTTCAATCGATGAATCAAGTTTACTTAAAGAATACAGAGGCGCAAAATTCAAACGTGTTTAATATTTCTAATTAAATTTTAAATAAAAAAAATTGAGATAGATCTTAAACCTATATATTACATATGACAGATTCTTTTCCACTCTATCATAAATATTGGAAAACGTATGAGTTTCGTAAAATCATATGACACGTATTACACGTATTACACGTTTCACGAGGACACGAGACGCGACAATTTTGGGAGAATCCCTGTTCTGACTAGCGACGGCTTATAGATCAATGCGCGTCCTGTGTCGTGTTAACAGTAGTGGGAGCACAGAGTCCCCGAAGCCGCGCTGCGGCGGCGGCACCACGAGCTCCACCGTCAGTTCGCCGTCGCCCGGAAGCGGTACCAGTGGGGAACGCGCGCCCCCGAGCCCGAGTCAGCTCTGCGCTGTGTGCGGCGATACCGCGGCCTGTCAACATTATGGCGTGCGCACTTGCGAAGGCTGCAAGGGCTTCTTCAAGAGGACCGTACAGAAAGGCTCCAAGTACGTGTGTTTGGCCGAGAAGGCTTGTCCAGTGGACAAGCGCCGGCGAAATCGCTGCCAGTTCTGCCGGTTCCAGAAGTGCCTGATGGTTGGCATGGTCAAGGAGGTAAGTAATGACGCTCTATTGTACAAAATAATGTAAATAAAAAATTGTAAAATGTTTTTCTCTCGAATTTGTTTAAATCAGTTTAAAACTCGTAAAATGTGACAAAATGATAAATTTTCACAATAATCAATTGTTTCAATGAATCAAAGTTGCTTCTGAGATTTAAAGTTTGCTTTGAAAGATAGCAAGAAGAATCGTGAACTAAAGTTAAAAATTAATTGTACTGTTTAATTATTGCGCAGGTGGTTAGAACAGATTCTCTGAAAGGTCGGCGAGGCAGATTGCCTTCAAAGCCCAAGTCACCCCAGGAATCCCCACCGAGTCCGCCGGTTTCCTTGATTACGGCTCTGGTTCGTGCCCATTTGGATACAACGCCGGATAAGGCGAGTCTCGATTACTCGCAATACCGGCAACCGAAACCAGACGACCCCCCGACCCCGATGGACGAGGCCGAGAAGATTCAACAGTTCTACAATCTGTTGACTACCTCGATCGACGTCATTCGAAACTTTGCCGACAAAATCCCCGGATTCACGGATCTACTGCGGGAAGATCAGGTGAGTGATCACTTATATTAACAATAATTCAATGATAAATAAGATAAAATTAAGGATACAGAAAAGTGTAGAAAATTTAGAAATTGGAATAGTTTCTAAAAAAAGGGGAAACTTTCCAATTATAGAATTTTTATACTAAATTCGCGATTCTTTATTCAGTTTAATCGTCGATTCTTCATACTCTCTTGTCGTCGAGATGTACATATTACATACGTCGTTCTCGTATTATATATCAAGCCGGTCAGATATCGACTTTCGGGCGATATCCATTGGAACTAGCGGTTATAGAGATCGATAGCTCATACATTTTCTAAAAGGTCAGTCTTGACAAGCTTTTGACGAGCGGCTGACTAGTGAACTGTTCGCGAAAAGATAGTAGATGTTAATTTGTTAAATATCTCGTTAAAATTAGCGAAAAGATTTTTGCTGCTCAGATTATATATATATAAAAAAAAAAAAAAAGTGTAATTATTATTCCTTTACTAATGTAATTTGTGATAAAACAGAGTTTGTCTTGATCACGATGATTTTGATTAATCTAACAGTTTGTATTTTACTGACAATTGCATACTAATAATTTTGCGATTAATCTGATTCCAGGAATTGCTCTTCCAATCAGCTAGCCTGGAACTGTTCGTGCTCAGGTTGGCATATCGCACGAATCCGGGCGATACGCAGCTGGTGTTCTGCAACGGCGTCGTCCTGGCGTTGGAACAGTGTAAGCGCAGTTTCGGCGAATGGCTGCACAGCATTCTCGACTTCTGCAAAGCCCTTCACTTCTTGGAGGTCGACATCAGCGCCTTCGCCTGCCTGTGCGCTCTCACCCTCGTCACTGGTCAGTATTCGTATATAATTCATTTGATGCTCTCACACTCTTCATTATATTATTAATTAAACAAGATTGCCACATAATGATGTAATAATCATTATTACTATAAATATTAATTGTAATGGCTGTGTAGTTGTCAGTTTGCATTTTTAATGATAGTCGCTTTAACGGCACTTTCAATCTCCCTTCACTTCACCTGCAGTCTGGTTATATCGGCCTGTCTACGGGATAAATAATTAATCCGTCGAATCAATTAATTATTGATGTTTCGACGAAAGGAACAACGATGCTCCGCGCTTTGCACGCGATCTATTGGCAACCGGACATGCAGGTGTGCGGTTTACAGGCGCGTTCAGTCGCAGTTTCCATGTTTAGATAGTTATGTATCACGAAAGTCGCGTGACTGATATTATTGTACTTTAATTGATCAGTAGTTCTTAATCTCGTTGTTAATGATGCCATAATTAAATCTCCGATTGTATTATAAAATCGATATTAGCAAATTTGTTGGAATATATATTTATAAAATTCTATTTCTATTGTTCAGAGATTTTCATGATTTAATTTTCAATGCAGTGTAATTTTTAATCGATAATAATGACGTTACTCAAGTTTTATTTATAAAATTTCAGAGAGATACGGATTGAAGGAGCCGCAGCGCATGGAACAGTTACAGATGAAGATTGTCTCGTCTTTGCGTGACCATGTAACTTACAACGCCGAGGCGCAGAGGAAGTCGCAGTACCTGTCTTATTTACTAGGCAAGATACCGGAGCTGAGGAGTCTCTCGGTCCAGGGCCTCCAGCGAATCTTCTATCTGAAGCTGGAGGATCTAGTGCCGGCGCCGCCTCTGATCGAGACGATGTTTGTCGGTAGTCTGCCCTTTTAAACCGAGCCGAGCATAATCTATAGCTCGCCAGCACATAGAACAATTACTTTCTCAGACCTGTGCGGTTGCGTTATCTTCGTTCTAATTGCATCCTTCTTAGTTTGTATTATTACACGTAGCTTTATTCTCTTCTTGCGTGTAACTTCTCGCGCGATCTCGCGGGTGCATTGCGATCCTCGACGAAGCCTTAGTTGACATCTTCTCGTATTCTCTCGCGAAGAGTATGATGAAGGGTTCGTCGGGCAGGAAGAGCAAAAGAGAGCCATTACTGGGATCGTACGAGCGAGCGCGAAAATTATCTGCGTGAATTTAACGCGAACGGTAATCTTAAGGAAAAGTTTTACGCGTGCATGTGCGAACGAATGTATATATACGTGAATATGCAAATGTATGGATCGTGTGCGAATGCGAATAGACAGAATGCATGGACGTAGGTGTCTCTGCATAAGCGACGAGTGGCGGGCGTCGAAGACGTCGCTATTACTATTCCTAGTAAGCTACTATCACTATTGCCGACGAGTGAGTCGGCGCAAGCGGAAAGCGGGCGTGAGGCGAGCCGCGAGGCGGTTTCGCTATTCTCCCTCTTCTACCTGTAGCAGATTTCGTGCGGACTCGGGTGCGGAAGGCACCGAAAGAAACAGAACCGAAGGAGGGATTCCTTTCTGGGAACGGGAAGATTTTCCGCGCGAAAAATGCGAATTTTTCTCACTTTTCTATCTAGCTTATACGAGACCCTCCTTGCCTCGCCTCGCCTCGTCGGTCCCGCAGCTAACATGCGCGTGACCTGTCACTTCTCGAACATCTCGGTAATATCTTCGGCAATACCTTGCCCGCCGCTGGAAAACGCATCGGCGATTCGCAACATATCAGAGCAACGGCGAGGGGAGCGAATGACGCTCTCCCGTCTTGACAGTAGATATAGGATGTGAATGTCGGTTACGCCCTCAACGGCTGGACGATGCCGAGTGCAGATGCATCGATTGATTAATTTAAATGCCGGTAAAGAATTAAGGCACTTCTTCATTCGAATGAGACATATATTTTTTTATTTTTTCCTTTTTGTTTTATATCGTGTAGTCATATTTGACTTAATAATGCGCGCTTTGGATTATCAAGTCAACTTGATGGATCGAGCGCGGTAAAGAATATCGAATGAAAAACTAAATGATGGAAACTGTAAGAGTAAATTATGAGGTTCATGTGCATTTAACAACGGATTGCAATAAATGTCTCTTGGATATCTATGATAATAGAAAATGAGTTTAGAAGCGATGCGCTATTATTTTATTATGAGTTAAATAAGAATCGTAGAGAAGTTGCGAGTATTCTATTAGATAGATTTCAATCGTAGTATTTTTATAGATACTTTTTACACATTTTATATACGTCAGTCTTTAAGGAGATTATCAAGATTCAACAAATATCTCAGATATTAATTAATTTTAAATCGTAAATTTTACTAGACATTTTTACAAACATTTTACACAACTAGATCCATCCTAGTAATTTAAAATTGCATAGCTTCGCTATATAAATTATCAATTAATAGAAAAAACTTAATACACCTTTTGATTTAATCGCACATTTTGATATCGAAATCAGAATAGCGTAATACAAATAGATTTTACAGATTTGGTTCAGAAATTTGATTTAAATATTTTCGCCAGGGAATTTCAGATGGACCTTAGGTTTTCTTAATTCATGGAATCATTTTTTCTCGCAATGCATTCACAATCAAACTCGGCATCGTCAGTGTCATTGAGGCGTTGTCTAAGGCGCGTGATCGATATCGATCGGTTCTTTACCACTACTCTTGCGTTTATGTGATTTTAGAAAGCTAAGGCGAACAACCACGGGCCCACCTCGTTTGTTTAAAAGAAAGATAGAGAGAAAGAAAGAAAGAAAGAAAGAAAGAAAAAAAAAACAAAGAGAGAGAATGGAAGTGAGAATGAGAGAGGAGAAAAAGTTAATTCAGATGACGAGGTGGGCCCGGCTTAAAGTTACCTATTACGTTATAACATTTACTTTTAATCAAACTAACGTAGAGTGTCCTATTTATATACGTATAACGCGCCGCTACTACTTAACTACTACACAACTACTACTTTACTATACCGTTATACTTATTACTACTCATTAATAGCGTTATTACTCTATGACGTTACTACCACTACTACCACTGTTACCAGCGTTACCTTTAATACCACTTTGTGTTACCATTGTCTCGCTACAGTAAGCTTCACCCATCGCTGTCGTCGTCGTCGTTGTTTTAAAACGTCCTTCATCGCACCAGTACCCTTCGATTGACACGACAGACGAGAGAGAATGCTAAACAAGCATCCTCGCCTCCAGGATTACCGCAGTCGGCACGCATCTCTGTTTTTGATGTATCTTTGTATTTTATCCACATTCAAATACACCGTATTACAAGATAAAGTAAGATTGCAGATCGGGAATAACTTTGCATTGTAGCGAAAAAAGATTTGGTCATTTTTTTTCATTTTTGAGATAAATATGAAAATTTTCATGTAAATATCTTAAAGAGAAGAGTATATAAAAGATCTTTCTCTCTTTCACAAAATATATTATTTTATTTAAAAAAATTATAATAACTTCTCTCTCTCTCTCTCTCTCTCTCTCTCTCTCTCTCTCTCTCTCTCTCTCTCTCTCTCTCTCTCTCTCTCTCTCTCTCTCTCTCTCTCTCTCTCTCTCTCTCTCTCTCTCTCTCTCTTTGTCCTTTGTCGTTTTAATTTTTATAATTCTAATTTTGTTTTATTTAAACAGAGATATTCTGAGTTTTTTCTTTTGTAGTTTTCGAGATATTATTCATGAAAATAATAATAAGCTTCAAATTATATATTTATATAGTTACCGCAGTTAATTATCTTTTTATATTCCATTAGATGATTATGAAATCTGTTTTTTGTTCAGGCGCAGTTACTCCTACCAATGTAATCTTACGATAACCACCACGCGTCACTATTATAAAGCGATCCCAAGCTTAGTAAACACGACAATCAGGCAATTTTGTTTTCACACCGTAATCCACACAAACACATAAACAAGCAAACATAAATACATACATAAACACAGAGACACATTTACACAGAAACCGCATTAATTACCTGTACGTGCACAATAGATATGATAATTACATGTGTAAATGTTAATCTAAAGTCGTGTGTATTCGCAAATGCTCGACGTCTCGTGGATTGGGAAAATCGATATCAAATTGGTTTCGCCTTTATTAATACTCTGGATTGTAAATCTTTGAATATACGATCTTCTATATTTTACTTAGCAATTAATTGCATCATTTTGATGTATGATCTCTTGACTTATTTCACACATATTAAAGTGAAATAAGTTAAATATCCGCGTACATTTCGCTAGAAACGAAAATCAATCTAATTTTATCTTAATTCACAATTTTTTGTCAATACTATTTAATTAAAAAGCTCTTTTTGCAATCACGCGTGGAAAGAGCTAGGTGTCATTTTGTAACGAGATGAATTTGTCAGATATAGTTAATTTTAGAAAAAAAAATTTTTTTTTTGTAGAACACATCGTACATTTTTGGAAAATCATGTCTAATAATGCTTAATTAGTTAAATCTGTAAAATAGTTTGACTATGAAGGCTTAACTAATGATGGTAACATATAATCATTTTTTTGCTATTTATTAAAAATTATTTTAAAGGAATTATTTTCAATAGAAAATCAGATTCGTCATGACAATTATTTTAATACAACGTTTTCATAACGGAAATTTATCTAATTGACTGTGATAATATTACCATCAAATTTTTATTTAATAATTTATCGATATATCTATGTCAAAAAAATTCATTGGAGAAAAAAAAAATGTGTTCAGAATATTATATATAAATTTTATGCTCTAATATATCTATCACATATAACGAACGCAATCGTTGCTGGCCGATATCGACAAGACAGATCTTATAGGGCGTGATGTATTAAATATTATCGATGTAATGACAATGAATGATTCAATTTAGTTAATACTTTAATTATTCGTTCTACAAAGAAACCTATTAATTCCGTTTCTAGCGTGCAAAATTTCGTTGTAAAAATACAAGACATGGAAAATACGTCCATGATTTCCAAAAAATCGGCACGGAGAACATTTTTTCGAGTACCGAGCGAATGACTCGTTAATAGTACGTCCACGTTTGCGGATAAATACGTGTGCAAGTGTTCAAAAGACAAAATGCCCGGTAAGAATGCAAGGTAAACAGGATCCGAGGTTACGATTCGGGCGACCCTTGCGATCGAAATTAGGATAACACGAGCTAGAGCATCGATAACATTTCCTTATTCGAGGATCGTGTAAAGGGCACAAACTTTCGGAAGCGTTTGTTTGAAGAACTGATTCGCCTCGCAAAATTGATAACAATAAGATAGGAAAATTCTTGTTTAAAATATATCAAAATATGCCATATTGGTGCCAATGTCCTGTCAGAATATTTTGTAACATGACAAATAAGATTGTTATGATTCTCTATCGATTGAAGAACTTTAGAAATATATTCGTAAAATCTTGCCTTTAGAATTTCTAAAAACAAACATTTTTTGAGAAAAAGCCTTTTAACATATAGCTATGAGAGATTATAACAAATATTTCTAGGCATATAGGAACAATATTATTAGTCGTTGAGCTTGAAATATTTACATATAATACTAAATAAAAATAATGTCTTTTCGGTAAATATAAATGTTTTTGTCCGTCCATTGTGAAAATAAGTATTTAATAATGGACTAGATGTGTATAGTCGAAGAAAATATTCCGGGAGATAAAAATGACTAAAATAAATAATTTGGTGTTAATAATAAAAAAAAAAAAAAAATGAAGCAGCACATTGGCATCGAAATTACGCGGCAACAAAAAATGAAAATTTTCATGTTTGTACGAAATGCTTCGGTGTAATTGGAATCTTCGAAGACAAGCGCTTTGCCTGAAAAAAATTGCCTTACTCTCTCCTCATATCAGTCCTCATGTTTTGACGGGATCCTCGAATACAGGGATTGACTTTCTTGTCTGCGCGAATAAAGTGTCAAGTCCAGAGAAGATTTCGGGAGAGGAGTTATCAGTCGTAGGAAGAGCGGAATTTCGCAAAAGTAATCGATTATACGGGAAAACCGCAAAGAAAGTTCCGATTTTCCGTTAAGGAAAGGGAATATATTTTTTTTAACAAGAGAGTCTACGCGAAGATAAAAGCGCGAGACTGATATCTTCCGCTCTTGATCGTGAAAAATCATTCCTGGACCCAGCACTGCGGCGAATTATTTTTTAAGAGAAATTGTCATAAAGAGAACAGGCGAGAGAGAAGGAAATGTGAAAGGACAGAGAAGAGGAGGAGGACAAGATCGGATCGTTTGGGCGTGAACAATAATATCGTTCTCACGACGAAACGAACAAGATCGTCCTAAGATCTTTCATTGTTTAAACCAATTATCTGTCATTACTGTAACGAAATAACAGTCAATTCCGCTAGGTGTAAATCTATCCCCTTTTCCTCGTTTCATCGATGTATACAATAAATGTTCGATCAACAGATTATTTTCAAATTCTCTCCGAAATTTTGTTAATAAATTATTTCGATCGACGTCGCAACACTGACTTTATCTATATCTATCGCTGATTCGTAAAACGATGGATGTTCATATACAGGGTGTTCTACCGTGGAAACAATATGGAACTTGTCGCACAGTTCTTCATCAAAATGATGGAAAGGTAATTACGATGTTAGAAAGAAAACATGTCACACATATAATGCACTACATAAATTTCTAGTATTTATTAAATTTTTTAAATAAATTCCAGACTTCTCAGCGCGCTTTCTTCATGCACAAGTTATTAAACTTTCTCTATATCATTTTGAAGAAGAACTAATTATTTTAAGATAATTTCAATTTTTTCCTCGAAATTGTGTAGAGCAACTTTTTAATCTGTGCATTGTAGAAACTCTTCTCACTTTTATAATTACACTATTAAGAAAAACACATGTCCCTTATCAAAATAAAAATTTAAAAAATGAAAATTAACTGTAAAAATTATAGTTAACTGTATCTTTAAACTGGTCGAAACATGAATATAATTAATTTTTTTTTATAAACATTTATTGTATTCGCGAGTACAATTTTCTTACATTTTTCAATATCACATTATCACAACATATTAATTTTTTTATTATCATAAAAACTTTCAACTTGGAGATGTAATAAATGTCAAAGTTAAAATCTTTATATTAAGTATTTTGTTTCGATGTAAATAAGACAAATTTACTTTAGTAAAATATTAATTAAATTCCTTAAGAATTATGACATTTTTTATTTCTTGGTTTCTTAATTTTTCACTGCCTCATTCTATTGTACGAATACCTGCACCCACAAACATACCGCACACATCATATATACATATTAAAAAATCGCGTTTATAAATGTATAACAAATGTATTTTGACACGCGCTTAATCTATATATATATATGCATCATGAAGATTGAAGGTTATTTATATCGAAAATAAACCATTAAATTAATACACAAACATGTTTACACACATAACCAAAGAAACAATGTGAATAACAGTCAACAAACGTCCACATAAGTGTTATAAGAAGATTCAGACTAAAAAAAAAAAAGCATTAGATCTTTTGATAGATCGTCGATCTTTCTTCCCCTCTCCCTTATTATATACTATATATTATGCAATTGATTAAATAATTGCAATAAATTATGCATCGTGAATAATGAAAAGGAAACAAAACAGGGAAAGTCGATGGAAACGACGAAAATATCAACGGTCATATGAATTAAAAAGTAATGATTAATTGCATCGTGAGATGTGAGCTTGCCGTACAATTATATAAAGCATATAGAGAGAGAGAGAGAGAGAGAGAGAGAGATAAAGATAGAGAAAAATATGCAACAAATGTAACTTTAGCGGCTAACAATATAAAAAATTTGCGAGAAAAGAATACTTGGCGC
The DNA here is from genome assembly GCF_047496725.1 of Anoplolepis gracilipes. Classification (NCBI taxonomy): domain Eukaryota; kingdom Metazoa; phylum Arthropoda; class Insecta; order Hymenoptera; family Formicidae; genus Anoplolepis; species Anoplolepis gracilipes. Next base: position 21,031,685 of record NC_132970.1, on the reverse strand, counting down.
CAATCTTTTCATTCATACGACCGTCGATAGTCAGAGCGATTTATGTATACACATAGGATAATATGTCAAGTAATACCGTACTTGAATATTAATACACACATACACACACATGTACGCACATTCATAACACCTTCTTTCCGGCCTGATTCGTTTTTAATTCTGTGCCGAGCCGCAACACACTTTCCTCTCGCTTGGAATAATATATATATATATAAATATATATATATATATATATATATATATATATAAATAAAAATAATATATAAATATATAAATATATATACAGAGAGATATACAAATAAATAAATATATATATTATATATATACATAAATAAAGATATATATATACCTATAAATATATATATAAATATGTATACTTTCGATATAAATAAAGAGAGGCAGTTCAAAGGCAAAAAATGATGTGAGAACAAAAAAAATTATAATGATTATATTTTATAAATAAAAAATTGACATGTGATATAGATGGTAAGGCACGCGAGAATGCGGTGCGATGCATTACGAAAGCAAATGTATTCTGTATATCGTTTCATTAAATCTGCTAAAACGATCGATCGGCTAGTTTTTCGCACCCTTTCTACTATGATCCTCTCACTCTTCCTGCTTTATATTTCTTTCCCTGCTAGCCTATAACAATTCACAAAGCACAATCGACATCATTTTAGTTCAAGACCAGCTTTTAACCCATCCTACAACTACGAAGGACGGTCGTGCACACCTGGCCGTAGCTCTAATACATCATACCGGTTCTAGAATTTACATACGCAAACCGAGACCCAGATATTGAGGCTGTTTTAATTATAATAGGGTTTCTTTATATAAGCGCTTATATCGGCAATAAGTTAATATAGATAATTGCAAAAGATAATACTGATTATTGATTGTATTCGTATGTAATGATAGATGAAATACCGACGTTATCAATAATATAATCCTAAATTCTCATAAATATGCGTGAACTTGCAATGCTCTTGGAAATAATTCTGAATTATTAGTTATAATTTCTATTTAATTATACGCAGTTTGAAATATTATTTCTTTAAAGATTTATTTTTTATATGTTTAAAAAACGATTTCAAGATCAATATTCAAGAGATTAAAATTATACAGTTATTTATTCTCAGTTTTAATGTTAAATTTACTGAAAATAAATTAAATCTAATTGTAAGTAAAAGAAAAAAATTATTAATCGCGCAGTACGTAAACATACATATATATTATGTGTGTTTAACATCTTGTAAAAAAAATATTATTTTCAATATCTTGTAAAATACATATGTGTCAGATGTCTCAAATATATCTCTACATGCCATTTTATTTGCCATTTAAATTGTGAATACTCTGTACATGTAGAGATATATTTGAGACATGTGACATATATGTATTTTACAAGATAATGAAAATAATATTTTTTGCAAGATATTGAACACATAATAATTTATATAATAAAATTAACTCATGTACCCAAACAGTGTATTAGATATATTTTAGCTATAATGCCTTATACATATTAGTGGATTTTTTGATAGTGGGTTTACAGTAAAAAGTTGCAATCTCATCCTTCGACGAATATCATCTTTGCAACATCATTTTCATGAATACAGACAATTCCTCAATTTACAAATATTCGATATTATTGCCCGCCATAAATATTTGCTACAGAGACATATATAATAATAATTTAAAAGTTATTATTCAAATTTTAATATATATTAAATAATAATTAAGGAACTTTTAGAAATTTATATTAGAGGTATCCCTAATGTAAACTTACAATTATTCCGTAATGTAAATTTACAAATATTCGATATCATTGCTCGCCATAAATATTTACTACAGAGACATATAATAATGACTTAAAAGTTATTATTTAAATTTTAATATATATTAAATAATAATTAAGAAACTTCTAGGAATTTACATTAGGGATAGGTACTCCAAATATAAATTTCTAGAAGTTTCTTAATTATTATTTAATATATATTAAAATTTGAATAATAACTTTTAAGTTATTATTATTATTATATGTCTCTGTAGCAAATATTTATGGCGGGCAATGATATCGAATATTTGTAAATGAAACAATTGCCTGTATTCACGAAAATGATGTTGCAAAGATGAGATTGCAACTTACTTTAAACATCTCAAATCAAAAGACCCACCAACATAACGGCTTAATCTTGCGCACGGATGCGCAACCAATGCGGCTGCTGGCTTGACAAGCAGTGCCAGGTGACGCGCGCATCAGCTGGCGCATGCGGATTACACGCGGTAGCACGCTTCGAGAAAGTAGTTCGCGTTCGCGAAAACACAATACGATCGTGGTGGAAAAATGCGACGATAGTTTCGCCCCCAGGAGCGTTTTTTCGTCGATCTCCGTATTACTCTTCGCCACGGGCTACGTTTTCACCTAGTGTAATCGCGGTTCGCACGTAGATTCGGGCATGTGAATATCAAAAGGTTCGGATATCACTACGCCGCACGTTGTGTGTAAAAGAAACGAATGCGAGAGCGAGAAGTGGGAGAGAGTGAGAGAGGACGATTAACCGCGCCGAGGATCCCGAGGGAGGGAAGGAGAAGGAGAAGATAGGCTGCTGCCAGCACAGGAAGTAGGTGTGCAGGGTAGGGGGAAAGTCGAAGGCAGTTGAGTCGGTGGTGGCTACATGTGGATATCCGCCGGTTGCGCCGAGAATTTTCGTATCAGGGAACAGGCGTAAACTATATCATCTCCCGTCGAAATCACGGGGACTCGTGACGAATCGCGCCGTAAACGAGATCGATTTGCCGTTAACCATGCAGATGGATCCAACGACGTTGCAGCTGATCCAATTTCTCGAAAGGACCGTCTCATCGGGTGAGTGTGGAGTCGCACCACCGTGCCGTCATCGGCGCGACGTCATGTATACCGGCCCGCGCGATTTTCTCGACGTCGGGCGTCCCGTTTTCTCGAAATTTCGTCGCATCCAAAAAATGCATCGTCCACGCGGAGCGATAATCCCGATCGCCAGGACCGCGGCCGAAAGTAACGTCGCGAAAAATCCTTTCGTGCGCGTTCGCAATTCTTTTGCCCCGTTAAATTCATCCGCAACGTGCTCGCGACGCGGCTTGCCGCCGTTCTCGAATTTCTCGCTCTCCGACTGATTTTCCGACAGCGCATTCGCCGTCCTTGTCCCGCGGACGGGATCGCGAGCCATTTCGCACCCGCTTACGCACGATATCGCGCCCCGTCGTGCTGTTGCTAGGCGCTTTGTTCGCCGCCGGAAAAGTATTGTCCCGTGCGACGGTTGCTCGCATCTCGCATCTGTACGTCGCTCGTCGCGATACCAAGTGCCTGTCTAACCTACAATTCTCTCGTGCTGCGCACGCGATTAATAATATGTCCTTCTCTTATTTTCAGATAAGAATGAGCTTGTGGCAGCGCAGACTTTTCTGCAGCATGCGGCCGACTCTAATCTTGTGAGTGATTCGTGAAGCGATTGAAGATCGAAAATTTTGTAAAAATCCAATTTGCGTCGTAATACTATCGTTGTCTTTTTATTCCAGCATGAATTCGTGCAACGACTCAGCGCCGTACTGGTCACAGTCGGCGCGAGCCCCGTCGCCCGCATGGCAGCGGGTCTACAGCTCAAAAACCAACTTACCTCCAAGGATCCTGACATGAAGTTCCAGTACCAGCAACGCTGGCTTACTATCCCTGCTGAAACGAGGGATTATATCAAGAAAAATGTAAGATACGCTATTCCTATATCTTATATGCTGTATTATCAACCGTTTAATCTATCATCTGATTTTAACAAGCGGAGATGATATTTTAACTTTTGTCTAAAATTATGAAATAATTTTATATGTGATTTATCTATTTATCTCTAACATCAGGAATCTCTGGTTTCAAAAATTTATATAAAAGATATATAATATTTCCCACTTTTTATCTTTACGTTATCTTAATTTTATATCAAGATAAAAATTACAAAATAAAGATTATGCAAATATCTGGAGTATTTAATCATATTTATTCGAAAGTTTTATTATTTTGTGTTAAGAAATAAAATTTTATATCAAATACTTAAGACGTATGTTTCCTTTATTTGACAGATATGGGATATTTATTTTTGCAGATTTTAGGAGCGTTAGGAACAGAAAACAATAGGCCAAGTTCTGCGGCACAATGTGTCGCATATGTTGCTGTTGCCGAGTTGCCTGTGGGACAATGGAGCGAATTAATTCCATTGTTAGTCAATAATGTTGTCAACCCGTCCAGTACCGAAATGATGAAGGAGGCCACTCTAGAAACTATTGGATATATCTGCCAGGAGATTGAAAGTGAAGTACTAGTATCGCAATCAAATGAAATTCTCACTGCTATCATTCACGGTATGAAGGGTTCCAGTACGTCAAATCATGTTCGACTAGCAGCGACAAGCGCCTTATACAATTCCTTGGAGTTTACTAAAGGAAATTTTGAAAAAGAGGTTAGTTCTGAACATATAATTATCTAGGCATATAAGTATGTATAATTTGTGATAAAAATAACTAACGTTTTGAGATTTTAATCACACTTACAGACAGAACGAAACTTCATAATGGAAGTCGTGTGCGAGGCCACTCAGTCCACCAATACCCAGATCAGAGTGGCTGCGTTACAGTGTCTTGTGAAAATTATGTCACTGTATTATCAATATATGGAACCATATATGGCACCAGCACTATTTCCTGTAAGTTTCTATTTGATTAATGTATTTAAAAGACAAACAATTACAATATCAGATCATATTAAACGCAAGAGAAAAGATATGCAGATAATAAAGGTGTCTTATTTTTCTCTTTTTAAATCGGAAAATGGTATTGATTTTACAAAGTTATCATCTTCTAATGTTTGGATATGAAATTATTAACTATAATCTTTTTTTGCAGATTACTTTGGAAGCTATGAAGTCCGACATTGATGAAGTGGCACTTCAGGGAATAGAATTCTGGTCGAACGTATCTGACGAGGAGGTTGACTTATCTATGGAAGAAGGAGAAGCATCGGAAGGAGGGCGCCCACCGCTGAAAGTCTCACGACATTATGCTAAAGGAGCTTTACAATATCTTGTACCGGTATTGATGAAAAAATTAACCAAGCAAGAGGAGTTTGATGATGAAGACGATTGGAATCCTTCAAAGGCAGCTGGAGTATGCTTGATGCTACTTTCGAGTTGCTGTGAGGAATCCATTGTTCCATTCGTTCTCCCCTTCGTCAAGGACAACATTAAGAGTCCCGACTGGAGGTATAGAGATGCAGCTCTTATGGCGTTTGGCTCGATTCTCGGTGGTTTAGAACCTACGACATTGAAACCGCTAGTAGAACAGGCTATGCCCACTCTCATTGAGTTGATGTATGACAACAGTGTGGTCGTTCGAGATACCGCAGCATGGACGTTTGGCCGTATATGTGAGATGATTCCAGATGCCGCAATTAATGAAACCTATTTGAAACCACTGTTGGAGTCTTTAGTGAACGGATTGAAAGCTGAACCGCGCGTCGCTGCAAATGTATGCTGGGCATTTACAGGACTAGCAGAAGCCAGTTACGAATCTGCTGAAGTGAGCGAAGATGCTACTCAGCCAGAAACATATTGCATGTCACAGTACTTTGATTTTATCATTCAACGACTCTTGGAGACAACGGATCGGCCAGACGGAGCTCAAGCAAATCTGAGATCTGCTGCTTATGAAGCTTTGATGGAAATGGTGAAGAATTCACCACGCGACTGTTACGTGACTGTACAGAAGACTACCATGGTGATACTTGAGCGGTTGCAGCAGGTATTGCAGATGGAGTCGCATATACAGAGCCACTCCGATCGCGCCCAATACAATGATTTGCAATCGTTGCTCTGTGCAACTTTACAATCCGTGTTGCGTAAAGTCACCCCAGCTGATGCACCACAGATATCCGATGTGATAATGGCCGCTTTGCTATCCATGTTCAACTCAAACTCATGTAAATCTGGCGGCGTGCAGGAAGATGCCCTCATGGCCGTCTCAACTCTGGTCGAAGTATTGGGTGAAGGCTTTTTAAAATATATGGAGGCATTCAAACCTTACCTTTGTCTTGGTCTGAAGAATTATGCAGAGTACCAAGTGTGCTGTGCCGCGGTTGGTCTCACTGGTGACATCTGTCGCGCATTGAAGAGCAAAATGATACCTTATTGCGACGAAATCATGACGTTGTTGCTGGAGAATCTCAGCAACAACGCCGTCCATCGATCGGTTAAACCACAAATCTTTTCGGCTTTCGGCGACATTGCCATGAGTATTGGGCCAGAGTTCAAGAAATATTTGGATGTTGTACTACAGACACTAGTGCAGGCGTCACAGGCTAACGTAGATAGGAGCGACTACGATATGATCGATTATTTGAATGAATTGCGCGAGGGTGTACTCGAAGCTTATACTGGGATTGTCCAAGGTCTCCGCGGCGATGGAAACAATGCTTGTCCAGACGTTGCTATCTCTCTCATTGAGCCGCACGTGTCGTTTATTATACAATTCATCACTTCAATAGCACAGGACCGCGAGCATTCTGACGGCAATGTGTCAGCTGCGGTGGGTCTACTGGGTGATCTCGTAATGGTGTTTGGAGTCAAACTGTTGCCCATGGTGGAATCTGAGCCGCTTAATGAGCTGTTGACTAAGGGTAGAAAATCGCGAACTCACAAAACTAAACAGTTAGCAACTTGGGCTGCGAAGGAGATTCGGAAACTCAAGAGTCACGCCAATGCTACGTCCAGTTGGTGAGTACTGTATCTCATTATATTCTTTCAAAATGTAAACGCCGTGCCTAATTACTCGTCGCAATGATCTCGATGCAATTTGATATCATTTTAACGCGCAATGCACTAACACCGCAATTTTATTTTTTGAGTTTGTTTTCCAACTCGTACTTCAGTTTCATTCCATTGCCTCTTTCGCAAATTTTACGTTCAACAGAGATTTTTCGCATCGAGAATTTCGATAGGCTTCTTAGAAGAAATATAGAAGGGGGAGGGCGGAAGAGAGAGATGTAGAGATAGAAAGACAGAGAGAGAGAGAGAGAGAGAGAGAGAGAGAGGGAGAGAGAGAGAGAAAGAGAAAGAAAGTGTGTGAGTACATGAAGGCATTCAAGAATTGTTTCAATATTGACAGAAATGTGCTACTTTCCGTTGTAGCGTTATTTTCTGTTTCTTCTGGTACGCGATTTGAAACGCCCGCCTGAAATCCCCCTCCCCAAAAGAAAGGGCACCGGTGAGCGACGGTGACTGATATTTGGCTCGCTTTTGTTGTTTACAGATCACCCCACGGTTGTACTGTCGTGCAATTTGATTTGACTAGAAAGCTATCAAACACAATACAAAGACAACAAGATTGGATGGTGCGGATGCGAGTTGATGGATGTGCGTGAGTCCAAAGCGATGATGACAAAATGGAGTGATGAGTCTGCACTTGTCCCTATCTGGCGACGGTATTTTATCGATATAATCGGTGTTGAACGCAGCCCATATGATACGAGAGAAAGGGATTTTAGTGAGAAAATGAGAGTGAGAATGAGAGAAAAAAGAGAGAAAGAAAGAGAGAGAGAGAGAGTGTGTGTGAGACAGAAAGAATAAAAAAAAAAAAAATAAGTACCTGTCTGCCGGATGCCGACAACGGATGATAAAGAATGCAAGTAAATGTTGCTGATGAATGAATCAAGGCCAAGCGAGAAGTCTGTTGAACTGATTTTGATTGCTAGTATGCCTGATACGAACAAACCTGCGGCTTCTATTCGCGTGATTGAGAGATTAAACCTCGAGAAGAGCGAGGATGACTTCGATGGACGACTATGTGAAAGAAATGAGCTGAAGAAGATGCGAGAGAATGAGATGCCAAAGTACGACAGGAACACCAAGAGAGATTGAGCGGAGAGTATATATATATGTATATACATATATATATGTATATGAATGACGGAGAGAAAATGAGAGCGAGAGACTCAGGGAGAATTTTTGAAATAAAGTGATAGTATGATAAATATGAGGAAAAATGTATGAAAAATGTAGTAAAATGTATGTGTAAAATGTATGTATGTATGCGTGCTCATGTGTATGAGAGAGAGAAAAAGAGTCTTTTACTTACGGTGACTTTCACCGTTGACTCATTGTAAAGCTCTTACCAAGCTTTTCAATGATGTACATGAAATTTTGAATCGCAGTTTATAGCTATAAAGCTTAGATTTTATGTACGAATGAAAGAATATCACTTTCCTATGCAGCGGAATGAATGGACAGTAAGGAAGGGAAAAAGAGAAAGAGAGACTGAATGCGAAAGGTCAGGAAGATTGTAAAACTCATAAAACTAGATGACCCCTGGTCCGATCGTGCTACGCGAGAATCCGCAAGTGATCTGTTGTGTAATAATGTATGAGATGATGTTGTGTATGTTACTTTTTCCCCGTATGTGAATGTCTGTTGCTGTTGGTTGGAACATTAAAGTTAATATTTTGCTGGCACAAGTGATTTAGTTGTACCGAAGTCCTCGTCCGGCCTGAACGTCCGTAGGAGCAAGTGATGTTGAGTGCTCAACAATCCCTAATCTTATCCTGTCCGCTTTTCCCTTTTTATTATAGTCTTTATAACCGGTCGATATACGTGTAACTACTTTAGTAATCAATCAAGTACTTTGACGCGATCACGGTACTCAGGAGTGACGTCACAGACGAGGAGCTTTGCACTGCCATTTGGAACAACCGCTGCACGGCTTGTCCACATTTTTTAAACACTCGTTCCTTCCTTTCCTATTCGCGAGACGTCTGGGTCACTCTCGAGGTCTGGGTGAAATCGTCTTCCTGGCCACGCGTTGCCCGTCGTTTATCTTTTTTCCCCACACGATGAGAGAGTCTCGCGGATCACCGGGACTTTGAGAAAATACCGTGATCGCGTTTAAACAAGCCGAGTACTGACTAAACGGGTAATTGACATAGTTTAGTGTCGTAGCCTGGAGAGAAGAAGGGTAGCTTAGAATAGAAGATCTCTTTCTCGAAACGGAATCTGTTTCACGCTTGCGGTGAAATCGTGCGCTTCGATTTGAAAAAAAAAAAAATCGCGAGGAACCCTTCCACGTTCGACCGGGATGTATCTCGAGTACCATGTGGTGTATTTCTACCTCCGCTTTTACCGTTATATATCTTTGATGACGAGAAGTCAACGGCGCGAATCATCACCGCGAATCGTTCCGTAGAATCACGCGACATTTCAGCGACATTTTGCGACAAAATAAAGTGATACAGAATTACGTCACGTCGTCATCGAGAGAAACGTGTCTGTGGTAGTGCCATGCATTCCAAATACTTTTGCCAACGGACATGCCGGACTTTCTTTCGTAACTTCATTATTTTCTAGCGATTTCCTTCGAATATATATTCGTTTCTTGTCGCAAATTTTCGGGATGCGTGAAGGAGATAGTGACGTAGTGTGTAACATAGAAATCTTAAGCTTTTTGAATTTAACAAACTTGAGGGTATATATTTTGACTAAAATCAACGCACACTTTTCTCAGAGATATTTCATTGGCATTCGCCCGATAATCAAGGCAACGAACGATCACGTTGATTCAATCGATTTATATCTCCGTATCTTTAAAAATCAGAATTCGTGCATCGCACGTTTACAGCACGCGCGTGCTTAAACAATTTTTATAACGATGGATTATTTTGCATACAATGCAATAACGTTTATTATTATATATTATAGTATCCCGCATAAGTATTGCCACGATATTTCATAATCCGGGTTTTTACGAGAAATGAATATATATATATTTTAGATATACTTCTCTTCCCTCAACATACTCGTAAATCACAGAAAAAATGATCTTTTTGTCGAGTCTTATTATTTGTTTAAGAAATGTATACACACAATTCGATTTTTTAGTCACGTATCTGCTAGATTCAGTAACAATGATAATAATAATAGTGATAATAATGTACTATCTCCTCGACAGATTGTGACATACGAATATTGCCAAATTGTAAATAAGCAAGTAACAAACTTCTAATCATCGATTTGAAATTTATCAAGATAATGTCAAAGTTTAATAACGTGGAAGATATACATATATATACATGTATATATATATATATATATATATATATTGAAATCACTTTTCTCTAAGAGAAGGATAAACTATTTTTCTAAGCCGAGATTTTCATAAATTGCAGAGTGAAGCTTCTTGCGAAAAGACAGGGAAACGTTTCCAAACTTGTGGCAATATTTATTCGTACAATTCTATATTTATTTTAAGGCGATTATGCTGTTTGTCAAATAGCCAATAATTTTCAAAAGTATGAACATATCTGTAACGAATTTTTTTTCTGAATTAATAAACTACACCAAATGATATCAAATTTTTACAACACACACACACTCTCGTACACAAATTTAATCGTCTAAAATATTTCATGTATAGTTAATATTAATTATTTTTTTCTAATTTTTTGTTTTATATTTATCAAGGCAATTTGATTATTTTCTGTTGTGTTGAAACGTGATACTTTTGATGCCGAAATTTCGCTGATATTATCTTGTGATGACTAATCATTTTAATATGGTTATCACTAATAACAATTATTGATCGATTAATAACGAATTTTTTAATTACTATGGATTCGATAGCAAAGCGCAAGTATCCTTTTCTTTTATACATTCCACTTAGTGAAGATTAGGTGAAGAGAAAGAGAGAATGAAAGAGAGAGTATTACGACGGAGAGGACAGCGGTGCGCGTCTTTCCGCATCTTGCAAAAAATTCGATCGTCTGTCTTTTTTTGATTCACGATCGAAAATTTGCAATTTCTGTGTGTGTGACAGTCGTCGGAATTCGCAGCGCGTCCCGAATTTGCTAAAATCATTTTTTTTAAATCAATCTGGTGCTAAATTGTAAACTCGCAACGAGATCTGAGAATCAGTTGTGATTTTAATATTGATTGACTATGAATCGATATATATATATATACTTGTCTAGAGTTTTATTATTATTAACAAAAGAATCAAGTCTGAACAAAAGTTGAATGGTTTCAAAAAAATGTAAATAATTTACTTTTTGTATATACCGTTATTTTTTATTTTTTATTAGTATTGACTTATCCACACACTTGTAATAGAAAAATTATATAGCCTTGAATTCTAAAAACTGAAATCATGCAATTTGATTTATGAAATAGTAAGAAAAAAATTTCATAAAAATGTTTTATTTTTTACTAAATTATCTTTAGATATTGGACAATCAAATCGTCGAATATTTTTCTCTCTTCGAGATTTATCGAATGCTAAAAATATCACTATATTTATAATTATGGTTCCAATCATTATTTCGAAATATATTAAATATTGTATTTTTCTATAATAATACTTTTGCATCGAGTTCCTTTACAAAAAATATTGTCTTGATGCTGACGCGAAATCGCCGCGAATTGTGTCGCCGAATTTGTCAAAAAAAAAAAAAAAAATAGAGTAGGGGGAAAAAGATAGAAAGAGAAAGTTAAATGCGAGAATGAAGCGTGAATTCATTGGTGAATGGATGAACCAAAAATTTTTGATGCCACAAAAAATGGAGAGAAAGCGAGAGAGAGAACGAGAGAGAGAGAGAGAGAGAGAGAGAACGAGAGATTGCAGAAAATTAAGTGATGAGATACAAAAGTGACAAAAAATATGAAAATACAAAAAGAAAAATAATAGATGTATATGCGACTGTGATTTTTTGAAAGAGAGAAACTCTCGTGTGCGAGGGATCGACGTTCTACCCTGAAGAGAGCACGGTCCTCGCGATCTTTTGCGATCCTTTTGTCGATCGCAGGGCCAAGATTCTGACGGACGATCCTGATTTAGCATATCCTACGATCGAAGTCCTTCCTTTTCCTCTCTATTCTCGATAAACCTCTCGATGATCGAGCCTGAAACGCACACGTCGGGATCGTCGGCGAACAAAACCCCGCTCGCGAGTACCGTGCTCCATAAGGCTGACTTTGTAACGCATCTGGAGGTCTTCGTTGAAACGAATGATCCTTATTCCATAGATCAAATGTTTCTCAATCGATCCTGTGAACCAAGAGTTTTAAACTGCTTTTAACAGAGCTTCGGGAGATCCGCGATAAAAGAGATAAGTCGATATTATTCCAAACAATTGTATGCCAAAGATTTTTTTTTTTTTTTTCATAGATAGGAGGGTAACACGTGGAAGGGAGTATTAATTAACTGTAAAAAATTATCAGGCTCCAACGCTCTGTAGATCATCACTGTAAGTGATCGGGAAATTTTCTTCACGCGAAAAATCTACAATGTTCTTTACAATACCCTATCTTCCGCCGTAAGAATATCCTTATGGCGATCTCGAGAAAACGACGTGAAACGTCCTTGCGGCGGAAAGTCTTTGATGTGTAACGACGAAGACTTCTCACCAGCATACGAAGCCAGCCTGAAACTCATAATAGTACGACAAAGCGACTTATTGACTCTTGTCGACTAATTAGTTGTTTAACCTTTTCATCGTCGAGACTCCTAGAGTGCGTGCGATGCTTACTAGAGCGAACGTACGTGATGAGCGTATTTTATGTAGTATATTTAAAAAAGTGTGCATATTACGCTGTATCAGTGATGATGTGCGCTGTGAAGTAAGTGAGAAGCGAAATTTATCAAGGATGCGTCGATGATTGAAGGAGCGGATCGGGGAGAGAAGATGTTAGTGATGCTGATGATATTGGTGTTGATGTTGCTGTTGAGGATGATGGTATAATGATGAGAATGTTTTTTGATATGATGATAATGTGGTTGGCTCGTGATTCGTCGTGAATCGCGGCATCACGTTCGAGAAAGGAGAACGGATCGTCGATGTTGGAGAAACGGAGGCAAAGAAGCAAACGTGTAAAAGTAAATATAAATTTTGTATCGCGGGGCGGGCCGGATCGCGCCGCTTGTCGCGTGGCCTGCGGGATCAATGGAAAATTTTCTCAATATCATTTTTATATTATTAAAATTAATCTGCATAATACACATATTATATATTATTGACGCAAATGTATTTTTGGATCAAAAAGTTACATGTATAATCAAAATATTGAAAGTAATGCAAAAAAGACTAGTAGTATGTTCTTTCTTTTTATAAATCCTTTATTATATAATTAATTAAATGTCACACTTTTTATTCAATTTTTAGACATTAATTACTTTACACCAATGGCCGCAAATAACTAATAGTTGCAACATTGTTGTCTTTTGAATTTTTCACGTGATCCTGCGGGCTCGCAAGCGTCCTCGCGACTTGTCGCCCGCCTGCGGTGTCCTTGTATGTACGAGACAATATTTTCGATAATATTTTTTAACGATCGAGTCGCGAAACACGAGCCCAACGTAGATCTGTTGTTCGATGCGTTTGATATCGCGCGGCGGTGGCGACGACGCGACTTATCGCAAGAACGTAAAAGAGCAAGATTACGCCTTTTTTTTCTTTCTTATCAATTCTTTGTTTTCGAAAGAGAGAATTCTACCTCGAGTACGCTACAAGTCGCCGAAATTTCAATCTAAGCGATAGGTCTTCTTCGCACGTTATTCGCGCTTTCAGAAGAGAATTATCGATATTGAAATCCGTCAATTAAAAATTTCCTGTTTCATAGTAATTAATTGTTACATATATTGTACGGACGAGATCATTAAAGCTTTCTCGCGTAAAGCTAGCTGCTTTCGAGTTTAATGATAGCTAGTTCCGTAGCACCGTGTCTAGCTGGATCCTGAACGAAAATTCCAATAGCCCGAGAAAAGATCTGTAAAGGAAATTCGATGTAGATCTCTCTCGCTTTCGCGAAATTGCCACGATACGGAAATCTTCATGTTCTTCAAGATATCTTGCGATATACGATGTTTTTCTGAAACGAAATGCCGAGTGACGCCACCGTCGTGACGAAGTGGGCGAAATAATTAAAATAAAAAAAAAAAAAAAAAAAAGCACAAAAAAAAAGCGTGCGTGGATGACGTCTGGTGCGCTGCGCATGAGAGGATGCCGAGTGCTACTGTCGATCGAAAGGCGATCGGACCAAGATAATTATAATTGACGCATGGTGGAAAGAAAAAATGTGTCTCTAGGCGACCTATATGCGTGGGTGAAGCGAAAAAAAATAAAGAGGACGATGCTGAATGTGGACGTCCGCCTGTTGTGGTTGCTCCACCCTCTCCTTCAAGCAATTTCCTGGCACTCGATCCGCCGATCACTGTAGGATAAGGCCCTTTGGTAGCGTGATAAGAGCATTGATAAATCTTTATTAGTGCTTCGCGACGAGCAGAAATCACGGCCTACTCTCGCGATGCGAGAGATAATCGAATCGCTGATTTGCGAGCGGCGTAAACTTCGCAGATGATCGGATGTAATCATCATTATTTGCTCAACTCGATGTCCTTTTTGCGCCTACGATCGGTATCGAGCTAAGGGAAAAGCATTAAATTTGTCCGCGTATTTTGCGGTTATCTATTGTTTTTAATGTACGATCAAATTTAAAAAGACAAATTATTATACAAATGCTATCGAGAAATGTGACGTCACAGAAGAGATTTTATTTTATATATTTCAGAGAATTTACAAGGAGAATATAAAGCTGTCGAATTTAATGTAACAGGCATTTTTTACGATCGAGAGAAAAAAAGATTGGCTGCCATATAAAATAAAGTTATTTGTTAAGAATCACAAAACAGCAATGTATGGCAATCAAAATATAAAAGATTTTAATATAATTAGATATTATATAATTAGATGTTATGATTCAAATTTGGATAAAATGTAAAATTTAATCAAGATTTTAATGAAGATCCACCTAGAATCTCAAACTGTACAGAACATTTCATTGGTTAATTCTATTTAATATCATTATTTAGAAGTTTCGAAATTTTAAAGATCCAAGTGAGTGAAGGCAAAACGTAAAATTTATAGCGTTTCAAGAGTTCCGAATTTTGAGAGTAAAATATATATTTGAGAATTCATGTCCTATAATTTCGAATCATGTGTCAGAGTTATTGTCTACTTTATCTAATGTTTGAATTTGTGCAAATAATTGTTTTCTCAAAAAATAGATAGATTTTATCTAAAAAAATGTCAAAATAGACTATATCTTACGTATGTGTGAGTGTATGTGATTATCAACTTTTTAACACTTATTTGTACGTATCAAAAATTAGGAAAGGTGGATGACCTAAATTGCATTACTTATACTAAATTATGACCCGATTTTTTAAAAATATCATGATTTTCTCTTCTTTCACTTGCTTTTTTAATTGTAAGTTTTCGTTCTCGAGACGATCGCAAGAAACTAATCAGATTTCAACGGGAGAGGGTGCGGCATATTCACGCGGTGCGTGTATCGCATCGCGTTATCATTTTATTCCTGTTCGGTTTGAATCAGTCATGTGGTGCTTGCGAAGACTGTGTTTCCTGTGGAGATTTATAATTGACAACGATAATGTGACTTCGGCTACATCGCTTACGTGAGTGCCAGAGCGATCGTGGAATGATTGGAGGACGAGTCTTCGAGAAGTGTGTCTAGCGTATAATCGGTCACATTAATGATCGCTCGATAGACCTCTCAAGGTCCCTGTGACACTCGGAGAGAGAAAATAAAAAAAAAAAATGCGGCGCAATCGGTGGAAAGTTTTCGCAAAATCGCGAAGACGTCTTCTTCGGCGCTCGCTCGATCTCGATGCACGATCCCGTTGTGCACGTTACATTGTAGAGAATCAATTAGATTGCATATCACTTATAAGACATTAATGTGGCTGACTGTACCGATGAATGCGAGAGACAAGATTATACGAATCGCCAAGCGACAGTGCCATATAATATCGAGTCATTTCGACCGCTATTTCTTCATCGTTTGATTTGTCTTTCTTCGGAGACGCGAGTTTTAAAGTGCGACAAAAGTGCGCTCGCGATCTCGTACAGGAATGCGTATTAGAGGCGAGAGCTAATCGGCGGAAAATGTGAATTGCTTCCTGTTTTTATTTCATGATTTCCTTTTTTCTCATAAAACACGATGGCCCGAAAATAAATTCCATTTGAAATCTGTATACACGCAGTGATGCCTTATTACCAGTCG
The DNA here is from genome assembly GCF_047496725.1 of Anoplolepis gracilipes. Classification (NCBI taxonomy): domain Eukaryota; kingdom Metazoa; phylum Arthropoda; class Insecta; order Hymenoptera; family Formicidae; genus Anoplolepis; species Anoplolepis gracilipes. The sequence goes on along the minus strand of NC_132970.1, from coordinate 21,015,540 downwards.
CCGCTCAAATATATCAAACATAGCCGTCGCATCCACCCTTTTTCGAATATTTATATCTATCGCATTTTGTTTAAAAAACATTTATGAAACATTAGAACTCGGAGGATTTATTTCTTGATTTTATTTTTTAGAATATGACTTGCATATTATTATATACCTACATAATTTTTATGCTCGCGTAATAATTCAATATTATTATTAACAATATATATAATTTAAGAATCTCTTATTTTCTAATGAAATTAAAAATTCGCGATAAAATGACACTCGCATCTATCCGGAGGGAATGAAAACGAAGAGGGTATCGGATCGTCGCATCGTGCATCCGTAACACGGCATGTGTCAGCATTATTCTTAATCTCTTCTAAGCATCCTTAATCCAATTGAATTAGAAAGGCACACCCCCGTGACACACGCGCGTCACAGACTAACTATTTGTCTATCGCATTTCCAATACTTATTCTTTCATTCAGTGCAAGAGTGCGCGTACAGCTGATCATAATTTCAAGTCGTCCAAAAGTGTTATTATTTATACAGTTATAAATATATTTTTTATATATTTTATTTAAATAAAAGATGTACGTGATTTAATTTAATTATATGCATATTATATTTTTACAATAATTGAATTTTAATTGTGTAAAATTAATCTCTTATGTATTATTTTTTATATATTTTTTCCGTGTAAATTTTGAAAGAAAATTTACATTCCATACATTTTTGGTATTTTTTAAACAAAATAGGTTATATAATAAGTAAGTAGATTACAAATCTATATTCTTGATATTTTAAAATAATCTCGATATTATACAAAAATATGCAAACATCAGAGTCGGCAATTGGAAGAATATTCGAACTTATTAACGTGTTTTTGGACTCGTGTCCTGTTAATAGAAGACGCAGCGCGATGAATCGCCGTCAGCGCCGAAACCGTTGAGGGTGCATGGTGCATTTTTTACAAATCTACGAGAGACATCATTCTCTTGCACTTTTATTACGGAGGAAGACGGACAAGACGATGCAACGCGCGTCACACTCGTATCCATCCACAGATGGAGGCTAATGCATGTCACGTGACGTCTTTATAAGGTATCATCGAGGCTTTCGATAACGTGGGACTAAGTCGAACTTTATGGAACAAAATGGAGGGACAAAATGATATCAACTCAGTACGGGCTGATAATACCAGAGTCACGGAAGATAATGTAAGTTAATTTAATTTATTGTTATAATAATATTTTTACAAAGGCGTTCCTTGTTTTTATTTCAATTTTCGATTATTATGCACATTATTCTGCATCGAATGCATGGAAGTGAAATTTAATGATAGAGATGGCATTAATTCTTCAGATACTTCCGTAATCTCTCTTGTTAGTTAAACAATATTTGAATCATTTCGCGAAAATGGGCCACGGAAATTTTACAATTTCTAGGTTGAATCCAGATAAAGAAAAAATTTCCATAGCAACTGTTTTTTGCTTATTACCACTTCCTTTGTTTGATTTTGACTCATTGACATCGATTCTTGAAGGAATCCAAAGTTGATTGGTCTCTAATGAAAATAATTTTTACAAACGATTATAAAATTAAGAGATTTTTCGAAAATTAAACATTTTATATAATTGAAATATATTATATATCTTCAATTCATATATTAATTTTGTTTTATTAAACTTGGGTTTAATTTAAATAATAATTTTCAATATATACTACCGTCAAAATGTTTAAGACCAAAGAAATTTGTAAATTTAATTCATAATTTCTTCCTAAAAAGTAATACAAACTATTTTTACTTTTACGGTATTATAACATAATCCTATAACTATTAATTAAAAAAGAAACAATCAGCAGCATGTCATGCTTCAGCGTGTAAAAACAAATTATTTTCTCGAGGAACCTAAAAAGCCGTCGTTACCAGTTAAATGAATTAAATCTTTAAAATCTTTATGGAAGATATTAAAGAGGATTGGAACGCTATAGACAATGAGATAATAAAAAACTAATCGATAAGATGTCTAGACTTTGTTTAAAAATTATAGAGAAAAAGGGTGGATTTTTTATGAGAAGTGTTCAGTGATTTTTCACAAATTAAAAACTTTTATTATTTGTTTTCACTATCATGTATTTCTTTTAAAAGTAAAGTTTAATTTGTTTATAATTTAAAGCATTTTTATTTTGTATTTTTTCCGTGATCTTTATTACTTTGGTCTTGAACTTTCTGACGGTGGTGTACCTACATAATACTTAAAAATTAATGTTGAAAATTAAAAAGTTGCTATTTACATTCCCAAATTGGTCAGAGAATTCATAATTTATTCGCAAATACAGGCATGACACAACAACAGAACGCTTTCTCTAGCCATTTAGTAATCACGCGAATCGCGCGAAATGCCTCAATAGGATAGCTTCGATCTTGATGACCTTTTGCCGATCGTCGGCGAATTTGGTCGTTATCAAAAGCAGTTGTTGTGGTTGGTCTGTCTACCGGCATGTCTGCCCTGCGGTTTCTGCGCTTTCAATCAGTTATTCATGGCGAATACGCCGCCGCATTGGTGCAAAATACCGGGTCTGGAACATATGGATGCTGCACGCAGAAGATCTCTCGCCATTCCTGTGAATCAGGTGCAGTCAATAGTGCCAGAGAGAGAGAGAGAGAGCTCGTCGATGCTTTGTAAATAGGACCGTCCCGATTACCGAGAATATAGAAATTGATGAGTTGATTATATCCCGATGTGTATCACATCTACTCTCTCGCTGCCATCGATCAGAAACTATATTTCTTCTGTGTATATTTTAAGTTACGTGCTAGTCGTTGATGTACTTTTGCTCTCTTCTATTTGGTATTTAATGTTGTATTTCCTTTACAATTTGTTTCCTCCTCTGTACACAGAAAAAAAGAATATTTTTATACTTTGACAATATCATTAGTTTCAAAATGTAAATCTTGAAATGAGATTATATTGCGTTAAACAAAGAAAATTTGCTTGGATCAAGACATTTTATATAGTTTAACCAGGAAAAATATATTCTTGTTATTTAAGAATAATTTTCTTGAATGAAGAGGAAAAAATGTTGGATAGAAAATAACACATGTTCAAATCGAAGATTATAATTTTCTTAGGGTTAAAATAATTATTTTATTCTTGAAATGACAATTGTAGTATTGAAATAAATAAGATTATAATATTGTTGAAATTTAAGATTTTTCTAAGAATTTTTCTAAGAAGATTATAAATTGTTGCGTATATATGAAACAATTAACGCGTTCATATGAGTATATAAGTTTTGATTTGACACTTACTTTTTTTCTGTGTATAAGACCAATTCAATTAAAATTTAATTAATCATTTTTATTGTAATTTAATTGCAATTTGTAATTTAATTGCAAGTTGTGTTTATTTGATGCTTAAAAATGTGTTAAACAGTGTACATTATTTAAAATTTTTTTTGTAATTTGCCATTTCTTCAGTAAAGCTAAAAATTATTGCCGATAAATGCAACATTCTACACGTGTGCAATCTCCTACTAGTCTAATAGAATTAATAGTCTAGTCTAATAGAATTTAAATCGTTAAATCAGGACGAGTAAAAGCTGCCATTTGTTTCACGCGCGATTCCTCGATTTACAACTCAAGCATAGTGAATGTATTATTCATACGATGTCGCGTAACGTGATGCTGTAGAGAATGAGAATTGTAAGGATGTAATATGAATGCAGAATGACAACGGGACTTATAGCCAGTGCACACGATATGACGTCGATTGGACGACGACGACGACGACGGAGAACGATTCCGTCGTTTGGACGTACTCATCCAATACGTCCTGGTCCATCGTGCCCTGCGACCATGGTTGGGAATATGAAACCTCAGAGGTGACGTCGTCCATCGTTATTGATGTACGTAGTGCGTCCTGTTATACAAAAGAAGTTATATATTATTTTTTGGACTTTATAAAATCTAGAAAATTCAATTTTTTCGTGAATAATATATTTAACAGGTTTTCATCAAAATGCACCGAGTTTTGCAATTTTTTATAACTTGAAATAATCTTGTTTTTTTGTACAAGGTACAATTACAAATAATATAGTTTTCTTATGGAAATAAGTAATGAGAAATATTTGGAAAAATTCTAAAATGTAAGAATAAATTATACGCGAAGGACGAGTAAACAACCGTACGCTTACATTAGAAATTCGGGTGTGTTACAGTTTGATCTCGTTTGCGATCGCGCGATCTATCCAACGATTGGCTTGGTGGCTCTTAATCTAGGAGGTCCTATAGGAGTATACCTGTTTGGTACATTAAATGATAGGTAAACTCAGTTGACAGTTCAATTTTCATTAAAATTAATTTTTTAATCTCATCTCATCTTACTCATATTTTTCTGTATTAATTAAAACATAATTGCCTATTTTAGAGATTTAAAATTCTACACATAAATAAAGCTATTTATAAAAAACATCTTTTTATTTTTTTATACGTTTTATATCTGTCTTTGCTACAGATTATTTATCCTATATAATTTTAATGCCGTGTTTAAATATTATTATTTTTTTAATAGAATTGGTCGAAAATTATCTTTCTTCGCGTGTCTGGCAACATTAATAATCGGCGGCTTTCTGACAGCGATAACAAACGATTTTTGGACATGGGCTTCTATGCGCTTCGTCGTCGGTTTGACGATACCAGCCATTTATCAAATACCTTTCATTATCTGTAAGCAATTTAACTTTTGCAATAAATTAACATTTTTCCACTGGCAAATATTAAATATTGTTATATTAATCGATGTGATAAAAATATTTAATAAGATTTAATTTAAAAATCTATCAGTATTCGTAATTGATCTTGATAGCTGTACTTATTAATAAATTTATTTCCGTAGCTTTAGAATTGGTCGGTCCAAATTATCGCTCATTTGTGACAGTTATGACTTGTACTTTTTATACGATGGGCCTCTGTATGCTAGCAGGCGTCACTTATTTAATACGCGATTGGCGAACGCTTGCCATAACCACGAGTGCACCATTTTTGATCTATTTCTTTTACTGGTGGTGAGTGAATAATTAATATTATCATTAAAATTTCTAATGGCAATTACATAAGTTACATAATGGTAATCGTATTGGATATATAGTATTAGCGATTTAAAAATTATATTTGTCTAGTGAGACATCTGCTTTTTTAATATTATCGAATTAATATGAAATTGCTATAAAAATTATTTTAAAACATCTATATTTATACATTCGATTTATTTTTACAATTTCTATTTAAGTCGTCGTTAAAATACGTTTTTAATTTTAAAATAATTCCGAACAGTATAATTTGAAAATTTTTATTTTTCATAATATATCTTTCTTACACATATGTAAGAACATAAAAACGTTAGAGATTATTGTAGGTTTTTACCGGAATCACCGAGATGGTTGTTAGCGAAAGGTCGCCTAAGCGAAGCTAATGACATTCTCGAAACTTTGGCGCGTGTGAATGGCAAAGAGCTTCCGGCATCATTCACACAGAAGCTTCGTCAACGCATGACAATGTCGAGATCCAAGAGCGAGGAGGAAAGATTGCGAAATGGACCTGGTGTTCTCTCGCTCTTCAAAACACCAAATATGCGTCTCAAGACTTGCCTTATTACTTTAAACTGGTAATTTGAAGGATAAAAATGCGCCTATCAATTTTAGAAATAGCAGCAAACATGGGATCATCGTATATTAATTATTGTTTTTTTCTCTATCTATTTCTATTTATCATTTCAAACTCATAATCTGTTTATTAAAGGAAAGTTTTACATAATTATTCACAATCTTTTAACATATGGTTCACATAGGTTCACGTGCGCGAAACGTTGATTTTTTTTAGAGTCAATTTAAAAAATCGATAGATTAAAATCCATTTATTTTTTATATCACATAGTCATATATTTTTAATTAGATTAATTTCTAGAATTCTACAATAGATGTTGATATAGAGATAATATATAACGCTAATAATAATTTATAATAATATATTATTTTCTGGCAGTCACATTTAACATGAGAATAAATAAATCTTTATATTATTATGATTCAAGGTTTGCTAACAATATGGTGTACGTCGGTCTTTCTTATTATGGACCGGCATTAGGAAATGAAGAACATCTAAGCTTTCTCTTTTCTTCCCTCGCCGAGATTCCCAGTTATATCGCTTGTTGGGTTGTAATGGATCGATGGGGCCGCCGATGGCCGCTTTGCTTATGCATGGTTGTGGCTGGAGTGTCGTGTATTGCCACGGTGTTGTTGTCACCCGGTACGCACCGTTGGCCAATCAGTTAATGACTTGATTAATTAACGGAGATAACAACGTAATTAGTTGGTTGTTGCAACGTAACAATATTACTGAAAGCACCAAGTTATAACAGTTGATTACTATCGTAAAGTATGATGTTAGAAGAGAGAGCTTTGATACGTTTCAATTTCAATTATCATTTTTAATTTATTCAAGATGCTGTCATGGAGACGTTGGTATTGTTTCTCATATCGAAGTCTGCAATATCGGCGTCTTTTCTAATTATTTATCCCTTCGCCGGAGAACTCTATCCCACGCAATTACGCGGAGTTGCCATTGGTTTCTCCGCATATATTAGCGGCCTCGGACTCATCATTATACCCTTCGTAACATATCTCGTAAGTCTGCATTGTTGCTTGAATTCCATTTTAGTAATAATTATAAAAAGTATCTTTTTACAAAGTTTATTAAATTATTATGTGTAAAATTATTACGTGAAGGCAGAAGGAAAACATGAAAGTACGTGTGGGAAAGTTATAAAGAATAGACAGAGGGAAGGTGGAGATGACAAGAGGAGATGGACTAGGTATTAGGAGAAGAGGGGGAAGGGAAATGGTAGATGAGAGAGATAGAAAAAGGTAGATTTGAGGAGAGTTAGAAAACAATGAAGAAATTGTAGAAGGGGAGAGGATGAGTGAGAGGGAACGAAGGAGAAAAAGAGAGAGAGAGGGGGGGAGATAAGAACAGAAAAAGATGGAATTTAAAAGGCAAGAGGAAGCAGAAGTCATTAACGGCCGTATGTACAATGTATAACAGAACTTATATGTGCCCGATTTTATCTTTTTTAGTGTGCGATCAAAGTATGTTTAGGCAAGCTTGATCTTAGTACATAGGGTGAAGGTAGGCGTCGAGATTAGCGTCACAAGGTCCTCACGTACAGATCACTTTAAATTAAAATAGTTTAAATTAGATTAAGATTAAAGATAAATTAGATTAGGATGAAATAGAATGAAGTGATTAATTGTAAGAAATTATAACTCTCTAAGGAGAGCAAATAAATTTAACACTACTATTAAGTAAAGTTAATTATTCGCTGACTTATTGTAATTCATTATTTTCTTAATTTTATTAGAAAATATGTATATATATTTATCTATTTATCTATTGCAAATTTTAGTAATAAATAGAATATTTGTTTATACGATTTTTTCAGGGAAAAGAGAATCTTATCCTACCTTTAGTCATTTTGGGTGCAATTTCGGTTATTGGTGGTATGTCCGGATTGCGGTTACCAGAAACATTACACTATCATCTGCCGCAAACTATTGAAGAAGGAGAATTATTTGGCAAGAATTGGACATGCGCGGATTGCATCCGTTGCGTCCCGACAAAGTATATAACTGACAATTAATTATGTAATTTTGAGCTCGTAAAATATTAGACTGTTATTTTGATTTCTTCTTTTCAAAAAATATTCTGATTTTTAATTTATTAAGAATGTTAATTATTTTGTATATAAAAAATTAAATTTTAAACTTATATCTTAATAATATATAATTATTTTCTTATATCTATAATAATTTTGTTTTTTTTTTATTTCTATTTGGTTATATTTAAACTTTAACATATATGTTCTCCAGGCCATCGTCGATTGCAACTTCTTACGAAGACTTGTCGATGCGAGAAACAGTAGAGATGCACGAAGTACCTGAAGTGCCGTTTACCTCGTCTATCTTGGAGGAACAACAACGGCCGAGTACGGCGAGTGTTCGCCGTTTAGTTCGTCAATCCAGCGTGATGGATACCCAACGTGATTCCGATGGGACCATGAAAATGACCTATTGGTTTTAACCTTGAACGCTTCAAATCTAGTCAAAGGAAAGCTGAAAGAATCTTTTTCCCTTTCTTTATCGCATTTTTTAATTAAATATTTTTCAATGTTAATTAAAAAATTATTTCATTTTATTTTATATGTTATTGATTTATAAAATCATTAAATTATACAACTACAGACACACACACACACATACACACACACACACACACACACACACACACACACACACATATATATATATATATATATATATAAAGAAATAATTCTATTTTAAATAAATGTTATTTTAGTATAAATCGCAGTTGACAAAAAAGTTATATTGCTATTTGTGTTGTCCTTTTTAATATTGTAATAAAATCAACATAACATAAAAATATAAATCCGTAATAGCACATATGGTATTTTAATATACGTAAATGTCAGATCATCAGAGAGAAAAGTATATAGAAACGATCGAGACAATAAGAGAAGATCACAATATCACGTATTAAAAATATTTACATCTTCTTAAATCGTACATAACTACGTCACATATAAAATCTTTAAGGAATAAATAATTAATATAAAAGAATAAATGAAAGAGAAATAGGACAAGAGAACATCACGATGTGTCGTGTCCACAATTGATGCAATTTATTCACATTCGGTATACAAAACACGAAGATAACGAGAAAGATAAGAATGAGGAATTAATCTCAAATGCCTTCTTTTTGTGCAGGGATCGAGATAAGATCTTGCCGTGGCGCGCGCGCGCGCATTTTCCGGTATGTTTTTCCCTCCCAAGCTGATTCACAGACGAGTGGTCCTATTGTAGCAGCTGTAAGCAGGAGACTCACTATATGCGATTGTAAGACGGAATGCTTCTCGTATACACTTTCGGTCACGAGTCGATTTACCTCTCCAGTAATCGCCGCTTCAGCTCGGGTGGATACGAGACGTAGATATAATGATCGGGCATGTCCTCGCTCGACAAGGGTAAATTCTCATCCCCGTGATCGCCCTTCCGTCTTTCCAATCTGCCTTCGCTGTGAATATTCGGGTCGTTTAACGGAGAAGTACTTGAGCGATCCGTGCTCCCGTTGTAATCCATGCTTCCGGTACCATCTAGCCTTTCCTCGTCCGCAGTGCTACAATGAAAGAGAGTATAAAAGAATCAGTTTTTTTTTTATTATAATAAAATAAATGACGTGAAATATGTACATGGAGTGTTCTAATGATAAGACTTATAGTTAACATGATTATTTTTATTCCCACTTGCTTAGAAGTTTCCACAACAAAAACGTGTTACTTCTTTTTTATTCGAGAATTATTACATACCTAAAACATTTTTAACGTAGCTTGTTTAATTTTTAATATTTATTGTGTGTTAATATTTATTGTGCGCTTATTTAATATTTATTGTACAATAATAATGTGGATGAGGTATTGTATATAAAATGACATAATACTGTATACAGAATTACTTCAAAAAAATCCGCGCGTTTAATATGTTATATATTTTTTATTAAGTAGGATATTAGCTATTTATAGTCGAACTTCTTTACTCGATATAAACCAGTTTTTTATCTTTCGCATAGATTTACGCTAAAACTCGTTACGCAATTTTTTTTAACAATGCAAGATGATTTTTTTTTTTTTTTTTTACTAGAAGCGATCTAGTCGGAGTTTCTGGCGAAAGGAATAACGAGGTATTTTATTTTCGGCACGACGTACTTGAAGCAGACCCAAATGACGTAGTAACACGCGTAGATGGACGAAAACAGGACCAACATGAAAATGCTTAGCAGATACCAGGGCGTGTGACGTTGCGGCCTCTTTGTATCCTCCCAGTATCTGTCACAACTGAGATACCAACAGATCGCACGATTCAACTCCCCTATAGACCAAAATTATAACCAATAAGAAAATATCAAGGACTGTACTCAATGTCAGTCGTATATCTTTAGGTGTAAAAGTCAATTGCATATTGCATACCTTCGATCTCTTGGAAATCCCGCATAGAAAGATTGGTGAGCAACCCAGCGATGCAATCACGCACGAGTATCTGTTGACAATCACGCGATAAATGTATCATCGTGTATTATTAATATTTATAGGTAATATGTGTCTGTAAACATGATACCTTTGCTTGTTTTTTTCGCAATGTTAAATATGATCAAAAATTATATATATTATTCCTGAGTCATAGTTCTCAGTTCTCGACTTGATATTATGAAATTAAAATATCTGATATCAATAAGAGATATCAACAATTAAAAAAGAGCGAATAATTTTTTTTAGCGTCAGATTATTAGCACATTTAAACCGAAAATAAAAATAAAGAAAAAGAATTAACAACGCAATTATCGAACTTGGCGTTCAGCACACGATTCGCGATCGGAGGGGTCTGGTGGAGGCGCGTCGAGACAATGTCACAACACAAATATATATTTTAAATAAAATAACAAACTATATAATGCTCACTTCGCACTGGGTCTTCAGCTTTTGCAACTCCTCGGGCTTGCAGTGGGATTTGATCTTCCTTAGATGCAATCCTCGGCGTTTTTGCTTTTTCTCGACGGCAGGTAGTGCCGCCTCCACCAGATCTTCCTCATCTTCCGCGTCCTCCTCGTCATCCTCATCCTCGTCCTCCTCTCCGTCGCAACCGTCACCCTTGTTATCCGACTCGGCGATCTCGTTTTGATAGGACGATCTCGCTAATCTGTGATTGTGCATGTCGCCACCGTCATCGTGATGACAGTAACGTTGCAGATTCGTCACCGCACCACCGCCAGCGATGGTGCAGGACTTGCCCGAAGGATACATCCTGGCGAGACCACGTGACTCGCATGGCACGATTGAAACGCCACGCTGTTTTTGCTGTTGCTGTTGTTGTTCAGTATTTTCGCGCCACACTTGGATATCGGTATTCAAGTGGCTGCCGTCGTCGTCCACCAAGTTCTCGAAGTCACGGTTACCCAGCACATCGCAGCGCATGATATCGCAATAGTCCGCCAGGCATACCGCGTCTTCCGCCTGAAAGAGATATGTGCCTTTGATTTTGCACACATCTGCTCTGGATTCCAACATATTTCTGATTTTCGGCTCGTTGAGGATTTAGTTTACCAAGATTAAAGACTAGGAAAGTTACGCAGTTATTTTTAATTCAAAAGGAAAGTTTAAAAGTTTCGAAGAAATATGATAAATAATAACTGTTTTTACATATTTTTTTTTAAACGCTTACCGTATTAACATTGCTTTTATGTCTGTTATCGAAATGGGCGTCCAAGTGTTTTTCGGCATAAAAGGACTTGCCGCAAAGACCGCAGGTCCATTGTGAGGGTCTGTGTTGATGCTTTGCCTTTTGTTGCGGCCGAAAGATATCTCGACTTTCGTGGAACGGACATTCCAATGGTAATTCTACCTGATACTTCTTCAGTATTGGCATCCATCTCTGAAATCTCAACGAAGCTCAGAACGTTGCGTTATTTTTTTGCCTGATTATTTTTGTACTTAAGGCTTATAACTTAACAAATTATCATTGAAGTTATTTTTGATTTTTAGAAAATATATAGAAGCTGATGTAGTAAATAATATTATATTTAATTTTCCAAATAAAATCATAATTTTTGCATCAAAGTGTTTAATTGTTAGATATATATTTTAATTAATAATATATATATATATATATATATATATATATAATAATATATAAAAATACTCATTATAATTAATTTCAATAAATCAACAGATTATTTCTTACCTTGTGAACTATCCTCCTCACTACGGATGCTCGATCGCGGGGGCATGATATTTTAAAGACGCTGGGACCAGGCCATGGAATTACAGACAGAAGTAGCACTGCCAGAACCTGTCAATAGTACAATTTAATCATAAACGTGTTTCTTTGATATTACAGATAATATAAATCTATCTTTTTTTCGCCAAGGACTTGCAAATTATCGATTACTTATTGTATCAAAAAAAGAAGTTAATTCAACGAGTTTTTCGTATTTTATATTAACATATATAATTAAATATATGCATAATAAGAGTCTTTTTTAGAATAAAAAAACTTCTTCACATATGATATTTTTAAAATTAAAGTCACATATTTTATCATCGATTATAAATGCTAAAAAAAAAAAAAAAATATTAGAGAATATATTAAAAATACATATTACATATAAGGAAATATTACACACTCCTTAACGATATACATAGAACCGACGAGTATTCTTTCTCGAACACACATGCATAAATAATGCAATCGATAAAAATGTCACCACTCGCTCATGCACATAACATTTGTTCAAGTATGTCTAATTACGATACAAGAAGACGTGTGTTATTCTATCACGAAACCAATGACCTTCGTTCTTTCGTGAAACGATTTCAGATTCGCTTGATGTGCTTCGGGCATGTAGAATGGACCCGAGCGTTAGGTATAACGAAATGTTATTTACCTCGAAGTGAAAAGGTTGGGTCTTCATTCATATCCCAAATGCTACGTGCAAGAGTGATCCGGTTTGACGATTACTATTTCGAGACTGTTCAGCGTCCGTTTCCTGAGAGAATTTTCTTTTTGCGAATAGTCACCAGCCGATGGTGTACGTGGGTTGCAACGGGAGAGGACTGCAGGGTATACGTCGACATGGCGGTCACCCTTAAGCGCAGGTTTCAAGCGTATGCAGGGATGTCGCAGTGCTGGTGTTTGTTTTCCTAGGGGGTAGATAGGTAAGCAGGTATAATAATAAAGCTTACTCTGATGCGCCTGATGCATATCAGTATTTTTTAACAAAAGTTAAATATTATGAACATGTTTTGAATGATAAAATTATTTTAAATAACGCGTTTGTAATGCGCGCATACGCACACTATATTTATTTAAATACTTTTAACTTTCTTTGTTTTAATGTTTTTGCAACATGTTTTTTATGCTATCTCTAAAACAGATAATTTGCATGGTATCTTATCGGTTTCTTGTAGCAATTTTGTAATAACAGTTTTTCTTAATTTAAACAAATTATTTAAGTGCGAGTTAAATGTTTAACTTAAAATGCGAGAGAATATCATAATAAAAGCATAAATATATATAAGTATATTAAATATTATAAGCATAATAAAAAGCATAAATATATATATTTAAAAAAAATTTTTTTTTAAATTTCTATTATTTTATTATTGTTGAGCTTATAATTTGTAATTTTAATATATAGTAATTAATTTAAAAATGTATTTTTACTATTAATCTCTTTATTTCTCTCTTTATGTTTCTCTCTCTCTCTCTCTCTCTCTCTCTCTCTTTCTCTCTTTTTCTTTAAAAATAAATTTTATATTGTATTTTAATTTTTTGACACTGGATTATACTTTTTGCGAGACGATACTGTCTTGGCAAGCGTCATCGGCGTCGGCGTCGATGAAGATGCGTCGGCGCATTAGCGATTCGACAAGCTCAAATTGACTAATGTATGCAGAAGTCATAAAATTAGCGACATTATAAAATGATAAAGAACTATGTTTTTATATAATAAAATCGGTTGTAATAATAATGCACTTTATTGCAAATAAAACTTTATTTAAACGAGTGAACTAATAAAAACTTAAGAAATAAAAAATTGTATATTGTTATAATAAATTATAAATCATTGTCGATATTTCAGATATGACAAAATATGGACGTTTTAATTTTGTCTTCAATAATGAAACAAATTGATGGTTATAAGATGTAGTAATTACAACATTATGATAAAGTTTAATTAGTTAATAAAATATGCATGTAGTGAGTCATAAAAAAAACATAACAATAATCTGAAATAAAAATACTAGCTAAATAAGGAAAATAATAGCTTAAAAAAAAAGAAATAACAATTTTTTCATGGGTTAATAACCTCCGAAATTTCATCAGGGAAAAAGAAAAAATTATTTTAAAAGCATCCTTTCATCAACAACGGTTTTTTATTCAAAAGTGGTAAGCCTAATATAGGAAACAGGTAGAAAAAATGCCAATAGATATAAAAAGCGTACAAAAAAGTCAAAGAAAATAAAGTAAAGTGTGATGTAATAAACTGAAACCGTATTATTTCAAAGGCTAATAGAAATTGACAGAACCGAAATAGTCAAAGAAAAGAAACGTGCTTAGAAAACGGTGTAGAAAGATTACGCGTTAACATAAAATTAAAACAAAAAAGCAATAAGCACAGTAGTATAATTTAGAATAGCTGACAGTTTTTAAATTGTTATTGTAATGGTAATGAATGCACCAATTTTTGTGTAAAAGAAAAAAAGCGAGTCTCATTATATTATCGAACAATAATGATAAGCGTAATACATTTACCGTTCCAAAGCTAGATGGCACGAGGATGCAATACTTATATCTTGCATCTTTAGAAAAATTACTTTATTCGAAACAAGGTCATACACACACACACATTTTCAATCTAAATTAAGTAGTAAAAAACTTGAAAAACAAAATGTATTTAATTCAATGGCATAAGATATAAGTACATGTTTAATTTGTTTTTCTTATATGTACATATATCCTTGTAAAATAATTAATGAAATAATTATTTATAATCATCCTTGTGTGTGTGTGTGTGTGTGTGTGTGTGTGTGTGTGTGTGTGTGCATGACAAAAAAACAGATATATGCTATGTTACATAAATGTAAATGAAGATTTACAATATGTTCAATAATGAATATTTCAATCAGCAATATTAAAAAACATAATAGTAATACGTCAGTAGTATTAACTCTGTATTAAAAAAGGAGAATATCAAATGATATCTTATCTCTTTGTTTTTATAAGAAAACAAACAATAGATTACTGCTAACTGATGTATATATGTATGTATATACAGGGTGTCCGATAATTTGTAAAAAATCTCTCGTGTACAGATAGAGCGGATTAAACTGAACAAAAAAGTCCTTTACCATTTTGCGATTTTCGTAATAATTATTGAGAAATTAATTAAAACATATCGACTAATTCACGCCAATATGTTAGCGCTACGAAAAGAGACAGCCCGCTGTCACGCGGTCGCTAGGAGCATAGCGAGAAGAGACAGCCCACTCTTACACGGTTACAATGCGTGCGACTGGCAACCGCTTACATATACGAGAGATTTTTTACGAATTACCGGACACTCTGTATATATAGTAGTAATGTATATACATATATATATATATATATATATTGTTATATAATGATGATTAAATCAATTTAACAATAAGCAAAAAATAATGGAACTTTGTCTCATTATTTTTTTATTAAATTATGTCTAAATGCTTATACGTCTAGATATGAAAATTTTATATGCATTGTTTAATTAGATATGGAAAGATATTTATATGTTCTAATAGTAAAAGTTATTTAACAAGAGCTAACAAACAGATTTTACGCAGTTCTCTTTTATATTTCATTATGTATAATATAAATATTTTCTTATCTATCCTAATTTTTATTAAATTAATTGCTTTTTTAAAATGAAAAATTTATTTTGAAAATAAAATTTTTCTTTTACGATATATTTTTTCTTTTTGAAATTCATAATGTCATAAATTTTCCTATATTTTCCGCATATGTAGCAGGGTCTTTTGATGCATTTAAGAATTATAATATAAAATTTATGTTTATATACATATAAAGTTTTATCTGAGAAAAAATAGATATAATTATATAAAATCATATCTGTGTGTGTGTGTGTGACCACGTATAAGTATTATATCGAAATTTGGCAGGATTATACATGCGCATATGTCTTATATATATGCGCGTGTATAATCCTGCCAAATTTATGTAAATATTTCAAAGTAAGCTAAAAGCTAAAAAAATCAAATATTACATATAATGAAAAATTAAAAAAAAAATAAAGTAAAAAGAAGAGAGAAAGAACTCTAAAGAAATAAAAGAAGGATTTATACCTAAGATTTTGTTTTGCAAGAAATTTTAAAATTAAAAATATGCAACTTTTTATTTTAGGCTTATTAATGTACGTGAAAATATTCTGACATAAAATATTCAACATCATACACAAATTCTTTTTTTCTTCTTCGAGAGTTATTAAGGAAAAAATTCTATTTTTTTGCTGTATGTTTAAATTTTTTTAGCTCTTTCTCATAAAATAATTTTTTCTACAAATAAAAAATTCCTTTGTCATATTATTTAATTTATACTGATATCATTTCGTGTGATATTCTAAAACAATTAAAGATATCTTCCCGGTAAAAAATTTCTCATATATAATTATATATAACAATATAAAAGTATATAGAAATATATAAAATTCTGTATAACTTATGTATAGTTATGTATAGTATGCATAATTTTGTATTATCGTTGACTAACATTTAGCCAACATTAATATAAAATTATATATAATTATACAACAAGTCATATATTATTATATATAATTATACATAACTTATATAAAATTTTATATATTTCTATATAATTTTATATGGTCATATATGATATATGATTATACATAACAAATTTTTTATCGGGTTATGAAATAAAAAACGTTTATATTACAACATAAAATATGTTACGAAATGAAAGATCGAGTAAAAATTCTAATACACTTTTGAAAATTCTTAATTTTCAATTTATGTTAATAATGTTAAATTTGTAATACAATGCAACAGCTGTTTTCTTGATCAATGCTTTCTCTATACAGCTCTTGTTCTTTCTGATTCACATTCTCTTTATGCTCTTTCCCGCGGCATGATAAGTTCATGGTGGGGAGTCAAGTGATATTTCTATCGTCGCTCGAAGTTAAACGCTTTGTTGGATAACTCTTCAGTTCACAAGTGAAAACGGTCACGCATAGACATTGGTGCCACATAAGCGGCAATTGAGAACCATTCCTCTAGCGTGAATTTTCTCGCATTAGAAATTTGCGAGTTATTTTATTTTACGTTAGAATTTGTGCTTCATATGCGAAAGTGTAAATCTCATATTGCAGTGCTCTGATGTAATTTACAACGTTGCATTTTTATCTTTTGTGTATTAATATATCACTGAAATAGTGTTGTGACATTGTTAAAAATAAATCCTAGATCTGTACATCCTGCAACACACTGTCTAAGCGAGCAAGAAAGAGAGAATGTAAATAATATTTTTTTATGGAATGTGATAAATTATAGCGCGAACTGATAATGAAATAGTGCCTTTCGAAAAAAAAAGACACGTAAAAAATATAAAACGTAGAAAAGTTTTATTGAATAAATATTGTTGTATAGTTTATATATATATATATATATATATATATATATATATATATAGAGAGAGAGAGAGAGAGAGAGAGAGAGAGCTAATTTTACGAAGATTATATATTATACAATATATTCTATGTAATCTACATTAAATATAAAAAAAGAGACGCATTAATATCTCGCGGTAATAATAAAAATATAATAACTGTATAATAATTTACATATTTTTTAAACAAATACGGAAAATTTATAAAGATAATGTGTCTATAATTGAGACAAATAAAAATAAGCATCAAATATATTTTAGAAATATAACTTTGTGGTTTGTTTGAAAATAACTTTAAATCATAACATGCGTTTTTTAAAACCATTGTTTATTAATTTAACATTAGGTAATTGTTTTGCACAAATAAATGTTTCCAAAATCGTTAAATACAGTGATAATTTTATCACTATAAAAAGTTTCTTATTTTGTAATTAATTATAATTGCATAATCAAATTATTATTAGGGTGTCCGATAGCTCGCGCAACACCTTTTAAGAGAAGGTAGAGAGTGTTATTCTGAACAGAAAAGTCCTGTATCATTTTGCGATTTGCGCAATAATTATTAAACTATTAATTAAAAACGCTCAGTAAACGATATTATATATATATATATATATACAAAATGTCCGGTAATAATCGCTCCACCTCTCTAGGACTAATAGAGCAGGTCAAACTGAACATAAAAGTCCTCTACAATTTTGCGATTTGCGCAATAATGATTAAAATATTAATTAAAAACGTTCAGCATATGCTGAATGCTATATACAGCGCGCGCTCATACGCTGAGCGTTTTTAATTTTATTATTTATGAAAATGAATAACAGACAATATATAAGTAAAAAGCGATATTATTTTGACTTATTGTTAGTCATGAAATTTCTATATATTTATATATATATATATATATATAGAATGTAGATACATGTATACGTGTTTATATACATATTGTGACGATGTAATTGGTTTTTTTCAAAATTTTTTCTATATTTTACGGTTATTTTATGATTATATTTTACGTCTTGACGGCAATTACAATAGTGCTTTTTTTATAAAAAAAGTATAAATAAATATCTCTTCTAAATATTATTTGTATGACAGTTCTATGACATTAAAAAGTTGAAGATCTATTATTTTCGGAAATTGTTACCTACATTGTTTTGATATTATACAAATATTTTTCGTTATTGTACATTTTTAAAATTCAATTCTCTTATTGTTGTTAAACATTAATTTAACATTATTATTACTAATGATAATTTTTTTTAAATTATACCGCAGCAAAAAAAAAGTTGTGCGATAAATAAATATTACAAAGTCGATAAGATACATATTTATGTTTAAATAATAATAAATAAATATTTTACAAATATTTTTCCTTTCTAGGCATGCTTAATCTGCATGTTTACCTAATATTTAAATAACGATAATATTCGTATATAATACTAATCATACAAATTTTTGCTCATATTTACATTTTTTTTTACTATTTAAGAAATTGTTTTTAGTATAAAATTTTGTAAGATTTTTCCTATCTTTTCCTGTTTACAAAGATAACATGTCGGCAATCTAGTACATACAATGATAAAGCAATAAAAATAACGATAAATGTCCTTTGAACTTTGGATGAAAATTTTATATACTGTCTAGTCATGTTTATAAAGCGTTCTGTTCTATTTGATTTCTCTACGGTGAGTCAGCGTACTCAAAGTCATAATCGTTCTACAACCTACGTAACATTGCCATGCCCCTGACATTGATAACTATCGCTTGATATGATTAACTTGATTTTGAAACGGTTATAAACAAATCAACCAAAATGTATTACAACATAAATAAATACACAAAACATGCTTATGTATCTTATTGTTAAAAAAATTATCATTGTACAGGAACATATAAATATTATTACGTAATCGTCATTAAAAAACACACGAGTAGTCAATAATCATATATCTCACATTTTAAACGCGATATTTTGCCGTTTCATATAATGTTTTTAGAAAATTATTATATGTTCGAAAGTCTTTATATCAAAACATTTATATATGTATATACAGGGTGTCTCAAAATGACCGTATCACCTATATATATGTATATATAGTGTATATGTTGAATATATAACATATACATTATTATAACAAATATATTATACAAATATATTCTAGAAGACTATTGACAATTGCAATAAGATTCTATTTTAATATATTAGAATTTATACACAAATTGAAATATATTTCTGTAAGGCGCCTTTATTTAAAAAAAAGAAGAGTAGAAGAATATTCTTCTTTTTTCATACAATCATATAATATACAATAATTTTCAGAAGAATTAATTCCTTAAATTTTTATATTTACAAGATTTTTCTTATGTTTTGAATTAAAATTGTTTTATGTTACAGACAACAAGCAAAATTGATACTATATTTCTTTTGTAATTTATTAAAAAGTAATACTAAACACACATGTAAAATTGAAATAAACTTATCCATGGTTTTTACTGCCTAAGAAAATATTATAACTGAATGTAACGGATACAAAATAATAGCGTTCTTTAAGTTTTTATGTACTCGTAAATAGAATAATTTTATAACCATATTTTTTCATTACAAACGATTGGCTTGCATAATTAGCAATCTCGCGTATTGATACCACATGTTATCGCGTGATCAATATATAAAAATATTTAAAACGTTCTACTCATTCTATGATTTTTAAAATTTATGTAATTTTAAAAATCATAGAATTTTTTATCTTTTCATCATTTTAATAAATTAATATACATTATATTCATAAAGACGGAGGTCATTAGGACCTTTTTTTACATATATTGAATGTTTATTAACATAAATAGTTACGAAAAAATAGTTGATTTCCTTATGTTATTGTATCATTATATAATTACGACTAAATAATTTTTTCTGCTTTTAATTGTGCAGTAATGTCGTACTATAAAAAAAATGAAAGGAAAAAATGAAAGTCAAATTATGCTATGTGTACATATGTAACTATGCTATGTAACTATTTATGTCTATTGTAATAGATGGAATAAAAAATTAACCATTCATTAGAATTAAACTAGAATGTAGTTACTATAGATAATAATAAGATATTTACTATAGATAATGATACTAGAAATATTTATAGATATGAAACATTCGTCTTTTTTTCTTTGCAATGTACATACATATCATATTTATTATTAGAATTTTTATTAGAGGCTCGTAAACTATTATTATTAATATAATTTTTATCTTTATTTTATAGATTTCAAGAACTTCCTCTCTCTCTCTCTCTTTTCTCTCTCTCTCTCTCTCTCTCTCTCTCTCTCATTTAAATTATATAGTAATTACTTGTCGCGCGTTTGCAGAGTACAAGTGGCTTATTATCTATTGACACAATAAATCAATATAGTCGTTATCACAATAAATTATTGTTCAAGTATGGCGACTCATGCACTCCGCAGTATCCAAAGGTTAAGAGTACTAGATGCTGCCGTAAGGACGTTTAATTCCACATTAAGGTGTGCATCAACGTCAACACAAACCAGAATTATTGTGACGGGCTCAAATGGCGAGAAGATTTTTCTGCCTTCTAATGATATTTCTTATCCAGAAACTTTAGTTCACGAATTTGTTTGGAGCAACATTGAAAATTATCCTGACCATATTGCATTGGTAAGTTTAATAATTTAATAAATTATTATTTCGTATGATTGATAATCTATTTACGTGTAGCGATTCTAATCGAACGCGTCGTTTCTTTCAAGCAGATTACTAAATAAATTATTTAATGAAATCAATTGTGAGAAAATGAAAAAAAAGAAATTAAGAAAAAAAATATTTACAAAAAACGGAAAGTATGATTAAACGTAAGCGCAATCAACTGTTGAAACTATTATAGCGGCTATTATATTAGAGGCAAACATAATGTATAGAGACTTAACACTAACATACAATATCGATATTAATTTTATGACATATTTTGCGTAGGAATGTGGTATAAATGGCAAGAAATATACGTATGCTCAAGCCAAAGATGCGACAAATTATATTGGCAGAAGTTTGCGGAACATAGGTCTGAAAGAGGGCGATGTGATAGCATTGGTCGCACCTAATTTTCCGGACGCGATTTTAAGTTTCCTCGGAGGCTTATCAGGTGGACTCGTTATCACTCCAATGAATCCAAATTATACGGTTGGTAAGTTGCTTTACAAAATTATTTTAGATATTCTTCTGATTTACGCGCGATTCGATAACACAATACAAAATGCTATCAAAATAAAAAAAAAGATTTTCTACTATTTATATATTATTATACTATTATTTATTTATATGTATATTATTATACTATTTTGAAAATCAAATAAATATATCTGCATTATAAGAAAAATTAAAGTATCAAAGAATTATCAAATATTATTTGTTAATTATTATAATTAGATTATAAAAAGAATTAAAATATTAAAACATAAAATTAATGT
Organism: Anoplolepis gracilipes; assembly: GCF_047496725.1. Taxonomy (NCBI): domain Eukaryota; kingdom Metazoa; phylum Arthropoda; class Insecta; order Hymenoptera; family Formicidae; genus Anoplolepis; species Anoplolepis gracilipes. The sequence continues at coordinate 20,993,709 of NC_132970.1, read as the reverse complement.
AGAAATTAATATAGAAAGAAATTAATGTAGAAAGAAATAAATTAAATTTTTGTAAATTTAATTCTTAAATTAAAATTATTTATATTAACAATTAAACAAATCAAAAATTTTTAATGATGACTATGTTTTAAAATCAATTGCAAGAAAAGAAAAAATGAAAAACACATATGTACGTGTATGTAAAAATATATAAATATATATATATTGGGTTGGAAGGAAAGTAATGTCGTAATTTCTCAATAGAGTCTTTAATGTTTTTTTATAATAAAGAAATTTCACCCTAGATAATATTGCACGTTAGATGACATTAGATGGGATCTCTAAGTATCATTTAACGTACATGAAACATATGTGGAAGCGTTTGCATTCACTTAAGATCGAGAAAAAAATGGAGCAAAAGAAGCTATATTTTCGTTGTCTGATGCTTTTTTATTTCCGAAAAGGAAAAAACGCGACGCAAACGAAAAAGAAAATGTGTGCGGTGTATGGAGAAGATGCTGGAACTAAACGCATGTGCCAGAGATGGTTTGCAAAATTTCGTACTTGTGACACGGCACTCAAAGATGAGGACCGCTCTGAACAACCAGCTGTTGCTAATGATGATAAAATCAAGAATTTAATCAAAAATAATCAACGATACACGTGCGAGAGATTGTACAAATACTCCATTTATCGCGTTATCGAGAATTTATCTAAGCTGGGTTATGTGAATTGTTTTGATGTTTGAGTACCGCATGATTTATCGAAAAAAATTTAATCGCCCACATTACCACCTGCTATTCATTACTTAAATGCAACGAAAATAACCTAACCCAAATTAATTTTTAAAACAAATTATAACGGTTAATGAAAAATGGGTTATTTACAATAACGCTGTGCGCAAACGATCCTGAAGAAAGCAATCAGAAAAGCCGTTGACCACTCCAAAGCCTGGACTTTGTCCGGAAAAGATAATGTGTATTTGGTGGGACTGAAAGGGTGTCGTCGTTTATTATGAGCTTCTTCCAAAGAATGTACGGCTTAATTCGGATAAGTACTGAGCCCAATTGGAGAAACTGAAGGAAGTCATTTCAAAAAAACATTCAGAACTGGTGAATAGGTGTTTTATTCCATCAAGACAATTTCAGGCCTCATGTTTCTTTGACTACTCGGGAAAAAATATTGCAACTGGATTGGGAAGTTTTGCTACATTCGCCATATTCGCCAGACATTGTTTTTTTCTGATTACCACTTATTTCGAATCTTGCAAAACTTTTTTAATAATAAGACATTCACTTCTTTGGAAGACTGCAGAAATTATCTTCAACAGTTTTTCGATAAGAAAACGCACAAGTTCTACGCGCAAGGAATTATGCAGCTGGTTGAAAGATGGTGAAAGGTTATGGAAAACAACGGTTATTACATTATTAGATTAAAGTTGTTTTTAAATATAAATAAAATTGTTCCAATTTTGATCCAAAAATACGACATTACTTTTTATTCAGCTCAATATATATACATGTGTATGTGTGTGTGTGTGTATATATATATATATGTATATGTATATACAGGGTGTCTCATAACTAACGAGCCAACGCTCGTGAACAGATAGAGTACAGTAAATTGAACAAAAAAGTATTAGGTCATTTTGCGATTTTCGCAATAATTATTAAAATATTAATTAAAAACGCTTAACGAACAATATTATACATATGTACAAGATGTCCGGTAATAATCGTCCCACCTCTCTAGGGCTGATAGAGCAGGTCAAACTGAACATAAAAGTCCTGTATCATTTTCCGATTTTCGCAATAATTATTAAAATATTAATAAAAAACGCTCAGCGTAGGAACGCGCGCCGCATATAGCACTCAGCATACTGAGCGTTTTTAATTAATAGTTCAATAATTATTGCGCTAATCGCAAAATGATACAGGACTTTTATGTTCAGTTTGACCTGCTCTATCTGCCCTAGAGAGTTGGGGCGATTATTATCGAACATCTTGTAGATATGTATAATATTATTCGCTAAGCGTTTTTAATTAATATTTTAATAATTATTGCGAAAATCGCAAAATGATTTAATACTTTTTTTGTTTAGTTCACTGTACTCTACCCACTCACGAGCGTTGGCTTATTAGTTATGAGACACCCTGTATATATATACACATATACATATACATATACGCACAATATAAATAAATAATAAACGGTGATCATATTTGCTACAATTTTTAGTAAATCCAATACAGAGAAAATTTTATATCAAAAATTGCTATGGTATGTAGTAACTGTGGACCATTAGAAACATTCCAAGTTAAAATGCTATGTAAAACTGTAAAAGTTGACATAATTGATGTAATTTTTACGTAAGTGTTAAAAAGACGCGATTTTCCATAAAAAATCACTATTAATTTTAAACTAAATAATTTCCACATTGCGTAATCATAGAATTGCGTTCAAGTTTTGCACAGACATTCAGAAGAAATATGTAGTAGAACAGTCGAAATTTTCATGTTTTTGTCAATGTTTGACATATGACAATACATCCTTAAACGTATCATTACGCTATAGTGAATGGAAATGCAAAATTTTCAGATGAAATATCGAAGCAGATGTTAAGAGCCAATGCCAAAGCAGTTATTACGTCAACCTCAATTGCATCCACAGTGTTGGCCGCAACAAGAGCTTGTCTTCCACCTGAAACACCTTTTATTGTGATTGACGAGAAAACTGGTTCTATACCAGAAGGTTCAATACCTTTTGATGTTAGTGTTGAAATGGATTTATTAAATATATATATATATATATATATATATATATATATATATATATATATTTTGATAATATTTAAATGTTATAAACAAAAAATTACGGTAATATTAAATAAAAATAAGGAAAAATTTTTCACTCAAAATTTTTCAGGACCTCATAACACGAGGAAAATCACTGCCACCTATAAATACAAGTGCAACTTGCGACGATGTAGCAATTCTACCATTCTCAAGTGGCACGACTGGATTACCAAAGGGCGTTATGTTGACACATCGCAATCTGGTGTCTAATATCATGATGTGCCAATCCTGTTTTGGCGATACATATTTTTCTACTACAAGTATCTTCTATATTATTTAATAATTATTTAATTTTTAATTATACGTGTTGTTATTTAATCTTACCAAATTATACAAGTATAATTATTATAAATTATTGTTTATTATAATTTTACTTATAGAATGTTTTCTTTGAAATGACTTCTTCTGTTCTGCTAGTTATTAATTGATTATTCGATATTTATTATTTTCCTATATATTATTTTCCAATTTCTTACTTTCTATTTGTTTGTTATAGGTACATATCAAGAAATAATTCCCGCAATATTACCATTTTTCCATATTTACGGAATGAATGGTGTGATACTTTCGCGTCTTACTTTTGGTGCCAGAATGGTCACCCTTCCAAAATTTATACCGGAAACGTTCCTTAATGTCTTACAAAACGGCAAGGTAAATCAGCATTTATTGTGTGCATATTTTGCTCACTAGATTTTTCTGTAAACTATTAAAAATTTCGGTTAACGTGCAAAATGCTAGACTGAACGTTACTTTTAAAAATGTTTAATCCAAAAGTAAAAAATAAATTTTTTTGATTTTATTATTTTAAATTATTTATCATATAAAAAAATCTCAAATTTCTCAAATTTCTTTTAAAAAACTCATGAAAGAATTAACGTTTCAAATTTACAATAACATGATTAATACACTTTTAGGCAACTTCTTTGTACTTAGTACCACCGATTATATTATTCTTGTCAGTTTCTCCTCTCGTGAAAATGCAACATCTTGAACGCATTCACACAATAGTGAGTGGCGCTGCACCTATTGCGGAAACGGATGTCGACAAATTATTTAACAAATTCAGTATTGACCCCAGTACTATAAAGTTTCGTCAAGGTAAGCATTTAAAAAATTAAATATTTAATAAAAAAACTCTCAATCCGGAAACATTTATTGAGTTCTGCGAAACCAGTTTGGAATTGCATTTTCACACGCGCGAGCTTATAAAGAGACTTGGATATATTTTTTAAAATAATAGAAACCTCTAACAAATCGACATATTTGAAATAAAATCAATCAAAACGTATTAAATTTTATTGTTATTTAAATTAATATTGCATTTTAATGTACCGTAAATTCACAAAATTTGACAAATTTATTTTCATTGTATTAGTTTAAAAAAGAATACCGAAATTAATCAATGGAGACTGTTTCTGTAATACTTCTCTAAATAATTTTTACTAAAAAATATAAACATAACAATTTTTATTTAGTAAAATAGTTTTTTGCGTTAAGAAATTGCTTAATATTTTTAATTCAGTATCATAATACTTATATCAAGTTAATAAAATATTTTTCGGTTTGCAATTTTATTTATGCATATTTGAAATTACATATTTTACTTTGTCATTGTTTGCTTAATCTTTAATTTAATTATAATCATTCTTGTAGTTATTGAAAACTAATTTTTGAATCTAAATTTTATATTATTTTTATAAAACCTTTTATCCTATTAAATATTAATCAGATTATTAAATAGTAATCAGAAAATTACGAACTTGTTTTTATTTCATAATTGCTTTATTCTTATTCTATTTTAATAATTAAATAACAATCAAATAACAAAAATAGAACAATGACGTTAATGAGCTTAAAATGACAGTGGCAATGTGTGGGTAGAGTTTACGCTCTTTTCTGATTTTTAAGATATTTTAATTCAAATATAAACCAAAAAAGAAATCAATAGAATGACACCACATATTAATCTTAATTGTTTATCTTATGATCTATTATATTTAAACTTTTCTCCCTTAAACTCAGTAAAAATGTTATTGATTAAAATAACAAAATGACTAGATTTTATTAAAGATTTCAAATTTCACTGATTTTCAATAAAAACATTCAAATTTTATTGCTCTATGTTTTAATTTCACTGAATATAACAAAATTTCACTGAAACAGCCATTAACTAATAATTAATTCTTTGTTAGGTTTCACTGTTTGTTATGCTTATAATTGAAATTATTGCTTATCAGTCCTAATACCATCTGATTCTATTTAAAAAAGTTGAAATAATTTTTCAAGGTTACGGATTGACAGAATGTTCACCAGTATCATTCGTTGAAGATGGAAAGAAATTTTCAAGCATCGGAAAAAACATAGACGGTTGTTTAGCACGCTTAGTGAACATAGAGACTCAACAAGATATCGCGGTTCCTGGTGAAACTGGGGAATTATGGGTTAAGGGACCTCACGTTATGAAAGGATATTTGAATGATGAAGCCTCAACGAAGGCAACATTAACCGAGGATAAATGGTTGAAAACAGGCGACATTGCTTATTTCGATAAAGATTATGATTTCTTCATTACAGATAGAAAGAAAGAGCTTATTAAAGTTAAGGGATTCCAGGTAAGAGTTTGTTCTAGCAAGAAAAAAGGGTCTCTTTTATATAATATATACATTTGTTGTGACAATGACATAAATGGAACTACCTTGATTTTTTTATATAAATCGATTCTTATAAATATTCTACGTAAAGAGTTATGAAGACATAGTGGCAAAAATTGAATAGTTTACGCGAGATATTTTATATCTCGTAACTTGACATAATTTTACATAAATTAAGGAAGTATCTCGCAAGATAGTAATTATTTATTTTTTTTATTATCTTGCGTCAGTGCTTTTATGCGCAGAGTAAGGAGATTAGTATAAAAAACATAATTGTCTTTAAAAAAATGAATTTTTAACGAGTAGTTACATATTTTTTCTTGAAAACAATTATATGTATTTTTTTACACCATTATTATAATTCCTCTCATTATTCTGTGTATAAAATTATTAAGGTAATAAGAAAATGAAATTGTATGAGATATTTCATAATTTACATAATTAGATCAAAATATAAAAATATTTCCTAAAATATTCAATATTTGACCATTTATATCCTTATAACTTTTTAAGCAGATATTGCAAAGAATGGATTTGTATAAAATATTCAAGATTTCCATTTAAAAAAAATTTAAATTGATCTTGAAATCTCTTTACTACTTCCACTACAAGAAAAATTGTTTTCATTATAAGACGTTCCTCTTTCTATTAAATACTTTATATTGAGTTGGAAGGAAAGTAATGTCATATTTTCTGAATAGATGTTTTTAGTGTTTTTTATAATAAAGAAATTTCACCCTAGATAATATTGCACGATAGATGACATTAGATGGGATCTCTAAGTATCATTTAACGTACATGAAACATATGTAGAAGCGTTTGCATTCACTTAAGATCGAGAAAAAAATGGAGCAAAAGAAACTATATTTTCGTTGTCTGATGCTTTTTTATGTCCAAAAAGGAAAAAACGCGACGCAAACGAAAAAGAAAATATGTGCGGTGTGTGGAGAAGATGCTGGAACTAAACGCATGTGCCAGAGGTGGTTTGCAAAATTTCATACTTGTGACACGACACTCAAAGATGAGGACCGCTCTGAACAACCAGCTGTTGTTAATGATGACAAAATCAAGAATTTAATCGAAAATAATCAACGATACACGCGCGATAGATTGCACAGATACTTCATTTATCGTGTTATCGAGCATTTATCTAAGCTGGGTTATGTGAATTGTTTTGATGTTTGAGTACCGCATGATTTATCGAAAAAAATTTAATCGCTCACATTACCACCTGCTATTCATTACTTAAATGCAACGAAAATGACCTAACCCATTTTTAAAACAAATTATAACGGGTAATGAAAAATGGGTTATTTACAATAACGCTGTGCGCAAACGATCCTGAAGAAAGCAATCAGAAAAGCCGTTGACCACTCCAAAGCCTGGACTTCGTCAGGAAAAGATAATGTGTATTTGGTGGGACTGAAAGGGTGTCGTCGTTTATTATGAGCTTCTTCCAAAGAATGTACGGCTTAATTCGGATAAGTACTGAGCCCAATTGGAGAAACTGAAGGAAGTCATTTCAAAAAAACATTCAGAACTGGTGAATAGGTGTTTTATTCCATCAAGACAATGCCAGGCCTCATGTTTCTTTGACTACTCGAGAAATAATATTGCAACTAGATTGGGGAGTTTTGCCACATTCGCCATATTCGCCAGATTGCTCCTTCTGATTACTACCTATTTCGAATCTTGCAAAACTTCTTTAATAATAAGACATTCACTTCTTTGGAAGATTGCAGAAATTACCTTCAACAGTTTTTCGATAAAAAAACGCACAAGTTCTACGCGCAAGGAATTATGCAGCTGGCTAAAAGATGTTAAAAAGTTACAGAAAACAACGGCCATTACATTATAGACTAAAGTTGTTTTTAAATATAAATAAATTTGTTCCAATTTTGATCCAAAAATACGACATTACTTTTCTTCCAATTTCAATATGTATATAATATAACGTTACATAATTTCACACGTACAATGAGTTTGAAGGTAATTTGATAATATCTTATTTCTCAACGTTTAATGTATTTAGGTATTTACCTCTTTTGTCGAATTTAAAATATTAATTTTTCTTGAACGAAGGTACCACCAGCGGAATTGGAAGCATTACTACGAAGTCATCCAGATGTGAACGAAGCAGCAGTGATCGGAATTCCACATGCAAGGTATGGCGAAGTACCGAAAGCGTTCATAGTGGCCAGCAAGAGTAAGAACCCTACGGAAGAAAACATTAAGAACTTTGTGAAAGAAAAAGTCTCTGATTACAAGCAACTCGAAGGTATATATGTAATAACTCATAATTCTCAAAAATTTCATTAGCGTCGGAAAATTTTTAACTCCTTTGTAACTTTTATTGTTAACTAACCATAAGCTAACTAAATTAATAAAATATTATAATTTTTAGAATAATTATTATCTGGATATCCAAAAAGTATACTAAAAAAATCTCTAATTTTTTAAATATTATATTATTTTATAATAATAATATATTATTTTTAATATTTTTAATAATATAATAAAATTAAAGATCTAATACATAATAAGAATTTACACAGATGTGAAAAAGAACTAGATAACTAAAACTTTAAGACTCAAGTTTTGCACATTTTTCTTTTTTCAGGTGGGGTTACATTTGTTAATGAAATCCCGAAGAATGCTACTGGAAAAATTTTAAGATCAAAATTGAAGAGCGAGTATCAGGCTTAAACTTAAGGCCGAAATTTAATAAAAATTCTTTCTCCTTAATAAAAAACTGTTTATAAAATGAAATCAATAATATAAAAAGTTTCACGTAACGATATGTATATGTATGAACGGGAATATAATTTTGCGGGTACATATGGCGTACATTTTGCATATGTGCAATGTATAGTTTTTTCCAATAAAATTATACAATATATATACATATTGTATATTTTTATTAGAAAGTATACATACACGTGCACGCCTACAAAAGATCTTGTATGCAGTACTTCATTGGACATCATTTGAAACGCCAGAATAATTAGATTTATTTTAAATATGAAAATATAAAAAAAATGATAATACATTCCAATCTATAATTTTGAAAAGCAAATATTAAGCATAATATATAAAATAAAGAAAAGGAAAAAAATTATTTAGTTGCTTAAAGATAGTAAAAATGTTTATCTTAAAATTGTATTCTATTATTGATATGTTTAAATTTAAAAAGATTGTTTTAGATTGTTTTGCATTACTCTGTACATTAAAAATATATATTTTTGTAAAAGAATAATATACTTTTCAATCCAGTTGTTAAGTGTAATAAATATAATTGTGATTTAGTAATCATTATCATTTTGATATGTATATATATATATATATATATATATATATATATATATATATATATTTATATATATAAAAGAGAAGAAGAATGAACTTTGTAAAAATTATATACATATCTATGCGTGTGTATATGATCAGATTTTATATATCAAATTTACATATAAAGAGATTTATATATATTTATATATTAGACTAATCTTTTGGAATGATAGTAGCTTGAATTTATACTTGAAATTCATATATTGTATTATATTTTAAATAAAACAGCATTTTATAAATTCATGTTTCTCTTTCTCAATTAACGTTATTTTAATAATTAAAACATATCGATGAGTATCGCGAAATTTTATCTATTTTTTATTAAGTCGGTATTATTATCTATGAATTGTCATTCGATCTGATTGAAGAAAGATATTTCTGTAAAAATTTGTCAATTTTACTATGTATTTTTTTAGTAAGACGATTCAATTGTATAAAATATTTTGTTTCCGTAGAAAAATATGTTCCGCAATAAACTTTTAATTTTACAAATCTTTATTTTATTTTTATGATTATTTGACCATTTTCATATTTATAAAAGATATTGTAGAAGAAAAACTTTTCAAATAAGTAATAACTCTCTCTACTGATATTGAAGGCTTGCATGATATAGGTATTGTCACTGAGTTATGTTAACTCTCTAACAAGAATATAAAAACGAATATATAAAAATATAAAGAACAATGGGAAAAGCACGAATATTATATCCCAATAGACGACATTAAAAGAAATAATGCACTCGAACATAATGCTATAGCTATACATGCATCGTCGTTATTAATGCAAGAACGTTGTAGTCAAAGACTCAGAATTCTAAACTGGTAACATTTTGTCATTGCTGGGGGAAGAACAGCAAACTGTTACGTTAGATGCAGCGATAAAAATATGGATATATTGCCGGTGAACTTTTTTATTTTACGTTTCTGCGGTGTATGGGAAGAACATGAGAGTAGCAACTTAATAATACGTTTTGGCATCTTCTGTTATAGGTAATTATAACATATATATTAAGCAAAAATAATTTTGTTAAAAACATTTTATTAATATATCAAAATTGAAATTGTCTTTAATTTTATTCATCAATTAAGTATTAGTGTGTAGATATGTGATAAGAATTTTCACACATTAATAAATATAATATTATAATATATAATAAATATAATATTAATATCTAAATAAATAATAATAAATAAATATATATATAAATATATAATAAATATTATTTCTATATTATTTCTCATAGTATGTGTATATGTGCACACACATGCGCGCGCATGCAATAAACACGTGCATATATATTTCTTTCCCCTTTTACATATATGATGTTGATAGGTATACCATTGCTATTATAATACATCATTTCACGATATGTGAAATAATCGAGCTCGTATAAGAAACGATGTGGAAGCTGTAACAGAGGTCTTATTTGTTGTTTTACCTTTCGTGATATTCTGCCTAAAATATATAAATTTTTTGCACATCACTCTTTGTACTATCATCTATCATATGTCGAAAGTAATAAAATATCTTCTTTATATATATATATATATATATATATATATATATTTGTTATTTTATTTTGAAAATCATCAGATTTCTTTGACTCATCCTGTATAAAGATATACGTATAAAACATAATTCAACATTAATATTTGTAAACTTGAGTGATAAAATTTAAAACGTAAACAATATTGCGAATGATTTTATTGCAGAAAGAGCTCTTTAGTCCAGAATTCTTTTATCATGTACTTAGGATCAATAATGTTCCGAGTATTCACCTACTGTTGGTATGGCAATGAACTTGATTTGAAGGTGTTGCTAATAATAAATTTTCTCTTTTTATTTCTTTTTTAAATTTAACATATTTTACAGACATATACATACATATACATATAGAAAGTATCTAAAAAAACTATTCAGCATTTATATAATAGATAGTATATACGGTGAATAAAAAAATCTTATAATTAATAAACGTAGATCAAACATTTTATCATTTGAGAGATATAAGCAATTTTATATATTACTATCATGAATAATTTATTGACTTTTACGTACTACTAATTGTAAGTGTAAGAATTTTTTACTCAGTATATATCTATCATATAAATGCTGAATAAGTTTTTCTATCTATAAGTATGTATATAGAGTTATAGATATATATATATATATATATGTATTTTTTTGTTTTTTTTTATTTAGACTAAAAATATCGCATGCGCTATTTATATAAGCAATTGGACGATAATATCAACAAAACAACGTAAAAATTTGTTGTTTATAATGATAATGAGCCAGAAAGGAAGGATATTTACTTTTTATGGAGTTTGCGCGTTAATTCTTACCACTTTCACGTGGGTGAGTAAATACCTACACAACATACACAACAAAAAAGTTAAAAAAATATACATATAAAACGCATGATGTAAATTCAATCCAAATATATATGTACATTTTGCAAATTACAATTAATATGTATCTTTCAAATCTGTGCAGATTATAAAAACGTCCTACTCTGCATTCAACTTATTGCAGCAAACATCGAATTAATACATTCTACTTACTCTTTAGCAAATGTAATATCGTTGTCTTAATTAACATGTATTTTTGTACTATTATATATTTACCAGAGATATTGATTATTATTTTTATATTAGAAACCTATTTTTTTTGTAGATTATCTTCAAAAATGAGCACATTATATCTGCTTCTAGTGCAAAATAAAATATTCTATGTACTGCATATTTTTTCAAATAATTTAAAAAGATATATATGCAAAAAAGCAGTTTATTCTATGCGCTTTTATAGGCTTATAAGTTATTATTTACTTCGTAAACTTTTCATCTTCGACTCTTTTTTTATCGAAGTTTGCAGGTAAATTTTTCACAGTTAGTAATAATATATATAATTAGAGGGGCGTTTCCAAAAGTCATTGCCACTATTTTTTTCTCCGCTTGTGGCAACATTGATGCGATGACATTGGTAGAGTATGTTAGGTAGGCTTGTACAAGTTTGTAAAAAAAAATTAAATCAAAACTTGATAAAATTATATGTCGCCAGTGACGAAAATGATTGGGTGTTATTGTTGATCGACCAAACTGGTTTAATTAAGCTTTATACTTTTATTATATGTTTGATAGGCTTAACAATCGACGACGTTTCGACCTTCGACGTTAGAACGGAAAAATTTTTCAACTTCTTGATTTATTATGTCATGAAAGACTTGAAAAGGACCTAAATTAAAGGTCGAAACGTTGTTTTTTTGCCTCTCTCAAGTCTACTTTGACTTTGGTAAACAACAGTTTCGGATCAAGAGCTTCAAGAAGGTGTCTTATTATGAAGGTTCAAAAAGTTCAAGTGCAGTAACTTTAAAAGTGGAATTTTAAGACTCATTTCACGTTACGATAAGTGCATGAATGTATATGGCAATTACGTGAAAAAATAAAGTATTATCTCAAGTATTTTTTATAATTTTTTCAGATTTTTTTATGCATTCTTCGATTTTTCTGATATAGTAACAATGTTTCTTATTTTCAATATTCCTTACCCTACAATAATGTATGATAAATTATGCAAGTTCATAATTTATCAAAATAACATACAAGTACATCGTCGCAGACGTTTGATAAGAAAATTGAAAACTAATGCAAGGAAGAAAATATAATAATAAAATAAATCAGCGAAGAAAGTCTCCCTCGACGACATTAAATGTTAAGGAATACTTTATAAAGAACGTTCTAGCGACTTCATTTTTAATTCATGACAACGAGCGTTGACAAGGCATGATATGTTTCGTTATATTTTTCCTATAAGTTGCATATTTTCAAGACATAGTGAACCACGATAAGAGAGTGCTCAAGTGAAACAACATTGAAACGATCATTCCGGAGCAATGGATATATTGCCATTGAATTTCCGAGTTTTGTGGTTTTGCGGTGCATGGAGCGAAAAATATAATAACAGTCTTTTCGTTCGTTTTATAAGTTTCTGCTACAGGTACGACAATGAAAATGTGGTATATTTAAATCACATATCTTATGTCTATATATCATAGAATTAAATGTGTGACTATATACGTATGTGAATTTCTCGACAATTGTACTCTCTATAGGTCTATAGTTAACTTTTGATTGTTGTGTTTTTTCTCTCTCTTTCTCTATCTCTAAACTTTTTAAAACCTAACTTATTAATGTTTTTATTGATAACATTTTTATTACTACAGAGACACTATTGTACATTAATACATCATTTAGAGGAAATCTACTTACATTTATAATTTCTAGTTAAATTCAAATAATTCGTCGTTCACTCAATTGATATGTTATAATATGATGATAAGACGTGGGTACTTTTATTTATTAAAACATAATTAAATTTGTAGGTACGCTATAGTAATTTTAATATACGAATTTACGATATCCGAAGTAATTGAACTAATAAGAACTCACGATCATATCGAAGATCTAACAGAAGGACTCTTCCTAGCGTTAACTTATGTAGCTTTATGTATGAAGTACGGAAACTTTTTAGCGCGACGAGATGAAGTGTGCACGTTGCTGAATTGTTTTCGTTGCGAAACGTGTCGGCCAAGGGATTCTGAAGAAAAATTAATCCTGATTAAGTACGATCGTAAAGGTACTCATCCAGTAATTATCATTTTAACAAAGTTATTGCAAATAATGAATTTTAATATTAAAACCAAAATTATTATATAATAGTATTATTATAATTATTGTAATACATATAATATAATAATAATATTATTAATAACAAATTTTGAAAATAATACATTTATTTAGAGATAGTATATTAAGATTTGTGTGTGTTGTGAGAGAGCATAAATTTTACTGAAAATATATCAAATTTAATTAAATAAAAAATTAATATTTTTCAATATTTTACGACATACAATATTCTATTTAAATATGTGGTATACATTTTTTTTTAATATTAAAATAATATGTATAATATATTAAAATAATAATTTAAAAAAAGTAATAATAATATACATATACGTCTATCGCAGCCAAGTGGTGCGTCCGAATTTTTATGAGTATATCTCAAGCCACTTGTATAGCTCTCGTGCTTGCTCCTATTATGGGACCTCAAGATACCGACAGACCTCTGCCATTCAAGACGTACTTGCCATACTCGATAGCTGGTTTATATCCGTATTTAGCTACATATCTTCAGCATACAGGTGCCATATTTTATGGCGTTCTACTCAACGTCTCGTTCGATTCCCTCGTCTACGGTTTTACTCTTCACGTTTGTGGACAGATCGAGTTGCTATGTTATCGTCTGTCAAAAATCTTCAAGAATTATTCGGATGTAGCACAATATCAATTAGATTTGAATAAAGACGTGATGATTAGCGAGTGCGTGAAACATCACTTACGCGTACACGAGATCGTACGCAGGATACAATCATTATTTGTGTGGACCGTGACGTTGTTATTTATTTTCAGCATGGTCACCCTATGCACCAGTATTTTTCAAATGTCTAAGGTTACGTAAACTCAAATTCTTACGATCGACTGTTAATTTCTTAAAATTTAATTAAAAATGTAAAAAATTTTAACATCATATTAAATATCTTTTTTTGCTAATCTAATTCACAATGCGTATATTTATATCGCGTGAATATACTGAACTAATTGTAAGTTTGCTTCGCAGAAAAAAATTCTCAGCGTCGAATTTCTCTCATTGATTCTATATCTCGGAAGCATGTTGTTTCAAGTGTTCTTCTACTGCTGGTACGGAAACGAGTTACAATTAAAGGTGATAAAAAATTATATAATAATTAATTTTAGTCGATCTATAATTCGCGATGAACCATTCGGAACATAAAATCATATAATTGTTCTAGTCAGATAATGTTTATTTATAATTTTGTGACCGAATTGTAGATCATCTCAAGAAAAGGGATTAAAACTTACCATGAATGACGAGGAATTCTTTTGTCGCGTGTGCAGAGTAAAAGCATCGGCGACGCAATATATTTGAGCAATTGGACAGCCGCCACGATAAAAGATCGCAAAAGTTTGCTGTTCATGATGTTCATCAGTCAAAAAGGATTGAAATTGTCTTATTATGGCATTTTTAGCTTGGCCCTTGACACTTTTACCTGGGTAAGTTTAGGGCGATGCTCTAGTTATACATATATTTGATCTGAACAGCAATAATTCTTAATCTTCTTTTTTTTATCTTGCAGATTTTGAAAACATCTTACTCTGCTTTTAATGTTCTTCAGCAGACGTCGATATAACTGGAACAAAATTATAGAAAAAATGAATTGTATACAGAATTACATATATTTCGTTTTTTTTCTGTCCGTGTATATTTCAAATATACATAAAAAGTCTTTGGAACTAAAAGCGTTTCTCTCTACATTCTTTATATTTTTATGCTTTAATACACTAATATTTTATATGAATACTTTCTATGCATTAAAATATTTATTTTTACTATATAATAATATTATCTAACGTTAAAAAGTTAATTTATTGTAGATCCGACTCATATAAATAAGAAGATTGAAAGATATTATGTCTATGTCATTAATATCCGTGGACTATTTCTATGTGCATTTGATTACATTTTATTTACTCCGGCTATATTTTTCACAAAGCAGACGCAACACTATTTAATATTTCATGAATGAAAGTTGTCATTTGAATAAATTTATTCCGCGATGACAATCTATAGAGCCAAAATATACATACATATACAACATTGAAGGAAGATTGCATAGCTGGCGATATCACAAATTGACCGTCTTTAAAATTTAAATACGCTCGATGATATTGTACGTATATTATTATTATATTATTAATGTACAGTTTACAATCATAAAATGTTACTGGAAATTTCTTCTTTTTACGAACTTTAACTCATTATGCATTATTAAGAAGGGAAGAATTTTTATCGTCTTGAGATACCAAATGACACAGAGATATCGCAGCTATGGACATTCTACCAGTGAATTTTAAGGTCTTATGGTTTTGTGGCGCATGGCAAGAGGGGAAAGACGATAACATCGTTGTTGGTTATCTACACCTCTGTTACAAGTATTTAAGCGCATAAAATATAAGCACGCATAGGGTATCTGTTAGAAAATTTAGAATTAAAATAAATATAAAATTACTTTTAATTTTATATTAAATTATTAAAGTCATCAGATTAGAAAGTTAATTTTTCTTTAGTTATTAGAAGCTATTGATCATATAAACTGTATACTTGCAGATACGCAATTTTCTTCCTAATATATGAGTTTACGATATTCGAGGTGGTAGAACTGATTCGTACGCGTGATCGAATCGATGAGTTAACGGAAGGACTCTTCTTGGCATCAACTTATGTAACATTATGCTTAAAATATGCAAATTTTTTACTACGAAAGAATGATGTATTAGAGTTATTGGATTGTCTGCGCGTAAAACTGTGTCAACCGAGAAATTCGACGGAAAAGATGATAATAGAGATACATAGTCGAAAAGGTATAATTAAAATAATTATTAAATAATATATATAATTTGAAAAACTTTTTTTATATAACTAAGCACAATACAAACAATTTAATTATCATTAATAAAACGGAAAATTTATTTTAAAGCACTGATTGTTTTTCATGATAGTTCGAATTCTAATGAGCAAGTCTTTTAGTGAAATAAATCGAAATATTTATGACAGCTAAGTGGAGCACTCTTTCTTTCTTAATCATGTCGCAAGCCACTGCTCTGGGTTTCGTGATCGCGCCAATTCTGGGATTCAGCAAGGATGAATGGATTCTGCCTACGAAATCATATGTTCCCTATTCCGTTTCCAAGTTATTTCCATATGTGGCAACGTATTTACAACAAGCTGCAGCACTCTTTTATGCGATTATGCTTAACGTTTCATTCGACTCTCTCGTTTATGGTTTCACAATTCATGCCTGCGGGCAGATCGAGCTAATTTGTCGCCGATTACGAGATAATATTAGGGTGTCGGTAAATTTACAAAAGGATGCAACCGCGTCAATTGAGGAATGTATCAGACATCATATACTTATGCACTCTTTTGTGAAAAAAATAGGAGAACTATTCATCTGGACAGTCATGGTCCTCTTTTTTTTTAGTCTGATTATTCTCTGCACCAGTATTTTCCTGATATCAAAGGTTGGAATAATATATGCCTTTTTGTCGATTATTTCTTTTTTTTAATTAATTCTGTAGTTAAATATAAATCTCTCTCTCTTTCTCTCTCTAATCAAAAGTAATTTTGCTTACATTATAATTTTTTAAATTACACACGATATAATTATAATATTTTATATTTTAAAGAGTAAAAAATAAGATACACATAAACTTTATTTCTGAGATATCTTATATTTTAATATTATAAGCAATTAATAATATATTTCAGTAATAGCAATTTTATATTTTCTAAAATTTGATATATTATATTATGAACTTATAATATAACATATAAAAACATTTCATCTATACACTTGTTTCGCATTGTTATAATATGTAAATTAAATTAATTTTGCAGACAAAACTTTTCAGTATCGAGTGTCTTTCTTTGACATTATATTTTAGCAGTATAATGCTGCAGATATTTTTTTACTGCTGGTATGGGAACGAGCTTGAGTTAAAAGTAAATAATTATGTAATATTTCAATAAAATTTCAAAATTTTAAAATACAAAATATTAATATTGTATTACAAGAAAATATTAGATCTGATTGCACAAATGGCAATGTATAATCGGCAATTTCTTTTTTTGCAGAGCAAAAATATTGCAAATAGCATTTATTTTAGCACTTGGACAATGACTACTTTGCATGAGCGCAGATCCCTGATACTTATTATGATAAACAGTCAAAAAGGATTGACGTTTTCCAGTAATAGAATGTTTGCATTATCTCTGGACACTTTTACCTGGGTAAGTAAACTCAGAAATAAATATATACATTTATATCGCAAAATTTTCACTCACAAAGTTTAACTTTATTAAAAAAAAGTATTTTAACTATTGTTGTTACTATAATTTTCTAAATGTTTAAATTATATAAAAGAACAGATTATATAAAATCTTTAACATTATTAATTTAATTTTGTTTCTCTAGATTTGTAAAACATCTTATTCAGCTTTTAATCTTCTGCAGCAAGCATCAAATTAATTAAAAGATACATCGTTAATTGAAATAAAATTTATTTTCATTAAAACATAGTTCTATATTTATATAAGACGTAAGTATGACGTGTAATATGAGAGCAGTTCAATAATAAAGATACAGGTGTTGATTATATTTTTTTTTTTATTTTTATGTGCCATTTAGTTATCTTTGAATTTATTACACCACACGCACACTTCTTTTGATTTAAAATATTTTGATCATAAACATTCACTCACCTTATGATAAATTTTACTCTATGATTCACGTTTTCTGCTTGCGAAAATCTGAAAAGTGTGTACATCTCGAACTTGAAATAATTTTCAACCACACTAGTTTCACATATTTCGTTTGCTTGTCAAATTCCAAGCGGATGGAAAACAACAATGTTTGCAAGCTATTAGTTTTCCTCATCGTGTAATTACACATATGTTCATGATTTTGAAGTTGCGCGTACAGATACACGCATACATGTAAAATCAACACCTTTTTATTATCGGAGCATCTATATATTTGTACATATTATTTGGAAAATCTACTTTTATATTTTTCTCAATTATTAAAATACATAATGACTATATTTTAGTTATATTAAACTTTTACTAATAATTATTGCGTATTAATCTCAAATATTCGCTGATCAAAAGTTTAGTTTTATAACTATATCCGTTTATTGTATATACTAAATTTATTAGTAATTTAAAATAAAATTTTTATATAATTTATATTTAGTTAATAGCTAATAGTTAATATGAAATTATCTTGAAAAGTTATATTTTTAGTTAAGTCTTATAAAATTTTTTCTTCTAACTTACAATTAGGTATAGTTTATTATTTATGTTGCACAAGTCTACACAAGCACATATTTTCCGTTCAATATTAAGTTCAATATATATCAAAATTAATTTAAAAAATTATATATTTTTTTTCCTGTGAAAATTTGATAATGAAAATATTATGTTGATAGAAATTCTTTTTAACAAACATTTTCTATTAGATATTCGACGATCGTCTAAGCAACAAAGCATTGAAAAGGTTTAACTCAATGGACACTCCGTTCTAATTGGTTTTTTCGACGTAAAAGAAAAATTTAATTTTCGTACTAACAGCAATTAATTTGTCGGTAAATTTTGTGAGAGTTCCTTCTTTGTTCTCCTGGTCGACCAAGTCAATTACGAAGTTTGAGTAGAGTTCTGTCAAATGCACAAGTGTTTTTAGCTATTAGTCTCATTGACTGATGTCTCTACGTATATACAGAGTGTCCCGAAAATGCCGGTAAATATTTTAATGGCAGGTTCTTTAGAAAATTTTAAGACGAAAAATTTAATACAAAAATGTCGAGGCTACAATAGTTTTCAAATTAGAAAGATTTAAAGATCACGAATGACAGGACTAGAATTTCGCGCGCTCAGGTACGGCAAAATAACAAGTGATAAAAGAATTACATAAATTAGATAAATTCATAGAACCACTTTTTAATATTTATCGGTCATTTCGGGACACCCTGTATATATATATATATATATATATATTCTCAGCTTAACAAAGAAAATTGGGATGAACCTAACATATGTCTATTTTAGTATACATCTTGTTCACAATACTTTTCATTACAGTTATAAAATAAATAAATAATTAAAATAATAAATTAAAAGCAACGCATTTTTTTCCAGACTTCATTTTCAAAATTATCAGTTTTAAAAAATATGAATCATTAATCTCATATGATGATACCATCAGAGTATGATAAGATAATTAAATATTACAAAGATTAAATATTTGGTCTTCTCTTTGGCTTTCTGTATAATTCTTTCTATATAATTGATTAGCGAAAAATTTTATTTTTGAAATAATTAATAATATCATTAGTTTTTGGTAAGCTTTCGTCAAATTATTACATTTTTTTCTGAAATCTCTATGATAAGTGCTAAAGTTTTTATCATAATAATAAATAGATGTCATTATTTGAAAATTTAAAAATAATTAGCAAATGATATAATGTTTATTGCAATATATTTATATATTCAGCTCACAAAAATGTAAAAGCAATCTGGACGCACGGTGGTCTTCTCAGTACACAGGAAGCTATTTGGAAAGGTGTACCAGTGATCGGAATGCCATTTTTTACGGATAAAAAATTTAATGTGGCCTTATTAGTACATAAAGGTGTCGCTGTACCGTTAGATATTAAAACTTTATCCACAGAATCCGTGTTATGCGCTTGAAGAAATACTTTACAATGAAAGGTATGCTATTTGAACCTTTTTGATGTGTTAATAATTTTAATAAAATTTATTTATTATAAACTTAGACGATTTGTAGATAAATTTTGATAATAGTTTAATATAATAATTATTATGCAAATAATAAATATGCGAATAATTTAAGAGAATAATTTAAAATAATATAAAACAGTTACTGTAACAAAAATTTATTAAAATAATTTTTTTAGAATTTAATTTTTTATTTAGGTGTGCTTTATTAGATTCTGTTCTACTTCTATTTAATTAAGATGTGTTATTAATAATACAATATTTTTCATGCAGTTATACAAAAAATATGAAACAATTATCTAGTGAATTTCGGGATCGACCAGTGCCGCCGTTAGATTTGGCAATATGGTCGATCGAATACGTCGTTCGACATCCACATAGAAGTTTAGAATCCCCGCTTAGATCTCAGAGCTGGATAGAACAGAACATGATCGATATCTATGCATTTGTATTCTTTTATTTTATCATAATATTATTGATAGTATTTTTTGTATTGAAAAAATTATTTAATTTTTGTCGTCGTATCATGTATGTACCGCATCTAAATTGCAAAAGAGCAAACAAATGTAATCCATTCAAATATTAATAATAAGTGTGACAATTATTTATTGTTGATTAAAAAAATAAAATTAATATATTAGTATAAATATGTTCTAGATAAGAAAATATTGTTTATATGTACATAATATACATATGCATATGTGCATTTATATATATATATATATATATAGTATTAGTTATATCTCTAAAAAAATCTCTTTTTACAAAAAAGTATAAAAAGGTGAAAAAGTTGTAAAAAATATGTACTTTAATTGAAAAAAGTTATATTAAAAAAGTTGTACAAATTTCTTACAAAAATAATGATATCAAAAATTGTGCGCTAACTAAAAATAAACTCTATATAGCTACATTTTATTACAATAATAACAATAATTTTATTTTATAGTATAATTTGTTATTATTCAATAATATTTAAAATATAAAATTTATTTAAATTTGAAAATCTCGTGGTGATTAAAAATGGTATGCAAATGAGAGTGCGTAAAGTTTTGTAGAGAATTACCTTGTTGCACAATTAATTATTTTGTCAAAAGATTAAATTTCTTTCGAAATTTTAAGCACTATTATTTGACGAAGATGACAAAGATTTTTGATATTATTGATATGATACTTGCATCCCAAAAACATGATAGCGCGGGTGAAAAAATCCAGTGCCTTTACTATATGTAAGCATGCTGTACTATAGACATTATATATTAATTTTGCAACACGTTTGCACTATATATATAGTTAACTTTTAATGTACCTTTGTGTATCTTTCATTTAAATTAAAAAAAAATTAATTTATTAATAACATTTTTATTCTATTACAGACATATATATATCATTATATATATATATATATATATATATCATTTAATATCTATGAATTTGTTATGATAATAATATAATAACAAATTTTAAAAGTGTATTTGAAAATATATTTACATAGTGTTATAGTGATAGTATATTAAGATTTTTATGTATGAGAGATATCAGAGTATAAATACTTAAAATATATCAAATTTAATTAAATTAAAAATAAAATTTAAAATTTTTTAATTAAATAAAAAAGCACAAATTCAATAATATAAATCCGAATAAAAGAAAAAAGACCAATGACGAAATCATGCAGATTCAAGTGTGCGTATATGTATTAAATAGAAATACATAATATTTTTAAATAGAAAATTACATAATATTTTTCAATATTTTATAGTACACGCATAATTTCTTCTATTTAAATATATGGTGTAAATTATTGTAAATATTAAAATAATATATATATTTTATAATACATTTTTCAAAATATTCTACATACATATCTATTACAGCCAAGTAGTGTCCGAGCTTTTATGAGTATATCTCAAGCCATTTGTATAATTCTCAGACTCGCTCCTAATTGTGGAACTTAAAAATACCGACAGACCTCTGCCATTCAAGATGTACATACATATCTGCTCTACTCTAATCAACATTGTAAAAATTTTTATAATATTATGTTAAACATCTTTATTGTATAGCAGATAGCAAATTGTTAATAAAAAAACATCATTACTATTTATTTATTAATCATCTAAATGTGTATCTATATATTGCGCGTATCTATCACGCAAATATACTGAATTAACAATAAGCATTTTTGCTTCTCAGCGTCAGATTTCTCTCATTGATTTTATATGTTGAGAGCATCCTGTTTCGAGTGTTTTTCTACTGTTGATACAGACACGAGTTACAATTGAAAATGTGATAAAAAATGATTTATTTTAAGGCTTATTTTAGTCGATTTACAATTCACGAAATGAGAATATTAAAAGCTAAAGTATTATGTCCGTGTCATTACTATCCGCGGATTCTCCTGAATAGCTCAATGTGTATACGATATTTTATTTACTATGACTAGACTTTTCACAAAGCAGACGCAACACTACTTAATATTTCATCAACGAAAAAGTTGTCATTTGAATAAATTTCTTCCACGATGACATAAGGTCAAAACACAACCTTGGTATTATTTTTTTTTTCTATGAGAGCAATATACATAACATTGGAAAAAGATTACATAGTTGGAGATACCATAAGTCGACTATCTTTAAAATTTAAATATCTTCTATGATAGTGTACGTATGCTAATATTATATTATCAATGTACTTTACAATGATAAAATATTACTGGAAATTTCTTCTTACTGTGATCGATCTTGGACTCATCATTCATTATTAATAAACGAAGGCATTTCTATTGAGACATACCAAATGAAATGAAGATATCGTGCAGCTATGGACATTTTGCCGGTGAACTTTAAGGTCTTATGGTTTTGTGGCGCATGGCAAGAGAGGAAAGACGATAACATCTTTGTTGGTTGTCTACATTTCTGTTACAAGTATTTAAGTATAAAATATAAACGCGCGTGACGTATCTCTATTTAAAATTAAAATAAATATAAAACTATTTTTAATTTTATATAAAATTGTTAAAGTTATCAGAGAGATAATTTTTCTTTGATTATTTTTGAAACTATTGATCCTAAATTTTTATACTCGCAGGTATGCAATCTTCTTCTTAATATATGAGTTTACAATATTCGAGGTGATAGAACTGATTCGTTCGCGTAATCAAATCGATGAGTTAACGGAAGGACTCTTCTTGGCATCGACTTATGTAACATTGTGTCTAAAATATGCAAATTTTTTGTTACGAAAGAAGGATGTGTCACAGTTGTTGGATTGTCTGCGCGTAAAAATGTGTCAACCAAGGAATTCGACGGAAAAGATGATAATAGAGACTCATAGTCGAAAAGGTATTGAAATAATTATTAAAAGTAACATATGATTCAAAAAATTTTTTTTACATAATTAAACTATATAAACAATTTAATTATTACATTTATAAGTGTTTGGATTAATTGAGAGCCAGATGGGGTAAATAAAACACTCAGTGACATATCATTCTCTGATGATGGTTCAAAAAGTCGAAACTTACAAAGTTATTAATAAAGAAAAATCAAAAAGGGAAAATTTGTGTACTTTATTTACCACATCTTGCTCTCAACTAACGCAAATCTCTTACGAATATAATAATTAAATTGTTTATATAGATTAATTATATAAAAAATTACCTACGAATAGTTATATATTAGAGCCTTTAAATATTTGAATGTAATTATTGTTATTAAAATTCGAAAAGTTCACTTTAACGCACTGACCGCTTTTCATTATAATAGTTCGAATTCTGATCAACAAGTCTTTTAATGAAATTAATTAAAATATTCATGGCAGCTAAATGGAGCGCTCTTACCTTCTTAATCATGTCGCAAGCTACTACTGTTGGTTTCGTGGTCGTGCCAATTCTGAGCCTCGGCAAGGATAAATGGATCTTACCCACAAAATCGTACGTTCCCTATTCCGTTTCGGAAATGTTTCCATATGTGGCGACCTATTTACAACAAACTGCAGCGCTGTTTTATGCAGTTATGCTCAACGTTTCATTCGACTCTCTCGTTTATGGATTCACGATTCACGCTTGCGGACAGGTTGAGTTGATTTGTCGCCGATTGAGAGAAAATATTAGGGCCTCGGCAAATTTCCAGAAGAAGGCAACCGCGTCGATTGAGGAATGCGTCAGACATCATATACTCATGCATACTTTTGTGAAGAAAACAGCAGCGCTATTTATTTGGACAGTCATGGTCCTCTTTTTTTTTAGTCTTATTATTCTCTGCACCAGTATTTTCCTGATATCAAAGGTTGGGACAATATGCTCTTTTGTCAACTGTTTTTTATTTTAATTAATTCTGTAATTAAATATCAATCTATCTTTCTAAACAAAAATAATTTTAATTTGCCTAGAAATTAATTTTGTTTTATTAAAATATAATTATAACATTTATATTTCAATAAATAAATAAAAAAATAATATATACATAAACTTCGTATTTCTGAAATATATTAATATTCTAATATTATAAGCAATTAATATTATTTTAATAATAACAATTTTATATTAAAAAATATATTAACTATTGGGTTGTTCAAAAAGTTATTGCGTCTTTTTTCGGTGATTTTCAAGACCGTTTATTTTATACAAAGAACTGATATTAATCAATGATGTATTGCCCTTTTTATTCGATAACCTTTTATCATCTTTTGATAAGCTTCATAATTCCATTCTCGAAAAACTTCCTATCTTTATTATCCAAAAATTGATCCAAGTGCCTTTCGGTTGCGTCATCTGAAGGAAACGTTCTTCCACTCAAGAAGTTTTGCAATGACCGGAACAAATGGTAGTTTGATGGTGCAAGATCTGATGAGTATGGTGGTTGAGGGAACACATCTCAATCAAGCTTCAACAATTTTTCGCGAGTCATCAAACTGTATGTGTGGTCGAGCGTTGTCGTGATGGAAGACCACTTCTCTATGATTGTGCATAATCAAGTTGTTTTAAATATACGGAAGGTGAACACTTCCAATCAATACTTTTAGTATCTCAGCGAGCTCACGAATGGTAAAACGTCTATTAACTTCGACTAATGCCTTTATTTTCTCATCATCAATCTTTAATGGCCGACCTGAACAAGATGCATCTTTCACACTGTATTCACTAGAACGGAAACCAGCAAACCAATATTGAAACTGGCGTTCTTTTAGGACTTTGTCACCATAAATTTTAAGCAACTTTTCGCAAGCCTGCACTACGTTTTTTCTTTTTCGAAAATAATAAAGTAAAACTTGGCGAAAATGCTCGTGTTGACTCTCCATTTTCAAAACGCTATAGAAAGAATAAATGTTTATTGATTCGCGCACTTTTTTTATGAAAGTTAAAAGTGTCAGCTATTAAACGCGCATTGGCTCATAAATATAATAATAATACAACTAAGTACAAATACAATTAAAGCCATTTATCGGAGAAAAACGCAATGACTTTTTGAACAACCCAATATTTATTGCATAATTGCTATTAGCTAAAACTTTGGACAAATAAAATAAATTTATCTATGCATCTGTTTCGCATTATCTTAATTAAAAAATTAAATTAATTTTGCAGACAAAACTTTTTAGTATGGAATTTCTTTCTTTGGTACTATATTTTAGCAGTATGATGCTGCAGATATTTTTTTACTGCTGGTTTGGGAACGAGCTTGAATTGAAAGTAAACAATTATATAATATTTCAATAAAATTTCTGAGTCTCAAATTGCAAAATACTAATATTGTTCTATAAGAAAATATTAGATCTAATTATATAAATAACAATGTATAACAACTTTTTTACAGAGCAAAAATATTGCAAATAGTATTTATTTTAGCAATTGGACATTGACTACGTCACATGAACGTAGATCGTTGATACTTATTATGATAAATAGTCAGAAAGGATTGACATTTTCCAATAACAGAATGTTTGCATTATCTCTGGACACTTTTACCTGGGTAAGTAAACTTACAATTAGAAATAAATATACGCATTTATATCACAAAGTTTACATTCACAGATTGTATGTATTTTTAATTAAAAAAAGTATTTTAAACTTTTCATTATTACTGCAATTGTCTAAATGTTTAAGCTAGTATATACATAAAAGAAGAAATATTAACATTTACAAATATAACATTATTAATATTACTTTTTTTTTAGATTTGTAAAACATCTTACTCAGCCTTTAATCTCTTGCAACAAGCATCGAATTAATTAACAAATATATCGTTAATTGAAATAAAATTTCTTTTCATTACAACGTAGTTCTATATTTATATAAGACGTAGAAGACATATAATATTTTCTGAAAAAATTTATATAAGTTATTATTAATTATATAGTAAATTTTTACGAATAATGATTTGTTGCTTGTTAATAAAACCTTAAATATTCACTATCAAAAGTCTAGTTTCATAAAACCTCTTTTTACACTAAATTTACTAATAGTTTAGAATTAAATTTTTAAATTTTTGTTAATATAATGAAATTGTCTTGAAAAATTCTATTTCTAACCAGCGGTTATAAAACTTCTTACCTTTATACACTTCCAACATAGTTTCTCATTCATGTCGCATAAATCTAGAGGCACATATTTTCTATTTAGTATTAAGTTTAATATATATTTTTTTCTGTGGAAACTTAATATTATGTTGAATAAAAATTCTTTTTAACAAATATTTCCTGCGAGATATTTTGCGATTGTCTCATGTCTAAATAAAATATGTTGTGTATGTGAAAACGAATTCTTTTTTCTCCGATAGGTGAAACGAATACTATGTTGGGAAAAGACTGCTGATGCTAAGATACTCGACCACATTAAAGTTTAACGTACACACTATAATGTTGTATACACCTTATTACTAATGCAACTCGTAATGATGACACAAATTTCTTGGAGGAAAATTTATCATTTAACTCGGAATAAACTGATGCATTATTAAAAGACAAAAGAAATTTCACGATTGAAACAGGACAAGATTAAAGCTCTGACAATTACACAACAATAATACGAAAGTATGGACATTTTACCGGTAAATTTCAAAGCTCTACAGTTTTGCGGCGCATGGAAAGAACGAGAGGACAACAATATGTGTATTGGATTTTTGCGTTTTTGTTACAAGTATATATAAAGATACACGTGAAATACATTAAAATCAACTATAACAAAATATTACAAAGTGTATTATTTTTTACAATTTCTTTGAATTCTTTTTCTCTTGTCAACTTATTGATTGATTATTTAAGATTATAATACTCGCAGGTACACGATAGTTTTCTTGATATATGAATTTACAATACTTGATGCAGTAGAAGTGATTCGAACGCGGGATCACATTTACGAATTGACAGAAGGGCTCTTCTTGGGATTAACTTTCTTGACGCTGAGTGTAAAATATGCAAATTTTCTGCTACGAGAAAATAAAGTGTTCGAATTGCTAGATTGTCTGCGCATAAAAATGTGCCAACCAAGAGACTCCACGGAAAAACTAATAATGGAAGAACATAGTCGCAGAGGTATTCGAATAATTTATGTATGATGAAATATCGTATAATATTAAGATCTTTTTAGACGATCTAAAATTTGCAACCAAATTCAAAACAGAATTCACTTTTAAAAAAAGCTTACTAAAATATCTATAATAATATATAACTAATAATAATAGATAACTAAATATATCAAAAGTCTCGAAGTTTATTGTTTATTTCTTTTCCGTGATGCTTATTAACTTTTTTACTGAAAGCAATTTTCATTACGTAATTTGATTTAAAAAAATAAAAATTTACTTTGATATTATCGAACAATTGAACGTTTATCGGAGCAAAATCGATATATTAGGCAAAGATTAATTATTCGCGACACTAAAAATCGATTAAAGAAGAATACGAAATCAATAGAGGAGATCAACGCAAATTGTTTTCGTCAACTCTTGTCTCAGAGTACATAAATGCCTTTAAAATGTAATGAAAGAAGAGACCGATTGATATCGATCTGCATTTGTAGACATGATACAGTGACACTATACAGTGCATGAGACAAGAAACAAGATGGAACTAAGACTATCTTATCCTGCTTGAACAATTAAATTTTAATCAATTTAAACCGAATCGGTTTATCGAAGCAAAATATGACACGAAGACACTACTCATTATTCGCGAAACATTGAAAACCGACTAATCACACTAATATACATTCAAATATGCTCACTACGTATTATTAGTTTTTCATTTAGGAAAAAGTTTCCAAATCACAGTTCTGTCATCAACATCAAGGTGCATCGATTGGGAGATTTTTTTAATATAATTTTTATATAATTTTTATATATAATTTTTGATATAATAAATAATTTATAATTTAATTTATAATTATGAAAAAGAAATTATACTTTTATTGCATTTTAATATAAGTGAATAAACATACAAATTAAAATTAAAGATAAATATTTGTGGATATTAGTATTAAAAAATATAATTAAATTTGCCGGTTGTTTACATGATAAATTTCGATCGAATAATTTTTGGACACAAATAATATTTTATATACCGTAAGAAAATGAATACTAAACATTATGTAAAAACAATTTTTAGAAATTAATTTAACTATCGAAGAAAAAATGGACTTATATGTAATTATATAGGAGAAAAAATATAATACATACTATAATATATAATCATACTTGGCTAGATCCATTTTCATACATACATATACATAATCAGATAGAACATCTTACCTGATATTAAATAAAGTTTAACAGTATTTTTATCTAAATCAATTTCATCATATTTGACATTATATAGATTTAATCATATAATATTTATATAAGTTAGAGATTAAAGTCGCTAGTATTTAATTATAAACAACGGGTTAATTAAAACGACCTGACTAGCCAAAATCATTCAATTTATTCACACATTATGTGATCATATATTATTTATAACAAATATTATATGCAACGGGTTAATTAAAACGACCTGACTAGCCAAAATCATTCAATTTATTCACACAATGTGTAAATAAATTGAATGATTTGAATTTATTTCTTCTTCGGTATTCATTATAGCTAAGTGGAGCATTGTGTCGTTCATGATGATATCACTTGCCACTGGGATGGGTCTCATGATTACGCCAGGTCTAGGACTACTCACGAAAAACGAGCGTGTGCTGCCGTTGAAGTCATACGTTCCGTATTCTGTGTCGAATCTACTTATATACCTAGCGACATATCTGCAGCAATTTTTAACGCTGTTTTATGGGATAATACTCAACGTTTCCTTCGACAGTCTTGTCTATGGCTTCACAATTCACACCTGCGCACAGATCGAGTTGATGTGTCATAGATTAACAGACAATTTGAAAAACATTTCTTTCGGAAAAAGCTCAGAGACGAAGGTCTCGATCGAAGAATGCGTCAAACATCATTTGCTCGTTAAGATCGTGGTAAAAAAAATACAAGAATTATTCATATGGTCAATCATGATATTTTTCTTTTTCAGTCTAGTTATTGTATGCACCAGCATTTTTCTAATATCCAAGGTATGAGAGAATAAAACATTTTATTTATAGTGTTACTGATGTGATATACATTTATTTCTTACAGACAAAGTTGCTCAGTTTGGAGTTTCTTTCTATGTTTTTGTATCTGAACGGTATATTGCTTCAAATATTTTATTATTGCTGGTACGGAAACGAGCTTCAATTGAAGGTAAATTAAATTATGTAAACGGATAATAAAAAGTATATATACAAAGTGTAATTAAAAGATATGATCAAACTTTGGGGAGACACTTCCTCACATATAGAGTATGAAAGCACAAGTCATGTGATTATAAGTGCGGAAATACTTATAGAGTTATTTTAGACACTGTCTAATTCTCAGCAGTCATTAACAATTCATAAGACCAGTCATTAAATATGTAATTTTTATTTTTACTTTTAACCCATTAATGAAACAAGCGTCTGCACCTTTCTCATTTGAATACCTCTGAACCTATATAATATGTTTATATAATATGTTCTCATTTTCTATGTATCAAGCACATTGGTAAAATATATATACAGGATGTCCGGTAATGACTGCCTCACCTCTCTAGGGCAGATAGAGCAGGTCAAACTGAACATAAAAGTCCTCTACAATTTTGCGATTTGCGCAATAATGATTAAAATATTAATTAAAAACGCTCAATGTGTGGGCGCGCGCCGTATATAACACTCAGCATATGCTGAGCGTTTTTAATTAATATTTTAATAATTATTGCGAAAATCGCAAAATGATAGAAGACTTTTATG
This sequence comes from Anoplolepis gracilipes, assembly GCF_047496725.1. Lineage (NCBI taxonomy): Eukaryota > Metazoa > Arthropoda > Insecta > Hymenoptera > Formicidae > Anoplolepis > Anoplolepis gracilipes. Next base: position 20,963,143 of record NC_132970.1, on the reverse strand, counting down.
TTCAGTTTGACCTGCTCTATCTGCCCTAGAGAGATGAGGCGATCATTACCGGACACCCTGTATATATATATATATATATATATATATATATATATATATATATATATATATATATATGTATATACAGGTTGCATTATACACTGATACACACATCCTTAAAATGACAAGCATATACACTCACATTCTACCCAATTATAAATAGCCTTGATTTTATCTGTCATCAAATCAACATAGTTATTCTAGCAGTTTAGCATATTGTATAAAAGTCTGTGGAGTGATTATTTTTCCATAGTTGAACAGTTTTTTAATTATATCCTGTATTTAAATGAAATAGAAATAAAAATAGAAACAGAAATAAATTAATACAATAAAAGAAGATTACTTGTGTTTGTGATGGATTTCCTTCTTTATATTTTTTAATCTTACCATTATGACGATGCATTTGAGTATGCACTTCTACATTTTAAACTGCATAGTAGTAGGCCGCTAGGAGACTCATTTTATCAAATGTAATCAAGCAATTGTAATTGATCATTGTTTATTTATTATTTTTGTATCACTGAGGATGATCCAAAGAAGAACCAAAACGTCTGAATTTTGAATTCTTTGCCTTTAAATATTGTTTTTATTTACGCTCCTACATCTTGCGTTCGGCTTTTAAAGCCCTTTTATTGTATTAATTTATTTCTGAATTGAGAGCCTATTAACTTTTATTAGAGAAATAGAAAATTTGAAAAATTCTATTGTGATAATTGTCTGAAAAGTGCGTGCTTGTAGAATTAATATCTTATTGTTAATATAAAGAAAGAGAACGAGTAACTAGTATAAATATAAATTATAAATTGACAGATTTTATTTAAATTTTTTTTTCTCAGAGTAAAAGTATCGCAACCGCTATTTATTCCAGCGATTGGACTAAAGTGACGCCGCAAGAACGCAGATTGCTAATCTTTATCATGATAAACAGTCAAAAAGGAATAATATTGTCCTATCACGGAATGTTTGCATTATCACTAAACACTTTTACTTGGGTAAGTTAATGAGTAGGAAACATAAATTTACATATATTGCGTGTCGTGAATCCATATTTATAGTATACAAATATACAATACAAATATGTATAGTATATTGTTATCGCAGTAATTATAAGAAGTTAATTGCACAGATTAACATAGATAGATGATTTCTTATAATGGGAACAATGGTCATAATAATAATGGTAAAATTTCAGATCTGCAGAACTTCTTACTCAGCTTACAATCTCTTACAGCAGGCGTCGAATTGATAAATCGTTGCTTCGTGTATAGTGAAAAATAAAATTTATTTTTTATGTAATTTTTATCTCATTGTATAAAACGTAACACATAACGTAATATTTTTCTAAAGAAACTTCCTTCACATGAATAAGTTTCTTTAATGAGCATAATTAAAAATGAACGCGCATTAGAAATATTTTCATGCTTATCGCTAATAATGTGTAATTAACAAATATGTGGTGAAGTAATAAAAAGATTCATATAAAATGTAATACATATAAAAATACAAGAAAATTCTATGCAATTTTTAAATTTAACTTTTTAGAATAAAATGCAGTTTTAATTATTATATTGAGAAAGTTAAAACATTAAAAAAACATTACAAAAATATTATAAAACATTCATAAAATAAAAGTATTATGTACGAATAATTTAATAATATTTTTGAGTTATATTCAATAGCATCGTTCTGTTATTCTTTCAGAGATATATCCTTGTTTGTATACACCCTATTTGTATTGAGGGGATGCAAAAAAAGAATCTAATCATTGCCATCTAAAATAATATCTGCCATCGAAATAATCTTTGCCATCTATTATCATTATCTATTATGATGAAATGAATAAGCCAGCTTGTTTACGAAGGCATCCCATTTGGCCTGCCATTTGTTTAACGCAGCACTCTTTTCTTCATCGTTCATGCTGCTATAGATCAGCGAGTTTATCGCTAGTTGCTTGAGACTTCTGAGATCCGAATGGGTGCTCATAAGACCCATGAAGGCTTCGTAAAAATCGTAACTGAGTCCTTTAACGCCCCAAAGGCCGGGATCGTCGCTGGAAATCACGACGGGCGAGGCTAACGCGAACATCGCGGTCGCGGGATGATTCCGCATGTCTTCTACGAGACTGAGAACTTGGTTCGAGATGGGACAAATCTCTACCGCGACTCCCAATTCTTGCACATATTTCCATAAAAGTGGATGTTTCGTTAATGCATATCTGAAGAAATGTTATGAATGCCGATGTGTCAATGAATTATATCAATTATAGATTGCGAACAATTATTATTTTAGGTAAACTGTATTTCGATATTGCAATCTACTTCATTGAGAATTTTTTAAAAATAAAAATTTTAAAACAAAATAATTTAAAAATAAAAATTTAAAAGATAAGCTAAATAATTTTAAATAATGAAGTAAAAATATCGTAAAAAAAACCCAATTTTTGTCTTTAATTCTTTAATTAATTAATGTTTCTATATTAAATTTTCTAAATTAATTTTATTTACGCTAACTCACCCGTGGCCGATACGTTTGGTGTTGAGTAACAAAGCATCAAAAAGATTTAAATCAGTCGACTCTCCGTTCCAATTGGTCTCTCCAGCATGGAAGAAAAATTTAATATTCTTATTAACGAAGTTTAATTTGTCGGCGAATTTCACAAGAGGTTCTCCTTTATCCTCCTGGCCAACCAAGTCAAAACCAACTACAAAATTCGGATAGTGTTCCGTCAGTTGCACCAACTTTTTCAGATATTCCTCTAATTTTGTTTCATTGATGGATCGTCTCGGCGCATATATAAGCTTAACTCCAAGGAAATCAGGATGGTCTCGTATGAACCTATCATACATTTATTTGATCACATCTCTTTGCTTACAATACTTTTCATTATAGTGATAAAATAAATAAATAAATTATTGAAATAAATTAAAAAGCAAAATATTCTTTTCTCGTATCAGACTTCATCTTTTAAACCATCAGTTTTGAAAAATATGAAATATTAGTAATACCTCTAATAAAAATACCAACAGAAAGTGGTAAGCTAATGTCATTAAATATTAGATAATTAAAACTATCTAATTATGTTATAAAAATTTATTTATCTGAGTTATAAAAATAAGATAGTTTAAACAAACTGAAAGCTTTTTTACCGATCGGTGACATTCTTGATAATCCCCGCCATTTCCAGCGATCCGTAGACCCTGTCAAAATCGTAAATTGACGATAGTGTCGTTCGTATCTCCACATACATTACATTATCCTCATAAAACTCTTGTAGTACGTAGTAATAAACATCTTCGAAGACAGGTCGGTAGGACAGCCAGGACTTCATAAACTTGAAAATGCTATCAAACTTTTCCCATGCCTTATCGACGGTGCTGTAAGCGCTTCTCGGATTTTCCGTGATCATGGTCAACGACCTTCTGATTCTGTCATTGATCGCGTCGGCCTGTCGTTGATCCCGTCGTACCTCGCTCAGCAATTGCCAATCGCACGTTTCATCAGGCTTATTGAAAAACATAAGTTTTAAACTGTTGTTTTGATCACACACGTACAGATTCTCGCGATAGGTCACATTGTTGAGCTTATAATCGATCGAGCCTATGCCGGACTGGTGAACATGAAGAACGGCGCCCTTAGGCATTTCACGTAGAATCTTGAATACTCCGGATTTCTCGATTTCCAATATCACCTCCAAAAAGTTGCGCGATGGTAGAAAATTATTATTGATAAATCCTGCAAAATACAAAAGATTTCAGTAAATTGACATTAACGGACCCAGCTTCAGTGACCTTGTTTTTGTCTGTCAAGGTCGTAATCCTGAATATCCAAAAGATTTTAAGCGTCATTCGCTGTTTATTAAAAAGTTAAAAATAAAATAATTTTCACGAATTATACGTATAGGTAATTATCGGATACTATGTATATTTAATAGAACTTATTCTTAACAGATTTAGTTTTTTGCATGTAATAAATCAGACGCTAGGTCTCCGCCTGCAACTTCATTACCAAAATATTAACCTAATCCATTTGTAGAATTGAAGAAAAATAAAAATTCATTTCCCTTGGAAATGGATTGGTTAATTTTTTTTTTCAAAATAGGGATGCATGGGCAGAGATTTATGTATAGCGACGGCTGAAACCTTCTGGATGTTACTTAGAGCCATGAGCTCGACAACATATGTCAAGTAACACCCACTTGCACGTTCTTTGATTGTTTATTAAAAAGGAATTATAATTGATATCACCAGACCCAGTCTCATGACCTTGATCTTGATCTTGACAACATATGCACTTGACATTGTCAAGGTCAAGGTCATTGAGGCTGGGTTTGTTGATGTCAATATTTATCTTTTTTAATAAACAAGCAACGCTTTTGGACAATACTTAATATTGATCTTGACATATATCAAAGACAAGATCATAAAGCTGAATCCATTAATCAAATATTGCCTACATATTCCGTTATCAGTTAATATTAATGGTGTACATCCTGCTGTCGACTTTTTCTTTTTCCTTATATGTAAGTATATATTTTACATACGTATATGTTTTTATGACATTTTATTTTTTTCTTTCTCTTTATTTTTTAATGATAAGAATATTTTCATCATTAAAAATCTTTAATATTAAAGATGTATTTATTATTAATTGCATTATTTAACGCTAGAAAAACGTATATATTCTATAAAAGATAGCAGACTTTAAAAGTTAAATCTTTGACTATATTTAATGTAGCACTACTGAAATATTAAAAACGTAATTATGAAATATAAATACCATTATATTAAAAACTGTATATTATCTATTGTTCTGATTAAAAGATGCGACAATGTCTCGACGCTAAATACATAAAAATAATGACAGATTGTCGTAAAAAATTGTGCAGTGAAAAATAAAGATTAATATATTGAAATGTTAAAAACTGATAAGAAGCATAAAAACATTTCATAATAGCTTAAACTATTATCTTTAAAACTAATTTTATCAGGAAGTTAGCTCCGTTATTTTTCTCGCCTACTATCTCTTTAGGAAGGGTAAAGAGGGGGGTATAAGTTTTTCAAAAATGAGAATCTATTTCTTGGTAAATGCACCAAGTAAAATATGTACCCTGTGCACGTTTCAATTTTCGCGGAAAAAATTAATTTCTAAGAAATTTACATTACATCTGCGTATGGTTCTTATTCGCTATTGATAGTTGTTTGTTTATGAAATATAAAAGTAGAAAATTATGAATATAAAAGTCGAAATTATGAATTATAAAGATAAAAATAATTATGAATATAAAAATAGAAATGTGAAATTATATGCTTCAGCAAAATCATATACATCGAGAAGCATTTTAATATTTGTTTATGTTTGTAATATATTTTAATAATATATATGTTTGTAGTATGTTTAATATTGAATGTCGTTAATATGTACGTTGATAAATCATGATACTTTTGTCATCAAGACGAATATTTATTGATATTTTGCATCATAAATTCATGGTTTTATGTGTGATTATTGGTAATACAACGTTGAAAATATTATTTATAAAAAAATTGCTTACGAAAAAAATCTAAACGTTTCCTGATAAAATTAATTTTAAAGATTAAATCGATAATAGCAGTTTAAGGTATGATGAATTGTCTTCATGCTTTTTATCAGTTTTTATCATTTTATCATTTCAATATATTAATCTTTATATATTAATCTCTATATATTTATATATTTATTATTTATCTTTGCGCTTTATTTTTCACTGCACAATTTTTCATGACAATCTGTCATTATTTTTATGTACATTTAGCGTCGAGACATCGCATCTTTCAATCAGAACAATAGATGATATACGGTTTTTATATTTATATTTTAATATAGTGGTATTTAAATAGAGAAAAAGAAAAAATAGAAGTAAAACAGTTAATTTTAAGATTTATTTCGTGAAAAAATTAAACAAAAGTGAATGATCCGATAATTAATTACATTGAATGTAAAAAAAAATTCTGAATCTTTTTGTCACAAAAATTCATTTTTAAACAACGCTCAAAAACTTGTCATACAACAAAAGAAATTGCACCAGAAATTGATATTTATCATTACTTCATTTAAGTGAAAATCTAAAAAAACTGATCTCTTTATTTAAATAATTGCAGATAATGTGCGGACGCGTTTAACTAATTATTATTGTGAAATTAAAAAGATCAAACCATCTTGGATTTCTCGGCTTTTGATTGACATCAGAACCTGATTCGCAATGGATTCGATGAAATTGAGCTTCAAATTGCCACCCAGGAAATATCGCTTTTCAGTCATCATCAGTTCCCGTCGAAGTTGCCAATAAGTCAGCTGTCGCGGGAATTCTTGTTTGTGTATGAAGTACGCGTTGATCATGTTGCCACAAATCAGGATCGTCAAGGTGAACAAGCTCAACCAGGCCATGTTGATCGTGGAAAACTGTACTTTACTAATTAGACACGAATTGTTATTGTCGTTGTGCACTTTTGCCACGATAAAACACTTTCGAAAGGTTACTCGATTCTACGTAAAATAGAGCTATGTGAACGTCACGGCTGTTTGATCTCCACTGAAATACTTTTACCAACGGGACTATTATTATAAGGGTACCAGGAGTCCAGGAGTGGTATATAATGAGGGCCGATAACTAAATAGCAGAACTTGCTGACCATCTGTACCAATAACCAATTACACGTGCGTATTTCTTAGCCGTATAAATTAAACATTGTGACAGAAATCCACATTGCATCGCAGAGATATATATGTAAATTTATTTATACAAATCATTATTAATAAAATAAATTTTGTACTTTGATAATTTGAATGTTTGTTGCGGCAATATTGCACACAATAAAGATTTAAAGAATAAAAACTATTTTTTTTATTTAATTGTTTTTTATTTAATCGATCTTTTTCTTTCGGCTAATTTAAACTAAGGAATAAATACAACTTGTTTCTAATTTCAAATAACCTGTTTAAAAATTGTAAAAAAAGCAAGGACTTTGCACAAACGTTCTGTAATTTAATATATTTCATATTAGGCAGAAACTTTATCTTTAACTTAAAAATTAAAGAAATAATTGTAATGTTTATTACTTCCGTTCTTCTTTTTCTTATCGAACTCTTTATACATTTAATTAAATTATGTAAACGTAATACGTAATTCAATTAAATTAATTAATGTATAAATAATATGTTTGCACATGCGAAAATTCTACAAGATAAAATTTTATAAAACAAATGTATTGATATCACTAGGTTACAAAAAAAGGTATTTTACCGTTACTTTCATTTTTTATCGCGATAAAAATAAATTGATAAGAAAGAAAGGAGATAGTGTGTCTGATGATGAATTATCGCTTACGATTTTCGCTCAATGCAGATATAAATATGTGCCGATGATAAGATAGAAATGTTAGAAAGATGGATTAAAATGATTAAAATAAGAATGTGTTGTAAAAGTAAATACTTTCAACACAACATAAATTACATGCTATACAAAATTTGTTAATACGTAAATTTTAAGTTAGGTTACCAAATGATTAGTTACTAAGCTATTATTTACAAGGTATTTTATTGCATTTTAACTTATTTTAATTCTTTTATATATTTACACTTACATTATTATCTTGTATCTCATTAATATTCCTTTTTCATAAGCATATATAAAGTAAATCTAATCAATAAACAGAATAACTCCCGATAAAAAATTTCTTATGTATAGTTATGCAGAATTAAATATAATTATATAGTATTCTACACAATTGTGTATAATTATAGATGACACCGTATAAAACGTTACGTATATTTATATACAAATAAATTGATAGCTGCAATTAGAATTATGTATATATACTTACACACAATGCCTGCAATATTTTATGTATAATTATATATAATTATATATAAAGTGGACAAATTTCGTATATAAATTTGTATAATTAGATTGATTATATATAAAAATTTTTTATCAGGATCTTCGAATATAAATCAATAAACGAATGTAAAGGTTATAAACGAATATAAATATAAAAGCCGCCTAAGAGCAACTTTAATAGAATCATTTGAATGCAAAAACAATCAGAGATCTACATGGTTAACATGTAATAGTATAATAATTATGATAATTTGTTAAGAAAAAATCGGAACAAATCCCGGTAAAAAATTTCTCATATATAATTATATATAACAATATAAAAGTATATAGAAATATATAAAATACTGTATAAGTTATGCATAGTTATGTATAGTATGCATAATTTTGTACTATCGTTGACTGACATCTAGCCAACATTAATATAAAATTATATATAATTATATAATAAGTCATATATTATTATATATAATTATACATAACTTATACAAAATTTTATATATTTCTATATAATTTTATATGGTCATATATCATATATGATTATACATAACAAATTTTTTATCGGGATGTTTTAGTCCAATTTTTTGTATTTTCCTCAGTACAAGAATATAATTGAAATATCACTATAAATTAAAATCTATTAAATGTATTGACTCAACTATTAAAACAAAGCGAAAAGAATTATAAATTAATATACTCAATCATCTGTTAACATGAATTCGCTAATATCGTCATCATAAAAGTCTATGTAAATATAAGCACTTTTTATTAGTTTTTTTACTAGAAGATTTGTTACGCATAACATTCTTGATAACCCGGTAAAAAATTTGTTATGTATAATCATATATCATATATGACCATATAAAATTATATAGAAATATATAAAATTTTATATAAGTTATGTATAATTATATATAATAATATATGACTTGTTGTATAATTATATATAATTTTATATTAATGTTGGCTAAATGTCAGTCAACGATAATACAAAATTATGCATACTATACATAACTTATACAGAATTTTATATATTTCTATATACTTTTATATTGTTATATATAATTATATATGAGAAATTTTTTACCGAGGAGTAAAGATATAAAATAAATAGAGGCTTATGTATAGATATGAAGATGAATAACAACGATATCAATAACAAATTTATTATTTTGAAGAGAAAAATAATAAATTATACCACTCGCTTACACAGTTAAAAACAGACTATGAAATTATGTGTAGATAAATGTATGATATATATATATATATATTTATTTATTTATTCCTATTTATATAACTTTTATAAAACCTATTTTTATGTAATTTTCATAATAACCTTCAAATCTTCAGAAGTATAAATTATTTCACAATAGTAGTTGGTAAACATTTTGTGTCTGCAAATTTAGACCATTATGTTGTCTTCTAATAAATATTGTTTTGGAAATTAATCTTTAATTATAAAATGATTCGCTATCCACTATCTTTACCTCATCTCACTCAAAATCATAACTATGATTAAGTCGGTAGTCAGTTACATATATGTAACTGATTTGTAAGTTTTATTTCTACCAATATGCTGTTGGTGTTCTGATATTCTAGATTTTAACTTCCTACTAGTCTGATCAACATATAATGCGTTACAATTATTACAATTAATTTTATAAACAACATTTGTTTTTGGAAATTTAGAGAATGATATCTTTATGTACTCTTATAAATTTATTTAATTTAAGGTTGAAATAAACCGATTTTTCACCTTCAGATCTTTCAGACGATGTTTTTAAATTGTTTAGATATGTTAGGTAAATAAGGTATTGTGAAATAAGATACTTATTCTAAAGAACGAATGTTATTGCAATTGCTATTGTTAAATTTGTTTAATAAGAATTTTAATAAGAGGATAATTAATTGCTTCAAAAATCATATTTATATTGGATGACAGTTGTCTAGTAATATTTTAACTACGAATTCAAGGTTTTTTGAATGAAATCAAAGATGTGAAAATAAAAAAATTCTATCTACTAATATTATAATATATAATCGTGCCTCGCTTCTAACAGTAAGAATGCTGAGAGAAAAAATTCAAGTCTCTTTTAGAATAAGTTGATTTCTAACACCAATTTAACACTATATATATAATTATTTTCCACTATTAGTGTTACATCTAGGAATTTAAGTTGGTCATTGTCCTCTAAATTTCAAGTGTAAATTGAAGTCTTTTATGAAAGGAATTAAATATGATTAATGTGTGGTCAATAAAGAATAAAGAGTTAGCCAGCCTAACATTATTTACATATCTAAAATATATAGGAGAAATAGATCTTAAAGATTGAAGCACTTTATCTAGAAAATTTTAGATCTTGTAACATTATACCATATCAGCTATAAGAGGGGAGAGGGAAGGAGCCTATAGGTGTACCCAAAGATTAGTAATATAAACATTGTTAAATGTAAAGAGTGTTACATCTAGGAATTTAAGTTGGTCATTGTCCTCTAAGTTTCAAGTGTAAATTGAAGTCTTTTATGAAAGGAATTAAATATGATTAATGTGTGGTCAATAAAGAATGAAGAGATAGCCAGCCTAACATTATTTACATATCTAAAATATATAGGAGAAATAGATCTTAAAGATTGAAGCGCTTTATCTAGAAAATTTTAGATTTTGTAACATTATACCATATCAGCTATAAGAGGGGAGAGGGAAGGAGCCTATAGGTGTACCCAAAGATTAGTAATATAAACATTGTTAAATGTAAAGACTGAGGAATTAAGCACGAAATTTACTACCTAGTAAAAATTCCGATTTGAATTCTGATAGAAAGGAATTACATATATTAGATAAAAATTTTCATCTATTAAAGACACTGTCTAGAGTTAAATTTATAGAAATATTGGTAAAAAAAAAACTATACATATAGTGAAATTAACTTACAGTCATGTGTTAATATAAATGTCAAATAGTTTACGCACTAACTCAAAACTATTTTTATGTGAATCATCCTTTTAGCTTTAGGAAAACTTTTGATCATAATTCTATGTAAAAATATGATTAAGTCATATAATGAACTATTAATAGAAAAGACTAATCTTAATAAGGACAGTTCACTTTATATCTTTTTGATAAGCCATAAACTCTCAGGTAAACATTCTAATAAGTGATATTTTATTTATCTCTTTATCACTATTCAGATATATTTATTACTTATGATTTTTTTCATCGTAACTAGATTTAATCTACTTAACTATTTATTATAATCTATTATTTTCAAAAATTAAACAAATATGAAAAATTTTTTAAATATGAACAAACGCAGTCTCATGCATGCACGTATTCATAATAATAAATAAATAAATAAATATATATATATATATATATTTATATATATATATTTATATATATATATTTATTTATTTATTTATTTATTATCATGAATACGTGCATGCATGAGACTGCGTTTGTTCATATTTAAAAAATTTTTCATATTTGTTTAATTTTTGAAAATAATAGATTATAATAAATAGTTAAATAGATTAAATCTAGTTACGATGAAAAAAATCATAAGGAATAAATATATCTGAATAAACATATTATAAATGGATTAAGGAAAAATGATGCTCAAAAAATCATCACGCCACACAATACATATATTAAATCATTATACAAAATAATCTATATTCTGATACGTGACCTAACGAGATTTATCTTTACGTAACATCTTGAGTGGCAAACTTTCGAATCATGTACAGTACAAAGTCGTCACATTCTAATTATTCCCCTTCATTTAATGTCACATATAAATTACAAGTCAAATTTAAGAGACATTCTCGTATAAAATTTCAAAAACTTGATGATCTCGAAATCTATTTTTCTCCTCACAATATTTTAAAACGTCATATTTTCTTATGTAAGTTACAAAACATTAAAGTCTTTTATGTAAGTGGTGTTAAGTCGTTACTTATAATATTTATATGCTAATAGTTCAAATACATTCTCAAAATGTAAATTGTCGCTAGAAAAATACCGATAGGAGAAATCTGTTAAAAAAGAATTAACCAACTTCTTCGTCTATTAGTTATCATTCTTATAATAATAGAAACTAAAATCAATTATTCATATTCCTCGTCAATTTAACATTTATGTTTAAGGCATTTTATGCTTTAAGATATTTATATCTCATAAACACACTTTATTTATTCAATATTACTTCTTTCACTTTACCTCAAAATTTCATAAATAACTAAAATTTTCGATAAAGAAAATATGGCATTCTGTATTTGATTCATTTGTTTATCTGCAATACATAGCATTGGTACGATAAGAACGTGAAAAGGCAAAACAGCTGTAACATAAGCTGTAACATAAGCTAAATCATACGCAACAAATTCAGTCATGTAATTGCAAATTACTATTTGTACAATGTTGACTTAAATCAATGCAATAGATACAAGCGAAAAAATATGTTTACATTCCCGAACAGCAAATGTGTCAATTACTGATTATTCGGAAAGAAATTTTATAACACTATCCAGGAATGTATAAAGTATACCTTATTCGTTCCATACCTATGCTAATTACATGTTTCAATCCAGGAACAACGAACGCATTAAGTTACATTGCACATCGCTCTGATAATCACGATATCTCAGAGGATTGTGTTTACATTGTACACATAAATTAAATGATAACGGAGATAAGAAATTTAGCGTTTTTGTTAATTTAAACATTATTATATCTATCCTTATTTTACTCCTAAGTTCATAAATGTGTACACATAAGTGTGTGTGTGTGTGTTTCATGTAAAAGCTCTCATACATTTAATTACATAAAATTATAAGCAGAACATCTGTTATACAAAAGTGTATTTCTTTCTTTTTTTTCATCATTGAATATTACAAAAATGTACGTGCTTTTAGTTAATATCTGTTTGCAAATGCAGTTTATATCACAACACAGAGAAAAATTAGTCAAAGCAAGTAATTGTAAAACATATGTCAATGGATTGATATACGTAAATTACATTAATCCAGATGAAAAACAGATGACAATGATATACACATAATAAAATTATCGTTACTTGTAGTTTAAAGTAACTCTTAATTCATTTAACTGATGTACGTATTGATAAATCCTTTCCTTTTTTATTTTCTACTTCTTGAATGCTTTATAGAATTACCTTTGACTAATTCCAACTGAAGAAATTATATATCTCTATTTTATATTTAAATTAAAATAAAATAATAAGAGACGTACAAACTCGTCTTGAAAATAAAACAAAATGAATAAAATAGCATATCCGAGTCAGCGCCGTAATTAACGAGTGTACTTTATTTATGTATATATTATTTTTTATGCATTAAACAATTATAAACGATAATTATAAAAAGTTGTGAAAATTTCGGACCCTTCTCAAGTAGCAAGTATTCATTTTATAAAGTTATTTTTTTCGACGAGTAAAGACGTGTTAAGATGTGTTATAAACCTTCTTTAGATACCAAACCATCCTTTAAACATTTTTTTGCAAAAAAATAATTTATTTTGTCCTAAGACATCTCTATTTTGTCATCTGTTAGTTTCTTGTGCTGTCTGGAATGATTATTAAAGTATTTATACATTTGGAAATAGATAGAAATTAACATGTAATTTCCGTAGTACATAATTATACACATACTCAAAATTTTGAATTAAAAAAAATAATTTATCCTATCTATAGAAACATGAAAAATACTTCTTAAATTATAGTTTCAAGAATGTTTCTGTCAAGATATTTCTTATTGAAGCTTTAAAATTAACAAATATTATAGATTTGGGTTGATAGTTTATTCTTTTTTTTTGTCGATTGACTCATTCTTGATTGTCTTGAGGATGGTCCAAAGAAAGACTCCGAAACATTTACAACTTTTATAATTAAAGTAAGTGCGTTAATTACGACGCTAAATCGGATATGTCATTTGGTTTCTTTTATTTTATTGAATTCTGTATTTTCATGATTTTTTAAGCGCCTGATATTTTTTATTTATAGGATCGTATTATATTTAATGTACATCAAATTTCGTTAATGTTGTTTGGATGTTGTGTAGATATACAATTGATATTTCATATATATATATATATACAGAGTAAGTCACTTTTTAAAATCGCTCTTAATAAATCTTAAGATATTTTATGAATAAAAAATATTTTATATAATATAAAAATTGCTTGACTTTGAAGAGGACTTTCTGTTATAACTCATTCATCAGGTTTGTTCCAGATAAAGATTCTGAGATTAAGTAAAGCCATTTTTTTTTTTTTTTTTAACAAAAATGTGTTTCCTGACAAGTCAATTTGTTTTCATTCTGTATCAAAATGTATCAAGATAGAATCATATAAAAAATCAATAATTTATAAAATATTTTAATTTATTTCGACATTATATTATGACATAAAATATATATCAAGTATATATTCAAGTTTTATCACATATATATTTTCCATTGATTTTAATACTTTTATACACCAATTAATGACTTAATTTATGATTGACATAAAAAATCCAGAATTGTATTTAAAAACAGATATGCCATTGTACATGACCAAAATTTTTAAAATATTTCATAGGATATGTCACATGAGTATGTGAAAATAAATAATTGATAAATATTTTATAACTACAATTTTGAAAAAATTTTATCTTTTAATACTTTTGTATACATTATAAATAAGAAAAATCCATTTTTCTAGAAAAGACATATATGATCATATTTAAAAAACACAAATGGCTTTGAAATCTCAGAAATGCGTTTATTTAGAACAGAATCAGCACAAAATGTCTCTTTCGAAATCAATAACTTTTTTATCTAAAATATTTTTTCACGAGATATCAATTTAGAAATGGCAATTTCTAAGGTAACTTACTTTGTATATTGTGCTAATATCAATATAATATAAAAATAGAGGAAAATGCCGCTTAAAGAAAATTGGTCGAATTAAAAAAAGCCTAAGATAATAGTGAAAAATTAATACATATCTAAAAACTTCATATCTAATTCGTACTCGAAAATATTTTAATAAAAAGCGTTATTCGTAAATTGCATTCATGTATATTTTATATCTTATTGTCTTTCGTTATTTTTTTACGTGAATTGTACAAATATAACTCACAAATATGGTGTAATAATCGATACATTACAATTTAATCCTGATTTATTTATGACGATCGCTTTCGTGTGTGTGATTAGAAAAGAAATCTGCTCGAATGTTTGATTCTGGACATAAATGCTTGTATTAGAAAATTGTAGTCTTGTGAATCGGAACTTGCCGAAATAAATTAACACTTAAGTCCTTATTCTAAATACGCGAAATTATGAATCGTATCAATCGAATCATATAATTTGCGTGATATAAATAGTTTAAGTAAAAATGTTGTCAACTTCATCGCGCAGTCAGATAAGAGTATTCATACAGCCATTATTAATGTATAGTACCATTTGAGAAACTATTATCAATTCCAGTAGAAAATAAATATCAGTTAAGCCACATGATCATACAGATAGCTACATCATATATAAATACGTAGCAATTTATAAATCTACTGATCAAAATATATTGTCTAACATATACAAAATTATTGCACACTGCACATTAATTTTATCAATATAAATTCATATTAATAATTTAAGAAATATTTAGTATTTTTTATGTTTACATCAAATGTAAGATATGTGTACAATCTGATGTATATATTAATCTAGGTATATTTTAATCTATTATATTCCATATAATTAAAATTTATTACATTTTGTGGACGAATAAGATACTTTAGATGCATTATATGGAATATAATGGATTAGACATTATATATTTATCAATATGTACCATATTATATAATAAAAATGTATTAAATTAAATAATTGCCTAGTATTACTATCAATTTAATGCATATTATAATATCTTAGAATTTCACTTGTATATACTTTTGCATTTTAATATATTATTTATGGCCTACTGCATATTTATAGACTATTTCATGAACATTTCTTATCTGATGTACAAACACACAATTTATATACAAATTTGCAATATACAAACTTACTATATGCATTAATCCACTGATAATAATGTTGGATTTGTAAGTCTTTTTTTTAATTTGTTTTATAATTTGCTACATATAATTCTAACTTAGAAAAGTATTATTTACAAGATTTGGTATATGAACTCGAATACATTTACAAAATTTTAGACTTACATAACAAATTAAATTTATGATTTAATAGAATACGATTTTTTTCTATTTTCTACATATATTGTTTATTAATCATAGGTGAGTGATAATGTTAGATTTCTTCATAAATCTAATATTTCCACCCAATTATAATTAATAAGCAATATACATAAGTTGTCGCAGGTTATCGCATATATAGCAAATTTCTCATAATAATAAAGCTAATAATTTTAAAATTCATCAGAATATGATTACATATAAATATACGTTTTAAATCAATATTTATCCTCTTATATATATTGTATATAAATACAAGTTCTTCTCGGTGAAAAGTACATAAGATACTCTGTATTGCATTAAACTGACAGTGACAGTGTATCATAATTAATCACTTATATAGTGAGCCACTCTATCAATGTGTTGACAACCATTAAAAGTCTTGTCTTTAAATCGTCATCTTATAGAAGATCCCTGAGAAAGAAGCGTTTGTATTTAGTAAAATATGCAAAATTTATTTATTTTTTTTCTTTTTTGAAAAATTAAACTGTCTAATTTTGATTGTATTAAATTGTATAATAACAAAAATTCCACTTATTAGAACTGTTTATATAAAAAGTCACGCAATATTTGGAATTTAGCTAAAATTCCGAAATTGCAATTTTGAAAATATAAGTGAGCAAATGTTTGTTATTTTACAATCACATTTATCACTTATTTCCCTGTATTGCCTGTGTAAAAAGATGCAACCTTATCTATTTAATTTTATGAAATGACTTAAGTATACCAAATATTTTTACTAATTTAAATTTGTCGTCTCTATTCCTTATGCACTCTCTTCGTAGAATTCAAGCGTGAATCAAGTGCAATGCTTTGATACATGTTGCAACAAGATTAAAATGTATATGACACGTTGTCGGTCTATGCCCAACAATATGAATATGTGACGCTCAAATAAATTAAGAAGTTTTAAGAGCCTTGTCTGCATGCGCTAGGGTCAAAGATCCAACGAGAGATACCAAGGTTCGATCCAGCCATGTTATAGGATTTGGATATAGAAGACCACCTTCGTAGAAACCTAAATGACCTCCGTGAGCCAATTCCACGTATAACGTGTTTGAATTATTTGCTAAAATTTTAGGGAATATCTTAATAGTACGTTCTTATTTACTATACCCATTATATATATATATATATATATATATATATATATATATATATATGCAAATAGCATATATACTTACCTGCGTACTCTTTAATTGGATTTAATAACACTTCCGGTACGATAGGATCATCTACTGCGTTAATGAATACCATCGGTGTTGTGATATTATCTAGATAAAAGATACAACTACTCCATTTATATAATTCTTGTACAGATCTAAAGTTATGTACCTAAACAACAAAACAATTTACAAAAATTATATAAAAATTATATTCACCGTTCAAATTATCTAGTATAGTTGATAGTATAGTTGAAGGAATTGAACTTACTTTTCTCGTGTACGCTTCATCTAATTCGGGTAATGTCGCCGCGGAAATTATGTCGCGCTCGTTCAAATTATACCTCTGTTTTACATCTTCGCACAAAAGCATGTTTTTATGCTTGAGTATAAGATTCTTCATCGACTCTGTCATTACATAGAGATAGAAGCGTCTGAAATTCTGCCAGTTTAACAGAATTTTCGTTCCTCTAAAAAAGAATACATGAATTTAATAAATTAATAAATTAATAAATCAATAAAAATGTACAGTAAATTAATATTTTTCTTTCTTGATTAACATTTTAATTGTTAATAAAAAAGTTTACTTATTTACTCGAGAGCGTTGTATCCTTGACAAATCGATATTCCTCCTATAATGTTAGGTAATTTATTGGGACCTCGTTCTCCGAGATATTTTGTTACTAAATTACCACCCAAACTATAACCGATACAAACTATTTTGGTATTAGGGTGCTTTTCTATCAAATTTTGTAACATTGTGCTGTAATCGTCCGTATGACCTGTTTACAAAATATACATTATAAGGTTTATCAAATTGTATAAAAGAAAAACAAATTTAATATATATATTTTTATAACATAAAATTATATAATACAAAAAATTATATTTATTCAATTAATCAATATATCTCGAAAGAGAAAATAAGTTAACAATTATTTTTAACATTGTATTCAAATACGTAATTATACATTTGAGACAGTTATGATTATAAAATCTCTAAGTTTAGATTAGTAAAGCGATAATTTCATTATGGAATCTAATTTTGATTCTTGTAAAAAAATGCATATATCCGATAAGCATATATCGAATATAATTTATTTGTCATTGTTACATGTATATTAAAAAATTTCTTTGCCAATTACAATGATCAATAATTTAGAAATAGGATTAATAATTTAGAAATACGAATTGAGAATATTTATGTAACTGCGTATACGAGAAAGTTTATACTATTCAATATTGAATTGGTTTTTTCCACAACAGTTATAATTTCTGCGATATGTGCCCATATACATGCACGATATAAGAACTCTGTTATTACTCGCAAACTTTGCTCGATCGACCGTCTTGTCGCGGTGGGATAAGTTTTATCGATCGCCACACGTACCGTAAGAAAATATCCTTGGTGCTGTGATCTTGACACTGGAAAGGGCTCCTACGTGATTAAGTACCGCGCATCGATAGCCATGACACTGCACGAAGTGTACGAATGTCCTGATGTAAACACTTTCTGAACTGTTGCCAATACCGGGACAAATAGCTATCGTTATGTCATCTGAAAATTAGTAGATTGTATTGTAATATCAAGCATTAGTACGTTTTCTTATTCTTTAATTTTTTCATTATTAAGCGCGTTCTTTCGTAAGAGAGAAATAAGTATATATAATTAAATTGTGTTTTCCTCTTTGAAGAGTCTTTAAGATTAAATTATGAACAATAACCTTCATGTCCATTGGTCAGCGGTTGATAAAGATCATATGTAAGCGTGGTACCATCCGGAAGACCGATGTACACACGTTCACCAATTGGCCAAGGACATCGAACGCGTCCTATGACACTGTGAATAATGGTTTGTACGTGTCCGCTGAAACCCCACAACCTCGTTGGTTTGTATCTAAAACAGGCCAAGGATCGTAATCATTTTTAGCTTGTCAAAATACATTGACAAAATTCTTTATTCTAGCAATTATGAAAATATAAGTATAATTTAGTTTTATCAACTTGTCATTTCATATCTCGTTATTCCTAATAGATACTAAAGATCTCTAAATTTCAAGAGCAATAGAAAATGTCGACTTTCTGACGTGTAAGTTTAATGTTCGATCTGTAACGTCTCAACCGTCAGCGTCAATCAAGACTTGAAAAGGACCTAAACCAAAGGTCGAAAAGTCGTTGATGTCAACCTTTAATTAATAAATTTGATTAATAATAAGTTTGGTCGCATAAATAAATCATTGTATAATTTTCATTACTGGTGATATAAATTAGTATCAAACAATAGAAAAATTAATAAGAGATAAATCAGAAAATTGTTAAGATTTAAAAAATATAATTATAAGATGTACACACAATTAAAACTCTCTTAAATTTATTTAAATAAATCTTTTTAAAAGAATATGTCACTTTTTTCATGAAAACGATGATTGATAGGGACAAGTAATTAAATTCAATCAATATTTGTATAACAGTCTACAATTCTGGACAAACTTTAAAGTATAAATTTTACCTGAATTCATATAATTGTGACGTTATAACTTACTTAAATATGCCAATAAAGATACTCAGCAGAACAGCACGTGCACTTCAAAATTTATTATTAATTACTGTGATAAAATCAATCTTGATTTAATTAATATCTATAAATTACAACACGCTTAAAAAGTCAAATACTTAAATATTTTTATTTTTATAATGCCTAATGCTTCATATTAAACTAAATTTAGAGACAGATAAATGTCGATTTCAATCTTACTCTCATAATTCTCATTATCATAAAAAGTATAATTATCAAACTGATAACGGTATTTTTGTCCATAATTTATTTTTAATTATACAAAGAAAATATTTAGTATTAAGAGCATTAATATATGAATAAAAAAATTATTTATTATAATTCATAGATTGTTTAACGTAGTAAATTCGCAAATATTTTATAACTTTAAAATTATTATCTGATGTTACTATCGGGCGAACGTTTCGATCAGATTTTTCTAATCATCCTCAGCGCAATGTATAACGTCAATAAATTAGGATAAAATATGATGTAAAATGTTAATTACAAAACTGTTTCGCATAGTATGATATTATATAATCGTGGTGTAATATGCAAGAAGATAGAGTAATGTGCTTGTGTAGTCTGATAAGTAGAAATTTAAATTAAACGGCGGTCATGCAATCTTGTGTTATATATAGTTTACAAAACTTGGTGTCTATAGTTTAGGAAATTTGTTTATGACATTGCGATGAGGATAATCAGAAAAATCTGATCGAAACGTTCGCCCGATAGTAACATCAGATAATAATTTTAAAGTTATAAAATATTTGCGAATTTACTACGTTAAACAATCTGTGAATTATAATAAACAATTTTTTGTACTCATATGCTCGTAACACCAAATATTTTCTTTGTATAATTATAACACTATAGAGCCCTTACGTTACTAATTAATTTATTTTTAAGTATAGAATCGAAAGAAATACGTTTGTGACGTAAAAGAAGTAATTTGATGTCATACTATAAAATTAAATTATTCCTTTAGCACTCAAAAAATAAATTGATTTATAATATAATATAAATAATCTAAGAATTAAAAAATATTTTTAATATTTTTAGAAGTTGCTAGTTCTATTTTAATTATTTATATGAAGCGCATGCGTATTTTACTTTACATTAACTTTTTTTAAAAAGAGAAAACTACGAACGGACTTGTAGCATATCACGCATTTCACTTGGCAAAACGCAAATCAGGGAAAAGCGGAGTCGAACAATAGGCCGCATCGTTAAACTTTTTTATAGAGAATAGACAAGAAGTTGTAATGGATTAGTAGAATACGGGACAAAACGTTAGATAGATCTATAAAAAAAACTTACATAACAATAAAAGAATATTTATTGTTACACATTGTGAGAAGTGTCTGTATATCAATAAGGCTCATCGTTGGCAAGAAAATTCCATGAAGTCACTAGATGAAGTATATACTGACATAATTCCATACATTTATTCGAAGCCGATAGTTCCGGATTCACGACGACCTTTAGAAACCGAAGAAGGCTGTACAATTTGTTTCGAAAGACTCAAACCTTTCTCCTTTTGCCGCTATCTATAAATCGCAAGAAAACCGTGATACCTATCATCTACTTATTATTATCACTGTATGCGGCTACAATTGCCAAAAAATATATGACATTTGGACGATTACTAAAACAACGGTGTATGCACGAAATTGCATCGATCACGTATAACTTGCATTTTAATGGCAGAAATGTGTAAAGTTACACGACAATGGATCAATAAAGTATACTAACATCGTATCGATTGTCCACGGCAAAACAGACTTGCGAAGAATGCACAACTTGCTTTTCACTTGCAGAAAAAATATTTATGTATTGCAGCTGTACCTCGAAAAGTCTATTTTTTCAACTACAGAAAAAATGTGATTACAAATTCATCAAGAAATTGAAAAAAAAAAGATATTCAAAAGTTTATCATAAGAATTTCCTGGGAATGATATAAGATATATTTATAAATTAAATTTATCATAAGACTAAAGTTTATCATAAGAATTTCCTGCTAATGATATAAAATATTTTTATAAATTATCCGTAGAAATTTGTTTAATTAATACATTTGTTGCATTTTTGATCTAATATTTCTCTCTATGCTTCCCCGGAAACTTGATAGATCGTTTCGATGATTATCGAAATTAGTTTTCAATTTATATTTTCCATTCGTAGTTTCATATATTCACTGCTAACACAATTTTAGTATAAGATAATTAAATTTATTATAAATCGTTTTGATACAGCTCTAAGCTATAAGATACAGATCTTTATGTTTATTTTTGTTCTATCTTGCTTTCTATTTAATCTGTTTTTCCGCGTGACTTGAATTTCAACATAAAAAGAGAAAAGATTTGTCCTGAAATTTTGCGAATTATGAATTGACATCAATTTCTTTTCTCAATGAGTTAGCGTAAAGCTGAATGTAGTGACAGTCAACACATGTGGTAATTTGCCATTGTAAATGCATGGAAAAACGTGTCAATACTGTTCGCGCCACAGCTGCGAAATCATCGCGCGAATTATGACGCGATAAGAAAAAAGTAGAAACTATAGTTGGGCTCCTAACTGCAAAATACGTAGAAGATTCTACGTAATGATAGTTTCTCTATTATTCGATTTTCGATACAAGCAGCGATAAAGTGCGCGAAAACACACCGTTCAAACATCACATTCATCAAATCTCGTAATAATAACAATATGCTAATTAAATTATAACGATATGCTAATTTTTACACGTAAGAATTATATAATAAAATGTGGAAAGCTTGGATTATTAAAATTCCTCAAAAAAGACATATAAGAGTTATGTATGAGCTGATATAACACTTTTAGACGATAATACACTCTATCCTATAATTTTTCAAAGAAACGCAGATTGGAAAAAAGGTTAGAATATTTTAATTCTTTACATAAGAATCATAAATCACCTAGTATAACGCGCATACAGTGATTAATATTAGTATAAATAGTAGATTTTGACAAAACTCAAATTTTAGTACCGCAACAGAGTAATTCATAAAGATAATTTGCTTTAGAAATTTGCATTAAAAAAGAATATATTCTTTTATCGTATCTATAATTAGCTCAATAATTATATACACATTTTCATTAGATTACCAGTCATATATATTAGATTGCAAATCGACTTTTTTGTTCAGAGTTCACGGTCATGGTTACTACGATCGATTAGAAAGCCTGAAAGCTATCCATATTTGCTGAAGTTATTACGTTAATCGTCGTTCGTCAGATAGTTCAATTTTTAAAAAATGTCTATATGTAATTGATATTACTAACAAATTATTTACTTTTATTATATGTATAATATTATAGAATATACTTATACTTTTTTCTCCCTCATCATCAATTTGTTATACTGTAATAACATGATCAAAGATTATTTAATATATAATATTAATGTATTTATAATACGATAAAACAAGTAAAAATTAAATTATTAAAAAAAAAACAATATTTTAATTATTTTTAGTAATACGAGAATGTGTGTGTGCGCGCGCGCGCGTGTGTGTGTGTGTAAACATAGAATTTTATGATCTCGCTTTAATAGGCGAAGTATCTCGTTCGCTACATAAATCAAATTCGGTAAAATATCGCATAAACTGAAAATTATCGATTTACTAATCTGCTTCAAAGACATTAAAATGTAAAAAAAAAAAACGTTAAATGTATATGTATATATACAGTAAAAAATAAAATGCTAATTTCAACATTTTTTACATGTCCCAGAAAGTCCACTCTAAATTTAAGTTAAAATAATTCATTTATTGTGTTACTTATTGACAAACCAGAAATCTTAAGTAATTAACACAAAGCTTCACATTTATTTTTGTTATTCTGATTTTAAATGTAATATAAAAATAACATACAAATTAATTAAAAACTACATGAAAGAGTAATTACAATAACTTGTAAGAAATGTTGATAAAACATTTTAAAGTTCATGATTACTCAAAGATTTATTTTAACATTTCTTAGAATGTTAAATTGATTTTGAAACATGCTGAGTGTTTGAAATAATTTTTAATGATGTGTTAAAAGCATTCAAAATAATATTCCATTTTTAAAGAAACATATACAAAGTATTAAGTTATAAAGTTGACATAAATGTAACACATAAAAATGTTATAAAAATAATAACATTAGCTGTATGTTAATTTTATATTGAAGTAATAATCAAAAGAACGTAGTAACATAAGAAAATTTTAACATATGGATGCACAATTTTTTATTGTGTATCTCTCTTTCAAGCAAAATAACTTCTATAAAATATATATAGAACTTTTGCAAAAAATAATATTACTTTACGGTCAAAAATAATTTAGCGCAATGAAAATATCCTTTTTATTTAATAAATGAATAAATACTAATTTTTTGTTCGGCAAACAGGCATACTAACTAGCCGGTGGTGGACATTCTTTTTATATTCGAATTTTACCTTTGACATAATTTATTATTTGCTTTAACAAAAATAACTTTTAAATAATAATATTTTTTTCTTCATTAGTAAAATTGTATCAAGAATAATTAAATCTTGATTTTTCGTATCATTAATTTATATATATATTTCTTCTCTTTCTTACGCCATTATTTTTATAAAGTAATATTTTAAACAAAACATTAACAAAGAATGGACAACTAAGAGCCAAGCGTAGTAAGTGGTGCGCAAATTATTTTATTTAACATAAACAATCTTAAGAACATATTAATGTAATTATTTATAATACTGTATGAATAGTTCAGTCAATTTTTGACCAGAGAATCAATATGAAGCTCAGATTAAAAAAAAAATTACAACCGCAGATTCAATAAGTAAAAGCTGATCCGAGCTCGGTAAAACGCGTACTCGCTCTGTCTTTTTGCCAAACTTTGGGTTGGCAACAGTAAAAAGTATGAGATCAGAAATGTAAAATAATGAAAAGTTATTGTGGAAACGCTTAATAAAAAATCGCTTATTACAATATCAGTCTGATTACTTAATGATCATTAATAATTTAAAAATTTAATTAATATGCTTTTCTCTAGTTGCTAGGCCAGAAGATTGCAATGCATGTTTTCAAAACCTATATAAAGTGCAAACTAAGTTGTTAAAAAATAACGTGCAAAAGAGTGGCAAGCGATTATTATTATAATGCAATTATTTTTTTGTGTTGATTATGTAATTGTCAGAGATTAACATGATTAACAGGAACAGAATCTTTATGTATTTTAATAAAATACTTTAAATTATAAAGACTGAAATAAGATAATTTGACCATCTTTAATTATATTTTTGAATTATTCAGTAAGAAAAGGAATATACGGTACAGTAAAGTAAGAAATGGTTTTATTATTATATGTTCTGATAGTGTAATTATTAAAATTATGAAAATTGTTGATTAAGATTTTTAGGCGTTATAAGTAATATTTTATTTTTATAAAGATTCTTTTCTTTCAAAGCTTTACATTTAGTTCCTTTAATTCTTTCAATGCTTTTTATGTTATTAATTTACATCACGGTCATGTTTGACGTCACGATTACGTTTTTTCATATTTTTATTCGTTACTGCGTCTTGTTTTCTTGTTTTTATCGTTTCGAGATAGAGAGAGAGAGAGAGAAAAAGGGAGTGTTATATTTATTATGTTGCTTTGATATGGAAATATTAATCACTTATTACACTAACTGTAAGATTTTATAAGACATTATAAATAAAATAATTATAAATGAAATGATTATAAATTTGCCAATTTCACAATTTTAAAAGTATGTGTTATGTTAACAATGTCAACTTATTATTCAAACGCAAAGTGGACAATTTCAAAAATGCATATCATTGATAACTAATGTGCATAAGATAAGTGAGTGAGATAATTCATTCGATATTGCATGCAATGAAAAAAAGCAAGCAATTTACCTGTATTATTAAATGGCTTCTACATCGTCAATGGAAAAAATAAAATTAATTATTCATGTGTAATTTCTTGCACGTGTAAGGTTCAATGCCGAATAAAATCCAATAAGGCATAATATATCACAGAGAGAACGATTTGTTTGAATAATTTGTTTAGATTAAGTTATTTTGTTCAAACAACATTATGCCATACGAAACATTATCTTTATTGACTGAAGAAAGTATTATTTCATTGAATCAAACAATATTATAGGTTATTTTAAAAATTAAATAATGTTATTAGTTTGTTCAACTAAACAGCTTTTTTCGACTATTTCAAGCATACATTTTATTAAATCTAAAGAAATTTTAATATTAGAAATTAATATTAAATATTAGGAATACAAAAAATTGGAATTATTTTCACAGAACAATAAAAAGAAATGGATTAACGCATAATAAATTAAAAATAATTAATCCATTCCGTTCTCTTATTTAAAGTAAAATAATTCTAAAAACTTCTCTTCCTAATATTTAATACTTATTTCTAATATTTTCTCTATTTGCGTTGGTCCTAACTTTTTTACTTTTTTCAAATTCTGACATATTCTGATATTGCCAACCCTCGAGAAAAGATTTTACAGGCAAAATTACATTATTCTCAATAATTTATTATCCAACGAGATAATAATAGCAAAAAATTAGAACGTGTTAGTTCAAGTTACTTATTAATTAGTTATTATATATTTTTATTCGCCACTTTGTATAATGTATTAAACTTATTCGATTTAAAACAGTGCTTAATTCTTTATAAAATGGAATTGCGTGATTCCGTCTTAATTGGTATGTGATAACTTACTGTCGCAAAATCGCGAATTAAAAACGGGCTGGATGTGATACATATGAGAACGAATATGCGCGAACGAGAATCACTATTTTTTTACGCGATGGTGAATGCGGAAATGCACAAAATGCTCGTGAGAAATTCAGGTGCGTGGTAATGACTCAAGAACAGCATGCTGCAATAGTTGCAACGTGTAGTCATTAGAAAGAAGAAAGCGACAGAATCATGACGAAGGGAAGTGGTTCGGTTCTCGTGCAGCTCGCTCACTCGAACAAGACGGAACCGATTTGAGCGTATTGCGTGTCGACTCGATCTTTGCAAGAGAAGCAAAGTAATTTCGATCAAATACACGACTACGAGGATGGCACGACAATCGGACGATTGAAGTCTATAATTTATGATTTTCGCTGCTGCACATTCGAACGTTAGGAAAAGCAAGAATCGATGGGAGTTAAAACATACGATTTCCTAGTTGATTGCTAAGCAAAATTTTACGATTTCTCAATAAACTATGCGAGAGAAGCCACCGTGAGATCGGATAATCATCTATCACTCTTAGGAACTTGGCACACCATACTTAAAAATTTAAAAATTTTTAATAGTTGTGATGATTAAAGATAAAAAAATCAAACTTGAAAAAATGGTGTGCCAAGTTCATGCAGCGCACCAAATCATAAAAATCATTTATTTCTTTAGAGTTCTAATTAGTTTTACAATAGTTCTACAGTTCTATGTCAAATATATCAATAGTTCTAGCCATTAGAAATAAAAAATCGATATTTGAAAAATCAGTGCCCAAATGATAATTTTCTTGTAAATATTTTTTCACACGAGTTCTAGCCGATCTGACTAGAGTTCTGAGTAGCATTCCCTGAGTTCTACAAGAAAGTTTAATGACTTTTTCCCCTAAAACAATTATTTTTCAAGCTACAGCCAATTTTAACAAATAAAGTCCACAAATAAAGTTTTTTTTCGATAAACGTGGACTTTATTTGTTAAAATTGGCTGTAGCTTGAAAAATAATTGTTTTACGAAAAAAAGTTATTAGACTTTCTTGTAAAACTCAGGGAATGCTACTCAGAACTCTAGTCAGATCGGCTAGAACTCGTGTGAAAAAATATTTACAAGAAAATTATCATTTGGGCATTGATTTTTCAAATATCGATTTTTTATTTTTAATGGCTAAAACTATTGATATATTTGACATAGAACTATAGAACTATTGTAAAACTAACTAGAACTCTAAAGAAATAATTGATTTTTATGATTTGGTGCGCTGCGTAAACTTGGCACACCATTTTTTCGAATTTGATTTTTTTGTCTTTAATCATCAGAACTATTTAAAATTTTTATATAGAACTCTAGAACGATTCAAAAGGAAACCAGAACTCTAAAAAAAATTTTAGATTTTTAAGTATGGTGTGCCAAGTTCACAGGAGTTCATCTATCGTAATCGCGGGTGAGCGAGAAATCGAGATTGTCTAATTTTGATAAAAACAGTTTTCGACATTAAATCATGTGTGTTTAGACATTTTGCAAAAATTAATTTATTTGAGCTACTCAAAGTGTAATGACATGTACGTTGATGTAAGGCTCATAAAGATATAAAACTCGACGAAATGTTGTGGTTAATTTCACAATCAATACACGAGTCAAGCATTTATATTTATAATTAAATTCTTGAATCATCAGTTATAGAGAGAGACGAACGCGCACACATGACGTTATTATTTTTTCTGTATGCAATACAAAGTTAAAAATCATTATGTGTTTCCGCTTTCTTAAGCGCTTTCACGCAATGCGATTGAAAGAAGAAAGAAATTACAATTAGCAATGAATTTGTTTGACCAACGGAATGTTTTTTTATTATTATCGACTTTTTCATGACATCAGCGTCACGCAGGAATTGCTTCACTTCGCTTTCACATGATAGTTAATTTGCAGAAGTAGATGCACATAGTGTCTAATGGCGAAATAAATAGTTTTACTAAAATTATTAATATTAATAAAAAATACGTTTTGGCGATGCAATATTCAATAGCGTTTATCTCGTTCTTCTAAATCTGCATTAATGAAAGTATAGCTTATGATGGATCGCATTTTTGTTCGTCAATATCGTGATTTTTTCCATAAGTAAAACTTCGTGGAAATATATTTTGTCAGTGTCTTGAAAATTATTCTGGGGAGAGCACGATGGATTTTATCGCGAAACGCAAATTTCTCGTGTATTCATATATGCTGTTGATAACATTCCAAAACCGACTGACGTAAATGAATTTGTTATCCAAGATAATGAAACAATAAAATCGATGAAAACGATATATATATTATAACCGCCTAAAACCGGACATGATTCTATTATTATTTCGCTTACATTCGTATATGATCTAGTTGGGTAGTTGAAAAAATGTACATTACTTGACAAAAGTCTGAGCACATCCCTCGATAATTGTATTACACTAGGAAGAAATAAATTTAATCGATATATTTCATTATCTTTACAGCGATGGAAAAATATGTTCGTATCATAAACCGACAAAAGAAAGCATACAAGAAGCAAAAGGACTAAAATTCCTTATAGTTTTATCATTTCAGTGCTTCGTTTAGGGTGAAGTCTCTCTTTCGGTGCTAAGTATTTTCAATACGTTTTCTAAAGCTATTTTCTTGATGTAAATTATATCCTCAGAATTTGCAAGACAATTAGAGACAAAGTCATTGATGAAAACTGATTAAAAACCTAAATCATTATTTATGAAGGCAAAGTTGTTTTAAAGAAATAGATCTTAAAAATTTATATTTCTTATATTTTCAAGTGAATAAAACAATTTTGAAAGCTTATGATTTATTCCCCAATTTTTAATTCAGACGAAAACAATATGCTCACAGACTTTTGGCAAGTATTGTACATACATATATGACATGTGCACTGCGAATGATACAGTTCATATCTAAATTCACGTATATTTTTACGCACACAAATACATCGTGATAAAATTATTAACAGTCATAGAGCATTTTTTCAACACGGAAATAGGAAGTGTTGACTTAGTGTCAATATTATATAAAGTAAATAAAACGGACGCAACATAGTTTATCATGTAATTCAATTAGAAACGAATATTAATTTTTTTCTAAAACAAAATTCAAATTTTGTTCAATGTTTACAATTAAAAAAAAAAATTATAGTTTTTGTCCTACATTTTTCAATTTCGCACGGCTACTATTTTAAAAAATTTTATCAAGAAATTTCTGTGAATATAGTTGCAAATAATTAATTTGACTGTTTGTATAATTAACAGAGAGAAATTATTTTTTTATACGCTACTTTGTGTGCTAAATTAATTACAAATAGAAAAAATTATTTAACTAGTCAAGTTTGTTTTCTTCATTTTTATTAATGGGAAAACATTTTGGCGTAAAATTATTCTCATTTTCTTATTAATATTAAATTGATGAACTTTACTTTTACTGTTAACTTCTTCTACACGTATTATATTTGCGTATTCTTTTTATCAATTGTGAGCAGATAAAACGCAATGACATTCAAATAATTATTAACCTTCATTATGTAAACTTTTAACTTTAGTAATAATCCACAAAGTGTGGAAATGAAAAAGTTGTCAAATTTTTTTAATATTTAAATATAATAAACGTTATTTGTATAATAATAATTTAAGAAGAGAGTTTGTGCTAATAAAAGTATTTACAGTCATTATTTACAAAATTATACTTTGCTACGTAACCATATGTCATAACCACTATCTATAATTTATAACAACCGTCTTGACCAGTTGTTTGCGAACAAAAGCCTATAACAAACTATTATTCCAAACGTAAAAAAAACATCCATTATACTCATTCAAGAGCACTCGCAATACCGGTAAGAGAGTATTTGTTGTAACCTTCATATATTATATAAGCAATCAAATAAAAAAACAATTCGCATTTTGTATTTATGTCACTATATGTCTATATGTATATTATATATTACTCTAGATAATTTTTTATTGTGTAAATAATCATAAAAAAACGTATAATATAATACTCTAATGATAATTTAATTATCTGTTTTATATAAATTATGCTAAAAATTAATTGAATAATATTTTCACCAAAAAATATATATTTTATATTTAAATATATTAAATTCATGCATTAACATCCTGCAATCTCGTCTGCATTATTATAATCTTTTCAAGATCTAATCTTTTCAATATATATCAAATATAATAGAGATTATAGAAAACAATAAAATGCAGCATATTTTTTTTCATTGTAGTGTATAGATATTTTTTTTGCTTACAGATAATGTGTAAAATATTTTTTTAAAAATATAAAAATTGTTCTTATTTATTTTTATTCTTATTTTATTCTTACTAATTACTTTTATTTTTATTTCGTTCTTATTTATGCGCACAAACATTTCAAATTATACATATGTCGCATAAAGTAATATTTGCGTATAAAGAATACAGAAATCTTGTTTATACTAATGTATCAGCTGAAATGTCAGCTGGAGCCGGTGTCCAGTACCAAACCCTAACCTCACTTTCGCGAAACTTTCAGATCTCGAAATCTATCTGGGATTCTTATCTCACGGATAGTCCTCTCGAGTTGCAAAATTCAAAGCAGTCAATTTACGGACTATTTGAAATATATGAAAAATGGATTTCTCCAGACTTACGGTTCAGCAATGACCGGCGCGATTTTCAACATCGTCGACAGGAAAGATTGATCTTTACAGACAAGGAGGGGCTTTTGTGGTGCACTGTTCACGTTCAATATCCTGAACAGAATACACAGGATCACGGCGAACACGGCTAGCAAAGCAGTAGACATTTTTCCTTAGGTCGTTGTCCTGAAACAAACATCCCTCCTTCTCTCTACTTGCTCTACTGTTATCTAGACTTTTTAGACAATCACGCGTCTTTAAAAAATTATAGCTCAAATATCAAATCTTTCAGGGTCTTTTATAGTCACTATATGTATCATTAAGTTTTTCTGACTTTTCGTATAGTATGTTTTTTCTCTCGGCGAAATTACTCATATCTGTTAAGATTTTTGCGAACGTATTTTTTCTTTACCTTTTTAAATGCTCTTCTTGAAATTTCGTTATCTTCTTTTACAATTTATGCGGAACAGGTTATGAGTAAGGCTGCAACGGCAGTGAATAAATACTGATTCATACGGTTGAAGCCGCGTGACCTGCGAGCAAAAGTATATGTAACTTTCATTAAAATACGAGACATAAAATTCTGATATAGGATATGACAGGCACATGACAGATACTAAACATGCAGAATTATAAATCGCCGGACGTCAAGTAGTGTGTGATTCACCTGAAAAATTATTTTACTTTGCATAATGAAAAATATTACGATTTATTGTAAAAAAAATCGAGAGTACAATGCAATAACCAAAGGCAATAAAATGCAATAAGCTCGTATTTAAAACACGTTTTTATAAATGTGCACATATATATATAGGTTTCGTTACTTATACTATAAATTAAAAAAATAAAAAATATGCGCATTTATTGATATAAAAGCACATTTAAATACGGGCTTATATGTATTATATTTACTGCCTTTGCAGAATTATTTTTAGTCGTAATATATTTTTCATTATGCAAAATAAAATAATTTTCCAGGTGATTTGATAACCATATAAATTGCGGTTGTGTGTTACGCCCTTTAGCATTGTCAGTCATAAGTATTTGCATAAAGTACTTTATTTCTATTTAAACAAAATGTTCAATCTCTGCATTTATAAACAATTGTTTATAGTAAATATCGAACGCTTCGGAGATTTTGAAACTGACAGTACAATCAAGAATATATTTTAACATTTCGGATTGAATTAAATCGAGATGACGAATATGTAAAACACAACTTGTTACTTAATATCTTAACTTGACAACAAAGATTTGCATTTAAATTATTTGTTTTTGAATCATTATTCCACAACGTGGTGTAATTATCATTTCACATTCATTTAAAAAATTTAATGTTAATAAAGCAATCCCTCAAAATTCGGTGATGAAAGGTAAGATATTAGAGACAATTAATCATATAATTCCCAGAGAATCCCCTCGACGATTAATTAATTGATTGATTACTGATCTTCTTTCTCTCTTTTTTTTCTAGTATAACTTTAGCATTAATATTAATGGATAATCCACAAGTGTAATAATAAAATAAAAAAATAAATACAATGTTATTTTTGCCAATCGATCGAAAACAAACAAACGATACACAAACAGTTCCACCGAATTTATCGATGATTCTCCAAATTAAAAGTAAACCTCCAAGGAATAAAAGGCCGTTGGAGATTTCGTTCTATTCACACACCCATCTTGTAGTGTCCAGACTATTGACGAGAATGCTCGACAGAGACATAAGAATTAATGACCATGCCACACACTTTCGGATAATTTCTGCATACCGAATAAAGTTGCAATCAGCGAATTCCGATAGATGAGGTACGACAATTCCATCCGTTTGTGAACACGAATTAAAACGAATTATTTTTGCAGCCGGTTCGCCGGCGTTTCATTTGACGGGCTCGACGCTCAACACGCGACTTACACCTACTCCCGTCGAGATCCGCCGGACGACTGACGACTGACATCTGTACGCGTTAGCGATAAACACGCCGGCAGAATGAAGCGGCTAGCGACTGCGAATCGTTTGACTGATATACAGGGTGTCTCATAACTAATGAGCCAACGCTCGTGAGTGGGTAGAGTACAGTGAACTAAACAAAAAAGTATTAAGTCATTTTGCGATTTTCGCAATAATTATTAAAATATTAATTAAAAACGCTTAGCGAACAATATTATACATATCTACAAAATGTCCGGTAATAATCGCCCCAATTCTCTAGGACAGATAGAGCAGGTCAAACTGAACATAAAAGTCCTGTATCATTTTGCGATTAGTGCAATAATTATTGAACTATTAATTAAAAACGCTCAGGGTATGCTGAGCGCTATATGCGGCGCGCGCTCCTACGCCGAGCGTTTTTAATTAATATTTTAATAATTATTGCGAAAATCGGAAAATGATACAGGACTTTTATGTTCAGTTTGACCTGTTCTATCAGCCCTTGAGAGGTGGGGCGATTATTACCGGACATCTTGTACATATGTATAATATTGTTCGCTAAGCGTTTTTAATTAATATTTTAATAATTATTGCGAAAATCGCAAAATGATCTAATACTTTTTTGTTCAGTTCACTGTACTCTATCCGTTCACGAGCGTTGGCTCGTTAGTTATGAGACATTCTGTATATATGTATCAGCCAAACGATGTATATTGCTGTCTTCGTCTCACTCAAAAAAAAAAAAAAAAAAAAAAAAAAAATTATGCTCTCTATACATACATATCTTTATACATATTATATCAGAGTGATTTCGCGCTTCTCGCAACAGGATCAGAAAAGTGAATATACATATACAGGGTGTCCCATTTTAATTCCTCCAGTCGAATATCTCAAAAACCAAGCCCGGGAGAGAAAAATGTTTCAGGCAAAAGTTGTTTAATGTAAATATTTTTCTCTCCCGGGCTTGGTTTTCGAGATATTCGACTGGAGGAATTAAAATGGGACATCCTGTAGACAGTAAGTATATAGACCGAACATTTGGGGAGGTGAACGTAGAAGAAGACACTCTGAAGCATGCCGTTGTGTTCTCTCTCTCGTTCGCGCATTACGTGTCATGTATGCATATATGCGTATGTACGAGAATTCATCACTAAAGTGCCAATTTTTGTCAGAATCTTGAAGAAGTAACAACCGGGAAGAACAAAAAAATTTATTTTCTTGTTTAAAAAAATTCAACCATTTTTTGAAGAAAGATTTACGCATAATAAAAATCAAAGTTTCGTCGTTCCATATTGGTTACGACGAAAACTGACGTATCAATAAATTTTTCGTTAACATGGAAAGCGTCCCAAATATCTTGTTTCGTATCGATTAATTCTGAGAAATTGGCTAGTTTAGCGATCGATAAACTTACTTTCATTGATGTAATTGTTGATATGGCAACGGCGAGTTGTGCTTTATTCATTGTCAGATCAGTCAGATTCGAGTCTGACTTTCTACATACGAGAATGAAATATAAAATAAAAGAACAGTAATCAAAAGTATGTTAACATTATTTTAAAGGTAATTAATTAGTGGTAATCTATACTTAGAAATACTTATGTATACTTATAAAAAATAAATATCTATTATTAATAAATAATATTTATCATAATTTAGATACCAAGATTTTAACGAGTTTTTAACAATGGCGATGCGTGGCAAAAGCAAAAAAAAAGCCAGTGTGAAAACTAATGGAAAGAATAATGGAAAAAGTGCTAAAGGTGGCAATGGCAGCAAGAATAAAGGCTTGAAGAAATCGAGAAGAAGTGGTGGGAAAGCACGATTTGCTATGGATATTTTTAACGAAGAGGTGATGGAAAATGCTTATTATACATGTCACAACATCATGGACGTGCTAAAATGCCGAGGTTTTCCATGGCCAGAAGCTCAAAAAAAGAAGAAAGGAAAAAGAAAGAAATAAATAACAGCACTAAATAATTGAAAATGTGTTTTTATGAAAAATATATATCTATAAAGCACATATAAATAATTTGTCATATTAATTATTATTTTAGTTCTTTTATTACTGTTAATTATTGTTTTAGTTCTAATATTGACATAAAACTTTTTTTTAGCCTTAATTTGATTGCAAATGTTATCAAAAATATAATTATATCTTAAAACTTTCTTAAATTCTATACATTTTAAAACTATATAAAATAATTTCAAAAATTTTAATATATATATATTTTATATATACAGAAAAAAATAATTTTTGCAACTTGGTAGAAAACTTTATTTCTTTGTATATATATAAGGAACAAAATATTTTATTTTTATGTTTTTATCCTAAATATCCTAAGTATACTAAATATCTTTTGATTGAATAAAACGGTTGATGTAAGCTTCTGTATTGAATTCAAACTCTTTATCATTTGTGTTAACAATTGGACCATTTAAGACACAATGTACCGTTACTGTTTCTTCATATGATAAATCTAATAAAAGCTATTAAAATAATATGATTAATAAAAATTATTATATAATGAGAAATTAAATAATATTATTACTTACTTTTGGTGTGAGCAGAAAATATTGAGAACTGTCTGGCCTTCGTGTTATTTTAACGACCAAGTTAAAGACTCGATTTTCATTAACTACATCCATGCCCTAGAAAATAATCGCGAAATATTAAAATCGCAAAAAGATATAAAACATAATATATATATAAATTATGTAAATATGTCATGTACGTACATGAAACGTGTGATAACGAACCTGATTAATTTCATCCACAAAGAGAAACGGTACGCGCGACAATTCTTGCAACACAATCATATAAATGGCAGTAGTTACAGTTCTTTCGCCACTGCTTTGAAAATGTCTTGTCAATTCTTGCAACTCATCTGCATCTCGGAATTTTACTGTAATTTTTAAACCATATTGATCAAAATTCAGCTGAAAATATATCTAGTTAATAAAAGAATTTTCATTTCATATGTTGTAAATACCGTGTCAACTTACGACATCTTCACTATGTGAAAGAGTAACTTTATCAGCACAATCTATCACGGAAAAATAAGCATTAAAATTCACATTTATCCTTTCAATCAGCTGCTTCAACAGTGGTAACCATTTTTTTTAATTTGTTGATCTCTTCTGTCATGTCTTCTAATTTAATAGTCTTTTGTTTGATAAACTCAATCAAGTTTTGAATATTATTTTGTATTCCCTCATATTCCCGCAACATCTAAAGATATAAAAAGAAAATACTCAATTATCTTTAGCATATAAATAATTTTTAATCTGTTGAAAGAATTATATCATTCATTATATGTTACACTTACATTCTCGGCACCTATGTTTTCATACAGAAAACTTTTGCTTGAGCAATATTTAATTCTTTATTTATGTCAGCTATAGTAGCCAGTAATTTTCCAAAGGCTTTATTCAGAGGTTTGAACGCGTTTGTGGCTTAATATTATTTGTACTTGCCAATGCTTCATTATACAGTCTTTCAGTTTCCTTTTTTAAAGGTTGAAACTCTTCATTGTGTTACTTAAATATTCTTTCTGCGTATTTTAACATATCTCTCAATTCCGCAGTCTCATTTTTTAATTAATAAAATTTGTTGTTGTTGAGCTATTGCAAATTTGACCTCGTCACTTCTTTTAACGCAATTGAAACATTTCTTTAGAATTGCATTATATTCTTTATACATTTGGAATTATTTCTTTACGATAGTCTAAAGTAAAGAATTCATTACATATAAATACAATTTTGTAAAACAAGGAAATTTTTATAACATATATATTTAAAAAAAAACCTTAAACTCTTTATTGCATGCAACTTTTATATTATCAATGCTCATTTGGTCCATCTCCAGTTGCTCAATTTTGTTAGTAGCTATGCGTATTCTGCTTTTCAGTGCTTGAATTTGTTGAATGTTTTGTTGATATTTATTCATGTTAGTCCGATATTTTTCTAATTCTTTAGTTTCCTCCTTTATTTTATCTTATCCTCTTTAATATCAATTAAAATTTGATTTCTCTTTTCTTGCAAATTCTTTAATTTAAAGAACAAATATCATTACATGTTTTATAATTCATTATATATTTTTATATATATTAATTTTTTTACATTCCATTTTTGGAGTCTTTGTTGTTTGGATTTATCTAGAACATCGATAATGTCATTTTCATTGACCTGTGAGATTCTGGTCAATATTGACCAGATAACATATGTTCTGTGCATGTATCTAGATGTATTCACATAATAAATGTTGTCTGCAAAGAAAATTTTACTAAATTTTAGTAAAAAGTCGTATTTGTAAGTTTGATGTGTTTAAAAAATTTACTCACCACTAAAGTAACAGTTTAAGTTGCGAGGTTGGTGTGATTATTCATTATTCTTCTGTTCTTCAAAATTATACTATATTTTATAATTGCTTTATGAAACTTTCCTCTGAAACGTATAATACATATTGTAATACAGAATTAGGATAGTATATGTATATATATATATATATAATAAAATAATATATACCTGAATATTAACATTAGAGATGAATTCTTATATAGCTTTTGCAGATGATAGAACATCATTAATCATCCATTTAGACATTTTTTCTTTGGTAAATGTCCTATTACATGATCTCGTTCATTGCCATTCTTCAAATGAATTTCTATCTTTGTGGATTCACATCCATACTTGACGTATTCTCCTATATGAAGTGCTCGTCCAATAATACTAGGTCTACCACCTAATCCAAGAACTATAGCGGCAACAATAGTAGACTTGCTAGAACCATTAGGTCCAACAATAACATTATCTTGCAGGATATCTTGCGGGATATACTACAGCACTGTCATAAGTCCTGTTTAGTTGAGAAATATTGAAAATATATGCTAAACTATAAATTATACAATAGAATTAATATATAATAGCTATAATGTAATGTAATATAGTACAATATATAAACGTTCAGAATAATATATAAATAACATATTAATAAAAATAAATAATTTTTCATACTTACACAAAATTTTCCAGAAATATGCGTGTGATAATTCCCTTCTCAGTATTGTCGATTATCTCGTTAGGTTAAGAAAGTTAGATAGATTTTAATACCTACAAGAAATGACTACATAACCATAGATCTTATAAAAATGGATACGTCTTTCCCTGTAGATAGAAAGAGACAATAGATGTTACATATTTTCTATCCTTTATTTAATCAAATAACAAATACATGAAGCGCATGCTCGATATGTCGTATTAGAAATGATCGATAGTTTGAATGTTTGACATATGTATGTCAATTGATGTCAATGTGGTTATACTTATATAATTACTCTATTTCATATCAAAATATTAAAAAAGAAATTTAGAATAAGATTAATATTAAAAA
This sequence comes from Anoplolepis gracilipes, assembly GCF_047496725.1. Lineage (NCBI taxonomy): Eukaryota > Metazoa > Arthropoda > Insecta > Hymenoptera > Formicidae > Anoplolepis > Anoplolepis gracilipes. The sequence continues at coordinate 20,924,518 of NC_132970.1, read as the reverse complement.
AAAAAAATATTAATTTCACATTTTTCTTTGTATACATGAATGAAAATATTGTCCCATAATTTATGTTTTTTTCATTTTTATACATACACAATGTCATTTTAATTATATATATAATTTCTTATTATCTTATAATTTAAAATATTCTATTAAAAAAAAATAAAAAACATTCTTTGTATCCTAAAAATATTGGAATATTTTATAGTTATATGATTATGAAACTAAACCAGTATTTTTTAGAAATAAAAAAATAAAACAATTTTTAAAAATTATTAATAACATGTTAAAATTGAAACTTCAAATTTCAAAATTTTTTCATCTTGTTGCTGTGCAACCCGCGTGACACTTCGTCACTGAAACGCCTAGAGCGTACGGTCCATGGTCTAGTCGCGAAAAACGCACGCTCATTCGCTGAGCATTTTTAATAAATATTTTAATATATGTGAAAATTGCAAAATGGTAAAGGACTTTTCTGTTCAATTTAATGCGCTCTACCTGCTCACGAACGTTAATTCAATCTTTATGAGACACCCTGTATATATATATGTGTGTATAATGTAAATGTTATATATTTTTATATGTCTTATGTTTTTATGTTAAATAAAATATTATTTTATTTATATACCCGGTAAAAAATTTGTTATATATAATCATATATGATATATGACCATATAAAATTATATAGAAATATATAAAATTTTGTATAAGTTATGTATAATTATATATAATAATATATGACTTATTATATAATTATATATAATTTTATATTAATGTTGGCTAGATGTCAGTCAACGATAATACAAAATTATGCATACTATACATAACTATACATAACTTATGCAATATTTTATATATTTCTATATACTTTTATATTGTTATATATAATTATATATGAGAAATTTTTTACCGGGCCTGAACTGTAAATAAATCTGCCATTTCGAAATTGTTGTAACCCTAAAGAGGAAAGACTTAATATGATCGAATGAATATTTAGTTGAATAAAATATTCGTATTAACGATACACATTAAATTCTATTATTAAATATAAATTTGTATTTTATTAATATTACAAAATATAGTAGAATTTTTCGTTAATAATGTGTAGTGTTTGAAATAATCATGTCATTTAAAACTATTTAAAAATTATGGTATTATTTCTCCCTACATTGCAAATTTTATAACGATTTGAAAATATCGAGAACCAATATACAATTTACCCGGTAAAAAATTTGTTATGTATAATCATATATGATATATGACCATATAAAATTATATAGAAATATATAAAATTTTATATAAGTTATGTATAATTATATATAATAATATATGACTTGTTGTATAATTATATATAATTTTATATTAATGTTGGCTAAATATCAGTCAACGATAATACAAAATTATGCATACTATACATAAATATACATAAGTTATACAAAATTTTATATATTTCTATATACTTTTATATTGTTATATATAATTATATATAAGAAATTTTTTACCGGGTAGTCTTTCCAAATATGACAAAAATTTATAAGTAAATAGCTTTAGCAATTTTTATACGATATATTTAATGTTAAAAATAGTGTAAAAACTTTTCATTTTCTTATACAGTCGGACCTCTTATCCTACGACCCTCTTATGCTACGAAACCTCTTATCCTACGACAAAAAATCCTCTCATGCTACGACCGCAAAAGGGAAATTATACCCCCACTCTCAAATTTTTGTCGTAGGATCAGAGTTTTAAGGGGAAGATTCCGGACCGAAAATGTCGTAGGATAAGAAGTCCGACTGTAATAGCAAAAATTATATCTACTTACTCGGTAAAAAATTTGTTATGTATAATCATATGACATATGACCATATAAAATTATATAGAAATATATAAAATTTTATATAAGTTATGTATAATTATATATAATAATATATGACTTATTGTATAATTATATATGTATAATTTTATATTAATGTTGGCTAAATGTCAGTCAACGATAATACAAAATTATGCATACTGTACGTACTATACATAATTATACATAACTTATACAGAATTTTATATATTTCTATATACTTTTATATTGTTATATATAATTATATATGAGACATTTTTTACCTGGTACAGATAAAATGTTTCAACGAAGAGTTTATGAATATTTAAAATTGTGAGTATATTATGAAATATATTGTATATACCATTTTAATATATTATTTACTTATACATTATAGAACCTAGCATATAAAATATTAAATACCGCAATTACATAAGCTGTATAAAGTGTACAAATTAAATAACACTTTGATATTTTTTTATACGTAATTAACGATTAGTACCGATTTTACTGTGTCAATAATGCCAAATTTTAACCAATATAGTGAGATTAAGTCGAAGAGTCTTTCCCAACATTTATGGCTCACTATACAGGGTATTTTAAGCAAATTATATCCTGAGAAAGAACTAATGCTTCCTTCAACAATAGTAAATAATTAAATGAAATTTATAAATTATCCTGTGTTGAAAATAACGTGGCATTTTCCAAATAAAGCAAATGTATATAATGTAATAACAGAAAATTATGAAATATTTAAAACATACGCTTTCTGGGTACCTGTAACATATGCCTCCCAAAATAATCCAGATTTTAGGGAGCTTAGAATTCCGCTTTACGACAAAAGATTAATAGTTTTGTCGTCGTCCCAGCCAACTTGCCAAGTTTCAATAAAAGATAAAGGTTGGATAATATTCAATTTATTACAAACTGGTGAATATTGATTAACAAATTTATTATATTTCTACATAATTACAGTATTAAACTATTATATAATATTAACTATATTTTTTTTAAATAACATTATGCAATATATGAATAATACATAGTAACATTATATAATATTTTAAAAAATATTGTATGACGTATTCTCTGCATTTTACTATTGATTAACGTGAAATAAATTCAATTTTGCACATATTATTATTTAAGCTAAAATAAATATAAATAGATTTATAATTTCTTATAGGGTTTTATTCTACGCAATATTACAACAAATATCACTCTAAAATAATGTTTGTCTTAATTATTATAATTTGTCTTCCTTTTTTTAATACTTGGAATTACTCAAATATTTAAAATGCAGATAATTATAAATATTTTTTAATAAATTTAATAACTCAATTAAGTGAAAATCTAATAATATAAAAATTATTTACTACAGGATACTCGCGTTAATTACAATCCTAAAAACTGGCAAAAAATTGCAGAATATTTGAACTCTACAGAATATACAAAAATATATGTTCTTAATCGTGCTAAAATCATCGACGATGCATTTTATTTTATGATAAATGGCCAACTCAATTCTTCCCTATTCTGGAACTTGACGAGCTATCTTAGACAAGAAACAAATTATATAGCATGATATTCTATGATAAAAGCTTTTGAACACTTGTCGAGCATTTTTCCATTTCCAGATAAAGGAGTCCAAAATATCAAGGTAAATAATAATAGAATTAATCAGTTAAAGAGTTTTTAAATTATTTTATGTCATATTTTCCAAGAAAATAAAATATATGTAGCTAAAAAGATTCAAATATGTTTTTCTGTATTCTTAAGATAAAGTAAAATCTCTTTTATTTAAAAAAAGTTTTTATTTCTGTTTTATATTATAATTGTTAAACATACATTAGATTTTTGAATAATTATTTTTCTCGTATTTTAAAGTAATTTTCTATTAAAATTTCAATTTAAAATTATATGTACATATAGTAATATAAAAATATCGGTAATTTTGTAAGAGTATCAGATGTTGTTAATAAATTAAAGTTTACTTTGGATATTTGCATGTGCATCATAATATATATGTTTTCCTTTAATAATTTTTTATTTTAGATTGTAGAAAGAGATGTTAAAGACAAAAGTTGCTTAGCTTAAAAGGCCCATATGTATATATACCCATATGTATATATGTATATATGTATATGTTCATATGTATATGTATATATGTATATGTATATATGTATATGTATATATATATATATATATATATATATATATATATATATAATGTGTATATATAATATGGTTACATTAGTTTGACTTTAAGTGTACAAGCCAAGGTCAAACTAATTGCATTATCTCATGTTCTCATTAAAACCAAACAACTTTTTTAAACCTTAAATCTATAATTAGAAATAAAAAAATTTTTAGGGTGGAAAGAATAAATTAAAATAAGATGTATGTATATATATGTGTTCCTTATATGGACTTAAGACTATTATGTTTCTTAATATGTATAAAATATCTCATTTTAAAGTTAGAGTATTCTAAAAGTGACTCCCTTTTATCTTATAAACCAAAAAAGATGTACCATAATAAATATACATAAATTAAATTATTTCAAACTAAAGATATGTAAAAAATGTAGGCTTAGTATAAGTTGCTACTTTAGGCAAGAGAAAAGTCAGATTTTTAAGATGAGAAGAGTACTTGTTTGAGATTGGCTCATTCCGATAAAGGTTGTCTGGCATTTGCTCAATTTCGGCAAGAAGAGACACTCATCTAATTTTTTCCTATAGGCATAATAAGTATATAATGATTGTGAACGTTCGAGAGGTGAGAGTAAGCTAAACGTAGAAAAAGACACTTTGAACTGTGCTCTCACGTTCTCTCTCGCTCGCGCATGCTATGGCTGTGTGTGTGGTTCAAATTAAACTGTATTGTGAGTGTAGTGGTTATTTACTAAAGCTATCCGTATTAACGAACAGAGAGATATGTATAATTTCTTTTATAATAATGTGTCCATTTCGATATAAGAAAACTTGTAGCGCTATGATTTGAAATAAATACAACGACTTAATGTGAATACTTTACATATTATAAGAGTTTTATCGGCTTGAAATATCACAAGTAATGTCTGCCATTTTACTTTTGGTCCAGCGATATGCCAATTTGAGCGTTAAAAATATATATATTGTCACTTAATTACATTACAAAATAAGTCGAGTGTACCATATTGCAAAATTGACTGAACGTTTTTAAACATTTTTTAATTTTTTTTAACCATCTATGCTCAGATTTTTGTCAAGCACTATATATATACATATATATACACATACAAACATATTATAATATATGTATTCAGGATGTTTATGAAAACCACCGGAATTTTAAAAATTAACTTACTGAATTAAATCATATTGATTCAGTAAGTGAGATACATTTATTCTGTTTGGTCGAGCGTTTTTAGTAACTTAAAAAGTTTAATACATATAAACATAAATTTTTTACGTTAACATATGACGCTCTCACATAAATTTGAGATTAAAATTAATACATTGATTGGATAATGTTGAGGATAAAATGAGATACATTTCTTTTTCAACAAAATAGAGTTCCACTCGAATCGTGTTTGTACAAAACTAGACATTCAAATTTTTTAACTTATTTTCACATGAAGAGAGATCAAGGGATGTAATGTTAGGACTTTGCACTGGCTGTTCGATCAGCCTGCTTCTCTTCAAATCTACTTGTTGAGAAATTAAATGTCCAACGCTACACGCTTACTGTAAACCGATATAATTATTTGACTTGGATAACTTTTAGGGGAAAATAAAAAATATATTGGCCAATCTACTTGAGAAAATAAAATACAAAGAAGATCCTAAGGAAAGTGATCTTACTAAATGTTTAAGGCAAGAAGCCATTAAATAGTTGTGTATTCTCGAAGACTTGAATTGCCTCACACAAGCTTATTACAAATTGATGATTCTGGATATGTTGAACAATTACATAATTTTCCTTATTACAGTTTTTTATCATTATTTGTACATTTAATTATTGAATAAAGATGCAATATTATAGCGTTAAATATGTTTAATCAAACTTTTATTTTTGGATGTTGTAGACTTTTACCGTGGTGGAAAGAGTGGATATACTGTAAAGGTTTGATATTAGCAAAGAGTAACGATTTGCGCAAAGTGAAGGAACATTTAACGAAATAATATAATAATGATAGATTTTTAGAATTTTTAGCTTGCGCTTCAAATAAAATTATGGAAGAATATTTAGAATCAATAATGTTCAAACAAAATGAAACATATCATAAAGCACAAATCAAGAGAAATATGATTAGTTTCCTTTTTATTATTGCAAAACATGCAAAACACAATAATGTGTTTTTGAATATATTGAAAAATTTTGATAAATTAAAACCAAGGTAATAACCAGAAATATTTTTTTCTTGAACGAATACTTTTTACAATTACAAATATTAATTACGTATAATAACTATATGTATTGTTTTGTTTTATAGAGGTGTCAATGGAATTGCCATATTGATTGTCATTATTAATCATGTGTATGCTGAAGAACAATTAATGCAGGTAATTTTTATAGATCCGGTTAATTTTTTATTATTACGTTTATTTATATTTTATGTATACATATATGTATATATACATATATGTATATTATATAGGCTTTTGTAAAATCAACTTTCTTTATAAAGAACTCAGCCTTTTTATAAAATGCCGAAGTCTTAATAAATTAGCATTCAAAGATTGAATTTACAAAGTGTCTGTAACACATACTTCAAAAGATTATTTGTTGAAAATTAAGAAGGATCTTTCATATAATCATATATTCCTATATCGCTCTCTTAAGGGTTACACTCTTCTAAAAGAAGAGGTAAAGATTAAGTTTTTACTTATTTTTCCTAAATTTTGGACAAATTAAAAAAATGAAATTTGATGGTAATTTTCCACTAACAAAAAAGATATTTTTTTATTACTTTTTTTTTATTTTCCCGTACCATTAAAAAAAAGATAAAATTATGCTTGATATGTTTTTTTCTGAAAATTTTTTAATTGAATTATTGATTTTACGAAAATAATATAACAATAGAGTTTCTAAAAAAATCATTCTTTTTCACGTATATTTATAGATGTTGAAATTCTGGCTTGTTAAAAAGTTCTAATAAAAGTTGAATTGGGATTGCCAAGTTTATTCTTTTATAACAATACGAGAAGATTAAAAAAATATAACTACATATTTTTTTTAATATTAAAATGTCGACTAAATTTCATTTTTTTTAACTTGTCCAAAATTTAAGCAAAAATAATTAGAAACCTAATTTTCACTTCTCTCTTTAGAGGAAAGTAGTTCATCATGGAAGAATTTCAAATATATGTTTATATGAAAATCCCCTTTTAATTTTCGACAAAGAATTATATCTTAAAAGTTTTTGCTCTTATTTAAAGTTATCATTTAAATATCTATATGTCATATATATATATATATATACATGTATAATATTTTATTTGAATTATTTGAATTATGTTGATAATACGAAATAATAATAATTAGGCATATTAAGGGCGACTTCAGAGATTTGAATGAATTTGACGTGTTGTAATACTTATGACCCTGAATAACATCTAAATGTTTTGCCATCGCTCGTTGTTCATTAAAAAGTTATAAACAAAAATAATTTTTACAAATTACATGTAATTTTCGATACTATGTACATTTTATAAAAGCACAATTTAGCTTTTAGCATTTAGCATTTACTACACATGGATAAATTGACCATACTTAATTGTATTATACTTTTCCATATGGGTTTCCAAAATTCTATGCAAAGTGCAGTTTATTCTACAGCACCCCTCTTTTCAGTACAAAACGAGATTTATTACTTGCACGATTTCACATGGATTTTCAACTTTTAACATAAAGCAAAATAAAAATTATTAACGTATATCAGTATAACAGTTATATACAGGTTGAATTATGTTTTATATATTTCTGTATAACACACATCATTTACTTCTCAAATGTGGCAGAAAATGATGGTTTCATACCTAAAAAAATTTAGATTATCGTATTTAGTATACTTGTTTTACAATTTAAAACTGTATTTTAAAATCTGAAAATTATTGTAATTTGAATATTTTTTAACTTTCGTTTTTTTTAATAAACTATGAGTGACGCCTAAAACTTTTTGATTATTTAAGGTCATAACACTACACGTTAAGATCATTCAAATCTGTGAAATCATTAATATGTCATTAAAATTGATCATTTAAATCTTTGAAGTCATCCTTATGCATAATTACTATTATTTATTATTTTAACATATTTAAAATAAAATATACAGATCCGGTAAAGATTAAGTCAAAGCAAATGAGCATGCCCGGTAAAAAATTTGTTATGTATAATCATATATGATATATAACCATATAAAATTATATAGAAATATATAAAATTTTGTATAAGTTATGTATAATTATATATAGTAATATATGACTTATTATATAATTATATATAATTTTATATTAATGTTGGTTACATGTCAGTCAACGATAATACAAAATTATGCATACTATACATAACTATACATAACTTATGCAGTATTTTATATATTTCTATTCACTTTTATATTGTTATATATAATTATATATGAGAAATTTTTTACCGGGTGTAGAGCGCATTAAACTGAACAGAAAAGTTCTTTTCAGTTTTATGCACTTTATCTGCTTACGAACGTTGATTCACCGGACATCCTGTATATATGATGTACAAACATACAGCTGTTTTTAAATAAGAGCAATTTTAGGCACATTTTAGGAAATAATTTTTTTTCTAAAATTAAAAAGAGTTTTTCATGTTCTGCCTTTATTATGCTTAATTACCAAAATACTGTTTCGGTTACTAATTCTTAAATTAAAAAATTCATGTTAAATTAAATTATTATTTATTGACAATAAATATTAATTAAGTTATTCTATGTAGCTCAAAAACGTCATGAAAAATATCATTGAGCCTGAAGCATACAAAAATAGTATTGAAAGTATATGGGATAAAAAAAGAATTCTTTCTGACAAGTACTATTATTTTCCTGAAAAGGTATATGTTATGAATTAAAAACTATATTTATATTAGGTTTCCTATTAATAAATTTATTTATATTTTTAATATACATATGTCATAAGCAGTATTTCGTTCTTTAATTATACATACAAGTTTTTTAAAATAGCATAAAATTACGTTAATTCAAAGTAATATGATTTAGGCAAATGTTGAAGCTAAATTTTACGAGTATGAAAACTTTATGAAAGAATGGATGTTGAATGCTGAAAAAAAACTACAAAAACGTTCTTCTGAAATCCAAAAAATAAAGGATATACTTTTTCAATATTAAAAACTTTTCAAAAGAAATTAATCGTGAATAATCATAATTACACCAAAATATATATATAATATTATATTTATACTATTAAATTATTATATAGGTTTATACATGTAACAATAATAACAGTTTAATATTATTAAACATAAATACTTTTTTTTCTATATTGCTTATTAAATCGTATATGAAATTAACAAAATATATAATAATCAAATAAATATCACAAATTAGCATATTCAATGAATCTTAAAATATCTTAAATATTAAATAAAATATCATAAATATAATTTTAAATTTAAATTTTGTAGGATATGATGACCTTATATAACTTGTAAATATGTTTGTATTTATATATATATTTATTATGATGTCTATTACATCGACATTGCCAGTTTTCGATTATCTCTTGAAGCGTTAAGATTACGACAGTACAGATGAACAGTTCACGGTGATAAAGTATCAATTGCAACTAATTCTGATAAGAAAAGGAATTGTGTTATAATTAACATAACATTCTTAATATACAGAGTGAGTTGCTAGAAACATAATATTATATAACTTTCTCTTTAAAGTACGTAAATGATATATAAAACGCAATTTAAATAGTACTAGAATATGAACACATAAAATAAGATTATATTTCTTTAAAAAATTTTTTTCAAAATTGTATTGTTGAACATTTTATTGATTTCTTTTATCTCTTTTTCTTTCTTTCTTCAAGAAACTTGTATATATATATATATATATATATATATATACATTTTTTTTTTATTTTATATACATATATTGTATATTTGACAAAAACACTAATTTTATGTATTATAGTATTGTTATAAAATGTCTTTAAATTAGAAATTTGTGGATTAAAAGAAAATATTTTTTAAATTTTTTAAATATTTGATCCAAATATTATTGAATGAATAATAAAAAATTGGATAACTACAATGTTAATATAATACCGTACAAATATTTGTTTTATATCTTTTTGTAATATTAATAATAATTTGCAAGGTTATTTTAAAATCGATTACTGATTCGATATATTTATTTAAGCGAATAATGAAAATATAAAAAAAATATGTATAATATATAAGACATATAAAAACATTCAACTTGTCTTTGACCTAGTTGCGTGCACACACACACATACACATACACACACGCGCGTGCGCCCATATATCTATGAGTGTATACATGCCTGAAGAGACATACCAACAAAGTCAAATAAAATTTAATTTTTTGTTGACTATTCTGTTGATTATTTTTATTGCTTTTTTATTGCTTTATTTTATAGTTTTTTGAAAATATAATCATCTACAAAACAACAAATTTTAAAAATAACATGTTTATATATGTAGATCGGTGTGTTATTCATCACGGATAAAATTACACAAGAAAACTAGTTTTAGAAAATACTTAATAAATTTATTTGCTGTAAAATTTATTATTTAAATTTTATTTAATATTTATCTTTCTTTCAACAGGAACAATTGTTACAAATACCTAAAAATTGACATGGCATTTCTGCTATTTTATAGCGGTCTTATATTTAGCACCATAATAACATTTTCAATTAATGAAAATACGGAAACCTCATCGATTAAATTTACTTATTACTTTGATGATATAACGCCAGTGCATTACGACGTCAAGTTAATACCATATTTCAAAGGAGACCTTGAACATGAAATATATATATATATGCAGTATAACAAATATATACTAGAGCATCAAAAAAAAGGCAACATTGTTTTCTATGGCGAATTAAATGCCATTATCGATATTTCCCGTTCATTTACAAAAATAGGTTTAAATTCACCGACATTAATACGCTTTTTATCTGGAAAAATAAAAAAAATTACAACCGAAAGATATAGTGTATTACACTATCCAGCGTTAGCAATTACACCTTATGCAAAACATATTTACTTTTTCTATTTTGCGTTAACTTTACCTAGTGGACGTTACAGACTAAATACAAAATTTCTCACAGCAATTGATAACTCGGAAAACATTATTACTTCTTTAAAGACTAAAGTTTACAGGGGAGAATCACTCGAAATGTGAGTAATATTAAGAGTACAATAAATATAAATTTTTATCATTGTTGCTCTCGCATCTTTTATCTTTTTTTATAATATTTAATTATATAATATTATATATCACTATCTTTATTTTGCTTTATATTACTCAAAAATGTCATCATAACATTTTACACTATGTTTTAATTGTTAATTTGTTGTCCTATTTATTATTGAATACGTGAAATATATAAATATAAAAAATATATCATGGAAAGTTGAATAGTTTAGATGAGAACGCAATAATTTAAACTTTATGTCGTTTTATATATATATATATAACAGAACAAATTGTAACTAAATATTTTTTATGTGAGCCATAATTTTTTAATCATGTTAGAGATAATTTTCCCTTAGCGAAAATATTGAGACATTAATTCAATAACTTGAGTTATAAACGATTAAATATGAAAAGTTTTTCGTAAATATTGAGGTTTGATAATCGAAAAATAATATTTTATTGTTTATGTATAATTAAAGTTTATATTGTGAATAATCCAATAATATAAAAAAATTAAGATAGTTAAAAAAAATAAAAATGTCCTTTAAAACTCGAAAAAGTCACGAGTAAGTAAAAATTTATTTATATTTACTATGTAACGGACTCACACTCATGTAAATTTTTCTTATTCAACTTTCTTCTAACTTCAATCAATTGCAACCTTTTGTTTGGACATTTACGGACAAATACTCTGTATATATAATGCTATTGTTTTATAAAAATTATCCTTATTTATAACAATATTATTAAAATGTCGTAGATTGGACGGAATACATTTTCAAGCAACTGGAGCCCGACAATTGTTTCCATGCTGGGACAAGCCGACAAGCAAAGCCACTTTCAACATTTTCATAAAGCATCATCGTATATACCAAGTTTTTTCAAATATGCCGGTACAAGAAGAAAATACATGCAAACATGAAATGCATGAATTCGAACCATATATGAATTGGACATGCTTTAATACTCCTGCAATGTTCACTTATTTAGTGACGGTTGTAATCTCGCCAGCAGATTTTCTTAAAATTGAGGCGGAAGAATCTAAAATCATTATATGGCGTAGACCCGATTTAAATCATATGGAATTTGCTGAAATGATAGCAACCAAAGCAATGATGATATTTGAATATAAATGGACAAAATTGAAAATACCAAAAGTGCAATTTATTGCAATCCATAGTTTGCGATATGACAATGAGAACTGGGGCCTTCTGTTAAATAGGTAATTCAAAAATTTTTATAAATATCAATTTATTCAAATACAATTTATACATGAAGCAAAATTAAAAATTATTAAATTAAAAATATAAAATTAGAAATTAGAAATACATACGTTAAAACATAATTGTTTTAATGTAGAATTTTTATACATGTACATTATTATACATATATTTTTATAACTAATTATAAGTTGATTTCAATCATATATACATATGTATATCACGTATATCACAATAATTATCTTATAATTTTTATATAATTAGTATATATATATAATTATAGGTTGAAAATAATTTATGTCACAATTTTGATATAATCGGTAAAAAACAATATATAAAACAATATACAATTATACTATATCGATTATATTATCCGTTTAGAACATATTTTTAATTTTAAATAAGAAAATATGTTAAAATTATTATTTGGCCCAATTTATATAATTATTAAGCTCTTGTAAATTTAATTTTTATATTTTTTAGTGAAACAGATATTATTTACGACAAAAATCTGGATTCTGTTGCGCATAAAATAAAAGTAGCGTGGTTGATAGGGCGCAAAATGGCATATCAATGGTTTGCTGATAAACCCATAATAAACCCATTTTGGTTAGGTACATTTTGGGGGTCATCTGGATTATGGTTAATCGATGGTCTTACTACATTGTCTGGACTTTATGCTATCAATTCCATCGAGGTATTTTTTAAATATTTTTTTAGTAATATTCTTAATGTATCAATTATATATAATGTATATATTATATATTTTTATTTGTTCCTGATGCTTTTATGTTAAATAAAATATTATTTTGATTATGTAAGTAGATATAATCTTTACTATTATAAGAAAATGAAAAGCTTTTACACTATTTTTAATATTAAATATGTCGTATAAAAATTGCTAAAGCTATTTATATAAATTTTTGTCATATCTGGAAAGATTAAATTTCATATTGGTTCTCGATATTTTCAAAATCGTTATAAAATTTGCAATGTAGAGAAAAATAACATATATGATAATTTTCAATTATTTTAAATAGTTTTAAATGACATGACTATTTCACACACTACACATTACTTTATCGAAAAATTTTACTATATCTGGTAATGTTGATAAAAAATTTTCAAATTTATGTTCAATAAAAGCATTAAATGTGTACAGTTAATATTTATTCGACTAAATATTTATTTGATCATATTAAATCTTTTTTCTTTAGGATTACGAAAATTTCGAAATGGTGGATTTATTTATAGTTCAGGTATATTATGAATCACTTCGTTTGGAGACCCACAATCAATCTTTTATAAAAAAAGCCAATTTTTCCGAAAATAATCTATTTACTTCCTTTTACCGTTACGTTAAAGGTAAAAAAATAAATAAATTTATTTAAATGAATCAAGTCAATAAATATACTTGAATATACATATATATATATATATATATATATATATATATATATATATAAGTATATATATATATATATGTATTTATGTATATACATATGTATATATTAGTATACTAAAATTAAAAAATTTATGAAAAATGTAGTTGAAAGACTTCTAAACGAATTTATATATAAATCACATTGTATGATTTGAATTGTAGCACCTTTAATAATACGCATGCTGCAGTATGTAATTACAGATAAAATGTTTCAACTGAAAGTTAATGAATATTTTAATTTGTGAGTATATTATGAAATATATTGTATTATATATACCATTTTAATATATTATTTATTTATACATTATAGAACCTAGCATATAAAAAATTAATATTTTACTTAAATTTTAATATTTAATATTGCATTTATGTAAGCTGTATAAAGTGTATAAATTAAATAACACTTTGATATTTTTTGAACATTTTGATACGTAATTTAAGAACACCGATTTTACTGTCAATAATATCAAATTTTAACCAATATAGTGAGTTTAAGAGTCTTCTCCAAGATTTACGGCTCACCATACAGAATATTATAAGCAAATTATATCCTGAGAAAAAACTAATGCTTTCTTCAACAATAATAAATGATTGGATGAAATCTATAAATTATCCTGTGTTGAAAATAACGCGAGATTTTTCGAATAAAGCAAATGTATATAATGTAATAATAGAAAATTATGAAATATTTAAAACATACCCTCTCTGGGTACCTGTAACTTATGCCTCTCAGAATAATCCTAATTTTGGAAAGCTTAGAGTGCCGCTTTACGACGAAAGATTAATAATTTTGTCGTCGTCCCAGCCAACTTGCCAAGTTTCTGTAAAAGACAATGGTTGGATAATATTCAATTTACAACAAAGCGGTGAATATTGATTAACAAATTTATTATATTTCTACATAATTAAAATATGAAACCATTATATAATGTTAACTATATTCTTTTTTAATAACAATGAGCAATATATGAATAAGTACATAGTAACATTATATAATATTTCAAAAAATATTGCAGGACTTATTTTCTGCATTCAATTATCGATTAACGTAAATAAATTCAATTTTGCATATATTATTATTCAAGCTATAATAAATATAAATGTATTTATAATTCTTTATATAGTTTCATTCTACAATATTACGACAAATATCACTCTAAAATAAAGTTTTTCTTAATTATTATAATTTGTCTTTCTTTTTTTAATACTTGGAATTACTCAAATATTTAAAATGCAGATAATTATAAATATTTTTTAATAAATTTAAGAACTCATTTATGTGAAAATCTAATAATATAAAAATTATTTACTACAGGATACTATCGCGTTAATTACGATCCTGAAAATTGGCAAAAAATTGCAGAATATTTGAACTCTATAGAATATACAAAAATACATGTTCTTAATCGTGCTAAAATCATCGACGATGCATTTTATTTTATGATAAATGGCCAACTCAATTCTTCCCTATTCTGGAACTTGACAAGCTATCTTGGACAAGAAACAAATTATATAGCATGGTATCCTATGATAAAAGCTTTTGAACACATGTCGAGCATCTTTTCATTTCCAGATAAAGAAGTCCAAAATATCAAGGTAAATAATAATAGAATTAATCAATTGAAGAGTTTTTAAATTATTTTATGTCATATTTTCCAAGAAAATAAAAATATGTAGCTAAAGATTCAAATACGTTTTTCTGTATTCTTATATAGGATAAACTAAAATCTTTTTTATTTAAAAAAAAAGTCTTTATTTCAGTCTTATTTTATAATTGGTAAACATACATTAGATTTTTGAGTAATTATTTTTCTTATATTTTTAACTAATTTTTTTATTAAATTTTCAATTTAAAATTATATCTACGTATAGTAATGAAACGTACGTATAGTAATATAAACAAGATCAGTAATTTTGTATGAATATCAAATGTTGATAATAAATTAAAGTTTACTTTGTTTGTTTGCATATGCATTATATTTAGGTTCTCCTTTAATTTTTTTTTATTTTTGTTTATAGAAAAAGATGTTAAAGACAAAAATTAATTGGCTCGAAAAGGTATATATATATATATATATATATATATATATATATATAACCGTTACATTAGTTTGACTTTAAGTGTACAAGCCAAGGTCAAACTAAGTGCATTATCTCATGTTCTCTTTGAAGCCAAACAACTTTTTTGTGAAACATTGATTCTATAATTAAAAATAATAAAATTTTTAGGGTGGAGAGAATAAATTAAAATAAAATGTATGTATATATGTATATGTATTGCTAGTACGGACTGAAGACTATTATGTCTTTTAATATGTATAGAATATCTCATTTTAGAGTATCCCAAAAGTGACTCCCTTTTCTCTTATAAACCAAAAAAGACATACAATGATTAATATACATACATTAAATTAGTTCAAACTAAAAATATGTAGAAAATATAGGCTTAGTATAAGTTACTACTGTAGGCAAGAGGAAAATCAGATTATTAAGATGAGAAGAGTACTTGATTGAGATTGGCTCATTTTGAAGGTTGCTTGGCATTGCCACAATTTCGGCAAGAAGGGACACTCATCTGACTGTTTCTTATAGGCATAATAAGTATAGAATGATTGTGAACGTTCGAAAAGTGAGAATAAGCTAAACGTAGAAAAAGAGACACTTAATTGCGCTCTCACGTTCTCTCTCGCTCGCGCATGCCATGTCTGTGTGTATGTCTGTGGTTTAAATTAAACTGTATTGTGAGTGTAGTGGTTAGTTACTAAAGCTTTCCGTATTAACAAACAGAGAGATACGTATAATTTCTTTTATATAAATGTGTCTATTTTGATATAATAAAATTTATAGCGCTGTGATTTGAAATAAATACAACGACTTAATGTAAATACTTTACATATTACAAGAGTTTAATCGGCTTGAAATATCACAAGTAATGTCTGTCATTTTACTTTTGGTACAGCGATATGCCAATTTGAGCGTTAAAGATATATATAATATTGTCACCTAATTATATTACAAAATAAGTCGAATATGACGTTTTCACATAAATTTGAGATTAAAATTAATACATTAATTGGATAATGTTGAAAATAAAAGGAGATTTATTTCTTTTCCAACAAATTAATTTTCCACTCAAATCGTGTTCGTACAAAGGTAAACATTCAAATTTTTTAATTGTTTTTTACATGAAGAGATAAAGGGATGTAATGTTAGGACTTTGCAGTGTTCGATCAGCCTGCTTCTCTTTCAATTTAATTGTTGAGTAATTGAATGTTCAACACTACACGCTTACTGTAAACCGATATAATTATTTGACTTGGATAACTTTTAGGAGAAAATAAAGAATATATTGGCCAATCTACTTGAGAAAATAAAATACGTAGAAGATCCTAAGGAAAGTGATCTTACTAAATGTTTAAGGCAAGAAGCCATTAAATGGTTGTGTATTCTCGATGACTTAAATTGCCTCATAAAAGCTAATGACAAATTGATTTTGCATATTCTGTATATGTCGGATACAAATAAGTAATTTTTCTTGTTATAGTTTTTTATCATTATTTGTACATTCAATTATTGAATAAAGATGCAATATTATAGCGCTAAGTATGTTTAATCAAACTTTTATTTTTGGATGTTGTAGACTTTTACCGTGGTGGAAAGAGTGGATATACTGTAAAGGTTTGATATTAGCAGAGAGTAACGATTTGCGCAATGTGAAGGAACATTTAACGAAAAAATATAATAATGATAGATTTTTAGAATTTTTAGCTTGTGCTTCAAATGAAATTATGGAGGAATATTTAAAATCAATAATGTTCAAACATAATGAAACATATCATAAAGCACAAATCAAGAGAAATATGATTAGTTTCCTTTTTATTATTGCAAAACATACAAAGCACGATAATGTGTTTTTGTATATATTGGAAAATTTTGATAAATTAAAACCAAGGTATAACTGGAAATATTTTTTTCTTGTACGAACACTTTTTACAATTATGAACATTAATTACTTATAACTATATATGTTGTTTTATAGAGGTGTCAATGGAGTTGCCATTATTATTAGCATTATTAATCATGTGTATTCTGAAAAACAATTAATGCAGGTAAATTTTATAGATCCAGTTATTTTTTTATTATTAGGCTTATTTATATCAAATGTTTATATACACAGAAAAACAATTAAACGTGGTAAATTTTATAAATTCGGTTATTTCTTTTATTATTAAGCTTATTTATGTCTAATGTAAACATGTATCTATATATATATATATATATATATATATATATATATATACACATGTATACATTAGATATAAATAAGCTTAATAATAAAGAAAATAACCAGATCTATAAAATTTACCACATTTAATTGTTCTATATAATTATATATATTGCAATCTTTTATAAAAAACTGAGTTTTTTTTATAAAACGTTGAATCTTTATAAGTTAGCGTTTAAAGATTTACAAAGTGTCTGTAACACATATACTTTAAAAGATAATTCTCTGTTAAAAAATAATAATAATCTTTCATATAACCATATATTCCTATATCGCTCTCTTGAGAAATACACTCTTCTAAAAGGGGAGGTAAAAATTAAGTTTTTACTTATTTTTCCTAAATTTTGCACAAATTAAAAAAATGAAATTTGATGGTAATTTTTCACTAACAAAACGGATATTTTTTTATAATATTTAAAAAATTTTTCCGTATTATTAAATAAAAGAATTAAATTGTGCATGATATTGTATTTATTTATTTACTTGAAAAATTTTTAGATTGAATTATTGATTTTACAAAAATAATAAAACAAATAAGAAGTTCCTAAAGAAATCAAGCTTTTTAACGTGTATTTTTAAATGATGACATTCTAGGCTGCTAAAAATTCCTAATAAAAAATTGAATGAGGTATGCTTAATAATAAAAAAACATAGGCTTATTCTTTTACAACAATACGAGAGAATTAAAATTATATAAGTATTTTTTTAGTAATAAAAATGTCCATTAAATTTTATTTCTTTTAACTTGTCTAAAATTTGAGGGAAAAAATAAAAACCTAAATTTCACTTTTTTTTTAGAGGAGTAGTTCTTAACCGGTGTTCTGTGAACTTGTTACAAGTGTTCCGTGAAATTATGAAAGTTTCAGTGTAACTTTTAATAAAAGATATGTTTATATACATTTCTTTTGTTGGTTTTATGATCTTAATGATTTTAATGTTCCGCAAATTTTCTTTCTAATCGAAAGTGTTCCGTGACTTGAAAAAGTTAAGAACCACTGGTTTAGAGGAATGTAACTGCTCAGAGAGGAATATACACTTATATGTATAAAAAAACCCCTTTTAATTTTTGACGCATTATCTTTTAAAATTTATTGCTTTCATTTAGATCTATTATCTATGTATTTATATATCTATATATATATCTATATATATATGTATATATATATATAATATATACATATATATATAATAATATTTTATTATAGGTATATTGAAAATGAGAAATAATGATAATTATGCATATTAAGAGCATATTAAGAGATTTGAATAACCTTGACATATGTTGTAAGGGTCATGACCCTGAATAACATCCAAAAGGTTTTTTCGTCGCTCGTTGTTCATTAAAAAGTTATAAGCAAACGAATAAGTAATTTTAACGAATTTCATGCAATTTTTGACACTATGTACATTTAATAAAATGTGCTTTTAGTATATAGTATTTACTACACACCAGTAAATAAACTATACTAAATTTTATCACACTTTTCTACATGGATTTCCAAAATCCTTAGCAAAGCGAATTCTATTGCGACGTCACTTCTCTTTTCAATGCAAAACGAGATTTATTACTGCACGATTCTACATGGGTTTTGAACTGTTTACGCGAAGCGAGATCAAAATTATTAACGTATATAAGTATAACAGTTATGTACAAGTTGAGTTATGTTGCATATAACATACATCATATATTTACTTCTCAAATGTACAAGGAGTCGGAAAATGATAGTTTTATATCTAAAAAAATTTAGATTATCGAGCTTTATATACCTTTTTTACAATTTAAAACTGTACCCTAAAATCTAGAAATTATTGTAATTTGTGAAAATCCTTTCTTTATAACTTTTTAATAAACAATAAGAGACGCCTAAAACCTATTGATTACTCAAGGTCACAACACTAAACGTTAAGATCATTCATATTTGTGAGGTCATAATATATGTCAAAATCATTTAATCTTTAAAATCACCCTTTATTATGCATAATTACTATTATTTATTATTTTCAATATATTTAAAATAAAATATGCGTATATATGATACACAGACATACATATGATTTTAAATAGGAGAAATTTTTGGTAAAATTTAAAAAAATAATATTTTGGCAAAAATTAAGAAGGATTTTTCATATTATGCTTTTATTATGTTAATTACTGAAATACTATTCCGTTACACATTCTTGTTAAATTAAAAAAATTTTGTTAAATTAAATTACAATTTATTGACAATAAATATTAATGAAGTTATTCTTCATAGATCATGTACTTCATAAAATATATCATTAAGATTGAAGCATACAAAAATTCTAATAAACGTATATGCAAGAAATATGGAACTTGCCCTGAAATGGTAAACTTTATTCAAAATTAGATTTATATTAAGTTTCCTATTAATATTTATATCCGTAATATATGTCGCAAGTATTTTGTCCTTTAATTATGTGAGTCTTTTAAGATGGCACAAAATTATTACATTAATTCGAAATAATTTGATTTAGGAATCTATCGAAACTAATTTTCACAAGTATAAAAATCTTGCGAAAGGATGTCGGATATTGACAGAAAACTATTCAGACGTTTACATGAAATCGAAGAAATAAAGAAATATTTTAAGATACAGTTTTTCTTTCCTTAAAATATTAACAACTTTTCAAAAGAAATTAATCATAAATAATTATAATTACAGCAAAAGAAAAATATATATATATATATATAATATAATTTTTATACCATTAAATTATCATATATTATTTAATTAAGTATATAACATACACATTCATCAATATACTTATACATGTAACAATAATAACAGTTTAATATTATTAAACATAATATTTTGTTAATATTATTCTTAATATATTATTATATGAATTACTTTTAATTATTGTCTATGTGTATATATGTGTATATAATAAATAAAATACTAAATTTGTAGTAATGACAACTGTTCAATAATATTATATATAATATATTTTATTAATATAATTTTGAATATACATATATTATCACATAATTTATATTTAATTAATTAGTTAATAGTTATAATACCAACATAAAAATAGTTTTAGAATTTATAATATTTATTTATATTTTTAATATTATTAGTTAAATTTCTTTATATGTATCCATGTGTGCATTTTTTCATTTATAATAAATTATCTAATATTATTACTTTTGTTTAAAGATTCCCATAATTCTATAATCAATTCTATTCTTATAATATCAAAATATTTTTTATAATTTTTATAATATCAATATCTTTTTTATCTAGTTTATTATTTTTACTATACAAATAGTTTATCTATTTGTTATATAAATTCGGAAATAAATATATACTCGAATAAATATTTTACAAAATTAATTTGTTTTAAAATATTTTTCAACACAAAATTATAAAATTTTAGTTTACTTATATAACATGCATAATATGGATATTGCAATTACATACACAGCTTTCGTAATTTTAATATTTTGAAGTTATTAGTTTAATATTTTCAAATTGTTGTGACTTGCCATAATTATTTTTTTATAGGCCACAATTACTTCCTTAATAATATTTAAACTTAAATATATTTTGTTTGATGTTGTATTGTTCGATGACTTAAGTTCAAGTCAGAGTAAGAACGCAAACAATTAAATATAATAAATAATAATAAAATAAACTTTCAAAAAATAGTCAAGTAATTAAAATTTAGGTAACAAAAAGTCTCATAACATATTAGAATTATATACGTTTAGCAAATGATAATTAATCTATACTTTAAAATACATATTTTAATATTATAATTTTATATTTCACGTATAAACATATATGTAATAGTACTTGAAATATTTTGACAATAAATTAAAAATAACGTGGTGTATATACGTTGTAATGCGCTAATACTCTCTTTGTCAGCTTTGTTATCGTACAACGACAAGAGATATTAATATGACTAAAATGACTTTAATATATTATATTAATTAGTATAATTATAAAGTATTACGGATTACATAAAACAATATATGAAAGCACTCTGATATGGAGATTTTCCAAAGTGTAAAGATTAAAAATTAATAATTACAGACATAGGTAGACATGAAAATTAATTTCTTTTTGTTTATTAAATGTATACAAAATTCACAAAATAAAATACACAATCCATAATTCGTAAAATATGCATATAAATATTACTTTAAACATTTGTGTAGGATTTTATGTATGTATATATGTATTATAATATGTGACATATGTTATTGACATTGTTTATTTCCGATTATCTATTGGAACGGTAAGATTTTGATAGTGTAGATATAACAATAAGTAATAACGATATTAACGGTTTGCAGTGTGACCGTGTCAACTACAATTAATTCTCGTAAGAAAAGGAACTGTATGATAAATAACATAACATTTTTATATCCAAGATGAATCATTAGAATTAGAATATGATGTATCTTTCTTCTTAAAGATATATAATAGAGTAGAATTTAAATAGTACTGAAGTATGAACTCACACGATGAGTATCTTAATTTCTAATAAATCTTAATCTTTATCTTACTTCCTTTTAAGTTATTATTTTCAAAATTGTTGAGATTTTATTAATATAATTATATAATTTCTTCTATTTTTTTTTGTTTATTTTATAAACCTATATAATTCTCTAAATTTTCGTACATATACAGTGTGCATCTGACAAATACGTTAATTTTATTTATTATAATATTGCATATTGTTAGAAAATGTCTTTGAATTAAAAATTTAAAGACATTAAAAAACGGAAACTTTTTAAATATATTTTATATTTAATTCATATATTTTTAAATAAATAATAAAAAATTGGATAATAATATTACAATGTTAAAAATTACAATTTTTAATATCGTGCACACATTTATTCTATATACTTTTTCGTAATGGCATATAATCAATGATTTGCAAGATTAATTCGAATATTGCTTCAATGTACCTATTCAAAACGAGTGAAAAAGAAACGATAAATGTTTATTTTCTATCGTTGTTAAAAAAATGTTTGTACGATTAATGAATACATACTTAATTTTTATAATTAATATAGATGATAGAGATAAATTAATAGCATTTTAACATGATTAAAATGACTTTAATATATTTTATTACTTAGAATAATTATAATATATTATTTGCGTATTACATAAAAAATAAATATATGAAAGTACGTTGATATGGAAATGCTTTAATTCTCAAAATGTAAAGATTAAAAATTATTATTTATAGATATAAACAAACATAAATATTTTTTTTTCTATATTGCTTATTAAATCGTATATGAAATTAACAAAATATATAATAAATAAATAAATATCAAAAATTAATATATTCATTGAATCTTAAAATATCTTAAATATTAAGTAAAATATCATAAATTTAATTCTAAATTTAAATTTGGTAGGATATGATGACCTTATATGACTTGTAAATATGTTTGTATTTATATATGTATTTATTATGATGTCTATTACATCGACATTGCCAGTTTTCGATTACCTCTTGAAGCGTTAAGATTACGAGAGTACAGAATAACAGTTCACGGTGATAAAGTATTAATTGCAACTAATTCTGATAAGAAGAGGAATTTTGTCATAATTAACATAGCATTTTTAGTATACAAGGTGAGTAACTAGAAACAGAATATTATATAACTTTCTCTTTAAAGTACGTAAAAGATATATAAAACGCAATTTAAATAGTACTAGAATATGAACATATAAAATAAGATTATATTACTTTAAAAAATTTTTTTCAAAATTGTTGTATTGTTGAACATTTTATTGATTTTTTTTATTTTTTTCTCTTTTTTTGTTCTACAAACTTGTATATATATATATATATATATATATATATATATATATATATATATACATATTTTTTTAATTTTATATACATATATTGTATATTTGTCAAAAACACTAATTTTATGTATTATAGTATTGTTATAAAATGACTTTGAATTAGAAATTTAAGGATTAAAAGAAAATATTTTTTAAATTTTTTAAATATTTAATCCAAATATTATTGAATGAATAATAAAAAATTGGATAACTACAATGTTAATATAATACCGTACATATATTTGTTTTATATCTTTTTGCAATATTAATAATAATTTGCAAGATTACTTTAAAATCGATTACTGATTCGATATATTTATTTAAGCAAATAATGAACAAACGATAAATGTTTCTCTCGTTACTAAAAAAAATATGTATAATATATAAGATATATAAAAACATTCAACTTGTCTTTGACCTAGTTGCGCGCATACACACACATACACATACACACACGCGCGTGCACCCATATATGTATGAGTGTATACATGCCTGAAGAGTCATACCAACAAAGTCGAATAAAATTTAATTTTCCGTTGACTATTCCGTTGATTATTTTTATTGCTAGTTTTTGAAAACATGATCATCTACGAAACAACAAATTTTAAATATAACATGTTTATATATGTAGATCGGTCTGTTATTCATCACGGATGAAATTACGCAAGAAAATTAATTTTAAAAAATACTTTATAAATTTATTTGCAGTAAAGTTTATTATCTAAATTTTATTTTATATTTGTCTTTCTTTCAACAGGGACAGTTGTTACAGATACCTAAATATTAACATGGCATTACTAAGACTGTTATTTTATAGCTGTCTTATATTTAACACCTTAATAACATTTTCAATTAATGAAAATACAAAAAACTTATCGATAACATTTAATGATTATTTTGATGATATAATGCCAGTGGATTACGACGTCAAGTTAATACCATATTTCAAAGAAGACAAAGAACATGAAATATATCAATATAATCTTTATAACCCACATATAGATAATTATCAAACAAGAGGCAATTTTGTTTTCTACGGTGAATTAAGTGCCATTTTCAATATTTCCCGTTCATTTTCAAAAATAGGTTTAAATTCACCGACATTAATACACTATTTATCTGGAGATTTGGACAGATGTTTAACCGATGGATTTTCAAAATTTAAATATTTAGTGTCAAAATTTACATATAATGCTGCAAAGCAAATTTCCTTTTTCGATTTTAGTTTCTTATTATCTAGTGGATGTTACAGACTAAATACAAAATTTGTCACTGCAATTGATAACACGGAAAACATTATTACTTCTTTGAAGACTGTAGTCGAAAAGGGAAAATCATTCGAAATGTGAGTAATATTAAGAGTACAATATAAATTTTTATCATTGTGTTGCTCTCGCATCTTTTATCTTCTTTTTATAATATTTAATTATATAATATTATACATCACTATTTCTATTTCACTTTATATTACTGAAAAATGTCATCATAAATAATCATTAAGAAAAATCGAGCAAAATTTAAATATATGTTGGAAAAATTATATAAAATTTATTGTTCTAAATTTGAAACATATTAAAGTAAACGTTTCGGCTGTACGCAGCCTTTTTCAATACCATTTTATCTGTATATAGTGAAACGCGAAAAATTATAGTAAAGATAGATGTCACAAACGGGTCACATTAATATAAAAATTCTAACGTCAATGTACAAATAAAGATAAACCAATATTAACAATTCAACGCAAAACCAAAGTCCACGCGAAACGCAAGTCTCACACAATAATTTTTTTAGACAATACGCGACGATCATCATAATTTTTTCTTCGTAGGACAATCATTACTTCTTCGGTAGAGGGCGAGAAACAATAACCGTCCACTGCTGACGAATCATGCGTTTTTTCAAAAAAGGGGGGCGAGGTCGTGATTTCTATGAAAAGTAAAATAGGAAGAGTCTCACTATAATGATCGCTCAAAATAAAGTCGTGTTACAAATGTGGAGCTGAATTAAAGATTTTTAGCTTACTGTTCTTGTTCATAATGACTTTCAAAATAATTTTAAACTTCTCACGAAACGCTCTTACAAAAAGATAGAGAAACAAACTCAATTCCAATAAATTCGCAATTAAACTAATAATGTTGATCTAAAGGTCGAGGAACAAACTTTCTTTTATTCAGACAAACATTTTGTTTTTTCGAAATTATCATCGTCTAACAAACAAGTTGTTATGTGTTTTTTAGTTCCTGTAATATGTCAAAATATGATTCATTTAACAATACTGTATTTTTATTTGAATTTAATCCGTTATTCTGATCCCTAATGTGTAACATTTCCGAAATAAGTCTCTTGTGATAGTTAGATTCATAATCCAAAATTTTCACGTCGTTCCAATTAAATGTTTGTTTTTCTTTTAGTATATGTTCCGAAATAACCGAATGTTTGTCTGAACTTAGTTTTATGTTATTGATATGTTCTTTTATGCGTGTCTGTAATTGTCTCTTAGTTTGTCCCACATATGACGCATTACAATCATTACAATTTATTTTATATATGACATTTGAATTCGTCATGAAAAGATTCTTGTCTTTTCGTACTTTTATAAATTTATCCAATTTATTCAAGCATCGATATCCTATTAGATATTCTGCTTTTTCAATCTTTGAAACTGTCATTTCCGAAAGGTTTTTAACATATGGAACAACACAAATCTTTTTCATTACCCTGTCATTACAATTATCAGAAGAAGTTGTTGGTTCTATTTGGTTGTTTTTGACTAAAATTCTCTTGGAGATGAAGTTGTTGATTCTTCTGTTCACAAATTTGAAGATCATTTCAAGAGAATAACCGTTGCCTAATAATATATTGATAGTTAATATAATGTTCTTTTTATGGAATTATGGGTGTGACAACAATAATGCTTTATCAATCATATTGTAAATAATTCCGATTTTTTGGCTGAACGGATGATTGGAAAAGAACGATAATAATCTTCCTGAAAAAGTTTTTTTATTTTGAGCGATCATATAGTGAGACTCTTCCTATTTTACTTTTTATAGAAACCACGGCCTCGCCCCTCTTTTTTGAAAAAACGCATGATTCGTCAGCAGTGGACGGTTATTGTTTCTCGCCCTCTACCGAAGAAGTAATGATTGTCCTACAAAGAAAAAATTATGATGATCGTCGCGTATTGTCTAAAAAAATTATTGTGTGAGACTTGCGTTTGGCGTGGACTTTGGTTTTGCGTTGAATTGTTAATATTGGTTTATCTTTATTTGTACATTGACGTTAGAATTTTTATATTAATGTGACCCGTTTGTGACATGCTATCTATCTTTACTTTAGTTTTTCGTGTTTCACTATATACAAGTAAAATGGTATTAAAAAAGGCTGCGTACAGCCGTAACGTTTACTTTAATATATTTCAAATTTAGAACAATAAATTTTACATAATTTTTCCAACATATATTTAAATTTTGCTTGATTTTTGGCCATTTTTCTTAATGATTATTTGTAGACAAAATTACGAGCGTTACAGAGTTTTGTCTTTTCTTAATGTCATCATAACATTTTATACTATGTTTGAATTTTTAATTAATTCTATTTATTATTAAATACGTGAAATATAAAAAATATATCATGGAAAGTTGAATAGTTTAGATGGAAATGTAATAATTTATACTTTATGTCGTTTTATATATATATATAACAGGGTGAATTGTAACTAATTATTTTATATGTGAGTCATAATTTTTTAATCATGTTAGAGATAATTTTTCCTTAGTCAAAATACTGGGACATCAATTCAATAACTTGAATTATAAGCGATTAAGTAAGAAGGGTTTTTCGTAAATATTGAGGCTTCATAATCAAAAAATAAATATTTTATAGTTTATGTATAATTAAAGTAAAAAAGTTTATATTGCAAATAATTCATTAATATAAAAAATTTAAGATAGCTAAAAAAATGACAATGATTTTTAAAACTCGAAAACCTCACAAGTAAACAAAAATTTATTTATATGCACTTTGTAGCAGACTCAAAGTCATGTAAATTTTTCTTATTCAACTTTCTTCTAACTTTAATCAATTGCGACATTTGTTTGGACATTTACGGACAGACACTCTGTATATATAATGCTATTGATTTATAAAAATTATCCTTATTTATAACAATATTACTAAAATGTTGTAGGTTGGACGGAATACATTTTCAGGCGACTGGAGCTCGACGATTGTTTCCATGCTGGGATAAGCTGACAAGCAAGGCCACTTTTCACATTTCCATAAAGCATCATCGCAAATACCAAGTTTTTTCAAATATGCCGGTACAAGAAAAGGAAACCTGCATACATGAAATAGATAAAACTGAAACATATATGAAGTGGACATGCTTTCATACTACTCCTCCAATGTCCACTTATATCGTGATGGTTGTAATCACGCCAGCAGACTTTCTTAAAATTGAGACGAATCAATCTAAAATTATTATATGGCGTAGACCCGAATTAGATCATACGGAATTTGCTAAAATGATAGCAACCAGAGCAATGTCAAAATTTGAACATGAATGGAAAGAATTGGAAATACCAATAGTGCAATTTGTTGCATTCCATAGTTTGCAATATGACAATGAGAACTGGGGTCTTCTGTTAAATAGGTAATTCAAAAATTAGAAAAAATATGAATTTATTCAAATACAATTTATATATGAAGCAAAATTAGAAATAATTAAATTAAAAATATAAAATTAGAATTTAGAAATTCATACATTAAAATATAATTGTTTTAATGTAGAATTTTTATATGTACATTATTATACATATATTTTTATAACTAATTATAGGTTGATTTCAATCATATATACATATATATATCACGTATATGACAATAACTTATGTTATAATTTTTATGTAATGAGTATATATATATATATATATATATATATATATATAATTAGAGGTTGACTTTAATACATCATATATACATATGTACATCACGTATATGACAATAATTTATGTCACAATTTTTATATAATCGGTAGAAAACAGTATACAAAACAATATCCAATTATACCATATCGATTATATTATCCGTTTAGAAGATATTTTTAATTTTAAGTCAGAAAATATATCAAAATTATTATTTGGCCAAGTTTATGTAATTACTAAGCTCTTGCAAATTTAATTTCTATATTTTTTAGTGAAACAGATATTATTTACGATGAAAATCTGGATTCTGTTGCGCATAAAATAAAAGTAGCACGGTTGATAGGACGCAAAATGGCATATCAATGGTTTGCTGATATAATTAATTCAGTTTGGTTATCTGAGTTATGGTTAATCGATGGTCTTACTACATTGTATGGAATTGATGCTATCGATTCCATCGAGGTAATTTTTTTATATTTTTTTAGTAATATTCTTAATGTATCAATTATATATAATGTATATATTATATATTTTTATATGTTTCTTATGTTTTTATGTTAAATAAAATATTATTTTATTTATGTAAGTAGATATAATGTTTGCTATAATAAGAAAATAAAAAGCTTTTACACTATTTTTAACATTAAATATGTCGTATAAAAATTGCTAAAGCTATTTATAAACTTTTGTTTTATTTGGAAAGACTAAACTGTATATTGGTTCTCGATATTTTCAAATCGTTATAAAATTTGCAATGTAGAGAGAAATAATACCATAATTTTCAATTATTACAAATAGTTTTGAATGATATCATTATTTCACACACTACACATTACTTTATCGAACAATTTTACTATATTTTGTAATGTTGATAAAAAATTTTCAAATTTCCGTTTAATAAAACCATTAAATGTGTACCGTTAATATTTCATTCGGCTAATTATTCATTTAATCATATTAAATCTTTCTTCGTTAGGGTTACAAAAATTCCGAAATGTTGGATTTATTTATAGTTCAGGTTTATTATGAATCACTTCGTTTGGAGACCCACAATCAATCTTTTATAAAGGAAGCCAATTTTTCCGAAAATAATGCATTTTCTTCTTTTTACCGTTACGTTAAAGGTAAAAAAATCAATAAATTTATTTGAATAAATCAAGTC
Source organism: Anoplolepis gracilipes (assembly GCF_047496725.1). Classification (NCBI taxonomy): domain Eukaryota; kingdom Metazoa; phylum Arthropoda; class Insecta; order Hymenoptera; family Formicidae; genus Anoplolepis; species Anoplolepis gracilipes. Next base: position 20,894,375 of record NC_132970.1, on the reverse strand, counting down.
AATAAATATATTTGAAAATAAGTATATATATATATATATATGTATATGTATGTATATACATGTATAAATATACATATAGATATATAGATATATAGATATATATAAATTATGGAAAATGTAGTTGAAAGACTTCTAAGCCAACTTATATATAAATCACATTGTATGATTTGAATTGTAGCACCTTTAATATTACGCATGATGCAGTATGTAATTACAGATAAAATGTTTCAACGGAGCGTTTATGAATATTTAAAGTCGTGAGTATATTATGAAATATATTGTATATACTATATTAATATTATATTATTTACTTATACATTATAGAACCTAGCATATAAAATATTAATATTTTACGTAAATACTATTATTTAAATACAGCATTTATGTATAAAATATTAATATTTTACGTAAACACTATTATTTAAATACAGCATTTATGTAAACTGTATAAAGTGTATAAGTTAAATAACACTTTTATATTATATTATATTTATATTTTTTGATACGTAATTTAAGAGTACCGATTTTACTGTGTCAATAATGCCAAATTTTAACCAATATAGTGAAGTTAAGTCGAAGAGTCTTCTCCAACATTTATGGCTCACCATGCATGGTATTTTAAGCAAATTATATCCTGTGAAAGCACTAATACTTTCTTCAACAATAGTAAATGATTGGATGAAATCTATAAATTATCCTGTGTTGAAAATAACGCGAGATTTTTCGAATAAAGCAAATGTATATAGTATAACAATAGAAAATTATGAAATAGTTAAAAAATACGCTTTCTGGATACCTGTAAGTTATACCTCCCAAAATAATCTAGATTTTGGGGAGCTTAGAGTTCCTTACGACAATAGATTAATAGTTTTGTCGTCGTCCCAGCCGATTTATGAACTTTCTGGAACAATGGATAATGGTTGGGTGATATTCAATTTACGACAAACTGGTGAATATTGATTAACGAATTTATTATATTTCTACATAATTAAAGTATTAAACCATTATTTAATATTAATTATATTTTTTTTAATAACAATACGCAATATATGAATAAATACGTAGTAACGTTATATAATATTTCAAATAATATTGTATGACGTATTCTCTGCATTTTACTATCGATTAACGTAAAATAAATTTAATTTTGCATATATTATTATTTAAGCTAAAATAAATATAAATGGATTTATAATTTCTTATATAGTTTCATTTTACGCAATATTATCACAAATATCGTTCTAAAATAATGTTTTTCTTAATTATTATATTTTGTCTTTCTTTTAATTATTCTTTCTTCTAATTATAAATATTTTTTAATAAATTTATTATTTTATTTAAGTAAAAATCTAATAATATAAAAATTATTTACTACAGGATACTATCGCGTTAATTACGATCCTGAAAATTGGCAAAAAATTGCAAAATATTTGAACTCTACAGAATATACAAAAATACATGTTCTTAATCGTGCTAAAATCATCGACGATGCATTTTATTTTATGATAAATGGCCAACTCAATTCTTCCCTATTCTGGAACTTGACGAGCTATCTTGGACAAGAAACAAATTATATAGCATGGTATCCTATGATAAAAGCTTTTGAACACATGTCGAGCATCTTTCCATTTCCAGATAAAGGAGTCCAAAATATCAAGGTAAATAAAAATAAAATTAATCGGTTGACGAATTTTTAAATTATTTTATATCATATTTTCTAAGAAAATAAAATATATGTAGCTAAAAAGTTTCAAGTATGTTTTATTGTATTCTTATTTAAGATGAGGTAAAATTTCTTTTATTTAAAATAAGTTTTTATTTCAGTTTTATATTATAACTGTTAAACATACATTAGATTTTTGAATAATTATTTTTCTCATATTTTAAAGTAATTTTCTATTAAAATTTCAAAATAAAATTATATGTACGTAAAGTAATGAAACGTACGTACAGTAATATAAAAAAGAGCGGTAATTTTTGTAAAAGTATCAAATATTGTTAATAAATTAAAGTTTATTTTGTATATTTGCATATGCATCATAATATATAGGTTCTCCTTTAATTTTTTTTATTTTTGATTGTAGAAAGATATTTTAAAGACAAAAGTTGTTTGGCTCAAAAAGTATGTATGTATATATATATATATATAATGTGTATATATAATATGGTGACATTAGTTTGAAGCCAAAGTCAAACTAATTGCATTATCTCAGATTCTCTTTGAAGCCGAACAACTTTTTTGTGAAACATTGATTCTATAATTAAAAATAAAAAAATTTTTAGAGTGGAGAGAATAAATTAAAATAAGATGTATATATATATATATATACATATGTGTGTTGCTTGTACGGACTTAAGCCTATTATGTTTCTTAATACGTATAGGATATCTCATTTTACAGTTAGAGTATCCCAAAAGTGACTCTTTTTTATCTTATAAACCGAAAGAGATATACGATAATAAATATACATATATTAAATTAGTTTAAGCTAAAGATATATCAAAAATATAGGCTTGTTAGTATAAGTTGCTACTTTAGACAAGAGAGAGGTCAGATTTTTAAGACGAGAAGAGTATTTGCCTGAGATTGGCTCATTTCGATAAAAGTTGTTTGGCATTGGCTTAATTTCGGCAAGAGAGGACACTTATCTGACTTTTGCTTATAGACGTAATAAGTATAAAATGATTGTGAACGTTCGAGAATTGAGACTAAGCTAAACGTAGAAAAAGACACACTGTGAACTGTACCCTCACGTTCTCTCTCGCTCGCGCACGCTATGTCTGTGTGTATGTTTGTGGTTCAAACTAAACTGTATTGTGAGTATAGTGGTTATTTACTAGAGCTATCCGTTTTAACGAACAGGAGAGATATGTATAATTTCTTTTATTAAAATATATCTATTTCGATATAAGAAAATTTGTAGCGCTGTGATTTGAAATAAATACAACGACTTAATGTAAATACTTTACATATTATAAGAGTTTCATCGGCTTGAAATATCACAAGTAATGTCTGCCATTTCACTTTTAGTCCTGCGATATGCCAATTTAAGCGTTAAAGATGTATATCATATTGTCACTTAATTATATTACAAAATAAGTCGAGTGTAACATTTTTTTAATTTTTTTTAACCATCTAAGCTCAGATTTTTGTCAAGCATTGTGTATATATATATATATATATATATATATATATATATATATACACACATACAGACATACTAATATATGTATTCAGAATGTTTATGAAAGCCACCGAAATTTTAAAAAGTAACTTACTGAATTAAATCATATTGATTCAGTAAGTGAGATACATTTATTCTGTTTGCTCGAGCGTTTTTTAGTAACTTAAAAAGTTTTTATACGTATAAACCTAAATTTTTTACGTTAACATATGACGCTGTGACATAAATTTGATATTAACATTAATACATTAATTGCATAATGTTGAAAATAAAACGAGATTCATTTCTTTTTCAACAAATTAAAGTTCCACTCGAATCGTGTTTGTACAAAACTAGACATTCAAATTTTTTAACTGTTTTTTACATGAAGAAATAAAGGGATGTAATGTTAGGACTTTGCAGTAGCTGTTCGATCAGCCTGCTTCTCTTTCAATCTACTTGTTGAGTAATTGAATGTTCAATGCTACACACTTACTGTTAACCGATATAATCATTTGACTTGGATAACTTTTAGGAGAAAATAAAAAATATATTGACCAATCTACTTGAGAAAATAAAATACGAAGAAAATCCTGAGGAAAGTGATCTTACTAAATGTTTAAGGCAAGAAGCCATTAAATGGTTGTGCATTGTCGGTGACTTGAATTGCCTCATAAAAGCTTATGACAAATTGATGTTGCATATTCTAAATACAAAGTCGAATACAAATAAGTAATTTTCCTTGTTACAATTTTTTATTATTATTTGCATATTCAATAATTGCATCTTGATTCAATAATTGAATTAAAACCAATCTTTAATTACGCTCGTAATCAAGTTTTTATAAATAATAAACAATAGTTAGGCCAACTAACGAGCACATTTAAACGAGTGTTATTTAAACAATCTTTATTATTATTCCGATTCAATCTCAGAACACTTTACATAAACGTTTCGGCCTTTACATAAACGTACGCAGCCTTCCTCAGTATTGAACGCGAACGCAAAATACAATAACTACACTGAAGCATAAATCTTGATCATCTTAATGTTATGTTACATAGCAACCGCAACATTAAACTAACTTTTTTAAGAATCCATCGTACTACCTGACTAACATCTATCTATCATAGGAACGAGTTAATTGACAATTTCTGAACTGTTCCAAAAAATATATATACTTATGATCGTTATGATGTAAATACTCTGTTTTTTAAACATATTTTTATTCTTTGGGGTTGCCGGTGACCAATTGATCATTCACCAGTTGAGGGCGAGAATTACCGACCACCGGCCACAAAATCGGAATTATTTACAATTTACTGGATAGAGCGTAAACATGCGAAAGGTTGCTCCTTCGCTTATGTATATAACAAAACATATGTTTTAAAAAAATAACAGTTCCTACCGAGATATTGTTGGTAGCAGGCTACCTCTCTTATGAGGAATGTGTAGTAGTGAAGATGGTTTCAGACTTTTGACATATGTTACAATGTTAGGGAAGTAATAAGGTAATGTGAATGGTGTGATAATTATTAGACCTGGACGCTGATATAACGACGTTATTGAAAAACTGGCATTTGTTAATAAAATACACATGCAGGAAAAATGATTAAAAAAAATGGAATCAAGCACACGGATTGCATGTCGGTGGTCGGTAATTCTCGCCCTCAACTAGTGAATGATCAATTGGTCACCGGCAACCCCAAAGAATAAAAATATGTTTAAAAAACAGAGTATTTACATCATAACAATCATAAGCATATATATTTTTTGGAACAGTTCAGAAATTGTCAATTAACTCGGTTCTATGATTGATGTTAGTCAGGTAGTACGATGGATTCTTAAAAAAGTTAGTTTAATGTTGCGGTTGCTATGTAACATAACATTAAGATGATCAAGATTTATGCTTATTGTATTTTGCGTTCGCGTTCAATACTGAGGAAGGCTGCGTACAGCCAAAACGTTTATGTAAAGTGTTCTGAGATTGAGTCGGAATAATAATAAAGATTGTTTAAATAACACCCGTTTAAATGTGCTCGTTAATTGGCCTAACTATTGTTTATTATTTATAAAAACTTGATTACGAGCGTAATTAAAGGTTGGTTTTAATTCAATTATTGAATCAAGATGCAATATTATAGCGCTAAATATGTTTAATCAAACTTTTATTTTTGAATGTTGTAGACTTTTACCATGGTGGAAAGAGTGGATATACTGTAAAGGTTTGATATTAGCAGAGAGTCTGAATTGGCACTATGCGAAGATACGTTTAACGAAAAATTATAATAATGATAAATTTTTAGAACTTTTAGCTTGTGCTTCAAGTGAAATTATGGAAGAATATTTAGAATCAATTATGTTCAAACAAAATAAAACATATAATGAAACACAAATCAAAAGAAATATAATTAGTTTCCTTTTTATTATTGCAAAACATACAAAGCACGATAATGTGTTTTTGGATATATTGGAAAATTTTGATAAATTAAAACCAAGGTAATAACCAGAAATATTTTTTTCTTAAATAAATACTTTTTACTACTACACAAATTAATTATTTATAATAACTATATGTGTTGTTTTATAGAGGTGTCAATGGAGTTGCCATATTTATTGTCATTATTAATCATGTGTATTCGAAAAAACAATTAAAAAAGGTAAATTTTATAGATCCGGTTATTTTTTTTATTATTAAGCTTATTTATATCTAATGTTTATATATATATACAGAAAAACAATTAAATGTGGTAAATTTTATAGATCCGGTTATTTCTTTTATAATTAAGTTTATTTATGTCTAATGTAAACATGTACCTATATATATATATATATATATATATATATATACACATGTATACATTAGATACAAATAAGCTTAATAATAAAAAAATTAACCGGATCTATAAAATTTACCACATTTAATTGTTTTATATATATATATATATATATATATTAAAGGCTTGTATAAAAGACTTAGCTTTTTTATAAAACGCCGAATCTTTATAAATTAGCATTTAAAGATTTACAAAGTGTCTGTAACACACTACTTTAAAAGTTAATTCTTTGTTGAAAAATAATAATGATTTTTCATATAACCATATATTCCTATATCGCTCTCTTGAGAAATACACTCTTCTAAAAGGGGAAGTAAAAATTAAGTTTTTACTTATTTTTCCTAAATTTTGCACAAATTAAAAAAATGAAATTTGATGGTAATTTTTCACTAACAAAACGGATATTTTTTTATTATATTTTTAAAATTTTCAGTATTATTAAATAAAAGAATAATATTGTGCATGATATTGTATTTATTTATTTACTTGAAAAATTTTTACTTGAATTATTGATTTTACAAAAATAATAAAACAAATAAGAAGTTTCTAAAGAAATCAAGCTTTTTAACGTGTATTTTTAAATGATGACATTCTAGGCTGCTAAAAATTTCTAATAAAAAATTGAATGAGAATTGTTTAATAATAAAAAAACATAGATTTATTCTTTTACAACAATACGAGAGTATTAAAAAAAAATAAGTATTTTCTTAGTGGTAAAAATTGTCCATTAAATTTCATTTCTTTTAACTTGTCTAAAATTTGAAGAAAAAAATAAGAACTTAATTTTTACTTTTCTGTTGAGAGGAATGTAACTGCTCAGAGAGAAATATACGCATATATGTATAAAAACCCCTTTTAATTTTCAACGTTTTATCTTCTAAAATTTATTGCTTTTATTTAGAATTATTATTTATATATCTATATATCTATATATCTATATATCTATATATCTATATATCTATATATCTATATATCTATATATCTATATATCTATATATCTATATATATATATATATATATATATATATATATATATATATTATATACATATATATAATATTTTATTATAGGTATGTTGAAAATAAGATATAATGATAATTATGCATATTAAGAGCATATAAAAGTATATTCAGAGATTTGAATAATCTTGAGATATGTTGTAAGGGACCCTGAATAACATCCGAGAGATTTTTTCGTAGCTCGTTGTTCATTAAAAAGTTATAAGCAAAAGAATAAGTAATTTTAACGAATTTCATGTAATTTTCGACGCTAGGTACATTTTATAAAATGTGCTTTTAATATATAGCAGTATGTACTACACATGAATAAATGAACCTTACTTAATTTTATCACATTTTTCACTTTCTGAATTTCAAAATCCTTAGCGGAGCGAATGCTATTGCGACGTCACCTCTCTTTTCAATGCAAAACTAGATTTGTTACTTGCACGATTTCACATGGGTTTTCAACTTTTAACATAAAGCAAAATAAAAATTATTAACGTATATCAGTATAACAGTTATATACAGGTTGTTATGTTGCATATATTTCTGTATAACACACGTCATATATTTACTTCTCAAATGTACAAGGAGTCGTAAAATGATGGTCTCATACTTGAAAAATTTAGATTATCGAGCTTAATATACCTTTTTAACAATTTAAAACTGTACCCTAAAATCTGGAAATTATTGTAATTTGTAAAAATCCTTTCTTTATAACTTTTTAATAAACAATAAGAGATGCCTAAAATCTATTGATTACTCCAGGTCATAACACTATACGTTAAGATCATTCAAATCTGTGAGATCATAATACAATATATGTCAAAGCCATTTAAATCTTTGAAGTCACTCTTTATTATGCATAATTACCATTATTTATTATTTTCAAAATATTTAAAATAAAATATACATATATATGATTCACAGACATACATATGATTTTAAATAAGAAAAATTTTTGGCAAAATTTTAGGAACTAATGTTTTGGCAAAAATTAAGAAAGATTTTTCATATTATGCTTTTATTATATTAATTACCGAAATACTATTCCGTTACATTCTTGTTAAATTTAAAAAATTTTGTTAAATGAAATTACTATTAATTGACAAAAAATATTAATAAAGTTATTCTACATAGAACTTGAACTACATGAGAGATATTTTGAGAAATATCATTGAGAGAGAAGCATACAAATATTATAGTAAACAAATATTATACAAATATTGTAGTATGTGCAAGAAAAATGAAACTTACCCTGAAATGGTAAACTTTATTCAAAATTAGATTTATATTAAGTTTTCTATTAATATTTATATTCGTAATATATGTCATAAGTATTTTGTCCTTTAATTATGTATAGTCTTTTAAGATGGCACAAAATTATCACATTAATTTAAAATAATCTGATTTAGGCAACTATTGAAGTTAATTTTGACGAGTATAAAAATCTTGTGAAAGAATGGATGTTGAATGCTGACCAAAAACTACGCAGACGTTTAAAGGAAATCGAAGAAATAAAAAAATATTTTATAATATAGTTTTTCTTTCCTTAAAATATTAAGAACTTTTCAAAAGATATTAATCGTGAGTAATCACAATTACAGCAAAAAAATATATATATATAATATTGTTTTTATACTATTAAATTATCATATACAATATTTATCATAAACAATATTTATCCTTAAATATATAATGTACATATTAATATATACACATAAAGCACACACACATATATATATATATATATATATATATATATCTATATATATATATATACATATACTTATACATGTAACAATAATAACAGTTTAATATTATTAAGCATAATATTTTATTAATATTATTCTTAATATATTATTGTATGAATTACTTTTAATTATTGTCTATGTGTATATAATAAATAAAATAATAAATATGTAGCAACGACAACTGTTCAATAATATTATATATAATATATTTTATTAATATTATTTTGAATATACATATATTATCACATAATTTATATTTAATTAATTAGTTAATAGTTATAATACGAACATAAAAATTGTTTTAGAATTAATAATATTTATTTATATTTTTAATATTATTAGTTAAATTTCTGTATATGTATCCATGTGTGCATTTTCCCATTTATAATAAATTATCTAATATTATTACTTTTATTTAAAGATTCCTATAATCCTATAATCAATTCTATTCTTATAATGTCAAAATATTTCTTATAATTTTTATAATAGCAATATCTCTCCTATCTAGTTTATTATTTTCACTATACAAATAGTTTGTTTATTTGTTATATAAATTCGGAAATAATTACATACTCGAATAAATATTTTACAAAATTAATTTGTTTTCAAATATTTTTTGACACAAAATTATAAAATTTTAATTTACTTATATAACAATCATAATATGGATATTGCAGTTACATATACAGCTTTAGAAATTTTAATATCTTTAAGTTATAATTTTAATATTCTTAAATTGTTGTGACTTGCCATAATTATTTCCTTATAGGCCACATATAATTCCATAATAATATTTAGACTATATCTTTTGTTTGATTTTGTATTATTCAATGATTTAAGTTTAAGTCAGAGTGAGAACGCCTAACAATTAAATATAAATAATAATAAAATAAACAATCAAATAATAGCCAAGCAATTAAAATTTAGGTAACAAAAAGTCTCATAACATATAACGTTCAGCAAATGATAATTAATCTATATTTTAAAATACATATTTTAATATTATAATTTTATATTTCTTTTACGTATAAACATATATGTAATAGTACTTGAAATATTTTGACAATAAATTAAAAATAACGTGGTGTATATACGTTGTAGTGCGCTAATACTCTCTTTGTCAACTTTGTTATCGTACAACGACAGGAGATATTAATATGACTAAAATGACTTTACTATATTATATTAATTAGTATAATTATAAAGTATTACGGATTACATAAAACAATATATGAAAGCACTCTGATATGGAGATTTTCCAAAGTGTAAAGATTAAAAATTAATAATTACAGACATAGGTAGACATGAAAATTAATTTCTTTTTGTTTATTAAATGTATACAAAATTCACAAAATAAAATACACAATCCATAATTCTTAAAATATGCATATAAATATTACTTTAAACATTTGTGTAGGATTTTATGTATGTATATATGTATTATAATATGTGACATATGTTATTGACATTGTTTATTTCCGATTATCTATTGGAACGGTAAAATTTTGATAGTGTAGATATAACAATAAGTAATAACGATATTAACGGTGTGCAGTGTGTAATAACCGCAGTGTCAACTGCAACTAATTCTCGTAAGAAAAGGAACTGTATGATAAATAACATAACATTTTTATATCCAAGATGAATCATTAAAATTAGAATATGATGTATCTTTCTTTTTAAAGATATATAATAAAGTAGAATTTAAATAATACTGAAGTATGAACTCACACGATGAGTATCTTAATTTCTAATAAATCTTAATCTTCATCTTAATTCCTTTTAAGTTATCATTTTCAAAATTGTTGACATTTTATTAATTATTTCTATTTCTTTTATTTTTCTTTTTCTTATAAACCTATATAAATCTCTAAATTTTCATACATATAGTGTGCATCTGACAAGAACGTTAATTTTATTTATTATAATATTGCATATTGTTACAAAATGTCTTTAAATTAAGAATTTAAAGATTAAAGAACGGAAACTTTTTTAATATATTTTACATTTAATTCATATATTTTTAAATAAATAATAAAAAATTGGATAATAAAATTAGAATGTTAAAAATTACAATTTTTAATATCGTGCACACATTTATTCTATATACTTTTCCGTAATGGCATATAATCAATGATTTGCAAGATTAATTCGAATATTGCTTCAATGTACCTATTCAAAACGAGTGAAAAAGAAACGATAAATGTTTATTTTCTATCGTTGTTAAAAAAATGTTTGTACGATTAATGAATTGATACTTAACTTTTATAATTAATATAGATGATAGAGATAAATTAATAGCATTTTAACATGATTAAAATGACTTTAATATATTATATTAATTAGAATAATTATAATATATTATTTACGTATTACATAAAAAATAAATATATGAAAGTGCGTTGATATGGAAATGCTTTAATTTTCAACATGTAAAAATTAAAAATTATTATTTATAGATATAAACAAATAAATACTTTTTTTTCTATATTGCTTATTAAATTGTATATGAAATTAACAAAATATATAATAAATAAATAAATATCAAAAATTAAGATATTCAATAAATCTTAAAATATCTTAAATATTAAGTAAAATATCATAAATTTAATTCTAAATTTAAATTTTTTAGGATATGATGACCTTATATGACTTGTAAATATGTTTGTATTTATATATGTATTTATTACGATGTCTATTACATCGACATTGCCAGTTTTCGATTACCTCTTGAAGCGTTAAGATTACGAGAGTACAGATTAACAATTCACGGTGATAAAGTATTAATTGCAACTAATTCTGATAAGAAGAGGAATTTTGTCATAATTAACATAGCATTTTTAGTATACAAGGTGAGTAACTAGAAACAGAATATTATATAACTTTCTCTTTAAAGTACGTAAAAGATATATAAAACGCAATTTAAATAGAAGTACTAGAATATGAACATATAAAATAAGATTATATTACTTTAAAAAATTTTTTTCAAAATTGTTGTATTGTTGAACATTTTATTGATTTTTTTTATTTCTTTTTCTTTCTTTGTTCCACAAACTTGTATATATATATATATATATATATACATATTTTTTTTATTTTATATACATATATTGTATATTTGACAAAAACACTAATTTTATGTATTATAGTATTGTTATAAAATGACTTTGAATTAGAAGTTTAAGGATTAAAGAAAAATATTTGTAAAATTTTTTAAAATTTAATCCAAATATTATTGAATGAATAATAAAAAATTGGATAACTACAATGTTAATATAATACCGTACATATATTTGTTTTATATCTTTTTGCAATATTAATAATAATTTGCAAGATTACTTTAAAATCGATTACTGATTCGATATATTTATTTAAGCGAATAATGAGCAAACGATAAATGTTTCTCTCGTTACTAAAAAAAATATGTATAATATATAAGACATATAAAAACATTCAACTTGTCTTTGACCTAGTTGCGCGCACACACACACACATACACATACACACACGCGCGTGCGCCCATATATCTATGAGTGTATACATGCCTGAAGAGTCATACCAACAAAGTCGAATAAAATTTAATTTTCCGTTGACTATTCCGTTGATTATTTTTATTGCTAGTTTTTGAAAACATGATTATCTACGAAACAACAAATTTTAAAAATAACATGTTTATATATGTAGATCGGTCTGTTATTCATCACGGATGAAATTACGCAAGAAAATTAATTTTAAAAAATACTTTATAAATTTATTTGCAGTAAAGTTTATTATCTAAATTTTATTTTATATTTGCCTTTCTTTCAACAGGGACAGTTGTTACAGATACCTAAAAATTAACATGGCATTACTAAGACTGTTATTTTATAGCTGTCTTATATTTATCACCTTAATAACATTTTCAATTAATGAAAATACAAAAAACTCATCGATAACATTTAATGATTATTTTGATGATATAATGCCAGTGGATTACGACGTCAAGTTAATACCATATTTCAAAGAAGACAAAGAACATGAAATATATCAATATAATCTTTATAATCCACATATAGATAATTATCAAACAGAAGGCAACTTTGTTTTCTACGGTGAATTAAGTGCCATTTTCAATATTTCCCGTTCATTTTCAAAAATAGGTTTAAATTCACCGACATTAATACACTATTTATCTGGAGATTTGGAAAGATGTTTAACCGATGGATTTTCAAGATATAAATATTTAGCGTCAAAATTTACATATAATGCTGCAAAGCAAATTTCCTTTTTCGATTTTAGTTTCTTATTATCTAGTGGATGTTACAGACTAAATACAAAATTTGTCACTGCAATTGATAACACGGAAAACATTATTACTTCTTTGAAGACTGTAGTCGAAAAGGGAAAATCATTCGAAATGTGAGTAATATTAAGAGCACAATATAAATTTTTATCATTGTGTTGCTCTCGCATCTTTTATCTTTTTTTTATAATATTTAATTATATAATATTATACATCACTATTTCTATTTCACTTTATATTACTGAAAAATGTCATCATAAATAATCATTAAGAAAAATCGAGCAAAATTTAAATATATGTTGGAAAAATTATATAAAATTTATTGTTCTAAATTTGAAACATATTAAAGTAAACGTTTCGGCTGTACGCAGCCTTTTTCAATACCATTTTATCTGTATATAGTGAAACGCGAAAAATTAAAGTAAAGATAGATAGCATGTCACAAACGGGTCACATTAAAGGGTCACATTAAAGGGTCACATTAATATAAAAATTCTAACGTCAATGTACAAATAAAGATAAACCAACATTAACAATTCAACGCAAAACCAAAATCCACGCGAAACGCAAGTCTCACACAATAATTTTTTTAGACAATACGCGACGATCATCATAATTTTTTCTTCGTAGGACAATCATTACTTCTTCGGTAGAGGGCGAGAAACAATAACCGTTTACTGCTGACGAATCATGCGTTTTTTTAAAAAAGGGGGGCGAGGCCGTGATTTCTATGAAAAGTAAAATAGGAAGAGTCTCACTATAATGATCGCTCAAAATAAAGTCGTGTTACAAATGTGGAGCTGAATTAAAGATTTTTAGCTTACTGTTCTTGTTCATAATGACTTTCAAAATAATTTTAAACTTCTCACGAAACGCTCTTACAAAAAGATAGAGAAACAAACTCATTTCCAATAAATTCGCAATTAAACTAATAATGTTGATCTAAAGGTCGAGGACCAAACTTTCTTTTATTCAGACAAACATTTTGTTTTTTCGAAATTATCATCGTCTAACAAACAAGTTGTTATGTGTTTTTTAGTTCCTGTAATATGTCAAAATATGATTTATTTAACAATACTGTATTTTTATTTGAATTTAATCCGTTATTCTGATCCCTAATGTGTAACATTTCCGAAATAAGTCTCTTGTGATAGTTAGATTCATAATCCAAAATTTTCACGTCGTTCCAATTAAATGTATGTTTTTCTTTTAGTATATGTTCCGAAATAACCGAATGTTTGTCTGAACTTAGTTTTATGTTATTGATATGTTCTTTTATGCGTGTCTGTAATTGTCTCTTAGTTTGTCCCACATATGACGCATTACAACCATTACAATTTATTTTATATATGACATTTGAATTCGTCATGAAAAGATTCTTGTCTTTTCGTACTTTTATAAATTTATCCAATTTATTCAAGCATCGATATCCTATTAGATATTCTGCTTTTTCAATCTTTGAAACTGTCATTTCCGAAAGGTTTTTAACATATGGAACAACACAAATCTTTTTCATTACCCTGTCATTACAATTATCAGAAGAAGTTGTTGGTTCTATTTGGTTGTTTTTGACTAAAATTCTCTTGGAGATGAGGTTGTTGATTCTTCTGTTCACAAATTTGAAGATTATTTCAAGAGGATAACCGTTGCCTAATAATATATTGATAGTTAATATAATGTTCTTTTTATGGAATTGTGGGTGTGACAACAATAATGCTCTATCAATCATATTGTAAATAATTCCGATTTTTTGGCTGAACGGATGATTGAAAAAGAACGATAATAATCTTCCTGAAAAAGTTTTTTTATTTTGAGCGATCATATAGTGAGACTCTTCCTATTTTACTTTTTATAGAAACCACGGCCTCGCCCCTCTTTTTTGAAAAAACGCATGATTCGTCAGCAGTGGACGGTTATTGTTTCTCGCCCTCTACCGAAGAAGTAATGATTGTCCTACAAAGAAAAAATTATAATGATCGTCGCGTATTGTCTAAAAAAATTATTGTGTGAGACTTGCGTTTCGCGTGGACTTTGGTTTTGCGTTGAATTGTTAATATTGGTTTATCTTTATTTGTACATTGACGTTAGAATTTTTATATTAATGTGACCCGTTTGTGACATGCTATCTATCTTTACTTTAGTTTTTCGCGTTTCACTATATACAAATAAAATGGTATTAAAAAAGGCTGCGTACAGCCGTAACGTTTACTTTAATATATTTCAAATTTAGAACAATAAATTTTACATAATTTTTCCAACATATATTTAAATTTTGCTTGATTTTTGGCCATTTTTCTTAATGATTATTTGTAGACAGAATTACGAGCGTTACAGAGTTTTGTCTTTTCTTAATGTCATCATAACATTTTATACTATGTTTGAATTTTTAATTAATTCTATTTATTATTACATACGTGAAATATAAAAAATATATCATGGAAAGTTGAATAGTTTAGATGGAAATGTAATAATTTATACTTTATGTCGTTTTATATATATATAACAGGGTGAATCGTAACTAATTATTTTTTATGTGAGTCATAATTTTTTAATCATGTTAGAGATAATTTTCCCTTAGTCAAAATATTGGGACATCAATTCAATAACTTGAATTATAAGCGATTAAGTAAGAAGGGTTTTTCGTAAATATTGAGGCTTCATAATCAAAAAATAAATATTTTATAGTTTATGTATAATTAAAGTAAAAAAGTTTATATTGCAAATAATTCATTAATATAAAAAAATTAAGATAGCTAAAAAAATGACAATGATTTTTAAAACTCGAAAACCTCACAAGTAAACAAAAATTTATTTATATGCACTTTGTAGCAGACTCAAAGTCATGTAAATTTTTCTTATTCAACTTTCTTCTAACTTTAATCAATTGCGACATTTGTTTGGACATTTACGGACAGACACTCTGTATATATAATGCTATTGATTTATAAAAATTATCCTTATTTATAACAATATTACTAAAATGTTGTAGGTTGGACGGAATACATTTTCAGGCGACTGGAGCTCGACGATTGTTTCCATGCTGGGATAAGCTGACAAGCAAGGCCACTTTTCACATTTCCATAAAGCATCATCGCAAATACCAAGTTTTTTCAAATATGCCGGTACAAGAAAAGGAAACCTGCATACATGAAATAGATAAAACTGAAACATATATGAAGTGGACATGCTTTCATACTACTCCTCCAATGTCCACTTATATCGTGACGGTTGTAATCACGCCAGCAGATTTTCTTAAAATTGAGACGAATCAATCTAAAATTATTATATGGCGTAGACCCGAATTAGATCATACGGAATTTGCTAAAATGATAGCAACCAGAGCAATGTCAAAATTTGAACATGAATGGAAAGAATTGGAAATACCAATAGTGCAATTTGTTGCACTCCATAGTTTGCAATATGACAATGAGAACTGGGGTCTTCTGTTAAATAGGTAATTCAAAAATTAAAAAAAATATGAATTTATTCAAATACAATTTATATATGAAGCAAAATTAGAAATAATTAAATTAAAAATATAAAATTAGAATTTAGAAATTCATACATTAAAATATAATTGTTTTAATGTAGAATTTTTATATATGTACATTATTATACATATATTTTTATAACTAATTATAGGTTGATTTCAATCATATATACATATATATATCACGTATATGACAATAACTTATGTTATAATTTTTATGTAATGAGTATATATATATATATATATATATATATATATATATATAATTAGAGGTTGACTTCAATACATCATATATACATATGTACATCACGTATATGACAATAATTTATGTCACAATTTTTATATAATCGGTAGAAAACAGTATACAAAACAATATCCAATTATACCATATCGATTATATTATCCGTTTAGAAGATATTTTTAATTTTAAGTCAGAAAATATATCAAAATTATTATTTGGCCAAGTTTATGTAATTACTAAGCTCTTGCAAATTTGATTTCTATATTTTTTAGTGAAACAGATATTATTTACGATGAAAATCTAGATTCTGTTGCGCATAAAATAGAAGTAGCGCGGTTGATAGGGCGCAAAATGGCATATCAATGGTTTGCTGATATAATTAATCCATTTTGGTCATCTGAGTTATGGTTAATCGATGGTCTTACTACATTGTATGGAATTGATGCTATCGATTCCATCGAGGTAATTTTTTTATATTTTTTTAGTAATATTCTTAATGTATCAATTATATATAATGTATATATTATATATTTTTATATGTTTCTTATGTTTTATGTTAAATACAATGTTATTATATTTATGTAAGTAGATATAATGTTGGTTATAATAAGAAAATGAAAAGCTTTTACACTATTTTTAACATTAAATATGTCGTATAAAAATTGCTACAGCTATTTATAAACTTTTGTCTTATTTGGAAAGACTAAACTGTATATTGGTTCTCGATATTTTCAAATCGTTATAAAAAATTTGCAATGTAGAGAGAAATAATACCATAATTTTCAATTATTACAAATAGTTTTGAATGATATCATTATTTCACACACTACACATTACTTTATCGAACAATTTTACTATATTTTGTAATGTTGATAAAAAATTTTCAAATTTCCGTTTAATAAAACCATTAAATGTGTACCGTTAATATTTCATTCGGCTAATTATTCATTTAATCATATTAAATCTTTTTTCGTTAGGGTTACAAAAATTCCGAAATGTTGGATTTATTTATAGTTCAGGTTTATTATGAATCACTTCGTTTGGAGACCCACAATCAATCTTTTATAAAGGAAGCCAATTTTTCCGAAAATAATGCATTTTCTTCTTTTTACCGTTACGTTAAAGGTAAAAAAATCAATAAATTTATTTGAATGAATCAAGTCAATAAATATATTTAAATATAAGTATATAAATACATATATATATATATATATATATATATATATATTAGTATACTAAAATTAAAAAATTTAATAAAATAAGTATATATATATATATATATATATATATATATATATGTATATGTATGTATATACATGTATAAATATACATATAGATATATAGATATATATAAATTATGAAAAATGTAGTTGAAAGACTTCTAAACCAACTTATATATAAATCACATTGTATGATTTGAATTGTAGCACCTTTAATATTACGCACGCTGCAGTATCTAACTACAGATAAAATGTTTCAATGGAGCGTTTATGTATATTTAAAGTCGTGAGTATATTATGAAATATATTGTATATACTATATTAATATTATATTATTTACTTATACATTATAGAACTTAGCATATAAAATATTAAATAATGCAATTATGTAAGCTGTATAAAGTGTACAAATTAAATAACACTCTGATATTTTTTGATACGTAATTAACGATCAGTACCGATTTTACTGTGTCAATAATGCCAAATTTTAACCAATATAGTGAAGTTAAGTCGAAGAGTCTTCTCCAACATTTATGGCTTACCATACAGGATATTTTAAGCAAATTATATCCTGAGAAAGAACGAATCCTTTCTTCGACAATAAATGATTGGATGAAATCTATAAATTATCCTGTGTTGAAAATAACGCGAGATTTTGCGTATAAAGCAAATGTATATAGTATAACAATAGAAAATTATGAAATAGTTAAAAAATACGCTTTCTGGGTACCTGTAACTTATACCTCCCAGAATAATTTAAATTTTGAGAAGCTTAAAATGCCGCTTTTTGACAAAAGATTAAAAGTTTTGTCGTCGTTCCAGCCAACTAGCCAAGTTGGTCTAAAAGATAATGGTTGGGTAATATTCAATTTACGACAAACGGGTAAATATTGATTAACAAATTTATTATATTTCTACATAATTAAAATATGAAACCATTATATAATGTTAACTATATTCTTTTTTAATAACATTACGCAATATATGAATAAATAGTAATAATATAAATACATAGTAGCATTATATAATATTTCAAAATATATTGTATCAGGTATTCTTTGCATTTTACTATCAATTAACGTGAAATAAATTCAATTTTGCACATATTATTATTTAAACTAAAATAAAGATAAATAGATTTATAATTTCTTAGAGTTTTATTCTACGCAATATTACAATAAATATCACTCAGAAGTAATGTTTTTCTTAATTATTATAATTTTTCTTTTTTCTTTTAATACTTGGAATTACACAAATATTTAAAATGCAGATAATTATAAATATATTTTAATAAATATAATAAATCAATTAAGTGAAAATCTAATAATATAAAAATTATTTACTACAAGATACTATCGCGTTAATTACGATCCTGAAAATTGGCAAAAAATTGCAGAATATTTAAACTCAACAGAATATACAAAAATACATGTTCTTAATCGTGCTAAAATCATCGACGATGCATTTTATTTTATGATAAATGGCCAACTCAATTCTTCCCTATTCTGGAACTTGACGAGCTATCTTGGACAAGAGACAAATTATATAGCATGGTATCCTATGATAAAAGCTTTTGAACACATGTCGAGCATCTTTCCATTTCCAGATGAAGGAGTCCAAAATATCAAGATAAATAATAATAGAATTAATCGTTAGAAGAGTTTTTATATTATTTTATGTCATATTTTCCATGAAAATAAAATATATGTAGCTAAAGATTCAAATACCTTTTTCTGTATTTTTTTTAGGATAAATTAAAATCTTTTTTATTTAAAAAAAAGTCTTTATTTCAGTCTTATATTATAATTATTAAACATATATTAGATTTTTGAATAATTATTTTTTTCATATTTTTTAAGTAATTTTCTATTAAAATTTCAATTTAAAATTATATGTACGTATAGTAATTAAACGTACGTATAGTAATATAGAATAGAGCGGTAATTTTGTAAGAGTATCAGAAGTTGTTAATCAATTAAAGTTTACTTTGTATAGTTGCATGTGCGACATCATATATAGGTTCTCCTTTAATTTTTCTTATTTTTGATTGTAGAAATAGATGTTAAAGACAAAAATTGTTTGGCTCAAAAGGGTGTATGTGCATATATATATATATATATATATATATATATATATATATATATATATATATATATGATATGGTGACATTAATTTGACTTTAAGTGTACAAGCCAAGGTCAAACTAATTGCATTATCTCATGTTCTCTTTGAAGCCAAACAACTATTTTGTGAAACATTGATTCTATAATTAAATATAATAAAATTTTTAAAATGGAGAGAATAAATTAAAATAAAATGTATGTATATATGTATATGTGTTGCTAGTACGGACTTAAAACTATTATGTCTTTTAATATGTATAGAATATCTCATTTTAGAGTATCCCAAAAGTGACTCCCTTTTCTCTTATAAATTAAAAAAGATATACAATGATAAATATACATATATTAAATTAGTTCAAACTAAAAATATGTAGAAAATATAGGCTTAGTATAAGTTGCTACTTTAGCCAAGAAAAAGGTTAGATTTTTAAGATGAGAAGAGTACTTGATTGAGATTGGCTCATTTTAAAGGTTGTTTGGCATTGGCTTAATTTCGGCAAGAAGAGACACTCATCTGACTTTTTCTTATAGACATAATAAGTATAGAATGATTGTGAACGTTCGAGAAGTGAGAATAAGCTAATCGTAGAAAAAGATACTTTGAACTGTGCTCTCACGTTCTCTCTCGCTCGCGCATGCTATGGCTGTGTGTGTGGTTCAAATTAAACTGTATTGTGAGTGTAGTAGTTATTTACTAAAGCTATCCGTATTAACGAACAGAGAGATACGTATAATTTTTTTTATAAAAATGTGTCTATTTTGATATAAGAAAATTTGTAGCGCTATGATTTGAAATAAATACAACGACTTAATGTAAATACTTTACATATTATAAGAGTTTTATGGGCTTGAAACATCACAAATAATGTCTGCCATTTTACTTTTGGTCCAGCGATATGCTAATTTGAGCGTTAAAGATATATATAATCACTTAACATTGTCATTTAATTATATTACAAAATAAGTCGAGTGTACCATATTGCAAAATTGACTAAACGTTTTTTTAAACACTTTTTAATTTTTTTTTAACTATCTATGCTTAGATTTTTGTCAAGCATTGTATATATATATATATACATATACAGTGCTTAACAAAAGAAAATATATATATATAAATCCACGCACACATACTAATATATGTATTCAGAATGTTTATGAAAAGCCATCAGAATTTTAAAAATTAACTTATTAAATTAAATCATATTGATTCAATAAGTGAGATACATTTATTCTATTTGGTTGAGCGTTTTTTATTAAATTAAAAAGTTTTTACTCGTATAAACACAAATTTTTTACGTTAACATATAACGCTCTCACATAAATTTGAGATTAAAATTAATACATTAATTGAATAATGTTGAGAATGAAACGAGATTGATTTCTTTTCCAACATATTAGTTTTCCACTCGAATCGTGTTCGTACAAAGCTAGACATTGAAATTTTTTAACTGTTTTTCACATAAAGAGATTTGTCACATAAAGTGATGTAATATTAGGACTTTGCAGTGGCTGTTCGATCAGCCTGCTTCCCTTTCAATCTACTTATTGAGAAATTGAATGTCCAACGCTACACGCTTACTGTAAACCGATATAATTATTTGATTTGGATAACTTTTAGGAGAAAATAAAAAATATATTGGCCAATCTATTTGAGAAAATAAAATATGAAGAAGATCTTGAGGAAAGTGATTTTACTAAATGTTTAAGGCAAGAAGCCATTAAATGGTTGTGTATTCTCGATGACACGAATTGCCTCAGAAAGGCTAACGATAAATTGATGTCGCATACTCTGTATATGTCGGATACAAGTAAGTAATTTTTCTTGTTACAGTTTTTTACCATTATTTGCATATTCAATGATTGAATGAAGATGCAATATTATAGCGCTAAATATGTTTAATCAAACTTTTATTTTTGGATGTTATAGACTTTTACCATGGTGGAAAGAGTGGATATACTGTAAAGGTTTGATATTAGCAAAGAGTAACGATTTGCGCAATGTGAAGGAATATTTAACGAAAAAATATAATAACGATAGATTTTTAGAATTTTTAGCTTGTGCTTCAAATAAAATTATGGAGGAATATTTAAAATCAATAATGTTTAAACATAATGAAATATATCATAAAGCACAAATCAAGAGAAATATGATTAGTTTCCTTTTTATTATTGCAAAACATACAAAGCACGATAATGTGTTTTTGTATATATTGGAAAATTTTGATAAATTAAAACCAAGGTATAACTGGAAATATTTTTTTCTTGTACGAACACTTTTTACAATTATGAACATTAATTACTTATAACTATATGTGTTGTTTTATAGAGGTGTCAATGGAATTGCCATTATTATTAGCATTATTAATCATGTGTATTCTGAAAAACAATTAATGCAGGTAAATTTTATAGATCCGGTTATTTTTTTATTATTAAGCTTATTTATATCGAATGTTTATATATATACACAGAAATACAATTAAATGTGGTAAATTTTCTAAATTCGGTTATTTCTTTTATTATTAAGCTTATTTATGTCTAATGTAAACATGTATCTATAAATATATATATATATATATATATACACATGTATACATTAGATATAAATAAGCTTAATAATAAAAAAAAGAACCGGATCAATATAATTTACCACATTTAATTGTTCTATATATTTATATATATTGCAGTCTTTTATAAAAAACAGAGCCTTTTTATAAAACGCCGAATCTTTATAAGTTAACGTTTAAAGATTTACAAAGTGTCTGAAACACATATACTTTAAAAGATAATTCTTTGTTGAAAAATAATAATGATCTTTCATATAACCATATATTCCTATATCGCTTTCTTGTGAAATATACTTTACTAAAAGGGGAGGTAAAGATTAAGTTTTTACTTATTTTTCCTAAATTTTGGACAAATTAAAAAAATGAAATTTGATGGTAATTTTTCACTAACAAAAAAGATATTTTTATATTATTTTTTTTATTTTCTCGTATCATTAAAAAAAAAAGATGAAATTATGCATGATATGTTTTTTTTTGATAATTTTTTAATTGAATTATTGATTTTACGAAAATAATATAACAATAGAGTTTTTAAAAAAATCAATCTTTTTCACGTATATTTATAGATGTTGACATTATGGCTTGTTAAAAAGTTTTAATAAAAGTTGAATTGGGATTGCCAAGTTCATTCTTTTATAACAATGCGAGAAGATTAAAAAAATATAACTACATATTTTTTTTAATAGTAAAATGTCGACTAAATTTCATTTTTTTTAACTTGTCCAAAATTTAAGCAAAAAAAATTTAAAATTTAATTTTCACTTCTCTCTTTAGAGGAAAGTAGTTCATCATGGAAGAATTTAAAATATATGTTTATATGAAAATCCCCTTTTAATTTTCGACAAAGAATTATATCTTAAAAGTTTTTGCTCTTATTTATAGTTATCATTTAAATATCTATATGTATATATATATATATATATATATATATATATATATACATGTATAATATTTTATTTGAATTATTTGAATTATGTTGATAATACGAAATAATAATAATAATTAGGCATATTAAGGGCGACTTCAGAGATTTGAATGAATTTGACGTGTTGTAAAACTTATGACCCTGAATAACATCTAAATGTTTTGCCATCGCTCGTTGTTCGTTAAAAAGTTATAAACAAAAATAATTTTTACAAATTACATGTAATTTTCGATACTATGTACATTTTATAAAAGCACAATTTAACTTTTAGCATTTAGCATTTACTACACATGGATAAATTGACCATACTTAATTGTATTATACTTTTCCATATGGGTTTCCAAAATTCTATGCAAAATGCAGTTTATTCTACAGCACCTTTCTTTTCAGTACAAAACGAGATTTATTACTTGCACGATTTCACATGGGTTTTCAACTTTTAACATAAAGCAAAATAAAAATTATTAACGTATATCAGTATCACAGTTATATACAGGTTGAGTTATGTTGCATATATTTCTGTATAACACACATCATATATTTACTTTTCAAATGTACAAAATGGCAGAAAATGATAGTTTCATACCTGAAAAAATTTAGATTATCGTATTTAGTATACTTGTTTTACAATTTAAAACTGTATCCTAAAATCTGAAAATTATTGTAATTTGAATATCATTTTGTTTTTTTTAAAAAACTATGAGTGACGCTTGAAACTTTTTGATTATTCAAGATCATAATACTACACGTTAAGATCATTCAAATCTGTGAGGTCATTAATATGTCATTAATATTGGTCATTTAAATCTTTGAAGTCACCCTTATGCATAATTACTATTATTTATTATTTTCAACATACTTAAAATAAAATATTATACAGATCCGGTAAAGATTAAATCAAAGCAAATGAACATGTACAGCGCATTAAACTGAACAGAAAAGTCCTTTTCAGTTTTATGCACTTTATCTGCTTACGAACGTTGATTTAATCTTTACCGGACATCCTGTCTATATGATGTACAAACATACAGCTGTTTTTAAATAAGAGCAATTTTAGGCACATTTTAGGAAATAATTTTTTTTCTAAAATTACAAAAGGTTTTTCATGTTCTGCCTTTATTATGCTTAATTACCAAAATACTGTTTCGGTTACAAATTCTTAAATTAAAAAATTTATGTTAAAGTAAATTACTATTTATTGACAATAAATATTGATTAAGTTATTCTATGTAGCTCAAAAACGTCATGAAAAATATCATTGAGCCTGAAGCATACAAAAATAGTATTGAACGTATATGGGATAAAAAAAGAATTTTCTCTGACAAGTACTATTATCTCCCTGACAAGGTATACTTTATGAATTAAAAACTATATTTATATTAGGTTTTCTATTAATAAATTTATTTATATTTTTAATATACATATGTCATAAGCAGTATTTCGTTCTTTAATTACATAAGTCTTTTAAGATAGCATAAAATGATAACATTAATTCAAAATAATCTGTCTTAGGAAAATATTGAAACTAGGTTTTACGAGTATAAAAATTTTGTGGAAGAATGGATGTTGGACGCTGACAAAAAACTGCTGAGACGTTTACATGAAATCGAAGAAATAAAGAAATATTTTAAGATATATTCTTTTTTTCCTTAAAATAATAAGAACTTTTCAAAAGAAATTAATCGTAAATAATTATAATAACAACAAAAAAAAATGTACATATATTATTTTTATAGTATTAAATTATCATATAAACAATATTTATACTTAAGTATATTACATACATATTCATATATATACATATACATATACTTATACATGTAACAATAATAACAGTTTAATATTATTAATTATAATATTTTGTTGATATTATTCTTAATATATTATTATATGAATTACTTTTAATTATTGTCTATGTGTATATAATAAATAAAATACTAAATTTGTAGTAATGACAACTGTTCAATAATATTATATATAATATATTTTATTAATATGATTTTGAATATACATATATTATGACATAACTTATATTATATTATAATTAATTAGTTAATAGTTATAATACCAACATAAAAATAGTTTTAGAATTTATAATATTTATTTATATTTTTAATATTATTAGTGAAATTTCTTTATATGTATCCATGTGTGCATTTTTTCATTTATAATAAATTATCTAATATTATTACTTTTGTTTAAAGATTCCCATAATCCTATAATCAATTCTATTCTTATAATATCAAAATATTTCTTATAATTTTTATAATATCAATATCTTTCCTATCTTTATTATTTTTTATTATTTTTACTATACAAATAGTTTATTTATTTGTTATATAAATTCAGAAATAAATATATACTCGAATAAATATTTTACAAAATTAATTTGTTTTAAAATAATTTTCAACACAAAATTATAAAATTTTAGTTTACTTATATAACATGCATAATATGGATATTGCAATTACATACACAGCTTTCGTAATTTTAATATTTTGAAGTTATTATTTTAATATTTTCAAATTGTTGTGACTTGCCATAATTATTTCCTTATAGGCCAGAATTACTTCCTTAATAATATTTAAACTTAAATATATTTTGTTTGATGTTGTATTGTTCGATAATTTAAGTTCAAGTCAGAGTAAGAACGCAAAACAATTAAATATAATAAATAATAATAAAATAAACTTTCAAAAAATAGTCAAGTAATTAAAATTTAGGTAACAAAAAGTCTCATAACATATTAGAATTATATACGTTCAGCAAATGATAATTAATCTATACTTTAAAATACATATTTTAATATTATAATTTTATATTTCACGTATAAACATATATGTAATAGTACTTGAAATATTTTGACAATAAATTAAAAATAACGTGGTGTATATACGTTGTAATGCGCTAATACTCTCTTTGTCAGCTTTGTTATCGTACAACGACAGGAGATATTAATATGACTAAAATGACTTTAATATATTATATTAATTAGTATAATTATAAAGTATTACGGATTACATAAAACAATATATGAAAGCACTCTGATATGGAGATTTTCCAAAGTGTAAAGATTAAAAATTAATAATTACAGACATAGGTAGACATGAAAATTAATTTCTTTTTGTTTATTAAATGTATACAAAATTCACAAAATAAAATACACAATCCCTAATTCTTAAAATATGCATATAAATATTACTTTAAACATTTGTGTAAGATTTTATGTATGTATATATGTATTATAATATGTGACATATGTTATTGACATTGTTTATTTCCGATTATCTATTGGAACGGTAAGATTTTGATAGTGTAGATATAACAATAAGTAATAACGATATTAACGGTTTGCAGTGTGACCGTGTCAACTGCAATTAATTCTCGTAAGAAAAGGAACTGTATGATAAATAACATAACATTTTTATATCCAAGATGAATCATTAGAATTAGAATATGATGTATCTTTCTTCTTAAAGATATATAATAGAGTAGAATTTAAATAGTACTGAAGTATGAACTCACACGATGAGTATCTTAATTTCTAATAAATCTTAATCTTTATCTTACTTCCTTTTAAGTTATTATTTTCAAAATTGTTGAGATTTTAATAATTTCTTCTATTTTTTTTTTTGTTTATTTTATAAACTTATATAATTCTCTAAATTTTCATACATATACAGTGTGCATCTGACAAATACGTTAATTTTATTTATTATAATATTGCATATTGTTACAAAATGTTTTTGAATTAAGAATTTAAAAGTTAAAAAACGAAAACTTTTTAAATATTTGTTATATTTAACTCATATATTTATAAATAAATAATAAAAAATTAAATAATATAATTACAATTTTAAAAATTACAATTTTTAATATCGTGCACACATTTATTTTATATATGTTTTCGTAATGCCATATAATCTGTGATTTGCAAGATTAATTCGAATATTGATTCAATGTATCTATTCAAAACGAGTAAAAAAGAATCGATAAATGTTTATTTTCTGTCGTCGTTAAAAAAAATGTTTGTATAATTAATGAATACTTAACTTTTATAATTCTTATATATGATTGAAATAAATATAAAGCATTTTAACATAATTAAAATGACTTTAACATATTATATTAAATAGAATAATTTATATATATAAATATATATATATTATGTATATAAAAATGTATATATAAAAAAAAAAAAATATAAATAATATATATATAAATATAATATATTATTTACGTATTACATAAAAAATAAATATGTGAAAGTACGTTTATATAGAAATGCTTTAATTTTGAACATGTAAAGATTAAAAATTATTATTTATAGATATAGAAAAACATAAATACTTATTTTTCTATATTGCTTATTAAATCGTATATAAAATTAACAAAATATATATTAAATAAATAAATATCACAAATTAGCATATTCAATGAATCTTAAAATATCTTAAATATTAAGTAAAATATCATAAATATATAATTCTAAATGTAAATTTTGTAGGATATGATGACCTTATATAACTTGTAAATATGTTTGTATTTATATATATATTTATTATGATGTCTCTTACATCGACATTGCCAGTTTTCGATTACCTCTTGAAACGTTAAGATTACGATAGTACAGATTAACGGTTCACGGTGATAAAGTATCAACTTTAATTAGTTCTGAGAAGAAAAGAAATTGTATTAGAAATAAGATAGCATTTTTACTATACAAGGTGAGTCTCTAGAAACAGAATATTATATAACTCTTTCTTTAAAGTACGTAGAGAATACATAAAACGCAATCTAAATAGTACTAAAATATGAACACATAAAATAAGATTATGTTTCCTTTAAAAATTATTTTCAAAATTGTTGAACATTTTATTAATTTCTTTTATTTTTTTTTTATTTCTTTTTTCAAGAAACTATCTTTTTTTTTAATTTTTTATACATATATTGTGTATTTGACAAAAACACTAATTTTATGTATTATAATATTGTTATAAAATCTTTGAATTAGAAATTTAAGGATTAAAA
This sequence comes from Anoplolepis gracilipes, assembly GCF_047496725.1. Taxonomy (NCBI): domain Eukaryota; kingdom Metazoa; phylum Arthropoda; class Insecta; order Hymenoptera; family Formicidae; genus Anoplolepis; species Anoplolepis gracilipes. The sequence goes on along the minus strand of NC_132970.1, from coordinate 20,865,743 downwards.
AAAAAATATTTTTAAAATTCTTTAAATATTTAATCCAAATATTTGTAAATGGATAATAAAAAATTGGATAACTACAATGTTAATATAATACCGTACATATGTTTGTTTTATATCGTTTTGTAATATTATTAATAATTTGAGAGGTTACTTTAAAATCGATTACTGATTCGATATATTTATTTAAGCGAATAATGAACAAACGATAAATGTTTCTCTCGTTACTAAAAAAAACGTGTATTACATATAATACATATAAAAACATTCAAATTGTCTTTGATCTTATGGCGCGCACACACACATACACACACATACACATACATTCACGCGCGCGCGCATATATATGTTTGTATTTACACATGCTTGAAGAGACATACCAAAAAGTCGAAAAAAATTTAATTTTCTGTTGACTATTCCGTTGATTATTCGTTGCTAGTTTACTAAAAATATAATCATCTTTTGAAAATAGCATGTTCATGTACGTAGATCGGTCTGTTATTCATCACGGATAAAATTTCTAATTACTCAAGAAAATTAATTTCAAAAAATATTTTATAAATTTAATTGCTGTAACATTTATTATTATTTAAATTTTATTTTATATTTATTTTTCTTTCAACAGGGACAGTTGTTACAGATACCTAAAAATTGACATGGCATTTCTCAGACTGTTATTTTATAGCGGTCTTATATTTAGCACCATAATAACATTTTCAATTAATGAAAATACGGAAAACTCATCGATTACATTTAATGATTACTTTGATGATATAATGCCAGTGCATTACGACGTCAAGTTAATACCATATTTCAAAGAAGACAAAGAACATAAAATATATAAATATTTACGGAATAACAAATATATACTAGAGCTTCAAGAAAAAGGCAACTTTGTTTTCTACGGCGAATTAAATGCCTTTTTCGATATTTCCCATTCATTTACAAAAATAGGTTTAAATTTACCGACACTAATACGCATTTTATCTGGAGATTTGCAAAAAATTTCAGCTGTACGAAATTCGACATTTAAATATTCAGCAACAATTACACCTGATGCTGCAAAACAAATTTGCTTTTTCAATTTTAAGTTAACTTTATCTAGTGGACGTTACAAACTAAATACAAAATTTGTCACTGCAATTGATAACACGGAAAACATTATTACTTCTATAAAGCCTATAGTTTATAGGAGAGAATCATTCGAAATGTGAGTAATATTAAGAGTACAATAAATATAAATTTTTATCATTATGCTTTCGCATCTTTTATCTTTTTTTATAATATTTAATTATATAATACTATATATCACTATCTTTATTTCACTTTATATTACTCAAAAATGTTATCATAACATTTTATACTATGTTTGAATTGTTAATTAATCCTATTTATTATTAAATACGTGAAATATATAATATAAAAGATATAATAAATATAAAAGATATATCATGGAATGTTGAATAGTTTAGATGGGAATGCAATAATTTGTACCTTATGTCGTTTTATTACGTATGTGCATGAAATAAAATATAAAATTTCTCTGTACTTTATACGCGCGTGTGCTCTATATATGTATATATAACAGGGCGAATGGTAACTAAATATTTTTTATGTGAGCTATAATTTTTTAATCATGTTAAAGATAATTTGCCCTTAGCGAAAATATTGATTCAATAACTTGATTTATAAACGATTAAATACGAAAAGTTTTTCGTAAATATTGAGGCTTGATAATCGAAAAATAAATATTTTATTGTTTATGTATAATTAAAGTAAAAAAGTTTATATTGCGAATAATTCATAATTATAAAAAAATTAAGATAACTAAAAAAATAACAATGACTTTTAAAACTCGAAAACGTCACAAGTAAACAAAAATTGATTTATATGCACTTTGTAGCAGACTCAAAGTCATGTAAATTTTTCTTATTCAACTTTCTTCTAACTTCAATCAATTGCGACATTTGTTTGGACATTTACAGACAGATACTCTGTGTATATAATGCTATTGATTATTAAAAATTATTGTTATTTATAACAATATTATTAAAATGTCGTAGGTTGGACGTAATACATTTTCAGGCGACTGGAGCTCGACGATTGTTTCCATGCTGGGATAAGCCGACAAGCAAGGCCACTTTTCACATTTCCATAAAGCATCATCGCAAATACCAAATTTTTTCAAATATGCCGGTACAAGAAAGGGAAATCTGCATACATGAAATGGATAAAACCGAAACAGATATAAAGTGGACATGCTTTAATACTACTCCTCCAATATCCACTTATATCGTGACGGTTGTAATCTCGTCAGCAGATTTTCTTAAATTTGAGGCGGAAAAATCTAGAATCATTATATGGCGTAGACCCGAATTAGATCATATAGAATTTGCTGAAATGATAGCAACCAGAGCAATGATAATATTTGAATATTACTGGACAGAATTGAAAATACCAAAAGTGCAATTTGTTGCAATCCAAAGTTTGCTATATGACAATGAGAACTGGGGCCTTCTGTTAAATAGGTAATTCAAAAATTAAAAAAAATATCAATTTATTCAAATACAATTTATATATGAAGCAAAATTAGAAATAATTAAATTAAAAATATAAAATTAGAAATTAGATATACATACGTTAAAATATAATTGTTTTAATGTAGAATTTTTATACATGTACATTATTATACATATATTTTTATAACTAATTATAGGTTGATTTCAATCATATATACATATGTATATCACGTATATGAAAATAAATTATGTCGCAATTTTTATATAATCGGTACAAAACAACATACAATTATACCATATCGATTATATTATCCGTTTAGAAGATATTTTTAATTTTAAGTCAGAAAATATATCAAAATTATTATTTGGCCAAGTTTATGTAATTACTAAGCTCTTGCAAATTTAATTTTTATATTTTTTAGTGAAACAGATATTATTTACGATAAAAATCTGGATTCTGTTGCGCATAAAATAAAAGTAGCGCAGTTGATAGGGCGCAAAATGGCATATCAATGGTTTGCTGATAAAATAAATCCATTTTGGTCATCTGAGTTATGGTTAATTGATGGTCTTACTACATTGTATGGAATTGATGTTATCGATTCCACCGAGGTAATTTTTTTATATTTTTTTTAGTAATATTCTTAATGTATCAATTATATATAATATATATATTACATATTTTTATATGTTTCTGATGTTTTTATGTTAAATAAAATATTATTTTATTTATGTAAGTAGATATAATCTTTACTATTATAAGAAAATGAAAAGCTTTTACCCTATTTTTAACATTAAATATGTCGTATAAAAATTGCTAAAACTATTTATATAAAATTTTGTCATATCTGGAAAGATTAAATTTTATATTGATTCTCGATATTTTCAAATCATTATAAAATTTGCAATGTAGATAGAAATAACACCATAATTATTTCAAATAGTTTTAAATGACATGACTATATCACACACTACACATTACTTTATCGAAAAATTTTACTATATCTTGTAATGTTGATAAAAAATTTTCAAATTTATGTTCAATAAAAGCATTAAATGTGTACCGTTAATATTTCATTCGACTAAATATTCAGTCGATCATATTAAATGTTTCTTCTTTAGGATTATAAAAACTCCGAAATGTTGGATTTATTTATAGTTCAGGTTTATTATGAATCACTTCGTTTGGAGAGCCACAATCAGTCTCTTATAAAGGAAGCCAATTTTTCCGAAAATAATGCATTTTCTTCTTTTTACCGTTACGTTAAAGGTAAAAAAATTAATAAATTTATTTGAATGAATCAAATCAATAAATATACTTGAAAAAATGTATATATATTATATATATATATATATATATATATATATATATATATATATATATGTGTGTGTATGTATATACATATGTATATATTAGTACTAAATTAATATATATATTATAATTAATATATATTAATACTAAATTAGTATTTAAATTAAATAATTTATGAAAAATGTTGTTAAAAGACTTCTAAACGAACTTATATATAAATCACATTGTATGATTTGAATTGTAGCACCCTTAATAACACGCATGCTGCAGTATGTAATTACAAATAACATGTTTCAACTGAAAGTTTATGAATATTTAAATTTGTGAGTATATTATGAAATATATTGTATTATATATACCATTTTAATGTATTACATACTTATACATTATAAAATCTAGCATTTAAAATATTAATATTTTACGTAAATACTATTATTTAAATACAGCATTTATGTATAAAATATTAATATAAAATATTAATATTTTACGTAAACACTATTATTTAAATACAGCATTTATGTAAACTGTATAAAGTGTATAAGTTAAATAACACTTTGATATTTTTTGATACGTAATTTAAGAGTACCGATTTTACTGTGTCAATAATGCCAAATTTTAATTAATATAGTGAATTTAAGTCGAAGAGTCTTCTCCAACATTTATGGCTCACCATACAGGATATTTTAAGCAAATTATATCCTGAGAAAGAACGAATCCTTTCTTCGACAATAAATGATTGGATGAAATCTATAAATTATCCTGTGTTGAAAATAACGCGAGATTTTGCGTATAAAGCAAATGTATATAGAATAACAATAGAAAATTATGAAATAGTTAAAAAATACGCTTTCTGGGTACCTGTAACTTATACCTCCCAGAATAATTTAAATTTTGAGAAGCTTAGAATGCCGCTTTTTGACAAAAGATTAAAAGTTTTGTCGTCGTCCCAGCCAACTAGCCAAGTTGGTCTAAAAGATAATGGTTGGGTAATATTCAATTTACAACAAACGGGTAAATATTGATTAACAAATTTATTATATTTCTACATAATTAAAATATGAAACCATTATATAATGTTAACTATATTCTTTTTTAATAACATTACGCAATATATGAATAAATAGTAATAATATAAATACATAGTAACATTATATAATATTTCAAAATATATTGTATCAGGTATTCTTTGCATTTTACTATCGATTAACGTGAAATAAATTCAATTTTGCACATATTATTATTTAAACTAAAATAAAGATAAATAGATTTATAATTTCTTAGAGTTTTATTCTACGCAATATTACAATAAATATCACTCAGAAGTAATGTTTTTCTTAATTATTATAATTTTTCTTTTTTCTTTTAATACTTGGAATTACACAAATATTTAAAATGCAGATAATTATAAATATATTTTAATAAATATAATAAATCAATTAAGTGAAAATCTAATAATATAAAAATTATTTACTACAGGATACTATCGCGTTAATTACGATCCTGAAAACTGGCAAAAAATTGCAGAATATTTGAACTCTGCAGAATATACAAAAATACATGTTCTTAATCGTGCTAAAATCATCGACGATGCATTTTATTTTATGATAAATGGCCAACTGAATTCTTTCCTATTCTGGAACTTGACGAGCTATCTTGGACAAGAGACAAATTATATAGCATGGTATCCTATGATAAAAACTTTTGAACACATGTCGAGCATCTTTCCATTTTTAGATAAAGGAGTTCAAAATATCAAGGTAAATAATAATAGAATTAATCAGTAGAAAAGTTTTTAAATTATTTTATGTCATATTTTCCAAGAAAATAAAATAAATATAGCTAAAAAGATTCAAGTATGTTCTTCTGTATTCTTATTTAAGATAAAGTAAAATCTCTTTTATTTAAAAAAAGTTTTATTTCAGTCTTATATTATAATTGTTAAACATATATTAGATTTTTGAATAATTATTTTTTTCATATTTTTTAAGTAATTTTCTATTAAAATTTCAATTTAAAATTATATGTATGTATAGTAATTAAACGTACGTATAGTAATATAGAATAGAGCGGTAATTTTGTAAGAGTAGCAGAAGTTGTTAATCAATTAAAGTTTACTTTGTATAGTTGCATGTGCGACATCATATATAGGTTCTTCTTTAATTTTTCTTATTTTTGATTGTAGAAATAGATGTTAAAGACAAAAGTTGTTTGGCTCAAAAGGGTGTATGTGCATATATATATATATATATATATATATATATATATATATATATATGATATGGTGACATTAATTTGACTTTAAGTGTACAAGCCAAGGTCAAACTAATTGCATTATCTCATGTTCTTTTTGAAGCCAAACAACTATTTTGTGAAACATTGATTCTATAAATAAAAATAATAAAATTTTTAAAATGGAGAGAATAAATTAAAATAAAATGTATGTATATATGTATATGTGTTGCTAGTACGGACTTAAAACTATTATGTCTTGTAATATGTATAGAATATCTCATTTTAGAGTATCCCAAAAGTGACTCCCTTTTCTCTTATAAATTAAAAAAGATATACAATGATAAATATACATATATTAAATTAGTTCAAACTAAAAATATGTAGAAAATATAGGCTTAGTATAAGTTGCTACTTTAGGCAAGAAAAAGGTTAGATTTTTAAGATGAGAAGAGTACTTGATTGAGATTGGCTCATTTTAAAGGTTGTTTGGCATTGGCTTAATTTCGGCAAGAAGAGACACTCATCTGACTTTTTCTTATAGACATAATAAGTATAGAATGATTGTGAACGTTCGAGAAGTGAGAATAAGCTAAACATAGAAAAAGATACTTTGAACTGTGCTCTCACGTTCTCTCTCGCTCGCGCATGCTATGGCTGTGTGTGTGGTTCAAATTAAACTGTATTGTGAGTGTAGTGGTTATTTACTAAAGCTATCCGTATTAACGAACAGAGAGATACGTATAATTTTTTTTATAAAAATGTGTCTATTTTGATATAAGAAAATTTGTAGCGCTATGATTTGAAATAAATACAACGACTTAATGTAAATACTTTACATATTATAAGAGTTTTATGGGCTTGAAATATCACCAATAATGTCTGCCATTTTACTTTTGATCCAGCGATATGCTAATTTGAGCGTTAAAGATATATATAATCACTTAACATTGTCATTTAATTATATTACAAAATAAGTCGAGTGTACCATATTGCAAAATTGACTAAACGTTTTTTAAACACTTTTTAATTTTTTTTTAACTATCTATGCTTAGATTTTTGTCAAGTATTGTATATATATATATATACATATACAGTGCTTAACAAAAGAAAATATATATATATAAATCCACGCACACATACTAATATATGTATTCAGAATGTTTATGAAAAGCCATCAGAATTTTAAAAATTAACTTATTGAATTAAATCATATTGATTCAATAAGTGAGATACATTTATTCTGTTTGGTTGAGCGTTTTTTATTAAATTAAAAAATTTTTACTCGTATAAACACAAATTTTTTACGTTAACATATAACGCTCTCACATAAATTTGAGATTAAAATTAATACATTAATTGAATAATGTTGAGAATGAAACGAAATTGATTTCTTTTCCAACATATTAGTTTTCCACTCGAATCGTGTTCGTACAAAGCTAGACATTGAAATTTTTTAACTGTTTTTCACATAAAGAGATTTGTCACATAAAGTGATGTAATATTAGGACTTTGCAGTGGCTGTTCGATCAGCCTGCTTCTCTTTCAATCTACTTATTGAGAAATTGAATGTCCAACGCTACACGCTTACTGTAAACCGATATAATTATTTGATTTGGATAACTTTTAGGAGAAAATAAAAAATATATTGGCCAATCTATTTGAGAAAATAAAATATGAAGAAGATCTTGAGGAAAGTGATCTTACTAAATGTTTAAGGCAAGAAGCCATTAAATGGTTATGTATTCTCGATGATTTGAATTGCCTCATAAAAGCTTATGACAAATTGATGTCGCATATTCCGTATATGTCGGATACAAATAAGTAATTTTTCTTGTTACAGTTTTTTATCATTATTTTTACATTCAATTATTGAATAAAGACGCAATATTATAGCGTTAAATATGTTTAATCAAACTTTTATTTTTGGATGTTGTAGACTTTTACCGTGGTGGAAAGAGTGGATATACTGTAAAGGTTTGATATTAGCAGAGAGTAACGATTTGCGCAATGTGAAGGAATATTTAACGAAAAAATATAATAACGATAGATTTTTAGAATTTTTAGCTTGTGCTTCAAATAAAATTATGGAGGAATATTTAAAATCAATAATGTTCAAACATAATGTAACATATCATAAAGCACAAATCAAGAGAAATATGATTAGTTTCCTTTTTATTATTGCAAAACATACAAAGCACGATAATGTGTTTTTGTATATATTGGAAAATTTTGATAAATTAAAACCAAGGTATAACTGGAAATATTTTTTTCTTGTACGAACACTTTTTACAATTATAAACATTAATTACTTATAACTATATGTGTTGTTTTATAGAGGTGTCAATGGAATTGCCATTATTATTAGCATTATTAATCATGTGTATTCTGAAAAACAATTAAAGCAGGTAAATTTTATAGACCCGGTTATTTTTTTATTATTAAGCTTATTTATATCGAATGTTTATATATATACACAGAAATACAATTAAATGTGGTAAATTTTCTAAATTCGGTTATTTCTTTTATTATTAAGCTTATTTATGTCTAATGTAAACATGTATCTATAAATATATATATATATATATATATATATACACATGTATACATTAGATATAAATAAGCTTAATAATAAAAAAAAGAACCGGATCAATATAATTTACCACATTTAATTGTTCTATATATTTATATATATTGCAGTCTTTTATAAAAAACAGAGCCTTTTTATAAAACGCCGAATCTTTATAAGTTAACGTTTAAAGATTTACAAAGTGTCTGAAACACATATACTTTAAAAGATAATTCTTTGTTGAAAAATAATAATGATCTTTCATATAACCATATATTCCTATATCGCTTTCTTGTGAAATATATTTTACTAAAAGGGAAGGTAAAGATTAAGTTTTTACTTATTTTTCCTAAATTTTGGACAAATTAAAAAAATAAAATTTGATGATAATTTTCCACTAACAAAAAAGATATTTTTATATTATTTTTTTTATTTTCTTGTATCATTAAAAAAAAGATGAAATTATGCATGATATGTTTTTTTTTGAAAATTTTTTAATTGAATTATTGATTTTACGAAAATAATATAACAATAGAGTTTCTAAAAAAATCAATCTTTTTCACGTATATTTATGTCAACATCTTGTTGACATTATGGCTTGTTAAAAAGTTTTAATAAAAGTTGATTGGGATTGCCAAGTTCATTCTTTTATAACAATGCGAGAAGATTAAAAAAATATAACTAGATATTTTTTTTAATAGTAAAAAATGTCGACTAAATTTCATTTTTTTTAACTTGTCCAAAATTTAAGCAAAAAAAATTTAAAATTTAATTTTCACTTCCCTCTTTAGAGGAAAGTAGTTCATCATGGAAGAATTTAAAATATATGTTTATATGAAAATCCCCTTTTAACTTTCGACAAAGAATTATATCTTAAAAGTTTTTGCTCTTATTTATAGTTATCATTTAAATATCTATATGTCATGTATATATATATATATATATATACATGTATAATATTTTATTTGAATTATTTGAATTATGTTGATAATACGAAATAATAATAATTAGGCATATTAAGGGCGACTTCAGAGATTTGAATGAATTTGACGTGTTGTAAAACTTATGACCCTGAATAACATCTAAATGTTTTGCCATCGCTCGTTGTTCGTTAAAAAGTTATAAACAAAAATAATTTTTACAAATTACATGTAATTTTCGATACTATGTACATTTTATAAAAGCACAATTTAACTTTTAGCATTTAGCATTTACTACACATAGATAAATTGACCATACTTAATTGTATTATACTTTTCCATATGGGTTTCCAAAATTCTATGCAAAATGCAGTTTATTCTACAGCACCTTTCTTTTCAGTACAAAACGAGATTAATTACTTGCACGATTTCACATGGGTTTTTAACTTTTAACATAAAGCAAAATAAAAATTATTAACGTATATCAGTATCACAGTTATATACAGGTTGAGTTATGTTGCATATATTTCTGTATAACACACATCATATATTTACTTTTCAAATGTACAAAATGGCAGAAAATGATAGTTTCATACCTGAAAAAATTTAGATTATCGTATTTAGTATACTTGTTTTACAATTTAAAACTGTATCCTAAAATCTGAAAATTATTGTAATTTGAATATCATTTTGTTTTTTTTAAAAAACTATGAGTGACGCTTGAAACTTTTTGATTATTCAAGATCATAATACTACACGTTAAGATCATTCAAATCTGTGAGGTCATTAATATGTCATTAATATTAGTCATTTAAATCTTTGAAGTCACCCTTATGCATAATTACTATTATTTATTATTTTCAACATATTTAAAATAAAATATTATACAGATCCGGTAAAGATTACATCAAAGCAAATGAACATGTACAGCGCATTAAACTGAACAGAAAAGTCCTTTTCAGTTTTATGCACTTTATCTGCTTACGAACGTTGATTTAATCTTTACCGGACATCCTGTCTATATGATGTACAAACATACAGCTGTTTTTAAATAAGAGCAATTTTAGGCACATTTTAGGAAATAATTTTTTTTCTAAAATTACAAAGGGTTTTTCATGTTCTGCCTTTATTATGCTTAATTACCAAAATACTGTTTCGGTTACAAATTCTTAAATTAAAAAATTTATGTTAAAGTAAATTACTATTTATTGACAATAAATATTGATTAAGTTATTCTATGTAGCTCAAAAACGTCATGAGAAATATCATTGAGCCTGAAGCATACAAAAATAGTATTGAACGTATATGGGATAAAAAAAGAATTCTTTCTGACAAGTACTATTATCTCCCTGACAAGGTATACTTTATGAATTAAAAACTATATTTATATTAGGTTTTCTATTAATAAATTTATTTATATTTTTAATATACATATGTCATAAGCAGTATTTCGTTCTTTAATTACATAAGTCTTTTAAGGTAGCATAAAATGATAACATTAATTCAAAATAATCTGTCTTAGGAAAATATTGAAACTAGGTTTTACGAGTATAAAAATTTTGTGGAAAAATGGATGTTGGACGCTGACAAAAAACTGCTGAGACGTTTACATGAAATCGAAGAAATAAAGAAATATTTTAAGATATATTCTTTTTTTCCTTAAAATAATAAGAACTTTTCAAAAGAAATTAATCGTAAATAATTATAATTACAGCAAAAAAAAATATATATATATAATATTATTTTTATACCATTAAATTATCATATAATATTTATAAATAAATATATAACATACACATTCATAAATATACTTATACATGTAACAATAATAACAGTTTAATATTATTAAACATAATATTTTGTTAATATTATTCTTAATATATTATTATATGAATTACTTTTAATTATTGTTTATGTGTATATATATGTATATAATAAATAAAATACTAAATTTGTAGTAATGACAACTGTTCAGTAATATTATATATAATATATTTTATTAATACCCGGTAGAAAATTTATTATGTATAATCATATATGATATATGACCATATAAAATTATATAGAAATATATAAAATTTTATATAAGTTATGTTTAATTATATATAATAATATATGACTTATTGTATAATTATATATAATTTTATATTAATGTTGGCTACATGTCAGTCAACGATAATACAAAAATATGCATACTATACATAACTATACATAACTTATACAGAATTTTATATATTTCTATATACTTTTATATTGTTATATATAATTATATATAAGAAATTTTTTACCGGGTATGATTTTGAATATACATATATTATGACATAATTTATATTTAATTAATTAGTTAATAGTTATAATACCAACATAAAAATAGTTTTAGAATTTATAATATTTATTTATATTTTTAATATTATTAGTCAAATTTCTTTATATGAATCCATGTGTGCATTTTTTCATTTATAATAAATTATCTAATATTATTACTTTTGTTTAAAGATTCCCATAATCCTATAATCAATTCTATTCTTATAATATCAAAATATTCCTTATAATTTTTATAATATCAATATCTTTCCTATCTAGTTTATTATTTTTACTATAGAAATAGTTTATCTATTTGTTATATAAATTCGGAAATAAATATATACTCGAATAAATATTTTATAAAATTAAATTATTTTAAAATAATTTTCAACACAAAATTATACAATTTTTGTTTACTTATACAACATGCATAATATGGATATTGCAATTACCCGGTAAAAAATTTCTCATATATAATTATATATAACAATATAAAAATATATAGAAATATATAAAATTCTGTATAAGTTATGTATAGTTATGTATAGTATGCATAATTTTGTATTATCGTTGACTGACATTTAGCCAACATTAATATAAAATTATATATAATTATATAATAAGTCATATATTATGATATATAATTATACATAACTTATACAAAATTTTATATATTTCTATATAATTTTATATGGTCATATATCATATATGATTATACATAACAAATTTTTTACGGGAACAAAATACATTTAAGTTTAGATATTATTCAGGAAGTAATTGTGGCCTGTAAGGAAATAATTATGGCAAGTCACAACAACTTGAAAATATTAAAATTATAACTTCAAAATATTAAAAATACGAAAGCTGGATATTAATAATATATGATTTATTGTATAATTATATATAATTTTATATTAATGTTGGCTAGATGTCAGTCAACGATAATACAAAAGTATGTATACTATACATAACTATACATAACTTATACAAAATTTTATATATTTCTATATATTTTTATATTGTTATATATAATTATATATGAGAAATTTTTTACCGGGTTTGATGTTGCATTGTTCGATGATTTATGTTCAAGTCAGAGTGAGAACGCAAAACAATTAAATATAATAAATAATAATAAAATAAACTGTCAAAAAATAGTTAAGTAATTAAAATTTACGTAACAAAAAGTCTTATAACATATAACGTTTAGCAAATGATAATTAATCTGTACTTTAAAATACATATTTTAATATTATAATTTTATATTTTACGTATAAACATATATGTAATAGTACTTGAAATATTTTGATAATAAATTAAAAATAACGTAGTGTATATACGTTGTAGTGCGCTAATATTCTCTTTGTCAGCTTTGTTATCGTACAACGACACGAGATATTAACATGACTTTAATATATTATACTAATTAGTATAATTATAAAGTATTATTTACGGATTACATAAAACAATATATGAAAGCACTCTGATATGGAGATTTTCCAAAGTGTAAAGATTCAAAATTAATAATTACAGACATAGGTAGACATGAAAATGAATTTCTTTTTGTTTATTAAATGTATACAAAATTCACAAAATAAAATACACAATCCATAATTCTTAAAATATGCATATAAATATTACTTTAAACATTTGTGTAGGATTTAATGTATGTATGTATATATTATAATATGTGACATATGTTATTGACATTGTTTATTTCCGATTATCTATTGAAACGGTAAGATTTTGATATAACAATAAGTAATAACGATATTAACGGTTTGCAGTGTGACCGTGTCAACTGCAACTAATTTTCGTAAGAAAAGGAATTGTATTATAAATAACATAACATTTTTATATCCAAAATGAATCATTAGAATTAGAATATGATGTAACTTTCTTTTTAAAGATATATAAAAGATATATATAGAGTAGAATTTAAATAGTACTAAAGTATGAACTTACACGATGAGTATCATAATTTCTAATAAATGTTAATCTTTATCTTACTTCCTTTTAAGTTATCATTTTTAAAACTGTTAAGATTTTATTAATTTCTTCTATTTCTTTTGTTTTTTTTATAAACCTATATAATTCTTTAAATTTTCATATATACATCTGACAAAAACGTTAATTTTATTTATTATAATATTGCATATTGTTACAAAATGTCTTTGAATTAAGAATTTAAGATTAAAGAACGGAAACTTTTTAAATATTTGTTATATTTAACTCATTTATTTTTAAATAAATAATAGAAAATTAAATAATAAAATTACAATGTAAAAAATTACAATTTTTAATATCGTGCACACATTTATTCTATATATTTTTTCGTAATGGCATATAATCAGTGATTTGCAAGATTAATTCGAATATTGATTCAATGTACCTATTCAAAACGAGTAAAGAAGAAACGATAAATGTTTATTTTCTCTCGTCGTTAAAAAAATGTTTGTATGATTAATGAATACTTAACTTTTATAGTTAATATAGATGATAGAAATAAATATAAAGCATTTCAGCATGATTAAAATGACTTTAACGTATTATATTAATTAGAATAATTATAATAAATTATTTACGTATTACATAAAAAATAAATATATGAAAGTACGTTGATATGAAAATTCTTTAATTCTCAACATGTAAAGATTAAATATTATTATTTATAGATATAGGAAAACAAAAATACTTATTTTTCTATATTGCTTATTAAATCGTATATGAAATTAACAAAATATATAATACATAAATAAATATCAAAAATTAACATAGTCAATGAATTTTAAAATATCATATATATAATTTTAAATTTAAATTTTGTAGGATTTGATGACCTTATATAAGTTGTAAATATATTTGTATTTATATATGGATTTGTTATGATGTCTATTACATCGACATTGCCAGTTTTCGATTACCTCTTGAAACGTTAAGATTACGATAGTACAGATTAACGGTTCACGGTGATAAAGTATCAACTTTAACTAGTTCTGAGAAGAAAAGGAATTGTATTAGAAATAACATAGCATTTTTAGTACACAAGGTGAGTCTCTAGAAACAGAATATTATATAATTTTCTCTTTAAAGTACGTAAAAGATAAAACGTAATTTAAATTGTGCACACGATAAGAATATATATTTTTTAAAAATTATTTTCAAAATTGTTGAATTGTTAAACATTTTATTAATTTTTTTATTTCTTTTTCTTTCATTTTTTAAAAAAACCTATACATATTCTTAAATTTTATGTACGTAATTTCTATATCTGACAAAACATAAATCTTTTTTTATTAT
This sequence comes from Anoplolepis gracilipes, assembly GCF_047496725.1. Lineage (NCBI taxonomy): Eukaryota > Metazoa > Arthropoda > Insecta > Hymenoptera > Formicidae > Anoplolepis > Anoplolepis gracilipes. The sequence continues at coordinate 20,850,596 of NC_132970.1, read as the reverse complement.
AATATTGTTATAGAATGTTCTTGGATTATAGAAAATATTAAAAAAGGAAAGTATTTAAAAAATTTTTTTTTATTTAATCCATATATTTTTAAATAAATAATAAAAACTGGATAATACAATTACAATGTTAAAAATTACCATGTTTATATAATACCGTTCACATGTTTATTGTATATTCTTTTGTAATATCAATAATAATTTGAGAAATTACTTTAAAATCCATTACTGATTCGATATATTTACTTAAGCGAATAATGAGTAAACAATAAATGTTTCTCTCGTTACTAAAAAAAATATGTATAATATATAAGACATATAAAAACATTCAACTTGTCTTTGACAAGTTGCGCGCACACACACACACATACACATACACACACGCGCGTGCGCCCATATATGTATGAGTGTATACATGCCTGAAGAGACATACCAACAAAGTCGAATAAAATCTAATTTTTTGTTGACTATTCTGTTGATTATTTTTATTGCTAGTTTTTTGAAAATATAATCCTCTACAAAACAACAAATTTTTAAAATAACATATTCATATATGTAGATCGGTGTGTTATTCATCACGGATAAAATTACGCAAGAAAACTAATTTTAGAAAATACTTTATAAATTTATTTGCTGTAAAATTTATTATTTAAATTTTATTTTATATTTATCTTTCTTTCAACAGGAACAGTTGTACAGATACCTAAAAATTGACATGGCATTTCTAAGACTGTTATTTTATAGCGGTCTTATATTTGGCACTATAATAACATTTTCAATTAATGAAAATACGGGAAACTCATCGATTGAATTTACTTATTACTTTGATGATATAACACCAGTGCATTACGACGTCAAGTTAATACCATATTTCAAAGAAGACAAAGGACATGAAATATATAAATATAAAATCTATAAAACGCATATAGAAAAGTATCAAACAAGAGGCAACTTTGTTTTATACGGCGAATTAAATGCCATTATCGATATTTCCCGTTTATTTACAAAAATAGGTTTAAATTCACCGACATTAATACGCTTTTTATCTGGAAAAATAAAAAAAATTACAACCGAAGGATATAGTATATTACACTATCCAGTGTTAGCAATTACACCTTATGCAAAGCATATTTGGTTCTTTCATTTTCCGTTACCTTTACCTAGTGGACGTTACAGACTAAATACAGAATTTCTCACAGCAATTGATAACTTGGAAAACATTATTACTTCTTTAAAGACTATAGTTTACAGGGAAGAATTACTCGAAATGTGAGTAATATTAAGAGTACAATAAATATAAATTTTTATTATTGTTGCTCTCGCATATTTTATTTTTTTCTTATAATATTTAATTATATAATATTATACATCACTATCTTTATTTCACTTTATATTACTCAAAAATGTCATCATAACATTTTATACTATGTTTTAATTGTTAATTTGTTGTCCTATTTATTATTGAATACATGAAATATATAAATATAAAAAATATATCATAGAAAGTTGAATAGTTTAGATGGAAATGCAATAATTTATACTTTATGTCGTTTTATATATATATATAACAGGGTGAATGGTAACTAAATATTTTTCATGTGAGCCATAATTTTTTAATCATGTTAGAGATAATTTTCCCTTAGCGAAAATATTGAGACATTAATTCAATAACTTGATTTATAAACGATTAAATACGAAAAGTTTTTCGTAAATATTGAGGCTTGATAATCGAAAAATAAATATTTTATTGTTTATGTATAATTAAAGTAAAAAAGTTTATATTGCGAGTAATCTAATAATATAAAAAAATTAAAATAGCTAAAATAATGAAAATGACTTTTATAACTCGAAAAAGTCGAGTAAACAAAATATTTTTATATGCACTTTGTAACGGACTCAAAGTGATGTGAATTCTTCTTATTTTACTTTCTTTTAACTTCAATCAATTGCGACATTTGTTTGGATATTTACGAACACACACTTTGTATATATAATGCTATTGATTAATAAAAATCATCGTTATTTAAATCAATGTTATTAAAATATCGTAGGTTGGACGTAATACATTTACAGGCGACTGGAGCCCGACGATTGTTTCCATGCTGGGACAAGCCGACAATCAAGGCCACTTTCAACATTTCCATAAAGCATCATCGCAAATACCAAGTTTTTTCAAATATGCCGGTACAAGAAAAAGAAACATGCAAACATGAAATGCATGAAAATGAAACATATATGAAGTGGACATGCTTTAATACTACTCCTCCAATGTCCACTTATATCGTGACGGTTGTAATCTCGCCAGCAGATTTTCTTAAATTTGAGGCGGAAGAATCTAGAATCATTATATGGCGTAGACCCGATTTAAATCATATGGAATTTGCTGAAATGATAGCAACCAGAGCAATGATGATATTTGAATATAAATGGACAGAATTGAAAATACCAAAAGTGCAATTTGTTGCAATCCATAGTTTGCGATGTGACAATGAGAACTGGGGCCTCCTGTTAAATAGGTAATTCAAAAATTTTTAAAAATATCAATTTATTCAAATACAATTTATACATGAAGCAAAATTAGAAATTATTAAATTAAAAATATAAAATTAGAAATTAGAAATACATACGTTAATATATAATTGTTTTAATGTAGAATTTTTATACATGTACATTATTATACATATAATTTTATAACTAATTATAAGTTGATTTCAATCATATATACATATGTATATCACGTATATGACAATAATTATGTTATAATTTTTATATAATCAGTATATATATATATATATATATATATATATATATATATATAATTATAGGTTGAAAATAATTTATGTCACAATTTTGATGTAATCGGTAAAAATCAATATATAAAACAATATACAATTATACCATATCGATTATATTATCCGTTTAGAAGATATTTTTAATTTTAAATCAGAAAATATGTCAAAATTATTATATGGCCAAGTTTATGTAATTACTAAGCTCTTGCAAATTTAATTTTTATATTTTTTAGTGAAACAGATATTATTTACGATAAAAATCTGGATTCTGTTGCGCATAAAATAAAAGTAGCGTGGTTGATTGGGCGCAAGATGGCATATCAATGGTTTGCTGATAAACCCATAATAAACCCATTTTGGTTAGGTACATTTTGGGGGTCATCTGGGTTATGGTTAATCGATGGTCTTACTACATTGTCTGGACTTTATGCTATCGATTCCATCAAGGTAATTTTTTTATATTTTTTTAATAATATTCTTAATGTATCAATTATATATAATGTATATATTATATATTTTTATATGTTTCTGATGCTTTTATGTTAAATAAAATATTATTTTGATTATATAATTGAGATATAATCTTTACTATTATAAGAAAATGAAAAGCTTTTACACTATTTTTAATATTAAATATGTCGTATAAAAATTGCTAAAGCTATTTATATAAATTTTTGTCATATCTGGAAAGATTAAATTTCATATTGGTTCTCGATATTTTCAAAATCGTTATAAAATTTGCAATGTAGAGAAAAATAACACGATAATTTTCAATTATTTTAAATAGTTTTAAATGACATGACTATTTCACACACTACACATTACTTTATCGAAAAATTTTACTATATCTTGTAATGTTGATAAAAAATTTTCAAATTTATGTTCAATAAAAGCATTAAATGTGTACAGTTAATATTTATTCGACTAAATATTTATTTGATCATATTAAATCTTTTTTCTTTAGGGTTACGGAAATTTCGAAATGGTGAATTTATTTATAGTTCAGGTTTATTATGAATCACTTCGTTTGGAGACTCACAATCAGTTTCTTATAAAGGAAGCCAATTTATCCGAAAATAATGCATTTTCTTCTTTTTACCGTTACATTAAAGGTAAAAAAAATCAATAAATTTATTTGAATGAATCAAGTCAATAAATGTATTTAAATATAAGTATATAAATACGTATATATATTAGTATACTAAAATTAAAAAATTTATGAAAAATGTATTTGAAAGACTTCTAAACAAACTTATATATAAATCACATTGTATGATTTGAATTGTAGCACCCTTAATAACACGCATGCTGCAGTATGTAATTACAGATAACATGTTTCAACTGAAAGTTTATGAATATTTAAATTTGTGAGTATATTATGAAATATATTGTATTATATATACCATTTTAATATATTATTTACTTATACATTATAGAACTTAGCATATAAAATATTAAATAATGCAATTATGTAAGCTGTATAAAGTGTACAAATTAAATAACACTCTGATATTTTTTGATACGTAATTAACGATCAGTACCGATTTTACTGTGTCAATAATGCCAAATTTTAACCAATATAGTGAAGTTAAGTCGAAGAGTCTTCTCCAACATTTATGGCTTACCATACAGGATATTTTAAGCAAATTATATCCTGAGAAAGAACGAATCCTTTCTTCGACAATAAATGATTGGATGAAATCTATAAATTATCCTGTGTTGAAAATAACGCGAGATTTTGCGTATAAAGCAAATGTATATAGAATAACAATAGAAAATTATGAAATAGTTAAAAAATACGCTTTCTGGGTACCTGTAACTTATACCTCCCAGAATAATTTAAATTTTGAGAAGCTTAGAATGCCGCTTTTTGACAAAAGATTAAAAGTTTTGTCGTCGTCCCAGCCAACTAGCCAAGTTGGTCTAAAAGATAATGGTTGGGTAATATTCAATTTACAATTTAAAATATGAAACCATTATATAATGTTAACTATATTCTTTTTTAATAACAATGAGCAATATATGAATAAATACATAGTAACATTAAATAATATTTCAAAAAATATTGTAGGACTTATTTTCTGCATTCTACTATCGATTAACGTAAAATAAATTCAATTATGCATATATTATTATTCAAGCTATAATAAATATAAATGTATTTATAATTCTTTATATAGTTTCATTCTACGCAATATTACGACAAATATAACTCTAAAATAAAGTTTTTCTTAATTATTATAATTTTTCTTTCTTTTTTCAATAATGGAATTACTCAAATATTTAAAATGCAGATAATAAAAATATTTTTAATTAATTTAAGAACTCATTTATGTGAAAATCTAATAATATAAAAATTATTTACTACAGGATACTATCGCGTTAATTACGATCCTGAAAATTGGCAAAAAATTGCAAAATATTTGAACTCTATAGAATATACAAAAATACATGTTCTTAATCGTGCTAAAATCATCGACGATGCATTTTATTTTATGATAAATGGCCAACTCAATTCTTCCCTATTCTGGAACTTGACAAGCTATCTTGGACAAGAAACAAATTATATAGCATGGTATCCTATGATAAAAGCTTTTGAACACATGTCGAGCATCTTTCCATTTCCAGATAAAGAAGTCCAAAATATCAAGGTAAATAATAATAGAATTAATCAATTAAAGAGTTTTTAAATTATTTTATGTCATATTTTCCAAGAAAATAAAAATATGTAGCTAAAGATTCAAATACGTTTTTCTGTATTCTTATATAGGATAAACTAAAATCTTTTTTATTTAAAAAAAAAGTCTTTATTTCAGTCTTATTTTATAATTGTTAAACATACATTAGATTTTTGAGTAATTATTTTTCTTATATTTTTAACTAATTTTTTTATTAAATTTTCAATTTAAAATTATATCTACGTATAGTAATGAAACGTACGTATAGTAATATAAAAAAGATCGGTAATTTTGTATGAATATCAAATGTTGATAATAAATTAAAGTTTACTTTGTTTGTTTGCATATGCATTATATTTAGGTTCTCCTTTAATTTTTTTTTATTTTTGTTTGTAGAAAAAGATGTTAAAGACAAAAATTAATTGGCTCGAAAAGGTATATGTGTATATATATATATATATATATATATATATAACCGTTACATTAGTTTGACTTTAAGTGTACAAGCCAAGGTCAAACTAATTGCATTATCTCATGTTCTCTTTGAAGCCAAACAACTTTTTTGTGAAACATTGATTCTATAATTAAAAATAATAAAATTTTTAGGGTGGAGAGAATAAATTAAAATAAAATGTATGTATATATGTATATGTATTGCTAGTACGGACTGAAGACTATTATGTCTTTTAATATGTATAGAATATGTCATTTTAGAGTATCCCAAAAGTGACTCCCTTTTCTCTTATAAACCAAAAAAGACATACAATGATTAATATACATATATTAAATTAGTTCAAATTAAAAATATGTAGAAAATATAAACTTAGTATAAGTTACTACTTTAGGCAAGAGGAAAATCAGATTATTAAGATGAGAAGAGTACTTGATTAAGATTGGCTCATTTTGAAGGTTGCTTGGCATTGCCACGATTTTGGCAAGAAGGGACACTCATCTGACTGTTTCTTATAGGCATAATAAGTATAGAATGATTGTGAACGTTCGAGAAGTGAGAATAAGCTAAACGTAGAAAAAGACACACTCTGAACTGCGCTCTCACGTTCTCTCTCGCTCGCGCATGCCATGTCTGTGTGTATGTCTGTGGTTCAAATTAAACTGTATTGTGAATGTAGTGGTTATTTATTAAAGCTGTCCGTTAACGAACAGAGAGATATGTATAATTTCTTTTATATAAATGTGCCTATTTTGATATAATAAAATTTATAGCGCTGTGATTTGAAATAAATACAACGACTTAATGTAAATACTTTACATATTACAAGAGTTTAATCTGCTTGAAATATCACAAGTAATGTCTGTCATTTTACTTTTGGTACAGCGATATGCCAATTTGAGCGTTAAAGATATATATAATATTGTCACCTAATTATATTACAAAATAAGTCGAATATGACGTTTTCACATAAATTTGAGATTAAAATTAATACATTAATTGGATAATGTTGAAAATAAAACGAGATTCATTTCTTTTCCAACAAATTAGTTTTCCACTCGAATCGTGTTCGTACAAAGCTAGACATTGAAATTTTTTAACTGTTTTTCACATAAAGAGATTTGTCACATAAAGTGATGTAATATTAGGACTTTGCAGTGGCTGTTCGATCAGCCTGCTTCCCTTTCAATCTACTTATTGAGAAATTGAATGTTCAACACTACACGCTTACTGTAAACCGATATAATTATTTGACATGGATAACTTTTAGGAGAAAATAAAGAATATATTGGCCAATCTACTTGAGAAAATAAAATACGTAGAAGATCCTAAGGAAAGTGATCTTACTAAATGTTTAAGGCAAGAAGCCATTAAATGGTTATGTATTCTCGATGACAAGAAATGTCTCAAAAAAGCTTATGACAAATTGAAATTGCATAATGGAATGTCGGATACAAATAAGTAATTATTTTAAGTGTTACAATTTTTTACCATTATTTGCATCTTCAATTATTGAATCAGGATACAATATTATAGCGCTAAATATGTTTATATCAAACTTTTATCTTTGGATGTTGTAGACTTTTACCGGGGTGGAAAGAATGGTTATACTGTAAAGGTTTGATGTCAGCAGAGAGACATATTTGGCGTATGGTAAAGGACAATTCAGCGGGAAAATATAATAATGATAGATTTTTAGAATTTTTAGCTTGCGCTTCAAATAAAATTATGGACGAATATTTAGAATCAATAATGTTCAAACATAATAAAACATATAACGAAACACAAATCAAGAGAAATATGATTAGTTTCCTTTTTATTATTGCAAAACATGCAAAGCACGATAATGTGTTTTTGAATATATTGGAAAATTTTGATAAATTAAAACCAAGGTAATAACTAGTAATATTTCTTTCTTGAACGAATACTTTTTACAATTATTGTACAAACATTAGTTACTTATAATAACTATATGTGTTGTTTTATAGATGTGTCAATGGAGTTGCCATATCTATTGGCATTATTAATCATGTGTATTCTGAAAAACAATTAAAAGAGGTAAATTTTATAGATCTGGTTATCGTTTTTATTATTAAGCTTATTTATATCTAATGTTTATATATATATATATATATATATACACAGAAGAACAATTAAATGTGGTAAATTTTATTGATCCGGTTATTTCTTTTATTACTAAGCTTATTTATGTCTAATGTAAACATGTATATATATATATATATATATATATATATATATATATATATATATATATATATACACATGTATACATTAGATATAAATAAGCTTAATAATAAAAAAAATAACCAGATCTATAAAATTTATTACATTTAATGTTCTACATATATATATATATATATATATATATATATATATATATATTGCAGGCTTTTATAAAAAATTGAGTTTTTTTATAAAACACCGAATCTTTATAAGTTAGTGTTTAAAGATTTACAAAGTGTCTGAAACACATATACTTTAAAAGATAATTCTTTGTTGAAAAATAATAATGATCTTTCATATAACCATATATTCCTATATCGATTTCTTGTGAAATATACTTTACTAAAAGGGGAGGTAAAGATTAAGTTTTTACTTATTTTTCCTAAATTTTGGACAAATTAAAAAAATGAAATTTGATGGTAATTTTCCACTAACAAAAAAGATATTTTTATATTATTTTTTTTATTTTCCCGTATCATTAAAAAAAAAGATGAAATTATGCATATGTTTTTTTTTAAAAATTTTTTAATTGAATTATTGATTTTACGAAAATAATATAACAATAGAGTTTCTAAAAAAAATCAATCTTTTTCACGTATATTTATAGATGTTGACATTCTGGCTTGTTAAAAAGTTCTAATAAAAATTTGAATTGGGATTGCCAAGTTCATTCTTTTATAATAATATGAGAAGAATAAAAAAATATAACTACATATGTTTTTTAATATTAAAATGTCGACTAAATTTCATTTTTTTTAACTTGTCCAAAATTTAAGCAAAAATAATTAAAAACTTAATTTTTACTTCACTCTTTAGAGGAAAGTACAATAGTTCATCATGAAAGAATTTAAAATATATGTTTATATGAAAAACGCCTTTTAATTTTCGACAAAGAATTATTTCCTAAAAGTTTTTGCTCTTATTTAAAGTTATCATCTATATATCTATATGTCATATATACATATATATATATATATATATATATATATATATATATATATATAATATTTTATTTGAATTATTTGAATTATATTGATAATACGAAATAATGGTAATTAGGCATATTAAGGGTGACTCAAGAGATTTGATTGATTTTGACGTGTTGTAAAACTTATGACCCTGAATAACATTTAAAAGTTTTGCCATCGCTCGTTGTTCATTAAAAAGTTATAAACAAAAATAATTTTTACAAATTACATGTAATTTTTGATACTATGTACATTTTATAAAAGCACAATTTAGCTTTTAGCATTTAGCATTTACTATACATGGATAAATTAACCATTTTATTATACTTTTCTATATGGGTTTCCAAAATTCTATGCAAAGTGCAGTTTATTTCTACAGCACCCCTCTTTTCAGTACAAAACGAGATTTATTACTTGCACGATTTCACATGGGTTTTCAACTTTTAACATAAAGCAAAATAAAAATTATTAACGTATATCAGTTTAACAGTTATATACAGGTTGAGTTAGGTTGCATATATTTCTGTATAACACACATCATATATTTACTTCTCAAATGTACAAGGTGGCAGAAAATGATGGTTTCATACCTGAAAAAATTTAGATTATCGTATTTAGTATACTTGTTTTACAATTTAAAACTGTATCCTAAAATCTGAAAATTATTGTAATTTGAATATCCTTTTGTTTTTTTGTTTAACAACTATGAGTGACGCTTAAAACCTTTTGATTATTCAAGGTCATAACACTACACGTTAAGATCATTCATATCTGTGAGGTCATTAATATGTTTTGGTCATTTAAATCGTTGAAGTCACCCTTATGCATAATTACTATTATTTATTATTTTCAACATATTTAAAATAAAATATTATACAGATCCAGTAAAGATTGAATCAAAGCAAATGAGCATGTAGAGCGCATTAAACTGAACAGAAAAGTTCTTTACCATCTTGCAATTTTTGCAATAATTATTGAGAAATTAATTAAAAAATATCGACCAATTCGTGTGAATATTAGCATGTGGCGAGGAAAGCCAGCTCATTGTCACGCGGTTGCTAGTCGCATGCATAGTAGCCACGTAACACTGTGCTGTCTCCTCACGCTGTGCTCCTATAGCGACCGCGTGACAGCGTGCTGTCCCTTTTTGCGGAGCGCTAATATATTGCGTGAATTGGTCGATATTTTTTAATTAATTTTTCATTAATTATTGTGAAAATCGCAAAATGGTAAGGGACTTTACTGTTCAGTTTTATGCGCTCTATCTGCTTACGTTCTTGCTTATGTTCTGCCTTTATTATGCTTAATTACCGAAATACTGTTCGGTTACAAATTCTTAAATTACAAAATTCTTTTGAATTAAATTACTATTTATTGACAATAAATATTGATTAAGTTATTCTTTGTAGGTCAAAAACATTATGAGAAGTATCATTAAACCTGAAGCATACAAAAATAGTATTAAACATATATGGGAGAAAAAAATAATTCTCTCTGATAAGAACTATTATCTCGTTGACAAGGTACATTTTATGATTTAAAAATTATATTTATATTAAGTTTTCTATTAATAAATTTATTTACATCTTTAAGATATGTCATAAGTAGTATTTCGTTCTTTAATTATATAAGTCTTTTAAGATAGCATAAAATTATTACAATAATTGAAAATAATCTGGTTTAGGAAACTATTGAAACTAATTTTTACAAGTATAAAAATCTTGTGGAAGAATGGGTGTGAGATGCTGACCAAAAACTATACAGACGTTTAAAGGAAATCGAAGAAATAAAAAAATATTTTAAAATATAGTTTTTCTTTCTTTAAAATATTAACAACTTTTCAAAAGAAATTAATCATGAGTAATCATAATTACGGTAAAAAATATAAATATATATAATATTATTTTTATACCATTAAATTATCATATAAACAATATTCATCCTTAAATATATAAAATACATATTTATATATACACAAACATAATATATATATATATATATATATATATGTATATATATATATTATATATACATATACTTACACATGTAACAATAATACAGTTTAATATTATTAAGCATAATATTTTGTTAATATTATTCTTAATATTATTATATGAATTACTTTTAATTATTGTCAATGTGTATATAATAAATAAAATAATAAATTTGTAGCAATGACAACTGTTCAATAATATTATATATAATATATTTTATTAATTAAATATTATTAATTAAATATTATTTTGAATATACATATTATCACATAATTTATATTTAATTAATTAGTTAATAATTATAATACAAACATGAAAATTGTTTTAGAATTTATAATATTTATTTATATTTTTAATATTATTAGTTAAATTTCTTTATATGTATTCATGTGTGCATTTTCCAATTTATAATAAATTATCTAATATTATTACTTTTGTTTAAAGATTCCTATAATCCTATAATCAATTCTATTCTTATAATATCAAAATATTTCTTATAATTTTTATAATATCAATATCTCTCTTATCTAGTTTATTATTTTCACTATTCAAATAATTTATTTATTTGTGATATAAATTCTGAAATAAATATATCCTCGAATAAATATTTTACAAAATTGGTTTGCTTTAGAATATTTTTTAACACAAAATTATAAAATTTTAATTTATAACAATCATAATATGGATATTGCAATTACATATACAGCTTTCGTAATTTTAATATTTTAAAGTTATAATTTTAATTTTTTTAAGTTGTTGTTACCTGCCATAATTATTTCCTTCTAGGCCACAATTACTTTCTTAATAATATTTAGACTAAAATATATTTTGTTTGATGTTGTATTGTTCGATGATTTAAGTTTAAGTCAGAGTGAGAACGCAAAACAATTAAATAATAAATAATAATAAAATAAATTTTCAAATAATATTCAAGTAATTAAAATTTAGGTAACAAAAAGTCTCACAACATATAACGTTCAGCAAATGATAATTAATCTATACTTTAAAATACATATTTTAATATTATAATTTTATATTTCACGTATAAACATATATGTAATACTACTTGAAATATTTTGACAATAAATTAAAAATAACGTGGTGTATATACGTTGTAGTGCGCTAATATTCTCTTTGTTATCGTACAACGACAGATTTTACCATGACTAAAATGACTTTAATATATTATATTAATTAGTATAATCATAAAGTATTATTTACGGATTACATAAAACAATACATGAAAGCATTCTGATATGGAGAGTTTCCAACGTGTAAAGATTCAAAATTAATAATTACAGACATGAAAATTGATTTCTTTTTGTTTATTAAATGTATACAAAATTCACAAAATAAAATACACAATCCATAATTCTTAAAATATGCATATAAATATTACTTTAAACAATTGTGTAGGATTTTATGTACGTTTGTATATATTGTAATATTTGACATATGTTATTGATATTGGTTATTTCCGATTATCTATTGGAACGGTAAATTATAAATAACATAACATTTGTATATACAAGATGAATCATTAGAAATAAAATATGATGTATCTTTCTTTTTAAAGATATATAATACGTATAAGATGTATAGAGTAGAATTTAAATAGTATTGAAGTATGAACTCATACGAGATAAGTATCTTAATTTCTAATAAATCTTAATCTTTATCTTAATTCCTTTTAAGTTAATATTTTCAAAATTGTTGACATTTTATTAATTTCTTCTATTTCTTTTGTTTTTCTTTTTTTTATAAACCTACATAATTCTCTAAATTTCCATACATACAGTGTGCATCTGACAAGAACGTTAATTTCATTTATTATAATATTGCATATTGTTACAAAATGTCTTTGAACTAAGAATTTAAAGATTAAAGAACGGAAACTTTTTAAATATTTTTTATATTTAATTCATATATTTTTAAATGAATAATAGAAAATTAAATAATACAATTACAATGTTAAAAATTACAATTTTTAATATCGTGCACACATTTATTCTATATACTTTTTCGTAATGGCATATAATCAATGATTTGCAAGATTAATTCGAATATTACTTCAATGTACTTATTCAAAACGAGTAAAGAAGAAACGATAAATGTTTATTTTCTCTCGTTGTTAAAAAAATGTTTGTATGATTAATGAATACTTAATAGATGATAGAGATGAATATAAAGCATTTTAACATGATTAAAATGATTTTAACATATTATATTAATTAGAATAATTATATTGTTTACGTATTACATAAAAAATAAATATATGAAAGTATATTGATACGGAAAATCTTCAATTCTCAACATGTAAACATTAAAAATTATTATTTATAGATATAGACAAACATAAATACTTATTTTTTTATATTACTTATTAAATCGTATATAAAATTAACAAAATATATAATACATAAATTTTATAACCAAAATTAACAGTCAATGAATCTTAAAATATCATATATATTAAATGAAATATCATAAATATAATTTTAAATTTAAATTTTGTAAGCTTTGACGATTTTATATAAGTTGTAAATATATTTTTGTATTTATATATTTATTATGATGTCTATTACCATCGACATTGTCAGTTTTCGATTACCTCTTGAAACGTTAAGATTACGATAGTACAGATTAACGGTTCACGGTGATAAAGTATCAACTTTAACTAGTTCTGAGAAGAAAAGGAATTGTATTAGAATTAACATAGCATTTTTAGTATACAAGTCTCTAGAAACAGAAAATTATATAACTTTCTGTTTAAAATACATAAAAGATATATAAAACGCAATTTAAATAGTACTAAAATATGAACACATAAAATGAGATTATATTTCTTTTAAAAATTATTTTCAAAATTGTTGAATTGTTAAACATTTTATTAATTTTTTTTTCTTTTTCTTTATTATGTTTTCAAAACATACACTTATGTATATAAATCAAGATCATTAACTACTTTTTATTCAAATAATTTAATTTAAATTTGAATTTAATATTAATTAATTTAATAATTAACAATAAATACATTGTATTATTATTATTATTATTAATATTGTTATTAATGTATACCTGACCTTAAGCATGCCGTTGTGTTCTGTTTTGTTCACACATTAGGTGGTATGCATGTTTCGTATGCATGACATGTGTATGCATTGTGCGCATACATGCGCGAACGAAGACGGGAGAGAACGCAACAAGACAATTTAAAGCGTCTTCTACATGCACATTTATCCCCACTCCTCAAATAAAGGCAAATGCTCGGTCTATATCTTAGAACATATAAATACAATATATATATCATATATATATATATATATATATATATATATATATATATTTTTTTTTTTTTTTTAATATCTAATGTAATTTAAATTTTATTCGTGACAAATCGCTCGTTTATATAAATAAATAAATAAATATATATATATATACACACATATATCCGGAGTATTATCATAATTTTGCACGTTCTTTTTTCTTTTGCATAGGTCACGAAAAAATCATCCTTCTTCGAATATTTTTATCTTATACGTACTAAATTTTTAAAATTTTATTTGTTAAACTAAACAAATGCATTGTTATGTATAAAAGTGTAATTAATGCAATGTAATTAAATTTAAGAAAATTTAAATAGGTCGAAATATATTTGACGTTTTAGATATAACATATGAAATAAAACAAACTTGTTGAAGCTGTGAAACGTTGCTATCTCTCATCGTGATTGACAATATTTTGAGAAAAAGATCATATACATATACATCGATTTGATAAGTCATTTCTCACTGAGTAGCGATATGTGTATATATTGTATTAAACTCATAATTTTTTATCTAGGAACTTTCGACGAGTAAATACATCACTTATGGCCTATATGTTTATATTTTATATATATTTAAAGTCAAGGTTGTTTAAGAGTACATACGTAAATTCGAAGATTTTTCACGCCGCAAATACGTAATAATCACTATAAAAGTCAACGGTTTTAAAATATTTTTACGAGACTTCATCTTCAAAACACCAAAAGTGCCAATTTTCGTCAGAATCTCGGAGAAGTAACTACCCGGAAGAACAAAAAGGTTTGTTGTTGTTTAAAAAAAATTCAACCTTTTTTGAAGACAAATTTATGTATAATAAAAATCAAAGTTCCGCCGTTCCATTTTATTTACGACGAAACTAACATATCAATAAATTTTTCATTAGCATGAAAAATATTTCAAATATCTTGTTTCGTATCGACTAATTCTGAAAAATTGGCTAGTTTTGCGATCAATAAAACTTACCTTCATTGATGTAATTATTGATATTTATTCATTGCCTAGATCAGTCAGACTCGAGTCAGACTTTCTACATACGAGAATGAAATAATATAAAATAAAAGAACAGTAAACAAAAGTATTTTAACATTATTTTAAAGGTAATTAATTAGTGGTAATTATATACGTACCAAGATTTTAACGAGTTTTTAATAACGGCGATGGGTAGCAAAAGCAAGAAAAAAGCCAGTGTGAAAACTAATGAAAAGAATGGAAAAAGTGCTAAAGATGGCAACGACAGCAAGAATAAAGGCTTGAAGAAATCGAAAAGTGGTGGGAAAACACGATTTGCTGTGGATATTTTTAATGAAGAGGTGATGCAAAATGCTTATTATATGTGTCACATCATGGACATGCTAAACTGCCGAGGTTTTCCATGGCCAGAAGCTCAAAAAAAAAGAAAGAAAAAAGAAAGAAATAAATAACAGAACTAAATAATTAAAAATGTGTTTTAATGAAAAATATATATCTATAAAGCACATAAATAATTTGCCATATTAATTATTATTTTAGTTCTATTATTATTGTTAATTATTGTTTTAGTTCTAATATTGATATAAAACTTTTTTTAGCATTAATTTGATTGCAAATGTTATCAAAAATGTAATTATATCTTAAAACTTTCTTAAATTCTATGTATTTTTAAAATATATAAAATAATTTCAAAAATTTTATATATATACACATTTGTATATATACAGGAAAAAATAATTTTTGCAACTTGGTAGAAAACTTTATTTCTTTGTATGCATATAAAGAACAAAATATTTTATTTTTATGTTTTTATCCTAAATATCCTAAGTAAACTAAGTATCGCTTGATTCAATAAAACGGTTGATGTAAGCTTCTGTATCGAATTCAAACTCTTTATCATTTGTGTTAACAATTGGGCTATTTAAGACACAATGTACCGTCACTGTTTCTTCATATGATAAATCTAATAAAAGCTATTAAAATAATATGATTAATAAAAGTTATTACATAATGAGAAATTGAATAATATTATTACTTACTTTTGGTGTGAGCAGAAAATATTGAGAACTGCCTGGTCTTCCTGTCATTTTAACGAGTAAGTTAAAGACTCGATTTTCATTAACTGCATCCATGCCCTAGAAAATAATCGCGAAATATTTAAATCGCAAAAAGATATAAAACATAATACATATATAAATTATGTAAATATGTCATGTACATACATGAAACGTATGATAACGAACCTGATTAATTTCATCCACACAGCGAAACGGTACGCGCGACAATTCTTGCAACGCAATCATATAAATTGCAGTAGTTACAGTTCTTTCGCCACCGCTTTGAAAATGTCTTGTTAATTCTTGCAACTCATCTGCATCTCGGAATTTTACTCTAATTTTTAAACCATATTGATCAAAATCCAGCTGAAAATATATCTAGTAATAAAAGAATTTTCATTTCATATGTTGTAAATACCATGTAAACTTACGACATCTTCACTATATGAAAGAGTAACTTCACCAGCACAATCCATCGCGGAAAAATAAGCACTAAAATTCGCATTTATCCTTTCAATCAGCTGCTCCAACAGTGGTAACCATTTTTCTTTTAATTCGTTGATCTCTTTTGTCATATCTTCTAATTTAATATTCTTTTGTTTGATAAACTCAGTCAAGTTTTGAATATCATTTTGTATTCCTTCATATTCCCGCAACACCTAAAGATAATATATAAAAAGAAAATACTCAATTATCTTTATCATATAAATAATTTTAATCTGTTAAAAGAATTATATCATTCATATGTTACACTTACATTCTCGGCATCTACGTTTTTAGCCATACAGAAAACTTTTGCTTGAGCAATATTTAATTCTTTATTTATGTCAGCTATAGTAGCCGGTAATTTTCCAAAGGCTTTATTCAGAGGTTTGAAGTCATTATCTTGTGGCTTAATATTATTTGTACTTGCCAATGCTTCATTATACAGTCTTT
The DNA here is from genome assembly GCF_047496725.1 of Anoplolepis gracilipes. Lineage (NCBI taxonomy): Eukaryota > Metazoa > Arthropoda > Insecta > Hymenoptera > Formicidae > Anoplolepis > Anoplolepis gracilipes. The sequence continues at coordinate 20,833,183 of NC_132970.1, read as the reverse complement.
CAGTTTCCTTTTTCAAAGGTTGAAACTCTTCGTCGTAACGCTTAAATATTCTTTCTGCGTTTTTTAACATATCCTTCAATTCCGCAACCTCATTTTCTTTAATTACTAAAGTTTGTTGTTGTAAAGCTATTGCAAATTTGACCTCATCATTTCTTTTAACGCAATTGAAACATTCCTTTAGAATTGCATTATATTCTTTATACATTTGAAATTGTTTCTTTATAATAGCCTGTAGAAAATTCATTGAATATAAATACAATTTTGTAAGACAAAAAAATTTTTATCATAACATATATATTTAAAGAAAACCTTAATCTCTTTATTGCATGCAACTTTTATATTATCAATGCTCATTTGGTCCATCTCCAGTTGCTCAATTTTGTTGATAGCTATGCGTATTCTACTTTTCAATGCTTGAATTTGCTGAATGTTTTGTTGATATTTATTCCTGTCAGTCCGATATTTGTCTAATTCTTTAGTTTCCTCTTTTATTTTATCTTCTTCCTCTTTAATATCAATTAAAATTTGATTTCTCTTTTCTTGCAAATTCTTTAATCTAAAGAACAAATATAATATCGTTACATGTTTTATAATTTATTATTATATACTTCTATATATATGTATATTCGTTTTTTTATATACCGTTCTTGGAGTCTTTGTTGTTTGGATTTATCTAGAACAATAGATAATGTACCATTTCCATTGATCTGTGAGATTCTGGTCGATGTTGTGCGTGTGTATCTAGATATATTCACAGAATAAACATTGTTTTCTGCAAAGAAACATTACTGAATTTTAGTAGAAAATCGTATTTGTAAAGTTTAATGTGTTTAGAAAATTTACTCACCACTAAAGTAACAGTTTAAGCTGCGAGGTATATTATCTGTATTATTCTCGACTTCATTACTCCCAACAGGAATATTATTTAATTGATACATCGAAACCAGATATGCCATTATGACAGGTGGCGCTTCAAAAAGTGATGCTAAATAATGCTTAAAGCCAAACTTTTTAATGTCGTGTAATGATATATTCGGTGGCATAATATTTTTCGTTGTATCAGAATAAACTGCATTAACTTGTAGTTTCTGTTGATCTCTCAAGTAGTTCAGTAGCAGATTCATATCTTGTTTGTTCTCGCATGTAAACGCAACTAAATCCCGAAATGGTATTATGTTTTCTAAATACTTGGCATATGAAGCCTCTTTTACATCGATACTGAGCAACATGGGTTCATACACTGTAGCCGAAAATTTATCACGATTCTCTCTTAACCAAAGTACACCTTTATATGCGTCAGCGCTCATTCTTTTCAAACGTTCTAAACGTTTCACATCAATATTGAGAGATTGATGTTCTGCTTGTACAGCTATAATTATAATTTCAATTGGTAAATTTAAGCGAATAAATATAGGGACTCTATAAACTGAAAATAATAATAATAATGTACGAGTTTATTTACCTCTTATTTCACGGCTAAAATTTTCTTCTTCATGTCTCAATATATTCTTTTTATTGGTGAGATTATCCATTATTCTTCTATGTTCTTCCACATTACTTGCTATATTCTGTAATTGCTGTATTAAACTTTCCTCTGAAACATATGATACATATTGTAACACAAGAGTGGGGAAAGTTACTCTATATAAGTAACTCGTTATTGTTACCATTACTTGCAAAGTAACAAATCGTTACAATTTCCATTACCTTTTTTATATACAATACAAACTTTATATACATAATTTTTTTTTAATACAAAATCAAATTAATACTAAAAATTTACATAAAATACTAAAAATTTTTAAACATTATTTTACATTAAAATAATGAAAACGAGATATAATTTTTATGATTATATCATGTTGATATAAAGTATATAATAATTTTGATAATTATTTTGAATAAAACTTTTAAAAAGTTATAAACAAGCGTTCTTAAAAATTTTCAGATGATGTAAATTTAAATAAAAAATAATTTTCTTATTGTTAGTTTTCTTTCAATAGATTCATAAATATAATCAAAATTGTCTTTTTTATATCTTTAACTTTTTGCAGTTTTAAAATTTTAATACAATGTGCTAATTTTCATAATCTTGAACTTTTGACTAATCATTAATTTAAATGTTTTTTATAAAGTAGAGAAATATCAATATAAAAAACTTCTAGTTTTCATAAGATTCTGCATTCCAACACTCTTATCAATGTTTTGTTTTACATGAAAATTAAACAAAGTAAATTAAAAAAAAATAAAACTTAAATTCGTTATTCATTAAATTTAAATTGTTACTATTAAATTTGTTATCAAAAAATATAACGAAATTTCATGTAACCAAGTATTTTTCAAAAAATAAAATTTGCAATGCTGTTACCATTACAGTTAGAAAAAAGTAATTGTAACAATAATAGTGTTATAAGTAATGCATCACTTTCCAATCCTATATAGTACACACACACATACAGGGTATTCAGCAACAGGTGGGACAAAATTTAAAGAATGATTCTACACGATAAAATAAGATAAAAATCAAAAATAACAAAATTGCAATAAAGGCTTCATTTTTTAGTTATAAATATTTAAAAGTTCGTGTAAAAGGTATCTAAAGCTCGGCAATTCGCTGTATATTTTTGCGTCACAGAGTATTTTGAGAGTGATTCAGTCGATGTTAGTCTACGCACGCCAAAAATTTTGTGGTTTACCATGCTTTGGGCACCTTTTACGCAAATTTTCAAATATTTATAACTAAAAGACGAAGCCTCTATCGCAATTTTGTTATTCTTGATTTTTGTCTTATTTTATCATGTAGAATCACTCCTTAAATTTTGTCCTACCTGTTTCCGAACACTCTGTATAGGCACATTCTCTCTCTCTCTCTCTCATCAGTACTTATTATTATTGTAAATAATTTAATCGCCAAACCTGTTCCAATTTCATTAACCATAAGAGAGAAATCATTTTCCAATTTGCTTTTTTGCTGTTGTGCGAGTTTAATATCTTGATCTCGAGTTTGTTCTGTCTGAATTCTACGTGAACATGTATTTTCAGATTCTTTAATTCTATTTTCGTAACTGAGAATCTCATTTATTATAGTTTTTAATTTCTTATTTTTAGCATTTACTTCGTTACTCTAAAAATGTATAACATATTTTAAATTGTTAATATAAAACATAGCATTAAAGCAAGTAATTTTTTGGATTAAACAGCCTTATTTTGTTACTTACATGATCATTTAATGAGTTTTTTAATACTTTCATATCAGACTTCATTTTTTTAATTTTCTCATTTATTGGTTTTAGTTTAGTATCTATTGATATCATTTCTTTTGCTGCTGCTTCTCTGACTTCTTTAGACTGTTATAATAAAATTTCAGTAAAAATATAATACACAAAATACTACTTAACATTATGTAGTAAACAGAATTAATTTTTTATACCTCTATTAATTTCCTGCGCATTTCTTCATACAACATCCATGTCTTTTTTTGTTTCAGTAATGTAATTTTTTTCTTTATCAATTTTCTTTCTTTAATTGTACTAACAGTTTGTTGCAGTCCATCATGTCTCTGAATTTTAGATTCCAATAATCGTTTTTTATTTGTTACATCAAGCTCTAATTCCTTAAATTTGGCTCTTTGTTTCTTCAATGTTTGATGATATTCTAAGAGTTTTGAATCTCCGACAGATCTTTCAGTATTTTCTAACAATGCTTGAGCATCCATTTTTGAAAAATCCTGCACTTTATCTTGTGGTAAAAACTGACAAAGATTATCAACCTAAAAAAGCAACAAGTGTTATTGAAAAAATTTTATCAAAGACAGTATATAATAATAAAACAATATATACCTGAATATTAAGACTAGAGGTGAATCCTTGTACAACTTTAGCAGATGATAGAACACCATTAATCATCCATTTAGATGTTCCTTCTTTGGTAAATGTCCTGACTATTACATGATCTCGTTCATTGCCATTCTTCAAATGAATTTCTATCTTTGCGGATTGACATCCATACTTGACATATTCTCCTATATGAAGTGCTCGTCCAATAATACTAGGTCTACCACCTAATCCAAGAACTATAGCGGCAACAATAGTAGACTTGCCAGAACCATTAGGTCCAACAATAACATTAAGATATCTCGCAGGATACACTACAGCACTGTCATAAGTCCTGTTAAGTTGAGAAATATTGAAAATATATGCTAAACTATTAATTATACAATAGAATTAATATGTAATAGGTATAATATGTGCAATGTAATATAGTACAGTATATAAATGTTCAGAATAATATATAAATAACATATTAATAAAAATAAATAATTTTTCATACTTACACAAAATTTTCTAGAAATATGCGTGTGATAATTCCCTTCTCAATATTATCGGTCATCTCGTTAGGTTAAGTCAGATTTTAATACCAACAAAAAATGACTACAATAACTAATGTAATAAATGAAGATAAGAATTGAAGAATATCCAACGATAAAAAAAGAGGTGGCTGATTCTTTTTGTTACTCAATTTATACTTGAAAACAAGCACATATAAATATGAACTGAATAACTCTACACTGGCTAACTAGAATATACAGGGCAATGCAGGACAATAGACAATACAGAATGAGATAGAATTTTGTCGTAAAATCGCAAACCAACCAATGACAGTCAAGTATTTTTGTTACGTTGAAAGAACACTTGATTGTGATTGGTCGATTTGATTTTGGTCTTATGGTTACGGCTAAAATTTTTTCACAAACAATAGCCTTTTACCGCCAAACGAGATTAGAGACATCTAAAATGCGTTCAGAGAAACACTAAACTCGTGTTAAAATATTGGCTATGTTCCAAAATTCACTGCCAGTACTATCAGCATATCTTCATCCTTGTTGTTTTGTGAATACTATAGACAAAGATGACGACATGCTGACAATACTGGCAGTGAATTTTGGAACACAACAATTGTGTTATCTTTGTTACTTATTGAAAGTTGAACAAGGACAGAGCACACTAGCGTCTTTTCAAACATATCCCTGGTGGTAAGTTAGAATGTATCGGTTATTAGGCAATTGTATTCTTTCGCACACTTTATTCTTATTTTCATTGAAAACTCCGATTCATTTCTGAATCCATTTGCCAGCATGCTTGAAACATTTGTATCTTATTTTAAAGATAGAAAGAGAAAATAAGTATACGAGTCTCTCAGTGCACTAATCATGTGCTAAAAAATTAAAAATACAAAATATAAAATATTAAAATTAAATAATAAAATAGTAAAATTTACAAAATTATAAAAAATAGAATTTAATTTTTGAAAAGTCCATATATAATAACAAAACTAATAAATCTATTAATCTTTCGTTTCACAAAAGCGAAATATTGAATAGATAATGTAATAAAAAATAAAAAAATGTAAAATTCCAACATATATTTTAATTGTTTTAGAATTGATGAACATACACAAAAGCATATACTGACTGTACAAAGAAATTTGTTTGTTTTTAAACTCATGATAAAAATTTATTTTTCTTTTGATATTACAGTCGGACCTCTTATCCTACGACAAAAAATCCTCTCATGCTACGACCGCGAAAGGAGAATTATACCCCCACTCTCAAATTTTTGTCGTAGGATCAGAGATTTAAGGGAAAGATTCCGGTCCGAAAATGTCGTAGGATAAGAGGTCCGACTGTATATGTATATGTATATGACATATACATTACTGTTTATTTTCTTTTACTTGTTTATATATATACATATATATATATATATATATATAAGCAAGTAAAAGAAAATAAATAGTAATATAATGTATATGTATATATATATATATATATATATATATACACACATTATTAATATGTATGATGAAATATGATGAGAGGTTACGAAATATTTTGAATGAGTTAATTATTTTAAAGTATATTTCTAATATGAAACAGGTCGACATCTTTTAAAAACTCAATCTTTTTGGAAATATAATAGAAATCGTTACTATTTATTTTGTGATAAACACGAAGTTTTTGGAAATCTTGAAAACATCACGTTTCAACTACTTATAGAAATTGTTTTGTATAGATTTTTATTGATCGATGTTAATTTTGACGTTTTATTGAGACAAACTTGAAAATTATTAGAAAAAAGAATTTAATAGTCTATAGATTTTTTAAAATAAATTTTATATTGATTTTTCATCCTCAAGACGTATGCCCAAGTAGAATTAAAAGTCACGATAATATCAAAATAACGTCAAATGACGTCAAAATGACGAGTTATGACTACAAAAGCTCACTTTTCGATCATTTTTTGGCATTTTGACGTATTTTGACATTATTGTGACTTTCTATTTTACCTGGGATTTCTCGAATTCATATCAAAATATTTAAAAAAAGGAAAAAATTTAGAATAAAATTAATATTAAAAAAAAAATATTAATTTCAAATTTTTCTTTGTATACATGAACAAAATTATTATCTCATAATTTATGTTTTTTTTTTTATTTTTATACATACATAATGTCATTTTAATTATATAATTTCTTATTATCTAATAATTTAAAATATTCTATTAAAAAAAAATAAAGAATACTTTTTGTACCCTAAAAATATTGGAGTATTTTTACAGTTGCATGATTTTGAAACTATACCTGTATTTTTTAGAAATAAAAAAATAAAACAATTTTTAAAAATTATTAATAACATGTTAAAATTGAAACTTCAAAATTCAAAATTTTTTCATTTTTATCTGTGATGATTTATCGCCGAGTACCAACATAATGTCTAAAAAACATAATTTAATTTCAAAATCATGTAACTCCGTCAAAAGAAAATCGTAAGAAAATAAAAAAAAGCGTTTTATAAGTAAAATGTTTATGGAACTTGACTTAAATTCGAGAGAAATTTTTTTATTGAATAGAGTATCAAAAAATATATATTTAAAAAAAATCCTTTTTAAGACACAGAACTAACAAATTTTTTTAAAATAATAATAGTGCGTTAAAAGTGAAACTTCAAGCTTCAAAATGCTTTTCCAATTTCTTGTCTACGATAATTTTTTGCCGAGTTGCGACGATTTGAAAATAATCCAATTTTTACGAAAAGTATTCTCCATTTTTTTAAGTATATAGTATATATCTACTTAAATATATCTCAAAATGTTTTTTCTAGATATACTTTCAAGGATGTTTCGTCCATATAGACATCACGTATCGCATTTTTATGCATAAGGTTTTTTGTTATATTGTTAACATGATTATTATCGTTGCATTATAAAGATAAGTAATAAATGTGCTACTTTATGTGGAACGTCATGTGGAAACATGTAGAAATATTTAAAACGAAACTATTTATATGAAACAAAAATCTATGGCAAGTGCGCCGAACCAAACAAAATTACGTAAAATGTTCGCGCATAAATTGAAATTTTGCGCATAAACAATATATGCATTGTATGGAAAACATTCAAATAAGCAGCAACATATGATAAATATTCGTTTATGCTGAATAGCTTTTAAATTTTAATAGCACTTTTAAATGCGTTTAATATGCCTTTACATTTCAAAGAGTGCAGGATAATTTTTGCGCTCATCGCAAGAAGATACACAAAAGAGACTTTAAAAAAGCGATCGACCTGCATGTCTACATCTGTATATTAAATAAACGTCAGGCGATTATATTATCTATAATAAATCATTCTACACTTATAATGCAATTGCGTATTTATAATAATCTCTACTAACAATTATTTTGTCTATTTTAAATGTAATTTTACAGTTTGTAGATTTTAAATAAAAATAAAACGTAACAATAATATAAGAAATATCTGATAAGGAATAAACATGTGTGATACAAGTAATTCGCGACCAATTGTAAGAGGCAATCACAATTACAGGGTAGACTAAAATAAGCCTCTGTAGCAATCCTTTAGTTATTTCTGATATATAAAAAGAAAATCTTCCCTTTTATCTATAAATTCTTTCTTCATCAATTTGAAATCTCGACAATCTTGTGATGGAAATATCAGCTCTTAATTGATCAAAGACTTCATAAATTAAAAGATATGCTTTTTCGAATATATTACATATGCGTGTTATTTAGAATTTGTTGAAGAAATTTTCGATTTAAAAGGCTAACACTAATTTTGTTTTTCTATTAATGAATTTTTTATTTTAATTGTTTTCACGTGCACGCGTGTTTTTCCGTAAGTAGGAACGTAATCATACTTAAAACGGCTTTTAATGTTTAATTTTCGAAAGCAACTGGAATAGTTTTTAGACATTTGTTTGTCCTTCAAGTTTCACTTATCAATATAATTTGATGAAGTTTATAATTTGATAAAGTTTTGTCAAGACGTAATGTGATCGATGCATTATCGTAATGATAACATTTGTGCCATTTCATCTTTTTTGTTGTCGCTGGAACACAAAAAAGAAGAGAGCTTGGAGTAATTTGTTATCTGTGAACTATAATGTACTTGTTAACAATTTCATCAGTCGAGGGAATACGTCGATTAAATTTAATCTAGATAATAGCATTGTCCTTGCATCATAACTCGGTTTATTAACATTACATTCGTTACGCATACGCCTTTCACAGCGATCTATATCAGTGTTTCTCAAAACATGCACGGCGAATTCAAGAGCGCTTTAGTGTAGATTATGTATGCAGTATTATGTAGAAATATTTTTTAATCTTACATTTTTACAAATTTGTTTTTAATAGATTCGCAAAAATAATTTGTAATTTACAGTCATCTATGCAAAGTAAGCTCGAAGAATAAATATATCGCGATGGCAGTATATTTTAGATCGAATAAAAAATTTTTATATTTAATATTACGAGAATCGAACCAAAAATATTATATCTTGGAAAGATTCGTGGATACATAAAAATGTCGAACATTCTGTGTACACGATATATGTATATATATTTATATGAAAAAATGTGAAATATGAAACTAGACAGCCATTATTAACGGATTTTTGAGAGCTACTGAGCCACGTGGATACTGCGCAGCCGATGCTTCCTGTTTCGTGTGTACAGATGATTTGCCTTGTGCACGATCTAGATGCCAAGATGATGGGTCGTATGTCACAGCAATTACACATCATTACTTTAAGCGCTGCATCCCAGGGGTGACAAGTACCGATCGAAGAGTGCCATGGTTACTTCACGGCTAACAAATGATCCGTGCGTCTTTTGTCTTGCTATTCGACGTACGAACTCTTCGCAGTTTTAAACTTAAACTCGACGGATGTAGACAGAGATCACAAAAAGTCCATGTCCACGCATTCATCGAGGAAAGGCGAACTCAGAAGCTACAACTCAAAAAAGAAGCACTTGCAATTAAACTTGCATTACTGCTTAAAGTGCATTAATAATGTGATTAATAATTATAGTCTACGATTTAGATTGTTAGTCTCCCATGACACTCTACTGATCATGTTCCGTCCGTCATCGAAGTTTCAAGGACGAGCCAAGGGCAAAGTACGGAAAAAATGGCGGCTGTTCCATGCGACGGACTTTCAATCCCTGATGTACCCCTGCTTTCTCTTCTGCCAGATTCTCGGAATATTTCCGTACAAGATCAAAGGTTCGACCTTCGAGACCTCTAGACCGCGCTACATCATGTCGACCATTGTCATCTGTGTCTTTTGCGCTTATGGATTGTCGATGCTCTATGAGATTGACATCTCCGGAAGAATCAAGTTTGCCGGCGTACCCGGGACTCTTCAGGGTAACTGCTACTACTTGTTAGGTGGTTTTATAACGGTCGTTACATACATCTTGAGTGGTCCGCGAATGCGCCTACTCCAGACTGTGTTGGAGATCTCCTCAAGATTGCCCCCAGAAACATATGAGAAACTATCTAGGCTTATTCATGCCAAAGACATCTTGGGTTTCATCTTCCTGATCGGACAAATCCCGAACTGTTACTCCGCAAATTATCTTGATATCTTGGTCAAGATCCTTTCGATGTACATGACTTTGTTAGTCTTTCAGATGGATATGCTGTACATGAATTGCGTTTGTGTATTAAAGGCCTGTTTCAAGAAGATCAACGACAATCTTGCGAGTCTGCGGGAACTCGTGATAAACGATGAACCGCATCTCCTTAGACGGATTTATCATGAGCAGAGAAATCCGTTCCTGCTGATGGAGATCAAAGCTTTAAAGAAACGGCATCTGATGGTCAGCGATGCGGTACAGATGCTAAACGTGATTTTCAGTCTACAACTCCTCGCTACCATAGTCATGACCTTCGCTGAGATAACTTTCAGTCTATACTTTTATATAGTACAAAGAGAAAAAGGCGATACGAGAAATCTTGACAATAATTTGGATAAACAGATCTGGTACTCATACTACATCACGTCTATCTTGTATTACTCTACGAAAATAGCGTTGATAGTATGGGCTTGCGAGACCGGCAAGGACCAAGCTCTAGAGATTGGCACCACCGTTCACGAAGTGCTTATCAATACTAATGATAAGCAGATCAAAGACGAGGTAACAAAATATATGTATAATTTAATTTGTAATATATGTATTTTATACATATATGTATATATATATATATATATATATACATATATATAGGGTGTCCCAGAATTCGCGGACACGGAATACACAGCGTGATTGTCCGTGTCAAAAGAAGCAACTTTTTCTTCAGCAAAAATGTCGAAGCATCAATAATTTTTCAGTTATAAACAATTGAAAAAGATGGGTTTTGTCGCAAATCAAACTTTGTAGAATTAAAAGATTAATGCAATTATATTCTGCAGTTAATTTTAGGTAGAGTTTACTTTACTAAAATTTTTATTTCAGACTTAGTTACAGAGATATATAATAACAAAATTTGGAAACTAGTAAAAAATGATAACTTTTTTTGACATTTTTGCTGAGGAAAAAGTTGCCTCTTTTGGCACGAATAATCACGCTGTGCATTCCGTGTCCGCGAATTCTGGGACACCCTGTATATATGTATATATGTACATATACAGGGCGTAAATGTAATTGGTGAAAGACCTACTAATGGCAGATTCTTGCAATCATTTGGAGTCGATTTTTCTTCAGCGAAAATATCGAGGGACGTCATCATTTTTTGCAAGTTTTCCAATTTTTGTCATTATATGTATATCTTTCTAATTAAATCTTAAATTAAAATTTTGTCAGAGTAAACTCTATCTGAAATTTCCTGAGGAATGTAGTTTTGGTAATTTTTTAACTCCAAAAAGTTTAGTTTGCAAAAAGCGTCTTTCTTCGATCGCTTATAACTCGGAAATTATTGATGCCTCGACATTTTTCTTGGAAAAATCGTCTTCAAATGATGATCTCAACAATCTAAAACCATTAGCAGGTTTTTCATCAATTATAGGACATCCTGCATATAATTTAATTTATATAATTTGATTTTTTTTCATAAAAACAAATGCTAATATGATTTTATTAAATTTAATTTTTTTTTATAACAACGGTTCCAAATTTTTTTTTTAACTGTTTCATCTTTATTTAACTATTACGGATTTTGACATTGCAGTTGCAGCTCTTTTCTCTACAAATACTGCATCGAGAAAATGCATTTTCTGCGAAGGGTCTCAACGTGGACGCGACACTCCTTACTGCAGTGAGTAATTGATTATTAATGGTCGGATGGTATTATTAATTATGTATCGTTTATTTTGTAATCTTGCTTGTAGATAGTGGGTAGCATCACCACATACTTGTTAATCTTAATACAATTCTTACAAACGTCGCATGCTTGCAACGGAAAAGCTCCCAATGTTACAAACACAATGTAATTAAAAGAAAACACATTATCTCAAACAAAGAAACGTTTTTAAATGTATGAGAAATATTTTTTTTATATATATATTACGGTGAGTAAAATATTTTATCACTAATTGTATTAGACTTTTATAGAGATACGTGTACATGTACATTATATACAGAGACAATTGAAACCCTTGTACTCCTTTCCTTATATATGTCAAACAATACATCTACACTTTTTTCCTATATATGTCAATAATGCAAGTAAACTTTAATATATTTTATTTATTTAAATGCACTATGTAATGCAATAAGTATAGGTTTCTAGAAAATATTGTGCTTTGGACTCATTAAATATACCTCATATAATCTCTCTTTCTCTCTCTCTCTCTCTCTCTCTCTCTCTCTCTCTCTCTCTCTCTCTTTCTTTCTCTAAACTTAACTATTCTTACAACATTAAATCGAATTAATGCAAATATTAATAAGCTAAGTTCAATTTCGAATTCTCATTTCTGATATGCAAAAAAATATGTTTAATATTTCAAATTCTATATAACCTAATCACACACAGATGACATATCGTATGTTAGTGTTTTGTGATGATTATCAATGTGACTTTTAATAAAGCAGATATGAATAAAAGAATAATTAAATTTTTGTGTTTGAGATTTTTTTCATTAACGCCACGCATATCGGTGGCAACATTAGTTTGTGGAAATTCAGCGATAAATGCAATCGAGGTCTATAATTACTCAATCTGTGCTCTACAGAAACAGATTACTCTGCTTCGAAGTATGCATGTAATTTCCAAACATTTTCTTCATTATCGCTACAGAATTCTTATCGCTAGCGAGTGACTTATGGACCCTATTGACCCTACCGTTTTGTCGTGATCGCAAAATTTTCCCTTATCCCTGATATTTCTATAATAATAAACTATATAATAAGCATATAATTCGCATTGAAACAATAATGACTTAGCATTTTGTCGAAACGATTTAATAATTTCAACCTTTGTTATCTCGTATTTAAAAAAAGAAATGGAGATGCCGTTTCAATATCGTGTCAACGATTGATATGGTTGCATAAAATAGGTAAGTAATAATAAAATGAGTTCATGGAAACGCGCATATGAAATAAGAAATAACTTATAATACTTACATGATACATATATGTGAAATAATAATAGGTGTATTATGTCTACAACGATTTGTGTTATTTAATAGCGGCGACTTCGAAGAGCTGACGTTTTCATTCAGTGCGGAGGCATGCAGGGTGTAGCCGGATCGTGATCTATTGTCGTCAAGGTTAACGTTCTACTGCGCGATAATATCCTAACATAGTCACAAAGGTTAATTTAGATTAAAAGGCTAAATGCGTTAATGATTGTAGGATGATTCCAATCCTACTTTAACGTCGCGACGCGACGTAGAGTAGAGAATCGTGGCAAATAGACAACAGATGTTTACCGTACGTGTGACCGGCACAAATACTTCGTAAAGCAACAAGATAAGTCTCGACACACACACACACTGTGTACGAGAATATCAGTCAAATAAATTATTTTAAGTAATTCGCGATATTGTTTAATCTCGCTCTAGACACCGGTTCTGATCCAGACGAATATATTCCGGCAAACTAAACAGATTGCGATTATACACACTAGTAAAAATATACATCGCCTTCATCGCTATCTATAGAAAAACAATGTATGTAAAAACTAAAATGTCAACAGATCAAACAAAGTCAGAAAGCAAAATGATTGATTCGTAAGGAGTTTATGTTAAAAATATATTGCGTTATATAATATATATATATATATATAATAACAAGCAGGCTATGAACAAATAACTTTTCTATTGTTAAAACAACCAACAATTATAATTTTTTATCAATTATTTGAATCACACGTGTTATCCTGATAACGAACACTTTTAAAACAAAATAATATTATACATATTATCATCTTTATAATACAGACCTTTTCAAAGCTATTTTTAATGCTAAAAAATATTCGATCGATACAGACACTGGCGATAAACGTTGACTTATCGTTATCGTTAAAGAAAAATTCCAAATTCGCCCAAAAAAATCCATAAAGAGATGGTTTATTCAATTTAGAACATTGTGTTGTTCTAAATACGTCAAGCAATTTTTTGTAAAACTATCGTAGCATCTGCGATATATGTTACGTGCTGCAACTCGCATTCCTAAACATTTATGATTTCCTAAACCATACAACTTACAACAAATAACGCCTAAACTAAAACCAACAAACCTTTTTCATTTCCTTCAATTTTCCATGAACCATTAGGAAGATTCAGGAAATAATATATTTACTTTTTACTGTTTTCCTTTTTTATATTACCTCCGAAACACGCTCCAATCATTACTTTCAAGATTAAAACATATTCTATCATTGGTCGTTATTTCTACGGGTTCCGAAATTTTGTTCAACCCCCACAAAAGGCCTTTCTTGTATTTTATAGTTAGTTTTACAATTATTGAGCAGTTCTAAGTCGTCAGTCTTAGAGAAAACATCTTCGACTTGTAACATTGCGCCAAATAAAGTCTTGTAACCAGATAACTGTATCTATTTATTCATTACGTCACGTTCAACACGTAACATATAGCGTATGACATGCGTATTACATTTTATACACGCGGATACAACATACGTGTTGTATTCGTATCGATCGCTTGCACGAATATACGATATAAGTACGACAAAATCTCAAGCATTAATATTAGCGTGTGTATGAGATTCTTTCACAGAACCAAAGTTCCGTTCTTTTGTCTAATTTTGGCGGCGACGGTGACAGTACAAGCGAGAAGCGAGGTACGAGGAGCAGATACACGCAGCGCGCGCGTAGATCACGCGATTGCGCGCTCATCGCGCGCCGCGGCCCGCGGCCCGCGGCCCGCGGCGCCTCTCTTTGACCGATACGCAATTCGTAATTGTCAGTGCTGCGCCGACCGCCGCGCCGAGTGAACGTTGGGGGTTATTATTCTTGTACGCCGTCCATCGCAGTTTTTGAAATCGCGAATTGAAATCTTTCGAGAGAACAACAGTCCTGGTGCTCAGCAAGTGACATTTTGTTTCTTGATGTGAACGATGAAAAATTAAGGCGCTCTGAACGTTTGAAGCGAAACGGGGATATAAACAGAAAAAAAACAAGAAAACACGAGCAATATCCCGTTAAAAGCAAAAGTGACATGATTGCGGATATATAGGCCAATTTTGTGATCTTCGTGTTTATTATAATAAAAAAAAAAAATCGCAGACGCGTCGAACTTGAATAAAAGGCAAAACAAAAGGAACGGTCATTCATGCACGAAATTCATATGCAAGTTCGGATGCAGATTCGCGAGTGAACGCGGTGCCGATCTCATACCTGATCGATGCAAAAACGCGGCCTTGCCCGCGGGTTTTTAATGCCGCGCCACGGGCTTCTTTCGTATTCGCATTCACGGTAGCGAGCACACGACGACCAAGTCTCTCTGGGATATAAACAACCAGACACGTAATCGGCGAACCATCGGCGCGAGTGGGATGCAACGACTTTAATTCGCGCATGAGAGCGCGCCGTCGATCTACGCTTCAGCTGCGCTTGAAGAGACGCAAGGGCGCTTCTTGAGACTCATTTCCCGCCTCCCGACGAAGCGTAAGTTACCGGTATATTTATATACATATATGTATGTATATATCTCTCATTTGCTGCGCACATGAACCGCGGTGCTTCCCACGGCCTGGGATACAACCAGAAAAAAAAATTCCTATTACGACAGCTTAGTTTCACGCTTGAATCGATATCAATAACGATGTCCAAGAAGTCGAGTTAGCATCCGTTATCTCGTCTGCTTAAACTTCATCACGTGTAACCGAATGTTGAGGAATTTTTAGTTGTTCGTACGCAGCAAAGTGCAATTAAAACTGCTTATCGCACGAAAAGTTAATTGCGGGGCGCTTTTTAAACTTGCGCTTATTGTCTCAATATAATGTTTATCTATTCTTATCTATCTGTATTTAGTTCGGAAATTGACTATTTGGTCGGTACATTAAGTTAAAGACTTTAAAGATGCCGCTTATTATTATAGAATATACATATAATATATGTATATGTGTATATATATATATATATATATATATATATATATAGGTGTATATCTTTAACATAATATGCCAAATAATCAATTTCTGAATTAAATATAGATAAATAAGGATAGATACACGTTATATTGAAACAATAACCGTAAGTTTTAAATTTATTGTGTGTGTATATATATATATATATATATATATATATATATGTATATACATTGTATATTCCAGATATTTTAAATTCGTATCATCTGTCTTGAATTTTATAAAATTTTCATTAATATATTATTTGTAAACTAATATTATAAAAGTTTTATTTAAAAAATCATCATTAAGAAAACGGCGACACGGACAATAAAACAGAGAAGATTGAGTTCGTGCTATATTTATGTCGGCGCGACTCTTGTATCGTCAGTCCTACCGAGACGACGTGCCAAGAGCTGTGGATAAAACATTTGGCGCACTTTGCAGAATTGTTAGGGCACTGTCTCTCGTCATAAATAAGAATGCGTGACTGGTCTAATTCATATAAAAGTAACGATAATCGTCCATTCGGATATTGAAAAAATTAAACATTTCGCGCTTTCACCGAAACTATCGAATAAACTATCACCTGAGAAAATCTTCGATCAGAATATAATATGATTCTAAACAAAAAATACATTTTTAAGTCCATTTGTATTTAAAAATAATTTAAATAAATCTGTAGAAAAATGTAAATATTAAAAATACATTAATTAAAAGATTCATACAGAGTTCACATTAAAAAAATGAAAAAATGATTAATAAAAATTCGAATTGTTACGAAAAGTTTAATTGAAGTTTTATATGCGGAAACTCACGGCGGAAGTCAGTGAACTTTTTGCAGAATATATGCGACGTGATAGACATGACGTTTCCGTTAGACGTGCTCGACCGCGCAATAGCGTCTTTGAGTTATTACACGGTGTTAACAAAGACTAACGAGAATTTATGAACGCGACAATGAATCGTCTAGTTGTCGGCGAATGGTTCTCATACCAGCTTGACTCCTGAAGAGAGAGAAAGAGCTGCACTCTTCTATTTCCGAGACTCTTTATCCAATCTTTTGTTTGATAATTTTTAAATCTGTACGATTTTTTCGATCAACATCTCCTTATATACATACATAACTCTTTTGTTGTCGATCAATTATTGAATTCCAATTAATCGATATCGCCCACAAATATCTACTTTAAAAAAGATTGAAGGTAAAAACAAAACTTAAATATTGTTTTTTTGGATATTTTAAATTATTTTACAGATTATATTTGTCTTTTCAACTATAATTCTATCCTCGACAAATAAACATCACGACCGACGTCAATCATTATTTAATTCATGCTTATTGTTCAATTTGTGTTTATCGTCGCGCAGAACTGATGTGACGTAAACAGGCGATATAACGGATGCAAAATGTATTGAAAATGCGCTTGCCGAAAATGGATTCAACTTGTGTTAATATTGTCGTTCGATAAATTTTCGGTGCGAACAAACAGCGAGCGGCGCACACGATTATCGCCCCAGCAAAACTTGCATATACATACGAACGAGTTGTTTTAATTTTCATCCAAGGTTATTTTGAATCTGTATTGAATATCCAGCGCGTCGAAATGATCGTTGTAGGAATGATGCGAATGAAAAGTGAGCTCGCGTCGAGTTTTGATACACGAGCAAATTGTACAATGAATTATTGTTTCTGCGTCGTTGGGAATAGCGAATAAGCGATTTTACGAACTATCCGATGTGTGGGTATATCTAGACAAATCGTGGTGTGTTATGCGCCATTTATCATTGTACGTCGCATTTATTATCCACTGTGCGGTCACACGCGCGCTATAAAAGCGCGGCGATTAAAAATGTGTTCGCGAGAGCGGAGCGTTATCCATCTGCACGCGCCTATTTCCAGGGTTAACTGAAAGATTATCGCTTTTTTTTCTCGCACACAAAATTTTGCGAATAATCTTGCATCCAAAAATTTTGTACATTATACATAATAAAATATATATTTTAGAGAAAATATATTTTTTTTTCTTTTATACAATAATTTTCTTGAAACAAGCACACTTCCTGAAAAAGGTCGATTATTTTGTTACAATTTCTTCAAATTTAAATTAACTATAAAAGATTCTTTGCTAGTTTGAAATAATTTAAACAAGCCTTTAATAAAGTACGTCTATTCTCATTTCCACGGTTTATCGTGAAGTTTACGCGAGGCGTTCGAACGATAACGTGAGAATCGATTTCCGAAGTTATGGCCGACGCGATAATCGCGCTCGCACGATTATATGGCGAGGAATTGCGAAAACACAAAATAATCTACGCACATGAAGCGAACCCGAAGGAATGCGGACCCGCTATTTTTATCGAAAATAGCGACGCCCGTGCCTTCATTTTTATCGACCGCTCTCTTCTCTTCGAGATCCGCCTCCGTTCGCTCCTATCGTTCGACCTTGCCCGTCATAGTCATTGTCACGATTCCAGTCGATCGGAACTAGTATCAAACGAATGTGATCCGCTTGGGAAAACATATCGTAATTCAATGCTTTTGTTAGAATTAATCGATTCATTCTTTTCGAGGTCGTTTATGACGCTGCGCAAAAACGCGAGTTTAGATAATATACTTATTAACTCGTGAGTTAATTTCCTGAGACGATACCTATAGCCTCAAGCAAATAAGTTTCGCGCCAGTATAACATATACAGTTTAAAGCTCATGCGGACGGGAATTATTTTTAATTTTATCATCTTGTATATATATATATATATATATATATATATATATATATATATGTATTTACACATATGCGGTCTCTTGATTACACGAACAGAATTTCGATTTACGTCAGCCTGATTTGCGTTTCTCTTTTCGCGAGCGCGTAGCTTTCAAGTTACAGTCAATGTTGTTTTGCGCAGTTTATAATACGTTCCCAATTACGTCGTTAAGACTTTCTATTTATCTCATATATCTTCGAGCATGTTCCGATTACTACACTTCGCGTTGCTTGATTCCTCTTTCACAGTCCTATTGTGACACATTTCGGAGCTCTTGATAAAGTTTTCGATTCGTGACGTTACCCTTTCATTAATTATGCGAGAGGAAAAAGCCCGAGTATATGTATATGCGCAACGAATGCACGCGCGTGCGAATCGCACGCAAATGGCGACCCCGTTGACATCATGAGCTGCGTGCATTTACTATATACGCGTTCTTCACTTTTCTCGGGCTTCGACTTTAATCGAGATATGTGCATTTGCTTAGATAGGTGCTGTCAAGAAAATATAAAAAAAAATAATGCAGTCTCACTAATGTAAATACTTGTAAGCACAGCCATTATGCATCTCTTTCATTGTTCTTCATTATTGCATTTTCAATCTGCTAAATTTCCGTATGATATTAATCAAATCAATCACTTTTTTTTTTTTTTTTTTTTTTTTTTTACAATAAATGCCAAGTAAGAAGAAAAGATGTAAGAGTGAAAAATTTGATCGAGCGGGGTCTTTATATGTCTAAAGCCGATACTGCTCGTGACCCTCCGGGCTCCGGGGCTGATGAAATCGCGATCGCTGATTCGGCAAGTAGTAGTTTCGCGCGCTTTCTCCTTACGTTTTACGAAAGCGGACGATTCATTCATAAAAGAGCGAGAGGATAATAATTTTCTACAAATTGCGCAAGGATATACGTACGACGTACGATGTACGATGCACGGCGACACGCGGTTGTTTTTCTCGAGCCACGTAATGACATGATGCACGACGCGTTACAGCACGGAGATAAAATCGGATCTAGGTTGCGCGGTGAGTCGCGAGTGCGTGAGTCAGTTGCTGTTCGCCTCGTCCGCTGGAACAAACAGAATTATTAGACTGATGTACGAATAACGGCTGCTTCGACATTGACCGATGCATATTTTTCTACTCGGATAAACGTTTCCACGAAACCCGTTATGTAAGACATTCGGTAAAGATTCTAAGAGAGAGATTTCTCTCTTTCGAGTATGGCGTTTAATAATAATCCTTCCTGCAGGGAATGACTTTGTTTTTGAAGAAATTAGAATATATTAGTATTTCAGGATTTAATGAAATTCAAGAAAGAAGAGAAAAAAATACGTAAAAATAATAGAGATATTGTTCTATTCTAATAGTTTTTTTATACTCACACTATTACTCACACTGTCATGAAGATATTTGTCCTTATACCTATATTTTCTTCTTTCCTCTCTCTGTCGCTCTTTCCGTCTCTTTCATATACATAAGATAACTCTATTTTTCAACATTTTAAAATAAATTATCATATTTCTATTGCTTTTTACTTAAAATAAAACAAAAAATTCTTTTAAAGTTATTTTTATCTCATACATACACATACATAAAATTGTATTTAAATGAATATTGTGTATTAGTATATAATATATTTATTAGTACATTGTATTTGTAGTATTTGTACATTTTGCATCCAACAATCATTGTAATAAATTGACGAGTGTTTGATCTTCGTCTCGGATCATTAGTGTAAGAATAGTTAAGATCCTAATCGTCGAATATGATGCGCTATTATATGTCGATTATTGAAACAGGGGAAGGAAGATACGCAAAAACTAGTTAAAAAGTTATTTATTCTGTACATTAATATCTAATAGATATTTGCTCAATGTTACGTGAAGTATTTCATATATTTATATAAATAAATAGACTTTTTGATCACGTTACCTTTATTAATAATGTTATCATTTAAATTTATAATTACCGATCATGATAACGTTATTATTTAAATTATTGATAAACTTTATCATTATTTTTTCTCTTGTTATAATTACATTATTCAAAAATTTTGGAATTAAATCTCACGACAAATATTAAAATATTTTCTCGATAATTATGCGCATTTATGAGTCGTATAGAATGGCTGTGTAGGTTATCACACACATACATACATACGCATAACGCGACGTAAGTATCATTTTTTTTTTTTTGACGTATCGACGTAAACAAGTACTATTTTTTTTTTTATGAACGCAACGACGATGTACACTTACATAGTGATAATTACGTGATATTACACCAGAGATTCTTTAGTTTTCAATAAAGATGTGATCGCATGAATAAAGAACATTTCTACCATAATATTCTGCAGCTTATGATAATAACGCATCGTGCAAAATTGCTTCTTTGACAATTTTGTGACAAATCATCATACACGGTATACATGTTATCTCTGAATTATTAAAGCAAAGTATCTTTGATAAATCTGTTCTACATTTTTATCAAAAATATGCAAATATTATCCAACTCATTAATTATTAACTGCTTGTATTAAACGTATTGTAGATTAATTACATTATATGTTGGTTTTCTTAGTTTTTGAATTGGATCGAAAATCGAAACAACTTCTAGAAATTTTCAAACCAGACTGTCATTGCTTTTTCGAAATTATTTTCGTATATTTGCAAGGTATATATCATCGTGAGTCACGTTGACATGGCGTATAGTCATGATGACGCATGTGATGATGACTCGCTGTCATGCTACTCGCGAAGAGGTCACGAGGTGCCAGAAAGAAAGACGGAGAAAGAGCTCTAGACGGGTTAGAAGGCACCCGGAAGTGATCTGTATCCGAGTGCCCGTTTATAGGCGCCGACGAAGGCATGCACGTGTCGCCGAATTAAATTAAGCGCGGCCACTGACGTTGGCCAGCTGCGTCTTTTGATGTTTCCACAGACAGAGAATTAACCTCTCAAATGATATGAGTTCACTCACTTTTGTATTTTTTCGACTGGAAATTATGAGAACATTTTTAGACGTAGCTAGGAAGTACGGACAAAGCATTTTAAAATATTAATTTTGTTTCAAGATTTCTCGGGGTAATTTATCTTTAATTACAATTTAAATACATTTAATCTTGAGATTATCGAATGTCAATGTGTTTATTATCATTGCAAATATAAAGGGTGGAAATAAAAAGCAAACTTGCGTTCGTGTTTCTCTGCGACATACATAATATATAGATAAACCGGTTAGAAACGCTTACGATAGATTGAAACTGGGGCATCGATATTTTTGGTGAGTGTCGATAACTGCGAAGAAGGTATCTGTACAGAAGAATATATATACAGTGAGCTGTCCGAAATATAATCCGATATTTTGAACCATCCGATATATCCCATATGTGATACATCGATGTAACATTTTTCACAAATACTTATTCACTTATGCTCTGAAAACATACATTCACAATTTCTCAGTTATCTGCTCGGTTCACTTTAATTTATCATTGAGATACCGGTCGGACAAAAAGTTTTTTGCAAAGAAAACATCCAGTGTGTTATTGATATATTTGTGTTATTTGATTTGATATTCTGAGTAAATGAAATGTAAATTGATCAAGTGTAGGTTTATTTATGTATATCTCCATCGATTTATATACGTACGATTAATTATACTTCGCAATAAGTAGTTCACGATACAGATATCACCAGAAAAATATATTTTTTTTTTAAACTAACAGAAAAATAAGAATCAGGTACATAACATCGAAGCAAAATAGCTTCATGTATTCTTTTACATTTATTAATATATTAATCAACACACAATTAAATGTTATCAAAATATGTTTTTCATTCATAAACTTTATCTTGAAATAAAAAATAAAATTTTTTTATGCAATCTACCTGTTCTTTTTTAATATGAATAAACAAAGTATCGATTTCCTTTTGACGCCACAAGTTTGCAAGTTAGACTTCTAGGACTTCGAAGAGAACCGCACAAGTCGTCGTCATGCACGAGAGTAACGGTTCAACAGTGTGACTATTGCTTGGAACAATTCGCTCGCATCAGTCATGCAAAGCGGTGAACCGTGGTTATAACGCCATTATGAGCAAACGCTTCAAAGCTGTCGTATTTATGACTGTGCGTTTCACTGTTAAGTAGGCAATTCTTAGAGCTCGGAGAGTATATTCAAGTATAAGTATTCCGCGAGTTGAACGTGTCGAAAATAAACATTGTCGAATAGTTTGTAATTTAACACTGTAATAAAATCCATATATCTCGAAGACGCAAATACAAAATTTTGCCTTGTAATTGTAAATAAGCATAGCAAAAAAGACACTTATAATTATGTTGTTATTCGATTGTTTCACTATCTGTATCTTATTTGCGTCGGTAGACGGAAGTTTTTCTTTATCTTAATTGGTTTTTTTTTTTTTTTTTTTTTTTTTCAGTTGCAGTTTATTCAGCTGTGAATAATGAAAAACGACAAAAATATTATTTTATACTGTTTGTATCTTACAATCAGAAAAATCCACACAAGTGTCTTTTATGCCGGCTTTCGAAAATACATACCTGCAAAAACTGATTATTTGGCAGATTGAAAACAGCGGTGCGCGCCACGTTCGTATGACGTAGCGATCAGCTGATCGTCATATCGCATGGAGGCGATGAAAGTGCAAGTTGCATCTCTGATGGTGCAACGTCAGTCAACGTGACTAGTTCTGCATCTTTGTTACGGCATCGAATTCCGTATACAGCGTCACGTTACGTCGTTTTTATACCGTGTTGATAGCCACGTGCTGGTCAACGACAGATTTCCTCGCGTGTAAGGGACGTCACTCTCTTCGGTCGATCTCACCGTTGGTTCAGCGTGTAAATACAATGCAGCTTGTGCTACTCTCTCATGTGTCACACTCGCTTAATCATTCTTGCTGTTGGCAAAGATTTCTTAAAAAGTGCAGTGGTGCTTCGATAGGACTGGAATCTTTAACAATCTACATATGGAAAATATTCAAAATTCATAATTGTGTAATTGTCAGTTTTAAAAAAAGTCACGAAAACATTGCGCTAACAATATTTTTCAATAGAAAACTAGTTATCAAGTGCTACATTTGATATAAATGAACAAATTGTAAGATTTTGTTGGTGAAGCTTCTTCTATAAGTACCACTGTAAAACAGACCATTGTTGTTGAATTCATCGCTCTTTTTTCTCTTATTTCCTTCCTCCTCTTTTTCTCTCTCTCTCTCTCACTCTCCTTCTCTCTCTTCCTCGACGGAGATTAACTCGTGTATGCGAGAATTTTTTTCGGATTATGACCGCGCATTGGCCTCGGCGTTACATTGGCACACATGTGGCACACTATCATATCGGCTGCCAAGCGCATATACAAGCATATACACTTGATACGAACGTCTTTTCGATTTAGCGATACATTATGCGTTGACTCCATCTATACTGAATTTATTTGCGACTATTGTTATTGCTGTGGTATTTAGTCAGTCGTCAACTGCGACGTTGAATCGAAAATATCTAACAACGTCGTCTTTTGATTTGCACGCTCACTTGATTTGCACGGAATCGCGCACGTAGGTGTAGACTTGTATAGACGATCACGAGAAATAAATTCATAAATACGAATATATCTCTCATAGAGAAGTTACGTCTTTTTTGTAAATACAATAAATACTGGACTCATCTTATTTACCAGTATAAAAACATACACATATTTTGTATTCTAATATATTATGATTTTAAAATTAAACATATATATATTTCGCGATGATTTATGTATCTGTGTATTATAATAATATAATTCTATGACTTTATCTATGACTTTATCTATGATATTGCACTGACCAGGGTTAATATTCAGTTTTATTAATATCGATTAATTGTTTGTGCAAGCTTAAATTATTCTTTATCTTCTTTATAATTTTAGTATTGGAAATCAAGATTAGATAACCTTCATATATAAGATAAAATCGAATTATTTTTTCATAAATGACAATCTCTGATCCCACTTATATTTTCAGGGTCACAAGAAATTTCTCAGAAATCATAAACCGTAATTCAACAGAATATATGTAAGATATCCTATGACTTTTTCTCCTTTTTACATGAGCTGATTCGCTAAGGCTTAAGGAGAAAAGTACATTTCGCTACCTGCATTTACGATTTCGTAAACAAGGGAGTAACTTTGTCGTAGAAGAGTTAACTGACTGTAGAGGAAATGGGCCGCCGAATAGTCTCTCATAGTCCCTCGTGTTCCGGGTGAGCTACGCTCATGCCGCGTCGATGAGCGGCTATGCAAGCGTTCTACAAGCGGACGCTATTGCACGCGCGGATAAGTATGCAAGTAAGCAGGTCGATGCACTCCACCCACACCTGGTCCGCGCAAAATAGCCGTTCTGTCCTTGACACGACATGAACTGTCTCAGAGCGGAATTCACCCGTGGGAATCGCTCGGCAAACGAGATTATCCGATTATATTCATTCGAATACGTGAAATTTTTACCATTGTAGCTTGTCTACAAATAAATTACTCATTATCACATACGCATTAATATGGTGTTATTCTGTGATTAGATATCGGCTGTGTGCAGAAATAAAATGAGATAGACTAATCTCATGTTTATCTTCCCCTAATTTTTCCCGTCAGCTACACAGTAAAAAATTGTTTGTCCATATCTTAAAATTTTCTTGTTACTACTACTTTTAATTATTACTTTAATGTAAAATTAATATACAGCTGATATGTTATTATTTCTATAACATTTTCATGTGTTACATTTATATCAACTTCTTAACTTAACACAATCAACGTGTTTCAAAATCAGTTTAACATTCTAAGAAAAGTTAAAATAAATCTTTGAATAACCATGAACTTTAAAATGTTTCATGTAGTTTTTAATTAATTTGTATGTTATTTTTATATCACATTTAAAATCACAATAACAAAAATAAATGTAAAGTTTTATGTCAATTACTTAACATTTTTAGTTTGCCAATAAGTAACACACAATAAATGAATTATTTTAACTTAAAATTTAGAGATTTTCTGGGACAGGGAAAAAATGATAAAATTAGCATTTTATTTTTTTCTGCGTATTTGTCACAATTGATTTTCATTTACTGATAGTATTAATATAGCTTTTTCATATCTATTCTGAACGCTTTACAGTACAATATTGATTTGCCATATTTCAATCGTGTTAAATCGCGCAACAGTACATCGATATGTCGATCGAAGCGTTTGCTCCATTGTTGGATGATTCAGACAACAGATCGGCTATTATCGGTTTTATGTAACGAGAACATTGTTTTAAAAAACAGCTTTCTTACTAAAACCTTTTATTTATATGATAATGCTAACAATGATATAAAAGAGATTATAAACCCTAAAGAATTTACAGATATAAAATATGTGTTTTAATTCAATTGATGTTATATATTGTATTATCATAGTGAAAAAAAACTTCAAATATGTACGTCTTAATCTTTTTATAAAAATAAATCCGAAGTCATGCAGCATATTTTATACATTCTGTTGAAATATGTATATATAAAAGATAAAAATATCTTTAAAATTTTAAAGAAGATGCAACATGGCCGTGAAAGAATAAAGTGACGTTCATGGAGAGATACGACTAGTATAATAAATAGTATAATAAATCTTCTATAATAAATTGGTGAGAGAAGCAAGAGAGGGAGGCAAGAGACGTCGAAATGCTGGATCGACACTGCGTGTATACTCTATAATACCCGTATGACAGACAGCTGCATCCCCGTTTTCTGGCATTCGCGTCGCATCAAACGGCACACGTGCCCTCACGCACAGCCCACGCGCATATGAGACCGATGAGGAATTGCCACGCGGCGCGGGAATGGGCACGAAACTTGTTTACGCGACGGAGCAACGTTGTGGCATTCCGCGACGTAAGTTGCAGTTATTCAGGGAGCCTTGACTCGTGGCCGTCGCGTAGGTGCACCTCGTCGCACATATACGGGCATGAGACATCCGCTGGGGTGAAAGGAGAGGGGGAGGATCTTGCGGATCACGGACCTGAATTAATTGTAGACTGCGAATGTGCACAGTACACGTGCGCAACATACGTATATATACAATACATATATATGTAAGCGTGACGAGTATTCTCTCGTGCTATTAATCTTTAGATCAGTCCGTAGCTTCATAATATGCTTGTCGTGATCAATTTCCGACGTATAGACGAAACGAAAAATAAATTGTCAACAAGATGGTAATAAACGATCAAGCAAGAAGACGTACACGTGTGTCTTTGATCTGAAAAATAAAATGATCATGACTGTTTGCTCGATGTAATTTGAATCTATGTATTTTTCATTTCGATATTTACAACGGAAAAAAGTAAATAAAAAAAAGATGTTTTTTAATTGATTACCGTCATTTCGTATTTGCATTATCTCGCATATTTTATTTCTTCGTTAGAAACTCTTTTTTTTCTTCTCATACACGTGTTGTCTGTTTCTGTAAGTAGAATATTATCGCGATTTTAATTAAAAAAATTTAATTAAACACAATTAGCGAATAATGTCGCGATACGAGTAATACTAGAGCTATAATTTTTCTTTTTTTTTTATTTTTTTCTGTTTTGCTATAGAGAGTTGCGTGTTTAATTCAAAGTACTGACACGAGCCAATCAATGATCGCTGTTTTTGTTTCGCGTGACGCAAGCGTAATAATGCCATTGCACGAGGTACGAAGACCTTGCATCATTTCAAGATCAATAAATCGAGGTCATCGGAATTTGCTCGAAAGCAGCGCGGGCGCGTGATAGAAAAGCCAACCGCGCGAACAACGGTGTGCGTTTTGCCATGCTTTATCTGCCGCGTGGGAGGTCTGGATCAATGTAGTTTACGATGGAACGCGAAAAATGACGTCGTGGTAATCGCGGCCGGTGGTTTATGGGCCGAGCAACTATCCGCTAGGAATAATGTGCGTGCGCGTCGGTCGAAGAGTATCAAGAGAACGCGAGGTCAAGCACGCGATGATAATCTTTTGTACGTCCGGAATACCTGCTTGGACAAAGAAACTGTGCATAAAATATGTACCCTGTGAAAGAAAAGAGGAGGAGTACTTACGAGAGTTTTCCCACATGCCGTCGAGATCTGAAACTCCGATTTACATGCCCGAATTGTTAAACATGATGATTCCTTTCCTTTCCATTGAATGTCATAATTATTTCGGTGAATATTTATGCATAGAAAGCGAATCTCAAAAATTCCTACCTATATAATAAAAGTTGTTGTTACATCTTATAAAGATTTCATGTTTCAAGTATGCAAATTAATGTTTGCAATAGAATCTATTTGCGCATGTATATGTGAATTCATAATCTCTGAATGAAATATTTATTGTCCTAAATATCTGTATGTATATATATACATATACATCAAAATTTAATGAATATGCAATTATTTCTCATTTCAATTCATTTTACATTCATGTTATGCATGTATAATTACGTACCATAAATTACGTTAAAATTTTTATACATACATATAGAAAACGAGATATAGAGTACGAGCTGGATAAAATTTTCTTTTCACCTTTTAGACCTGTCACGTACTTAAAAAAATCTGCGAAAATTTTCGACTTTCTAATGTATTTTACTTATATATGTATAAATACCTGACAAAAGTTATTAGAGGAATATAATTTCTCTCAAAAAATATACAAAATTCGGCCAGTTGTAACTTCGTTAAAAATGAACAAAATTTAAATTCATAAAAGAGTTTTATAGTTTAAAATCTCTATCAAAAAATCACTATTATTTTTCCGTTTCTGTAAGTTTGGCAATTTTTACATATAGAAAACTATAGAGCTGGATAAAATGAGAAATTTTCTTCTCATTTTGTGGGCCTATCATATGTTTAAAAACTATCTGCAAAACTTTTCGACTTTCTACTGTGAAAGTTTAAGTTAAAGTTTTCTCTACAACATCATTTTTTAAAAATATGTTTTTCTTTGCAAAGATTTTTTTTGTTATTAGAGTTATCGCGGATTAAATAAAAAAATAAAATAATTACTATATATTTTTTTAAAAACATGCTACAAATGAATGAAAAAATAACGTAAAAATTAGCGATTTTCCCTTTTTTATTTTGATCTAGAAAAAATTGTATAAAACAATAAAAAAAAATTATTTTTTAATAAAATTATATTTTTTATTTATTTGTTTTTTATATTTTTAAATGCTCTGCACTTGAAAAAAATTTGCTGAATAACTATTGAGATTTTTTCACGGTTTTATGAAATTAAACATACAAGAAATTGTGAAATTTCCACATCATGTCTAGATACATGTGTTTAAAAAAAGTTGACAATTACACCACTCGATAGACCAAAACGTCAGTTTTAAGAATTTGTCTTTTTTATTTGCGATCCGATGATTTTTAACGGAGTTATGAGCAATCAAAGAATCAAAATGTTTACTTTTTTATTTAATTCCCGACAATTCAGTAACAAAAAATTTTAGAAAAAAAAAAAATTTTGGATAAAAAACTTTACATTAGGAAATCGAAAACTTTCGCAGATTTTTTTGAAGCACGTGAGAAGCTTAAAAAGTGAGAAGAAAAATTTATATTTGGTCCAGCTCGTAGTTATCTATGTAAAAATTATCAATTCACAGGAATGCAAAAATATAATTATTGACCTTTGGAAAGTAAAGATTTTAAGCTTTAAAAATCTTTTTTTGAATTTAAATTTTGCTTATTTCTAACAAAGTTAACTGGTTGAATTTTGCCTGCTTTTTAAAAAAATAGTGTTTTAAGTTTTGTATGAGAAGTTTATATATACATACATATAAAGTGCTCTAATAATAAGTGTTCTAATTTTTTTTAGAAGTAGGCAAAATTCAATTAGAGCTGTAACTTTGTTAAAAATGAACAAAATTTAAATTAAAAAAAAAAGATTTTTAAAGCTTAGAATTTTCTTTATTTTCTTTACTTTTTTGATCAAATTATATATACAGGAATGTATAATAGTATATATGTTGTTTAAACTTCACGTAATCGCACGGTGTGTATGTTTCTCGCGCGCTTCATACATGTATATTTCGGTCAACCGGCATATACGCCTCGTGGGCAATTTCGAGTATAGACCTGTGATTTCTCCGGCGCTCACGTACGGACAAGGTTAACCGGTCGATGAGCTCAGGAGTCAAACTGGAAGCGATCGTCCGGTATTCACGTAGCGAATTGCTGTCACGCACGAGGGCTTTCTATTCCTCTGCGGCAATGAAATCGCCACGTGTGGAAATCCGGTTTCCGTTCTTCCGACATTTATGTCCGTAGTTCTTTTTCTTGTGTACATACTCTCGTATCTTGTATCCATTCGAAAAAGTTGATGACTATCCCGGGTGCAGCCGAGCAAACAAAAGAACACAGCTCGAGATCGAATAGAAAAGTTACTTCTCCATAAGAAGTCCCAGGTATACTAACTACACGGTTGTACTCAATCTTGGATAAGTATGCGTCTTGGAATGTGCGAGGATATAAATCAACGGCGTACAGAAATTCCATACTAACCGTACTCGGATTGTCTACTTTATACACTTGCCACATCGAAATTGCAACGGCAATTTTCCTTTTGCATCCCAGAGTCTCGCGAGAAGATTGCGATAGCTGTTCTCGCGGACTTATAATTAGCATTACGCGCTTCGCTACCTAGGTAAACAGTAGTTCTGGGGAGCTATTTGCATCACTATTTCCTTCTCGCAATCATTTCTCTTACCGTTTGATCGCACACATTTTTTCATGTATTTTTCACCAAGACATCCAGCGCACTAATGAATTTGTACATTCCTTGAAAAATATTGGCTATAACGGTTTAGATCGGCGATAACGGTATCGGAATATTTCTTAGCATTATTGTCTATTAACATCGGTTCATTATTTCCGAACACGCCCACGAATAATGCTCTATTAACATGCATGCATATTTCGTTGCAAGTAAATGAATCTTAATTAGCCAGCCAATGAGTTTATATTTATCGTCAATGAAGGCATTTCCGCGACGAGATAAATCGCGATGGCGATTTTTCCGCGAAAATCAATCACTATGCGTAAACACGCGAGCAGCGAATGAGCTAATCGAGTGATTAATTTGCGCGCCTCTATAATGTTGATGATACATACTCATCACGACCGAGCCTCTTCGCGTGAAAGTTTCCATTGGTATTATATCGTGGCGCCTGATGTAATCAAAAGTCTGATAAAAATAATCAAATTAAAGTACGATTAAAATGTGCAATAATTTTTGCAATTTGAGATCCAGAAATTATGTTCTATAGGACATTACATTATTTTATTATTAAAACTTAAAAGAATAAGCGATTATTGAAATTGTTGTGGAATACGCGTAAAGATAAATGTGTTTGCACGTTCAAACAAAATGCGCTATTAATGCATTGATAATAGTAAAGATACGCATAGAATAAGAAATGAGAATAAATAAATATCATTAACGTTAAATGCGGCTGGCCGACAATGTAAAATAGCCGGTGGCATGCACACGAAAATGATATTTATCGTAATGTCGTGGATCGTATCGCACGGTCGTGACAAACAAGTGTCATCGTGACGTCAATAAGGCTGACAAGTGCGTACGATTTGCTACACACAACTCTTCTCTTTTATCTATACCGATTGTCGGCGCTCACGGTTTTTCGCGATGAGATGCAACGTCACAGCTCGATGAATTTTATCGTCGTATATTATTCGTCGATCTGCCATTTCGCGTTAGTCGTCGATTAATCGGATATCGGGTTCGAACAAATCTCGAATATATGCGACCACGCGATATACGTGAGAAACCGCTCGCTCGTCTTATCCATATTTTATTTTTTTTTTCTTAAGCATATTTATAAAGTATGTTTACGTGTCTCGTAACTTATCGAGGAAAGTGATGAATTACAACCGATCGATCGATTGATGGATTAATTTTTTCCATTCAACAATATATTGTATTGGATTTTCTTCATAATGTATTCTTTTTCTTTCGGCAAAGGTAATTTTATTTCTTATTAAAAGAATTATAATTTAGATAATTAAGGATTATTATAATTGTTATTATAATTTATTATAATAAATTATTATAATTTTAACATAATTGAAATAGTGAAGTTAAAGAACAGAATGAAGTAGAAAAATGTGAAACTAAAAATTATAATGTTATAGATTTGTGAAAATATGTAATTTTATGTTATTAGTTATTCTTTGCACTTTGTTATCTTAAATAAAATTTAGATTTTTGTAATAAAATCTTTTAAGATGTGCACAAATTTTTCTTTTTAAAATTTTTAGAAACACTTACTGCGATCTTTGTGTAATTTTACAAATTATTTACTTGTTTTTGTTGTTGTGGCCAAGAGCCAGCAATCTCGCGTTTTCTAATACGATTCTTAGACACAGCTTCACAGATCGTTTCTATTACGTAATTTTAATACCTGTAACTATACTACCGGTACCAATGAGAACCCTGTTGCTTGTGATAGATTTAAAGGCGTAATATTCATTGATTTCTTTAATAACCAAAAATTTATAATAAAATTTATTTATATCAGTAATAAAACAGATAGTTGAAATTAAACAAAGGATAGAGAGTTTATATGTATATATATATATATAGCAAAAGTGTATTATTTAAACATGTCGCTAAAGGATTTTATATAATTATACGAAATATCTCGTTTAAATTTATCTCGTTAAAAGATTTTATATAATTATTAATTACAGATATCTAGTTTAAATTAAGAGTGCGAACTTTAGTTTGCTATTGCTATTTATTATGACATTTGTTACATGCTATCGAGATCTCTGGCCTCGCCAGCGTAAATTTCGTCAGCGCGTATCGGCGATATCGTCGTTTATCGTCGTCGTTGAAAACGCACACGTTTCCGTCGCGGAAAAAACACTCGATAAGAAGGCAAATTGCGCCGATTTGCGATTTTCATTCGCGCTTTTCTTCCTCTCTTCAGCGCCACAAAGTCGCTCTTCTTTTCGCAATTCCGCGCGCGATTCCGTTTGTGCGCGTTTGATTGCGCTCACGTTCGTCACGTTAGTGTTTTTCCATGCGCGCAATAACGCACGCACGCGTGGAGACACTTTAATTCGCGCGCGAGTGTGTTTGCTCTCCAAAAATAGACGGTACAGCTGTCGTTCGATGTTTTGTAGCCCGGAACTTTTATTGCCCCGTCGACGACTGGGAGAGACAGGGATATTTCATTATGCAGTAGAATAAAATCTTTTCAGCAACTAGTTGAAAGTAAAGAAAAAGAGAAAACGATAGCGTGAACAATCACGCAAATTAATTAATAATATGTAGATGAAGTGTAGCTAAGTTAAATTTAAAAATTGATTTACATATAAAAATATAATGAAAGAAAGAGAAAACAAAGTTTTCAAATAAAAAAGTTTAAAATGATTATATATACAAGACTTATAAAATGTTGAATGTTAAAAAAATAATACAATATATTTATATGTGTGCATCACATGTGGATTATTTTACTACCTTTAAAATTTAAAGTGGTTTTTTTGTAATTAAATATAAATTAAACGAAAGTATATTCAGCAGAGAAATCTCTATTTACGATGATTTCGCCAATTTATTCTTGACGTTTTTCGTCATTTTATACATGAGACTGACTGCTTATTCTTTGACAACGCATTTTTTGCGTGTTAATGATAATCACGTCATTTGCTTATATTATTTCCCAATGTTTCTTGGATGTATTTTTTCTCGGAAACCTAAATACCTGTTTTATAAGAAGATTCGCGATACTGACATTTTTCACTGCTCTTGATGACATTGGCTAACTAAATCTCGACAGACTTTCCTTACCATCGTAGTATTATCAATTACATCACTTGGTTGTATCATTTTGCAACGTTTCTTTCGTTGGAGGTCTTCTTTTCTCCTACCATTTGTTTAAGATAGATACGCAATCATTCTATCTCGAATCGTTCTCATGCGATGATTTCAAACGACAAAAACATTACTTAGAAATTGATAATCTATTTATTATTTGTTATCTTGCATGCAAGTCCCCCCCCCCCCTCTCTCTCTCTCTCTCTGTCTCTCTCTCTGTCTCTCTCTCTCTCTCTCTCTCTCTCTCTCTCTCTTCTCTCTCTTCTCTCTCTTCGTTACATCGTATTTGGCAAAATTTTATTTTACCAGCATGTGTTGTGATACTTTAAATTTGTTTGCTTCTGCGAATGATTGTGGCAAATATTGCCTTAGTGTATAAGCAAATTTTGAGCGAGAATAATAACAAGGAAATTGACGTAAGAACAAATACAGACTATAAATATTAATCGAATCGAAGGAAGTCAAATAACTCAATGCATTATCGAAAATGCTTGGAACTCTACGATGTTTGTTGGAAAAATATTTGATCTATCATTTTTTCCATATGTTTTTGTGGAATCACATTAAATGTAATTATACGAAGCGTTAAATTGAAGTACTTGATGGCAAGAGTAAATTATTCAACGAGAAAGGAAATACTTGAAAATACCATTCGCAGTAAATTCGAAATAAACGCATTTATAGGAAGGCATGCGATGCGATAAAATTATTTCGTGATCGTATTAAATGCAATTATGCAAAATATTCCAATTAATGGGAAATTTTTTGCACGTGAGAAAAAGATAGAATGTCAAATGACGAAGTTGCGCCGATTCAAACGACTTTTATTCATGCACACAAGTCCCGACGCACAAACACGATACTATACGCGTCATCGTAGTTTAATTTTTATTTACACGCGAAGTCGCGTGCACAGTCGCGTGTTCGCATCACCCCTTCGTGTACGAGGTTGTTAAAATATTCGTCCACCTATCAGCACCCAGCATCTAAAATAGCGGATTCTGCATCCGCCCATGCAAAACGTTCATTTTGCCACCTGAGGCAGCAGATTTCGATCCTGCGTCTTGAGAGCGCTTATCTCAACTAACAATCAGAACAGAATTAACGTTACAATGTTATCGTATGACGCAACTAGACTGTGATGCACATGCCCAAGATCAGAGGTTATAGCTAAACGTGCTTTAGATATTCAAACAATATTTTTTTACATTTGATTATATGTGTGAAAGAATATTTTAATATTTTTTTTATACTTAAAAATGTTTTTTTTTCTTAATTAATTGATATGCATTTGCAGCTTAAGTTTGAAATCACAATCTAACGTATTAATGTATTTGATATAATTAATATGGCATATTATATCTGATTCTTATTCTAAAATTAAATATAATAAAGAAAAAAAGTCGAATAAAAAACACAATCGTATTATTTGATTATTTTTCTTGTTCTATATTTTATATTATTTTACGGCCAATGTGTGTGTACATCTCTTTTTTATTTTCGCGACCAAGGATAAGTCAGAATGAGATGCTTGTTAAATTTATTTTGAAGACAGATTTAAGAGTCTAACGGGCAGCAGACAATGTATCTTTTGTTATGATAATATAATCGGAACAAAACTCAGAGGTAATATAATCGACATTGGATGGCGGAAGAACTATGGAATACACGTTGTCGCAATAGAGTGGATTTATCGCGACAATTGCGTCTAGATCTTGGAATTAAAACAACTAATATAATTCAGTTCGCATTAATAAAAGAAAGACGTCTTTAGAGAAAGATCACATATATTGAGATGCAGTGTTGTTAGATGAGTCAGATTTTTTCGCGTTCAATATGAGATTGAAGTAAGTTAATTGAAATAAAATCCTGTACGACTTTTTAATAATTTTTAAAAATTATTAAAATATTTTTAATAATATAATTAAAACCATGAAATAAAAAAAATAATACGTACCAATAATATTAATTTATTTACTTATTTATTTATTATAGGTATATTAATTTATTTACATAATTATTTAACTAGTTTTCTGTGAGATTTAATCAAAATTGAGATGTTTATTATATATGTAACTGTAAACATTATCGATATGTCATGAAAGGAAGAGAAAACCCGGCTTATCTAACAACACTATTGAGAGGTAGGATAATTAATCTTACAAATTTTATATTAACATAATTGGAAAATTAATCCTAACTGAACGGCTCACGCTCCGATGCTTCGTGTTTGTTCGTGTATTTTATTCAAAATATAAAAACATAAAAATTTCATTTTGTTAAATATATACAAATGATTTTCATACAGTATTTTATATATAAAAAGTTAATAGGTACGTCGACGCGGTCAAATATCAACTATATTGAAAATTATAAGACACTTTAGTAAGTCAAATAGAAAAAGATTTACGTATATGTATATAAAAGTGTAAAAATATCTAATTTTCGCTGAAACTTTTTCCGTTTCTCATTCATAACAGTACCAATATTATGTAAAGATTTTTTGTGTAAAAGAATTCTGAATGACAGTGACGAAACTCAAAGCACAGCATCCGTACAAAGTTCAACCGATGTGTGTCTGATAATGTCTTATTCATGAGTGATAACGGGGGGCGTAGGTCGGACTCGCACTTGGACGCCTCTGCAGTGCATCTAAATTGCGAACGTTTCATCATTCCTCCGGTCGTTTTGTCTTCTCGTCTTTGCGTCACTTCGTCGTTTACTTCGAGATGTCGGGATGCGATATCTTGCGTCGCTTTCTGTATAATTCTCAGTCAGTACGACACATAAACGGAGTTAAAATATTGTCAGCATCCGTTCACAAAGATCGAATCGTTTGCGTGGCGTAAAATTTGCTCGATCCAGTGAAACAAAAATATTCCATCTGATTAAGCATATCTACATATATGCAGACGCGTATAGATATTCTTGTATTTTACAAATTTAATATAAATGCATTATGCAACCAAAAAAAAAAAAATAGCCACAAAATATGATATGCAAAGACGAGAAGAATTATTTTTACTTTTCATCTTAAAAAACAGCTGCGTAGATTTATCGATAAAATTAATGAATCCTCATTGTCGATTCTTATAAAGCTACATAAGACAAATGATGGACATTTGTACGCACTACTCGTCAACAAAACTAATGGATGAAAAACTACACGACTGCGAATTCTGCGCTGTCTTTTTAAATGAAATTTGCACCGCTGGATGTGTTGATAACTCGTGAACTGATCTTTGTTGCACAAAACTACAAGTTTTATTTGTGGTTGCTTCTCTTTTTAAAAAAAATAGTATTTTAAAGGAAAAAAATTATAATTATGTTGAAAAATAAAATTATATTATGCAATATTAATATAATATCTTTAACTCTGTTTATGCATCCGGTTAAATTATAATTTTTATTCGTATTTATGTATATCGATTTATATAGAGACAAAATTTATATTATTTCTAAGTTTTTTTTTGCAAATACTATATGAAATAATACGCTTAATTTTTGAATAAGCGTATAAAATAGAATTTCTTGTTCACGCGCGGAAGTTCTGACTCTGACCCACACTTTTGTGTCGTCTATCGATTTCGCAATAAAGAAACACGTCGCCACGCTCAAATGGCGTGATAAAATTTGTCGTGTTCTGACGCAATGGTTGCTTTATACCCTCCAAAGATACGACCGAGTTTCAGACGTCGCGGCGGCATCCGGGCGCCGACGAGTCTGAACTTTTCGAGCATATGCGGCCCCTACTTCCTTTCTTCTCGACGCCCATTTTGCATTTCAGACATAATTCCCAAATTAATATAAATTGCGCATGCAATGAATCCGTAACTTTGTAACTCACACATATTTATCGATGTTACATCAAGCAATGCGCAAAATTTTACTCGGTTGATAAGAATTAATCTTTTTAAAAACATTTAATAAGGCTCTTTTTATTACAAATATATTAGCAACGAAAAAATAGAGGCCAATAAGAGTCAAACGTAAGGTCATGCACCCAAATTAACATAAAAATATCACTTATATAGAAAAGAAGCTCTTTTATTAACATACGTTTTGATCTTATTTCAGGCCATCTTCAGTAAAAATACAAATAAAAAAATAAACATGTCAAAAAAACATTGATTCCCTTAACATGATCCTTTTAAGATAGATTAAGTAACAATATTGCACTTCCTCAATGCGTTGGTGCACTGATATAATAACGCAGTGACCATATAGACATCTTTAGTTGACAAAGCATATATACTTTTTCCTCCAAGATTTCAATAGAAAAATCTTGAAGCAATCGTTAACATTCTCTTGGGTATCAATGGTATTAATTAACGAATCTCTCAATGTTCTTTTTATATGCAATCATTGAATAACAACTGGTACGATTCTAATAACAATATTGTTATTAATACGAACAAGAAAATATCATATTATAACATATCACATACATCTCTTATATTTCCGAACAATTCAGAAGAGCTATTAAAGATTTAGATGCCAAATTGTCATACACAGCTATTAA
Source organism: Anoplolepis gracilipes (assembly GCF_047496725.1). NCBI lineage: Eukaryota > Metazoa > Arthropoda > Insecta > Hymenoptera > Formicidae > Anoplolepis > Anoplolepis gracilipes. The sequence continues at coordinate 20,795,101 of NC_132970.1, read as the reverse complement.
TAAAGTTTCGCTGTTTTATTAAGGCACAAAAAGATATATTATCAAAAAGAATTACATAGCAACGTAGTATATAAAATTGTCTATAAAGACTGCGTAGACTATTAAAGATTAGAAATAGGAGAACATAAGAAATACATTAATAGAGTTTGTTAATATTGACATGAGGCATAGACTATTTAATCATAAGTTCAAATGGAACGAAAGTTGAAATCTTGGATGAGGAACCGATTCTTGGCAAAAGATTGTTGTCTGAGATTATCCATATAAAGGAAGAAAAAAAAAGTTTAAATCTGCGATACGAAATCAAACATATATTTACCGATATTGGAGAATCTATTTAAATTTTAAAGTTATCTTGTTATGATATTATATTTATTTATTTTGTCTGTCTCTTTGCTTGACTTTGAGTTATTAGTGACATATGTTATTATCATTTGTAGTTGATCTATTGTCGTGAATGCTTCCGATAGTTTGTGACTTTTTATTTTCACCTGCGATCTTTCGATAAGTGCCTTTTTTCCTTTTTTAATATAACATATGCATTTACACGTTATTATAGTGCACTAGCGCAATGAAGGAGTGCAAAATCCTTGTCTCATTCATCTTAAGGGGTATTTTGTGAAAGGTATCATCAATGTTTTTAACATATTTATTTTACTTTTTTTTGTATTTTACTAAAGATGGCCTAAAATAGGACCGAAACGTACATTAATAAAAGATTTTCTTTTTTACATATCCGATATCATTTTTATGTTAATTTATGTACATGACCTTACACTTGGCTCTTGTTAGCCCATATTTTTTATAATTAACTCAAGTTATGCATAATTATAATCATAATCTTATTTATTTTGTATATAGTATATTAAGAATATATTGAGTAAAACAAATAATTGTTTTCTTTTTGGTGATTTAATTTGATTAAAATCAATTTTAAATCAAAGATTATACACGAAATTTTTAGTTTTTAATTTAGGATTTAAGTATAATACAAAAAAATGTCGCGACTACTTATACATATATTTATTTTTTAATTACATATATTTATTTTTAAATCTTGATAAATGCAGACTTTCGGACAATACAAAATAATGGCAGATCTTATCCACCATCGGCGGAAATATATCAAATAATTTCAAAAAAAATAAAGGAACTCGGAATAATATAACATCAAAACACATATATGTTATAATTAATGAAAACAGCAATAAGTTTAAAGATAAAATTTTGAAAGCTTTCAATATTGACATGGAAAATACAGAGATCTCTGCTGACGTATCACTTTCATTCAATGAGAGCATTATAACTAATACTTCAATGAATACACTTGTCAAAGAATTTGTATTGATTATACCAAGTGAGCAATGGAAAACAATTGTGCCTATACGAAAACTGTACGGAAGACACTATAAACACATGCTTCAAAGTGGCTGGACTGAAATTATAGCTGAAAAAGCATGGCAACAACAAAAATTTAATTGCACAATAGTGTTTAAAAACCAGAGAGTCTGTCCATCTAGTTCCGCAAAAAATTATTTTAATTTCAGTGGTATTTGCAAAGATTGCAATGCCAAAATAAAAGGTAAAATTATACATCAACCGCGCGATAATGTCGATGTAAAAATTCATTTCAGAGCGGATAATATAATAGAAGAAAAGCATTCTAACAAGAATAAACGACCGAAAGGTTTACGCCGACAGACTGTTATTAGCACTTTAATAGATAAAAAATTAGACGCTGTAACATTTCGCAGACAGGAGGCTAAACGTCTTACGAATTTTGACAATATTGAACTCTCAATAATACCTAACGCTGCTGCGATACGAAAAGTCAAAGAACAAGCATTAAGAGAACGTCACGGTTTTTTATTTATAAATCCAAGTCTAAATCTTTTACAGAGCGCAAAACAGGGCAAATATTATGGAGCTATACACAATATTGGACTATTAGAATTTTTTTGTATCTATTGGAGCATTGAACAACAATTATTGTATAGAAGTAGGAGCAAGAAAAATCTAACAGGTTTTATGACAATCGATGCTACTGGAAGTATCATAAAACGAAATTCTAATTGTGAGCCGCCAGTTTTTTTATATCAGTGTATGTTTGTAAATGACGATGGAAGTATTCCAGTCTTTCAGATGGTATCAGCGGATCATAAAGCAATGCAAATTGCATACTTTTTGCAAAAAATAATATCTGCAGGAAACGAGCCTCCGCGTATGGTTGTTTGTGATTTTAGTTGGGCAACTTTAATCGCTGTGGCACAAGTATTTGCAAAATGCATTGACTTACGAAATTATTTGAAGAATTGTTTTAATATCTTACATTATTTTAATAATACACTTCCGTCCTGTTTTATAAGATTAGATGTAAGTCATTTTGTATCCATGATATCAAGATGGAAATGTTTTAAACAAAAAAATAAATTAGTGCGACAATTTTATTTACGTTCCCTATGTCAAGCATACAAAATGACTTCTCTTGAAGAATTGCGTTTATTTTTTGAAGCTATCATTGTTGTGGCATTAAGCGAATATGTTGGTTTTAATAAAAATGGAGAGGAATTGCCATCTGAGTCGCGTTTACAATATCTGAATAATATAATAAAATGCGTATCAGTGCCAGAGATTTCAAATGACGAAACAAACGAAAATCTTAATTACAATGACATATATGATCTGCAAGAAGTGGATGTTCAAGATGCTTCCGACTGGGTTCAATGGAGTACCAACATATACGATAATGCTCAACAAATAATAGTTAATTGCACAGAGGGAACAACAATAAATGCTTGCTATCATCCTAATTTTGCTCAAGTCTTAAAAATCCGTCTCATACCATACTTGGCGCTTTGGAGCGGTGTAATGCAATCGCATTTTCAAATAGCTACAGAAATTTCTACTTCTACTTCTGTTGAGGCAGAATTTGCAGAGCTAAAAAATCGTGCGTTTAAAGGCCAATTACCAATGAGTGCCGATATATTTGTACACGAACATTTGGACTACATCGACGGTAGAATAAAATTAGCATCGTATCAAAAAGATGTTTCAAGTATAGATTGCGAACAACTGAACAACGTAACGCACAATTATTCTTCTGCAAGTTCCATCGAAATAGAAAATTTCGTAGAAAATTGTTTTTCTTCTGATGCAATTAACTACGATATAGGAGAAGATATTTATATACAAAATGTTAATGAAAGCAGCATAGTGAGTGATGACACTGTTGATAAACAGGATCAACTAAATTGTAATACGTACGAAAATTCGCGAGGTCTTGTTTGTAAATCATCAAAGGAAGAACAATGTTCTGCTGTGAAAAAACAATATAAACCTTCATATTTAGACAAATGCCCGGAATGGGATTACATTAAATTAGCGAGAAACCAAAACATATCACTCATGCGGAATGGTAATGTATGCAAAAGCGTTATAATTGATGGAAAAGTTTTTACAATTTCTCAAACTTGTTCATTTGATGCAATATTTCATCTAATCGCAAACAGCATTGCAACTATAAAAAGTTATAAAAAGAAAATAGAAACAACGAATAATCGTACAATTAATTTAGTCACATCAATATTGTATAGCGGTAAAATAACAAAAAATCATTATAGCGAAAGAGCAAAAATATTGATAGAGCTTCCGCTTTTTAACGACAGTGTAACTATGTACAGAAGTACAATTTCTAAGTTAAACGCTAAATGCAATGTCGTAAATTTAATCAATTATTTATTTGCTAATATACCAAGTTGTCGAGTAACTATTACTTGTCCTTGTGGTTATTTACAAACAAGACAAATAGTAGAATTAAATATTAATGTAGATCCACTTCTATATAAAGGATTGCAATATATGCAAGAAGCAATCGACACTTCGACGATTAAAATAACATGTAGAAAATGTTCATCTATCGCCACAGAAAATATTGAATACGGACCACACTTATTTATAGATACAACAATCTTTACCGATGCCCGATACACCAAACGCGATGAAACGATAATACATACTATTGAAAGTATTGCAACAACCATTACATTAAATTGTCAAACATATATTTTAGTCGGTGTCATTAATTATATAAACTCATCTGGCAGCAAAGATGACGGTCATTATGTCACATACGCGCGATGTGGAAATTATTGGTATGAATACGACGATCTTAAAAGAAAGAGGAATATTGCAAATAAAAAAACAAAAATTACACCACATCTTATATTTTATATTAAGGAAACATAATACTTATTGTCAACATTTTATTGATTTTTAACATGTTATTAAATCTTCAAACGATATTAAATTATTTTCAAATAAAATATCTGATTAAAACTTTTTCCCACTAAGCCTCTCATTACGCATTGATAATAAGTGATATTAATATTATATATATATATATATATATTATTTCATATTGTTATATAATATAATATTGTAAGATTTAAAAAAAATTGTCGAATATGATTCGATCATTAATTTAAGAATTATTTAATGTAAAATATACGACGCGCACGAAATTTGTTCAAGTCAAAGCTAAAATCTTTTTTAAAGCCTCGAGCAGTACAATTTAGATCTATTGTCAGTAATATCGGAAATAGTTATGTAGTATGATATTTTTTGATTAAGTGTCGTGCTGACGGCACAAGTTAAAATTGCTTTAAGAAATGTTTATAAGACGGAACAATTTTTGAAAATGATTAAACTGCATAGAACTCGGGTAGAACTATCGTCACTAAGTTCCTCATTCATTACATTAAAAAATAAAAATTGAAAAATGCCGTGCTAACTTCGCGAATTTAGTACGACACTCTCCTCTCTAAAGAACTAAAACGAATTGAAAATTCTCATTTTTTACAAGAGTTCCCGATAGTTCTAATTGAGAGTCACATATATATATATATACAATTTCAGATCAATATTTCACCAATTAACTTTTAAACAATTTTTGTTTTAATTGCGTATTACGACACTTAGTATAAATGTATCGTGCTGATGATTTTCGGCAATTCTAACGACAGTTCTCGACAGTTCTGCAAGAGTTCTATGCATTAAAATTAGTTTTAAACAAAGTTCTGATCATTACAATCGATGATAAGAAAAGATGAAGAAAAGTTTAGATATTAGGTCGATTCTGTCATCATATGTGATTGTTTTCTAGATAAATTTATTCATATCTATCCGCGTTGTACTGATAAGAAAATCTTATATAAAACGAGTCACTCTTTAGATTTATCAAATTCTGCTAATTTATTCAGGTCGAATGTGTTTAAATCGCAAGTCATCGCGCGGATCAGCGCCATTAGACAATCGTTTATTCGGTATAGTACCGAATAAATTCTGATGATATTCCTTCTCGTTGCTTAGCTAACGCTCGTAGAAACCGGAAGTTCCTGTGACTCGCTTTTCGCACCGTCCAGTGTACTATCGTGACGGTAAAAGTACCTCCTTTTGATCCCCATGGAAAGATAAGATCAGTACACTGGTATCCCGCTGGCTGAACACGTTCGTTACCTTCGTAACGATCCCCTTGCGACCCTATCGCCCTACATCACCTTGTCCTGATAACAGAGCGATATCGCTTATCATGCAAATAGACATGCGTAATAAATGCAAAAAAAAAGTAATAAGTGCGACAGAACGTGCGCGAAATAATATCGCAGTGTAATTAGAATAAAACTAGAGTGAGAAAACGTGTTCGAATCGTATCGAGTATTGAAGATGAAAGTGAAATAAATATATAGAGAGATTGGGTTGATGGATGAGACTTTGAATCTCATGAATTATATATTTCCATACGAATCTAACAATAAGTTTTAATCTTGATTCAAATTATATGGTCACTGCAAGTTCACGAGGACTATACAAGAGAAAAACTTTCTTTTTTACTTGACGCTTCATGAAATATATCGCATTTTATAGACTGAATTACTCACACAGTTATCTAAGTCACGTGCATTGGATCAGTATGCACTTGTGTGACACTCTCTAAGCGTAATGTCACGCGTGAATGTTATTTATATATGTCGGTTGATTCAGCAAAACATGATATTATTTTGCGATTTGATATCCGCGATAATAAAAAACTTTATTTATCTGGTCATGCATATATTTGCTGCACTTGCAACAATGTTTGTCACTTATTTCTGATATAAATGAAATAAACACGTTTCAAGTAAAGCGGCAAGAAATTGTTGATAGTGAAGGAATATACATAATCGAGGGAAAATTTCAAATTATTATGTCTATGCGTACATATACACTTGGCTATTGCGATAAATTAATGTGTTTTGTTTGCTTCTTAAAACAAAATTCCTTAAAGATAATTATATAAACTTATCTGGTTTTAAAATAACATCGATAACGACTATAGATGTGTAAATATTTAAAAAAAAAATTATGTTTTGATGGAAGAACAGGATTCAAGAATGATTGATTAATGCATTACCATTTTCTATTTTTTTCTCATGGAGTCCAACTCGTTTAACATTCAACTCGGAATAATGCGATTACCTCTAGAAAAACCGTTTTATTACTCTATGAATCGATTTTACGACTAAATTAATCTATTTCTAACGAGCAGTCTCAATAGAACACCGATCATCTTGTTTGTTGCAGGATGAGAAGGTCACGATGCTGAGACCCGGATCCTTAGTAGGCCTGCTGGTCTTCGTGGCCGTGCTGAAGATCGCAGACTCGGACCGCTGTCTGACGATGTTAGAAGGTAAATCACCGGTCATTATCGTCAGCCGATCGTTCTGGCTCAATTACGGTGCATTTGTCAGCTCCGAAGATGCTGATATCATTGATTCGTCATCGGAAAAACGGCGCCACGTGGAATAATCGCTAATTGGCGCGATAATGAGGCGCGGTCTGGACATTAATTGAATCGCGTCCAATTAATTCATCCGTAGACGAATTCATCACTCGTCGTTTCTGATGAATAATTAGATATATCGCTTTAAACTTCGCGACGGGCTAATGAAGAGCTGAATTCGCATTCCGTGCGAGTTAATGTAACCGTGCCACGTATAGTTTACTCGCTTATTATCGAGCTTTTAAATATAGTCATCGCGCAGATTGGCAATGGCCGGAAACGTTCTTCCACCGGCTACATGTTTTTCTCAGATGTTTACATTGCTCAGATCGAGTGATAGAACGACCTTGCATTTCTACGTTAGCGGCGGTTCTCAACTCGTTTTTTCCAATTGTCAAATAACAATTTTTTATCATTATTTATTATATACGTTCAAATTACAAAGTCTTTCACAGAGCTTCTAATTGTTGCGATTACTTTAATTCTAATTTAATTCTAAATTAATTATTTAATTTACGATGTATTAATTTAAATCTTTTTATCGTATATAAGTTTACAAAAAAAAAAAAGAAATTAAAATGAAGAAACTTTTTTTGAGGAAAATTTCTTTATGATTTACAGAAGTTAATCCAAAGAGAGTGATTCATCATGAAGGTCACTTCTTGAACATCCAGTTCGAAGTATCGAGAAGAATCACGCAACGATTGACGTCAGAGATCATGAAAATTTTTTTGACCGAAGTACTGGGTTACACCGGCATCGGCATTATCAATAAGGATGACAAATTCAACGCATCCGAAGTCTTCGAGAGGCTATCCGAAAAACCAACGTACAACGATCACAAAATGTAAAACAATATGTAAAATGATACAATTGAACACAAATGAACAAGCGATCGTTAATGCTGTTTTACGCGATTATGATTCTGATCTCTTTGACTTCTTGAATTCTTTATTTTATTTTCTATTTTTATTTTCGTTTTACAAACATAATTATAATAACTTTTTTTATCATTTGCTTCTCAACGAGTTTATAAATAACATTAAATAATAATATTGAATTGTAATAAAATATTGAATTTCTAATATGTTTGCATAAAGTGGATAGAATTTATAATTTTGATATGTATATTCAATTAACGCACATAAGAAATATCATCTCATATTACACGTATTTGCGACACTAGATTAACAATCGAGAATATCTACTATCATGTTGATTGCAAATATGCTTTGCATCTTCTTCGCCGAGCGATCATATTTCGTCTCGGCGCTTTCTGCGACAAATAATCAGAATGTATCAATACTTACATTAGTTTCTCATATGTTTCTTGATCATTTAATAATATTTATATTAATAGTTATAATATTTATTTTATATTAGTGTTATTATATTTATATTTTATTATTTAATGGTTATATTAAGTTTGCCGCGCATTATTTCTCAATTATTTAATAATATTTAATTCTGTGCAACTTTAAATCGGTGTACCTGTTTCGACATATGAGATATTTCGATTGCTGATATATCCAACTATTGCGAGATATGCAAATTATTTATTAATAATTCGCGTGTAACATATAATTCATTATTAATATTCTGCTACAAGCAAAAATGCAAGTATTTAAAATTAATCCCTATTTATTGCAATACACAATGAACAGATTATATAAATTATTAATAATGATGTATTTCTAATATTCTTCTATACATTAGCTACATAAATGTCAGAGCATTGAATCGAACGAGTAGCTATTAAATAAACTCGCGTCTTCGCGATCTTTGAACTCACAATCAGCAGAAAAATATACGCGCATTTAAATCGGACGATTAACATTTTCTTTTCGCTAACAGAGTTCCAGAAACGATGGTGAACATGGAAGTGTGGATTCCGCCGCAGCAGGACACGTCGCCGCTGTTGAATAAATACAACGTGAAGGAATGTGGCTCGATAGCGCCACCGGGATACTTCGGCTGGTTCGTTCCGGAGGCGTTAGCGAGACTCGATGAGAGCTGGCTAGTTTTTTCCAGATTAGAGACTGCCAACAGATTCGCCATTGACGAGGCATATCTGCCGATCATCAAGAATTCCACGATGAATCCGGATACCAGAGATTACTATTGTCGCGAAACCTTTTGCCAGCACGGAATGTACGTGCCGGAACACTGTCAAAACCAAGAACAACAGCAGAGGACGCCGAAATGCGCGCTGCTGCTGGCCGAATACCCGGACATCACGCTCTTTGTGAAGAAGCATATCGATCAGATGAAGCTCTTCGTCAAAGTGGCGTGGGTGGGTCCGAATCTCAGAACCTTGACCAAGAACTTGACCAGGGAGTACATGCAAAATGCGCGGAACTCGTCGGCTTCCACCGAGAATAGGTATGATTTTGTAAAATGTATGTAAAATTTATACTTGTCGAAAACAGTCGATACCAATGAATAACAATTGAGATATCTTGTGTCTCATAAAAATTTCTTTCAGATCGCTGGTGATTTTGCACTATTCACCGAGCAGTGTAATCCCGAATGAGAAAGAATTTACAACGATAGATTTTCCACGTTGCGGAGCGAAAAAGGGTTCGATCGGCTGTGCCTATGAGTCGAATAGACTAACAAAGCTAGTGTGGGATAGATTGGAATTGATCGCGAAAATTGCTTTTCAGACGATCAGTCGCGCGAAATTTAGCCAAGAAATGTACGAAAATTTGATCGCGCGACGTACATTGGCAGCGAGCAACATCTCGGACGAACAGATCGCCTGCGATTGGTTGAGAGAGAATCTGAATTATACATTAACGGAATGGAAACCCAGCAACGATGATAAGAATACCTTATTTGTCGGCGGAATATTTCCCATGACTGGCAACTCATACATGGCTAAGTCGATCGTGATCGCCGCTAAAATGGCGAAAGACATTATCAACGTTAACAATAGTCTACTGAGAGATTACAACCTGACCTTGCTGGCCAACGATGGCCAATGTAAGTCGGATATGGTAATGAAATCCTTTATCGATTACATTGTACACAATCATTATCAGAAGCTGGTCGGTGTATTGGGGCCGGCTTGCTCGGAAACTGTGGAGCCATTAGTCGGAGTGTCAAAACATTATAAAACAGTGATTATCAGCTACAGTGCCGAGGGATCTAGTTTCGACGATCGCGACAAATATCCGTACTTCTTCAGGACTATTGGCGAGAATAAGCAATACAAATACGTTTACCTGCAGCTCTTGCAGAAATTGAATTGGCATCGAGTGGCTTCTTTAACGGAAGACGGACAAAAGTACACCGAGTACATATCTTATATGCAAGACATGCTCAGAGATAACGGCATCGTTTTTGTAGCGAACGTCAAGTTTCCAAGAGAACGAGAACCCGATGTCATGACGAATGTATGTTTAGTTTATGAGAAATATTACGCAATATGTTAATATAATATATTCATAGAAAAAAGTTGGTTTTAATTAATTTTTAATTTATGTTTAAAAACAACATAATACTTGTACAAATCGTAAAATTAATTTTAATATTTTTAATAATATACGAAAACATATGAATCTCTATAAATTGTAATGGATAATTTTACATATTAATTTTCAGTATCTACAAGATTTGAAAAAAAATCGAGCAAGAATTATTATCGCAGATGTGTATGGGGAGGTGGCTCGTCAGGTCATGTGCGAAGCATATAAATTAGAGATGACAGCTGTTCAGGTAATAATTATATTACATCTCATTATTTACGAATAAATTGCAAAAACCAAATTAAAGATACAACAATTTCAATGATTTAATTTTTTTTATCAAAGGGCTACGTCTGGTTTCTTCCGCTTTGGCTTCAGCAACAATGGTATGATACCGATTATTACAATCGAGAGGGCGAGAAAGTACCCTGCACTACGAGCGAGATGATGACGGCTATAAACGGACATCTCGGTCTGTCACATGCGTACTTCGCTCGCGACGACAGCATAATGCAGGAAGGAATTACAGTACGCGAGTGGCGCAAACGTTATGAGAATATGTGCCGAATGCAGAATCCTCCGCTACAACCCTCTAATTATGCCGGTTATGCCTATGATGCTATGTGGACTTACGCTTACGCCATGGATCGACTTATCCATGAAAATGAGAGCTACGTCTTTGATCTTCACAGTGATCACACGGTCAATCGTCTGACGACTATTATCGGAGAGACTGATTTTAATGGGGTTGGTTCAACAAATTTATCGATTAACTTTATTGCATAACGATATAAAATTAAATATAAGACGATAACTTTTCATCAAGAAATAATTCAGTTAAGATTTGTCAGAGTCTGTTATTAAAATATTTTGCGACGATAGTGTATATAAATGATGTTTTACGATAGCTAAATATATACATATAATATATAATATAACCATTTTTCTTAGGTATCTGGAAGAATACAGTTTCTAGGGAGGCCCTCGAGATACTCCATTATTAATATAGTACAGTTTATTGATAATGAGACACATATTGTCGGTAATTTTTATCCGAATACCTCGGAAACCAAACATGAAGTAATCGGCGGTACATTGGATTTAAACATATCGGCTTTCGTTTGGTTATCGGAGACGATGCCCGACGATGGTTCGGAGCCTCCGCCGAGATGCGTTTTAGCTGGATTGGCAGAACTGCTGGATGTCTCTTGCGAAGTAGCAATAGTAATCGCTAATATTATCGGCTTTGGCCTCCTCGGAGCGATTCTTATCATTGGCTTTATTATGGTTAAGCGAAAGTACGTTCATTTTAATCGTTACTCTATATTTATTATGTCGTAAGTCGTAATAGACATACATATATGTAGAATAAAATAAATGTTCTCCACTATTGTATTCTTGCATTTCCGCATTTAATTATATCTGCTATTTTTTATAGATACGACGAAAAAGTACGGCAACATGAAAAGTATATGAAGTCCCTGGGTATTGATTTATCACAGACCGACACTTCCAGTTTGGACGTCTGGGAAATTCCTCGAGATAGAGTAGTAATCAATCGAAAACTCGGAGAGGGAGCTTTCGGTACCGTCTACGGTGGTGAAGCTTTCTTCCCTGATAAGGGCTGGCTAGCCGTTGCCGTGAAAACTTTAAAAGTCGGCAGTTCGACTGATGAGAAGCTTGATTTTTTGAGCGAGGTCGAGGTCATGAAAAGATTCGAGCACAAGAACATAATAAAATTATTAGGTGTTTGTATAAAGTGCGAACCTGTGTTAACGGTAATGGAATTTATGCTTTATGGCGACTTGAAGACCTATCTGTTGGCCAGAAGACATTTGGTCAACGATCGGAGCTACGAAGACTCCGACGAGATTTCAAATAAAAAATTAACCGCCATGGCGTTGGACGTTGCTAGAGCGCTTAGTTATTTAGCGCAATTAAAATATGTTCACAGGTAGACGGAAAGTTTTTCAAATTAGTAGTCGTAACGCTAATATTAGCGATGTCATATTTATTAATTTTTTTTTCTTTCAGAGATGTCGCTTCTCGCAATTGTCTGGTGAATGCCCAGCGAGTGGTGAAACTCGGAGACTTCGGTATGACGAGACCAATGTATGAGAACGACTATTACAAATTTAATCGAAAGGGTAAGAGTATGTCATTTTTGTTTTTACAGCACTACAATTTCATAAAAGAATATATTGGCAAATTTTTATTTTGCCCAGGCATGCTACCAGTAAGATGGATGTCGCCAGAATCATTAGCATTAGGTATCTTCACGCCGGCATCCGATGTCTGGTCTTATGGCGTATTGCTCTATGAGATTGTTACTTTCGGCAGTTTTCCTTTTCAAGGGATGAGTAACAATGAGGTGCTCGCGCACGTGAAGGCTGGCAATTGTCTTACCGCGCCGAAGAAAGTGAAAATACAGCTGTAAGTGGTTACCTTGACGATTGTAATATCTTGTTTAGCAATTCTGCTACATTCTATTATAGATATATTTCTATATTTCTGCTATATTCTATATTTCTATATTTGCAGCGAAAGTTTAATGTATTCCTGTTGGAATGTGGACCACACAAAGAGACCATCGGCGCCGGAGATTGTTGATTTTCTGGCGACGAATCCTCGCATTATCGCACCATGCCTAGATGTGCCTCTGTCAAGTGTGCAGCTGGAACACACCGCGCAACTTGATATACAACTAACAGAGAACAACCGAAAGTTCTCACTTTCGTGGCCATCGCAGCGTTCAGTCTCGCAAACTCAAGAATCGAAATCCCTGAATTCGCCAACGCCGCTTCTACTAGACTTGAACGGCCAGGAAGACGATCAGACTTTAGATTCTCTACTGATCGGCATTTCCTGCGAACAAGATAGTTCTAGTCCACTGTTGGACTCTACGAGAGCCTCGATTTTGAAGCAAATGTGGCTCCAAGAAAATTCCAACGACCAGGCTCACAGGTACGTCAATCTTCAGCCAGGTATGCTAAAATTAACCTGCGATTCTGGCAGAAACGGTAGCGCTGGGAACATACAGATGGAAGAAAGAACGTCCATGCTGCCCGAGAAGAAAAGCACTGATAACGTATCAGTGCTCTGACATAAGTAGATGATTTTGTGAAAAAAATTGGAAACTAGTCAGATACCTCGAAGTATGTGATGTTCTATTAAAAAGAAATAACTATACAAGCTCAACATCAAAATCCAGAAACATTCTGAATGTCCTGGAATAAAACAAGAGAGTTGACACGAACGATTTCAAGGAATTTGCCTTTATCGGCGAATGTAATCGCTTAAGTCATACCAAAGGATTTTTTTTAACAAGCCCAGACAAATCGGCTTTCTGGTCTTGTTATTTGTACGGCATTTTAATAAATTAACCAAGTATATATTCTCCGAATTCTGTCAATATACAGAAAGCATATAGAGCTAAATGATTATGATGGTAATGAAAACGTTGACTCTCATAAAAGAATTCCTAGTGCGTTTGGGAATATATGATGTCTCTAAATATGCGTACTCGTATAGTGAAACTCTGTCTCGAATAAATTAATCCGAGTAATGAAACAGAGGTATGTAGTGGAGAGTGGGATTGAAAACAATATTAATTTTTATATGGAATATTGTTAATATTTGGAATATGTTCCAAATATTGTTAACAATTTAAATTAAAAAATAATCACTATTGATAAAAAAAGTAACTACACAAATATATACAGGGTGGGCCAAATAACCTGTGACAGGCTATTTTCTCCGAAACTATTGGAGATAGAGACTGAATTTTTTTTACGTTAAATGGCACATGGGGGCTAATTACGTGGCGCGTAGGAAAATTTTTGAAAGAATTTTTAGGGGGACAAGGAATGGTACTCCTTATTTTTTAAATGGAATACCCTATATATTTTTGCATATTCTTGTAGCATATCTCAAGAGCTTTCCGAAACACTATAATAAAATGTTTTTTTATTAAATATTTTTCGAGTTATAAGGCTTTAAAGTTGCAATATTTTGACATAAAATACAATATATCTCGTAAAATATTCATTTTTCGATTATCTTACCCTAATACTTTTATGCACAGAATAATAAGACAAATTAATTGACGTAAAAAACACATAGTTATCTTTAAGAAAAAATCTGAATTTGCGACTAGCAAGTTACACACACATTTTTACTTTAACATAATTATGTGTTTTAATTACGCCAATTGATTTGTCTTGGAAAGCTCTCGAGATAAGCTACAAGAATATGCAAAAATATATAGGGTGGTCCATTTAAAAAATAAGGGGTACCACTTTTTTTACCCCTAAAAGTCCTCCCAAAAAATTTTCCTACACGCCACGTAATCAGTCCCCATGTGCCATTTAACGTGAAAAAAATTCAAGTCCCTATCTCCAATAGTTTCGGAGAAAATAGCTTGTCACAGGTTATTTGGCCCACCCTGTATATAGAGGGTAATTCAAAACAACCTGATGTCCTTAAAATGACATGTTCTTGAGCGAATTCTAAGGCAATTTTTAGTTTTACAAAATTTTGTTTGAATCTTAGTTTCTGAGTTATAATTGAAAATAGTTAGCTATTTGCGAGCCGGATACAACGGGCATGCAGGGACGAATGGCTTCCCTACGGTCATTAATATTGTATAATATTGTATAGAATGCAACAATAATTCAATAAACTTTAAACGATATTGTATAATAATATTGTACAATAATAATTATTATTATTGTATGATATTGTTAACTGTCTAAAAGAGTCATTTATTTCATGACGCGTTGCATTGTCTCTGCTTGCCCGTTGTACTCGGCTCGTAAATAACTAACTATTTTTAATTATAACTCAGAAACTAAGCTTCAGACAAAATTTTGTAAAAGGAAAAATCGTCTCAGAATTCACTCAGGAATATGTCATTTTAAGGACATCAAGTTGTTTTGAATCACCCTGTATATCGACAGAGAAATAAATATACCGATCTCTATGGAAATATGTAATATATAATAGAACATATATAATAATCGAGACAGCTAGCTATCACGGCGAAACTAATTTACTGGATCCAGTTTTGAGACTGATTTCCATTGTGAAATTTAATCGCATCATCTGACCGGTCGTAGACATAGATGACCGACACTATTCATTATCGCAGGCAAATATCCAAAGGATATAAAAAAGAAAAAAAAAAGAAAAATGGCTTCTCGTAGATGTGTATTTCGCGAAACCGAAGAGACGATCGACGTCAATGCATCCTTCATCCATCCAGCAGTTCCGTCGTTTTTCTGCTCAATGCATCTTTAAGACTGATTCTCGAGATGCAAGGGATGCATCGTTCTTTATCCTTTGTTTTCTTTTATTTCTTGTCGAATAATAATTCTTGTTCGAGAAAAAGCTAACGCATTTGAATAAATAAGACCCAACTTTTTACGAGTGACAACGTTCGCGTAACCATGACATTTTTTCACACTTGTTACACTTAAAAGATCCGTGAACAATTATTCCTTGCTTCTTAATATCCCCTCGCGAATGCGACTATACGTTTGTCGATCGCATGTCACCACCGCGTTCTCGCCAACACATCACAAATTAATTAATATTTTAAGATTAATCACCGACTAACTGCGTACTAGTTGACGATCGACAGATGCAATTATTTATTGATATACATGTATAACATGAGTGGATTTCTCTTGCGAAATATTTTTATACGGAATATGTTTCTCATTAATCAAGGGTCCACTTAATAGCATTCTTGTATAAAGTAGTGTCGCCAGATGACAGATAGCACATCATATTTTTTGTATAAATAAATTCACATAATACATATATTTAACCCTTTCCGGCATCAGTCGACAGTTCCTTGAGAATTGCTTCTTTTTATGTTCCTGTATTCTCGAATGAATAATAGATGAAACGTTGAAATATGTATATAAAATATATGAGCCTCTTATTTTCAAAGTGACGATTATGAAAAATTTTTTAGATCTAGACTCGCATGCCGCTTTCGAAATAAGTGACTTGTATGTAAGAGTGTGCCATTTGTTACGTAGCAAATGTAAACAATTATGCAATCACATGTTACTACACTTGAGTATAATTTAAAGAATTGTTATCATAGGATTATAAAGTATGCTGGAAAGGGTTAATTCAGCATCCGCTGTTCATTCTGACTGAATAGCTGTACAATTAAGAAAGTTCACCGAAAATGTTCAGGTAGAGCATCAAAGACTCCGATAGAAAAGTATTTTTAATTCTCGATTCCAATTCATAATTGTTCGCGCATATTCGGTAACGTTGAGAGAAACATGTCTTCAATTTTACTATATTGTATGTAATGCGCAATATTATACTATTCTTTGCATGAAAGGCAGTATAGATGATATTCATTCAAGCATCACTATCCGATAATCTTTCTAAGACTTATTTTATTATAGTTTTTTTAATACGTACATATATTTGCAAAAGCTCAAATAAAAAGATAGACAAAAAAATCTATGTAGAGATAAACAATGAAGATATATAAAAATATATAAAGTATATAGGATATCTAAAATATGCAGGATGAGTTAAAAAATAAGAAAATATTTATTTTATTTAAATTTTTTTATATTTATAAAAATATAGTGGCTTTATTCAAATATAAATCACTCGAGTTTCATAACGACATTTATGCACAACTATATATGTGTATATTATAAAGAAAAATATAGATATTATAGCTAGTATCGCACATATACGTCACAATGATTAGAAAATTAGTTATTATTAGTTATTATATAGAAATAAACTTTTTTACTATTCGTCTGATCGAAGAATAACACCCGCGAATGTATCGCAATCGAATATATATTCCTTTAATAGATATAGACTATAAGTTCTTGTAAAAAAAATTTTACATATGTTTGTACATACCGCGGCATATTATGCTAAGTCCTTCCTAGTAGTAGTTAACTTTATAAAAATAATCTCGGCGACTTTTTGCCAGATATATACAGCGATTACTCCTAGAGCTCGTATATACAACCCTTGATTTTACTCGCTATCGATTATACCAGTGTTATTTATTGTCAAATTACATATGTTGTAATTAAGTCTATGGCGAATAATATTCGTAACGTACGTTCCTTGAGCGCATACTTATTGTGCCTTTTGGAATTAAATAATATTAAACATATACTTGTTTTGTTTATTACTTACACACAGCCCTATTTTATTTATTATATATATATATATACACACACACATGTTTTTACATATATATATACTTTTAAATTTATTTCAGATTTGGAAATGTATGACTTACAGTATGTTATATGTATATTTAACATTATTTGTTTACAAGTATAAAATTACAAAAATGTATATATATTACGAGACAAATGTGCCACTTTGGTGTATTATATTTTTATTTCAGATTTTTTTCTGTAATAATTATTGCTTTATAATGAATTATTGAAACGTTTTATAATTTTAACTACGATTTTAAAATAAAAAAATAGATGAAAAAAGCACTAAAAGAATTTATAAAGAATAAATATATATTCTAAAAAATTAACGTGTATAGGTCATTGCATTGCTCCTTCTACATGGCAACGCAAACATCTTCTGTAACATATGGGATAGCTTCATTCAGGCTAACGGGCTGAAAAACCAAGCAGAATATAACAGTATTAATTTAGTTATAAATAACATTAAACGCAAAGATTTCTTTAATTAACAACTGTGCTGTTTAATAACAAATTGTGCTATTAAAATAAAATCACGTTAAATTGAAAAAAAAAGCAATGTGATATTTATTCCTCTTTCTTCGAAATAGTTTTCATATCATCAGCAGCTAAATGATTTCAACAATAGTCTTCACGTTTACGTTTCCTCCGATAGCTTGCGCCACTATGAACTAGTCTTGTATTGATTCTTTGGTGCATCGTTTTGTATGTTACACAATAAAATATTTATAAAATATAAAATCAGCTCTTTTTTAGTCTATTATATTAATTAAATTCAAATAAATATTAAATATTTCTGGAATATTAGTTTACATGTCTTTTTAAATGTTAATCAAATATCAATGTCTTTTTTAAATAATTATATTGTGATAATTTTTATATAGAATATTGTTAACCATTCCAAGTAAAAAATAATCACTGCTAATAAAAAAAGTAACCACACGAAAATATATCGAGAGAGAAATGAAGACACCGATCTCCACGGAAGTAATATATGTATAATAGAACATATATAATAATCGAGACAGCTATCACAGCGAAACGAATTTACTGGATTCAGTTTTGAGACTGATTTCCATTGTGAAATTTAATCGCATCATCTGACCGGTCATAGATGACTATTTATAATTCTTTGGATATATATATATAGATATATATTCTCATGTTACTCTCCGTTTATTTAATTTACACAACATATAATAATAATATGTATGCGCCAGACATTTTTCAGTCTCGCGCACTATAATATCTCCATTCTCGACCTTTTGTTTAGCGGTAGATTATAAAAAAAAAAAGAAAAGAAAAGATCGCGACATCCGAGAAATCTCTACGACAGTAAGTCTTTTCGAGTGACAACGCATACATGCGGGTATTCGCGGCGAAATACCGCAGATATTCGTGATAATAACGGCAATTTTGTATCTCAACGTGCCACGCAGCTACCTGCACAGGTATCTTTACAATATATATATATATATATATATATATATATATATATATATATATATATATATATATATATTGTATCCGCTCTAAACTCTAAATGATTAAAAGTCGTTCGACCGGTCCATTGTTTACGATGGCATGTATCGTCGGCTCCAGCTCCTTTTCTTCTAGCTTCTCTAAATCGAGATAGATGAAGATAACATCGTATGCGCCAGCGAACAGAGGCCGCGGGAGGTCCGCCCGCTCTTTCGTAACAGGTCTTATAGTGTATTCCTACCTGTTCCGACTGTTCTCAGGAGCCCGGTCATTATAATGTTAAATGATTCGGCAGAGACCTGCGTTAACGTGTCAATGCTCGTATCAACGAGCATTTTTTTCTTCGACAGAGCACTGTTATTACATGATTTAGAAACGATGAGCATTTACAATAATGTTATAGCAATATTTTTTTTAATTCCAGTAGAATGATCGAGTTAAACTGTGGAAATTTTAAAGAGACAATATATATATTTCAATAAGCTCTTTATACTACATACACACACATTCTCTTTCTCAAAAAAAAAAATATCTTTCAAGATTATTGCCCAAGCATATATAATAAATGAGATTGTACTACGTTATCATGCCTTTTTTATCATGATATATAAAGCAAAACATAGTTCTTAATTTTTCATTCTTCATAGTTAGGAAATTTTTGATGTCCTTGGCGATCAGCAAATGATAATTTGTCCTGTGAACTGGTTTTTGCGGAGGCTTGCAAAATTATATTTTGTAGCAGATATTCGATAAGAATTAAATAATGACCAGACCAGAGCCAGCAAAAGCTTATTTGTAACGAAGCAAGAAATTCTAAAGTCACATGTTTATTTTTTATTATTTAATATTTACATACGTTTATTGTTGGTAATAAATTTACTTCATTTTAGGTATTCAATGATAAATTTTATATATATTGTTTATGTTTAATTTAATGTATATTAAAAATATAATTAATATTATTTTCTAAAATATTATTTTCTAATATTCTTTCACTGATAATAGTATATCATTATTTTCATCAACACATTGATATGCTATAATATAATAGAATTTATACAGTATATAGAATATATAATTTTAATATATATTTTATTTATTTCTAATATATTTTGATCATATATAATTTTAATATGTCTATAGCACTGGACAAGGAACATTTTCAACTGACGTAATTTGTTCAATATAGAATTAATGTTAAACCGAAGAACTTTTACAACCGGAAAATACAATTTGCGGTTACGTTGTCATGTTCGTTGCTATGAGCAATGAAGATTATTAATACTCTGCAACGTGTACGTGACGTAACTTGATCGTAATGCGTGTTGTCTAGTGTCTAACAGGTCTTAACACTGTTTTACAGCACGTGACCATTGTGTCACGATCAAGCGTCAACCGTTTCTGATTGCGGTCTGGCGATAATCTCTTCATTCGATGACATTTTGCTGTCAGCAAATCCTTCGGATTTTCTTCCGACTAACTAATTAACATCTTGAAGTATCTTCTATTGCCTTGATTTTAATTTAATCTAATCTGGGCACAATTATTTTCGAATACAATATGGATAAAATATATGTGTATATCTAGTGATAGCGAGGGTAGACTATTATTTGTAAATTACTTTGTAAAAAATTTAAAAGTTAAAGTTAAAATACTTTGTAAAAAATTGTTCAAGAAAAGTTTATAATATAAAATATAAAATATAATATAAATTATAAGATAATTATAAGATATATATAAAATAATTTTATATAATTTTATATATGTATAAGATAATTTTAATTTTCGCCGTGCAAGAACTTTTCCTTCGTTTCTTTAAAAAAAAATGAATTTTTTGAAATGAATACTTTCAAAGGGATAAAGAAATATGGATATTAATTTTTTCTTAGAATATATATGTGTGGCTTAGAATATATAAGTGTATATAAGTGCCGTTTTTTAGGCACTATTATACATTTATTGTTAACATGAAGAATATATGAGATAACGTGCAATGATCGGAAAATGATTGAAACATATCAATGCACTTAAGGGGTCATGCTCAGTCAGAAATTTTGAAATAATCGATTTTTGGATTTTGACATTTTCTGTAAATATAACATCTGGAAAATATTCCCTGTAAGTTTCATGTTAATCCGAATAAAATTGACGGAGTTACAAGCATTCAAAGTATGTTTCGCGCTCGATCGTTAGGAGCAAGTATAGTGCAGCAACTGCACGCAGGAAAGAATGCTTTGTCGGCAGCATCAAATTGATGTTTTAGAGGCTACAACTTCTTCCGAAAATTTATTATACGGGCCTGAAATGATTCTATGTAAGTTAAGAAATGAATATTTTATTCAAGTGTAAACCTGTTTTGAAACTTTAAACGTGTTTTTCTCAAAACCGCATTTTTAAAATCGGTGACCAATAGCTCGAAAACTATTGCATCAATTTATTTCAAACTTTACCGGCTTATTTTAGATATAAAAAACTAGTCTTTGAACAAAGAATTTTTTTTCAATATAGTATAGGTTTTTTTTTAATTGACGAAAAACGAGCAATTTTTTCATGAAAAATCGAAAGTTTAACTTTAGACGTCTGCCATTTCGTCCCAAATTAATATTTCGAAAAACTGTTTGTTCAAGAACTAGATAATTTAATAATTTAATTAAATAAATCTTTGCGTATTTTTTATTTCGGATGATCCGAGTAGCAGTGGTCACTGTAAAACAAG
Organism: Anoplolepis gracilipes; assembly: GCF_047496725.1. NCBI lineage: Eukaryota > Metazoa > Arthropoda > Insecta > Hymenoptera > Formicidae > Anoplolepis > Anoplolepis gracilipes. Next base: position 20,773,393 of record NC_132970.1, on the reverse strand, counting down.
TTTTTCAAAAGGACCTCCGAAAGAATTGTTATATCTGTTTTTATTTTCTAATACTTTTTAATAAAAAAATTATATGAAATTTGTAAAAACATACTCTCTTCAAATATAAATTTTTTTTCAAGTTTTACAGTTTTTGAGAAAAAAATTCCTAAAAATCACGTTTTTTGCGCTTTCTGACTGAACATGACTCCTTAAAGATATATGAACGTACTTAAGCGTATAGACCATTGAGAATACACTGATCTCCTGCTTCTCTTCTTCTTGCCGAAAGAGAAAATCGAAATGTTGACTAGAACGTAACGCATTCTTATGCAAGAATGTGCGGGCGTTCATGATTATCTGATTGTTCTCCATAGAGCTGACCAGAAATCATTTTTCGAAAGTTATGCAACCGTTTTATTATAATAAAAGTTTAGTGAAAGAGAGAGAGAGAGAGAGAGAGAGAGAGAGAGAGAAAGAGAGAGAGAGAGAGAAGTTATAGGAAAGGGAACAAAGAGAAAACGAAATAACGGAGACAAGGTTGGTATACTATATCGAGAAATGTTGCAGTAAGAATTGTCACATAATTCTCACCGTGATCCCGTGGGCTATAGCCCGCGATTAACGAGGAAACGAAATTGATTCGTTATACCGTTCCCTACTTTGCATTTGCAATTTGATTCCACAAAAAATTCGACTGCATCTTGGATGACGTGTCAAACCACGCGAGCGCGACGGCTGTCTCTGTCTCTAGAATTATACGCAGGTAACGTCGGCGACGTATCCTACGCGATATCTCCCAGACGGCAATAACCGCGGGTGCTTTTCCTCATTGTGTGCAAATAGTCATTAACCCCACGAATACATCGCAGCGTTCCTCATTAACATTCCTAATTGCACGTGGCGGTTGACCGCAATTCGAGCTTTTACTGCGAAATTCCTCCATCTGCTTGAATATTCCTCCATTTCTGACTCATGTAGATATTGTTATTCGAGCCAATTGAGATAATTTGATATACAGGATTGTTTTTACGGAGAAATCGGCAAAATTTTAACTAGAATAGATTCATTTTTATGTAAGTAACAAACACATCTCCCATTCTTTAAATATTATATAGTTATTTTAGTAAAATGAGAGGCTTGTAACGAGAATAATTATATATCGTAGAATTACTCGTATGCTTTTTAAATAATGTATTCCATTTGTGTCGTGTGTTCAGCGAGAAATCAAATGCAAAGAGACATTAACGATGCATTATCTTAACCGTGATACTATTATATATACAGTTCAATATTTATTCAGCTGAATACGACGACGCATTGTCTGGCAAGGTCTTAGAAAGTGTCTTTCTTCAACTTGTTAGTTTCTTATCAGAGATTTTTTATCAACTACCTTTTAGCATTTTTGTTTTGATATAAATAAGTCTAGAAAAAATTGTGACTCTCTCTCTCTCTCTATATATAATATCTAATGCTAAATTTTATACACAATAATTAAAGTTTCTTTAGCAATATTAAATGATTCATCTTACAAACTCATTTTTTAACTTCTGAGCATATCTTATCATTGTAAAAGATAGCGATCGCGGTACATTATCGCCTCGAAGAAATTTTCAGTGGTCGCCAACGCGATCAATGGTAGCGCTTACAATGCCAGTGAGACATGAGGTGGCAATGTCGACAAGTACGACGTATATGTCTACCATCGCGGAGGTGGTTTGAAACGTGGAATAATCACGCGTGGTCGAGCAAGAGACGTCGAATGAGTCATGCCGCGTGTGATATTGTGAACCGCGAATATTGCCATCGTGAAGACTATTAGCGGACGAAAGGCGAGGAGTAGGTACGTTATTAATTTGAAAAAAGTTTAGATATAATATCTAAGCAGATAATATGAATAGAGAATAACTAAAAGTTTTCTACGGAGAATATAAATATTTTACATAAATATAGTTTAATTATATATATAATAATATTTTATTATAAAGATAACAGAATATATATATGTAATATTTCTAATATTTTGAAGAAAGGTTTTTGAATGAAGATTTAGAGATTTTAATAATTAGAATTTCTAAATTAATTATTGAAATTAAAATCTAATTATTATGGAGATAGGTTAAATTAATATTGAAGAGATAAATTAAGAATATTGGAATAACATTTTTGCGAACGAGTCTCCCACGGTATATTCCTAGCTTGTTCATGAGGAATAACACACAATTTTCTTTCCGTTCTTCGTGCAATTCTACACGCGGCCGCAATAAATTTGCAATTAACGGAATCCGATTGCGCCGTGTCGAGTCGATTGGACACGCGTTCTGAAAGTGTACAGTGCCACACACTCGCTTCCCTCGGGATTTGCACGTGGGTGTCCCATTAAGATTGCCCATCCCCGCGACAAGTGTTCCGACTGTTATTTGAACATTTCCTGAATCTTGGGTAAAAATTAATAAACATTCTTCTAAAAACTGAATTATTAAATTGTGTAAAATCTATCTTGTCATGAGTACAGTCACTAAATTAAATTCTTAGTTATATTCTGGTTCATGTAAAAAAAAAAAATTATACGTTTAAGTACAATTAATTTAAGACTAATGTGCGATCAACTGGAAGGCTTTCAACCTTTGAAAGTTCCATTGATGTAACATATAAAGTTCACGACTGTCACGAGAACCTTTATCTCGGTCGTCCGCGATCAGTAGAATGTATTCTTGCTGCAAGGATATGACATTGCTCTCATTCGTGGTTACGATTCAGGTAGCTTCGTTCAAGAGTTGCCCATAAACGAGATCGTTATCGCGCTACAGTTTATCGTATCCGTTCGTTCGCGGTATGTGTATGGCTACTGATCGCGGACCCCGATGACATTCGTGGGATAACAATAACTATGCTGATCATGATCTATAGCTACGTTGACTATGTTTGTATAGCTAGCCATGGATACTGATGTCGATGAGCAAGTCGTTATCATTTCCGTTTACATATGTATCGATTGACTGAAAATATGACCTAAAACTTATATATTGAATGTCACACTGCTGTAATTTTAATCGGCCGATTATTTTGTAAAAAATTTATTTCGAGTAAGAACATACATTTGATTAATCGAAATATTATTATGACTGCCTTTCACATCAAAGCATGGAAAAAATAATAACGAACATTAGAGATCTATTTCCGCTCGAAGCAAAATTTTAATGAAATCGTTATTCAAGACAGTCATTAATGAGACAAATCAACCATTGCGGACGCTCGATACAACAGACTGGAAATTTGCGAAGGTGGCGAGATTTGCATTGTAAATTGTTCATGATGGATACGATGCGTGGACCATTTGGCCATTGTCATTATGAAAATGACAGCGTTCGAAGAATGGTAGTCGCGCACTTGTGTACCGGCACGCAAATGTATTTTTATCGTTTTAAAGACAAATGCATTTTAATTCACTCCGAAGCTAATTTCTATTGTCGTTCACTCTCTCTTATTTGCGATCTCCGTATCTGATACGAGACATGTTACGTTCTCGATATTAGAAAACAATTTAATATTTATTTTTATTAAATTTTTGTTGTCGTGTCATAAAATTTTGAAACATTGTATAGATCATTATCGACGAAGGATTTCCGCGGTTGATCGCGATGGAAAGACGCGGGAGAGATCGAGCAAGGATGGCTCGAGGCCTTCGCGATTTGCATACTGCGATCAAGAAGGCACGTGGGCCAATGTGGCGTAATGAACCGCACTTATGTATACATGTGCAGTGACACCTTCCCTCCTCGAAAGTGTGAATCATCATTCGAGAGCTGTATTCTGGCTCCAACTTCAGGTTCAAGTTTCCAATATTCAAATCTATATATATCCGCGACATATTCTCATAACATCGCCCACTATTTTCAGAAAAATTATATCGGTCCATAAAGCGTACAGATAAATTCTCACGGAATCTGTGAAACGAGCATCCATAGAAATTTTTCGCAGGTGTACACAAGTTTTAATATATTATGATTGTGACAGAAAGATAACTAAATGATCAAATAAAAACAAATAAATTTACTTATCAACTAATATTTGTAAGCATCAAAAGCACGAAAGCATCGTCGTTGTCAGTTGTATAAAGTTGCCTTCAGCGAATGTCGGGAATGTCGTGAAAATGGCAGAACATCGCGTTTGTTCACATTTTATTTGCTTGTCCGAGTTTACATATGTATCAAAAGTACCGTATGTACGAAATAATAAACAATCAATGTATCGCATTCTCTTGAGTCTTGAATATCTAATATATATACACGGTATCAAATGTTCCCGGACTGAATTTTTAAATTCAATACTAGTGGTGCGATTTGCCTGTACTTTTGGGAGTATGTTGAGGAAACTTATCACGCACTTCGTGTAAAGTTTCAGCAAGCTACGTTCAAATTCAAGCAGTGTTCAAACGTTTCGCATAAACGATGACGTGCGGTACTTATTGTAAAATGGACATTAATATGGAGCAACGTGTTGCAATTAAATTTTGTTTTAAAACCGATTTGAATGCGACGGAGATGTCTGACTATTTTCTTTTTCCGAAGATAAAGTTGCAGGTGAAAGGAAACCGATTTAACACGATTGAGGACATCCAAAAAGCAATAACAGAGAAGCTGAAGATTCCGCAAGAAGACTATCCGTGCTATGCGAAACTTAAAAATGCCAACAAACCAATGCATAGCAATAAACGGAGACTATTTTGAATAACCAATATGCTAAATAAAGTGTTTTTCACTTTTCCGAACATGCAGTACTTCTCGATTACTGCTTTTTGGTCCTCAATCGTGTTAAATCGGTTTCAACTGTAACTTTATCTTCGGAAAAAGAAAATAGTTTGGCGGACATTTCCGTTGCATTCAAACTTTAAAACGAAATTTAATTGCTGTATAATCATTACATTATAGTTGTATGTATATATCGGTAAAGATATTACATACCGGTGGAAAATAAGAAGTTCTTCTCATATTATTCAGCATGGCACACACAAAATATCAAATTATTTCATTATTACTTTAATGTTAAAAGGAAAAAATCTTAAAAGGAATTAAAATAAAAAGAAAGTAGAAATATAAAAAATTTAATTTCGATAGACATTAAAAAAAATTACAATTTGAATTTTTTTGCATGCAGATATGTTTGTAATTGTAACGTACAACTCAACTGTTCTTCGAAATTTGTAGATTCTACGTGTATGTTACGCATATCATAATCTTCAGTCGCAACAATGAAAAATTATACACACTATCATATTTTTTTTTAATGGTGAGAAACCTTTAAAAAGTGTCATCAATTTTGATGAGAGTAAGATTTTTTACTCATTAAAAACCCCTTTGCGTGGTCTTCCTTGACGTTTTTGTTTGGGGCCACCCGAGAAACTGGCAAAACGCACTACTTCCAGGACAATCATAACTTTCACTTGCGAACTAAATAATTATCCGTAATATAATAATTAATATATTTTTAAAATAATGTCTATGTTTTTAAATGTGTCTAATGTAAATAACGTATTATATGTTTTTTTATTAATGCAATATTTTTTAAGTCTCTCGAATATCTTTAACATCGCGTTTGACGAGTCGAGAATGTCGAATCTAGAGATGGACGATGGTTTCGATCTATTCATTGAATTACACGATTGTGTATCTCTGTCATTCTTGGCCAATATCTCTCGTTTTTGGTGTCTAGTGTTTGTCGCGAAATATCGTTCTCCAAACACGTGTTATGTCTATAGTTTTTTTGTGATACTTGTTCGATTCAACATTTAAAGATGAGATTTCATATTTGTTGATGTCGGACATGGAGATTGGCTATCAAATAGAAAACTTTTAGAGTCTCTATCGAGATTCTAAGAATCCTCTATCTAATAATCAATTCTCTATTCGTTCGGCACGTCGACAAACGTTAAATGAAACCTCACTCTTAAGCATTGGAAAAACGTCGAGACATTTTGAAATTCGAAAATTTTTAAAAGAAAAGAAAATTTTGCATTTGAAAACAGATGTCAAGCTTTACTAAATTAAAATCTTTAATTTATTTTAAATTTTTATATTTCAAATAGTGATTTGTCGGGCGCATGCGATACATTATGTAAATTCTATGGAAATAAAATCGTTAGGAACTGTATATTGGCAGCAAAATAGGGAATAAAAGTAATCAAAAATATGTAAACATTCAATATCCTGTTGTGTGTATTCGTCCTTGTAATATCAAATTTAACTGTGGCGAGTGGCTGTTGGTTTGACAGTTCAAAGTGAGACGTACAAGTGTGACAACGTGTGGTAACGTTAGCCTGTTAAATAAATTGCAAAAGCATATTCTAATTCCAAAAGCAATTTATTTAACATATTATACGGAGACATAAGCAATAAAAAAGTAAGAAAATATATATTTATAATATTTTTATATTATATTATTTTATAATATATTGTAAACTTATAATTTTTATACATTGACATTTAAAATTTTTTTTTAAATAAAAGCAAGTTTTAAATATTATAAGAATATATAATAAAAGTCGTAAAATAATAATAATAATGTTCTTTTTATAAAATCAACAAAGTAAAACCGATTTGAATAATCTATTTTTTAAATATAAATAAATTTAAAAAATGCAAATTATTAGTCCTTTTATTTTTAAATTCTGAGCATCACTCACGTTTTAGAAGAAAATTATCTGAATTCAGATTTTTATACGTATATCTATACGAATATGACATAGCATTTTGGGTAAATATCTAGAAAAGGTCACACCTCGTCGATGATGTTGACCTTGATATATGTTATAGAGAGAAAAGTACTGATCAACTTTTCTTAATAATTTAATTGGCGGTCTCGTTTGGTTGATGTGACCTTTTCTACATATTTACCGCATTTTGAAAAAAGGTAATCTAACTTTAAGAGAAACAGAGAAATATAAAAAATTCGTTATTATTGATTTATTATTTGCTTGAAGTTGAATGTTTTCAAAGTCACCAAAAGTTAACGCTAATTTTGATAGTTGGAACACAACAATATAAATAATATTAAAATAACATTAATAAACAATAATAGTAACGATAATATAAATAAACATAATAAGAAAGATACAAAAAAGACAAAGAAATACAACAAAATAATCTTTATCTGCAGAGATTTAATCATAATAGATCAAAATATGTATACATATATAGAATGTTTCAAGGTAAACAGTAGAAGTGTCATGTACTGAAATTTAAAAATTATATATTTTTTACAAGTTTGGAAATGTCATGTAAAAATTAAAAGTTTTTACATTGTAGTTCAAGGCTCATTTTCCTACAATTAATTTTTTTCTGTATAAATTGTACGAACTGCTATGTGTGTGTTTGTAACACATATAAAAATATACTATTTATCTAAAATAATATAGTTAAAATGGCTTTTTGTAGTGTTTCAGAAGCCTGACAAGTCAACAAAAGAAGAAAGGACATCTTTAATTTCAAAAGAAAAAAAGGAAAAGACTCCTTCAAGCTATCAATGTGATGTATGCAAGAAATCTTTTTCAAACGCGACAGATCTAAGAAGTCACATGTTTAGAACTCACAAGAAATAAGTTTGTCCTAATTAATCCCGATAAAACAGATGCAATCCAAACCAAGATAAATCTCAAAATTAACTTCAGCACATGTTTAAATGCATCGTACGCAATGAAAGTTTTAAAAGTAACAACGCTCTTGTAAGACACAAACAATTTATACAAATGATCATTAATTTTAACTATTGAATACCCTAAACTATTAGTATTAACTAACTAAACTAAACTATTGGTATTAATGACTCATTCCCAGCAGAATTGATAATGACGACTAACAGCGCCTTTTTGATTTTTAACTTTATCGATTTTTAACTTTTCCTTTTTCTTTATTCACGAGATTCGCAAAAACTTCAGTTATGAAAAGATACTATATTACGTTTCTAATATATTCTATTAATATTCCCGTACTGACTTCTTTCTATCATAAGTGTGTATAAATTATTATGTAAGGTGTCATATTATTTTATCCTGTGTGGTATATGGTATAATTTAAAATGTCAAGTAAAATCATTTCTTTATGAATAATCGCTTCTCTTTTTAATGTTATATCTATAAAACTTAATATTTATAAAACTTTTAATTTACAAATTCTTTTAACAATTTATTTATATAATATATATTTAAAATTAATTTAGAAACACATGTTGAATTTATATTACATATTTTCTTACTTGAAATATTAAAATTAAATCTATGAAAAGACCCATATTTTCAACTGTTAATTATTCAAAAATTTGATATGTTTTGTCTGAACAATTTCGCAAAAGAAAAGTCACTTCTAAATTAATTTTAAAAATGTATCATTAAATATTAACATGATATAGAGTGACAAGATAATTCTAAATACAAAATGCAAAATATTACAATGTACAATTTTTATTATTTTAATATATTTAATATTATTTTAATATTTAAATAATATTAATTAATATGAAATAATATTAATTAAATCTATATTATACATTATGTATGTATACGTATAATATGATTAAACGCAGTTATGTACACCTGCTAACTTAATCTTCCTTTAACGGAATATTATTTTTTAAAGAAGCTTCCAAAGCAAGACATTTTTTCTTTAAAAACTTTTTTAATAATAAACATCAAATAAAAATATTAGTTTGAATTGATTCTCCTAGGTTGAATACTATTTTTCGCTAATTTATAAGACATGAATTCACCACACAAAGGAGGATTAAAAAATCTGTGTTTGCATCGTCATTATTGCTACGCGCGACATCGATACAATACGACCGGGTAACAATTTTTAATTTTATTAATACAGCTTCATTAGATCTTAAATGATACAGTATTGCTAACAGTATTGACGCACGCACGTCTCGCAACGCATGCATTTACACATCGCTTAATAGCATGTGGGCTTTGCGACTGGAACCGTTCATTGCATATCGATACATCATTAGCGGATTGTTATACAATCGCTTGTGCAACATACGTTACGGTGTTAATTAATTCGACAGTATAATCGGCATAAAGAAAGATCTATATTTACACTCATTGTCGCACTCGTTTAACTACAATTCAATGTAATATTTAATAATTATTTTAAATTTAGAAAATATATATAGAACACTCTTTTTTTATATAAAGGAATAAACAATTTCGAGCGCAAATAATTTCAACAATTGAATTTTAAGTAAGATTTGAATATAAGAATGCAAAACACATGACTCGTAATATATAATTCTTTAATATTTGTTTTCGACATAATCATATATATCTCAAACTAATTGACATTTACGGTTTATAATAGATGACAATTTTTGCCGTAACGACTTCATTAATGTCAGCACGTCGATTGTGTGACATCGGCTAATCGGATATTTTCAACGAGAGTGTTTTAGCGACTATCGATATGCTGTTAGTTGATCACTGTAACGACTGATTGTAATGGCGAGCAAGCGGCTTAATTTATCCGATTAATTAATCCGATAATATGACCCAGTTAACGTGTTGCGTGGTATACGACATACGTAACGAGTGCGTACGAAAGTGTTACCCCGCGGTGTTATTACAGGCCCGTTCTATCGATGATAGTGCTTGTGGAAGTGTCGCTAGTTTGAGTAACGAGCTAAATTAATTTATACTCATTAAATTCTGTTGTGGCAGAACCGCTTTTCGAGAAGTCATAATAAATGCACTGTTAGACGTTTCAATTATTTAATGCCTAAGTCCTTTGTTTTCGTCTTTGTAGCATACGTATAAATATATGTATATCACAAAAAATATTATTACAATTTGACATTTCTTTTTTTTAATGCTTTCCCGTTTATATTTTAAATTAGATACAACTTTTTGTCATCCGTAATATGCAAATATATATATATATACTTTGTAAAAACATTGTATCTTTAATAAATTGTAATAAAATACATTTTCATTATAATAAAAAATTAGTAAATTGTTACGGTAAATGAAGAATGTGCTCAGGTGCGTTGCTTGAAACAAAGAAAGTATATTTCGGAAGGTACATATATATTACATGTGTTATCAGTACGAATCATTTGCGCGAATTAAAGAAAATTCATTTCACGATCTATGTATATTCTTTAACAAAAATATATTACAAAATTACGTAATTTTACGTACTTTTTGCATAGAACAATTTTTATATAGAAAATTATTTTTTTATATTTCTTTTTAGGCAATACGTAATTCAGCCTGATACATTTACATTGTTGCACTATAAATTAAGATTATACTTTTAGTTACTATTTTTTTCTTGCTGAGGAGAGCACACTTTTATAATCACGCTTTTATAATCGACGACAGCCATTCCGATGAAACGAAATTACATGTTTGCGAGACAAATCAACGCGTGCACATGTGCGTAATATGTAGTGTGATTCTAGTCGTATGACGATGTCGATGGTTGCGCGCTCATTCACCGACGAAGAAACAAAGCAGGTGCATGTTAACGGATTACACTTGTAAGCATTGTCTACTGCGAGATCGCGGGTTTTTTCTTACATTGCCAATTATAGTATGGTGTGTAAATATCGTGTTTTATCGTTAGATCCCGATGCGAAACGATCGATGAACGGGTGTAGTATTAGTCAGTTGAGCGCATCTTAGCATTTTTTCGATGGTATACGCTTTGAGAAGAGTACACGCTCAAATGTTGCGCACCAACACCTTTAAAGATTCGAGAAACACACGCGAAAGATACGATCAATGAGCCCGATGACTCTCCATTGATTCTTTTAATTTATACTCATTGAATTCTATTTTGGCACAACCGCTCTTCGAGAAGTCATAATAGATACACTGTTAGATGTTCTAATTATTTAATGCCCAATTGTAAGTTCTTTGTTTCCGTCTTTGTCGTATACGTATAAAAATATATATATATATATATATATATATATATATATATATATATATATATATATAGATATATATCATATAATATATTATTGTAGATGTAATTTGACATTTCTTTTTCTTAATTTTGTGGCACTTATATTTTATATCTGATATAATTTTTTCTCATCTATAATGTGCAAATATATTGTATATATATATAATTTGTAAAAAAAACTGTATCTTTAATAAATTATAATAAAATAAACTTTCATTAATAAAAAATTAATAAATTATTACGATAAGTGAAAGATGTGCTCATATTTGTTGCTTAGGACAAAGAAAGTATATTTCGGAAGGTACATACATTACATATGTTATAACTGCAAATCACGTGCGCCGTGCGTGGCGTGATATATATTACTTGTAGCTAACAAGGCGTGGAAGAACGAATTATAGAAAATTTTATTTACATATCTACGTATATTCTTTAACAAAAATACTACAAAATTATCTAATTAAATTAACAACATTAAATTAATTAAGTAATTTTACATATTTTTTTTGTAATGTAATTTTAGCATTTTTATGTAGTAATTTATTTTTTTATATTCCTTTTTAGGAAATATGAAATTCAGTTATCTGATACATTACATTGTTACACTGTAAATTATAAGATTATACTTTTATATTATTCTTTCAATTGCTGTTTTCTTTTCTTGCTGAAAAGAGCATATAATCACGCGTTTATAATCGGCGACAGCCATTTGAATAGAACAAAATTATATGTTTGCGAGACAAATCAATGCGTGCACATGTGCGTTATATGTAGTGTGATTCTAGTCGATGTCGGTGGTTGCGCGCTCATTCACCAACGAAGAAACAAAGCGGGTACATCTTAATGGATTACACTTGTATAGGCATCGTCTACTGCAAGACCGCGGGTTCCTTATATCGTCAATTATAGTATACGCCCGGTGTATAAATATCGTGTTTTATCGTTGGATGCCGACGCGAGAGGATCCTGTGAACGGGCGTGGTATTGGTCAGATGAGCGCCTCTTAGCGTTTTTTTTTTGATAGTATACGCTTTGAGAGGAGTACACGCTCAAACGTTTCGCACCAACATTTAATTGTGGACCACCTTTGGAGATTCGAGAAATACACGCGAAAGCTACGATCAATGAGCCTGATGACTCTCCATTGATTCTTTTTGTCTCTTCTTTCTCTTTTCTCTCTTCGCAAATAATCGTTTCTTTTTATGACTATTTTTATAATCTCTAATCTGTGCGATATATTAGTGACAGACAGATGTTCCATAGTGTATAAGACAAAGAAAAATTTTTTTTATCAAGTACAGAGTATTTGAATATTATTTTCATCCAATCTTGTTTTAGCGCATATTTTTACCTTTTAAGTTCTTTTGTGTATATATATATATATATATATATATATATATATATATATATATAAATATATACACTATAATATACACATTATATGATCAATAATGTGTAAATATATTACATATGTGTATATGTATAATATTATCTTTTATTATGAATATGTATATTTTTTGAAATGAATATTTCTTTTACAAAATATCACATATACAAGCAAAATTATTTTTCTTATGCGCACGCGAAAAAATCACTTTTTAATATTATATATCTATAAAAATTAAATTCAACATTTAAAAAAATACATTCTATTTAAAATTAATTAAAACACACATTTTTGTTATTTGCACTATTGAAACTATGTTTATGAAAACATCCAGCTATTGATTTTCAACTATCAATTCCTCAAAAACTTGATTCTCAGACATTTTTGCAGAGAAAGGTTTTAAATTAAAAATAAATCATTAAACGCTAATAAGATAAGGCTAAAATAAAATACAAATTATTACAGTATACAATTTTTATTATTTCATAATGTATATTTAACAATAAGTAATATTAATTCAATATATATTTTATATATTTATATATAATTCGATATATTATATAAACAAATTAATAAATTACATAATGTTTATATTATTATGTATCTATGTATATAATAACAATACATGACACTTATTATTAACATAATAAAATAATAAAAGTATAATAGCATTATTCTACAAAATTAACACATTACGAAAAAACTAACATTTTTACATAATTTTAAAATCTAATTACTTGTCATACATAATCAAAAGTATAAATTAAAATTTTTAAAAAGGATCGCAATTTGTACTTCTTTTTATTTATTTAGAAAAAAATTAAGAATTAGTGTGTTTAATTAATGTAAAAATGTTTAATATTCAATAAGTAATACACTGACAATGAGATCATGTTAAATGTCTCGATAATGTAATAAATATTCTACTACACATAGCTACGTAAAACGTTAAGATAATAAAAACTATTATAAAAAAATAATAGTAACTCTCTCGCATATAATTTTGCGTCTATTTCCATCATTTAGTCTATTACTTTCATCGATCTTAATTTTCATATGATCTTTTATACTGTCGATGAAAATTGTAACATTAAAAATTATTTCGCATTCGAAAACAGATGTCAAGCTTCACTAAACTAAAATCTTTAATTTACTTTAAATATTTATATTTCAACTAGTGATTTGTTGCGCGTATGATATATTATATAAATTCTACGGAAATAAAATAGTTAGCAATCATATATTGGCAGCAGTCGGGAGTCGGGAGTAAAAGCAATCACAAACATATAAACATTGAATATCTTCTTGTGTTTATTCGTCCTTGTAACATCAAATTTAACTGTGGCGAGTGGCAGTTGCCTGGCAGTACAAAGTGAGACGTTACAAGTGTGACAAGTAGCAAAGTTAGTGTAAAATAAATTACATAAGCAATTTATTTAACACACTATACGGAGAAATAAGCACTGAAAAAGTAAGAAAATCATATGTATAATATTTTTACATTATTTTATTATAATATATGTATATTATAAACTTTTAATTTTTATACATTGGCATTTAAAATTTTGATAAGAAAAATAAAAGTAAATTTTAAATAGTATAAGAATATATAATACAAGCCGTAATATAATAATAATGTTCTTTTATAAAATCAACAAAGTAAAACCGATTTGAATAATCTAATTTTTTAAATATAAATAAATTTAAAAATTGCAAGTTATTAGTCTTTTTACTCTTTTAAACTCTCAGCCTAACTCACGTTTTAAAAGAAAATTATCTTAATTTAAATTCTTAATAATCTCAATTTAGATTCTTATATATCTCTACGAATGTGGCATAACATTTTGAAAAAAGGCAATCTAACTTTACGAGAAACAAAGAAATGTAAAAAATTTGTTAATATTGATTCGGAATTATTTGTTTGAAGTTAAATGTTTTCAGAGTTGCCAAAGGTTAACGGTAATTTTAATAATTGAAACACAACAATAATATAAATAAATATAATAAAAAAAGATATAAAAAAGACAAAGAAATACAACAAAATAATCTTTATCTGCAGAAATTTAAACATAACATATCGAAATATGAACATATAAAATGTTTCAAGGTTAACCGTAGAAGTGTAAGGTACTGAAATTTAAAAATTATAAGTTTTTAAATTACAATTCATAGTTTCAAATTTATTGTTAGATTTCTGCATTTAATTTTTTTTCTGTATAAATTATACGAATTTGTGTGCTTATAAGATAAATATGCGATTTATTTAGAACAATAGTTTATCTAAAATATTAGTTAAAAAAAATTATTTTTTCTAGTGTCAGGAATGAACCCCTATAACAAGAATCGAGAGCCTCAAATACCAGTAATTTGTTGTAGCATGTGCCAAAGAAGATTCTATACAATAACTAGTTACATGGCTCACATGTTAGAAGATCATAATAAACAAAATTAGGTAAGTATATAATATTACTTCTAGCTCATCCCGCCAAAATAAACGGACAAATTAAGCCAGAAAGAGAAAAATGTTTTCAGTGCTTGTTTAAATGCATCGTACACGATGAATTTTTTAAAAGTAATGATAATCTTATAAAATACTTCAAATTCATACAATTTTTGTTATAAATAATGGTCCGCACTAAACTAAGCGGCATTAAATAGGCGACTCATTCCCAGAATTAGTTCGAATTGACAATGACGACCGACCAACGGCTTCCTGTTTTTTTTTTTCAACTTTTTCAAGTTTTGTTCTTTTTTTTATCCTCGATCGAAGATTCGCAAGAGCTTCAGTTATGAAAGGATATTATATTATATTTCTGATATATTTCTGTTAATATTTCTGCATTGACTCTGGTGAGAAAATACTCGCGCTCGAAGTCATCGTGATTTAATAATTTCGGTCGATATAGATACGTAGATATATGCGTATACGCACAAAATATTAATGAATACATTAAAAAATTTATAATTAAAATTATTCTATCATTAATATGTATGTGAATTATATAATATATTATTTTGTATCTAGCGTATAAGTTAGAATCAATTTTGTTTTTACAAAAATGTTAAGCAAAATTATTCTTTTATGCGCGCGCGAAATAATCACTTCTCTTTTCAATATTATACATCTATAAAATTAAAATTAAAATTTTTTTAAAGTAGAGTCTTTTTAAAAAGTTAAAATAATTAAAAAAAACATTTTATTCTTTGCACCATTTAAAATAGACTTATAAAAAAATTCTTTTGATTTTCAATTGCCATTTACTCAAAAACTGATGGGATATTTTTATAGAGAAAAAATCGATTCTAAATTAATCTTAAAAATATGCCATTAAGCGCTAATGATGAGATAATTCTAATTTAAAATACAAATTATTATATATAGTTATACAATTTTTACATTATATATATAGTGTACAATTTTTATTATTTTATAATGTATTATTTTTATAATAATCTATAGACATTTGGCTATAACAAGTGAAATATGTATGTAAATAATGTTACAAGTTTAACGACTGAAAATATCATGTAAAAATGAAAAGTTTTTAAATTACAGTCCAAGGCTCAGATTCTTATATTTAATTTTTTTCTGTATAAGTTGTACGAACTGCTATGTATGTATTTATAATACATATAAATATATAATACTATTTATCTAAAATAATATAGTTAAAATGGCTTTTTGTAGTGTTTCAGAAGCATGACAAGTCAACAAAAGAAGAAAGGACATCTTTAATTTCAAAAGAAAAAAAGGAAAAGACTCCTTCAAGCTATCAATGTGATGTATGCAAGAAATCTTTTTCAAACGCGACAGATCTAACAATTCACATATTTACAACTCACAAGAAATAAGCTTGTCCTAATTCTTTCATCCCGATAAAACAGATGGAATCCGAAGATAAATCTCAAAATTGATTTTAGCACATGTTCAAATGCATGAATATACGCAATGAAAATTTTAACAGTAACGACGCTTTTATAAGACAAATCATTTATACAAATCATCATCAATTTTAACTATGGAGCACCCTAAACTATTAGTATTAACTTGGCAAATCATTATCATTCCCGTCAAAATTGATAATGTGACTAATAGCGGCTTTTTGTTTTTTAACTTTCTCGAGTCTTTTCTTTTTTCTTTATCCAGGGTTAGAAATACATAAGAACTTTAGTTATGAAAAGATATTATATTACATTTTTATATATTCTGTTAATATTCGTGTACTGAATCCTTTCTATCATAGGTATGTATAAATTATTACATAAGCTGTCATATTATCTATTATCTTATGTATGTATAACTTAAAATGTCAAGTAAAACCATTCAGTTTTGCGTGCCCAAAAAATAATCGCGCGCTTCTCTTTTTAATATTATATCTATAAAACGTAAATTTTAAATTTTTTTTTAAATACAATCTATTTAAAATTAATTTAGAAACATATGTTGAATTTATATTACATAGTTCAGTATTTCAAACATTAAATCTAGGTCTATGAAAAGACCTGCTTTTTCAACTGTTGATTATTTTAGAACTTGTGTTTTGTCTGGACATTTTCACGAAAAAAACTCAATTCTAAATTAATTTTAAAAATGTATCATTAAACGTTAATATGATATAGAGTGACGAGATAATTCTAAATACAAAATACAAACTATTACAATGTACATTTTAATATATTTAATATTATTTTAATATATATTTAAATAATATTAATTATTATTAATATTATAATATAGATTTAATTAATATTAAATAATCATATTTAATAATATTAATTAAATCTATATTATATGTATGCGTATAATATAATTAAACGCAGTTATACACCTGCTAACTTATTGTTAATCTTCCTTTAGCGGAACATTATTTTTTAAAGAAACTTACAGAGCAAACAAATTTCTTTTTGACAATTTTTTAGCAACAAATGAGCGACAAATAAAAATATTAATTTGAATTTTGTTCCGCTAACTTATAAGATGTGAATTCACGACACATGTGAGATTAAAAAAATCCGTGTTTGCGTCGTCATTATTGTTGCGCGCGACATCAATACAATACGACCGAATAACAATTTTTAATTTATTAATACAGCTTCGATAAGATTCTTTAAATATGGATATTATACTCACGTCACTTGATGCATCACCAGTTGATTCTAAATATTGTATAATTAAAGATTTAACAAAAAATTAAACTTCTCGTTTGAGATTGACAAAAATTCGATCCGAAATTTTGCACGCCTGTTTTTAATATATTTCACGGAGAAATAGCGCTTTTGTCGCGCGAGATTTTTCGTCAATCACTGTAGAAGTTTAAAGTAATTTTCAAATTTTGAAATAAAAATTTATTCCACTGATTCTGCCAGATCCATTCTTCTTTCATCTCTCTGCGTCGCGCAATATCAACTTTCCGATTCAACACCTACGATTTCATTAAGTCCACTGGCGTATCGACTTTCCTCTCACCTTGCGAGGTTTGCTTGCACGCGGACATCGAATATGACGATGATGCGCAAAAGTCACGAACTTTACATCCTTTCGAGGGTGCAACGCAGGTGTTATGCACGAGACATAATGAGATGGTGGTTACCGCACCCTGCGAAGATGGTTGCGCGAAGAGATGTACAAGTTGATGGGTATGCTCCTCTTTCTCTCGTGGGGATAATACGGGTCTACCGAACTTTTCATGGCTTTTGTCAACACCAGCAACATGATACCGCTTGATGAACCAACGTTGATGAGAATAGACCTGTAGGAACCAAAGTGATGTTATTAAACATGAACGAGGACGCTTGACGTTTGCGAATGGACGTATTATATTTTTGCTATAAAATTTTGCGGTGACTGTAATAATTTTTTTTTTATATTTCGAGTGTGTTATTTCAGTGAGCGGGACGCGTTAAAAGGATCAATTAAAAGTGGTTGATAAACTATACTTTAAATGTTACTTGGATTAGAGACGTCACACCGGAGTTGGCACGATATTTTACCGCGCATAAAATTCGTGACTTTCGAATTTTCCCTTTAAATCTTTTAATTTGATTTACGGCGCTATAAAGAGCCGCAGGATTGCGACAATAAATTATTCGGAAATAAACGTCTGACGCAATAACATACTGCAACAAGCAATTGGTCACATGTGTATACATCGATCCTCTTCTCCAGCAATCGTCCGCTCTTCCCTCCCCTCTCTCTCTCTCTCTCTCTCTCTCTCTCTCTCTCTCGTGTGCTTTGATATGCAAAAAATGACGAATTCGTTGTGATATAAAAACCTGATGTTTCGCATATTAGACTTACAAGAGAAGGTATAGAAGTGTTCCCCTCCGATTTTAATGCGCTTTGAATATGTTGTAGTCTAGGTCAAAATAGAAGACACGTATTTTTTTATACGTGCCCTTATGGCCGTTAAGAATGTGAAACACTCTCTTGAAAAAAAATCGGTTTTTATATTTCGACGTATAAATAATATAGAACGTATAAAAAAATACGTGTCTTCTATTTTGACTTTGTTAGACTACAAGATATTCAAAGCGCATTAAAATCGGAGGGGGATACTTTCCATAACTTCCCTTGTTAGTTATTACCGTTTATTACCATTTATTTCTGGTACACACATTTTATACAATCGTTCTATCTAGCCATAAAGGATCCGCTCAAGTAGGACTACTTATCTTCGCGAGCAAGTTTTATAGGAGCGGAATCTTTCGTGATTTATTGTCGGCGAGGGAAATCCAACGGTTTCGTCACTTTCGTGGAACAGAACGATGCTAGCACGATACTATAGCAAAATAAATTGAAAGGCACGGGCAACAAATAATAATTAATATTTTCATTATTGATTGTTATCAGCCGCACCGTTTTCCGCTTGTGCGGATCAAAGAGTTGGACATTCTCTAACAGTTCTCTCATAGATGCTTTCCCTGCATAGTGTGATTCGATGATTTATTATAGCCACCACTTGCCATATCATGTCTGATATGAAGTGCCGATAATCGAGCGCTGTTGGATTTTCAAAGTTAGAGACTCATATGCATCGTCTTCCAAAAGAGAACGTTAGACACATCAATTTAAAGATATTTAATGTTTTTTTTTTAAATTGAAATAGTATATTGCGAGATCACGTTATCGACAACTTTATCAGAGAGTGCTGTAAAAAGATATCATCTTGATATTTCAGAATTGATAGGTGAGAATAAAGAAACACTTAAAAGTAATGCGACAATTTAAAACTCATTTTTATTTTGATCATTAAAAACGATAACGAACGTAATCTCGCCTTCTCTTCTTCTCTCCCTTTCCGCTCCCTCCCTCTTTTTCCTCCTTCTCCTCTCTTCTCTCCCCTCTCTCTTACTCATATGTTTTTGTTTCTATCTTGTTTTATAATAAGCGGAAAGAAACGGAAGTTGTGATGAATTGCCTTAAAGAACTGTTTTGACAAAGCTTGAAATCAATTACAGGATCCGTAGGACGCGTAGCTGTGTTCCTTGACATGATTTCACGGATCTGCGGTTGAATCCCGGGAAAAATTGATTGTTCGATCTTTCTCTTCCGTTCAAGTTAGTTGTTAAGTTTCATATTGGAAGGAAATGAAATTGCACAATCTTAGATATCCGTATATAGTTTTTATAAGTTTTTAAGTTTTGAAGACTCATAATAATGGATTTATGTCTTTCTCTCTCTCTCTCATCTTCAATTTTTAAAAAATTAGAACAAAAAAGAAAAAAATGTTAGTAGCTAAAATTATTAACTAATTATTTTTTATTCTGTGAAAAATATGTTCGTTTCTAGAATAAAAATTTTTAAGGTTTATTCCATAAAAAAGGAGAAATATTTATAAAATATTTTTCTCAGAAAATGAACAATTTCTTTAGATAGTATTGGATAGTTCTTTTAAAAAATTCTAATGATTATTGTTAAAGTTACCCGTTAAAATCGATTTTGAAAGGATTGTTGCGATATTTCATTTAGAATTAAAATTTATTAGAATTTTATTAGACTTACAATTTTTTTAGTTTGATTTTTTAAGGTTCTGAATAGCGTCTTTTAAGAGAATTCTATTAAAAAGTATTAGAGTTTAATCTATCTTTAGTGAAATAAAAAAGTTATGACTAATTTTCGTGTTGTAAAAATATGAAATCTGACATTTCGTATTTTCGGATCTCTATTTTTGTTTGACGTTTAATCGATAAAACTCTTTGTAAAACATATCAGCAACTTTATAACTTTTTGGAGAACTTTATTATCTTGAAATTTTAAAAATGAAGTGCTAGCTTAATAAAAAAACATTATTTCAAAAAAAAGAAATATATATAAATATAAATTATTCATGATGATTTTACATAGACATATATTTTTATGTTTAACTTTACACGCATGTTATTAATCATATATTATAAATATTAATTATTTAATTTTTTGACGAAAAGTTGGGATGCATAATATATAAATAATATCATTATTACTTTTACATGCCATGTATATCACTTATAAAATATTTGAATGTTCATGCCACGCTACAAAAGATAAACCGGTGATAGATGTCAGTCTAGATCTCGCGACGAAGGTCGCGGACGACTCACGTGTTTACAAGAGTCGGCCGACATTACACCGCGTTCTCCGTGATGCATCATGGTGCATATTCTCTCCGATTTCGTTCGCGCGTGCTTCTGTCCGCAAATTATTCGCGACACGTGCAGATTATTGCCACCTTCTGGCATTCAACGAGCAGTGCCGTCACGAGTATTGTAGATGAGATCGAATGTCGCTACGAAGCTTTCTCGGTAACTTGGTAACTTTCCTGGTATGCCTTGATATCTGGGGATCCCTTACCTATCTATCTATCTACCTACCTACTAAGATTGGATACATACTAAACGCCTCCGCGCGTGATTAATGCGTTTCTAAATTTTCGCTAGAGATTGTTCATTTTTGGAGCGCTCTCGATATTGTAAATTAAAAGTATCAATTTATCAAGTATTAAGAATAAATTTCTTGATAAATGCGTTGTTACATATTGATAATAGTTTAAGCCAATGGAAAACATTGATAATATTTTACCTTATATCAATGTATTTTGCAAATTTTTGCTTAAAAGATTAACGTTGAATAAATTGCGGTTCATTGTTAGTCTTGTTGCAAATGCTGAATGTGAAATGTGAAATCGAGAAGATATCGCACGAGCACGTACGCATATCATGCGATTAAATTCTTCCTTAGCGTTTCTCGTTGGCTGCTTCTCGGGAGATTATTTTTCGGCTCTGTCTAACGCTGCAAATAAATATTTACTCGTTAACAACAAATATTTATTAGCTGTTATATATCTGGTAAACTAACATTCCGCGGATCATTTGATAAGTTATTTCTTATATATAATTATTATACACACATTTAATGCCCACTAACTTGTATAGTTTAAAAAAAGGAAAACATATAATATAGTTTTGAAAATTTTTAACTTAAATTTTATTAAAATCTGTACATGTAAGAATTTTTTTCAATTTGGTTAAACACATCTTGAGTTTGTGTCAAAAGGGACTTATAACTGAAAGGACAAATTTAACAATTTAAACAGTTCATTCAGTGCAAAGTGCTGGCGAATCTAAATCTGAAGCGGACATAAATGACCCATGTATTCGCTTTATGTATATTAAATAAGAAAGGAAGAAAAAGTAAATTTTTTTTTAAATATTGTTTTTTGCTGTTAATCGTTTTTTATAAAAATAAGTTATAAATTTACAATGATAATTTCCCCAAAAAGGAAACAAATTGTTTTAATTTCTATTGTGTTCATTTATTTTCATGCTAAAAGTATCTTTTGTTAATGATAACGAGCAACAAACAGGGGTTGTATGTATTAATTAATTTTTATACTGTAGATTGTAATGTAAATTACATTTTGTTTTCACGTTTTTTTCAAATAAATCACTTGAAGATTAAAAAAAATTTTTTCCTCAGAAAAAACATTTTTTTATACCTGAAAATTACCCTTTTTCGATCATTCAAATAATTATATTTTTTTAAAGCCGTGGACATGTAATATTTTTTTCGTAAACTTTGAACTTTGAACTAAAAATTCCTGGAAGCCTTTTAATTCAAAATTATTTTTTCAAATTTTTATTAATTTTTATATAAAACATCTATGTTTCCAAATGTTGATCTAACAAATAACAAAAATATAATATTTAAAAATATTTTTTCTTTAACTCTACTACGTAAACTTTTAGTTTAAACTTAAAAGAAGATGTGTAACTTAAAAAAAAAAATTTTAAGTAATTTTAGAGTACAAAAGTTAACTCGGAGTCCAGTTATCCACGCGTCCAGGATTATGGTGCCAAAAAACGTGTTCAGTTTGAGGGCTAATTTTATTCTTTATACAAGTTATAATAATTGTAAAATATATTATTAATATCCAAGTGTATTATGCATATTTTCTATTTTTATTAGCGTGACTCGAAAGACAGACATGCACCTGCTGCATAAAGATCTCTAGCAATATTTAGCATCAAAAGGTTTGATCAGTCTCGCTGAATCGATGAATCGACGACGGTCGCTTGCGCGCTCGATTGTGCTCAGAGGGGGCCGGGCAGACACGTGGGCGATGGGCTTTTGTAACGGTAAACTACAGATCGGAAAGGTGGTAAAAAGAGGACGTGCAGTGTGGCAGGGAAGAGGCAGGATTCGAGATGAAAATTTCCTCGAGAGAAATCTTCGCGTCTCCGTCGCATCTTCGCTCATCTCTACCTGCGTTCATGTCATTGTCCTGCTGTCGATGAACAATGCATGCGGCGCCTCGACGAAGGCGGCTGTGTGCAACTAGTTATTATAACGCTAAATTATAGGTATCCGCATAGGTGACACGCAACGTTTCATGTGCATGCATGCGTGCACGCGTACGCTGATAATTTATTCAACGGCGAGCTTGTAAATGGATAGTCGTCTAGGCGCGAGATAATTGAACACTTGAATCTTGTACCTATGGATTTTCAGGTACGAAAGAAACGATTTTGGGTATTCGTCGGGGTCACGGTCGTATCGAACGTAAAGAATAATTGACGTATTGTCTTCTCTTCTAGAGCAAGTTTTTATCTCCTTCTCTCTCTTTTCTCTGTCGACTGCCGGTTTCGTGGTATCTGTTTTCCATTCGCCTGGATCAGCCGCTCGCCGACAGGGAATTCAGAACAAATAGTGTTGATCTGTGACACGGATAACCTCGCGCACCCGGACATTCTGACAGCCATTGGCGACCTTTTCCTTCCAGATCGCTAATATCTACTCGCAGGTGCTCTATCTCGCATTGAGAGTGAGATATTTTGAATATTATTTTTTTTTTCATAAGAAAATGCCAGTAAAATTACGTAGGTTTTCGATTTATACGGCCTATATATGTAAATATTTACGCACACGCATAGCAATAACGCAAATAGATCGATCATTTATTGTGAAAACTTATATGTAAGTTAACTGCTAAATTGCACTATGTTATGTATATGTACGATTTTTATTTTAATCGCTGACGAAATAATATCTGTATGGTCACATAATCTTTATTTTTATTTTCTATATTTAATTCAAAATATGAATGTCTGTTTTGTCCGATTAAAACTCCATATTATGATCACTATTGCATTACCGGGAACAATGGTACGTAGTATGCATATTGTCTTCGTGTGACAGCAAAAGCACAGGCGGACTGGAAGTTAGGCGGATTATCAGGGCAGCAAGAATGATCTTACCGGTTTTGAACAGAGGCTGGCCGATGTCAATGGTGACGCCGATTGCGGCGGCGCTAGAACGGAATCGTCGACGTACAACCAGCCCGCGTTTGCCAGGACGCATTCTCCAGCCCTATGAATGAATGTGGCGCCAAGTGAATGGAGTGTGTGTCTGTTGTCGGCCGTGCCTACGCACGGCTTGCGACGTGATCCGGAGCCGTCCGTCTGACTCTCTCGTGGCCTGCTACGCACGCGTGCGTAGGAATCAACGTGTGCAAGCCTGAAGATCGGTGACTAATTTGCACGCGTTTTACCTACGCGCGTGTCGTTTGTTGTGCCCATTTGTCGGAACGAGAAATGGACCACCAGCATCGAGATAGTTTTTGATGTAAATCTCGAAATAAATTCTGTTTTCAGAATCGGCGGATGAGAAAATGTTTTTCCTGATATATATTTTGACGACAACTCAGGATTATAATTATTATTATCCCTAATATTACAGGTTTTTGACTGCTTGAACTTGTCTCTTGTATGCCAAGTATTTGCAAATCTCGGCGCATATTATCTCGCCGTAGGGTCTCAACGGTCCTTTTTCTGTACCGATAGGTCTTTGCTATGCCAGCTTTATCATTTGATCATTATTAATCCTTTGAACATGTCTTGCTTTTATCTCGTGGATTATATCCGGTTTTCAATACAATTCATATGTTTCTCTATTAGTCCTTCTTCGATATCTTAATATTTATCAATCAATGGTTCAAATATCCTTCTCAACACTCAAAAAAATTATCTTGCAACTTCAACTAAAATTTTCTAGGTGTAAAAAATTAACTGAAACAGATAAATTATTAGCAAATACTGTGATATTGCATATATTTTGCACTTAATCAATTTAAATGACAGAGACAGAATTTATATCTGTACTATTAGTGTGTAATTTAGACAGAAAATTTGTCTGTAATGCCTATCTTTAAGGCCTATTGTCAAGGACAATTATATTTGTGATTAATATTTGGCAATGGGACTATATTATTATAAATTTTCTAGAGGTATTGCTAGAATATTGCTGCTATAAGTTCTATATGTGACAAATAATATTCTAACAGATATAAAAAGTAGCAATAAATTTTAATTGAGACATCTAGAAATCTATCTACATTAGTAAAATATTTTTTCGAGTGAAGACTTTTTTCTTTCTATAATATTTCGATAACTGGCACACACTAACTTATTGCCTTTTTTGTACGGTTATTATAACACTTTCTTCCTATTCTGTTGGTATTTTCTCCGCATTCTATGAATACTACATTTATAAGATAGTGCATAGTTCAATTAGTGATTGACCTTCTGTCTTAAAAGAGCATAATTATATTAATCAAATTAAAATCAAACAAAGTCTCAAGTTAAATATAAATTAATTAATATTCTCAAACGCGGGGCATCTCTTTACTTTGACTTATTCTTAACTCGTTAATTCTCTGCTTTTTTTGCAATAAGTTAAAAAAGAATAAAAAAGATTCGGTTTCATGTCGACCATGAAAAAATCGGTCGCTACCTGTTTGAAAGGCGATGGTCGACGAAAAGGTGCTTGAAGGAACCGGCGAACAAGACAAGCGATGTATTTGTACATACACGTATACACATATACCTGTTTGAAGATGGCCCGCGGCCGGCGGTCAGTGATTTTATCACACGATAGTTGTCCGAGTGACGGGCAGGTATTAGGCAATTACGCGCCACTTAATTGCTGATTACTCAAGGACGCGGTGGCCGGCTGCTAATTATACACGTTGACAATTTATGTCGCTCGTTCGCGCTCGGGCGATAATTACCGAGCGGCTTCTAGTGACACACAATTTTGTGAGACCGTCGAATCACTATGATTTTGGGAATTGACGGACCTGCAATTACCGCGGCCATCGTGTTTTATCGATCACGTTCGGAAAACGTCTTCCCCTGTAATCTTTTAGAGGGTCGATAAACCCATTGAGATGATCATTTATTGGAAACGTAAAATTGTGCGTGAACGCGGTATTCTCGCTTTGACTATATAACGACTAGATTCTAAGTAACTAGTTTAAGATAGATTAGGTAGTAATACTATACTATGAGCGATCTACCTATTATTCGACGTTACTTTGAATATTTCACAATATTTCTTTGCAGTATAATTATTACTATTAGTTACAATGACTAAAAATTGTTTAAAAATAAAATATATTTGTCTCTCTTTCTCTTTATCAATTCAGCATAAAATATTGATTTCAGTTTATTATAATTCTACATTCGAGATGGAGGAGGCATTGATTTGAATATGAATATCGAAGGATCACGAAGCGTGGGTTCCCTTATATGATTGCACCTTACAATATGCCTTGCTCTGCTTCCCCATTCGTTCCTTCTCCCCTTCTCCCCATTCCTCGTGGTATCTCTCCACGGTTACACCTCGCGAGGAGATTTAATACAACCACACATGCTTACGTAACGGTGAATTGCGTTGCTAGTAAGCGATACAGCTAGCGTGTAAATGGCGAGTTAATTGAAACGTTAATTTGTGAAGTAATTAAAGTCGATGTAAACCTGATGCTTGATTTTAAATTAATTTAAATTAATTTTAAAATTAAAGATTAATAATATACCTTGTTTGTACTTTGTTTGTACTTGTTTGCTAGATTTTATGTTCTTTATATTTTAAAGGATGGAAAGTATAAGATGAAAAAATGACTTGTCTCCAATTTAATGTATTTTGTTAATTTCAGAGAATTATTTGCATTTTTATATCCTATTTTATACTTGAAAAGATTCGAAGAATCACACGGCGGTAGCGAAAAAAAATGTGTTAAAAACTATTAAATTACCCCTTATAAAATATATTTAAAAAATGTTATATTATATATAATTTTACATCCATTTTAAGATACTAAAATCAAAAGCGTTACAAACGGGTATATTTTTCTATCGAATATAGCATTTTGTGATATCTTTAAAGCGGCCAAATATTAATAAAAGAATAAAAAGAAGAACAGAAAAAAAACAGGAAAAAGAAAACAAAGAGTAAAAAGCTATAATTTTGTATTCTTTAAAATAATGAACTCAAAAATACAAATAATTTTTTTTATCGAATCCCATTGCACGTTTTGCAATATTTTTAAATAATCATGATACTTCTTATAAAGGATACTTTTAAGAAGATTTAAAAAAATGCTGTATATCTTTTTGAAATACTAACAATATCAAAAGTGATACAAATGGTTATAAACGATTCTTTGTCGTATTCCGTTGATCGTTTATCTAAAAAAAATGATCAAATTATCTTGATAATATAATTAAAAATAGCCAAATGGTTCTTATAAAGGATAATTAAAAATTGAAGAATGCTATGGTTCTGTGCTGTTTGAGGCATGAACTAAATAAAAAATACAGACGAGTATAAAGGATTTTTTGTCGAATCCCGTTAGCCGTCTGACGATAAAAAATAGCCAATTAGCCAAATAGCTATTACCTTTTTATAAAGAGTAATTAAAAATTAAAAAATGATACAGTTGTACGCTAACACAAAATAAAAAATAGTACGAACGGGTTCAAACAATTTCATCCTGTTAACCGCTTTATTTAAAAAATAACTAAATTATTTTTTATAAAGGGTACTTAAAAATTAAAAATATGTAATTTTGTAACTCTTTAAGGTACAAGTAAAATTAAAATTGATATGAACGATTCTTTATTGAATCTCATTGGTCGTTTAACAATAGCTTAAAAAAAATTGTCAAATTATATAAGGGATACTTAAAAATTAAAAAATGCTGTAATTTTATGCAAATAAAATAAAAAATAATATAAACGGATACAAATAATTTTCTATCAAATAACATTAAAAAAATTAAAATATAGAGTAAGATGCTAGTTACTTTTTAATTCTTTGAAATATAAGCTTCATAAATTTTTCTTCCAATTTAAAAAAAATTAAGTAAAGTACGATATAAACAGATATAAATGCGGTACAGACATTATATTATTAATTTTTCATACATGGTAAACTTTAATTTAACGTGCGAGAAAGATTTTTTTTACTGCAATATTTGGCAAACTAATCGATCTCCTTGGGATTTATTAAATTGATTGATTTACACGAACGACAAAGACACTACTAGAGGTCGCCGAGTAAATAATCGTTTTATCGGGCAAAAGTTTCCGAATTTATATTGCTATGTTGACATTAATTTTCGATAACTCGTATTAATTCTGTATCTAATATTTCTTGCTTTCAGTTATACCATCGTAAATAACATAAATTATCGATTTTTTACTCTGGACGATTAAACACACGTACGTACTAAATTCGCTATTTTCTAGAGATTTAATTATTTTCGACATTATTATAATTATTTAACGTTTTGTCTCTTTATGAAAATTAACACATCCTTCCGTGTATTAATCAAATATATATTTTCTTTTTCCTATTCACCTAACTATACATTCATTTGATAATTTTTAAAAAATTTTTAATAATAGAAATATTTTCGTATTTTATCAAAAGAGAATTTTCATATAAAATTTCCTATTTATTTAGCAGAGATTCTTTCACCACTGAACTCGATCGTTTTTTAATAAACGAGTCTTAGCGCTTAATAATAATATTTGAGGAATACCATTATATATTTTACACGTAACCTTCCTTTATTTCTCCCTATACATTTACATTTCCGCGTGTACCTATATCCGATTTCATACAAGTCATCGAACCGTCGACGTCTCGCAACACGCGCGTTCCACGGCACCTCCGCAAGCCGCGACCACACCTGTACGCTTACGAGGGACGGAAGACTTCCGGTCCCTCCGAGCGAAATGAGTCGACGTCGTTGTTAAGAGCACGCGGACGCGGATCCATTCACTTGCGTGGCGCAAGAAGTTCATTGAGTGCCGGCTCGTACGCTGCCGGCCGCCCACGTTTCGCTACATGCATAGATCAGCGCACATGCGCGATGTATCTCTTCTGCGGGATATATTTACATACTGGATTCGCTATCGGCGACGATACGGAGACGCGGAACGCGGAGAGGGAATACCTTTGCTCTCTTCTATAATGTCGCCCCTACGCGAAATCGCGCCGCTCGTTTGGATGTTAATGTAATAGAGCCGGTATTGAATCATGCCGCGGAAATATATAAGCTCTCGGTGTTTCTTGGAATCGCGTATTCGTAATGCGTTTCGGTGTGATCGGCGGAGTTAAGATTGTTAGACATGCAACGAAGTAAGTGCGAGGCAGCCACGACATTTCAAATCCGATCGAGGCTCGCTGGCAAAAGTGAGCAGCAGCCGCAACGAAATACCACGCCCACGGTTAGAAATTTGATCGATACCGCGCGGGCACCTATTATCCACGACGATAATTAGTCTCGCAATGCCGATTGTGCAAACGACATCGCCGGGCGCGCGATTTGCGAGATTCTCGCGAGGAATGTACTGCGTTGAGAAAATCACTTTGGCAGGTGTGTATCGCCCGCGGATATAATAGAGACAGGCGAGGTTAAAGAAAGCAAAATCGAATAAAGGATTGAAGGAAAATATCTGCAACGTCATTTTATTACCATAAAGTTAATTAATTCAATAAATACCTGATACATTCAACCTATCGTTATACGATTATGTCATTAGGATTATAGAGCATTTAAGTGTGCAATTAAGAAAACTCATCTCGATACCATTGCACGGCACCGAATATAGTTACAAACATATAATCGTAGTTGTAAACATATTACTGCTAAAATATCTCGTTGAGAATGGTTCATAATTATTGTGTGAGAGAAAGAGAGCTAAGAGATAATTCTAATAATTAAAGATATTGGTACTAACAAGGCGAGACTAGAATAAAAAAAAAAACCTGAGTCGTAAAAGTCCAAATGGTTTATGAAGTTTTTTTCTAATTCAAGACAATTTCTTTATGGTAGAGGATTGAGACATAAACATCAAAGCAAAATCATAGGGTTTAAATCACGCAGTTAACGTTCGTGTTAGTTCAGCTAAGCCCTTCTAGATGTGACGTTAAAGGAATCCTTTTTTTCGATGCAGTTGCACTTTTGATAGCAACCGACAATTATAATATTAATCACTCTTCTAAGACTCGTTCTCAAAATAATCCTAATCATTATGCCGAAAAGATTTAACGAATTTTATATCATACGGTTTAACAAACATTTAGTCTAAAATACTTATATAATTTTCGAACTTGGGATCTCTTTTATTTAAATATTTGGATATCGATGTGCTTGATGAATTTTAGTAACACTTTTAATTGGTCATAAATAGAAGTAGGTTATAATATTTCTTACAAATATCAGTGTGTGTTTGAATGCTGTTAAATATTTATTAGCAATCTAAAGAACGTCAAATTTTTAAATGTTCAAATACTAATAACATGACTAATGATCGAATAAAATTAAATGCATAGGCGCACAGAAAGAAACGCGCCATGATGGAATCTCGAGAAAGGAAATGGAATGTCTTGACCGATAGATCATTGGCCAGTTAAAAACAAGTTCAACGGTACGCGTCTAATCTAGAATCTAAAACGAACAGCGAGAACAGGTCGATTTTTTGTCACGTCGAATGTGGGCGGATGTATTATGATGTCCGTGAACTCGAATTTATCACCTCGCGGCGGGAAAGGGTGCGATCGAATTGTAGATTGTGAGGAATTTTCGGGGCGATTATTTATGACTAATGCTAATGGTTGCGATGATTTTTCTAATGGCACGCTCTGACTTAATGTCACGATTACGACATGTATACGTAATCATGAGATCTTTGTTTTTGCCTGCAGCAAGTCCGGTTACCTTTAATCTGCTTTGAACGAAGTTAATAATATATGTTTGTTCATTTCTAATCTATGGTCAATACACGTGGTTGTATATATGGTTAATGATATTGGCTTAAAGATATTTCTCATCATTGGCATGAAGATATTTTTCATATGAGACATAGAGTTCGATTTTCAGCTGTGTCAAGTGGCGAAATCTTGAATTTAAAAATTAATTACTATTAAAATATTTATGTATTTTAATTATCGAATCTCGCACGAGAATTCCTTATCAATGTCAAAATGGCAGGCACACTGTGAGATAATTATAAATCAGATCAGTCGGCGTATCTCGCTTCAGACTCAATCGAGCGTCTTTATTGGTTGCCGTGAAATCCCGCGGATCGGACAAGATTTGCCCGTATCTCGGGACAGGTTCTGCTTGGCGTGTGACAAGCCGAGTTAATTTATCGCGGCGGTATAATTATCTTGGTGCCTACCGGTTGTGGTGAGGTTCGTCGACCAATCGAGGATTACCGTCGCGACTTTCGCTCCTCCCAGGCGTCGGGAGCAATGCGTGACACGTCATTCGCTCGTAAATCGCTTACCGGGTATCCCGTCGATGGTGATTTATCGATGGATGATCGACAAAACGAGAAAATCGATTCCGTTTCAATTGATTCAAATCTCGAATTAATAGAAACAGAGAAATTCAGATTCAAAATTTATTAATTGCATATTTTCATTTTATAGAACATTTTTTTGTAGAATTTGTTTGGATTATTAATTTATTTGACAGGTATAAATATTTTCCTACTTATTAGGAATATTCTGGTATCTATATATCTAGTATATATATCTGTATATTTTTAGAAAGCTTACTTTAAGATGATAATCTCTGCTTTTATTACTATCATTGCTATTACCACTCTCTTCGTCGTGGCATGTATGTAACTCGAGAGATATTCGCTCTTTCGTTCTCGAGGGATCGGTGCGGCCGCGTTATTGCAACGGCAACCACAGTGGAGAGAGTGCTTATCAAGTCATTAGGGCACCATTATATTCCGGGCAACGTTTGTTTAACCTGATTCCGGGATTTATTTTTGTTGCGCACTAGCGAGGGAGCGAAATAATCGTCGATGTGAAGTTATCGATCAATTTTGGCTTTCATCAAACAATATCCGATATTACCGCGTATCTCTTTCCCGTGTTTCTCACATAATAATTAAAGAATTGTAGGTTAATTAACGGTTGATTAAATGGTGAAAAAAAATAAACATTCGCGTATCAGGATGCATCGCCGCTTTCTCGTGATGACCTTGATAGAGGGATCGGAAATAAAATCTGAATCTCGGTCGATCGATTACACGTTACATCGATGCATGATTTCTTTATATAATTGCTCTTTCACGTAGAATTATATTGCAATAAGAAAACAATACAAAAACCGTCGCGTTACGATCTGACAGCAGTCAGCACGTGACATAATTGTTACGTCTATGAAATCTGTTAGCCAGGGCAAAGGAGAAGCACTGTAGTAGAATTCGCACTTTGAATGGGGAACACTTAAGCCGCGGCTGGCTTGTATTCCTCATTGTCCGCATGTCGCTCAAATGGGCTGGAATAATAGCCGCTATATGCGGCGGCGGTATATACACCGTGCATTCTCCGGAGTATGACATAAAAAAAAAGAAAAAAAATGAGAGAGAGAAAGAGAAAAAGGAATGTAAAGTCGCGGGCCAGATACCACACACTGAGCGGACGGTTTTTGCGGACCGGCTGTAACAAAAGATTGCATTACCGGATGCTGATCGCGCGGCGATAGTTATTACGCAAACCGCGAGGTTATCGTCGTAACGCGTCTCGGTTGGTGCGCGATATATCTCTACCCGGGTATATAAATATGATCACTCCTGGTGTACAAGCCGAGCGTGTAATTAAATCGTCGTAAATTAGTGGATTAATTACGACGAATGCGGGTACCGTTGTTCTCTTTACATACCTCTTTTGAATGTCAGATGGAAGCGTATGGGAGATGAATCACGGAAATTGTTCGGAATAAATGGACGATGCCACTTACCGATAGCTTCAATTACTCGATCGTGCGCACCACTAATTGGTAGAGTACAACGATCGCGCGACGCTTTGCATAGCACTCCTTCTATTAATTACACTGCGACGCAGTTTCTTATCATATGGAATTCTAAGCATGTGACACATAGGGTAAACTCGGGTAAGATGGTCATAGTTTTTTAAAATGCAAAAAACATACTTTTGTTTTTGTTATTTTTTAATAGTGTTTGGCATATTATCTTCACTGAAGCTTAAATTATGTAATATTATCGAAATTAAAAGGAAAATATTTAATAGAAATTTTATATTATCAAAATAGTACAACATAAGTATTGGCCATCTTACCCAACTTTTAAGGAAAAGATGACCATAGGGACGGAAAGATGGCCATAATATTTATAAAAAAATAGCGAAAACGAAAATAAAAATTATAGGTCATATAACAATTTACATATCTTTATAATATGTCTAACGTCGATTACGATAGCTTGACTGTTAATTTATTCGACGTTATAACAGTTTTTAGTGAACAAATGAAAAACTTTGCAGGCAGTCCAAAGTAAAATTATGATATAAGATTCACAATATCGTTATTTCGAAAAATGTATGCACATAAACTATTGTCTAAAATATCGATTATCTTTGATAATGACTAAAAAAGCGCATTATGTAGCGATTATTGAAAAAATTACAGCCTATGGCCATCATATCCTAGTTTACCCCTACAATCTTTAATTTGAAACAAATGTAAAATTTAATGCATTTCTCGGGGAAATCTATTTTCTGTTATATATTTGCAGATATTCTTAATAAACGTCTCGGGCGCGAGGAAAACAAGACAAATTATCGGCGCGCGATTTCATCGACTCGTAGATCGAGATCGCGATAGTGACTGCGGACTCGAACGAACGACGTTTGCAAATCAATTAAGCGGCGTAGGGTAGAGGCGATCGGCTCGGCGTTAATTAAGTCGATCGACGGTCGGCTTGTCGAACTGTCCTCTAATTTCGTGCCTGCTTCTTGCAGAGGCGATAATGAAGGAGATTAGAGCGCCATTATATCGCACAGCGACTTACCAATCACCGTGCAATCGATCACGTACCGTACTCTTTCCGCATTTGTTGTACCTATCTTAAAATAAACCCACGAACTCATAGAACGTATTGAGAAAAAAAATTATCACTCGTAAAAAGGGAAATACACTATATCTTATAATAATTATAATAATAATCATAAAATATTTGGCATTAGTGCAGTAATATGTGAATATATTATACTCGTCGAATGTCGTCTACAAAATTAATTGCGGGGACTGTAATGCATCTTACGTAGGACAGACTAGAAGGCTCAGTACTAGAGTTTCTGAGCATCGGCTACACATTAACAGAAATTCTTCTAACAAATCGGTAATCACGGACCACCTTATAAATTATAATACTTAAACAAAAAATTTATATCAGAGGCAATATTTATAAAAAGACAAAACAACAGTCTTAATTTGCAGACGGACACGGATTGTTTACCAAACTCTTATGTTGATATTATAAACAAACTTCCTAAATTATAGACATCTAGCTTTGTAAACAATATATAAATTGAAATGTCATGTCCTTTGTTTCAATTCAAATTTCGACTCACAATACATATTAGATTAGACTACGATTATATTCTTTTTAACGCAAGTGTAAATTATCTAATTAATTAACATTGTTAATGTGATGTTTCTTTATGGTTTCGTTATGCTTTTTGGTTTTTAAATCGATTATACATCACGTAGACTATAACTGACCATGGAGTACAACTATTGTCCAACGAACCAGAGAAGCGCGCATAATTGTCAACAAACCATAAGGATTCACTAACGCATCAATATAATAACGACAGTCACAAGAAACTTTATAGATCTTTCCATACGCAAGTCAAACATTTTTTTAATATAATACTATGCGATACATATTGTAAATTATTTTAACATAGTTTATTCAATTTATTAACTTTATTTATGCGCTGAAGATAATCGGAAAAATCTGATCGAAACGTTCGCCAAAATTGTTAACACCATATTATAATTTTCAATTCAATAATTTTAATTTTATAAATAGATGCGATGCTACTATAATACTCAATCTTATAATAAGTTACCTCTGTATATTCACATATTATTGCTCTAATGCTAAATATTTTATAATATTATTATAATATTATAGAGCCTTTACGTTACTAATAATAATTACATTCTTTTAATTTTTAATTTTCTTTTTTTAATTATTAATTTTGTCTATTTATTAAACCTTGCAGTTTTGCTTGCTCGCACATTAATCGCGAACGATTCGCGACAAAGTAAAGTTGAATAAATTGAATTTTGATTTAAGATAAATAGCACAAGTTCTCACATTAAATAAATTCCAATGCGGGATTGTTTCAAAATTTCTTCACGTCTAAAGTTTGCCATTAAACTTGACGCTAAATCACCGTTAGCTAACCCTCGTTTAAATTGCAACCACATGTTCTGTGGAATTATTAATTAACAGAGAGTCGCGACTGAACGTTCCTCGCATCGATAGTAATTTCTTGATCGCATCTCAGGTCGCGACTTGCTAACGGACGCAACGTCTCATCACGATTATACCGCTCGCGTACATTCTCAAGCGTCTGTTGAGATGATAGCGCATTAATGTTGGCACCCTGCGGAGCGAAATGGGTCCATTCAGGTGTCTTTCGGGCCTACCAGGAACAGTGAGAGCTTTTCGAGAATCAAAGGCCACTGTGTTCTCGCATGCTATTTGCATCGGGATGCATAAGCAGTGCATAATCAGATCATTCGAGAAAATAAATACGATCACCGTATGTGCACGGCTCCCGATTAGCAAACGACAATGTCACGATCGATATTCTCGAATACTGCTAACCATCTGAACGAATCTATTTTTTGCTGATTTTGTTAGCGAATAAAAATATTACTTGAATACGTTTGATTTAATATGATTTAATATGATTTAAAATTATAAATGTATTCATTACTGGAAAGTAAAGGCCGCTTTTATTCAAAAATTATGGAGTGCATTATAGTGTGCAGACTCAAGATATTACATTGTTTTAATTTTATAGTATAAATTATTTTAAAAAATAGACTTAGCTTGTGTGGATAATGTGGTGTTCCGTTGCACTCGGTGAGTTGTCGGATGATCAGAAGGGAAGAAAACAGGGTGATTATGCGTTTTCAATGTTTATAATTAAAATATAATATTGCAAATAGAGAGATGTATAGGAGATATAATAAAGTTAGTGTAATTGCACGGTCGTTTTTTTTACTCGTGTGCTGCTCTTGATAATTTAAGGCTCGGATAATTTCCGAGAATCGTCCTGGATCTTTTATTTCACACGTTTTTATACAGATTAATATCGAGTTATATTAATATGAAATATTAATTAATTAATTTATTTATTTATTGTTAAACGGGAAGCAAGTCCCTTTAGTACAATAATATGTTATACATCAAAGACAGAACAAAAAATAAAATATAAACAAAAAGAAAAGAAAATAGGCTATTTTAGGATATCAGCTTAACAAAAGATTGTTTGAATGAATTTAAACATGGGCTAAAAAAGTCAATATTATTAGATAGTTCATTGCCACGCATAGCAAGACGGTTTAGAGGTTTAAACCTAGCATATGACGTACGATGGTACTCTTCTGGAAAGAGCCTACCATATCTGATTGATCTCGCTAGAATATAAAAATTTATTCTCTCGAGTAATTCCGGGGAAACTATGATCCATTTATTAGTTTAAAGAGAAATAGCATATCATGCATATATCTCCTTTTAGCAAGCGTAATTATATTAAGATTATTCAATACGGGATCATAAGCTTGATCTGAAGGTTGCATAGGCATCCCCAAGTGAAAACTATTATTTAGTATTTAGAAAACTATTTAGTATTTAAATATTGATATTTGGTATTTTTACATTTAGTTAATTATTTAATAGGTAATTTTTGTTTTAAATACTCTTAATCTCTTCTTTTTTTCTTTTTAGAGCGAGACGCAATAAAAGAGACATTTCTTTCAATCTTTTTAAGACCCTACTAGCGAAGTAGTTGGGATTTTCCATTCGAGTCCCTGTTACTTTGTTTATTCTTGCTACGGTAACTACGCCGTCGCTGCCGTAATTGCCTGTTAAATCGCCCTGGGACTTTAGTCGGCGATCGGCGGCAGATTGCGGCGGTTTCCGCAAAAGCCGCGTCGGCGGAACCACGATGAGAGACCGGTACGTCGTAATTATGACAGGTTAATGTCGCCGATGCAATTCGAGAAGGTCAGTCTCGCGGCAAATTGAACCGCCTACGCGATATTAGCAGGAGACCGCACTCCGTAGCTAAATCTCCACCGTTCACGGCTGTACATTGCGAATTTGTATACATACATGCATGCACGCGTATTATTCCATTAGCGTGATCCGTCGCGTTAGAGAAAGAGGAGAGGGGGAGATCCGAAGTCTCCAGGTATACGCATCGCGCACTGTTGTACTGCATTATTTATGTGACGTTTCCATTACAAGCTCTTAATTGTTTGACTAATGCGCACGTCTAAGTCACGCCGTAAAGTCTGCTTTGAAAGTTCGTCTGTACTTAACTATTTCGAATCTTCTCGCAAAGTATTCTATTGGAATTGAAATTTTCATCGTCTTAAATTTGATTCCCAAAAGAAAAGATGGTTTCAAATTCATATTTACTCTGAGTTTAAAAGTCAGATTGTGCTTGTCAAATTCATATCTATTCATTTTTACAAAGAGTACTGTATTACTTAGTTTATACTGTTTCATTATATGTATATTCGCATTTAATATATACGACCAAATTCTTTTATGTGGAGCCTTCTATACACACAACTCTTAAATATACATGATTTTACATAATGTGTTTGCATAAGTTTTATGCTTCATGTTTACCAATTTTCACCTTCATAATACATAGTTTTACGCGTGCGGTAACCGTGAAAGTAGTAAAGATTCCATCATTGTAGAGGCGCGAAGATTTTACGGCTATATCCAGCATCCAATTATCTGCCCGCTCGTTATCTCGGCCCGATCGTTATCGCGGAACGCGACCCAGAAAACGAGAGAGAGAAGAGTAAGGTAGCCGAATCCGAAAGGGATTCGAAGCTACGAGGATACCCCGCGGCGCTAAAATCATTGGCGATTCTCGGCTGAAACAATGGCGGTCTGTTTTCACACCTGCCTTCGAGCTATGCGCGCGATGGAAGCCCGATTAAATATTGATTTTAGCTGCGCAGTTGGGGAGACAAAGAGAGAAAAACGACCGAGGCGAGAAACCATCCGAGGGCACCTGTCAATTTCGCGTAGTCTCACGTCGGCTCTTAAGTCCCATAGACGCATTTATATGGAAACCAATAAAATTTAGACCATAAGACTCCGGCTATTAAGGAACCATTTTGTCCGAAAGCTTGTCAATTTTTTAAAATTATATGTTGCCTAAAATTGAACATGTTTTCCTTTCAGCATCTTTTCACTTTTATTTCAAAAATTTTAAGTTTTTTTTATTCCGAAAATTCAGAGAATTTATGATCATCATATTTAAGTTTTCTATTGATAGATCGATAATGGACGTGGGTGCGTCGTCTTCGTAATCTCTGTGTTCTTCCTGACCTCGCTCTCCCTGTCTTTTACGCGCGGTTAATAGACCATTGAATATGTTGATAGAATGCATTCGACGATATAGGCTCTTAGTTAGAGGTTTGAATTAAATTAAATGCAAAGTCTCTTGGATACAGTGGCTAGCGAATGTAATTGAAATGGAGACCTCCTTCTTTCTTAAGACTGGAATAAAGAGGTCCATAAAAAGTGGTCTATCAGCATCGGAGATGAAAAATTATCGTGTGTAAGTGATTAATTTTTAGAATTACTGATTGAAACTTGATATAATTTATTTTCTTTGACCTCCTTTTTTAAATATTCTATTTGTGATAATTTTTTTTTCTTCTAATTTATTGTATTTTAAAACCTAGAAAATATTTTGTTTCTCCAAGATTTTTTATCTCAAAATTCTTATTTAAGAAGATTTAGTAGATTTATAGCACTTTTCTTTCATTATTTAAAAAAATTAATACTCTTTAAAATTAATATTATATAACTTATAGGTAGATAATTTTATTCATCAGCATATAAGCCAAGAAGGGACTTGGATTACAAAAAATCTAAATCACACATTCTTCCATACCTTTCCTCGATCACATTATTACATCATAGTCTCTCTTTCGCAACAGTAACATCATAATAAATATAATACACATAAATATTTTATCTAAATTTTAATTGCTAAATCTACCCTCATCCTCTCACATTCTCACACACACATACACTCTTATTCATTCTAATTTCTTTTTCCTTCCAAAACCTTTTTAACAATGCTCCTTTTTTCATGTCTAATTCGTCATTGAAAATTTTTATTATTCTTTCTTCCGCGCATTCTTCATCTATCTCACTAAACTATTCCTTTGTCACCATACATTCTGATACAAAGTGTTCAATCTTATCCCATCCTCTATTACAAAATTTACACACTTAACACTCATTACCTAACCAATACTTATTATATTCTTCTAGATTACCGCATTTTAACTTTACCAGGGCTCTTATCTCATCCCCATACCTATCAAGCATTTCCTTTCTTAAAAAAGTTGGGCTTTGCGTTCTCCATACCTAAATCTTTATACCTTTTGTTATACTTGGCCTCCCTGAATCTTGCATCTTCTAATTGTCTTTGTATGTCACGCTTTCTTTCTCTCTCTCTCTCTCTCTCAAACTATTTTAAATATCTTCTCCATTATACAACATATCTTCTATTGCCTCTATATTCTATCCTTTATTATTACAGTATCTTCCCCTTTCTCTACTATACAACTCTTTTTTAGCCAAGTTCACTTTTTCTATCCAACATTTCTTTACCAAATGCACATCCTCTTTTTCCCTGACCTTTTACTCGTATTTCATGGCTCTAATACCCCATTCACATTTTAATTTTATCAAACCTAGCTCTCTCTGTATTATATATCTCGGTGTATAGAAATCTAGTCTAAAAATCCATCTAACATAGTCTACCATTATTTTTTCTCGCTCCTTCTTTTCTTCCCACCGCCAAATTTCGACGCCATAGTCCATTACACTTTGCACCAAGTATTTATACAACATCCATCTCCTACTATTATATAACTTATATTAACATTTATTCTTAGTATCTTTTGTTCTTTTTATATACACCTGAGTTCTCTTTTAAGCCTTTTCGTTTCGTATATTCTGTTTTCATCAAATTTTTATTCCAACCACGAATTTTTTTGTTTTATATTAAAAATAATTTTCTTTAATTTTTATACTATTTTCCTTTTAGAAATCACCTTTGAGTGGCGATAGATAGATTTCCTCCTTTTCACTATTTAAATAAGCGATAGTAACATTCGTCTGTGCCTGTCCATTCCTCTACTGCCGTCGTTGCCATTAGAGATCCTATTGTTTCATTCCGATGAGAAAATTACACGATAATTTTAACCGTAACTTCGTGCTTATTCTTTGGCTATAAATCGGCCGTTGTATCATGATTTCGAATTATTTCCCTTTTTCTAAAACACTCATTTAATACTGAGTAGTTTTATTCTTATCATTTGTTCGATTTTTCTTTCTTTCATATATTATTCTTTTCTGATGTATTATTCTTTTCTCTGATTTTTTCTTTGATCGCGCATGTCAATGTGCGTCTTGTTATATTCATAGCTTCTTTACATGTAGCTAAAAATTTTAAGAGATTGTTCAGTCACTATAATATGTATACTTTGTTATTGGTTTCCATTACTAATCGTTTTATATAGATTGCTTTCTAGTTGCTATCACGTGTGTACATGTAGTTTTCGTATTTAAATTTTATGTTCTTCTTACTTAAAAGATATTAAAGAATATTAAATAAATTTCTCTCTTTCCCTCTCTCTTAATTCTATTGTCTCTATCCTATCCCATTCTATTAAATTAGAAATGAATCGCCAATTAATTTAACACGGCAGCTGCGCGACCACTCCCTATATCGGAGCCGATTTTCATCGGCATCGGTGCGCTCTTCAACCGGCTGTAAATCAAACCGAAAGCCACCAAGGCCCGCTTTCTTCGTCGAACAGGCTCGCTTGCGGGCAATGCGTTTAATCAAAACCAACGAGGAGATCGGTAATATCATTATTATCGACGCATTACGCCGATATTGCGATCAGGCGCGATTTCCTGCAAGCTTAATTGACACGAACTCGAACGGGGTTACAGAGAGCGGCCGCGATACAAACGACGCGGGATGCATCATTATGACGTTCACGTTCTTCTTGTGAACGTCGCCTTTCTGCGCCTGCCCGCGCGGATTTGTTAGATCGTTCCGACAGCGCGCGTTTGTCTCGAGCTATTCGTTCCAACGCTCACGTAACACAATTCCTAACACTTTTCTCGCGGCAACAAATGCATCCTAAAGGATTAATGACGCTATCAGGCACGCTAAACGTTACTCGTAACAAAGCACCGGCTGACTCGGGTCCACGGGATAAATCATGCGGGCGCGCGAAAAATATCCCGGACGCATAATAATTCCTGATTGATCGCTCGTTAACGTGCTCGCATCGAGAAATGAACAATGTCGTTACGAAGTGCACTGCACTTAAAAGCTTACTTTTATATATAATTCAGTCTTCTTTTTCTCTCTATTATACATAAGACTGCCTTTTCAAAATAAGCTCGATGAATTTTTTATTTACACATTTAATATGCTAGAATTTTTCTTACAAATATATTAAATCAATATCAGCTAAGTCTTGTTCTACCATGTACAATTTTACTAGATAATAATTAAAATATAATAATATCTCTATAAAAATCTTCTTAGTTAAAAAACAATGAGGAATCAATATTAATTTCAGGATTTATTGATTTTTTATTAATTTTTTATTTAAAACTTATTATATATAATAGATAGCTGAAGAGTTCAAAGTGTCAATTAATTTTATATATAGTTATTATTAAAATTCAATTCATAGTATGCAAGTTTTATATTTTTTTCTGCTCTTTCTCTAATGTAAGATTATGTAATCGATATATGTGTGCCACAGTTTTGCTGGCGCACACTCTCTCTTGTACGCATCCGCGACAATAAATAAACAATCCACGGCGTGAACTGTCAGTCAGGAGAGTTGATTTCGAGCCGGCTGAAATTTGTAAATCAACGCGATATCGACGCGCAAACGAGATGTAAATGACTCGCGCGAACCATTCACGCCCACCGGCACGATCGTAGCTGCCAGCCGTAATTGACTTTGTATTGAGATTTATCCAGTTCTGCCGGCGATCCCTCAGCCGGTCGAGATTTCCAGTCATGGCTCTCATTACACTTGCGAACATGCTCATTGCCACATATATCATTCCCAATGATTCTAACAGATTTTTTACGCGAAAAACCTAAAGATATAATCAAAATTTTTTTGTTAGTCCTAACTTGAGGCGACAAAACTGTGATATTTCAAAATATACAATAACGATGCATATGCTTAAATAATTTAAAATAGAAAGATTTTTCATAAAATTCTTAATTATAAAAACGATGTATTTATATTACAAACAAATTAAATTTTTTTATTGGGAAAAATTAGAACAAGTAAGAAATGATTATACCTACTACCTAATTATTGCAGAATTTGAGAGAGACGTTTTTTTCATGAAAATAAGAAATTAAAAATGCATTTAAATTAAGCACAAAAAGTGCTTGTATATCTAATACAATATCTGTAATTTAAGAAAAACAATGCAATATAATTTTGTTGTTCAGGCATTTTGTTGTCGCTTAAACGGCGATAGCGCGTAATTAACGTAACGCAATATCCCGGCCAACCTCC
Organism: Anoplolepis gracilipes; assembly: GCF_047496725.1. Taxonomy (NCBI): domain Eukaryota; kingdom Metazoa; phylum Arthropoda; class Insecta; order Hymenoptera; family Formicidae; genus Anoplolepis; species Anoplolepis gracilipes. The sequence continues at coordinate 20,730,557 of NC_132970.1, read as the reverse complement.
AGACGGTGAGACACCTTAGACCCGGCGCGATGCGATTATCTGTCCGCCAGGCGACACCCTATATCTTCGTTAGTGTCCGAGATGATATAAGAAACGCGCGCGGTGCGCTCCTTCGAGGAAACGTCGAAGACTTTTAGGCGTCTCGTATTAGATACGGTGTATCTCGTGCAGGCGAAACGATGCATTGTATCCACGTGTGAATGTTTCAGCTGCCTTCTGGCTTAAGTAAATGATCGCGGTACTTGACGATAAAAGCGAAATGGATATTACGGAAGAAATCGAAACCTGATAAGTTTCTAATTTTTATCTGTTAAAATACACAGATTTAATCAACAGTATTTTTTTTTAACAACTATGAATGATAACTGTCTTTCAATCTCCTTCTCATGCACGCCGTTACGTGTACTTCAATCATCTATACTCAGGAAGATTGGTTTATAATTTTCAAAATAGTGTTTTTTGCTGTACTTTTCAGCCGTTATTTATCCGTGGAAAATCTTGTGAGTTGCTATGGAACTTTCTCTCATTTAAATTCCATAAAACCCACCTTTGATCGTTTCTAACCCAGAACAACCTGTTAACACTCCTACTTGTGCACAATGTAACGATTCTTTCACGATTTTACGCGTCGTTAAACTGCTGCAGAGTCATAAGAAATCTCGCAAAAATTGAGAAAGGCACAAAGTTCACAATCGTTTGCGTCCCAACGATCATAACAATAAAATGTTGATGCATGGGCAAAAAAAAAAATGATCGTCAAATTGATTTTTCGATCGTGAGTTTGACATTATTGTCGAGTGATACGAATGCAAATTTGGAGTTAATAGTGCCTCGCATCGTAATTGCATCGCGATTCATTAATCATGCGGTTATGAAAGAATTGTCCCCCTACGCTTTCCTAACTTGCAGTTATCCGACATGCATTTAAAAAATGCATTATAAGTTCTGGCTTGTATTAATTCTCTGTCTTGCATAATTCGCGCACTTTCGTTTTTCGTGCATTTCGAACGATTTCTCCGAAGAACCAGTCGAATCAAAGTGACAACGGATTCTCTTATGAATTCGTGTGTTGTCAGGATTGCATTGCATTTACGTCTCTCAATTCCACGTCCGGTTTTGGAAAGAACAAGCCATAAATTTCTTCGCGGTCACGCAAGCTGCAACGTTGCGTAAACAATTGTTCGCAATCGAAACGATTTTGCGATTCTCTATTCATTCTCTTCACAGTAAATCAATTTAATCTACACACCTTGCGAATGCATCTGTGATTAAGGAAGCTAAATTTGGAAACGTAAAATAAATTAGAAATTAATTAAGGAGTTTTTCTGGTTTCTTTCGTGCACAAACATAAAAATCGAATAAATCCGCAATCTATTGTTGGCTTTGCTCTTTAGGTCTTTTATGTGACATTTTGCTCTTTTTTATGCATCTCATGTAGAGAATTATTTTTATTTTAGACATTTTCTTGCATCACTTTTCTCTTCGTGATATGTAATCTTGTATTGAAAATACAAAAAGTATATAGTTGCGATACTGTAAAATTTAACAATTATTGACACTCTATCAAAGATTTGATACAATATTGTTTTGATACGTGTCTTTTGTATATCGGTATCTATTTTGTTCTTTATGTTTTTTGACATTCAACGTTTATTGAAATTATTCGGTAAATTCTACCAGAAAATACAAAAAGTATAACTATAAGTGATTGTAAGAGAGAAAGAGAGGAGAGATTGTATTTTCGACTTAAAAGGTCCGCTATCCTCTACAAGCACTCATTATCTTTTCAAATATCGGATCAGGAAGTGAGCGCGTTTAAACAAACTAAATATAATGGTCCATTCACGAGTAAAGAGCACCGTGAAAATCCCGTTTCGACGACGCGTTAAAAATCGTTTATTACGAGTAATCACGCAGTTTTACAGCTTTGTTGGCGTTTTTCCGGTGTTCTTGTCCGCTGCGGGGAGAACGCGTGGGTCGGCACCGATGCTTTCTCTTCCGTATATCGTGTATCAACGAAGAGTCGGCCACGCTCTTGGCTAACGACCGATATAAACGGAAGACAAAACTAATTAGCCGGGATTATTAGAGACAATATTGGCAAATTGCGCTTACTCACGAAGCCCGCGGGGGCGCCTGCGCGATCGCGCGCCGCGATAGTCAACAACACACCGTATCGAAGCGTCGACACGATTCGACTCGTTAATTATTCCCTCCTTACGATTACAAGATCACTTTAATTGCGATTGCATAATCGGTGCTCCGATCGATACACATATACGTATAGATTTTTTAAACGAGACTCGGCGAACGTACCCGGAGGGGTCTTTCGTATACAATCCCACTGACCTGTTTTTCGTTTTCAGACGCATCTGAGCGATTGATTGAGATCCCGATTGCGAAATCGTTTCGCTCGAAGTGCTAATTAGCTAGCGTCGGATTTTTTCAAAACTTTTTTCAAAACATATCTACTTCGAGGGTGGTCCGTACTGTTGCTTCGACAGGTACATTAATAAATATCCGAGTCTCCCTTTTCCCGTGTATTTCTTTCTCTAGAAATACAATTTATAAGTGTAATAGGCTGATACATGTTTTATATAAGAATGCTTTATAAATGACTATGACTAGTGATTTCTGCATAATACAGCGTATTATATGCATCGAACGTAAATGCTATGAGATTTTGTTCATAGAACTGTGAATAAGAAAGATTTCGAAACTTTTGCATTGTCGTAATTTAAGTTTCTCGCTATTTTCAAGATACGTCTTCAAGAATAATATCAATATCTACATAAACGCGGAATATATTCACTTTATAATAGATTTCAGGTTTTACAGGTGCGCAGTTAAACATCTTGCGCTTTAAGAACATTTTTTGTGCAATTTTCGTCATAGTGACATAAAATGTAAAGATTCCGTACGCAAGATTATTAATTTAATTTAATTTTTTTCCCGTCAATGATGTGAATATGTGTCGAGTAAATGTTATTGAATTCATTTCAGCAAAAGGTGACAGTTATATCGTGTGTGAACGGATTTACTAAATAATTGTAATATATTAATGAAAAGATTAAATAAAATATGTATTAACATATGCTTTTATAACATATTATTAAATAGAACAATAATTTTAAATATATTTATAAGAATAAATTTTTATTAGTAAACTTTTACTTAAAATTAAATTTTTAATTAAATTAAATTTATTTACTACGTTATGTATATAAATATGTAAATATTATTTTTTATTAACTTACTTCAGGGAATTTATTTGCTACTTACTGGGTGTTTTCCATTTAACAAAATAATTCAATTTTTAAAACCATTTTAACTGTATATTGATTACACATGTATATTTAAATATTTATAACCATTTATTCTAAAAAATATACTAAATATTAAATATAAACTTGTATATTAAATAAGACTAATATATTTTATTGAATTTACTTTCATAATTTAAACAATTTTAACTTTATTTTTAATTATTTTATTGAATATAATTAATAATTTATAATTTAATAACTTATTGAATAGATTTATAAAAATATTTTATTAAACATGTAGAAATGAAAAAAATTAAATTAAATTAATTATTTTATTTCTAATTCTATAATTTTTGGTTTAATCATGTCAATAACTTTTTTTCATCAATCAAATTCTCTTAAATTATTAATGATAGTATTTGAACGTATCAGTAGTTCAAACGGTAGTGTTCCTTTATTAAAATCTGTCGATTTTGATTTTCGCACCATTAATATGGATAATCTATAAAATAATATTTCAAATTATAATGAGCGTATTGAAAAAGTAAAGTAAAAAGCGACGATTATCGAAAAGATTCAGTATAGTCGCGCGGGTCACTTAACACTACGAAATGATTGTCCGTTGCTAAATTCATAAGAAAACCGTAAAATAATTTTAAATAGTATATACATAGATTTTTCAGTAAATTCAGAGTCAGTAACTTTAAATATAGAGATTTTTCTTTCTTTATTTAATAAATTAAAAAAAAATTAAATCTATATAAAAAAAAGAGCACTGTTTGCTATTAGTATTATAGATTAATGAACTCATTCAATTTTTGGTTTCTAAAAAAAAAGTTTTATTATTGGTAGGTATACGTTGTGCGGCCGGTTCGATCAAGCATGTGTACATCTGTCATTATCGTGAGCGCCGCAAATCATATTACGCGTATCGCGTTTCAATTTACGCTTATACGATCGTATAGCACGATCACGGCGGCGCCGCCAATCGCCACTGTCGTTAATACGTCGCTCTGCTGGCTCAAATGAGTCAGAATGACCTCTTGTTACCGGTATGTCGGGATCTAGCGATCGTTGAATCGTGTGTTCGTTGTCCACCCACGCTCGTCGATCGTCGATAGATCACACCTGATCGCAAATAGATCATTCGCGCCTGCTGCGCCGATCCGTGGGCGTTCGCTGTCCGACCGTTTGCTTTGCGCCTAAACGATTTTCGGTTTCGGCGCGAATCAATGCCACCGGGCTTGTACGCTTGTGAAATGCGTTATGTCATTATCTTTCGGCGTTGACATTGCGTGTGGATAAAAAGATTAATCAACTTATTTGCGAAAGGCAGACCTAATAGCGACTCAATACCATTGACATTATCCTTGACATATCGAATCTTGCAGATAGAATGCTCCAATCCACTCGGAATGATCAAAGATTAATTTCTGGTCCCGTTACGGCTATAACTTATTTATATCTTGTAGCTTGAGGGAATAAAGAAAAAATTCATAAATAGAACAACTAAATTAACAATGAAACATTAAAGAAATGTTTGTTTTTTATTTCTTTATAAAAAAGAAATAAAAATAAATTTATAATATTGAATTCTTGTATATAATGGTGTAATCGATTAGCGCATGATAGTTATAAGATAATAATTCTGTGAGCAATTCCGATGTGAATTTTTGTATTTTAATTGATTGTAAAATGGTTGTGCAGTTTTATAAATGTGTTACGAAATTATCTATCTAAATTGTGTTTCCATTTTTAATAAATAAAAAAAAGTTTTCAATGTAGAAAATGATAGGATTTTGTTTATAATTGTTTATAGGAACAATACCTTCGTTTATAATTAAAACTATAAAAAATACAACCTTTTGAAAAACTGTTTATCCTCCAACTATAAGATACAAAATTCACTATCTTGATTTCATCGTTTTTAAATGTAACTAATTTTTCTTTCATTTATAATTGCATCGTTTCAGAAATATTTTCTATATTGAAAATATAATTGATTAAAAGTAGGGTGCTAAGTCACAGGTCATGAACTTCTCTTGTTAATTTATATAGCCATATGTCATTAAATCCGAAGCTGACTCATGTGTAATACGAAACCGCGCATCGGTAGCATATGTCAACGTCCAAATGCATTTTTCTTATCTTTTCTTTGTGTGATTTGATGAAAAGTTATTGTCCAATTCGTTTATATTACAATTTTTACTGAATATATATTTTAACTATGTATTTATAAGATTTAAATTAATTAACAAATAGATTTATATTTATTTAATTTTTTTGTATACAAATGACAGGTGACAATCTTTCAATAATTATATATACAAAAAAAATTATTAAAAATTAAACTATAATCAAACAAATTTATTTCAGTTCTTTTAAAAAAATGCGATAGGGATTGGCAAAAATTATTATGCAGCACTAACTTACTGATACGGGGACTGTTTACGATCATCGTAAGTTAGCCATTGTTTGTTCAGCAAAGGATATTGTCTCCCTATCGTATGTTTTACGGCCACTCTCTCTTTCTCTCGATTATACCAATAGCAAAGAGAGTTGGGACAGGAAATATGTATCTTCTTGAGTTCTTCGTGGAATTTGCTGTCGTTTCTCTGTTTCTTCTTCGGATTTCTATAATAAAAAATCTTTCGATATATCTTCCGCGTCCATGATTTTTGAAAAATTAGAGTTTCCTTTGTAATTATTGTGCCTGTTCAAAATTTGTTTCCATCAATTTATAATCTTTTTCTAAATTAATTGATTATTAATTTTTTTTTCTAAGTTAATCTAATTGTAAGTTCTGTCTTATCTTATTTAGAGTTTTCGTTTAATTAATTTTCTCAAAATATTACATCTCTGCTTATAATTTTTCTTGTTTTTCAATCAATTACCTAACCTATATTCTTTTGTATGATTTTATAAACTGATAAAGATAAGTCTCATTATCATGTTTCTTTTTGACTTGGATGTGCTCTTCATGTCCAAGCCTTATAATCAAAGACTCAAAGATGTTTCAAGTTTGACAGATTTCCGGACCAAAATTCTTCTAGTGTTTTATGTATTTTAAATTTATTAAATGTTTCATTTGTCTTGTTTTTGTGTTTAAAGAAATATATAAACTTTTTTTATTACAATCATCTATAAATGTTATGAAATATTTTGTTTTTTAGCGAATTACGCGACATATCATCAGAATGAATTAAATCAATTAGCTAAGTTTTTGCTCTCTTACCACTATCGGAACATTAATCAATGTTCGTATTATTTAATCCTGAAAATCGCTGTTGTTTATTTCTTACAGTCTGCAGAATATATATTATTTTCTCACTTATAGTTCTAGATATTTAAAATTTTTTTATATAAGTGGATAAATTATAAATATATTAGAGATATATTTATAAAATTTTTAATATGTTTCTACTACGTAGAAAAAAAGATTTTATTCCTGTGTGTTATAGTGCAGATTTTGTTAGTTCTTTTTGAGCTATATCACATTCATATCTGCAAATATTTTTATTTATATTATAAAGACAAAGCGCAGTTAATATTAGAAAGATTCGATGATAACACGTTTAATTATACGCTCAATGACAACGCATAGTATCCATCCGTATGTGTGAAAGTGAAAAAGGAATAAATTTCGCAGCTTATCTCCTTTAATTTATAGTAGGTTGCACCCCCATAAGGAAAGCTGTGAATTTTTGTTCAAAAAATATACAGCGAAGTGTGTGGCAAAACGTGCTCGAGAAAAATCATATCAGCGTTACTTGGCGCGTGAGCACAGTTACTATCATAAGCTGCCGACAAGCTTATATTTTCCTCTTATTAAAATACGAACGCCGCCGCCGCCGCTGATGCCAAAAGAGATAGCGATCATTATTCTTTATCTCTTGCGACACGAGAAATTGCGGATTATATATCCAAGTTGAAGTGCCACCACCAGCGTTGCAATGTTCGGCGTCAGCTCGGAAATTTAGTAACACCGTTAACGTCGTGGAATTTCGCTTTTTACAGCCTATTTTGCACCTGTCTTCTCGTTTGCGCGACTACATTTTCTTCAATTTCCTTGAGATTAATTAATGGATATTAATAATAATAGCAGGATTTTATTAAGTATTTAATATGGATGATTTTGTTTTACAAACATTAAAGGTATTCTTTTAATATATTTACTACGTAAAAGGAAAGATTTTTTTAATTTCTGTTATAACATTTTTTATTAGCGATAATTTCTCTTCGCGCTATATAATTTTGCAAATATTTCATATCTCATCAGATTTCTATTAATTCGCAATGGTTACTAAATTTAACTTTGGTATGCGGCAAAATCGATCACGTATAAGACTTATAAATGTTGCATATCGCAAGTATGGTTATTTATGTAAGAATTGAATTTATCTTTAACGGTTATAAGAATTTATATTCTAGTAACAAATGTGGAATTTTTTTATTTTTTGAGTTTAAACTTGTTCACATGAATCTATTATAAATTGTGAAAAATTACAAATAGTTTGTGCGAAGCTTCCTGCGATTTGCATAACATACGCCGTTGTATATCGCGCTAATAATTCTCAATGTGTTGTACAGCCGGTTTTGCAGTAACAACGGGACTGTGCCGTCGTTTCGAGGTGATCGCGTTATATATTCGGTGTTCGCGCATTCAAATTGTCTTGTAACGACATGTAAAGCTCTCCCGCGAGATGCAAGGCAAACGTATTTCTTTCACGAAAAGATGTCTCGAACGCATATATATACCTATATATTCGGGTAACGGGGCTACGGACGACAATTTGCTCACACGTTGTCCGTTTAAAGGATAATACTGTACTTTAGGATATCATTAAGCGCGCAACACAATTTTATACGTACGGAGGTTCCTTATATCTTTTACTTTACATCGATTTCTCTTGGTTTTAAATACATATTTCTCTTCCCGGTTTCACACACCGGAAGTGTCTATAGGACATTTTTAAATCGTGCGTTGAAAAATTTTTATAATTAATATTTATATAAAAAGAAATTATTAAGAAGCGCCCATAATTCACATATGCATATAAATATCATGAATAAAATTATTCTAGATTTTATCACACACAAAAGAAAATTCCTTCTAGATCAATAGCATTATGGAATGTATCCCGACCTACTTTTTCGATTTCTTTCTCAAACGGAAATTTCTCGTCACCGTAAGAAGTCCCGCTAAACACAGCGATGCATCCGGTCCTGCAAAAAAGATCCCACTTTTAAATGGTCTCTTACACTATGAAACTCGGTCGGATTCGAAATAGACGAGCTTTCACAAGGGGAAAAAATATTAATAAATGACGGGTGGGTCCTATACTTCCTGGGCCTAGGTTTGCATGCGGGATATAGACAGGGTAGGCTATACCGTTAACTATCATCATCGACAGGCTCAATCGTTCTTTGTATCCGACAAAGGGTGTCTGCATCTTCCGGAAGGAATATTTCAAATCTCATCCGGTGTTCTCGTCATAAGAAATTTTACATTGAGTCAATCGAGGTTTTATTCGACGACGTTCGACATTCGATCTGATAACAAAATTGCAGCAATTAATAGCGTCCTAGTTTTGCAAGCAACATTAACTTTCTATAATTAAAAATAATTTTCTTAATGATATCGACATTAAGAAATCCGAATGTTATATTTCTTGGATATCTATATTAATTTTTAATATCTTAACAGATATTTTCTAGTATTCTCTAATATTTTTTTTGAGGTTTAGTATTTTTTTAGTATTCTCTTTATTATTATTTTTTTTTTTTTAAATATTTATAATGCAGAAATTCATTTTCGGGTAAATATCGATTTAATTATAATGTTTGAAATAAAATTATCTTTTCTTTCATTCTCTATGTTGAAATTTTATATATTATGCAGATCATTTGATTATATGATTCCATTTCGTGTTTTATCTTAAACTTGGGACACATGCTGTTTTATCTGTTGGATTTTTTGCATGCGTTTGTGCTGGCAATCTTACTGTCTGCTAAGCTGGAAATCATATGTTTGTTGGTTACGCTGCTGACTAATTTGCTAAATTTCCGTGATAGAACAGGTACTATTTTTTGCTGGCTCATTGCCAGAGCCAATCAAGACACAGTCTCAGGTTAGGATATGACAAATTATATCCTCGACGCTAAAATCTACATGTATTGTCCAGACTGTTAATTAGAGATAGAAAGAGAGCGACAGATGGAGAAAATATTTATAAAGAATCACAGAAAGAGAACTACGTATTTATGACCATTCATATGCAATTTTTGTATATTTTTTATCATAAATATTGTTAAAAAGGTAAGTATCCTACACGTGCGATACATTTGCAGCTTCTCTTTGGCGTTGTTCTGAACTTGGCTACCCCATGCTGAAGACTTTCGCGTACTTTCGATCCCCTGCGGGCACGATTGCTTGAAATTAATCTGCTCCTCTCCCGTGAGGGGTCATCGGTCTACGCGAGCACCTTCCGAGATCGTTAATTCACGATTTACGCAATCACGTTTCGTAATGGTGCCCCGTACATCTGCCACCCACACGCCTTGGGACAGGTATTATCCTAATAACGGTCGAGGGCTGTTTATAACGTCTCAAATTGATTCCGCCGCCTTGTGGTTTTGGCCAGCTTGTATATTCGAGCAGTTAATCATTGCCCCCCCTTCTCTTTCCTCATATATATATATATATATATATATATATATATATATATATATATAAAATAGAATATTAAAAATTAGTAAAGATATTTTACAGACATTTTTTATATAATATATTATAAAAGAAAAATGTATTTTAGATTTTTCTATTATTTAGATGTTAAAATGTTCTTTTTTTTCTAATTATTTCGTTCTATTTTCAGAGAGAAAGTTTGGAATTCTCTCTTTATAAAACATTTTCAGTAACAGAGTCGATCAATTATTATTCGATCGATAATTATATGGCACAATGCGGCTGATTGTTATTCCATGGTTCACCTTTATCTTTTGCATATGATCGTTTGCATAAATTTCATTATAGCGTGCATTGATGATATTTTAAGTAGATTCTGTTTGTCTGAGCCGGAAAGAATTTGAAGAGCGCTTTTACTATGCGACCTTTATTACCTATCTTGCTAGAGCGCGCACGCAGGTGCATGAGACGGGCTTTCGCACTTATGATACGTTCGATGCGGAGGCGACGAATCAAAAGAGTAACCATTAATTTCATTGAAAACGTGTTAGAGGCCTGTAATCGTCTATTGATCACCTCTGGACTTTTCTGCATTATGCGTGTGCGTTGTAATAGTTCCGTAACTCATTCTAAATTGTAGATATCACATCATGCGCGTATTTGAATAGAGAAATATGAAGATTATTATTAGATAGAAAGTTTAGAATATTTATTCCTCCATTTTTCAATGTGCATAATTCTAAACTTAATTTTTGTCTCGTCTGTAAAAAATTATTAGAGTAAAATATTAAAGTAAATATATATTTGGGAATAATATATGTATATAATTTATTATATGTATATATATATATGTTATAATTTATTATATATTTTTTCTTTATTGGTAATCTCTTTGGTATTTTCTTGAGATTTTTACATCTTTGAAAAGAATTTAGCAAAATACTCTAACAACAAGCAGCATTTATCGTAATCGATTGTACGAATCTCACGTTAAGAACGTTCGAAGTCTTCAAAATCTCTCGCGAAAGCATTAATCACTTTTTTAAAGTCATTTGCGTCAAACATTAATCATTTATTTTTTGCTTAATTAAAATGCAGATAACGGTTCTTAAAGATGTCTGTCTTAACGGAAATATCGCGGAGCTGACAATGAGTCTTTTTTTTCTCGCAATAGCGGTCGTCGCGATGTGAAAATGAAATTTCGTTCAGGAGCATCGTAATGCGGTAGCTGCGGCTCACGCCATCGAGACATAATTGCGTGTTTGTCGAACCGTTGTTATTAGTTTCACCGTGTGTGCGTGACGTGCACGCAATCTTCTTTCGGGATTCAGGTCTCGAGAGGACCGAGATGGAGCTCGATCAACAGAAACGCGTACGGTGCGGACAATAAGAAAACCGCGGTGGGTGGAGCTGATGAATAAAGCGAAAGCTACCTCCATTGGTGTCCGTTAACTGCGATGTATAGCTTTTTACCAATTTTTCTCGTCTGCAAGATGTAATCCGGAGCGACATGTAAGGCACTTTACGTTCATAAGGATGTTGCGATATAAGATTATGTATTTTTAAATCATAGAAGCGAAAATCATTGATGCGCGCGGAATTATGTACATTTTTTAGAATCGTCTCTTCCAAATCACTCTTCAATTGCAGCTTAGAAATAATTAATATCGTAGTGATTATAAAAATTATCACTGTAGAATTAATGAGAAGGTATAGATTTTGATAATATAAAATTTATAATATAAAATAAATGATAATTGATAATATAAAATAAAAGTATGTTTTTGCAATTTTAAAAAACTATGGCCATCTTACCCGAGTTTACCCTAATTATGAAAAATATGACAAATATATTGTTACATCATCACGCGACAATTGTGCTAATTCGTTTATCGGACATTTTCAATATCGCTCGGAAAGAGCTCTGTCGCGTCCGACCTACGGCTTGTGACCCGCTGTAATAAAAACAGAGGAAGGGCCGACGGCGTTCATTAATAAGCGCAACACCTCGTCGGCGCGCGGCCCACGTCTTCATTAGCGGCGCGGCCGGGCGCGCGATCCATTAGTTTCCCAACAGCAACACGTGCATCGTTAAGAACGATATTTAATTAAGCGTCGAATAATTGGAAGTATTCCTCGGTAAAACGCACGCGCCGCGGGGGCACCGAGTACCGGGGTCACATTGGCGTAATTAAAACTGGAATCATTATGCCTATGCTTTGCCTTTTGTCAGGGATTGCGTATGTACGAACGCATGGATACACGTATGTATACGTACATGTATATGTATTATATACGAATTGCGTGAAATTTTTCCGGCACCCCCGGCGATGACTCTTCCCCGATTTCGCCGCGTGGGAGTCGCGCAGGTGCATCCTCAATGTCTGAACTCGCGAGCGCGGTGATTCAGCGTCGGATCGCTACGATGTAATTCTCTTCTCTCTTTTTCCCCCTTCCTCTCCGTGTGCCGCGGTGTATCATCGACTTGTGCCGATGATCACGTCGATAGACCGTTCGTTGTTCGCCCGATGACGTGGCGTTTTATGATTACTCCGCGTGTTACTTTATCTCGAAACGAGTTGCGACCTACGCGAGCGGATCGGCTTATGTTAGTGCTTCGTTTATGTTTGACGGATAGCCGGCGTATTTAATATTGCTTGTGAAAGAGTATGTTGTTTATTTTATATACAGTGGCTATTGACTGATTGTCGAAACGTCCAAGTATACGCATATCATCAAAATTCCACTCCCATAGACATATTATAAAATAGATAATATTTGAAAATATATATTTAATATAGACACCTTAATCGACAAAAATCAAACGTCTCCATCCACGCTAGCTTATAAAATCAGCTCGAGGCATATTTCCTTTTTCCCTCCTGTGTCTCACATCTCGTAAAAAATGATTTAACCCTTGGCCGTAACGCTCTGTGTTCCTCTCTGCACAGCCGCCTTTTAACCAGCGTTCTTTTAACGTTAATAATCATTGGTCTCGGCTCACGCTAAGATCACAGATTCGAGAGGGACGCGGACGTGAAACCGCGCCCGAGTTATCGGCGCATCTGTCTCGTAAATGGGCCCAGGATTTATGAGCAGGCCAACACGCGTCCGGAATCATTATCTTGACTCGGGGCGAGATATTTATACGCGCAACCTTGGCGGCTCTGCAAACCCTGTCATTATCCGCGCGCTTCCGACGATTTCGTTGCTTCCTCGAAAAAGCGAATTAACGAATTAAGAACATTGATGTACTTGTGTTCATTTTACGGACAGAAAACAGCGATCTCCTCGATGCAGATATGTTGCGCACACGTGCATGAGAAGGATCACTATATAGTTTAAAAAATAAATTATATTATGTTTCCAAAAATGTGAGACTAATCAACTTAGACTGATATTTATTCATTTGTCAATTTACGTCGTCGAACAAGATTGCTCCATCGTGTTACACGATGTCACGGTATTATTATTCACATATTTGATACATAGCTTTTTCGTGTTGTTTGCTAATTATCAAACGATTAGCTGTCATAATTTGAGTCTTATGTATGATGGCATGCACCGGTCCATCCCCGCAAACGGGAACACTTCACCTGTCCCGGCGCTACGGGTTAATAAATCACGCGGTTTTTAAAGGAGAAAAGGAAGAGAGTCTCGGCGGAATAAAAAAAAAAAAAAAAAAAAAAGAAAGAAGTCTCTATGAAGAAAGAGAGTCTCTCTTTCACGTTTTCGATGGTGATCACATGGCGATTCACGGCATGTGTATTCAGCGGTGATCATTAACCGACTATTATATGCTGCTCTCTCTTTCTCGAGAGACGATTTTTTTCTCAACAGTCACTAGGTTCTCGGCCGCTATAGGAGGAGGAAGAGAAGGAGAAAGAGGAGGGAGCGGACGGATCTTTCAGGGCATTCAGCCGACACGTTACACTTGTTGGCCTCGCTTTGTCTGGGATTGTACGCCGCGTTACCGCGGCCATTATTCATCCTAAGGGGTTGTCTACCCGGATATGTACCTTGATACGCGAGCGTCGGCGGTCCTCCTCGAGCTACTTGTCAGTTCAAAGCGGAGAAATAATCCGGCTCGCCGATCGAATCGCTCGTTAACATCTCGGTGTACGCGCCTATCCGTTCGTTCTCCGAGCGTGTCACGGATGGAATAGCCGGGTCCGAACTTACGCAAGCTTACATAACCGGACGATTAAAGTCCTCTTTACAATGATCATTATAAGTTGCGACTATTGATTTCAAAAGGGCAGATTCTAAATATAATTTTCAAGAGAAAATATGAAAATTTTTTAAAACCTTTACCGTTCGCGATCTTTTTTTCCTCACGTTTACACTGACCTGTTAAAATGACACTTTAGGCGATTTAAAACGGTGCTAAAATGGCAGGTCTAGCGACTCATTGGACTAAGTAATGAGTTAATTATGAGCACATGTACACGTGCTATTTAATGCAGTGGTCGAGTACGAGCGGTATGTTATTATAATGGGAGGCGGTTCTTACCTGCAAAACATCGCTTTGATCGCGCCGCACTGGCGACACCAGTGCAGATATAATTAAACGGCTTTTGTGTAAAACTCGTGCATCAATTTTAACTATTTTGTAGTTAACATAATGTATGTGAAATTGACATATCAATTCATAGAAACTCATAGAAAATTTTCAAATAGTTCTATAAGTCTTGATAATTTAAATAAATAGCTCTGGCTATTAAATCAAAAGATGTCTCAACAAATTGTGACGTCAAGTTTACGCAATGTCTCATTTTGTCAGATTTTCCTCATCTGTCATATTTTCAAAGTTTTACGTAAAATCTACAAAGATTTCTATTTTTTTTTTAACAAAAAACATTGGTTAAAATAGAATAGCCACGAGCAAATGCGACACGCTCGTTGAAGAACGCGCAATAATTTTATTTTTCGTTAAATTCTTACTTAATTTTACTTTTTCGTATTTTTACTCGATTTTGTATATGATCGGATCGTTTTATTATACTCATTTAATTAAGATCCTATGCTTCTATAATAACGATAAAAATTTTTTTCGCAATTTGTCTGAGCTTTATACATACTCGATTTTTGTACATCATTGTCATCATTCGAATTGAATGTATCTTTTACGAAATTTTGCATTGTAAATTTTTACGTATTATATGAGCCGTATATTATCTCTTATAAATTTTGAGACATCGAAACTTTGTAACTCAAGACATGCGTTTTCTTTTCTACCGATAATACGGTAGAAATCATTCCTTGTCGCTGCGAATAATTCTCTCGTCGAGAGGAGAGTGTGTGTGTAATTTCATAAACATTCAAGATTTCTGTATTCCATACTGAGTTCCAAGTTGCAATTGCGCGATGTGATGTTGCGACAAGACGTCACGTAATCGTTTGACACTGCGTTATGTGTAATCGGAAACCGCTGTCGTCAGTAGGTACGTGCGGAAATTTACAGATGGACGGATAGAATTTTTTACTTAATCGCTATCTACAATTGTTAAGAAATCTATCGATGGTATTTAAATCTTCTTATATTGTATTATCATAACTTGAATTTGTTATATCTTTTTGTTTATATTTTTTTATTAGTGTCTTAGATATTAAATATTTTCTTAGTTCCACATTTAAACCTATTCTAAGTTGACCAATAATAAACTATCAAAACCCAAAAAAAACACTCGATGACGTGAAAAGCAGGAAAAATCATGATTTTTTTTACAGTTTTAAGATTTTTAAGTATTAAGGAGTGTTGATAATAAGGAGACATAAAATTGTGAGCTATACGTTTGTGCAACATAAGTATGTATACCGATGTGACATATATATTTATTCGGTTTAAATATTTTATTTGAAAATAACTCTACAAATTATTTAACTTTTAATTCAAAATTTTTTAAAATATATATTTTATTTTAATAAAAATATGCTTTTTTAAATAATTTATTAACAAAATAAATTATATAAAAAAGCGATAATAAAGATTCCATTTTTTTCCCGATAACTACATAAAGCTAAAGATCGATTAATAATTAATTAATGAGAGAATCAAAGAAATCTGAGAATACAAATACAAATTGTGGAACAGTCATAAAACTCGATTCTATTTCGCGATTTATCGTTGATTGCAAACAGTTCTCGCGACGTGTCACGATCTTCACACGAAGCTGGGCCTCGTGTGTGATTTAACACGTGAGAAAGAGTAATGGGTAACTGACATTTTCAAGGGAGCCGTGACTTGCGACACTTTCGGATCATCGACCGATCGACCGCGATGCGCTCATATATCCTTGAACATTGACGAGTTTGCGATGTGATCTTGTCTGCAGGATCTATGGAATGTTCCACGTATCGCCGTCGCAAATATGTCAGTCGTCTTGTAGGCGAGACTTCTTTCATACGCGTCTCATCGTCGCACTTTTGTGCGAATTATATACTCGCGGCTTATCTCATACTTCGTCGGATAAAGACCCGCCTTCTCAAACGGGTTCGATCGACTGATCGATTTTCCATCCAGTCTACCCACTACACCGGATCCATCGATCCTCGAGCGCGTGAATTGATGCAGCTTCCGGAGGAGTTTGCGATAAACGTCGAACTTAAATAAATGTAGGCAGCCTATCGACGAATGATCGATATTCCTATTTTTATTATTATTTTGCAGCCTTTATATTACCTTTATTAGTGTTAGATTGACATCACAAACTAACCTCGGATTATCTATTTAATGACGATTATTAGGTGCGTCTTAATCATATGTCATATGTCATATTTAACTTACATATTTAACTTTCAAATGTAGATTACCTTGCAAAGCACAATTATTTTTATTATCTTGCTATTTCTTTCCCATCACAGTCAATCTTTATTTTTTCTTTACGTACGTAATAAGATCAATAACTATCCGGTGAACAGCAAATCATATAGTTTGGCGCAGTGCATAACACATTTTGTAAATTTGAATCTGGTTGAGCGCGTGTATGATACTCTTATCCAAATATCACGTGTAAATCGTGTTTTACGATAATAATATATACATAATCGATTATCTGAAAAGTCAATCGCCGGCTATCGAATAAATTGCCGTGCTCGCGAATACTGCGTAATGATATCCAGCATTATGCAAAAATCCTTTCCCATTGTTACGCCACGTGGTAATTTCTAGCGATAGTTACACGCCTCTTGAAATTCGAGAACATCGCCCGATATTGATATAATCGCGACTACCGTTGTACGAAGATCGAAATCTGCGATCGAAAACGTGGGCGGTTGTGTGATATTCGTAGCAGAAAAAGAGTTTACGCTACTCATAGTAATCGATTTGTTCACGAACGGACATGATAAAATATATAAAAAAAGTTGCTTTTATTCTGCATAATTTCTAAATTTTATTCGGCATTTTATTATTTAATTGCAAAAAGTTAGCGTTCTAATAATAATTGCGAAAAATTATCGTCCTAAACGACCGATCGGGGTGCGCGTCATGATGTAACGCATATAGCAAACGCGCACGTCGATGTGATATAAATTTAATTACCGGATCGTTCATGCTCGAGGGAGCAGACCCCGGCGGCCCCGAGTCAAACAATCACTTTGCGTGAAAGTATGAAAATAATTCCGTGGCGGACAGTGTGTGCTCGAGCGTGTCTGCGCTACGTGCGTACTCCGTATATAATCGTAAGTGTTTTCAGAATACCAAGGTATCCGAAAAGATTCACGTATCTAGACTCACCTGTTCCAACACCACGGCTTCTCACTAGTCTACAGTTATTTTATATTATTTTATTTTACTATAATTATCTCGCTTAAATTAGCAAAATGGAATTGAACCGTCGACGGGAGTAAAAAAAGTTTTCACAATCTATTTCTATATAATTGTATGATAATTAACTATCTTTTGCTCATTAAGGATCGTCTGCTCGATACCGGTTAATAATTTATTGCTTTGAATATACTAGTATTTCACGCGCGTAATTGATAATCCTCACACGGGACGCAGATTATCGATATCTTTCAGTATATATACTTATTAATTGCAGTTCGATCATTATAGCACATGTTTAATATTATCTGCTATTTCTCTAAGCGCGTCTGCAGATATAAATGTGCGCAGAAAGCAATTTTCCGTTTATTATACATGAAAATATCTACGCAAACGTTAAACGTTGCATTGCGTTCATTCTATATACTCTTTTGAATATTTTTAAATTTAATACTTTATGCAAACTTGTTTGTTTTATTAATCAATTTTGATAAAAGTTTACATTACGCGATAATTTATAAGTGGAAGCAATTGATGCGTTTCTTTCTGTACTTTCCAAACACGAAGAATACTAGCGGGATAAAGTGAGGACCTTCGGTGTATCGTGGTATCTCACTGGTTAATTGCAACTGTCGACTGCGATGCGTGATTTACGAGACCAAGAACGGTAACATCGTTTTGTCCTTTTTTCAACTAAAGCTTCATCGATTATCGATTTTACCCGCAAAACCAGTTGCTCGCAACGTGACTCAAGTGACTAAACTCGCATCAACGCTAACCTAACAATAAAAATATTTTTAATAATATTAATCGCTGTATTATTACTTTTTATGGCATATCGCCGTTAAGACGTAGAAGCTTGTTAGATACATTGTTAAAAAAATATAAAACAATAAGTGTAAAATTATACACTGCGTAATAGACATGTGCAACACTTTTATTATTTATTGTATGACTTTACACTTATTGTTTATTTAATTTGACATACTTTTTACAGTGTATTTAGCATAATTACTACAGAATTTTTTTAATAGTATTAATTTCGAAAAGTTTTATATTTTAAGAGGAAAATATTTCATTGAAAGAAATTTTATATATTATGATTAATATAAAAATATGTTTATGAGACACTATTTCTGACACAATGTAACATATATGTATATTTTTTTAAAAATCTAATGCTTTTGTCTATTCTTATATTTATTCTATCATCAAATATCTATATTTTACGAATTATCGAAGTTTATAAATTCTACGATTACCAAAGATTATAAATTGGAATTGCTAGTATGAATTTACAATCGCATTTTTCGTCGCAGAAAATCTCGCGATCAACATGCTCAAGATACGGAAAAACACGCGTTGCTAACGTGTGACGCTAATTGATTGCTCGGGGCAAGTGAAAACTTATAGATAATTGAATCTGTCAGTTTGAAAACAACGTAACTCTATAATTTTCGAAAGTCAAAGTAGCTAATATTACGTGTTTTAAGCTCGTTACTAGTATACTATATGATATATAATTACATATTGATTGTATAATATTCAACACAATTTTACATGTACCACGTTTCAACATGTTAACAAATGGCCATTGCTTCATTAACTTGGTTGTGCATAATTATCATTCATTGTGAATCGCATGATGCACTTCGTAATTGTCATTACATAGTATTATTACGTCAGAGCGTTTAAGTGTGTTATTATATTGTTGCATGTCAAATGGCGGTTTAAGATGATTATATGTGGCCAATTGCAATCGTATTACGATGCTTTTATGATTCTCGGCCGCGCACATAATTCGCGCCGATAGAAAGCACGAGAAATTTTCTGGATTAGCTATTGGCGATTTCCGTCTTGAAAAACGATCGCTCGTTTCGCTAACTCAGTCCACGAAAATTGCCTATGTACGGGCGTAATAATGCGCGGGAGATAATACGATAAATTGTGTTCGAATTTTACGAGGATCACGTATGTGCATTCGTTTGGTTTTCAAACGTTTAATTTTGCAACCAAGCGTTGCCCCATGGTTGATCGACATATAACTAGACTCGTGTTATTTTTAGTTTGGATCTCATATACATGGATCTCCGTCTTATTTATTGGCAATTCAAATGTTTAGGCCAATTTTATGATATTTATGTTTCATTAGTTATTTTTATTGAGACTGAATGCTTTTTTATTTTAATAAATATATGAGTTTTTATATATTTTTATTGGAATAAAGAGTGTTTGTGAAATATCAATATTATCTCACGATATCTCGTAAAAACATTAATCTTGCAAACTTATCTACATGGAATTAACTTGCGCATGATTGATCTTGAACGCATAGATTTCTTACAGATACGTTCTGTGGTGCATTGCGTATCTCGTGAACGCAACTCATTCTCGAATCAAATCTCAATCGATGAGAGTTAAGTCGACATTATCGTGTCGGGCTTGTAGGCGGTGCGCGGGTTATCGTACGAGGATCTAACGCGTGTTTCTCTAAATTCCCGGATTCTTTTTCTATTCCGCCTCTCGATCCGAGAGACGAGAAATGAAATATACGTGTCGGCGACGCGACCTGGCTTCAATTTCCCGTTTGGAAATATCTCGGAATTCCAATCTAATCGGGACTACGATTTTCCTCTTAATTATACAGGGAGAGTCGCGGGGCGATCAGGTAGATCGATCATGATCACTTGCCGCGCGCGAAGGAGGTCGGAGGTGCACCGTTCCAAGTGCCGAGAATGAGCGGGACTCCGAGCTCTCATATTGAAGATCCCCGAGACTGCAGGTGAATTAGAGAAATAACAGGCTTTCTCAGGAACCGAACACGGTTACACCCGCAGTATCGGTTTCCGAGATGGCTACTGGAGATGGCTGCGAAGAAGCTAGTAGTCCTTTAATAGGATTAACGGTATCTACGATATATACGGTGCCACTCGTCGATTCTGTGTAAAACCTCGGCTCTCTCTCTCTCTCTCTCTCTCTCTCTCTCTCTCTCTCTCTCTCTCTCTCTCTCTCTCTCTCTCTCTCTCTCTCTCTCTCTCTTACCTTCTCGGCTGCCGAGATATACGGCGCTTTGATGGCTTTTATCGTCTCTCGAAATTAATGATTAAAAAAAAAGCGAGCTTAATACACCATCGATTTGATCATTCATAGCACGTGTTTTACAATCATTGGCTTCATTATTTCGTGAGATATTTCTACAATGTTACCGTAGATGTGATCGTAGATCGCGACAAAATGTGAGCCGCATTCAGGGAAAACGCGAATGTGCATTGACGCGAATAATTCGGATTTATATTTAACTTTGACATAATTGTAGAACAGATATAAAAATAATTACGAACACACGCTAATTACATGTTTAAAAACATATATGTTACATGATATTAAGCGAGCGCAGTCACGCCATTTTGAAGTAATAATTATCGTTGCAATTAACCGTTTCAAGTGAACCTGAACGATATGTTTGTCGCCGCTTTGGCCGATACTTTTCGCCGATATTGCCGAGGCACCGACGGTCGTATATCATCCACCATTGGCCAGTGTTGAAACACATAATTAAGAACTCGCGCGAATATGGTGGCCTGCCAGTCGTAGCGAACTTGTTAGAGGGTGCTCGGCACTATTGTGCGTCTCGTAAGCAGCGTGATACAATGGATACTGGTTCGCTATACGGCCCGTTACGCTAATAATGTTAATATCGATACAAAAAGTTATGCCGAGATCAGAATGCGCTCGATTGTATCTCGTTCAATTCTATTCTTTACAGGGTAATTGAATTGTGTTTACTTTTATCCGAAATTACAACTAGTATTCTTTCGAAACTAGTATAATTATATAATTAAAAGAAAGATTTTTGCAAATTAAATCTAGATATTTATCAATTATTAGATTAATAAATAGAATAATAAGAATATAAATTTTATAAAATTATAAAGTGATATATATATATATATATATATATATATATATGCTGCAAAAATAAAATTAATTTGTCGTTAAAGACAGATTAAATTTTTTTATATATTAAGTTTGAATTTGTTATTTTTTCTAAGTTTATCGAAAAGTGTATTTTCGTAGCATAGGGTAAACTAGGGTATGATGGCCATAGGCTGTAATTTTTTCAATAATCGCTACATAGTGCGCTTTTTAGTCATTACCAAAAATAATCGATATTTACAGTAGTCTATGTGCATATATTATTCGAAATAACGATATTGTGAATCTTATATGTGGAATAATTAATCATATTTTTACTTTTGACGATCTGCAAAATTTTTCATTTGTCCACTGAAAACTGTTACAACGTCGAATAAATTACAGTCAATTACTATCGTAATCGACGTTAGACATATTATAAAGATATGTAAATTGTTATATGACCTATAATTTTTATTTTCATTTTCACTATTTTTTTTATAAATATTATGGCCATCTTTCCGTCACTATGGTCATCTTTTCCTTAAAAGTTGGGTAAGATGGCCAATGCTTATGTTGTACTATTTTGATAATATAAAATTTCTATTAAATATTTTCCTTTTAATTTCAATAATATTACGTAATTTAAGCTTCAGTGAAGATAATATGCCAAACACTATTAAAAAATAACAAAAATAAAAGTATGTTTTTTGCATTTTAAAAAACTATGGCTTGAGTTTACCTTACGTTATTTGTACAAATTAAAAAAGAAACATGGTCTTTAATTTGATAATTCGTCGCGGTATCTTCAATGTGATGCAGCTTGGAAACGCGATGATACGATGTGAAATGCTCGTCTGCCATCGACACTGACGAATTAAATTCACCCTAAGGGATGTGCACATGTTACGTCGCGTGGGAGTATTATATCGGAAAATATTAGATGCGTGTTAAGTGCCTGGATATTATGCGACCCCTTATGCTCGTAGACAAAGTACGACGCTCATTGTTGGCCTCACGTCAGATGGAAATTTTCACGTGAAAATAGCGTGAGAGGAATGTTCATTTTTCTTGTAATAAACGCCGTGCAAGACATCGAGGGGAGTTTATTAACTTTTTTAAATGAAATCTATGTATCTTGCATTTGACCTGCGTGCTTGGAACTCGCAAAGCGAATAGAATACATTATATGCTATGAATCTGTAATTTCCGAATGTATGGTATTATGTTTTTTTTTTTGGACAATATCATATATGTATATAAGATGTTTATTTCTGTTTGTTATAAGTATCAAAATAATATAAATTTTATTTACATTGCATACTGTTTACAATGTATTAAAAGTGAGTTATCTCTATCATTCTGCTAATCGCAATGTTATAAAAATATGTGACTTTACATTCATATACTCAAAAATATTTCACGACTTTAATGACTGTACCGTTGGCAATATCAGCTGTTAACATACAGATGATACACGATAATTTATTCTAAATTGTATTCACGTACCTAAATATTGAAATAGTTGACACATATCACCGTACACGTGTTATTTGACATGTTGCACGAGTAATCGTGGAATTTTCTCGTTGAATATCTCATTCAATCACCTTTACCGCTTCTCCGACGATGAAGGAAGTAATGGAAAGCGGGGACGTAAGAAGTATGGCACTGTTTCGCAGATGGGATCCTTTCGCGTATCTCGCGCGATTTCCGCATCGCGAGGCTATCAATCATCGCCCATCGCGGAAAAGGCGCGCGATTCTCAATTACTGATTGGCCCCGGAATCGTTCACGCGTCATTAGCGCATCGCGGCTGTCCGCTCTAATTAATTGTTTTACGTCAAGATCCTATCGCCTAGATTTTTACTCGCCGCGAAGTATTTGTAGGTGGAACTTTCTGACAGTTCATTTTCAAACTTCCTACACTTATTGCGCGAAAGTATTATAACACGTTTCATGCCGAAGATGAGGTTGATACTCGATGTTTACGATGTAATGTATCTATTGCTTACTACCATTATATAGGTCAATTATAGCATGCTATTACCAATATAATTATAATCTCTAGTTATTTAAGAAAAAAAATATAATTTATTATGCATTGTAGTATTTTTTAAGGAAATAGTTACATTACGACTAGAAAGCTCGTTAAGTGGCACAAAATTCCACAGCTGTGGAATAATTATTAAATGCGACGAGTTCCATGTGTCCGCATTAAAGTAATAGAGTTTCGACATCCGACAGTAACAAGTTAAATTAGCCATTAATATCAATTACGTTCGACGTAATTCGTGGAAATTACCTTATCTCCCACATAATTGCGCGTTCTCATACCATTTACCTTTTTATTAAACGACCATCTCGCTTAATTCTGTCCAATCAAACGATACGGGTCCACCTAGATGGTTATCTATTCGGCTCGCCGCCGAATTTAGTTGTCGTTGGAGTGTCCAGACCACACCTGCGCACATGCGGGCTTCATCGAAGACAGATTAATCCGTATATTTTGTATAAGCCCGCAGGTATGCGTGCAATGTCACATGCTCTAGAATTTTTAATTCTATTCTCGTGACATTTCTCTCGATGTATAGCTTCTTTAGATTACAAATTTATATTAATCATGAAATAAATGTTTGATTTAAAAAAATTTTTTTCGAAATTATTGCAATATGATTATTACAATTTGTTGATGTTGAATAAAAATTTTGCGTTGTTAAATTTTTTTTTAAATAACAAATTTAATAATTTTATTGTTATTATATACAATAATGAAGTATTAAAAATAGTTTTGTTATACTTGAAATCGGATTCAGAATTTTATTCACACGATCTATGATCTTTCCCATGACAATGTCATGAAGAACCGACTCGATAATGCTTGTGGATAGGTTTAGTCCAAACTTGCCACCCTTCTAATCGTCATCGGGGTGGAAACATTGAAACGTGATGGAGAAGTAAGGGGACGCGCGCAATATGCCCCGTGCCAATATTATCAGCCCTCTCCGCTTCGCAGGAAACCTTAACGACCGAACGAAACGATGCACCAGTCCCACGCTAGTAAGGTCACGTGCCACTTTCAGGACCTGCACAATGCACCGGTCCGTGTGATTCTGCGAAAAGTACTTTCCATCAAATGTTACCCCTCTTCCTATACTTTAAAAGATTTATTTCACCCTATTTGTAACATGCGCATATCCCTGCTGTTACAGACAGCCAATGGTTCTGATTACTTTATTAATATATTTTACCAAGTAAAGGAAATTAAATATATTTAGATTTAAATATTTATGTGTAAAAATGAAATTAATATACTCATTCTATATTTATATATATTTATTATATATATTGATATATTAATATATTATAATTATATCAGATTAAAAAAAAATCATTAAACATTTCATTAAAGTTATTGACACGTCTAATTATTTTATACTGACAATGAATCAAATACACACGCATAAAAAAGCGAATAATAAACTAGGATGAATCTATAATAGAAGCAATTGTATGATCCATTTAGCTATATTACTTTCTCTGATCAAACGAGCCGCACATTAATACATATAACGCGCGCTGATAGAATTCCAGCCGGTGCATCAGAAGAATTGCGCGAAACGATCGCACAATAGTGACTTCCGGCCTGAGATCGTATACGCCTGGGATGAACTGCCGAGTGAATTGCAGTTAATGCATCAGCCCCCTGCGCGCGTCGTTTGGCCGTAGGTCAGGGGGATGCCGAGGGCTGGTACGGAACAACCAGCTTCCGATTGATACGAGTGGCCGATCTTGCTCCCTTTCTCTCTCTCCCTCTTCTCTCGCCTCTCTTTTCGTCGGCGAATATCTCGCGGATATTCGTACGAGAGGCAAGTCGTCATGTGATTCAGAACCGGATATGCGTCATGGAGGATTTCTAGACGATTGAGCTAAGTGCACAGTGCGGATCGACAATGTCGGACGCAGGTCGCCCTTCTCCTATCCGTTGGATTTATCTCGCACCATTAACTGCAGCGAATATGTAATAGTATCATTGGATCGATTGTACCATCACTGACAATAGTTTTAAATTGGTTTATCGATAACCGGCATCGATTATGTATGCATCACTTTTATATTTATTGATAAATAAAAATTATATTGTTTTTTCTTTATGCGGAGAATTTGTGTAAAGTCTCTGTGCATTTTAAAATAACTTTTGTTTTATAAATGATAAAAATAATTTGTAAAATAATAGCTTTAGAAAGATAATTTATTCAAGTTTTATTATTTAATATTTATCGATTTTATATTCGGAAACAATATTATTTTATTTATACGTTTTAAAAATATTTGTACGAATTAAAATAATTCCAACTTCTTTCTTCTCTCGTGTCATGTGAGAAGCAATAATAATCTCCAAATCGTCTTTCAAGCGCGCATCCTCGATCATCGTGATTAATCGCGTCTTGCGGACGAAGGTGTCGGCAGCATTGGAATGTAAAACACCTTTCATTGATAAATCTTTTTAAGCATCGCGTTGTGCGATGATAATGGGTTTTCTGGTGCCACAGAGACCGTGACTGCCTCTCTTTCTTTCTCTCTCGCTTGAAAAAAGAATGTTCTGTTCGCTGCCCGTTTCCCTGTCCCGCCTTCCTTCTCTTAAACCGATCTATTGTTTCCCGCGAACCGGTTTAGGAATTTATTCCGCTATTAATTGGCTTAGGTTCCACTTTTATATTTCAATCGGCGATTTTAATCCGTGCGAGTCACTGAATCAAGGAATTTAAATTATCAATGCCGCATTTATGAATGCAATTTTATGAATGTTATTGATTCGATGAGATATCCGTTTTTTAAAAGACAGATCTGAATAAGATCTGATTTTATCAGTTATCTCTTATGAAACGGTTTATTGTGATATACTTTGGGTTACTAGTTGCTATTATATTTCATTACATTTAAAACTTAACACTTGCTACATTGCAAATGATAATGTTGTCTCAAAAAAGTAATGTCGAAAAAGTAAAACTTTTATATTAACAATATAGGAGCGTTAAGCTCACATAGGTAATCAGAGCAATCTGCCAAGCAAAACGAGGCGATCGCATAACAAAGTCGTGGACAATCATGTGTGTATAATAATACATTGCTCGGCGTACATACACATGGATATGGGAAATAAAGGCGAACAAGCCGCGAAACAGAGAGCGCGTATGGCGGGACTTTGCGCGCGCGAGCGCTGATTACCGATACCGCGTAATTTATTGCTCTGTATTCGCGAAACGTGACGCTGTGGCCCCTCGATCTCCCGTAAAATGCTTCCAGTTCTGAGTCACGGAACCTGGCTAAATTTTTGTCCAATCGGGAATGTAGATAGGCTCTCGCGGCGGCGCCGTTCAAGCCGAACGAGCTTCGCGTATATGTATGTGTGCTTCACGTACGTACACAAGCGAGACGGCAAGATTGTCAAAGATAACGACACAATAACTCTGTAATAATCGCGGCCTGATTGTTATTCCTCAACGAAGCAATCCATTTTCGCGGAAAATTGCCGCGATATATGGAACGGTTCGAAATGTAAGCGGAATATAGGGCAAACTAGGGTATATGATGGCCATAGGCTGTAATTTTTTCAATAATCGCTACATAGTGCTCTTTTTTACCCATTATCAAAGATAATCGATATTTACAGTAGTTTATGTGCAAATATTATTAATATTTACGAAATAACGATATTGTGAATCTTATATCATATTTTTACTTTTGTCTACCTGCAAAGTTTTTCATTTGTCCACTAAAAACTGTTATAACGTCGAATAAATTAACAGTCAAGCTATCGTAATCGACGTTAGACATATTATAAAGATATGTAAATTGTTATATGACCTACAATTTTTATTTTCGTTTTCACTATTTTTTTATAAATATTATGACCATCTTTCTGTCACTGGTCATCTTTTCCTTAAAAGTTGGGTAAGATGGCCAATGCTTATGTTGTACTATTTTGATAATATAAAATTTCTATTAAATATTTTTCTTTTAATTTCGATAATATTACATAATTTAAGCTTCAGTAAAGATAATATGCCAAACACTATTAAAAAATAACAAAAATAAAAGTATGTTTTTTACATTTTAAAAAACTATGGCCATCTTACCCGAGTTTACTCTACGTAATTTTCGTGCAGCTTTGAACGCGTGACATGTTCGAGGAGCGACCGAACTCTCTCCCAGAAATGCAGTGCTTACTGCACCGGATTCGTAATAAATTCCGGACGAACAGAGACCACCCAACTACGTGCAGTCTTACGTAACCGTATGGAATCTTCGCGTAAACATACGTGTCGATGCGAGAGGAGTAACGCACCGCACGCCTGACTCCGCATAACCATGCGAAATCTCTACTGTAGGTGTGTGCAAGAGGGACGGTAGACTATCGGTAGGTAGGCATTTGCTATTTGTCGAGATGCTATCTGCATGGGTGTAGCGAGTTATTACAGGCAGAAGGACGGAACGGGCTACGTGCATATCGACAGAAGACCGTGAACCATGAAGCCGGTCTTCCGTGGAAGCCCTCCTTCTACCGCTCCGATCTTGCAAGATTCAGAGATCTAATCGCGTTACGCCACTACTTTCAATAAATAGTCGTGATTTTCTTGTATAAATATAACATGTTAAAATTAATTTTTATGGCGATTGTTCTAAATCGAAATATATCTTCCAAGATTTCTAACGTTGTTTTTTTTTTGTTTTTACTTGTGTTATAAATTTGCTTCTTCAATTATACATTGATTAAAATATATTTATAATTCTTATTTTATTCATTCTTTTTTGAATTTTATATGCAAAGTGTGTTTTTCCATTTTTTAATATACGCCGAGGTAAGTGCATTTTCTTATGTCAATTTAATGATTTTCATACAAATTGATATGTTATTGATAAAATCTTCGATTTTAGACATTCGTTGAAAAATGGGGTAAAAAATAAATTATTAATCATCAATTGAAATTGGCACTTAATTTTATAAAAATTAATAACATTGTATTTCATTTTTTTTGCAAGAAAGCTTTCAGCTCTATGAAGCTTGAATCTCTCAAAGAGTTTACAAGTGATCAACACTTAACTTTAAAATAACAAAATTTGCGAAAGAAAGTAAGATACACCTTATTTAGTAGCATAATATGTAAATTCTAAAATTCTAAAACAAAATTTTAAAATTCAGTTGTACATATTGAAAAAGTGTATCTTTGATTTTTGAATTTTTTTTTTTTTGTAAGAGAGAAAATTTTTCTATAATATTGTAACCAGTTCACTATTAGACCCGAAATCAACGTCTTGTGCCAAAACTGGTGAAAACGAATAATTTCGTGTTATATTATTCATAGTCAACGACCTAAAAGACATAGGTGCATAATAAAAATCCGTTGAAAATTGGCAGAGCTCATATATGAGTTTATGGCTCATATATGAGTCATTACCAGTTGTGGCGCGACTTTTTTTGCCCATAAATGAGTCATTACCAGTGAAGTGATTAATGAAAATGTTGCGAATTAAAATTTGTGAATTTTTAAACATTATGTGTGTATATTATTGCGCAGAATAGTACTTCTTACTTGATTATAGTTCTGCTAATAGCTTCAGAAAATAATTAAATTTGATGTTTGATGAATCATTATTTACTTTTGCTTACGAATATTGAAGTGTCGATTTCCAAAGTTTGCGCGAACAAAGTTTTATGAGGTGGTTTTGGGGAAAAATAGCAGGTGAAAAGAAGTCAGGCAGACGGAGTGGCTCCTTGTAACTGCGAAGACAGACACAACATAATGGCACCAGTGATGAACCGCACCCACGTCTCACACTGACACAGCCCACTTTTGCCCACGTTCGCCCGGCATACTTTATGCTATTCATTTAGTCGAGTAATTTGTTTTTACAGTTTCTCCTTCCCGCTCTCCGCACATTTAACTTCGTCTTGTCGAAAGAAGCTATTTTTTTTAATTACGGCTATTCTCATTACGAGCGCATATCTTACTTTCATAAGACATTACAAAGGTCTGAAGCATCGGCTTTAAAGCTTTCTTAATTACGTCCGTCGATTGAATATCCGTCGCGCGTTTTTACTGCACTCGCTTATTTTAAGCAGGAGAAAATTACAATAGTGATCTTCAATTCATATGGTAATTTATTTTATAACTAGATGTAATTAAAGAAATACAGTTCTCCAATACAAATTGGCTTTTTTGTAAAACTTAATGCTCAGCATTAATTAATTGATTGTGAATTGTCGATAGAAACTATAATAAATAATATTCTAATCGTATTCAGAAGAGCCATTTAATTATTGAATTATCTCGACAGCTACTGTCAGTGATACTTAACATTTAACCGGAATTGTCTTACATAACTTTCTCGACTACACGTGCGATTTCAGTGAATTTATTAACGACGCAGCTTGAAATTTGTTCACGGTGTCGTTGTGTAGTGTACAGCCGCCGGAACCGTTGAATTATGTGTCGTAGCCTCCAGACGCACAAATCTCAGACGCCATGGAAACCTCTCTTCGCTCTCGTCGCACAACTAATCTGAAGCGACTAACCGGTCATTACTGCAGAATTAATTATTTCTTGAGCTTGTACATAAATTATCGTAAATTTAAGCGAGCTCTTTTTTGCATAAGTGAAACTACATTTCTCTTGTAGGCTCCAGATATATGCACTCCTGCACTCGCCCCCTCCCTCTATATTCTCTAAACAAATCGTAGGTTCCGCAGCCATTTGTGTACATAAAATGCATGGTAACAAGCGTTGCAGGGTAACTCTGTTCATGACGTTCGTTGACACTATCGCTCTGAGCGTTATTTAAAAAATTTTTATCAAGTTTTATATTTGAATACATATTGTTTGACTTATTATAACGGCATATTAATAATATATTATTAATATAATATACGAGTTTATTTGTTCAATAAAGTGCTATCTTATTGTTAGTGAAAATATTACTGTGAAAAAAATACATCAAAAATTGTAGTGACATATTACGATTTTGTGTTTTCTTTTCTTGAAAATCTTTATCATTTAAAATCGATGTATATGAAAAGCATTTTATTTTGCTTTTTCATGTGTCTTTACTTTTCTCACAAATAATGCTTTTAGAAAAAAATTATTCTTTTACCGAATCTTTCTGAATCATCGCCATGTGACCTTTTTCGCTACGTCATTTTTCAATGTGCCATATCATTGCGTTGTCCATAACATCTTCTGGCACGAATTGTGCTCAAGTGCATCACTTCCGCTGCAGGCAAAGCCTCGCTCGCGATCCTCGTTTGTCCCGTCACGTGTCACGTGGAGTCAACTGTCATCCGCAGCACGCGAGCGTCACGTGTCCATTGTCAGAACGAGCGCGCCGTACCCTTTTGAGAACTATTGTCTGCAAATCAGCGCGTATCGCGTCGTGAGACGGACAGAAGTTTCACTAGCGATCGTCTATCTCTTCTGGCCCTGGGATTAGAGAGACGCTCTCTCGTTAACCGCAGGTTCTCCATCCGTCCGCTCGTCCGTTCGTTTGTTCGTTCGCGGGCGGAAAGATACTCCGCAACAGAACCAGTACTTCGAGTACCTTATCTGGATAAAGCGAGCGACCAGGACTCCGAGAAAAGTTTCCCGGGCGCTTTGCAAACTGCATTTCGAAATGGACTTGTATCTGATAAATGCGCATTCGTAAACGGGAATAGCGTACGACTCTATTATCGGTATGGTGGCGGGTGGAGTGTGTCGTATGTGCGTATGTTCGTATATCCTAAAGTTCGAACAGGGAAAAGATATAAGCGTTGGAAGTTCTTTGAATGGATACCGACGTCGTAGAAAGAACAGAATGATGACAAGATAAGCAAAATCAAAATATCAAAGATCTCAAAAAAAAAAAAAAAAAAAATATACATGATTTGACTGACACTTTAACTGATTTTTTTATTTTAAAATTGTATGCGATATCATAATGAGAAACGTGTGATAAGTGATAATCTATCTATACTTAAGGCAACACAGTAACGCTAATTAGCATCGCGGAACAATGAATGACGTCGACAATTCGGCATTTATAACAGCGATTAAATGAAATCGAAACAATCAGAGAACAATCCTCGTTAAAGCCGATAACGATTCGAGCATTGAGATAGTGCAACGTGAATGAAAGCCCCGCTCCACCTGCGCTCTCTATCCGAGTAACGAGCATCGATAAGCAATCACCGATCGGTTCGATCGCCCCTGGCACCGGCGATTATCGTACTTCTTTGTCGTGACATAAATCACTGTTCTCCTTACATCTCGTCATGCACGGGCCTGGATTCTTCACGAGCTGGGATCGCCCTGCGGCGATATCGCACGAAAACGAGAGACCGCGCTATCGAGGAAACGCGCCATTAAACACGGATCCCTATTCGCGTTTAACTCTCACTCTCGTCTC
Organism: Anoplolepis gracilipes; assembly: GCF_047496725.1. Classification (NCBI taxonomy): domain Eukaryota; kingdom Metazoa; phylum Arthropoda; class Insecta; order Hymenoptera; family Formicidae; genus Anoplolepis; species Anoplolepis gracilipes. The sequence goes on along the minus strand of NC_132970.1, from coordinate 20,698,477 downwards.
GATTTCTTTTTCGTTGTTTTACCGATTTTTGCTTTATCCTTTGTTGGTATTCGTTTATTCCAATCTTCTATATAAAAATAATTATACTAAATTAAATATTCGAAAGAGAGATATCGCGAATAAAACAAGAGAAATAAATGATTGTACTTATAAATTGATTTATAGAACATGTATAGATTATTGATTAAAACATGCAGTTCTCGCAAGAACGTTTATAGCTGAAAATTTATATAGAAAAGTGTGCATTGACCAGCTCGTGAGTAGGCATCATTGTGTACATATCAATATATCGTAGTTATGCGCTCGCTGGTGCATAGGCGTGAGCAGGTCGTCACGCTGCATGCTGATGTGTCACCGTGCATTGCGTTTCGCAAGGTATCGACAGACTGTGTCTGCCCTGAATGCCTCGTAATGTGTATAGTCACCTAAGAAAGCTTACTCATTATCAGGAATGCTAAAAAAAGAAAGGAAACTTTTGGTCAAAAATACTTGTTTTTTTTCTGTGTTATTCTATATATTAAAAATAATTTACTATAAGTGCATAAATATTTGCGCACGTGGTATTTTCATAAATCTATAAAGAAACAAATAAATTACTTATATTTATTCAAGTTTTAAAAAATTACTTATATATAATATAAATTCCACAAGTATATAAAAAGTGTGATGTATTAACATTAAAAAATTGGAATGCATATCACAGCGTGCATATCTCGTAATGACATAGATCACTATCCATGTGTCGTTATTAAGCAACTGGCGAGCAACAGAAAAGGGAGCTAAAAGAGAAGAAATGCAGAGATACGTGATCGTATAATGAGATTTTCTAACCGTGGAAGCTCGGTCGCGCGAGGGAGGAGTCGGGTCTTTATTAAGGTTCCCGTGGTCACGAAGAGAGTCGCATAGATCAGATCAGCGACCCTCGAGCCGGGGGAAAAGTGAACTCATTAATTCAAATAAATCGCTTATATGCGCCACGACGATCTCTCCAGACTTCTTTCAGAAAAAAGCGAATTTTATAGTATATAATTCGATCAAAGCGGAAGAAATTGTCTGCCTAGATTCTTCTTATCTTTGATTTAGAAAGAAATTGTTAAACATAAATGATTAATTGTAAAAACTAAAAAGTTTGATGCTTCTGAAGAAGGTTTACATAATTAATTTTAAGTATTTATAATAATCTCTGTTAATTTTGGCAAAAATTTGCTGCACGTAGAATAAGAAAAAATCTTGTTTACCGATATAAAATTAATTCAGGTTGGTTCGTAAATTTCTTATACACACAATACACGCCAATCTCTAATTCTCTTTCCGTCTCTTTTTCTTTCTTTCGTTTTCTTAATGCGAGACAGGGGTTTCACAGAAGTTTCAGATCGTAATGCAATTTTTCGTTGAAAGCCGTCAATTACCAGCTGCGATTCTCTTATCGCGAGAACGCCTCCTAGAAAGTCAATTTAGCGGTCTCTTGCTTCTCTCGGTTCTCGATCAGCGAAAAGTCGGCTTGATATTATTCCGAGCGAAATCCGGAGATCGCGAGTACGATTTCAGGAAGGCGAGAAAAACCTGCTTTCCATCCATGGTCGCACGAGAGCAGCGGGGTCTTACGACACGCGTCGCGTCGCGCGCGCCGCCGTCGCCATCGTCGAGATGTAAGCCGCCGATATAAGATTTATGTTTCCGCGGCGCGCGAGAGGTATATTAGAGATAAATCGGCGACGCGGGTGCCTTGGCCGAAGTAGAGAGAGAGTTGCGCTAAGTAATGACCAAATTTGGTGCAATCGCGACTACTTGGATCTACTACTCGTGTCACCGGACTCGCTCGAGCATGCCTGACCCCTTTTTACCTTTTTTAGCGAATGTCACCCACCTTTAACGAGCCGCCGCGCCGGTTCGAAACGGCAATAAATATATTAATTGTGGGAACGTTGCGAGATTCTCTCGTTGTGTATATGTCGAACTGAATGGGAGACGCGAGGAAAACGCCGACGCGTTTCACTTTCGACGCCCACCGAATCGCGAGATCGCGAACTCGCGACTCTGCGTGCGAGTAGGTACGTGTGGCGCGTACACGCGCCCGAGAAAGGGTAGGTTCTGCGTTTTGTTTCGGCAGATTCGGTTTACCGGCCACCGAGGCATACGCTCGACAGACAGGTTTATGGTTTATTTCAGGCGGTTTGTTACAGGCGACGGCATATATTTAAAGCGTCCCGCGACCGTGATATAGTCGCTCTGAACTTTCGTTACGCCCACGCGCGTGCGAGCGATCGGGCACGGAAAGACAAGTCACAACGCAGCTGCGTCGATTTCCGGAAGTCGTCGTTTTTCGGCACCTTACCAAATTGCCGAAATTTCGTGCCCGTCATCCGCTTTTTATTTAATTCGACGACTTTTACTAAACTTTTTTAATTTCGAAATTTTGTTTATTATTTTTTGAAAATGTTTAAAAGATAAACCTTTCAACTTTAATAAAAAAAAAATTCTGTAATAGATAATAAAAATCTTATTAAATAAGTAAATAAAGAAATATCTCACATATAAGCTCTTCATCATCAGACCGGTGGCGTGTAATTTTTTAAGATCGTTCCACGAGCCGTCATCAAGTGCGTCTCTAGATTAGCCGATCACAATATATGGAGGCCGTAGATCAACTGACCGAATCGCCGAGATCATCGACATTACACAAGCCGTAATTGGATCGATCGGACGATTGAGCAATGACGAATGATCCGTCTAAATGCTAAACTGTCCGTAATGGGGCTTCCCGGAGTTATTAAGTCTATCCATCTATCCGTCCATCCACGCTTCTTTTAGGTCCATTAATTTCGGTTTGCGGTGTACCTCGTTATACGTGTCTCCACAGATTTCGACCGCGAACAAATTATGCCAAGCATGCAACACACACATAGCTGCTTCGCAGATAAGATTGTCATTTTGAAAGGTCCGCATTCGTCTGGTAGCAAAACGCAAACGTAGCGAGATGGAAACAAAGCATCTAGGTCATCTACCGGTTAGTTCATCGTTCTTGCTTGTCGTACGAAAATTTATTTCTCAAATTCATTATACTTGACGACGTTATTATTTCTATACATTAATCGTCTTTTTAAAAGAAACAATTAACGCGTAGCTGTAATTACATATTTTTAAAAGAAATATATATGTGTATATAAACGATATGAAATTTAACGAGACAAATTGTGTCTCCTCCGTTTCATTGTTCGATAACGCAGCGCCGTTTAAATCCTGTCGCGGCGCCCCGTTCCGATTTCAAGGGAGACACATTCCCAGACGGTCGGTGGTCTTGGCGCCCGCCTATCACAGTGGTCAGCAAACCGGGGCGAGTAACTTATCGGGCGCGAAACCGTAGCGCTACACTCGTAGAGATTCGAGCCATGGAATCGGACAGAGGATAACAAGACAAAAGCTAATATATATATTTAACACTCTTTACTTTTAACAAACTGAGATTCCAACACACAAATAATTTTTCAATACAAACAATAACAATACATATTTTATTTGTAGTAATTATAATTTTATTTTGTTTGTTTTTATTCATAATTTTATTTGTAGTCAAGGTAAAAAAAATGTATTTTGAAAAAAAAAAAAATAACTTGATTTTATTAATTGTAAGATCAAAATGTTGCTAAAATATACCTTGGTTAAAATTCTTTATAGTGATTTGTAATAATTTTTCTTTAATTTGTAGTTGTACGATTAAAAGTTACAATATATTTACAACTAATGAAAAATTTTGGGTAAAGAAAAATCATTATAAATAATTACAAAAATGAGATTTTGAAACAAGATATATCAGTGACTTTTTTATCTTTAAGATAACAGCTATTTTTTTAAACTGTATTTTTAGAGTATCAACGAAATTATTGTTATTACAAAAAACTACAAACAAAATACTACTATTTCCTGTATTGAAAGTTTAGTTTATTAAAAGTAGAATGCCAAGTTTATACATAAGTGACAACGGACATCTCTTCGATCACACCCAAGGTTCACTGCTGATACCGTCTACGAGTTGGAGAAACCATGGGATTGCTCCTGGCTATTCCTTTTCGAGATTTGCGACACGAGTCTGGCGAAGATAAGCGCGATAAGTGCACGCGAAGCGGCAGTTACATTGCATAGACGTCGCGAGCGTAAGGAACAGCGTGCAATTGTCAAACGTGTTTGAAACTGCATCTTCCGTGTATTTGTGTATGTGTGTGTAGTTGGTTCTACTTTAAAATGCAACCGACGGCTGTATTTTGTCCGCATGATATGATTAAGTCAATATTATTAATTAAGTGTTGAATATAATCCAAATTACAATTACATGAAAATAATAGCATATATATATATATATATATATATATATTTTTTTTTTATATATGCTGAAAAAGATATCCCCTGAATTTATTCAGCTTACTGAAACAACTTCAATACATCTATGATTTTTTTATTCACTCTATGACATTAATCGTTTTTTAAGAAACTTTCAATAACTTTTATTTGATCATAATTTTTACAATTTCTTTTCAAAAGATATATGTATGAAAAAAAATCACTTCCGCATACTCAAAGCAAGTCAGACGACAAAGAAACGATCAATGAATGTGTCGAAGGAACGGCTCAATTCTCGCGCGATCCTCGCGATAACATTGCAAAATCCTCAAGGCGGATGCCCCGTAAAGGTTTTGTTGCTGGCAGCATTTTTCATTGCCCGGACAACGCAGCGTCGGGTCAGCGCAGAGGCTTTTTAAGGAGCGTTTTATTTTCGTACTGGACGCGACCACCGTTAATCCCGACCTTCTTACCTCGGCGATGATCCGTCCGATAAATTCCACGAGGCTCGCGCGGAGCTGTTACTACCATCGTTCGAAGTTGTCGGGCATTTATTCCCGCTCGAGTACGCTTTTGACCTGGCCAACGAGAGCCATCTCTCTCACTCACGACGGCCATTGATCGTGATGATATTGCGTAGGCGCGTATCAAAATTAAACTTCAACGGTGGTCGCGAAAGAATTCAGAGTGTGCGACTGTGATCATTGATCGTTCAGATAAAAACGCAAATACACGAATCGCATTAACTGTCTCGCAAATTAATCGTATACAATAATGGTCTTGGTAAATTCCAAAAAATATCATACATTGACAATTGCAAAAAAAAAAAAAATTATATTCCAGCATCTTTGATTTCAAAATCCAAAGATTAATTTGATTCAAAGATAACTTGATTAATATATTGGACTCGAGAATTTCTCTCGTTAGAATTTTCATACCGTGAGAATAAAATCATTAAAATTACAATCAAATTAATTATAAGAGATGCTGATGCTAGATAATGAAATGATAATAAAAATCGACTTATTACACAACCACGTAATGAAAAGAGAAATAAACTCTTTCACTTCGTGCTGATTTAAGAACGTACAACTATAAATCCTTCGATTTCGCATCGTTTATTTATTGTTGTTAGGATCACATTCTATATAACGGTGTTTATCAGGACGAATCTTATTTCATCTCGCGGCGGCAATTAGTCTTAAGTAGCAATGCCGTACATAAATATATCTACTTCAATGTATAGACATTATAATTCACGGGACTGTCTTTATCATTAATAATAATATCAATAACTTTTTACTAAAAAAAAATAATTAACTAGGAAACACGTATCGTCTTGAGATTCGTTCCGAACTGGTCGATAATTTCATGACACTTAAAACTATCCGCGGCGACCTTTCAACCTCACTGGGTCGATAATCGAACCATCTAGAGATTCGACACAGACTCTCATCGATCGTGGGAAGTTCCTGAGTCAGGGAAAAAGTTACGACGCGAAATATAAATCATGAAGGTTTTGAAATCAACACGTGTATATAGTTAAATATAAATTGATTTACGCATTAATGTCAATTCAAACAGTGAAAAATATTACACAGCAGATTTTATCGCAAAAGTGTGAGTTGAGTACAGTTAATTTTTTTCCCATTAACATTCTGAAATATTTAATATTTAATTCTCCAAATTTAAAGCACGCGAGCTAAATATAACTTATATAATTATAATTTAAAATATTTAAATCAACACAAATTAATAATAAATATCCCTTCCGTAGTTGCCGAGAGAGAATGGCTCGCCAGATTTAAAATTCATATTGCTAAATAGATTAGTATGTTGCATAACAATGATCTATGCAATCATTTCGATCATTGGCTTTCATCTTTCTCCAGTGACAAGCGCGACGCACATGAATCGCAATCGCAGCGGGTGTCGATCTAATTAAAATTACGGCAGGTAGGCTCATTAGCCTCTTGCGCAGCAACATAACCGATAATTCACGGCGCCATCAGAAAAGCGCAACCGAGCAAAGTCGTCCGAATAACTAACGAAGTTGGTCTCCGATAATTGTCCCGCTGCGTATCACGAACTGACGGTGTCTAGGATGCAGTTACTGATTTTATCACGGTGTTTTGCTCCCTGAGGATCTGGTTAGCGTTCGATTTCAAACGACAATGTCGTCGTCGGACATATGCGCCCTGTCGTGTATTGTGTGCACGCTTGATAAATGCAATAACAAGCGCAGAATCCGCGGTCACGTGTGGGAAAGATATACACGTTCTCGTCCTCGATGGGGATCGGAGCCGAGGCGGTTTGACTGCCAGGCTTTATTAGTTAGCAGATAGCTCGGGTTACGGGGGGGGTTACTCTCTCGTTGTCTTTCTCAAATAGCTGAGGGCTAACATCCAACGAGCGGTTTGAAGAAGGGATTGTGCGCCACAAAATGCAGATGATGAGTCAAGGGAGAACCTGTTTTCACCCTTTACTCTGGGGAGCGGGGGAATTTAATTGGTTCTCTAATTTCTTGGCGGTACCGTTCAACATACGTCAGCGCGGCAAGTTAATTAAGCGTCTCGTGATAATAATGTAGATCATTTCTAATGAGAACATCGACAAACTTTAGTTCAAAGTAGATAGAGTTAGATTTATTAAAGAGATTGTTTATCAAACTATTAGAAAAATTGTGATATTTGCATGTTGATGTAGAAGTTTCTCAATCTTTATTAGCAATTTCTTTTTTTATTTTATATATATTTATAAAAATACGTTTTAAATTTATATCGTACAACATACACGTATGTTCCACACGGTTCATTCTCTATCGGCGAAAGGTGCGACCTTAAAGAATTAAAAGAATTTAATTTCGTATAGGCATAAATTTAATAGTAGAGAGAATAGATAATAAAAATAGATATTGGATATAATTATTGTTTTGCTCACGTAGATAATTATTTATATATGATAAGATTCCGGCATTCGTGAAAGATATGTATCAACTCCTATCGGAATATGTAATATCAACAATCTGCTAAGCAAGATACATTCCGATAGACATTTAATTACTGTCCAATGAACAGAACCTTATTACCTCTGAATAATTATCACACCGTGGTGTTAAGACTGAAATTAATTTCATTCGAGATCGATTAGTCGTGATTTCGCTCACTCGTGACCACCGTACGAAATCGATTTCATTTTTCGGTTTTTATATTAAGAGAGAACTAGAGTCTCTACACAGATTATTACCTCTGCTACAAAGATTATTACATCCGCGAAAGAGATATCAGAAAATATAGCGATTAAAACCAACGATGTAAAAAAATGCGCTCGATGAAATTGAGATCGTATCGGGCGTCAAATTTGCTGTTGCAAACTTGTTAATTGAGTTGTTGATTTATTCCACGTTGATTTATTTCGGCATACTTACGTAGCATTTTAAAATTTGTTCCGAAATAACCGATAATTCCAGTGACACTTAAAACTATTTGTAATAAGTTGACCTCTTTCAATTTTACAATGTTTGAATGGATCGTTTAGAGACTCGATATAAAGTCTCATGTAAAGTTCCTAATAATAAATAAAAAAAAAATCTGACGGAAAATTTAAAAAAAAGTATATGTGTATTAAATTAAATATAAATTGTTTTATATATTTGTCAGTATAAATTATAATAAATATTACACAGATAGGTGCAAAGTGTGACTTTAGCACAGTTTGATACGTAGACTCGCGATACTATTGTATTTCTTCTAAAATTGCTCTGATAATTTTGCTGTGATCGTTTCAGACTCGAACTTTCGGGAGTCTATCACTTCCCCCTCTTTCGCGCGTTGCAATGCTTTTTTCATCAAAAATTGATACTTGAGTCTCTGAATTTATCTTGTATGTTATCGAGCTCCTCCTACCTTAATGTTTTCTATGATATGCCTACAATACTATTTTGTCCGATACTCTGATTTCGGTCGCATTTTGCCTTATCGTTGGTCTATTGTTTGCTGATAGGTCATAGTTTACCGAACCACGTGCGTGTCGGCACGTGGCCAGAAGTGGCTGGATCTATATAATTCAATCCCGACCACGCACGATGAAGATGAAGGGCAGCAGATAGCAAACGAGAGACGGTCTATCCCTTCGCGAATCCTATTTCGACATTATTGTTTGCTCCTATCTTGGCGGGAACACAGAAGGGAACAGAATTACTAAAATGGACTCGTGCGTCCGTCGCGTTGCGCACGTGCAGCCAGATATCCGGTCATATAAAGTTTCGCGTTGATGATCATGCGAATAATTCGATTCGTGATTCACTAAAAAAATCATTGTATTTTCATTCATTCAAAAATCGTTGCGAGAAAAAGGGAATGTAAGATATGTGAGAAATTGCGCGAAATATTGGTCTACGCGTATAAAAATATTACTTAAATTACTTTATAGCAAATTGCATTAGATCGCGTGAGATGCAGAAATATCATTTTTGACGTTGCTCTTAATCTGAGAATCAATTAGACAGAAAGCTCATCGGATCAGTGGACGATGCATTACACTCGCTCTCGTAATTTATATGTCTGGCTTCGCGGAAGCTGTTTCTAAATCTCTTTTAAACCCAGCGTATACGGCATCCGTATTTATCACCGCGGATCTCGAGAATTCATATCAATGTTCTCAGACAGGAAACCCCCGAGAGAGATAAAACGAGTACGTGCATAAAGAATTTTCTTAGACGTCTCCCGCATGAGCGCCAGTGCTTGTGCGTGAGTAACACGACAAGAGAGAGTCCATGTATCCGAGAAGATAGAGACAGAAGCGAAGCAAGGAAATCTCTCGTCCACGCTTGTCGTGAATCCAAGTGCTCTCTTTCTCCTCTCGCTCTCGATCTCTTGCTTTTCTCCTAGCCTCTGTCTCTCTTTCTCCTTCTCGATTTATACTGGTAGTACTAGTCCCATTAGCAGTAGTCAGTTGGAGGATCTTCTTGCGCACACATAAGTTTCGAACCAGCTGCCGCTGTTGACTTGTTCTTTGAGTATAAGTACACCAGTCGGTTACCTCTGTCCGCAAAAGATACTAGATCTCGTGGACTTCCCCCTCTGGCCTCTTCGACTCCTTATCACTAGTCTAATTTCAAGATACATATTACTCAGTTTCGTCTATAAATGTACCCGCAAACAATGAATATCTTCTCTTCTCCCTATCCTAAAACAGATATTAGCCGAAAGAAAACTGTCGAGGCAAACCCATTTAATAGCACATTGTTATCTGTTTCTCTAGCAGACCTATCGTACCGATAAATTGTCAATCGTTGATCCATGACATTACACATATTTATATCTGAACCAAGATATCATTATTCAAATATCTCATAGTCGATTGTGCATCGTAACGTTTGAAAAAAAAATGCTATTCTTCTTTTATTAATTACACTTAGAAAGCAGTGCCAACTTTTTTGTCTAATCAGATTTTATTTGCCTTTCTCCTTTTGTATTTTGTTTATCAATCGCGTGTCCGGATTTAATGATAATCATGTGATAGATTTTTTCGATCGCATGGCATATCTGACATCTCATAACGAATGTCAGTATATAAAATGAAGATATAAAGATGAAGCAAAAGAGATCGAGATCGGTGAGGGCTGTTCTTGAGCAAGAAACGACCGCGTTACGAATAAATAACATACTGCGGTTAAATCTGTAATCTGGCAAGATGCAACACGCGATATTATATGAACCTGCCGTATCTTCTATTTCCAAGATCTATACCAAAATATGCGGTGTTTTCTGCAAATTAAATCATTATTTGTGAAAAGAAATTATATTATATTAATTTCTTTATTATAATTGTATTAATAATGCTCTATCTTTTATGTCATTTGTGTACATTTTTACACATAGTAAAATAATTTTAATTATTAAATTACATTTTATTTTGTCTAATATATAGAAAACATAATTTAATTTATCGCAAGATAATAAATTAGTCAATAAAATATCGATATATTGGAATTAGTTCATTGAATCAACACCTGCATTGATCAGTATTGATATGATTAAAATCTATCTAAATTCCATTGAAATACCACGCGAGCACGCGTATGAAATATCAATATACATTGCGGTGAATGTCTTGTAGACGGAAACGAGACGATATTTAGTCCACTCGGCAGGCTTTATCTCGAAGAATGACGACGAGGATCTGAAAACGCGGCGGTGTACTGTTTCCTTAATTCCGAGCGTGCTCCGTTGCGTGTTGCGCGTAGCGCGTGCCTCGGGCGTGGGTGTGTCCTCTCGACGCGTTAGCGCACGCACACGCACGCGCCGTGGTCGGCCTGCCGCGAGAGACGCGTGTACTTGCAGCCATATCACCAGCGTTTGCCGTCGATCTCTCACCCACACTCGGCTGATACTACGGATAGGGAATCGCCTAAGCGACCATTACCGTGTTCTACGTGTCGTCCATATCGAGATACCGCGAGCACGTTACCGTAATAATTTTAAAATCATCGCACCGGCGCGGCGCGCCCGCACTGTGCTTACGCACGTGTTCGTCAGCGCACGTGCATCCGACACTGATCTAATGTCGAGGATAAGTGAGTCTTGCTTTACAGCTGATACATGCATGCGAATTACAGCCGTGACGTTTGATACACGATGTTTCTCCGCGGGATTCTTACATCTGACAAGAATAACTGGATATTGAAATGAAATTTGTATATATTAAATAACTACTTAGTGTCCCGATATATACCTAATCATTTTTATTTCTCGCACATTGTAAGATGAGATTAAATTGCATCAGAAAAATATGCTAATTGTAAGAGAGAGCATTGCAATTTCTTTGTATTTTTTAAAAATTTTATTCTTGTCTGTTATTTGTAATGATATAATAAAAAAAATAGTAGAATATATATGTGCGTTTAATAGTATCACATGTCGCTCGCTTATATTATCATGCTAAAAATATTTCATTTACCTTTACAATATTTTTTTTTAAACTAAATGCTAAAAGGATCCTCTTAATTTAGCCTTTTCATCGGCGCAATTCTATTTCTTAGCGAATTTCTATGATATTTTGCATGTATATGTTTTTCCGGTTGCTGATCACAAATCTGAAGTTAAATTTCTAAAAATTTATGGCGGATTCATTATTCTCATTACTCGATGATTCTAGCTGGAAATCTTCTTCAAAATTTTCTGATCCAATATTACAGAATTTCTTTAAATTTCGTAATAATATATTCTAAATATACTATAGGTAAAATTATAGAATAAATAAAATGGTAATAAAATTGTTTGAAAATTGAAAAACTCGAAATGCGAGCGCTACTATTGAGGGGATCGAAGTGCGCGGCAAGTGATTTGTTTATTAAAACTTTTCTAACCTGTGAAAAATTCTGCAAAAAATATATTTTATATTTAGATATTCGAGAAATGTTCAATTAAATTTTCAGCAAAAAATATTGAATATCTTTTAAAAAATTTAATTTTTACTGAGAAATGGCATTTTTTTCAAGTTTATTTGTTTATAAATAATTACAAATAAGTAATTAGTCGCTAAAACCATAAGAAACCTGTAAAGTAACTATTTCTACATCAAAAATATATAGTACGACAGTTTTTTTATTGAATTATGAATTTTACATTGCAATAAATGCAAAAAAAGGTGGAAAGTATATTTCCTATCGTATGAAAGGGTTAAGAGAGAAATTTTCTAAATAGTAGAATAGTTTCAGATATTCTTAACATGCAAGAATACTGAATGAGATTATATTAATTATTTTCTCATTATTATATTATTTAATATTTAAGATTATATTAATTCCAATAATAACAAAGAACTTTTATAAATGACATTTGTTATTTATTAAAATTTTAACAAGTTAAATATATCGTTTTTACTTAATTTATAATAAAATATTTCAAAAAATATTACATAAAAAAAATATATTTTTATTTATTAAAAGTATCTATTAAATGAGCTTATAAAGTATATTTAGAAAAAACATTTTTTTTCGGTACATCAGTTCTATTTTGCCCTTAAATATATCTCTGTTGTATTTAAGAGAATGGTAGGCCTTGTCTTGCGCGATTAATTTCTTAGTTATTAATTAAATTATTAATTAAAGTGTAATTATCGAACATGCACACAATCGATTGCTTGATCAAAACTATCTCACTACGGGAATAAACAGAGAGAAACGCGTTCTTGCATATGATTTATCGATTGATTAAAACCGCGACGAGATTGGACCGATCAAGGATTCTCTCTTATCTCTGCAACGTTGTTGCACACTTCATTAAAATGCATACTTCAGTGATATTTTTTTCTCTTTCGTCGTGTCATTGTTAACAACCGATTAACGATAACGATATGAGGCGTAAGCCCCGCTATTAAAAAGTGCGATAAGAAATAATTATAAAAGCGACTGCTCGCCTTAGGTTATCTTATAACATTAAGTTTCTCGAGTTCACTAAAAAGAAAAAAAAATAGATGACATATGCTAATTAATCACTCGTTAGGCGCGCGTGTCTTTCACGGCAAACAATACGAATGGCGTATCAATGCGGAAAAGTGGGCGGAATAATCGCGCGATAAGTGAATGCGCCTTGCGCTTAATTATAACAATTACCGTCTCGTTTGGCCGCGCGCGAAGCGACGACTGTACGGGGATGTGAGATTATTTAATTGCGAGTTCGCGCGCGAGATACCTCACGCTTTACGATGCCGGACGCAACGATGATTAAGCAGCCTGAAATTATCATCAATTTCGCACCATCGCTGAAAATAAAATGCGATAATACAGTAACGTGATTATAGTATTTCTGTTGCACGAACGTCCGTGGACTTGGCAATAATGCTGTCACATTAGCTTGTTATATTCTTCACATAGTTTCAAAGTCATATTTCTTTTTTTTATAAAAATGTTTTTCAACAAATATAATGGTTGGTCTTTTAAATCCATTTCTAATTTGTGCTATATATATATTTTTTACATTCTATTTAACGCTCTAGCAATTATTGGATTAAGTTCCATTAAATCCATAAAATTTATTACTATTTCAGTACTATGTACAATTTTTATAATACCGATATCAATGCTTTTTTTTATAGCCTTGACATAACCAAACGATATTTTTATTATCTAGATATAATTTTATTCATGGGTGTTCCATATCCCTAAAGGCATTATGAGATTATCATCATTTTGTTTAAATAATACAAAAAGCATATGTTTATTTCAAAAATATTTGATTTTCAAAATAGTATCTGTAATTGAATTTAATTCAATATCTTTTGTCAGTAAATTTAATCCTTACTTCATACGCTGACAGATGGTCAGCGTATTTTTGAAAGTTTATTAATAAGTAAAAGTGTTTTAAAAAATCTGAAAAAATTTATACACCTTTATTGATCCTTCTAAATAAAGACTAAGTAATAAATTAAAAAAATAATTTGCTTAAATATATTGTTTTATGATTATCTGTTTTCAAGAAATTGTCGCTGTTAAACAAATCATAAAAATAATCCATCAGTACGGAATAAATGTTTATATACAGAGTGAGGAAAAAATACCGGGACTCTGATAAAGCTCGAAAAATATAAGTTTTACAAAAAAGTATATTAGATAAAAGTTGTAAGAAAATAGATTAGTTAAAATGGAATAGTTGTAAAGAAAATACATAGTTGTCTTAAAAAAAATGATATATAATTATTCGTTGCAAATTTGTACTTTTTCTTGAAGACAGTGTATTTTCTTTACACTAATTGATTCGTCTCATTATTCTGTGAATAAAAGTATTAACATCTAGTAAACATATAATATTTTGTCGAAAAAGTCAAGTATAATTCATTCCACTTTTTATTCTTTTTGGTTGAGTTGGGAAAATTGATTTGCCCGTATGCAATGTCGGACGCACATTAAGAAAATATCAAAAGAGCATTAATCAACATTATGCCATTGCATATTAGTGCATGCGCACATCAACCTCCTGCGCCTGCATGCGGCTCGATAATAAATAATTGAAGTGTCTGTATGACCTATCTACCGTGCATCGCCAATCTCAGCAGTTTTGTTCTCTTCCTTCCTTGTATACCCGCTCAGACGATTAATCACCTTGGGCGAATAATTGATAAATTATTTATATCGAAGGCGGGGACACATATTTTGCGATGCAAACTCTCCGTTTTTTCTCTCTTCTGGTCTTTCATTATCAACGGAAGATTATGAAGTCAAATCAAACTATCGTGTACGATAATTTCATTAAATCCAATTAGCATAGAATTACTGAAGGCGATACGAAATGAAAGTTATTATCTCTAGAAAAATTTAAATATCTCTTCCTATTTTTCTTCCTGTTATTTCTTTACATCTTTACTTTACATTTAAAATCTCGTGATATACAAATAGTTAAAGTTTAAATGACACCGGCAATTGCTTTATTTTTTATCATTCTTCTGAATTCATCGTATCAGTAAAAAGTGATTGCTAACGATCAGTCAATAACCCGCACGACGGACAATAAAATATGATCGTCGATAATCATATTTTAGTTCAATCTCGTTTAATTAATCTTGTTACAATTCTATATTATTGATCAATTTAATACTACATATCATACGAGACGATGATATTTAAATAAAGAAAATATTATATATAATCACACAAATAATAATAAAATAATGTAAAAAATATATAATAATAAAATAATACAATAAAAAATAATATAAAAAATTGCCCATAAAAATTATTTAATTAAAAAATTAAATTATTTATAATATAAAAAAATGTGTGAACGTAAAATGTAATTATCAATAACTCTGAAACCTAACAATGAATTGTTTAAAAATAGGTAGTAATTGAATGATCATATTAAATAAAGCCGTGCACACCACACCTGCCGATGAAGTTAACGATCCTCCCGCTGAGCTCCCGAACAAATGGTGAAATCGTTCACTGTACAAGCGAACATGGTGGAAATCGTTCACACGCGCGAGATGAGGCCTCCAGCTCTCCGGACAGCAGCAGCGTGCGCCCGTCACAATTACATAATGCGATGCACCCTCGCGCATCCAGAGGACCTGCGGCACACGCGACCCCGTGAATGCACGCGTACTCATGGGAACCAGTAATGAGATGGTGGTCACGGTTTCCCACCCAGCGAAGGTGGTTGCGCGAAGGGATGTACATGCTGGTGGGTGCGCTCCTCTTTCTCTCGTGGGGATGATACGGGTCCACCGAACCCCCCATGGCTTTTGTCAACACCAGCAATATGCTACCGCTCGATGAACCAACGTTGATGAGAATGGACCTGTGGGAACCGAAGTGCTAGCCAAAGTGATGTTATTAAACGTGAACGAGGACGCTTGACGTTTGCGAATGGATGTATTATAGTATCTTTCTTTGCTATAAAAGTTTTGCGGCGACCGTAATAATTTTTTTTATATTTGCAGTGTGTTATTTCAGTGAGCGGAGTGCGTTGAAAGGTTCAGCTAAAAGTGGTTGATAAACTATAGTTTAAGTGTTACTTATTGTTAGATTAGAGGCGTCACACTAGAGTTGATACGATATTTTACCACGCATAGAAATCACGACTTTCGAATTTTCCTTTTAAATCTTTTAATTTGATTTACGGCGCCATAAAAAGCCGCAGGATTGCGACAATAAATTATTTGGAAATAAACGTCTGACGCAATAACATATAAGTAACTATCAACTCGGCGAATAAGAGCCATACGTACATATTAATGCGTAAATTTCTTTTAGAAATTAATTCTTTTCGCGAAAATTAAAACGTAAGCAATAACATATTGCAATTTGTCACATATGTATCATCGATCCTCTCTTTCAGCAATCGTTTGTTCTTCTTTTTCTTGTCTTTCTTGATATGTAAAAAATGACGAATTTGTGACGTAATATAAAAGCCGATGTTTCTTATGTTGGACTTAGGTCGGATCTACAATAAGTGTAGTAAACCATGAGGAATTGACAAATCACAGTTGAATGTAAGAAGAATAATCGAATATGATTAGTTAATTTCTTACGGCTTAAGGCTTACATTGTAGATTCAGCCTTAAACTTAATTATGTACGCGTTATTTTGACCCGAAAAAGAGCTTTACAATAATTAATTTTTCTTATCTTTTTTCAAAGTTCTTAAAAATTTTTCCAAAATTGATTTAATTCAATATTTTTATCATTATATCTACAACTTAACCTAATCAATTATATTTTCATCAGTTACTTTATTAATGTATATTAATTTTTATTATTAATTTTTCTCCTTAGCTTTCTAATCACATGTTTCTGAATCAAATAAAGTTATTCTACGTACAAGTGGACTTTTTGGGATATGTATGTACACAATCCAATACTCAAAAATTTCAATTCCGATTATATATACATGTAACAAATGTAATATCGAATATAATAATTTATGATTTCAAGATATATGTGCGACATCAACATATGACCATTTCCAACTACGAATTAACTTTATACCGAAAAAATGATAATAATTAAATTTCGACTAAATTGAAATTAATTATGAATAAATAAATAGATGCGATACATGCAAATGCAAACGATGTATGTTGTCTAAGCTAAATCAGATTTTGTACATTACATACAAGTAATTTATGAAATAGAATGTCTTAACTGCAAATACATGATAATTTCTTTCTAATGAAACTGTGGAATTTAAATCAGGACAAAATGAAACTGTACTTTCGCAAACATTAAAATATATCGTATGCGATGTACATTTTGCAAGTAATGATTTTCTCGTAAATCATATTAACATATAATTCACGATTATACCTACAAATCGCATTAAGATAACGCAATTAAACAGGCAACTCATTTCTGAAATCGAATCGAAATGACGATGATAAAATGATATCAATTTTCTGTTTTTATTTTTTTTATTTTCCCAACGTCTCTTTCTTTTTCTCCATTTGTTTTGTTTTAAAAATAACGAACATTAATATTTCTAATATATTTGTTAATATTCTATAATTTTATTTAAAGCTATTTTATAACTATATTTCTTGTGATTCTCACAAGATATATATTCGTGTCCGAATGTGTCGCAACAAGATAAAAATTATGATCAATGTAGATAACTAAATATGATTCATTATATAAATGAATTATTAGTTGTCACCAGATTTGTCCACATAAACATATTTACAGATTTTTTTATCAAGCTATTTGATTATATGTACGTAAATATTTGATTTATAATATCATGTCAAATATAAGATATAAGATATGCACATATTGCATATACATATGTATATACACCATAATATACACACTATCAATTATAATGTGTAAATATATTACATATGTATATATGTATAATATATTATCTTTTATTATGAATATATATATTTTTTTAAATAAATATTTCTTTTACAAAATATCATAAATACAAGCAAAATTATTTTTCTTATGCGCACGCGAAAAAATCACTTTTTATAATAACATAATATATAACACTTTTATTATTAACATAATAAAATAATAAAAGTAAGTATAATAGTATTATTCTACAAAATTAACACATAACGAAAAAATTAACATTTTTACATAATTTTCAAATCTAATTACTTGTCATACATGATCAAAAGTATAAATTAAAATATTTAAAAAGGATCGCTATTTGTACTTCTTTTTATTTATTTAGAAAAAATTAAGAATTAGTGTGTTTAATTAATGTAAAAATGTTTAATATTCAATAAGTAATACACTGACAATGAGATCATGTTAAATGTCTCGATAATGTAATAAATATTCTACTACACATAGCTACGTAAAACGTTAAGATAATAAAAACTATTATAAAAAAATAATAGTAACTCTCTCGCATATAATTTTGCGTCTATTTCCATCATTTAGTCTATTACTTTCATCGATCTTAATTTTCATATGATCTTTTATACTGTCGATGAAAATTGTAACATTAAAAATTATTTCGCATTCGAAAACAGATGTCAAGCTTCACTAAACTAAAATCTTTAATTTACTTTAAATATTTATATTTCAACTAGTGATTTGTTGCGCGTATGATATATTATATAAATTCTACGGAAATAAAATAGTTAGCAATCATATATTGGCAGCAGTCGGGAGTCGGGAGTAAAAGCAATCACAAACATATAAACATTGAATATCTTCTTGTGTTTATTCGTCCTTGTAACATCAAATTTAACTGTGGCGAGTGGCAGTTGCCTGGCAGTACAAAGTGAGACGTTACAAGTGTGACAAGTAGCAAAGTTAGTGTAAAATAAATTACATAAGCAATTTATTTAACACACTATACGGAGAAATAAGCACTGAAAAAGTAAGAAAATCATATGTATAATATTTTTACATTATTTTATTATAATATATGTATATTATAAACTTTTAATTTTTATACATTGGCATTTAAAATTTTGATAAGAAAAATAAAAGTAAATTTTAAATAGTATAAGAATATATAATACAAGCCGTAAAATAATAATAATGTTCTTTTATAAAATCAACAAAGTAAAACCGATTTGAATAATCTAATTTTTAAATATAAATAAATTTAAAAAATGCAAATTATTAGTCCTTTTATTTGTAAATTCTGAGCATCACTCACGTTTTAGAAGAAAATTATCTGAATTCAGATTTTTATACGTATATCTATACGAATATGACATAGCATTTTGAGTAAATATCTAGAAAAGGTCACACCTCGTCGATGATGTTGACCTTGATATATGTTATAGAGAGAAAAGTACTGATCAACTTTTCCTAATAATTTAATTGGCGGTCTCGTTTGGTTGATGTGACCTTTTCTACATATTTACCGCATTTTGAAAAAAGTCTAACTTTAAGAGAAACAGAGAAATATATAAAAAATTCGTTATTATTGATTTATTATTTGCTTGAAGTTGAATGTTTTCAAAGTCACCAAAAGTTAACGCTAATTTTGATAGTTGGAACACAACAATATAAATAATATTAAAATAACATTAATAAACAATAATAGTAACGATAATATAAATAAACATAATAAGAAAAATACAAAAAAAAACAAAGAAATACAACAAAATAATCTTTATCTGCAGAGATTTAATCATAATAGATCAAAATATGTATACATATATAGAATGTTTCAAGGTAAACAGTAGAAGTGTCATGTACTGAAATTTAAAAATTATATATTTTTTACAAGTTTGGAAATGTCATGTAAAAATTATACGAATTTGTGTGCTTATAAGATAAATATGCGATTTATTTAGAACAATAGTTTATCTAAAATATTAGTTAAAAAAAATTATTTTTTCTAGTGTCAGGAATGAACCCCTATAACAAGAATCGAGAGCCTCAAATACCAGTAATTTGTTGTAGCATGTGCCAAAGAAGATTCTATACAATAACTAGTTACATGGCTCACATGTTAGAAGATCATAATAAACAAAATTAGGTAAGTATATAATATTACTTCTAGCTCATCCCGCCAAAATAAACGGACAAATTAAGCCAGAAAGAGAAAAATGTTTTCAGTGCTTGTTTAAATGCATCGTACACGATGAATTTTTTAAAAGTAATGATAATCTTATAAAATACTTCAAATTCATACAATTTTTGTTATAAATAATGGTCCGCACTAAACTAAGCGGCATTAAATAGGCGACTCATTCCCAGAATTAGTTCGAATTGACAATGACAACCGACCAACGGCTTCCTGTTTTTTTTTTTCAACTTTTTCAAGTTTTGTTCTTTTTTTTATCCCCGATCGAAGATTCGCAAGAGCTTCAGTTATGAAAGGATATTATATTATATTTCTGATATATTTCTGTTAATATTTCTGCATTGACTCTGGTGAGAAAATACTCGCGCTCGAAGTCATCGTGATTTAATAATTTCGGTCGATATAGATACGTAGATATATGCGTATACGCACAAAATATTAATGAATACATTAAAAAATTTATAATTAAAATTATTCTATCATCAATATGTATGTGAATTATATAATATATTATTTTGTATCTAGCGTATAAGAGTATTAGAATCAATTTTGTTTTTACAAAAATATTAAGCAAAATTATTCTTTTATGCGCGCGCGAAATAATCACTTCTCTTTTCCATATTATACATCTCTATAAAATTAAAATTAAAATTTCTTTAAAGTAGAGTCTTTTTAATAAATTAAAATAATTAAAAAACACATTTTATTGTTTGCACCATTCAAAATAGACTTATAAAAAAATTCTTTTGATTTTCAATTGCCATTTACTCAAAAACTGATGGGGTATTTTTATAGAGAAAAAATCGATTCTAAATTAATCTTAAAAATATGCCATTAAGCGCTAATGATGAGATAATTCTAATTTAAAATACAAATTATTATATATAGTTATATAATTTTTACATTATATATATAATTTACAATTTTTATTATTTTATAATGTATTATTTTTATAATAATCTATAGACATTTGGCTATAACAAGTGAAATATGTATGTAAATAATGTTACAAGTTTAACGACTGAAAATATCATGTAAAAATTAAAAGTTTTTAAATTACAGTTTAAGGCTCAGATTCTTATATTTAATTTTTTTCTGTATAAATTGTACGAACTGCTATGTGTGTATTTATATAATACATATAAATATATAATACTATTTATCTAAAATAATATAGTTAAAAATGGCTTTTTGTAATGTTTCAGAATAACAGTGACAAGCTAAAAAAAGAAATAGCACCTTTAATTTAAAAAAATGGAAAAAAAGGAAAATACGTTTTCAATATATCAATGTCAATTATGCGACAAATATTTTCAAAGCACGTCAGATCTAACAATTCACATATTTATAACTCATAAGAAATAAGCTTGTCCTAATCCTTTCAACCCTTTCATCTGTTTTATTAAAACAGATAGAATCCGAAGATAAATCTCAAAATTGATTTTAGCACATGTTTAAATGCATGAATATACAATGAAAATTTTAAAAGTAACGACGCTCCTATAAGACAAATTATTTATACCTACAAATCATCATTAATTTTAACTATGGAGAACCCTAATCTATTAGTATTAACTTGAATCATACGACCGAATAACAATTTTTAATGTAATTAATACAGCTTTATTAGCTCTTAAACGATACATGTTAACAGTATTGACGCACGCTCGTCTCGTAACGCAAGCGTTTACACGCCGTTTAATAGCCTGTGGGCCTTGTGACTGGAACCGCTCGATGTATATCGATACATCATTAGCTGATTGTTATACCATCGCTCGTGCAACATACGTTAAGGACCTAATTAATTCGACAGTATAATCGGTATAAAGAAATGATTTATATTTGCACTCGTTGTTTCATCCGTTTATAGTAGAATTCAATATTTAATAATTATTTTAAATTTAGAAAATATATATAAAACATTATTTTTCATATAAAAGAATAAACAATTTCAGACGCAAATAATATCAACAATTGAATTTTAAGTAAGATTTGAATATAAGAGCAATATATAATTCCTTAATGCTTGATTTAAACATAATTATATATATCTCAAACTAATTAACATTCACGACTTATAGTGGGTGACAATTTTTTATCGCAACTTTATTAATGTCAGCGCGTCGATTGTGTGACATCAGCTAATCGGATATTTTCAACGAGAGTGTTTTAGCAACTATCGATATGCTGTTAGCTGATCACTGTAACGACCGATTGTAACGGCGAGCAAGCGGCTAATTAATCCGATAATATAACCCAGTTAACGTGTTGCGCGGTATACGACACGCATAACGACGTGTGTACGAAAGTGCTACTCCGCGCTTTTATTACAGGCCCGTTCTACCGATGATAGTGCTTGTGTGTGTGTGTCGCCTGTTGGCTAACTAGCTAAATTAATTTATACTCATTGAATTCTATTTTGGCACAACCGCTCTTCGAGAAGTCATAATAGATACACTGTTAGATGTTCTAATTATTTAATGCCCAATTGTAAGTTCTTTGTTTCCGTCTTTGTCGTATACGTATAAATATATATATATATATATATATATATATATATATATATATATATATATATATAGATATATATCATATAATATATTATTGTAGATGTAATTTGACATTTCTTTTTCTTAATTTTGTGGCACTTATATTTTATATCTGATATAATTTTTTCTCATCTATAATGTGCAAATATATTGTATATATATATAATTTGTAAAAAAA
Source organism: Anoplolepis gracilipes (assembly GCF_047496725.1). NCBI lineage: Eukaryota > Metazoa > Arthropoda > Insecta > Hymenoptera > Formicidae > Anoplolepis > Anoplolepis gracilipes. The sequence continues at coordinate 20,675,919 of NC_132970.1, read as the reverse complement.
ACTGTATCTTTAATAAATTATAATAAAATAAACTTTCATTAATAAAAAATTAATAAATTATTACGATAAGTGAAAGATGTGCTCATATTTGTTGCTTAGGACAAAGAAAGTATATTTCGGAAGGTACATACATTACATATGTTATAACTGCAAATCACGTGCGCCGTGCGTGGCGTGATATATATTACTTGTAGCTAACAAGGCGTGGAAGAACGAATTATAGAAAATTTTATTTACATATCTACGTATATTCTTTAACAAAAATACTACAAAATTATCTAATTAAATTAACAACATTAAATTAATTAAGTAATTTTACATATTTTTTTTGTAATGTAATTTTAGCATTTTTATGTAGTAATTTATTTTTTTATATTCCTTTTTAGGAAATATGAAATTCAGTTATCTGATACATTACATTGTTACACTGTAAATTATAAGATTATACTTTTATATTATTCTTTCAATTGCTGTTTTCTTTTCTTGCTGAAAAGAGCATATAATCACGCGTTTATAATCGGCGACAGCCATTTGAATAGAACAAAATTATATGTTTGCGAGACAAATCAATGCGTGCACATGTGCGTTATATGTAGTGTGATTCTAGTCGATGTCGGTGGTTGCGCGCTCATTCACCAACGAAGAAACAAAGCGGGTACATCTTAATGGATTACACTTGTATAGGCATCGTCTACTGCAAGACCGCGGGTTCCTTATATCGTCAATTATAGTATACGCCCGGTGTATAAATATCGTGTTTTATCGTTGGATGCCGACGCGAGAGGATCCTGTGAACGGGCGTGGTATTGGTCAGATGAGCGCCTCTTAGCGTTTTTTTTTTGATAGTATACGCTTTGAGAGGAGTACACGCTCAAACGTTTCGCACCAACATTTAATTGTGGACCACCTTTGGAGATTCGAGAAATACACGCGAAAGCTACGATCAATGAGCCTGATGACTCTCCATTGATTCTTTTTGTCTCTTCTTTCTCTTTTCTCTCTTCGCAAATAATCGTTTCTTTTTATGACTATTTTTATAATCTCTAATCTGTGCGATATATTAGTGACAGACAGATGTTCCATAGTGTATAAGACAAAGAAAAATTTTTTTTATCAAGTACAGAGTATTTGAATATTATTTTCATCCAATCTTGTTTTAGCGCATATTTTTACCTTTTAAGTTCTTTTGTGTGTATATATATATATATATATATATATATATATATATATATATATATAAATATATACACTATAATATACACATTATATGATCAATAATGTGTAAATATATTACATATGTGTATATGTATAATATTATCTTTTATTATGAATATGTATATTTTTTGAAATGAATATTTCTTTTACAAAATATCACATATACAAGCAAAATTATTTTTCTTATGCGCACGCGAAAAAATCACTTTTTAATATTATATATCTATAAAAATTAAATTCAACATTTAAAAAAATACATTCTATTTAAAATTAATTAAAACACACATTTTTGTTATTTGCACTATTGAAACTATGTTTATGAAAACATCCAGCTATTGATTTTCAACTATCAATTCCTCAAAAACTTGATTCTCAGACATTTTTGCAGAGAAAGGTTTTAAATTAAAAATAAATCATTAAACGCTAATAAGATAAGGCTAAAATAAAATACAAATTATTACAGTATACAATTTTTATTATTTCATAATGTATATTTAACAATAAGTAATATTAATTCAATATATATTTTATATATTTATATATAATTCGATATATTATATAAACAAATTAATAAATTACATAATGTTTATATTATTATGTATCTATGTATATAATAACAATACATGACACTTATTATTAACATAATAAAATAATAAAAGTATAATAGCATTATTCTACAAAATTAACACATTACGAAAAAACTAACATTTTTACATAATTTTAAAATCTAATTACTTGTCATACATAATCAAAAGTATAAATTAAAATTTTTAAAAAGGATCGCAATTTGTACTTCTTTTTATTTATTTAGAAAAAAATTAAGAATTAGTGTGTTTAATTAATTTAAAAATGTTTAATATTCAATAAGTAATACACTGACAATGAGATCATGTTAAATGTCTCGATAATGTAATAAATATTCTACTACACATAGCTACGTAAAACGTTAAGATAATAAAAACTATTATAAAAAAATAATAGTAACTCTCTCGCATATAATTTTGCGTCTATTTCCATCATTTAGTCTATTACTTTCATCGACCTTAATTTTCATATGATCTTTTATACTGTCGATGAAAATTGTAACATTAAAAATTATTTCGCATTCGAAAACAGATGTCAAGCTTCACTAAACTAAAATCTTTAATTTACTTTAAATATTTATATTTCAACTAGTGATTTGTTGCGCGTATTATATATTATATAAATTCTACGGAAATAAAATAGTTAGTAATCATATATTGGCAGCAGTCGGGAGTCGGGAGTAAAAGCAATCACAAACATATAAACATTCAATATCTTCTTGTGTTTATTCGTCCTTGTAATATCAAATTTAACTGTGGCGAGTGGCAGTTGCCTGGCAGTACAAAGTGAGACGTTACAAGTGTGACAAGTAGCAAAGTTAGTGTAAAATAAATTACATAAGCAATTTATTTAACACACTATACGGAGAAATAAGCACTGAAAAAGTAAGAAAATCATATGTATAATATTTTTACATTATTTTATTATAATATATGTATATTATAAACTTTTAATTTTTATACATTGGCATTTAAAATTTTGATAAGAAAAATAAAAGTAAATTTTAAATAGTATAAGAATATATAATACAAGCCGTAATATAATAATAATGTTCTTTTATAAAATCAACAAAGTAAAACCGATTTGAATAATCTAATTTTTTAAATATAAATAAATTTAAAAATTGCAAGTTATTAGTCTTTTTACTCTTTTAAACTCTCAGCCTAACTCACGTTTTAAAAGAAAATTATCTTAATTTAAATTCTTAATAATCTCAATTTAGATTCTTATATATCTCTACGAATGTGGCATAACATTTTGAAAAAAGGCAATCTAACTTTACGAGAAACAAAGAAATGTAAAAAATTTGTTAATATTGATTCGGAATTATTTGTTTGAAGTTAAATGTTTTCAGAGTTGCCAAAGGTTAACGGTAATTTTAATAATTGAAACACAACAATAATATAAATAAATATAATAAAAAAAGATATAAAAAAGACAAAGAAATACAACAAAATAATCTTTATCTGCAGAAATTTAAGCATAACATATCAAAATATGTACATATAAAATGTTTCAAGGTTAACCGTAGAAGTGTAAGGTACTGAAATTTAATAATTATAAGTTTTTAAATTACAATTCACATAGTTTCAAATTTATTGTTAGATTTCTGCAATTAATTTTTTTTCTGTATAAATTATACGAATTTGTGTGCTTATAAGATAAATATGTGATTTATTTAGAACAATAGTTTATCTAAAATATTAGTTAAAAAAAATTATTTTTTCTAGTGTCACAAAACAACCCCTATAACAAGAATCTAAAGCTTGAAAGACCACTATTTTTTTGTAGAATGTGTTACAGAAGATTCTGTTCAGTAGCTAGTTACAAGGCTCACATGTTAGAAACTCATAATAAATAAGATTAGGTAAGTATATAATATTACTTCTAGCTCATCCCGCCAAAATAAACGGACAAATTAAGCCAGAAAGAGAAAAATGTTTTCAGTGCTTGTTTAAATGCATCGTACACGATGAATTTTTTAAAAGTAATGATAATCTTATAAAATACTTCAAATTCATACAATTTTTGTTATAAATAATGGTCCGCACTAAACTAAGCGGCATTAAATAGGCGACTCATTCCCAGAATTAGTTCGAATTGACAATGACGACCGACCAACGGCTTCCTGTTTTTTTTTTTCAACTTTTTCAAGTTTTGTCCTTTTTTTTATCCCCGATCGAAGATTCGCAAGAGCTTCAGTTATGAAAGGATATTATATTATATTTCTGATATATTTCTGTTAATATTTCTGCATTGACTCTGGTGAGAAAATACTCGCGCTCGAAGTCATCGTGATTTAATAATTTCGGTCGATATAGATACGTAGATATATGCGTATACGCACAAAATATTAATAAATACATTAAAAAATTTATAATTAAAATTATTCTATCATTAATATGTATGTGAATTATATAATATATTATTTTGTATCTAGCGTATAAGTTAAAATCAATTTTGTTTTTACAAAAATGTTAAGCAAAATTATTCTTTTATGCGCGCGCGAAATAATCATACTCTTTTCAATATTATACATCTATAAAATTAAAATTAAAATTTTTTTAAAGTAGAGTCTTTTTAATATAAATTAAAATAATTAAAAAAAACATTTTATTCTTTGCACCATTTAAAATAGACTTATAGAAAAATTCTTTTGATTTTCAATTGCCATTTACTCAAAAACTGATGGGATATTTTTATAGAGAAAAAATCGATTCTAAATTAATCTTAAAAATATGCCATTAAGCGCTAATTATGAGATAATTCTAATTTAAAATACAAATTATTATATATAGTTATACAATTTTTACATTATATATATAGTGTACAATTTTTATTATTTTATAATGTATTATTTTTATAATAATCTATAGACATTTGGCTATAACAAGTAAAACATGTATGTAAATAATGTTACAAGTTTAACGACTAAAAATATCATGTAAAAATGAAAAATTTTTACATTGCAGTTCAAAGCTCATTTTCCTACAATTAATTTTTTTCTGTATAAATTGTACGAACTGCTATGTGTGTGTTTGTAACACATATAAAAATATACTATTTATCTAAAATAATATAGTTAAAATGGCTTTTTGTAGTATTTCAGAAGCCTGACAAGTCAACAAAAGAAGAAAGGACATCTTTAATTTCAAAAGAAAAAAAGGAAAAGACTCCTTCAAGCTATCAATGTGATGTATGCAAGAAATCTTTTCCAAACGCGACAGATCTAAGAAGTCACATGTTTAGAACTCATAGGAACTAAGTTTGTCCTAATTAATCCCGATAAAACAGATGCAATCCAAACCAAGATAAATCTCAAAATTAACTTCAGCACATGTTTAAATGCATCGTACGCAATGAAAGTTTTAAAAGTAACAACGCTCTTGTAAGACACAAACAATTTATACAAATGATCATTAATTTTAACTATTGAATACCCTAAACTATTAGTATTAACTAACTAAACTAAACTATTGGTATTAATGACTCATTCCCAGCAGAATTGATAATGACGACTAACAGCGCCTTTTTGATTTTTAACTTTATCGATTTTTAACTTTTCCTTTTTCTTTATTCACGAGATTCGCAAAAACTTCAGTTATGAAAAGATACTATATTACGTTTCTAATATATTCTATTAATATTCCCGTACTGACTTCTTTCTATCATAAGTATGTATAAATTATTATGTAAGGTGTCATATTATTTTATCCTGTGTGGTATATGGTATAATTTAAAATGTCAAGTAAAATCATTTCTTTATGAATAATCGCTTCTCTTTTTAATGTTATATCTATAAAACTTAATATTTATAAAACTTTTAATTTACAAATTCTTTTAACAATTTATTTATATAATATATATTTAAAATCAATTTAGAAACACATGTTGAATTTATATTACATATTTTCTTACTTGAAATATTAAAATTAAATCTATGAAAAGACCCATATTTTCAACTGTTAATTATTCAAAAATTTGATATGTTTTGTCTGAACAATTTCGCAAAAGAAAAGTCACTTCTAAATTAATTTTAAAAATGTATCATTAAATATTAACATGATATAGAGTGACAAGATAATTCTAAATACAAAATGCAAAATATTACAATGTACAATTTTTATTATTTTAATATATTTAATATTATTTTAATATTTAAATAATATTAATTAATATGAAATAATATTAATTAAATCTATATTATACATTATGTATGTATACGTATAATATGATTAAACGCAGTTATGTACACCTGCTAACTTAATCTTCCTTTAACGGAATATTATTTTTTAAAGGAGCTTTCAAAGCAAGACATTTTTTCTTTAAAAACTTTTTTAATAACAAACATCAAATAAAAATATTAGTTTGAATTGATTCTCCTAGGTTGAATACTATTTTTGTTCCGCTAATTTATAATACATGAATTCACCACACAAAGGAGGATTAAATTTTATGCATTATTGCTACGCGCGACATCGATACAATGCGACCGGGTAACAATTTTTAATTTTATTAATACAGCTTCATTAGATCTTAAATGATACAGTATTGCTAACAGTATTGACGCACGCACGTCTCGCAACGCATGCATTTACACATCGCTTAATAGCCTGTGGGCTTTGCGACTGGAACCGTTCATTGCATATCGATACATCATTAGCGGATTGTTATACAATCGCTTGTGCAACATACGTTACGGAGTTAATTAATTCGACAGTATAATCGGCATAAAGAAAGATCTATATTTACACTCATTGTCGCACTCGTTTAACTACAATTCAATGTAATATTTAATAATTATTTTAAATTTAGAAAATATATATAGAACACTCTTTTTTTATATAAAGGAATAAACAATTTCGAGCGCAAATAATTTCAACAATTGAATTTTAAGTAAGATTTGAATATAAGAATGCAAAACACATGACTCGTAATATATAATTCTTTAATATTTGTTTTCGACATAATCATATATATCTCAAACTAATTGACATTTACGGTTTATAATAGATGACAATTTTTGCCGTAACGACTTCATTAATGTCAGCACGTCGATTGTGTGACATCGGCTAATCGGATATTTTCAACGAGTGTTTTAGCGACTATCGATATGCTGTTAGTTGATCACTGTAACGACTGATTGTAATGGCGAGCAAGCGGCTTAATTTATCCGATTAATTAATCCGATAATATGACCCAGTTAACGTGTTGCGTGGTATACGACATACGTAACGAGTGCGTACGAAAGTGTTACCCCGCGGTGTTATTACAGGCCCGTTCTATCGATGATAGTGCTTGTGGAAGTGTCGCTAGTTGAGTAACGAGCTAAATTAATTTATACTCATTAAATTCTGTTGTGGCAGAACCGCTTTTCGAGAAGTCATAATAAATGCACTGTTAGACGTTTCAATTATTTAACGCCTAAGTCCTTTGTTTTCGTCTTTGTAGCATACGTATAAATATATGTATATCACAAAAAATGTTATTACAATTTGACATTTCTTTTTTTTAATGCTTTCCCGTTTATATTTTAAATTAGATACAACTTTTTGTCATCCGTAATATGCAAATATATATATATATATACTTTGTAAAAACATTGTATCTTTAATAAATTGTAATAAAATACATTTTCATTATAATAAAAAATTAGTAAATTGTTACGGTAAATGAAGAATGTGCTCAGGTGCGTTGCTTGAAACAAAGAAAGTATATTTCGGAAGGTACATATATATTACATGTGTTATCAGTACGAATCATTTGCGCGAATTAAAGAAAATTCATTTCACGATCTATGTATATTCTTTAACAAAAATATATTACAAAATTACGTAATTTTACGTACTTTTTGCATAGAACAATTTTTATATAGAAAATTTTTTTTTTATATTTCTTTTTAGGCAATACGTAATTCAGCCTGATACATTTACATTGTTGCACTATAAATTAAGATTATACTTTTAGTTACTATTTTTTTCTTGCTGAGGAGAGCACACTTTTATAATCACGCTTTTATAATCAACGACAGCCATTCCGATGAAACGAAATTACATGTTTGCGAGACAAATCAACGCGTGCACATGTGCGTAATATGTAGTGTGATTCTAGTCGTATGACGATGTCGATGGTTGCGCGCTCATTCACCGACGAAGAAACAAAGCAGGTGCATGTTAACGGATTACACTTGTAAGCATTGTCTACTGCGAGATCGCGGGTTTTTTCTTACATTGCCAATTATAGTATGGTGTGTAAATATCGTGTTTTATCGTTAGATCCCGATGCGAAACGATCGATGAACGGGTGTAGTATTAATCAGTTGAGCGCATCTTAGCATTTTTTCGATGGTATACGCTTTGAGAAGAGTACACGCTCAAATGTTGCGCACCAACACCTTTAAAGATTCGAGAAACACACGCGAAAGATACGATCAATGAGCCCGATGACTCTCCATTGATTCTTTTTGTCTCTTCTTTTTCTGTTGTCTCTTCGCAAGCAATCGCGTCCTCTTATGACTACTTTTATAATCACCAATCTGTGCGACATATATTAGTGACAGACAGATGTTCCATAGTATATAAGATAAAAACAATTTCTTATATCTGTTACAGAACGGAGTATTTGAATATTATTAGGCTCTAATCAAATGAGATTTAAATGTAGATACTCGCGTCACTCAATGCATCACCAGTTGATTATTGAAATATAATTAAAGATTCAACAAAAATTTTTCTCCTTAGCTTTCTAATCACATGTTTCTGAATCAAATAAAGTTATTCTACGTACAAGTGGACTTTTTGGGATATGTATGTACACAATCCAATACTCAAAAATTTCAATTCCGATTATATATACATGTAACAAATGTAATATCGAATATAATAATTTATGATTTCAAGATATATGTGCGACATCAACATATGACCATTTCCAACTACAAATTAACTTTATACCGAAAAAATGATAATAATTAAATTTCGACTAAATTGAACTTAATTATGAGTAAATAAATAGATGCGATACATGCAAATGCAAACGATGTATGTTGTCTAAGCTAAATCAGATTTTGTACATTATATACAAGTAATTTATGAAATAGAATGTCTTAACTGCAAATACATGATAATTTCTTTCTAATGAAACTGTGGAATTTAAATCAGGACAAAATGAAACTGTACTTTCGCAAACATTAAAATATATCGTATGCGATGTACATTTTGCAAGTAATAATTTTCTCGTAAATCATATTAACATATAATTCACGATTATACCTACAAATCGCATTAAGATAACGCAATTAAACAGGCAACTCATTTCTGAAATCGAATCGAAATGACGAAGATAAAATGATATCAATTTTCTGTTTTTATTTTTTTTATTTTCCCAACGTCTTTTTCTTTTTCTCCATTTGTTTTGTTTTAAAAATAACGAACATTAATATTTCTAATATATTTGTTAATATCCTATAATTTTATTTAAAGCTATTTTATAACTATATTTCTTGTGATTCTCAAGATTCACAAGATATATATTCGTGTCCGAATGTGTCGCAACAAGATAAAAATTATGATCAATGTAGATAACTAAATATGATTCATTATATAAATGAATTATTAGTTGTCACCAGATTTGTCCACATAAACATATTTACAGATTTTTTTATCAAGCTATTTGATTATATGTACGTAAATATTTGATTTATAATATCATGTCAAATATAAGATATAAGATATGCACATATTGCATATACATATGTATATACACCATAATATACACACTATCAATTATAATGTGTAAATATATTACATATGTATATATGTATAATATATTATCTTTTATTATGAATATATATATTTTTTTAAATAAATATTTCTTTTACAAAATATCATAAATACAAGCAAAATTATTTTTCTTATGCGCACGCGAAAAAATCACTTTTTATAATAACATAATATATAACACTTTTATTATTAACATAATAAAATAATAAAAGTAAGTATAATAGTATTATTCTACAAAATTAACACATAACGAAAAAATTAACATTTTTACATAATTTTCAAATCTAATTACTTGTCATACATGATCAAAAGTATAAATTAAAATATTTAAAAAGGATCGCTATTTGTACTTCTTTTTATTTATTTAGAAAAAATTAAGAATTAGTGTGTTTAATTAATGTAAAAATGTTTAATATTCAATAAGTAATACACTGATAATGAGATCATGTTAAATGTCTCGATAATGTAATAAATATTCTACTACACATAGCTACGTAAAACGTTAAGATAATAAAAACTATTATAAAAAAATAATAGTAACTCTCTCGCATATAATTTTGCGTCTATTTCCATCATTTAGTCTATTACTTTCATCGATCTTAATTTTCATATGATCTTTTATACTGTCGATGAAAATTGTAACATTAAAAATTATTTCGCATTCGAAAACAGATGTCAAGCTTCACTAAACTAAAATCTTTAATTTACTTTAAATATTTATATTTCAACTAGTGATTTGTTGCGCGTATGATATATTATATAAATTCTACGGAAATAAAATAGTTAGCAATCATATATTGGCAGCAGTCGGGAGTCGGGAGTAAAAGCAATCACAAACATATAAACATTGAATATCTTCTTGTGTTTATTCGTCCTTGTAACATCAAATTTAACTGTGGCGAGTGGCAGTTGCCTGGCAGTACAAAGTGAGACGTTACAAGTGTGACAAGTAGCAAAGTTAGTGTAAAATAAATTACATAAGCAATTTATTTAACACACTATACGGAGAAATAAGCACTGAAAAAGTAAGAAAATCATATGTATAATATTTTTACATTATTTTATTATAATATATGTATATTATAAACTTTTAATTTTTATACATTGGCATTTAAAATTTTGATAAGAAAAATAAAAGTAAATTTTAAATAGTATAAGAATATATAATACAAGCCGTAAAATAATAATAATGTTCTTTTATAAAATCACCAAAGTAAAACCGATTTGAATAATCTAATTTTTAAATATAAATAAATTTAAAAAATGCAAATTATTAGTCCTTTTATTTGTAAATTCTGAGCATCACTCACGTTTTAGAAGAAAATTATCTGAATTCAGATTTTTATACGTATATCTATACGAATATGACATAGCATTTTGGGTAAATATCTAGAAAAGGTCACACCTCGTCGATGATGTTGACCTTGATATATGTTATAGAGAGAAAAGTACTGATCAACTTTTCCTAATAATTTAATTGGCGGTCTCGTTTGGTTGATGTGACCTTTTCTACATATTTACCGCATTTTGAAAAAAGTCTAACTTTAAGAGAAACAGAGAAATATATAAAAAATTCGTTATTATTGATTTATTATTTGCTTGAAGTTGAATGTTTTCAAAGTCACCAAAAGTTAACGCTAATTTTGATAGTTGGAACACAACAATATAAATAATATTAAAATAACATTAATAAACAATAATAGTAACGATAATATAAATAAACATAATAAGAAAGATACAAAAAAGACAAAGAAATACAACAAAATAATCTTTATCTGCAGAAATTTAAGCATAACATATCGAAATATGTACATATAAAATGTTTCAAGGTTAACCGTAGAAGTGTAAGGTACTGAAATTTAAAAATTATAAGTTTTTAAATTACAATTCATAGTTTCAAATTTATTGTTAGATTTCTGCATTTAATTTTTTTTCTGTATAAATTATACGAATTTGTGTGCTTATAAGATAAATATGCGATTTATTTAGAACAATAGTTTATCTAAAATATTAGTTAAAAAAAATTATTTTTTCTAGTGTCACGAATGAACCCCTATAACAAGAATCTAAAGCCTCAAAAACCAGTATTTTATTGTCTCTTGTGCCACAGAAGTTTCTATACAGTAGCTAGTTACATGACTCACATGTTAGAAGCTCATAATAAACAAAATTAGGTAAGTATATAATGTTACTTCTAGCTCATCCCGCCAAAATAAACGGACAAATTAAGCCAGAAAGAGAAAAATGTTTTCAGTGCTTGTTTAAATGCATCGTACACGATGAATTTTTTAAAAGTAACGATAATCTTATAAAATACTTCAAATTCATACAATTTTTGTTATAAATAATGGTCCGCACTAAACTAAGCGGCATTAAATAGGCGACTCATTCCCAGAATTAGTTCGAATTGACAATGACAACCGACCAACGGCTTCCTGTTTTTTTTTTCAACTTTTTCAAGTTTTGTTCTTTTTTTTATCCCCGATCGAAGATTCGCAAGAGCTTCAGTTATGAAAGGATATTATATTATATTTCTGATATATTTCTGTTAATATTTCTGCATTGACTCTGGTGAGAAAATACTCGCGCTCGAAGTCATCGTGATTTAATAATTTCGGTCGATATAGATACGTAGATATATGCGTATACGCACAAAATATTAATGAATACATTAAAAAATTTATAATTAAAATTATTCTATCATCAATATGTATGTGAATTATATAATATATTATTTTGTATCTAGCGTATAAGTTAGAATCAATTTTGTTTTTACAAAAATGTTAAGCAAAATTATTCTTTTATGCGCGCGCGAAATAATCACTTCTCTTTTCAATATTATACATCTATAAAATTGAAATTAAAATTTTTTTAAAGTAGAGTCTTTTTAATAAATTAAAATAATTAAAAAAAACATTCTATTCTTTGCACCATTTAAAATAGACTTATAAAAAAATTCTTTTGATTTTCAATTGCCATTTACTCAAAAACTGATGGGATATTTTTATAGAGAAAAAATCGATTCTAAATTAATCTTAAAAATATGCCATTAAGCGCTAATGATGAGATAATTCTAATTTAAAATACAAATTATTATATATAGTTATACAATTTTTACATTATATATATAGTGTACAATTTTTATTATTTTATAATGTATTATTTTTATAATAATCTATAGACATTTGGCTATAACAAGTGAAACATGTATGTAAATAATGTTACAAGTTTAACGACTGAAAATATCATGTAAAAATGAAAAGTTTTTACATTGCAGTTCAAGGCTCATTTTCCTACAATTAATTTTTTTCTGTATAAATTGTACGAACTGCTATGTGTGTGTTTGTAACACATATAAAAATATACTATTTATCTAAAATAATATAGTTAAAATGGCTTTTTGTAGTGTTTCAGAAGCATGACAAGTCAACAAAAAAAGAAACGACATCTTTAAATTCAAAAGAAAAAAAGGAAAAGACTCTTTCAAGCTATCAATGTGATGTATGCAAGAAATCTTTTTCAAACGCGACAGATCTAAGAAGTCACATATTTACAACTCATAAGAAATAAGCTTGTCCTAATTCTTTCATCCCGATAAAACAGATGGAATCCGAAGATAAATCTCAAAATTGATTTTAGCACATGTTCAAATGCATGAATATACGCAATGAAAATTTGAACAGTAACGACGCTTTTATAAGACAAATCATTTATACAAATCATCATTAATTTTAACTATGGAGCACCCTAAACTATTAACTTAGTATTAACTTGGCAAATCATTATCATTCCCGTCAAAATTGATAATGTGACTAATAGCGGCTTTTTGTTTTTTAACTTTCTCGAGTCTTTTCTTTTTTCTTTATCCAGGGTTAGAAATACATAAGAACTTCAGTTATAAAAAGATATTATATTACATTTTTATATATTCTGTTAATATTCGTGTATTGAATCCTTTCTATCATAGGTATGTATAAATTATTACATAAGCTGTCATATTATCTATTATCTTATGTATGTATAACTTAAAATGTCAAGTAAAACCATTCAGTTTTGCGTGCCCAAAAAATAATCGCGCGCTTCTCTTTTTAATATTATATCTATAAAACGTAAATTTCAAATTTTTTTTTAAATACAATCTATTTAAAATTAATTTAGAAACATATGTTGAATTTATATTACATAGTTCAGTATTTCAAACATTAAAACTAGGTCTATGAAAAGACCTGCTTTTTCAACTGTTGATTATTTTAGAACTTGTGTTTTGTCTGGACATTTTCACGAAAAAAACTCAATTCTAAATTAATTTTAAAAATGTATCATTAAACGTTAATATGATATAGAGTGACGAGATAATTCTAAATACAAAATACAAACTATTACAATGTACATTTTAATATATTTAATATTATTTTATATATATTTAAATAATATTAATTATTATTAATATTATAATATAGATTTAATTAATATTAAATAATCATATTTAATAATATTAATTAAATCTATATTATATGTATGCGTATAATATAATTAAACGCAGTTATACACCTGCTAACTTATTGTTAATCTTCCTTTAGCGGAACATTATTTTTTAAAGAAACTTACAGAGCAAACAAATTTCTTTTTGACAATTTTTTAGCAACAAATGAGCGACAAATAAAAATATTAATTTGAATTTTGTTCCGCTAACTTATAAGATGTGAATTCACGACACATGTGAGATTAAAAAAATCCGTGTTTGCGTCGTCATTATTGTTACGCGCGACATCAATACAATACGACCGAATAACAATTTTTAATTTATTAATACAGCTTCGATAAGATTCTTTAAATATGGATATTATACTCATGTCACTTGATGCATCACCAGTTGATTCTAAATATTGTATAATTAAAGATTTAACAAAAAATTAAACTTCTCGTTTGAGATTGACAAAAATTCGATCCGAAATTTTGCACTCTGTCACGTGTTTTTAATATCTCACGGAGAAATAACAGTTTGTCGCGCGAGATTTTTCGTCAATCACTATGAAGGTCAACATAATTTTCAAATTCTGAAATATATATTTATTCAACACTGTCAGATCCAATCTTCTTTCATTTCTCCTCCTCGCGCAACATCAACTTTCCGATTCAACACCTACGATTTCATTAAGTCCGCTGGCGTGTCGACTTTCCTCTCACCTTGCGCGGTTTGCTTGCACGCGGGCATCGAGCGCAACGACGATGCACTTCGCGCACCAACGATGCGTCTACGCGCAAAAGTCACGAACTTCCCACCCTTTCAGGGTGCAGGGTTATGCACGAGAGACGCACGATGAGACTTCCTTCAACGTGGCTCGCGGTCGCGCCTGATCGGGGGACGCGCTCGGAGCCGGTTCTTGCGCCACGCACAATGGGTGCGTTACGACACACGCGCGATTATACGCGCCCGCTGTCTCGATTCGTTTAACTGCCACGTTAATTTATTCGTGCCGCGCTGCCTATCGAGGGCGGCTGCGCACGCTCTTTTGCGAGCTTTCTCTTAAGCCTTCAGTATCTGTGAATTAGGATCTGCAGATTTCATTATTAGTAATCTTGACATTTCTGTAGTTTGTCGCGCATCTTGCAATCTCTGAATGCTAGCAAGATTCAGCGTCGGATAACAGACATTTTACGCCTTTGTATTAGAAATAATCTAGATTATATATTCCCCTCTTATTTATTATCATTTTCTCGATACTGACGCAATATCGCTCTTATTCCGCAGGCGATTTAGAATCGAGTGTCGTCGACCTTTTCGTACTTTTGCGTCGATCTTGCAAGATTATCGTTTTGACAAAAATAATATTATAATCTGTTAACTATGCCTATAGATTTATTATCGCAATTGTGGAAGGATAATATTTTTACTTTTTGTTTTTCTCAATTACATATTATGCCTCACAATATAATCTTCTCTATCTTACTTGTGAATTATCTCTTCTTCGTATTAATTCTGCATCTTTTAAATAACGATGTATCGATGAAGCCACGAAGCGTTTTTGACAAGAAAGCAGAATTTTTAGCATGCTGTCAAATATTGGCAAAAATCTTACTTCCCTCGTGGAACTATAGTTGTAGAAATTCGTACAACGCATCGACCAATATGTCGCATATGTGAGGGAGTCAATGGCGGTCAATGGCACGAGCAAGGCTCGATCAGGTCCACCGGGAGCAACATCTCACTGACTGGCGTAGCAGGCGGCACCTGGACCCTGGACCGGATTTAATCCCACTTGGCAAACGTTGAACGTCGTTAACTGGGTTTCACACCAAATCTCATCGATCCGACTCATTATCATTTAAATCGAAATTTAGATCAATTTTTTTTATTCGTTAACACTTTATTCATGAAAAATAAATAAACGGATGCGCGGACCATTCGAAATTATTCAAAACTTTACATTTGTAATTTTCCAATTTTCAAGATTTATAAATCATTAAATTTTTTTCTTTTATAATTGAACAATCGCAGAGTCTTAGATTTCGTAAAAATGAATTATATTCTCTTAACTTTTGCTCAGTCATTTAAATCAGTTTGTGTCGCAACGATTAACGTAATTAAATTAATGAAAGTAGTGATTAATCGGCAATAATTTAAATCGCCGGCGATACCGCATGACTTCTCATTCGTCACGCTACTTAAATCAAGACGGTCATGATGATCTTTTTCAGACTCGCCGATAAAAAATGTCTGCGCGCGCGTTACGGCAAATTAACGGCGGTCAGATCGCGCGAGTGATTAGCGCACGGGGGTACTTTTTCTTGTTTTTTTTTTTTTTTATTTCGGGATAATATCAGACATGATTAATTGATCTTTGCTGGCGTAGCCACCGAAATACCGGCGACGATGTTAACAAATTCTCGCCGAGCGGGCGGGTGCGATCATTAGCCCGATGTGACAGTCGCCTAAGGCGACATTGAAACGGGACTCAGAAGCGTCGCCGTTTCATGCTTCCGAGAACATTACCGGCCATGATAATCGGCGCATTTATCTCCGTTATCCTTTCTTCTAGGCGATGCTTGCTCCGTTCCTTTCTCTGATTCTCGTCTCCAACCTTTATTTCTCTCTCTCTCTCTCTCTTCAAAATAATTCCAGTTCGAGACAGCTAATTTCAAATCAAATATTTTTATTAATAATATAATTTTTAATAATACAAAGTACAATTATTATTAATAGGAAAATTTTCGAAACCTTTTTTAGAAACTATTTAATTAATAATTTTAATATATTGGATTGCAAACAATATATTAATCTCACGATCTGAGAATTTTCTAAAATTAGAAATATGACATGTTCTCTTCTGGAATACCATTTTATTTATCTTTTATACGCGTCAATTTGTATGAAACATTAGAGATCGCAGATAAGAGATCGCGTATCCACGAGCCTTACATTTAGTATATAAATCGATCAGAACCTGTGAAAGAATCACGGCCTTTGCACGGGCCCTCGGGGTCTCTAATTTTTCAACAGTTGCCAGCATGGAAAAGGAGAAAGGAAAGGGTCTGACAGCCAAAGTCCGCGCCGACGATAGATAATAGAATTTTGTGTCGTGGTGCGATTTATCGGATCTCAGCGTAATCGATTCGTCGTCCAGTCGACCGGTGTTGAAATTCTTTATTCGCGATTAGGCGTTGAGAGTCTCGCCGAAGGGTCTACGGACTTCGAACTCGCACTCTTCGTGTTGTGGATTAAAGATTTTATCGGTACACGACTTGGCAACGCGCGTGACTAAAAAATCGTCTTAAATAAATATGGATTTAATGGATTTATAATTTCCGTTAACATTGCTTATTAATCTTAAGCGATTTTTTAGTCGAGCATTCTTCATCTTTGTCATGATATCAGATATTATAAACTGTTCATGCAAGATGTTATAACTTTTTTTTACAATATTTTATTATACAGTTGTATATATTTTGTCATTATAATTTTTTTATATCTTGTTATTCTCTTATTTAATTTCTATTATTATTATTATTATAATTTTTATATGTTGTTATATCTTTCTTTTTTTACTTTATGTGATTTTGATTTCACACTATTTGTACTCGACCAGCTGGTTGAGGACAAGAGAGAGAAAGAGGGAGAACATACTCGGCAGCCTGTTTGTTCAGATTTCGTTAATGTCGGCACATACAATATTTTATCTTTGTCACGAGGCCTAACTTGTAGGACTTTCAATAACGCGGCGTAGAATCATATGTACACATGAATTTCCGGCTAAATCGGCCTTTAGCTCTTTCACATCCTGCCGCTATTGATTCCACGCAAGATCTTTAATAGATGATTATGAAATTACGCTTCGATAATTTATTAATTGTTGTATTTCTACCGGTGATTTTTAAAAATTTCAGTTTTAACTTTCTTTAATAATAAGTAGAGATTGTACAAAATATATATATTTCTATTATGTTAAACATCTTTGTATAATTGTAATCCAGATGCAATATATACTCTTTTGCGAATATGTTTTCTCTCCCTTTATATAAAAAACTAGTAGAGGTTTAATTCTGATATAAAATAAGACGCGCAGGTATATTTTACTTTACAACTCAACCGCATTTCATCTAATTCATCTGGGAAAAGCAACGTCAAAGGGTTGAGGGTTCATTAACACGAAGTGCACACCTTGGCCCAGGGTGAATGACAAATTCGGCGAGTACGTAGCGGCAGGAGAAAAATCAAAAGTCTCCTGGCGCAGGTGTCCAGGACCTCGGAGAGGTACCTTTCGGGCGGCAGGTACCTTTCAGCTTGGCTGGCCTTATTGTGCTCGCGGCTTACAAAATGCCTGTACGAGGTACGTTCTTGAATGGATCGGAGCTAAGGCACAGCGAGGTTGCGTCTTTGACGTAGCCGTGCTGCGTACGTATATGTATTTTCGGGGACTATCCCGAACGAAAGTAGGGCCTATATAAGGCATATATATACCACATATACACCGGGCCGTCTTTAAACTTTAAAAAGAACAAGGGAACATCGTCCCGTCGAGATTTTTGTCGCATGGTCGCAGGAGCGATGACTTTTTTCAATCGTGCACGGTCCGGGAAGAGCCCGCGTCCGGGCCTACCTGGTCCCGAGTCAAATCTTTACGCGAGGCCTAACGGATTTCTCCACTTTTTTTTCCTCTATTTTCTATGTGAAGATATGTTACGATACACTTGATTGAATCATGCGTGTAGCATTGTTTTCATTACTTGATATAACCAGATAAAAGGAATCTGTCAAAATGTGCTATACATTTTTAGCTGCACTTATTTTCCTTGTTGAAGTTTGCAATTTTAAGCGAATAAAAAATGATTAATTTATTCATCAACTCACTAATCATTTATTGAAAGTTTCCTATTTTTCACAAATTTCTAACTTCAGATAAATCACATATTGTATTTATTTTATACAGTCGAATCGCGATGCAATAGAATTGATGTGTAAAGCTCATCCCTCTCTCTCTCCTTAGCTGCTTATGGAAGCGTGCCATCAAAAGCCAGCTGCCATCTTTGAGGCAAAGAATACGTTAAAAGCAGGTATCGATTCAAACGTTTGCAAGCAAAATCATGATTGCGGTACCGAGACAATATTTGAAATATATTTCGAGTATCATGTAAATTTTACCGTCCGATTATTGAGAATGTAAATTTGGATGTATATATTTAAAATACGACGGCGGGTTATAGAATTTATATCATTATTATTGCATGTTAAAACTAAATGGTATGGAAATATTTTTTTTACAATCTGGTTCTATAAAACACTGACAGACATCAAATACTCGGCGTAATTTAGTTATCTCAAGTGTTTCTCATGTAAATAACATTCATACTTCGTAATTCGCGTCAAGACAAGCTCATAAAAACGCTAAAAAGTAACGGTCGCGCGTTAATACAGATTCGTCCGTGCACAATTGAAGGAAGAGAAGGAGGAAGAGGAGGAGGAGAAGGAGGAGGAAGAGGAGGATCCTCTCTCCGGAGCTTGTGGAATTGTGGCAGTCGGTTTTACGACTGCGTCTCCCCTGTATAAGATTTCCACGGTGACACCGATCTCAGGGTGAATTTATAGCGCGACTTTTACGAGCGACCTATTTCAACCGCGTGGAAGAGATTCGGTACTGGCAACGCGTGCACGGACCAAGACGATAGAAACATTGTGTCTCGCATTTCTCATGAATTTTATATTTTTAAATTGCTTTCTAAAACGCCGAGACCATTTGTGTAAATAGATTCATGTATTCGCGCGCTTAAAAAAACGAATAAATATTAGAATAATAACACCATTATTCTAGGGTGTGATATTTAAATTTTTGCGCAATAATTAAAAACAATACATTATAAGGGTATAATAAATAGTAGAAAGAGTAAAATAATTTAATAATAATAATAATTTTTCGTATTACTATTTCATAGTGCGATACAGGTTCTGAAATATCATGACGCAAGCCAACAGTCTTCAAGGATCTTGTCTCTTTCTTTCTTTATAATTAGATAACAATAGAAAGAAACGTGGCGTATGTTGATATCGGCGTATCCCGAGGCGCCGATAAAGCGAGCTTGCCAATGGTAGGAGCGTCGTGACATTAGAATAATTCGAAGGCGAAAACGGCCAAGTTCCTCGGTAGCTTGCCATTTAATACTGTCCTGCGATTCCTGCGATTCCTGCAATTCCTGCGATTCCTGCGATTCTTGCGACCGGACAAGTATTGGCAACGCGTGGCCTCTCCTTTTGGACCCGAGACAGAGAAATCGTCGACGTTGTCTCGACAGTGTTGCGAGGAATCCACGTGGTTGCCACGCGATATCATATTGTACCACGTGAAATACGTTACTGCGCGTTTAAATTTAAATCCGTATGATTTTAGTAAATTTTGTCCTCGGAGAAATCGCGTCGCGTCGATCGCTTCGCATCCCGACAATGTTGCGCGTACGATTTCGCGAGGCTCCTTCTCGATACCGTATCGCGGAATGCGACGCGTTTTATTGTGTTCGACAGTTTAAATGCGTATAATTTTGGCGCGCGACTCGTCGACTCTCTCGAATGCACGCAGCATTCAGGTGTACCGACTCGCACGCGCGCGTCCTACATACTTTGGCCTTTAGCACCAAGTTTTTATATGCGAAGGTGGGTGGCCGGAATTAAATCAGGAATTTATGTTATCGTTTGTAAATTGAGTTACGGGCGAAAATTGCCGTCACGGTAGATATTTACTTTATGATACGATCCTCAATCCCCATATCCTCAAGTTCAACCCTTCGCGATGCGTGTGCGCTAGCGTGAAATAAAAAGCGAATAAAACCCTTGGAATAGTATATACATACTTTCCAGGTCCTTCATTGGAACTCGTGCAGATATGCAAGCTTAGAATATGTGTAAACGCTAGTCGGAAAATCTGATCGAGAACGAACTTGATATCCTGCCAGGAAAATATAGCCGGTACAGTTAGATCAGGATATTCGCGGTCGAGGTTGCGCCGCGTGTCTATTTTCGAAGGATCATGTGTCTTTGTAATGTACACGCATCGAAGTAGCCGTCTAATGAGCGATAAAGCACCGGAATCGCTTGATATCCTTCTCAAGTGTCTCATCGCGTGCAAGCAGCAAATATAATTCGAGCCTCTGAGAACAAAATATAATCCGCCGTCTCCTGAGGCTTTTAGAAAATTAATCGTTTCCTAATCGTAAATTTATCAACGTACTATTTATTTGCTGTAATACGTAATTGGTGCATTGATCAAAATTTACTTTAAGTCTATAAATGAATTTTGTCTAATGAATAATCCATAATTATTTTTCGAAAGAATATATTGTACATAGACGCCATATGCATCATAAATTGTATAGTTAACTGCTGGCTGATTAAAATTCTGAACGTTTAATTGCGCTAACCGATCGTATCGCTGGAAGTATTATAATTACTCCATATATGTATGTATGTACCTGTGCACGTGCACGTTGGCTGATATTGGCGCGAGGTCGCAATCTCCGTATAATGGGAGTAATCGATGCGAAGAATGCAATGCGATTCTCCCACCCCGTGCCGTGGCAAAGATCAAGGTGGTCCGGTGACAATGACGTCGCAGCTGCATTTTCATGTTTATGCAAATGTGATTGCGATCGAGTTGCTTCTTCGTCATCACCGCGTCTTCGTAATCACGGTAACAATTTCCACTTCCATGCTGATTGATTCGCGTTTTCGCATTTTCGTTGCTACTCTTATCATTTTTTTCACACTGTAATCAATACGAATTTCTTAATCAATACGAAAATCACGAGAGACTTCCCGTTGATTTTTACGGACTTTTTATTATTTTTACGGTACCGTTCCTGATGGACGAGAGAGGATAATTGACGTTGTTGAACGCTTTCACGCCCGAAGTATGACGAGCGCCGCTTCTGCAGCAATGTCAGTTCCTGCTCGGAAAGGCATCTTCGTCTTCGTTCGCGCTGATTGATAATCCTGACGGACGTTGGCCTCAGTATTAGCGTCGGTGCTCGTCGTTCCTGTCGCAAAATGACGGGCGTAAAGAACGAAGAGGAAGAAGACCAACAAGAAGAGGAGGCCGCCCGTGTGTCGGCCTCGTAACCTGATACCGACTGGCAACACGATTTTCTTCATCGTCATGATAGAGATTTCATGTTACACACTAGACCTGTGTTTACCTGATAGTCATGATCATTATTTTATTAACTATTCATAATTATAACTATTTTTGCTGACGCTCTAAAAAGATTGATTTAAACTTTCTGAGAATTTAGATATAATATAGAATATGATTATTATAAATGAATAAATCGGACAATATTTTTAATTACATGAAAATAGAAGTAAAAAATATTTCTCCTTTTTCCATCAAATTCCTTGACACTTTAAACGATTGTCCTTGAAAAGAATATTGTTACGCATCATCGACTACCTAAAAGGGCCAACATCCGTGTGCCATCAAGCGCGCAGGTATGGATTCGTAATGTAGGATTTATTTGTTGCATCGGCACCGGCCGTATGTGTTCCGCGCAGAATCCGAAGGGCAGGCTTGACGGTAGCGCACCATCCCGACGCGACGACGAGAAGGGCCAGGTGCTACCGCGGGGCGCGTGTCCGTGTTGGGGTAGGGGGCAGGTGGGCCCCCTGCATTGTCAATCTCTGCCTTTCTGTACTTCGTACGTGGCTGCGTACGTGTGCGTTTGCGAAGGGTTCACCGTCGATGATGAACGCACAAACGCGTGTAAAATGCGTTGTTCGCGCGCGCGCACGCATATATACACACACGCACGTGCGCACGGAAAGGGCTTGTTGGACGCGCGCGTTGAACGGGCCCCGACCGGAGTTGCGGGGTTAGGTGGAGGGTGCGGCTAACATATAATGAGGATGTACGCGGATGAGGAGGGGTGGCTTCTCGGATTGGGGATGATGTGCCCACCTCGACTCACCTAGCCGAACGGGCACTCTCGCTATTGTAAGTAGAAAAGGCAGGTGATGAGAACGGTCGGCACCACGCGACTCCGCGCGACGGTTCTCAATTCGCGGACCCGGGAACGAGAATGAAACTTGATCCTTCGCCGCCGGATTTATAGTCTTCATGCAAATGAGTTGGATTTTGAAATTGGCAATCTTAAATATTCTTCGTTTCGTGGCACCTGTAACACTTTATATCTTAGATTTGTGTGAATGCGTGTAGTTTTATATATTTCCTTTAATCTGGCATCTCCATTATGAGATCAAATTTCTATGAAATAATTAACTCTGCTAATTTATCATTTGTAAAAATTTAAAAACGCTACGTGTTATAATGCAATTAATTTTTAATACAACAGTTTTTCTTGTATTGGTATATGGGCTTGTTAGAGATTTCTGATTATTTTTTAAACTTATTTTGAACATAATTTCAGCAGCAATTAATTTGAAAAACAAATTGATATAAAGATATTGTTAAGTCTTATTTTTAACCATACTTTATTGTTATATGATTATAGTATAACATTTCATGTGTGTTTGTAAAAATTTAATATTTTTATTCACAAAAACACAATTAATTGCGCATACTAATTCGCACAATAAAGACCGAATAAATTTCGCGAAATGCTCATTTTAACAAATATTGTATCGATATTTAAATACATGCTGTTTATTCTAGATTATTACATAAAACTTTTCTCACAATTGAACACATTGTCTTCACCCACATTACTTGCAATGGATTCTTTTATCCTCTGCATAACAATAGTTGAAATCTCACCTTCTTGATATTTCAATAAATCAAAATACAACGATAAGCCTCTCGTCATGGAATTAGCTTCATTTCAAGTCGTAGAAGTGAAAATCGGAGGCAAGTCCAGAAGCTTAAGACTCGCGACAAAAGATGTCCTTGATTATGTCGCTTTGGTTGTCTTGCATGCAGCTCTTCGAACAGGGAAAAAAGGAGCGTGCCGGCGAGAAAAGTCTGGCGTGCCATGAGCGAGGAATCGTAAATCCAAGGAAACGCAGTAAATCTGCACCCGCGGACAATGCGGCGCGAGTCGGAAGCGCCGTGATCAACGCGTGGATCAGTGAGACCGCCATCCTGGCGTGGCCAATGAGATTACGGTCTTCTGGTCCGCGCTTACGCCCGTCCGACACTATCGCTTTAACTGGGTCCGGTTGGTAGCGGTTTGTGAATAGCGCGAGGAGATTTCAAGGATCTATCAGACTCAACGAACGCTGAATAGATGTACAACCTGAATGAGATTCTTTGAATTAAAGCACCTATATGTATCAATATTTTTAGCTACCCGTTTACGCAAGCAGGATTACAAGCGCGTTTTATATATATTACTTTGTTCTTCATTTTTATTAAAAAGATAGCAAAATTTGTGATTTTTAAAACTTGATCTAGGGTAAGTGTGCCAATTACTGTGCCCCTTAATCTGATGACTAATTTTATAATTCAATGTTTTTTTAATATTATAAATTTTTTCGTAATTAAAATATAAAAAAAAATTAAAAATATTTAAAATAAATTAAGAAAAATTTGAATCAGTTAACTGGACACCTAAAAATCGCAAAAATGAATTACTGTGTCCTTTTCCCAAATACGGTGCTTCAAAATACTGTGAACAATCGTACTGCGAGAGAGCACAGTAACTGCCACATTGACAAAAACTTGTCCAATTACTAGACACGCAGTAATAGAAACAAGTACGGAATTCTTACCAATTATTGGATTCATTAAAAATAAAGCTATATATTTCAAAAATTGATAAAACTGTTATTTATTCATAATCTATATAGGTTTTAATAATGTAATATTCACTTTTTTATGTTGTGATGTATGTTAATCTATTACATATCGACGCAAATATATTCGCTGTTTCGTAAGCTTTTGAACAAGATTAACATGAGAAATAAACTACATCGGGTATTAAAAGTTTTAATTATTATTTTCAATATTTAAAAAATATAAATATGTCATATAATTTTAATGTATACATAAAAAATTGAATTAAAACAAAATTAATATCCATAATTTCATAATATTAAATTTGATTATGCAGGGAAATAAATTAAGGGCACAGTAACTAATTGACCCACAGCAATTGGCACATTTACCCTACTTAATTCTTAATAATATATTAATCAATTTTGAGATAATTAGGAATATTCTGATGCAAGAAAATGTATAATAAATTTGCGAGAGAAAGAGATATAAAAAAATTTTTTTTATAAATGATGAATTAACTAATTTTATTATAATTTTATCATGACGAGAAATAAGAACAAAATAAAATGGAAATTTAAATTATCGTTCTTACTCGATTTTCACGGGGATTAAAGTTAAGCGCACATTGCGCAAAAAAATAACGCCGACCGTCCAGCGGAATTTACGCGGGCGTTTATTACATAGAGTATCTATTATGCTTAAGGGATAAACATATTGTGTTCCGGTAACGTAAGAGCTCAACATTTCGAGCATTAATTACCAGAGTCGCAAATACGATTACGCACGATTCCAATCCTCCGCGAAACTATTAATGATGTTTAACGCGCTGGAGCCGCTAATGCGATTCTAACGGCATATATTAAAGCCGCTTTGCCATTGCAAGATCTCAGCCCCCGGGGCGGAGTAGGAGAAAACGGAAAAAGGTTATACGAAACAGATCTTCAGACCCGCTCTCGGTTGTTTAGGTCAGCTTGATCCTCATTAGTGGAAGTTGGTGTCTCTCTTCTTCCTTCTGTATATGCGTGTATTTAGTGTGCGTATACGTACGCTCGTAATTCACCGCCCGTGGTGTCTTGTTGCTTTCTGCTTTCTTTCTCGCTCGTTCACTTCTTAGGGCGAGGTCTCTCTCTCTCTCTCTCTCTCTCTCTCTACATCTCTCGCGCTCTGGAAACATAATAGTGTGGTCTTAAACACCCAAGCAACAAAGCGTAAGACAATCCTCCTATCAGCGCTCCTATAATAGCCGGCCGGTGGACAATCCGCTCCGCGGATTTCAGCCGCGGCTGGCGTGGGCTCGCGAGTTCGTTGCTGCAGCAACAACGCCAGCACGTTGCTGGTACAGCCTGTGTATGCTCCGTGCTTGTCCAGTCAACAGATCGCCCCGAGCCTCGTCCGTAAATGGCAGCACGGAGAGCGCCATGGATCTTCTTTCTGACGGATGAATTATTTCGCAAGCTGATACGTGTTGCAAACCGATGTCAACTGGCGCGTGATACGACCGTAGTGGTCGTCGAGTTGCAAAAATTTTATCGACCGGTTCCTCGTGGAAATTATAGCGCTTGCTCGAAGAGAAGCAATGTCTAACTGTTAGCTGTAGATTTCTTTTATAAAAGTAAAGAAAAAGAGAAAATATACATTTTTCTCGTGTGTAATTAAATTTGAATTTTTAGATTTTTTGAATATTAAATGATAATAAAGAAATTCATGTAAAAAAATTTTGATTTTTATTGCATTTGATAATGTAATTTGGATAGCATTTTAATCCTTACGTAATCCTTATATAATTAATGAAAGATATATAATTTTACTCCAGAGCGACACGGTTAAATTAAATGAAGCATGTTTACCGATTATTAACAGTTTATCAAAGATATGATATTGTTTTTGCGCACATGTTTTCGACTATCAGAATAAATATGTGTGCTATTATGTTTTCTTGACATTGGATGTTTATTCCACGGGTTTAATTTTTATCAGTTATGTGTCAATTGTCGGGCATGTCTCTACTGCTCTTCTCGATCTGAGTAAGTTGCCTCAGTTTCATTAATTTATGGTTTAATCTATTGATAACCTTCATGCAAATTGTTTGACCAATGCGTCTTTCCTTTACTTTATGCACCGTTTAGGAAGCTTCTTACATTAGACATATGTGTGGAGATCAGTGGCGATGAGTTACATAATTACATTTGAATATATAGATATGTAGATATATTAATTGTTATCAAGTTAAAAAAATGTTTTGTTTTTATTATTTTATTTCATCTCGTAGTTTTTTAACCATTGAAAAAGGCTCGAAATGAGTTCAAAACGTTTGGATCACTAATAAAATATGGACAGAACAATTGATTGAATGTTACTTCACGCTTTACATCTGCGTCGGGTCTTTAATGCCTAATTGTTTATATAATTATATTACTTAGTAATATTTAGAGCCTCTAATTTATTTAATATATAATTTTGTCTTAAAAATATTATAATATAATATAATACTAAATATGATAAAATAAAAACATATTTAATTATTTTAACATAATTAATATATTTTTATTCTCTACAGAAAATCCTTAAATATTTTTTTATATTTAGATATCTCTAACGTATTTTATATAGTATATTTAAAAAATTTTAGATGAAATACAATTTTAATAAGCAAAATAATTTTTTTATAAATATAGGAAAACAGCCGGTACGCATCTCAATGGACCAAACGCAAAAGGTGTACATGCATCTGTCCACGTTGCGTGTGCATCGGCGTTTTGTAACCTTTCTTTTGTTAATACCCCCCGCCCCTCTTCTGAACACTCTTCGATGATCCCCCCATCAATATGTCGCCCTTTAACGGTTGCAATCAGTCTGCCATTCTGGCACGACAAACGGTGTTTTTGTATCTATCAACACGCATTCTATGAATAATTTATCATTACAAGTTTTATTGCCTAATTAGGTAATATGATATAATATGATATTTCATTGATTGAACGGTTAGCGGTTTTGTAACTATATCGAAGCGAGAAATGTCTGGGGTATGAATAAAAAGTGATGTTTAATTAAAAAGTTGTTACCTCTGTATATACAGACAGGAACGCATTTCTCTGGTTGCGACCAACATCCGATCTCGAAGACCAACGGTCTTTTCACGCGTCTGTCGTTGATCCTCAAGGACTCGGCGAGCAGAATAATAATATAATATATCCCTTCTCGCGGCGATGAGAAAGCCTGTTGAAGTATTAAGAGTGGTTAATAATGAATTCCTACATGAAACACGGGCGCCCCTGCGGCGACGATGAAGAACGCGTCTGTTCTCGAGGCGATTCAATTCACCGTTTCGATTCTCACGCGCTTCGTCCTGAGAACCTGAAGTGGCCTTCCTCCTCGCAAGACTCTCGAGCTGTACCGGAGCTTTGAACCCCTTCCGGATCGGCCGATGCGACGACGACACGCAGGTAAATGCGAGAGAGGGAGAGAGCGAGGTCCTGGTTTCCATTAGCGCTCCCGTTGATTGGCTCGAGTGCGATTCTTCTTCCGTCCGCGAGCGAGCCGTTTTCTCTTTTACGCGTAGAAAAGGCGACCAGCAAAGTAACGCAAAGCGCCCGTATGCGTCACGGAATAAAGTATCTAGATCCCGACGCGAGGAACTTATTATTCCACACCGTACACCTGGGCACTCGAGAACACCGCGAAGATTTGCAATCACTTCCGTTTACACCGCTGCTGCTTTTTGTAGCCGCACCCTCGGGTCAGTCGCTAAAGTAATCGAGATTTCCGTTGCTACTCGGAACGGCCATCTTTTGCGATCCGTCGAGCTTTTTTGAATACGTGTTCGGCTTCTGATTACATTTTCAGCGAATCGTAATTTAACTAGCAAATTTCAATCAATTTTTATCTTTTTTTTTTTAATATTGCTCTGAGCAGGCTTTATATAAGTCAGATATGTATATTATTATAAAAAAGAAAGAGAGAGATAAACCGTAATCGTTTCAGAAGTTAAATCCTAGCTGTTACAACGAGAACATATTAAACATGTTGTTCGATGGCGAGAATATAGTAGTAGTTGAACGTGAGATATAATCGACGTGGGCGAAAATACTTCGTACGCGAAAGTAACTTCTTATCGACCTCTGATTGAATTGTCCACGTTAGCGAATTACGTACCGCCCGCGCACGCGGAGAAATCCTCGCCTTTGTCACATTATGCAAGAAAGTTGCCGGTTGCGATATATACTAGTACCGGAGTTCTACGCATGAATATGATTGATAGCCGGGAAGTGTATTATTAGGTCAACGCGCGAGCGCGCTGTGTGCTCCAGCAATCGCTGTGCGAAGTGCGATTTCATTTCGCCTCTCGAACGCAAACAAGCAGGTATATCGAAATAACACGTAAAGTGTAAATTAACAAGCGATATGAAATCGTGACAACTTATGATAGACTCATTTGCAGCATTATTTGCAGCGGAAAAAATTGGACAAAATTACTGCACCTTTAAAATATAAGCGGTCAATGTTTAATCATAAAATAAGAATACGAATATTCAATGTAATTCTCAATATGAACGACAAAAACATGATTGTTTATATCGTATATTGAGAATTAAATATTTATTAAATATTTATTTATGGAAAGTTTTTAATATAAATACACTTGTAAAGTCATAAAACGTGGATATATTATGTGAAAAATCAGCTACGCACTTACGAGCAGTTATGCTCCTTATCTGTAACGAGTGTGTAAGGTTCGTCGAGCCTGTCACATTATGCAAGAAAGTTGCCTATCATATGGATGTAATCGTGTGTATGATTGATAGTCGGGAAGCGTATTTAGGTTAACACAAGACTACTATAAGATAGACTTATGTGAATTTGGCACTTCAATTTTAATAAATTAACTTTTCTATAGAAAATAATGATATATTTTGTTTATAGTTTTAATAACAATAATTTTGTAATCAAAGTTATAAAAAAAATACAAAATTTTGAAAAAATAATTTACCTTTAAGGTAAAAAAATTGATTTATTTTTATTCAAAATATTTTTAGTAATTTGTCTTTTTGTATATATATATATATAGTTACGTCATAAACATTACAATATATTTGTAATTGTCAAACAGTTTTGCTGATTTCAAAGATATCTTAAATTTTCTTGCACTATATTTTTAATTTGCTCGTAGTTATTTATAGATTGTTTGTGGTTTTGTTCAAAAGTTATAATGTATTAATAATATTTTAACAATACATCTTTTTTGTCAATTTTAAAAATATTTCAAATTTACTTGTGTGTGTGTGTATGATATATTTTTTAAATTATAACTGTTTTTGGAATAATTTTCTTTTTGTTTACAGCTTTGTTTTTCGACAAATATTTCATAATCTTTAAACAATTTAATTACAAATAAAATCATCACTACAACTAAACAAAATTAAAATTACAAATGATTATCAACATTAGTGATTTTTTCTTAAAGTCGAACAAGACTTTTTTAAAATATTTGTTATGGCTTTAACTACAAACAAAGTTATTGTTAATAAAAATAAAAATTAAAAACAAAATATTATAATTTTTTTGTATTATAAACTTAATTTATTAAAAATAGCAGCAAGCTTCACTTAGACACTACAGCTTTTTGATGTCGCGCAACCAAAGGGCGGTTCGCTGGGTGCCGATGCACGCAACGCGCGGACAGATGCATGTGCACCTTTACGTACGTCGGTCCATCGGCAGCCAAGGCAAATGCACGAGTATACATTCAGAGTGCCACACAGCACGATCCGCGTATGTGCGCACATGTGCTCCGTCGTCACCGTCGGCACCCCGAAGCACAATGCCAATAATAACCTATCGCCCTCGTAGCATCCCTCTCCTCGCAGATTCCAGCAGATGCTGCCTGATCCACGCGACCCCTCGTTTCCACGGCGGTCTTCTAGTTTTGTCTAGGAGGGGTCGCGTCGGGTTTTTTGGCGCACACAATGAGCCGCAGGGGCAGGTGTGGACTTCCCTTTACGGGTCCGTGGCAAGCGCGTGCCCCACACGAGCGGGGGCGGGATACTCCCCTTCCTCGTCTACCAGTTTCCTTCGCTCGCGCCGCGTTTCTCTCCTTCTTGGCTCCCTTTATTTTTCTCTCTCGAGCTTCTTAAGACAGAGATGGCTACGCGCGATTTCCTCCCCTTCGGCAACTGGAAAAGCTTACGCGAGGCTCTCCTGTTACCAAAGGGGAAGATGCATGGCTTCGTTGGGGGTTACAGCAGTCGCCGCAATCTAAGCGTCTTGCGATGCTTTTTAGCAATGTCTATAGTAAACGTCGATGCAATCGAATCTTTTCTATTGTCGAAACGGAGAATGTGGGCGTTGTTTCCGAGGTGAAAAACGATTGACGTATAACGGTCGCGATGTGTGATATTCTCAAACGATTTAATCGTGTTACGCATTAAATTATAATATATAAGTTGTATCGCATACAAATCACTAATATTAAACCATACATTTGTAAGATTGAACAAGTTCATGTCACTTGTGTGGAGAAATTAAAGTATAGTTACTTATATTTCACTATTAGTAGCATTCGAAGAAAAACAGAAAAAAATAACAAATTAAGACAAAAGCAGTGAGATAAACATTTTTTTATACAAACATTTTGGAGAAAAATCTTTTAAAGGTAAATAATTATTTGTTGCTGTGAGCTTATCCAAGTATTCGGTGGTATAATACTTAAACCAGTGTAGCCTATCCAAATCCTAACGGTCACCGCGAAGTCGAGGAGGGGTGGTGACATGTGTGCGGCGAATAATAAGAGCAAAAGACGCATGTGCGCTTCCGCGGGGTGTGTGTGTTCACCCCCTTTCAAAGCCGGGATTTCTAAACGGACGCGTGCCATCGGTGAAAGTCGTTCTGGACCGTGCGGGGATATGTAGAAGGGCCGCGATTTAGACAAAAATAGTCCTTCATGGCAGAGGGGTCTTACATCCTCACGGACAGCTTGGCACGATGCTCAAAAGGGTTCATTGTTGTTCTTTGTCCGCTGTTTTGTATCAGTCTTTAACTCCTCCGGAAGCATTTGACTTTCCGAACATTGCGAGTTAGATGGAAATGAGTGAAAATATTATCCCGGATAGAGAGAGTATTATTCGTGCAAAAAATAATCAAAATTTTTTCATAAATTGATAATTGAGCGAAACATTTATTACTATAACTATTATTTAATATTAATGGGGATTAATATTTTTTATTGCCCTAGTGTCATTGATATCAAGAAACGCAGACGTGTTTGTTTAGTGGAGAGAAACAAAGATGACTGCTTCCTGCGGTCAAGTACGGTTGTCTACGTCTTCGAGTACTTTGCTAATAAGCGGCCGTTAAAAAAAAACGATGCAGCCGGTGCTTCGGCTCATATTACGCTCCATATTGAAATTCGAATTCTCTTCTTTTTAAACAAGTGTTTCTTTCTTTTCCTTGTCCATGTGTCCAGAGACACATCATCACGATTTCTAAGAATAAAAATTAATAATATTCTTAGATTTCACAGATTTCTTTTTTCGTATCTTTTTAAATTTTTTCCGGCACATTTTTATTTTTAACTTGATACTCTTGATACATATTATATTTCCAGATTTTTCTATCAATTATTAGCATAGTAATCAAGAACATTCTCTAAATTCTTTCGAGAATATTTAACGAATCCTTTGCCAATTGATTTCTTTCTGCAACAATAGCAGTCCAGATGTCGTTTTATCGCAAGATGCATCTCGCGGGTTAGCAACCCTCTCCTTCATATGCCAAGGATTCATGGAAGAGAGATCAGTATTGTAATCCACGAAAGAACAAAGCCGGCGGGAGGCACATTCGTCCTAGGGGATCGAAAAAGGGAGTCTCGGATGTCTACATCCGGTTGGTCACTTCCGGCACGCGCTAAGACACGTGGCCTCGGTTGCCCCTTGCACTCTCGCAGCCACTCTCTTTTACTTTACATGATGGTGGGGGAGAATATTTTTCTTCAAGGGTCGGCCAAAATTAATGGTTGTCCAGCCTAAGGGTCTATCTCTAAATATTAGGTAGGAAGTAGCTTTTCGATCTGTCGAATTGAGTTCTCTGAAGTGTACTATATTAACTATGACAACTATAACATGATAAAGAGGGAATTTTGTGTCGTACTTGAATGCACGTTTCACAAAATATGAAATGTTATTTCATATTTCAAGGACAGCTTGAAGTGTTGCTATAAAAGTTTTTTATATCAAAATTGATTAGAGAGAGACAGAGAGAGAGCGCAGAAATCTTTTGCATTATTCTGGATTGAATGATGACTTGAACTTTAATTTTAGGGCAATCTGTTTATAAATTGATGAAATATTATTGTAATTTATACATACATACATATTTATATATAAATTTCTAAAATATTCAGCTATTACTGGTATGATGTAAATTGACATTTGTGTGTGAGGCGAATTTTGAAAGTGGGCTTCCACAGGTTCGATAGAACACAGACTTACACTTGTGCGCCATTTACGCAAGGCATCCCGCACTTGCCACTATTCGTTTTTGCCTTGAGCGCGTACCTTGAATGGTCCACGGTTTTGAATAGAGAGGATTTCACAAAGAACCGGGCAAAGGAACCGACAAAGGACTCCGAGACTTCTTTTGTCGGAGGGTCTCGCAGTCGATGTGACAGACTCAGAGTCGCGTCTGCGGATCCAGGATCTGGTTCAAAATCCCGGCCATCCACGATAAACCTGCCCGATCGACGAACTGCGTTCCTGCGCATCTTTTATGAAAGATGCAAGAGGCGAAAAGGAAGAAGTATGTGGACAGGTGAGATGGCATGCCATTGATTCTTCTATGAATTTTTGCATCTGTCGGTGGGTTGATCTTCTCAAATCTTATTTTCCTAGAAAAATGTGATCACTGTGTCGTAGACATTCTGCTTTTCACACTTCTCGCAATTTCGTTATGCACTAACTCGCTATCGGTAATTAAATTGCAATTCCATCTAAAAAAAAATTAATGCAAAATTAATGCCATTTATCTAAAATCGCTAGATAGTTTGGAGAATCTAACAATAGAATAATTATAATTATATGAAAAATATGTAAATTTTATGAATGATCGTACATTCGCCGTCCGATGTCCATTAATGCAACCTCCGTTATTTCCGGCAAAGTTTTCGATTGTCACCTCTTCGCGTCTCGAAGACATGAATAAAGTTTCGCGACAATGCGAATTCACCCCTAGAGAAAGGGTTGTAATTACAACGTGCATGTATTGCTCCGACGTGAGTGCATCTGCCCATCATCTGCGGACAGATGCACGACCGATCGTGAACGTCGCCTGGCGACGAATGCCCGGAAATGAAATTCTAAACA
This sequence comes from Anoplolepis gracilipes, assembly GCF_047496725.1. Taxonomy (NCBI): domain Eukaryota; kingdom Metazoa; phylum Arthropoda; class Insecta; order Hymenoptera; family Formicidae; genus Anoplolepis; species Anoplolepis gracilipes. Next base: position 20,641,773 of record NC_132970.1, on the reverse strand, counting down.
CCTCCCTCTATTTTATGTTCCAGTTATCCGTGCTTCTTTCTTTCTTTCTTCTGTATGTTTCTTTGCCGCGCAAACAATAAAGAGGAGAACTGACCGTAAGCGCATGTCATGAATCATGTACGAAGTTCACTTATTTGGCGAGGATGATGTTACCAATTAGCATAACTTGTAATCCTTACAATTAGCATAACTTTGGTAGATATAACAATGGTGGAAATAACAATAAAAACACTCACATTGTACTTCGCTGACCCGGGAAAAATTTTCTATTTATAGTTACTGCTTTTAAAAATAATTCACAGTTTCGCAGCTTATTTTTGGAGAAACGTTGACACCCCTTTTCGACAAGGGAAGATGGTTGTCACGCAACCTTCGTTTTTCGACTTTCGGCGACTTTGAGAATTTCGACAAAACATCAACACTGTTCTGTTTTTCCTTAGAGACACTTTGAAATGCCGATGCTCTTACGGATAATTCAACATCATTTGGAAATAGAAGACGTAGATCTGAAAGACAAGGTTAATGTCCTCCACGGTTCCTTATGAAAATAGAAGATAAATAATACCGATTGAAATAAAAATTTAAAGTTCTCCATCATGGAAGATACATTCTGTATATAAATATATTTAAATAATATTTTAATGCATATATATATATAACGTTAATAAACTCCCGAAAACACGAAGAGGCGCCATCGATCTAAATACTGATCTAAATATCGGTGGGTCATTAATTTCTCAATCATATTTCCGTTGCTTCTCCTCTTCCTTTTCCTCCTTCTTCCCTCCCTCGAAGTATTTATCAAACACACCGCACCTATCGGCTCAAAATTCCCAAGGCAGATGGGCACGAAAGTACCTACTCACTCAGAAAACATATACTCCCGACCACGTGGTCTTTCGGTTACTCGTGGTCACGCTCTTCCACTTCGTCGTACATATGCCTCTCATACGGCGTAGACAAACAACTCTTACCCTCTCGCTCTCGCTCCGCTCCGCACGAGGCGAAACCGATTCAATCTCCCTAATGGCGTCGTGTTCTTCGCCACGAGCTAATACGATGTATCATGCACCCTAATGGGCCAATGGACTCGTACCTGATCATTTCGGCGATGCGTGGGTCGGCAGGTGATACTCTTCTGGATGAACTCTTTTCAGTAGGGTCGCGTAGTGGGTGCAATCATGGAATTATGATCCGCGATAATCGACGATATTGATAAACAGAAGCATCGTGCGTGCGGATAATCGCCCCATAAAGAAATTAAATGTCGACTAATAAATGAAAATTATTTTTAAACGAAATACGATATTTCTTACGAATAAAATATCATATTAATACGTATTAATACAATAGATTCATTCTTAAGAATAAAGTAGTATATTAAGAGAAAAAAATATATAAATATATATATATATATATATATATATACATATACAAAATATTCCGTAATTGGTGAAAAACCTGCTAATGGCAGATTCTTGAGATCATTTAGAGATGATTTTTCCTCAACGAAAATGTCAAGACATCAATAATTTCCGAGTTATAAATGATTGCAAAAAGGCGCTTTTCGTAAACTAAACTTTTTGGAGTTAAAAGATTGTCAAAACTACATTCTTCAATTAATTTTAGACAGAATTTACTCTAATAGAATTTTAATTTAAGGCTTAATTACAAAGATATATATAATGACAAAAATTGGAAACTTGCAAAAAATGATGACGTCCCCCGATATTTTCGCCGAGGAAAAATCGTCTCCAAACAATCTCAAAAATCTGCCATTAGCAACTTTTCACTAATTACAGAACACCCTGTATATATACATAACAAAATAATGTATATTTTTTATAATCGATCGATTTTTATGGTTTAATATACACACATAAATTTATTACACATATAATATATATTAATTTATTAATGTATATTTTATATATACACGCATATATATTTTGTTTAATAAATAATTGAATAAATTCTATTTCTTAAGCAGTATTAGATGTGATAAACATTTTTCCGATCGAGCGGCACGATAGAAATCTTTGGACATAGATGTGGCTTGCGGAATGTTAAAATAAGACAAATCGATAAAATTACTCGGTCGCGCGATAAGATAAGACGGATAATAAAAACAATGGCGCGTATTAAATGATAGACAGCGTTATCCGTAGATCGCGATTAGCCGAGAGCGGAGGAAAATTTATGTGGGACTGGCATAGATGAAAAATCGCAAAGAGCGATATTTAACGTGTATACCACCTCGACATCTCCGATCGGAGAAGGCTGATTTCTCGTAATTTCATGCGCGCCCTCCGCGTTCGTATCGGCGCATATGCAAATGCCGGCGCTCACAAATGCAACCAAGTGCAACGCATTCGCGACTGCCAACGCGACAGTGTCCGATAATTTATTGCGTAACGGTGTTATTCCTTTAAATCGCGTCGCAACAACGAAGCAAATCTCGCGCGGTGTGAGCCCCACGCGCGATAGAATTATGAATTACTATAATGCTGTTCGCGCACGCGCGTGATGTATGGATTCTTTCTTTCAAAATCATTATTTATTCCTTCTCCCGACATTGTTCAATATTTTACCGAATGCACGCGGGCCATTTGTGTGCCGAGTCGTTTAACATAATTTATTAGCCGAATTCGAAGACGATTTTAAAAACTGCGTCTCTCCAGTCAATCGTGAAATTGCGCGAATTGCGCGAAATACCTAAACGTAAAGAATCGGCAAAAAGACGTGCCGATGAAAAAGAGGCTCGGACGTGTCGCGCACGCATCTACGGCGCATCTTTTCGTTAGGAAGAGAAAGAGAGACTGGACATTTTCTCGTCGGTCCGAAATGGAGCGTCGTCAGTCAGGCGCGAGGTTAATATTTTATCGGGCGAACCGCGCGCAGTTATCTCTTCGATTCCCGCGAGAGCCGGTAGAAAGTAAATCTCGTTCCGCGCGCTCTCGGGCCCCGAGGTCGCGAGCGCGAGCATAAACATCCTTACGTACACGACCTGGAATTCCCGTTTGATTTACTGCCGCTATCTCGACGCATTAGTCTTTGGTCCCCCGGGGGCCGATATCATCTGCCTTAAAAAATGCGCCCGTCAACGCGGCCCGCCAACTACCGTGCTACCCATCCCTCCGCGGATCAGAGCCACCGCTTACGATCGCTCTCTCGCTTCCGTCTCTTCTCTCTCTTTTTTTTTTTTCTCTTTTTATTTTCTCTTTCTCTCTTTCTCTCATCCTCGTCACCGCCGCCGTCGCCGCTTTCGACGGCCGCCGCACTCGCGCGTCTCGTCCTCGTCTCTCTCCCCGCCTCGTTTTACCCGAAGATTGCTCTTCGGTCCCGGTGAGATCGTCTTACGGCTGGACAGAAGCATGCTCGTGTTCCGGTATATAAGGACCAACAGGTAGTCGAGCTGGATCTGTGGCTACCAGCCAGAGATATTAGTTTTTTATCGCGGGACGTAATGGATCTTGCGATCTGGTAGCATTAACATTTTTATATCCTCGTTAGAGATGGTGGATAGCACGCGGTAACGTGACCGCACGGAAATTAATTTCGAGGTTCGCCGCTGGTTAAATTTTGCATCGTGGCGAACGTCATATATGTTAGTTTGATCCAAAAGTAATCGCGCCAAAACTGGTTTTTTTTTTGCGATTCCGAAAGCAATTGATTGTCAAAAAAAAGCCATTAAATGTTCAGTAATTTATACATTGATTTTGAAAAAAAAAGATATCAGTTTCTTCTGAACAATATAAATAGATTCACATTAGGCACGCGATTATATTTGTCTCTTGAATGCAAAAAAGATCTCTTCCTCTAGTCAATGGCCATATGAAAATTCATTTTATATATTCATTGTTGGTCGTAACTCGTTTGCTTACGAGAAGCTGAAATTAAATATAGCGATGCGTCAATTTCAAACTATTTCAATCTACAAATTCGCGGCAAAATTAGAGACATAATTCTATATCTGATTATTATCGTGTAATACAAAGAACGGGTTGATATAACCAGAATGGTAGATGTCTAATCCATAAAATTAGAATATATTATTTTAAAGAAAAAAAGTTTAGTTTATAAACTAAGATTTAATAATCGCAATTGCTTTCAAATTTTAATTAAATATTTTATGATATATATTGCTTATATCTATAATTGTCTAATTTAAGATCTTACGACAATATAATTTTTTTCTTTTCTCATATAAATTTATATTTACGATTGTACCAAGAATTATAGGTTACTTAAAATGGACTACAGGTACATAGGACCATGTCCGAAAACGAAATTAGTGCGCGAGCTCTCGAATGCGGGCGGGTAGCTCCTGCGCCCCACTGTTTTTGCCAGTCGGTGGTCCCCATGCGGACGGGCATACATTAAATAAATAAAAATGCTGATCCTCTTTCTGCGTCTCTCTCCTCATAATGCGGCTGCTTAGAATACCGTGGAGAAGCTACCGCGGCGCACCAGGGCCACCTTCTTGCGCAACTGTCGGCCGGTCGTTTCAATTAATTAGCATCACAGTATAAAAGACGATGCCCGTCAGCCGACGCCGCTCCTGCGTGCGCTCCCGGCTCGCCTAGATTATTCAAAGCAACTTGCACAGGGATGCGAGACGTTGCAAGACGCTGCACCGCGCCGCATCTCATCGGCGTTACTCATCCTTCGCGCATCGCCGTGCGTGCTTTATATCCTGGAAAAGCTATTAGTGGCCGGCCGTGTCAGCTGGTCCGTACATTTTACGGCGTTCGCGCCGCCGCCGCCGTTCGTACCGCGTAAATAAATCGGCGTAGTTTGCATCACGACGATTTTTCGATCAAGCATCGCGGAAGTGATTTGCGTGTGACGACACCTCGAACGTGTAAAGCAAACGATAAAATACGCGTACATGAGTCGTTCATTAACATAATATACATCTAGTTATGAAACTCTTGTATCCAGTTATTAAGACTCTTGATTATTTCATTTTTTACAACTTTATTCTAGACTGCTCGAAATAACGTTAAGTAATAATAAATTTTGAATGCAAGAGCACCTATAGGGTAAAGTAGACTATTATGAGAAGGGTTCCTAACATGAGACCTCTAATTATTTTACAAACGCAATCACTTTTCTTTATAAGTGTTACTATTTCATGTTGATAATAGATAACCGTGAAATCGTATATAAATAACAGCAGCGTAGCGCACGTATACGGACGAGTGTATGACGATTTTATAAACGATGCTAAAAAAGTTCTTGGATGTGCTACTTAAAAGGGATGTAAACAACATAATTTAATAGCAATAGTTTGATATTCATTTTTATTGTTATTAACGTCAAATGCAACAATTATATCTTGATGTTTGATCATTACTTTGGATTCTTGTACGCGCAATTTTATCATATTAATATGATTTATATAGTTCCTAATATGAGATACTAGAATGTTTCTAATATGAGATACCTCATTTTATTACTTTTCTCACAAGTAAGATAATGAATTATCAAAAATGTAAACTTCTATTTTTTATATATTTTTTTGTTGATTTTTTATTTTAAAATATTTAAAACGTTAATTATAATATCTTTTTGTGTGCTCTTTGTTGGGATGATAAATTTTTATTTAAATGTCTAAGATATGTTATTCTAATTTTATAGACGCATGATATAAAAAATATTTGAAAGATATAATTTTTTTATGCCAAAAGTAAGACTTATTTTTTATTGTTCTTTTGAAATATTAAAAACGTTAATATTGCAATATATTTTTATACACTCTTTGTTAGAAAAATAAATTTTTATTTGAATCTTTAAGATACGTTATTTTAATTTTATAGATTTTTATAGATACACACAAGATATAAAAAATATCTTAAAAATATTTTATAATTTTTTTTGGTACGAAAAAGTGAAGCTTTTATTTTCTGTTCTGTAGTTCTATATCATTTAACTAATAATAGAAAGTACCTGTGATGTTACATTTATGTAATAAAAATTAATGACACGGTTTTTAATTGAAAGTGTGTTTTTCTGTATTTAATTTCCTAATATAAGACCGTTTCATATTAAAAAACCTTACTATCTCCTATTAGGATACTCTTTCTAAAACAAACAAATTCTTCAAACCTAAGAAAAATCATTGTAGCAAATAAAATACACATTTGACCTATTAATGCTTTTTAGTGGTAAAACTTGAATGTACTAGCTATAAAACCACCTAAAGTTTTTGAGTTAAAAATTACAATTAAAGAAAATATAAGTTTTAAAAAAAAAGTATCTCATAATTTGCACCTTTACTCTATTAATGCGGAGATCGATCAATAATTAAAAAAAAAATTACATCTACCTGATAGAAGTTGAAGTTCACAACTGGAATTATTCAAGAGATGTAGCAATCACTGTTGATCGGGATACAATTAAGAACTCTTCGATATCGCGTTCAACGAATATCACGTGCGACAGCACGTACTGATTTGAGCGCCACGATTCCTCTAATCATTCTCTTGGTTATTAGGGTCACACTTTCTCCGTCTACCAGACGAGACAATGACCGATCGGGTTACATGTGTTACGTATTCACGCGCGTGCCGGCGAGTGAAATTCCGTTTGCGAAAATCGAACGGCCGGATAAAAGTTTGCTTTGCTAAATCTACAAGACTCCGATCGTTTAAACGGAGGTAGGAAAGATTGCTACGAGAAAGAAAACATAACAGATTATATATATTGTCGATACTCTCGGATTCATTGACATCTCGAGAGTGCTCTCTCGAACCACTTGAGATGGGAAAGATTTTCCCATGACCCGCTACAGCTAAACTTTGAATTTTTTCTCATGATATTCTGTAGTTTCTCTCCTGATAAACAACTAATTTTTTTCGAATAAATTATTTTTTCTAAGTAAGATAGTTATGAAATTAAGATGAATAACTTTATTGTTAATAATTATTGCATAATATTCTATATTTTTACATTAAGTTCAAGTTTGATTACATAACATTCGTTTCATTTTTCAATAACATTCACGATCGATTCGACGATCAATCAATGCGATTTATCGGTCGATCTACATGGTGTTTCGCACCAATCGAGATGCCAGCTTACAATTATTTCCCTCGTAGTCATACTCATATGTTCATTTATCTACCGATCGTGAAAAAAGTGAGAACGAGAAAAGAGATCAAAGCTAGCTGCGCAGTCATGTCTGTAGGTTATTACATTGACTCGTTATTGTTGATGCTCGTGGCGCGCGTGTATCTGAGATAAATTGCTCGCAATTATTACCTACATCAAATGGTGAAAATTATGACAGATCGAAGTGGAAAGAGAACAATCGTCAGAAAGTAGCTCCCGGCATTCGATTAAATCACATTTTTTTTACCTTGAATGAATATTTTACAAGTGCACTAAATTTCTATTTAAAAAAATCCAAGACACCCTGTATATATATATATATATATATATATAAAAGATTTATAATAATATTTTTCTTATTAATATTAAATTTTAAGTTGCTTATCTTTCCATTGGAAAAAAAGTTACTACCTAAGCACGTATTGCGTGTGTATTGCGCGTAAATACACTGCCGTTCACACACAGACACGTTTAAGACTTTTATCAAGTGGCGCCTAACATTGCCGGTCTCTGGACGAGTTGGCGCCTCGTGTCCTGAGGCATGTTGCAAGAAAATCATATAATTTACGGGGCGACAATGCGTCCGGTTCCGCTTCATTAAATCGTGAGCCGCTAAACCCCTAATCGTTGTCATATCGATCGTTCGATATAAAGCTTACTATGAAAGCCTCGTTTTTTTCGAATTCCGCGAAAATTGGCGCGCTTAATTATAGTATATTACTGCAGTTTTTTAGGCACGGAAAAAATATTCCTACAATTATTTTCTAACGTATTTGTTAGTGATTTAAGAGAATGTATGGTGAAATGTATGTTTAATCGTGAAGAAAAACTAACAAACTTTTAAATAAATAATAAAAGTTTTATATATTTTATCATGTTATATATTTAAAAATTGTATAAAAATATATAATTATTTATATTTATTATTACTTGTTATGAATTATAATTTTATAATTGTTAATATCGAGATCGATACTATTAGTATTTTATAGCGCCGATACTGTCCGCGGGAAATCAAAGACAAAACGTTTACCGATCGCCGACACTTTAACGAGCCGCGCCGAATCGTCTTTAGATCATCGAGTCACATCCGTCCGTTGATGACGAGGGTTACGGCCTGACGGCGCGCGGCCCGATCAATTAACACGGTATTGATCTTATACCCGTGCTCTATACGATGATCGTTTAGAAAAGTTGTCGGCACCTGGCCCGACCCCCGCAGTATGCCATGAGCAGATGCGTTTTCCTCATACGTTCTTAGATTTCTTCTATCTGTGATTCGATCGATAAACGATATTCGACGGGTGTTTGACACGTTATTGAACCTTTGAATTTCTCAACCGATTTATCTTTTTTTATGCGATGCAAAAAAAATTTTTTCTATATTGTATATTTTAATTGAATTTTTTAAATTTAAATTATTCTGGTTTATTCAAAAAATATGAGAAATATTTCAGAATATCAATTTTTAAAATCGTCGCACAGCGTTCTAGATTCTAGATGAATGAGAGTAGGGTAAACTCGGGTAAGATGGCTATAGTTTTTTAAAATACAAAAAAAACATACTTTTATTTTTTAATAGTGTATGTGGTATATTATCTTCACTGAAGCTTAAATTACGTAACATTATCGAAATTAAAAGAAAAATATTTAATAGAAATTTTATATTATCAAAATAGTACAACATAAGCATTGGCCATAGCCAACTTTTAAGGAAAAGATGACCATAGTGACGGAAAGATGGCCATAATATTTATAAAAAAAATAGTGAAAACAAAAATAAAAATTATAAGTCATATAACAATTTACATATCTCTATAATATGTCTAACGTCGATTACGATAGCTTAACTGTAATTTATTCGACGTTATAACAATTTTTAGTGGACAAATGAAAAACTTTGCAGGTAGTCAAAAATAAAAATATGATATAAGATTCACAATATCGTTATTTCGAATAATGTATGCGCATAAACTACTATAAATATCGATTATCTTTGATAATGACTAAAAAAGCGCACTATGTAGCAATTATTGAAAAAATTACAGCCTATGGCCATCATACCCTAGTTTACCCTACAATTATGCAACGTTTCTAACGTTTAACGGAAATCCTTTCTCGTTTCGCGTCTAGAAAAAAGGTCGGGAAGATTTTCTGCAGGAGCTGCACGGTTATTGCTTACGTTTTTCACACGTTCAACGGTCCCGGGGGGGACCGCCTTAACCTGTCCGGGCCTCAACGGTCATTCCCATAGTCACCTGTGCCCACGAAGATACTCACCGGCCCATTGTGACGGTCCCTAATACGCGTCATCCTTGGGACCGGTCCTCTTCTTTCCTCGCAAGTGCCTTCTCTTTATCTTTTTCTTTTATTCTTGTCCTCTCTCCCACCGATTGCTCGCCGCGATGACACCTTGCTCGCGGGAGACAAAGGATCCCGAGCTCGCGGTCGCACTAAGCTGGAAATGCTAATCCTCGGCATAGTGGCGAAAGAACCCAGAGACGGAAAGGGTGAAGCCGACGTGAATTACGAGACAGTCTTAATTTTGTCATTCATTCCGACGAGAATCTCGAGACCGGAGAGGAAGTATCACAAGCGAGGCGACGGTTGCGTTGATGAGAGACGCTGTTGTTGTTGCTGCTGCTGCTGCTGCTGCTGCTGCTGCTGCAACTAGTTGTATGCATACGCATATATGATATATACTGTCGTTTCATTGGAGAAAAGTCTAATAATCCTCGGCCGCGTAGACGGCGAGACACCGGTCGACAAGATATGCCACCGCAGCAATATAATGGTTAAATGTTACTAATAACCGGTTTTGTGCGTTTAACTAATGCTCGCATTAGACGATCGAGTCTTTGATAAGGGTGTCCCTAGAGAGGTAGGTTCTCGCAGTTTATTTGATCGCTAAATGGAACACTGCCATTGATCCCAGTATCCATTTTATCTCGACTATTTCCGTCTTTATTCTAGCTACGCGTTCTCGACACACAATAAAATCATTTCACAATTCTTGTTAGTATATATTAATAAGGCTAACAATAATACATCGTAAAAACTTTTTTATATATATTTCGAGATATCTAGCATATAATTTATTATAATATTTTATTTATTTATCAGGAAGAACAAAAATTGTAAAGCGTTAAAAAATTTATTAGATTTATTATCTTAAAATGTTAAAATTTTTTCATGTATTTTTAAAAAATTATTTTAAACTATTTGTTACGTTAGAATTCTGTTCCGAATGTTGTCGCAAATTAACAGATCTAACAAACGCTTTATTTGCGTCAATGTTTTATTCATAACAAAGCGATGCTTACCATAGGTGACATCAACTGACATTGTGCCTCACAGTATGTCGTTCCCTTCGCCCTAGTCTCACGGCGACCTGTTTAGAAAAAATCTGACACCTCTCTGATCACCGTTAGAATAACCGTACGAGTGTTCATCGAAGCCTTTGACACACGTTGTCGGTCGGCGCCAACTTAGTGTTTTGCTTCGGAAACAGATGTAAATCGCCGTTAATTTGGTGTTCGCTTTTTTGTTTTGGGTGAAACATCTAATTTACGCAAGATTTTATGCGAGGTTTGGTACGTAATTGCAAATTTCATGGCGAATTTTGATTCTGAGAAATCACGGCCGCCCATGGCGATGATCGTAGAATTCTCAAGCGGTTTCTTCGAGGAGATGATTAGCGTAATTAAATATACAGCGGTTCGTGTGCGCAGAAACTCGTAAAAGCGGTAAAAGTAAATATTAAGCCGATTTTTACGACACGTCCATTATTCGTGTTTGATTATTCCTGCTATAGGATTAGCATTTGTCCGTCTTTCTTTTTCATATCGCAGTTCCCGCGATTATTGCATACTCGTCGAGATAGCAGGTAGTTGGAGATTAATATTGCGGTTAAAGAATAAACAGCCAGAGCTAGAAGAGAGAAAAAGAGAAAATCGAAGGAAGAGAAACAGGCAGGTTACGATCGAAATCAAGGTTATGGCAATAAAATTTGTGGTTTCGGTGGTCGTCTTTACGACGATCTAGCTGTCTGACCAAGTGAAGTTGTTAGGCGTTTTTCTCACTCTCATTCAAAGTGCGAAGCGAGATAAGACATTTGAAAGGATAATGCTTAAAAGCTTCTTATACTAGCGAAATTGTAGTCAATTATATTATAATAATAAACGTTCGAGTTATTACAGCATCGTTATTTAAAATCCTTATCTTTGACTTTTTTTATAGCTCAATTATCGTTGCGAGTATTAACTGAAACTGAGGTAAATAAAATTTACTACAGTACAATGAAGTCATGCAAGCGAAAGACGATGATCGAACCAGCGGTCGATACGGTTCAACAGAGATGGCTTTATCCTTTCGTGGCACTGTGGAACAGTAGTATTTTTGTATGCGATCCACCACACATGCCACACGATAAATGTGCCATTGAACACTTATCGAGGAATCGATAAATGCCTGTACAATGCCGCTGTGAGAAATATTAGGACGGAAATTGAATTTTTTATTGCACGGAGAATAGGAATTGCCTGGGTGAATGACACTCGGACAAGAACCTTTCATAATATGATTCATGCATTCTCTATTTTTTAGATAAGAAATAATTTTTTTTTTAAACTCAAAGAGAGTTGTGAAAAAAATTTCGAATTATTTCGAGAAATCTTAAAAAAATTACTTATAAAAAAAATAACATAATTCGCTTGAATTAAATCTTAATTTTATAATAATTTATTGTGTTATAAAAAAAAAAAAAAAAAGATAATTCGTTATATAACGTGCAATATTACGTGCAATATTACAAACGTCTGTTTCTTTTCTCCTTGTATTTTGTTCGAACTTCCTGTTCGGTCGCTTCAGCGATCCTCGCGCGAGATTCATCATTCTTGTTGCACGTGGGACGATCAACGATCCAAAGATAGATACTCGCCGGGCCAGTCGGCGGCGCGCGATCGCTCGACTCGCCAAAAACAGACAGAGCAACGGATTAATTAGAGTCCGTTTGTTCGTGGGCATCGCGGCCGCTCCGGCATCGCGGCGAAAACGGTATTATCTTATTCAGAGCGTCTTGAGTTGCCCGAGGTCGGTACCAGCAGCCCCGCCAAAGGAAGATGATGGATCGTCGGCATTAGATAGAACGTTGGTCTTTCATGAGAATGCCGGTCCACGAGGCGCGACTTAATAACGCCATTGAGACTCGTATCTACGTGCTGAACGACTGGAACGTTGTAACTGAATGCACTGACATGAGACTTTTGTGTATGTATGTCTATTGCTGCGCGAAGCTATGTGTATCCGGCGAAGTTACGGGGAGATATCTCTTCGATCTACTATCTCGTAACATACCTTTTTGCGCGATATTAGTATATTTAGACATTTAGATTAGATATATTAAAAAAGAAGAAATTTGTGCCCGACTTGACTCTAAATATATAAATCGACGAGAAAATTTGTATCTATTGAATTGCCGTCATTAAATTTCATCTCATCACTTAATTTTTGTTATGAATTTTTATAACATTATTCTGTTTTTTACATCACAATCGTGAATTTGAGAATCAATTAATCTTACATCATCTTTGATTTAATTTCAGCATCTACTAATAAAAAGGAGAAGTTTTCCTTTATTAGATTTATTGTTAAACAGTGCATATTTATCTATATTCTTATTTTGATTATGTACATTTTTTTACAAGCGTGGCACGGCTTTGTATCATATTTCTTCTTTTCATTATTCCCTTCATTTCTAAAAGAAAGAGAGACTGTACCGTATTATTCTGTGATTCCGGAACGTCCTGTACCGTAAATATTTGAGGAAGCCGCATCAAAGCGTGCAGCCCCTAAAGAATTACGAACGAGTTCTAACCGGCCGCACGGCCGGAGCGGAATCTCCGCGTCATAAATTCATCATACAAGTCTCGCAGTTGCTTGAAAAGAACGGTCGACGGCGAGCAAACAGCAATTTCACACCGTGATCACGAGAGGCATTTTTTCCGAAACGCATTCGCGGATCGAATCGCATACTTTGCGACTAAAACCGCTGAACTGTTGTAGATTATCGCGTACGATATCGTAAACGTCGAGACTGTAGGGAATCAATTTTCTACATCGAGAACTTTGAAAGACAGTGATCATTCTCGATTTTAATTTGACACGATATATAAATATATTATTTTTTTTAACGTTAAAAGCGACATTGATAATGTGTAATGTCAAAATTGCGATTTAACATTATTTTTGCTATTTTCAAATTATGTTTAAAAAATTAAATATTTATTTTATTGTTTCTAAATATCTAGATCTAAATGTATGATATATTATAAATTTATTAGAAAAAGATTTAGGTGCGCCCAAAATAAACATATTTTCTATTTAAACATATTTATGTGACATTATATAAAATTTAACGTCGTAGATCTTTATTATGAATCAGCTACAGGCTTGTCTTTATTGCTTGTTTTCCAATACGCACCCAATTCCAATATTCACCCTCGATATCTACTCAAAGATAAAGATGGAGGGTAAGAGCACGTTTTGTATGTGTATGTCCATTTATTTTATATCGGTATGATTCCATGAGACTCGTTCTCTATTTGCGATACCACAAGGTGCGTTGTCATCATGCACGATTGTCATAGACTGTCACCTGTCACATTAACAAATAATGTTATCAAGATATGATAGAATAAAGGTACCGTCTCGCTGTGCTCTTTGGTTTTCTATCGGAATATCGATGCGTAGAAAGAAATTCCTTTAACACCGACTTTAACACCGATATCTTTTATTATATTTGTCACCTTTTAAAACTCAACAAGGATAAATTAAAAGTTTAAATCAAAATTCATAGAGTTTAAAGTTTAAACTCACAAAGTTGAATTATAATATAATAAAAGTTTATAACAAATATTGTAAAAAAATTGTGAGCATCTTAAAAAAAATACAATAATAAAATATCCATGCTTATATAAAACTTAATATAAAAGTAACATCGTATATATACACTATAGTATATTCGAATTTTTTTATCGCGCACGGATTAAAGTTGGCATAATTACGATATCTCTCATCGCTGATTTATACTTTATACGATCGCTCAATAATGGTCGAGTTCTTTGTTAGCTATTCGTGACGTGTCACTGAATAAATTCCATAAATTGAAAGGTTGTTTGTTTACCATGGTACTTATATACGACCTGTTCCTTGCCCCGGTTTTATTTGACTTTTTTTATCGAAGCTTCAGCGACAAAGAACTGACGATGTAGCATTTCGAGAAAACGATACATATTATCGTATCGTTTATTGGATATATTTTTGGATTAGTCCTGTTTATAGATGTTATCGAAAATATCACTTCAAGGATAGGTGGAACCGAGATAAGAGGTTACAGATCTAGTTTTTTTTATTTTGTCGTATCTCTTTACAGGTTTTTTTCGAAAGTTTAATAATTGTTTCCTTCTTATCGATTATTTATTTATAGATTTACGATACTGTATTATAGGATATAGTACACAAATAAAAAAAGTTTTATATGTTTCTTTTATTCTTAAAGGGATCCTAAACCGTCCTACCGTATTATCGATATTTTTATTACAACAAAATGTTTTATTGGTTGTATAGAATGATAAATTCTTTTCCACGGTAAAAGTATACACCGAAACCTTTTCGGAACTTATGCAATCTTATGCTAATAGAGAAAAAAGTTAAGAAAGTACAGTTTTTTTATCGGCTTATTTTAGAGTCAGATCGTAAAAATAATTGCTTGATACGTTTTGCAGTTTATATCAACAAAATGAGATAGGTTTCAGATATAAATTGCATGAAGGAATATTAGTAAACTTTTAGATATAAACTTAGAAGTCTAGATAAAAAACATTTCGTTGAAGAAAATGTTGTGCAGCAAAATGTTTTTACTAGGCTTCTAAACTCATTTCTAAAAGTTCACAAATATTCCTCCATACAATTCTTACAGTGGGAACCTATTTTATTTTATGTGTATAAATTGCAACTTTTATATAAAGTAAATATATTGTTATTAGGTTAGATTTTGGTCGGTAATAGAGAATAGCTTTAGGATCCCCTTAAACTAAATATATTTGTATAAATATATTTTTAAAAAATACCTTACATTTATTTGCACGATAATTATGCAAAGCAAAAATTATTTAATTATTTTAATTATGTCACGATACGTTGTAAAAAGATACTTTTAAATAACAGCGATACTTTTATATAAAATAAGCTATAATTGCTATTTTATATTTTTTGATTATTTATAACTACTCATTTTTAAATTATACAGAGTACGAACGTTAGTTGGATTTAGGTTTAAATTTATAAGAAACTGGTCTTCAGTCAACAATCGTTGGTCGACAGGGCGAAGCAAAACTCTGTGAAACCTTTCGAGGCAGACAAGGTGTCGGTCATGTTAGTGCAATTAGGCTCGATTTATGCAAACCGACCAAAATTTAAACCTTTACAGTTATGTACAAGTTTATAGTTAATTGTTTCTAATCATTTATTTTTTTCTTGATAAAGAACGACGTTGCCATATTGTTGCTCTTACGGTTTCTTCAAAGAAATGAAAACTTTTTCCCATATTTTTTGAAATCTCAGTATCTGTTTTTTTTCCAAACAATCCGGATAATGCTTCGTCATTCGTTTCTTTTCGCTTACACGACGTCTTAAGAGGCGGTTTCTCAAAGTGCTTTAACCGGCTACGCGAGATCTCCACCCCCGCGCTTCCATTTTTGTCTCAGAAAGGCTTCCTGTGCGCGACAGAATTCTGGAACGTGCTCGACTGATCAGAGATCGTCTTATAACTGTGAAGAAAAAAATGCTTCTCTCGTACAGGAATTGGCCATTCATAGACGAAGAAATCCTTAAGAAAAAGATTTCGTTCTCTTTCTAAAAGAGACTCCTCTCCTCGATGGAAACTGTCCCTGGATCGAGAACAGGTCCGGTTTCCTCCTTATCCACGCACGGGATCCCGCGGTCTAGTCTCGTGATCCTGAATATCCTCCTCCTCCTTCTCCTCCACTTTCTTCTCCTTCTGCATCTAGCTTCGCCGCTCTTTCTACCTCGTTTTCACTACGGCGGGTGGTGCATTGTACCGACGTTGAGATGCGTGTACGCCTTGTCGACGCTGATTATGAACGCATCCGTAAGCTCCACTGCACGCGTGCTAACACGAAGAGCTCAAGTACACGGTCGTTCAACCCTATACACGAGATTTTTTAAATGCATTTTTCCTTTGAGGGTGGAATGTTCGTGGGACAACCAGGACTATAAAAATTAAAAAGCTGCCTTGTATAGTAGTATATAAGTGAATTACTGCCTGAGCTGTACATATTTAAGATATAAAAAATATTTGTCCTATTTAAAATTTTTTATCACTCAAGGAATCAAATAAAAAAAATAAGTAATGGAGAAAATTTTGCCAGTACTGAAAGCGACAACTCGATTCATTTTCATGTCCGATCCGGGGCGACCAATCGACCGAAATCATGGCGAAGGATCCGAGGGGCAGAGCGGAATAACGGTTGGCGCGCGTTAGTCGCGTTCCAATTCCTGTCGGATAAATCGTTGAAATTTCGAGGCGCGACGCGTAACGGACGACGGACGGGTTGGTTGCGTTAAGGTAACCGTGCAACCTCTTAAGCGAGCACCCACGAACGAAGCCCGAGGCGTCTCCGACATTGTTATCAAGAGCGAGGCGTACCTGTATCAGATCGAGATAGTGAACGTCGGTGCTGAAACAAACGCTTGTACTGTCGCAATCGTGCGGGTGAAAGTGTATCGGGGCTCTCTCGCGCGATACGAGAGCCCAATTGAAATTAATTTAATTAAGCAAGCACTCGCCGTGGAGATTGCCGGAGGACCTGTAGTCCGGCGCACCTCCTTGCACGCTGGACGGTCGCTGGCTCGATCATCGATTATGCTGGCCGATGATTATCAGCGGCACGAAGGAATGGTAAGAATTTGATCCAAGTGTGCCAATTTATATGTATTGATGGACGGTATTTTGCGTAATTTGCTCGTTTACGCAAGAAATGTAATGTTTTCTTGAAAAGATTGAATATTTGATTATTATCTTAAATAAAAACAATTCTCCTTTAGTAAAATATATTTTAATATTATAAAATATATTTTAATATTTATTTAAGTTGAATGTACTTGATACTTAATTTCATCTATGAAAGAGTTTTGTCAAAGACAGAGATGATAACGACGAACTGGATGACTTAATTCAACAACACGTTATTTGTACGAGCTGATGATTGTGAGCAGTAGTCATCACTTTCAATTTGCTTATGCGAAGGAAGATGTCCGTTCGCGCGAATCTTTCTCGATGATGACAGTTTGGCCGATTAAAAATAAAGACATTATTTATTGAAGTTACGTCTTCTGTCACATCAGTAAAGGCATTAAAAAAAATTAATTGTTTTCTTTTTATTTTGATATAAGAAATATATTCTTTTAATGATTCTCAAGATAGTTTATCATTTTCGAATTTATTAATAAACCTAGAATATATGTATTATATTAACATCATATTACTATAATGATGTAAAATGAGAATCGTGAGCGATTATTACAAAAATATACGAACAATTAATTTTGTAAATACAAGTAAATTAACAAAATAATTCAACGTCTCTTGAGCTTTTTCACGCGTTCTTATTTATCTTTTGGTACTTTCTTTACTTTGTAACCCTGTGAAAACACGGTTGATTATGTAGCACTCACACATTAATTACGCATTATAGTACTCACACATTAATCACAAAAATTACACGCACTGTTTGACAATCGTTAATTGCTCATAAGAAATAATAACTTGATATATTTACACTTAATATATAAGTATCTTATATTTTTAATTTTAATTTTCTGCTAATCGATAGAAGCAATAAACTTGAGATTAAAACAACAAATCAACATAAAATTATGTCATAATTAGCACTTCTATGATAAATACTCTATAAACATACCATTCATTTGAATTTAACTTTTTGTGGGAATACAAAATTAAGTTGATGAAAAAATTATTTTATATTTATCTATATTATTTTCCCATTTTAATCAATTTTTTAAATATCAATGTCACATATCTTGTTGTATTAAAATATAAATTTAATTATTACGGGAAAACATGAAAAGGCATCTAGAATCAAGCGCCAGATTCAGGAACGCAAATAAAATAACGTTTAATAAAAAAAACTAAACTTTATTCGCAAACGTTTCGATCCATTTTTGGATCATCTTCAGTGACAAAATTGAAATTGTTACAAAAAACGCCCATGCTTTCGCAACTACATAAAAATATAAATTTGAGCCCCCCAATGGTTTTAAACTTTGTAATAAAGAATCAATTGTGCATGCTCAAATGCACTCCCAGGATCAACGCCATAATGGCGAGAACAAAAAAGAAAAAACCTTTAGTTTTTATTGTCTTAATTATTATACTATAATTATTATACTTTATTATACTTTAATGTACTTTATTATATTTCATTATATATACTTTAATTATTATATTATTTTTTTACATATAAATTACTCGATTGTCTGATAAAATATTACAAGTCAAATAAAGTTTAGTAGTATAGAGTTTTGCACGAGTAATTATTTCATAAAATCGGATTATATCTCGACGCTACGACGGACAATGATGTTACTTTACACAGGTATTCGCAGGATGCGTCGCATCAGATAAAGTTCTGTAACGCGTGAGGTCTTGTCAAAAGGACGAAAACTAGTCCATCGAAGATGCCGGACGGTAATGAAGCGGACATGTACGGGGAAACGAGGGCGCATCCCGAAAATATAAAAGTCAGGCGCGTTTTGATGTATCAACCGTGGTTAGTGTCTCGCCCTAATGGTCGATCAGATAAGGGTGTCTTGTCCGGTGGTCTTGGCGAGATGCTATCGCGTTCGCACGCTCTCACACTCCGGAACATGTACCGTGATGTCATTATAGCGTCAGAATATTTTGTAAACGTGCTACCAAAGGAGGTTTGACGCCTTCCTGCTTTACGGTGCCCTTAAAGACTGGCACGGATGAAAATCCGGCAGAGAAACATTTCCTGATTGACGAGCTATCGACTGCAGAAATTACCTTGCTTCGATGTTCGACTTGCTTTTCTTGTGATTGAAATGATTTTCTGTCGACCTGAACGATGATCGATACATGAAAAATGTATCATTTAAATGGAATGTTTATCTTTTTGAAATTTGTGCGCATCTCAGGAAATAAACAATTACTTTCAAAAAATATAAGTGTATATTTTGAAGTATTATCACTTTAAATTTCATTATTTATTATATAACGCATTATTATTTTTTGTAAATTACCTTATCGGATTTCTTTCATTTATTTAATTCTGAAAATTACAGTATCCGAAATAAATAAATTGGATATTATTTATGAAACGCTCAAATATATTTTAAAATTTTGGATTATCTTAAATAAGATTGAAGTTTGTAGAAGGGTGAACAGTTGTTTTACAAGATCATCATCAGGTTAAGAACCCTGCCGGAAAGTAAGATGGACATGGTTTTACGAGGGCAGAATTTGGCGGAGTTTTGGTCATCTGGTCCATATTCGATCACCTGCCTGTCCCTAAGAACGCACCCCTGATGAGCACGCGTCGTTCCGCCCAGGAAAATCGTGTGGCAAACTGACCATATGCTAGATTTCTGGAAATGCGATACGCGGTGTTCTTATCTCCCCGAATAGACAGACGTTCCATCTTAGGTCGGTTATATCTGTATTTCAATACCAGACGCGTTGCTTTTTTTCTTATGCTTTAAAAACATTTTTTGAAATTATGAAAAATATATTGTTTATTTATAAGTATCAAAAAGATCATATTGCAAAATGTACTGTCGAATAAAAAAATATATCATTAATTAAATATATATTTATTAATATAATATTATATTTTTCTGAAAGCAAAAAAATATAATAATATAATATAACACAAATATAAAGTAAATTATTTCAATGCTAATATTGTTTATCTTTTTACAAAATTACATTTCTAATACTGTTTTGGTCACTAAATTGTTACAGAGAATTCGTATCATTAATATAACTTGACAAAATAATAGTTGCTTTGTTACAAATCTTCGATAAAACTACGAGAAATGTTGATCGCACAAGTTCGAAACCGTTCTATTTATTGGACTAATAATAGATGAGACATTCGACCGGAACTCTATACTGGGGACTGACAAACCCCCACACGCGTCGATTTTTCGAAAACGGTAACGTTGCCACGCGTCTCATCGAATCAGCTGTCCTGAATCCACGACAGATGCTATTCGCTCCGGTACATTCGCATACGTTGCACCGGAGATTCGTCCCCAAAGATTTTTTGAGACGTCGATTTTTCCTCGATGAACGCAGGTGAATGCGCCCGGGCTGGAGCTGAACAAGTTTCGACTCGCACGATAGTCGTGAAAAATCGATATTTTTTATTGACGAAAACGCGTTCTGTTGCCGGGAGCGCTTTATTGCTCACGTCGAACTGTCAGGGCGGCAGGTTACATTAAACGAGTTTCGTTGAGACTGTCGTGTGAATCTTGGCCCGCTGGCGGTGTGTAATTGACGAATTATGTTGATACCTTGCTGCAAACGAATAACGGTACGCCGTATGCAGATCGCGACTAAAAATGTGATGGTGTTAGTTGTATAATATATATATCACACAGTTGGGTTTTGTCACTACGTTCGAATGATAAATGAATATAAATATTGCACAAACGCAGTCTTTCTTTCGAAATTTGTTTCTGTTAAAATAAAACTATGTAAGCATTGTTATTGCAAATTCAATGCTATTAAAATGATATAATTAATATTATATAAAAAAGTGTCCTTTTAAGTATAAAATAAAAGTTAAATATTTGTTCGAAAATTTATTCTCCACTAATTACATATATCAATTAATCATATATTCTGTGACGGTAAATCGAATCATATTATTGTTACGTGATATATTGTCGATTGAAACGATCTAGTTGACTGCTATAGGCATCGTGAAAAATTTATATGATCGTTAACCACGACAGAGAGTTCGATTCGCCCATGGATAAATGGTGTAGCCACGATCTTGAAAGAACTATTCGCTATCTGCAGCGACTCGAATGACGCGTTATTGGTCCCTATACCTGCCGCTCAGCTTATCTTATCGACACCCACGAGTACTATGTTGCGTGTATATCGAGTGCGTGCCATGCCGATGCACGTTTGACACGATCGCCGATCAAAGGAAATGCAATAAATATGCTCGGTGCACAAACTTTAATTTTATCTAGAAAGAGAGAAATCGCGATGTTTGCTTATAAAATTATAATATTACGTCATTCATTATATTAGCTTTTCTTTATATTTTTATTTCTTTCACATTATTATTTACACTTCGATTTATTCTTTTATATTATTATTTACATTATTTTATATAAAGCTTTTCTTTTCACAAAAATATTACGATTCTATAATCGATTTAATTACTAATAGATAAGCAATTATCTGTTGGAAAGAAAGAGAAATTTATATAGACTTTAGTAAAAATTCTGGTTTATACATCTAAAATATATTTCGCTGTTTTTTTATTTGACTTTCACGAGATACATGGGTATGTTTAATTTGTAATCGTGCGGTCTACCTGCCGGCTCTCGGAGGCATTAAATTAAAAGCCACAATCCTCTCTCGCAGTCGCGTAAATATGCGCAAAGGGGCTGATCGACGTTTTCTCTTCGCGGCGGTTTACGAAGGAACGAGCGTGCACCCTACTGCTTGGCACTGCCTCCGTTTTAACGCATCCCGAAAACTATAGAGAGAGAGAGAGAGAGAGAGAGAGAGAGAGAGAGAGAGAGAGAAAGAGAGAGAGAGATACCAAGAATGAATCGTGCACCGGTCGACGAATCATCTATATATACATATATATAAAGAAACGCTTTCACACACGCGGCTATCTGTCTCTCGCACAACTCTTTCTCGTCGTCCTAGATCGACATGCGCCAGAGTGAGCAGGAGAGAAGGCGAGAAAAGATTCGAGGGAACCTGCATTTTATCCGATTATTCCGGTAACTATGGTTCCGGCAAAGAATTCCGATTCTTTCTTTCTTTCTTTCTTTCTTTCCTTCCTTCCTTCCTTCCTTCCTTCCTTCCTTCTTTTCTTCCTTCCTTCCTTCCTTCCTTCCTTCCTTCCTTCCTTCCTTCCTTCCTTCTTTCCTTCCTTCCTTTCTTTCTTCCTTCCTTCTTTCCTTCGTTACGTGGCGGATAAATTATACGGAATACTGGGCGCGCTAAGTTACCCTCGCTTTCGTTTGTCAACGGTAAAGTGTACGTCCCATGCGTGTGAATTCCGACTAGGGAACAACCCGGCGCCCTTCACGCTGATACTATAGGTAATCGTGCTTTCGCACAGGTTGCTTGCGAAAAGATTCTTTATGCGCACGTAAATGGAAGCAGGTCCCACTGGCACCGCGTTCGTCGGTTATGTTGTTGCGCCGCAATGGCGAACCATTTCCGCCCTATCGCGAGAAGAAATACAAATACAACTATATGTATGCGATAGAGGAAGCAGGTTGAGGATGCAGTGCATTTCATTCAACCTTAATAAAGTTGCCGATCGGTCGATTTTAATAACGTCTATCAAAGTGTTGAAAAAATTCTTGACCTTTCTCTGAAACATTAAGAGATTTAATTCCCGAAAATCCGCTTTCTGACGCACCTTTTGTTTGTAACTTTAATGTAATACAACAATATAATGATATAGTTAATCAGAGGATGGCCACAGTCGTGAACAATTTATAGGGGAGAATTAACGCTCGCTTTGAAGATAGATACATAAGTCGGCCGAGTGTATACTTATATAGACAACCGTTTACGGCCGGTATCTCGGTACGATTCTTGTTTTCCCGCTCAAAGTGGTAAATTACACGTTACAGCGAGAGGAAATGAAAGGTGTGACTCCTCGACCCTCGGCAAGATACCCGACGCGCGACGTTACGAGTCCCCGGAACACTCAACCAGTTCGCGCGAGCGCTCGCTATTAACCCGTTGCGAGATCCGGGCCCGTCCGAATAAATCTGTATAATTATTACGGCGCGCGCATAGAGGATCTGTATGTGTATGTACCGGGTGGCCGCCCCGTTGGAAAGTATATAGCCCCATCGGAAGGAAGCTGGTTTATTTTTTTGTTATGCCGCCTCGAGGGGCGCCCCATCGCCTCACCTTTGAAACACCTGGCTATTACGCTGGAACGCTTTATACGAGTGTGTGCGCGCCACCATATGCGATCGGCCCCACCGAGACTAGCTACGTAGACCCATTTTCGGGGCCCGTGGATCCCTACACGTGTGCCAGATACCATCCGAAAAGGGGAGGGAGGGAGGGAGGGAGGAATCGAAAGAGGGCTTTTTACTTCTTCTCGCACCGAATCTAACATTAAGCTAGAGTTGTTTCGCTGATACAGTTTGCTTTTCCAACATTCGAATTCACTAAAAATTTCTTTCGTATTTTACGATAAACTATTTTAGCCGCATTTGATCATGATTTATCTAATTTAGTCAAGCACAACGCGAATTCCTTTTAAAAAAAATTCAGATTTGCATCTATTTTATAAATAATATTGTTATCTGACATTAGATGTATAGTATGAACCTGTCATTAATGTTCTAATTCAAGAAGGTATTTTTATTCAAGTGTTAATGTAACATCAGAAAAAAATAAAGCTTTTTTTCCATAATATAATTATTTATTTACTCGCGATTCGATATCAATAATGTAACAAGTCTTGCTTAGAAACTTGGTTTAAAAATATTTTAAATTAATCAAGAAAGAGAGAAAGACTACAAATGTAAATATTAACACTAAAATTATTTTGTGTTAATTGTAAAATATTTTTATGACATACATTTGAGAGTTTAAAAAAATACTTTAGATAAAACTTTTATAGGTACTTTTATATAAATAATAAAATATACTATTACGAATTAATTATGAAAAGATTAAATAAATAATAAATAAGTTATTTAAACCGCAATTTGTGTATCATTTCAATTTTATTTTAAGCATTGTCTGTTGACATGTAATTCTTTATACATCTTCAAGCACTCCGTTACAAATATTTTGTTTTCTGGATTGTTTTATTTTGAATGATAAACCTAAACTTTTTATTCTTCGATATATATCATTATATCCTTCGGCTTTGTAATGAATAGATCACCCTCAAAACGACAAAATCTTAAGACCATTTAACGAGTTTCTCTGCATGACGTATTTAAAATAATGGTAAAATCTTTCAGATGTATTTTCACTGGTTTCTTCCACAATGACTATTTTCGTTTTTATTATTCTTGGTTTATCATCTGTTTTTATCTTTCTATTTTATCATTCTTTAATAAATTTTATACATAAAATATTTAAACAATTTATTGCCACAAGCAACGCTTCGACGTGGTCATATTTGTATATTTAAATCTCATGTTGATAAGAATGATTTTCTTTTATTTGTAAATAAAAGATTAAATACTTTATTCGCGAAAAGAGAAATAAAAATCCTATTGATATTTTCCGTTGAAATACTTTGTCCCGTTACCCGTACAAAGACATCAGAAAATTCCATAGGTTAATCGATTGCGGAATTCGATATTGTTACAACCGGTAATGGTAACCTTCTTGGATTTTAAAAATCCACGTGTATATCTTATATGAATACGTTTTCTCTCTTAATCCCTTGTGTCAGTATCGCTCAATTTGTACGAATCGTTTTCCTCTACGAAGGTCGTCAACAGGACGATGATGGTCGCGTGAATCGAGAACCACGGCGTTCACAATGATGGATATTTCGTCGATCGTGAATAGAAAAGTACGGTGTGCCTGAGTTTTTCCTCTGATTTTTTCTTTCCTTCCCTCTCACGGTGAATAGCCGCTACGACGCGTAAGGCCCCCTTCATTGTGCAATGATCTCAAAGAATCACAGCCTCGTCTTAAGTCCGTTCGTTCGACCAAGAACCAAAGTACTTTGCCCTTTGTATCAAGGACCCAGAAACCTGGTGGTATAATTTTCTCAAGCATTGTCTTATCGCATTTGTATCACCGAATTTTTCATAGTGACGTTATTTATTACCTCAAAGATTAAATAATATTTCGAAAAACATGCTATGACATTGCAAAACATTTATTTTAAGCCGATTTTGTATTTGAACTTATTATAGAATAGATTAGTCTCACATTAAAAAAATATTATTTTAAAATTCTTCAGTCTTAATCTCTACGTAATGTGCGCAATATGTTGATAGTTATCGTTGTTATCGATAGTAAAAAGATTAATATAAAATTGTTTCCAATTTAACATAGGGTAAACTCGGGTAAGATGGCCATAGTTTTTTAAAATGCAAAAAACATACTTTTATTTTTGTTATTTTTTAATAATATTTGGCATATTATCTTCACTGAAGCTCAAATTACGTAATATTATCGAAATTAAAAGGAAAATATTTAATAGAAATTTTATATTATCAAAATAGTACAACATAAGCAATCGCCATCTTACCCAACTTTTAAGGAAAAGATGACCATAGTGACGGAAAGATGGCCATAATATTTATAAAAAAAATAGTGAAAACAAAAATAAAAATTATAGGCCACATAACAATTTACATATCTTTATAATATGTCGATTTACGATAACTTAGCTGTAATTTATTCGATGTTATAACAATTTTTAGTGGACAAATGGAAAACTTTGCAGGGAGTCAAAAGTAAAAATATGATATGATTCACTATATCGTTATCTTGAATAATGTATGCAGATAAACTACTGTAAATATCGATTATCTTTGATAATGACTAAAAAAGCGCATTATGTAGCGATTATTGAAAAAATTACAGCCTATGGCCATCTTTTCCGTATGGCCATCATACCCTAGTTTACCCTAATTGCTAAATAAGGTGAATGTATCGCACGTTCGGTGATTGTAAAACAAGTGAGTGTAAAGACATGTTGATGATAACGAAGACTTTCAAAGAAAACTTATCAAAAACAAATATTTATAATATATCTACCGAGATAAAGTATCAAAATTTCATCATAAAATATTGGCTTGCACACACATTTCTTTCCCTTCCTCCCTCTCTCTCTTTTTCTGTTTTTTTTTCTTTTCAATTTTTTTCTCTACTTTATTACGAAATAATATGACAAAGTGATTGACTGTGCACACGTCTAGTCTGGGTACTAAAGCGGTGCGAACTACTTATGACGACAAGTACAAGAATCCTATGTCAAAAATCGCTTTGCTCTCACTTTCTTGCGACGCATGTCCGTACCGGTCTCTTACCTAAACTATTATTTCGTGATCATTCGAGTTGAAATCTCGTTTCAAGTAATCTCGTGCGACATATATGTCAATAACTAAAAAATGTTTTACGATTTCATTTCTTATTTTCATGACTTAAGTATAACTGAAAAAAAGAAGAAAAACCAGCTTATGAGCGAAAGTCGTAAGAGGTTTTTTAAAATCTTGAATAATTTAAAAAGTCGCGAGTATTACATAAATAACTGGATATTAAAACCGCGGTCAGATCCGAATATTCGGAAATTGACGACGCGGATACTCTGAAAAACGTAAGCACTTTCTGTCTTTTTTCACGCGCATAATCCACGTGACAAAATCACAAAAGGAATGTCGCGTGTTTCTTCTTTCGCGCGAAAATTCCTGGCGATCTAATGTGAATCTCTGTTGCGCACAGGAGGGGGACAAGAGTGGGTTCCACAAGCACGCGTACGGATGTGCTATGACGCATACGTGAACGCATGCGCGTGTATAGGTTCCCGGCGCGCGTGGGCGATGCTGTGGCACGCGACACGACCGTTACGTTCAGAGCTGGCATCGTAGGTCGACGCGAAAGGGGAGGGGGAGGATGAAATTCAGAAGGGGAACAGGAGGTGGATAGTAGTGTCTTGCCCTCTATACGCTCGCACATACACATGCGTAACAGGCAAGCTTGCACACACGCACGTATCAGGTAGAGACATACAAAACAGCCGACGCGACAACCACTCTCGCACAAAGAGGGAGAGAAAGAACGGTGCGGGGTTCAGGTAGGCCGAACGGAAATTCGAATAAAAAATGCGAGTCGCCGAGTTCTCGCGCGGAGGGGGGGAGGGTTCAATACACACGCGCGCGAGCGACGTATCCCTGATATGTATATATGACGCGCGGAATGGAGGGGGTCCCCTAAGAGGGGTCACAGCATCTGCTCCGTAGAGAACAACATAACATGCACACATTGCAATTCACGCGCGCTCGCGGGCGCTTGTGTGTGTATATATATATGCGTGATAGAGAAAGAAAGAGAGAAGGAGAAAAGAAAGAAATGGCGAGTAGAGCGGAAGGGATGATGAAAAAGGCAGGAGGGCACGCGGTGCGCAGCGGACAATCGTGTCGCACTCACGAGCATCCTGTACCTCCTGTCGTTGCTTGAGGACGAAGAGGGGACCAGCCTGTAGAACATACGTCGATTGGCCAACGGCCCACAACCGACTCTCTCCTATTGGCAAGCAGCGCGGGGCCTACAGGCCCGTATTGGCTTGGCAGCACGTGCGGGCCACCTGCAATTAGTTGGTGGGGCGATCTGTTATAAGAGACCCTCACACAATCCCCCTGCCAGTCAGACACCGGCTTGCAGCCGAAACGTTCGGAGTGAGTCGATGCAGCGTATTCCTACGTTTCACTTTCGTGCTCTAATGCGAGTCTAGATCTGTTTGAGTCGCTCGACCAGAAATTCAAACGGACGTGTGGGAAGGATCGATCTTGTTTTTTTTTTTCTTGAGAAGAAATTAAAAAGTGTCGGTTCTATTTTCGGAAAAGGAGATATTGGACTCCGAACTTATGTGTGAGAAAACAGTGCAGTGACGTTGTCGCGTAAAGATTATTCTTGCGAGGATTCAGCGAGAATGTAATTATCTGCGATTAACATTGTGACAAATATTTATAAACGAAGAGAAAGGAGAATTCTGTGTATTTGCGGAATGTCTTTGTGTCAATAACAGAAGAAACAGATATATATATAAACAAAATAACATTGCAAGTGTCTTCATAGTGTCGCTGTAGACAAACACGAAGATTGAAAAAGAACATTTCAACATTTCATATCTTCACGGTATCACAGTGTCAAAAGTGTCAAAATGCTTGTCGCTGAGATGCCGCCCAGCTTTATGAAAAAGAACAACAATTATAGTCACTGTCCATTAAAGAAACGACCATTTTATTATACGTCCGAGGAGGAAGATGAAGCCCCTGAAGTCACCAAAGGTGATTATCGCGAAATTACTTATTTGCTATTGCATGAATTGAAATTACTTTTGATCATTTTGAATCAATATTTATATTATATAAACTTATCCAGAATTGCGGGATAAAGAATATGCCTTGTATCTTGTTCTTACTTTCTTTTTTTTTTTGTTAGATATAAAAATATATTAATTACTATAGCGTATACATCAAAGTATACATTATACGTATAAAGCATATACATATTATTTAGAAGAGCCAAAACAAATAGTAGTAGCAATAAATATATATATATATGAAACTTTTTGCAATTTCTATATTATTGTATATTATATTGTATACTACATATTCTGAAATAACAATATAAAACATTCTAACACATATACAAACATAAAAAATGCAAAAAGAAAATTAATAAAAGAAAAAAAAGAATAAAAATATACTATGCATTTTTTTAATCATGTATCTTTGCAACGCGTATTTTGCAGATGAGATAATCGACGTAGGAGTAGACGACATTCCCGAGCCCGAAAATCTTAGCACAAAGCCCGAGGATCTCAGAAGAACCGCGGATCGTCATCATAATCACCATCAACAACAACAACAACAACAACTACAAGAAGAAGAACAAGAGCAACAAGAATGTGCATCCAGGACATCGCCCATCTCTAAAGTATCTCCTCCGCCTTTAACGATAGAGCCATCCTCGCCGACGACTCATCACCCGATGTACGTCCATCCGTCATCGCTGCATCACTATCACCATCACTATCCGACTAAGACTATCACGCCGCCAGCGGGCATCGCGCCGATCCATCCAGTTGCGAAGAAAGCGCGTGTCGAGGTGATCCAGCACAATGACAGCTCTACGACAACGCCGACGGCGGGTATGACGTCGGCATCGCTGCATTTTATAGCAAGCAAGGCGCCCTTGGAACCGTTGAATCTAAATACTCCAGTGGAACCGTTGGCACATTACGCTACTCCGACCTGGGCTCGCGCGCCCCCGTTGTATCCGCCGCATTATCTGCCATATCCTCCGCCTGCCTATCATCGTTATCCCGGAGCGGAATTGTATCCGTCGTATCCAGTATCGGGGTATCCTCATTCGTCTCCGGAACATCATCCATCGATGTCACCACCTCCACACGGTGCACTGACTTGTCCGACCATTCAACGACCAATCGTCAGGAGCTATCACTGGAACAGTCCAGATCACTGTGGTTTATCGCCCACGAGTTCCGTGGGTTCCGGCTCGCTACGGTCACCTCCACCAGTCACGCCGGAAGACTTGTCCTCGTCACCTAGCAGCGACAGCGGCAGATCATCCGCGGGTAGCACATCCGCTGGACCTACGGTCGTAAACACGAAGATGGAGAAAAGCAGCCCGAGCGCGAATGCATCTTCGAGTACGACGTCACCTAGGTACTCGTGTGCGGATTGCAACAAATCGTACTCGACGTACTCAGGTCTGTCGAAGCATCAGCAGTTTCACTGCGCGGCCGCTCAGGGTCAGGCGAAGAAATCTTTTTCATGCAAGTTCTGTCAGAAGGTGTACGTCAGTCTGGGCGCGCTAAAGATGCACATCCGAACGCATACACTGCCTTGCAAGTGCCATACGTGCGGCAAAGCGTTCTCCAGGCCGTGGCTTCTTCAAGGTCACATCCGAACGCACACCGGTGAGAAGCCGTTCAGATGTCAGCATTGCAACCGCGCCTTTGCTGACAGAAGCAATCTCAGGGCTCACCTGCAGACTCATAGCGACGTCAAGAAGTACTCCTGTCACAGGTGTAGTAAAACCTTCAGCAGGATGTCGTTGCTTACGAAGCATCAAGAAGGCGGTTGTCCTGGCGTTCCGGTATCAGTCACCTATCCTTGCTAAAATTCAAAGTTTGCGCGATCTGTACCACGGAAATGAACGTATGTTTCAATCCCACGGTCTCAAAGTGCCTTAAAATGCAGTACAAACGACGAGATAGTGCAGTCCGGTATTTTTCGGTGAACCGTTTGCAAAATATCGTCTTCGATTAATTCTTTTACTATCGAAACTATTTTTATTTTGGAAAGTGAGCGTTAAACTAAAATTTTTATGCACGAAAATAATTTATACAAATATAGTACTTTTTATTTTGAGAAGATAGATCTTTTAATATTTATATACTCGACATTAATTCTAGAAAGAATTAAAATTGACGAAAGAAACATATTCTTAATGCATCATATCTTGATTTTAAAAAAATATCATCTAATTTTACTATTTTGATTATCTTGCGAGAAAGGATTAATTTTAAAATCATACCACGCGTCGTACGAAATTGAATTCTCAAATAGATATCTCGAAAAGTTTTATAAAAGTTTCGTTTGTTCATTTTTATTCTTCGCTGTAAATATCGGTATACAAGTGTGTGTAACACATGCAGTGGTTTATAAAAACATATATTCCTTCTCAATATTTGACTTTAAATTGCTAAAAGAGTTTGAAAATGTCAAATGAGTTACAAAGTTTATACAAATATAATATTTGATAAATTTTACAAAATATCCAAAGCCATATACATACATTACATAAAATAATATTATAATTATATATTATATTTGTAATTATTTATATAATATATATTTATAAAAATATAATTTGTATTTATAAAAAATTCACTTTTAAAAGAATATCAATGAAGTCAGAAATTAAGAAATGAATAGTTTTGTGATTTACTGTATGTGCGCTGATAATACTAGTACTTAGAGATTATTTCGTCCTTCCGAAAGATCAATCATGTCGCTCAGAGCACGTGGAGAATATTGGCAATAAAGAGTCGCTCGATTACCGCGTGATTTGGTCCCGTGAAACTGCTGTGCCATTTTTTTTTTTTTTTATGTCATGCCATTTTCTTTCTTTTTTTTCTTTCATTTATTCTGATACACTCGAGCACATAAAATGCGATCAAGACGAAAAGATCGAGAAGTAGGACGATTTGCAAGTTTTCTTTTTTTTCTGAGTTTTATTTCGTTGCTTTCGGTGTGCGAGCGCATCATCCAAGTATCATTGATCATCGAGAGATCGACTCGATGACCAATGACGCTTAATTATACCGCTAACGTTTCCTTATAGTTTTAATGGAAAACAGTGTCTGAAAAAAAGAAAAATAGAATGTTTTAAAAAATGTCATTTTAAATAAAGAAATTTTAAAAGTTGAGAATAATATATCTTAAATAGTCGATGTAAATTTGAAAGAAAAAGTTTTGAAAAAATTGACATGTTGCGATGCACCTAACCAAGTACCATTCGCGAAAGTGCCACATGTGGGACGACTGCGCCGCATTAAATCATACGCACGCGCTTGCACACGTTAAAATGCGTTAAATTGTACAGTTTAGCACTTAATGATTAGCGAGTAAATAAATAAAACAATACAAGAATTATAATTTACCTGCGTTGGGCACGGAGCTGTACCGATAAGAGGAAAAAAGTGTGGAATGAGAAAAAAAAGATCTCAGCTCTGTATGTTGCATTAACGTTTTCCGTATTTTGCGTTTTGCAAATCCACTGTAAGTTTCTTAAACAAACTAGTCATTGTATTATACGCAGAAGAGTAAAAGACTCGCTATGATTGTCGAAAAAAGATATAGAGGGATAGAGATTTTTCATAAGCGAGCCGTTGTTGTGTATTTTTACTTTTTATCGTGCGTGTAATTGACAGCGCGGCTCAGGTGAATACCACTATTCCTAGTTTTGTAAAGAAAATAAACTACTACTGAAGAAAAAAATAGAGATATTGCTTATATATATATATATATATATATATAGAGAGAGAGAGAGAGATATTTTATACAAAATGAATTATGTGGATTTTAAATTGAAACTGTGTGTTTTATATATATATATACATATCCTTGTCTTTTCCGCTTCCCACATATGCCGTCTCTAGAATATTTATATATATTATATATTCATAAATTAAATATAGAATATTTAATTTCTGAATATATAAATAAATTCTATTTGTAGTATAAAACTTATACAATATCTGTAATATTTTTATAATTTTTCTGGACATAAAATTTTATTTTATTACATTTCCAATTTTTTTCATTGTTTTCAAGATATTACTGAATGAAGAATGTTATATAATGTTATATAATCTTGTCTCGAATTTTGATTATAATACTTTAGACTTGTCGTACACAGAAAGATTGCTACAACATATCGATATGTCTTGGAGATTCGTATAATCACATGCTTTGTCTTTCGACGAGGTATCGTAGTATTCATTTTACGGAGGACAGAAATCATTAAAAAAAAGAAGAAAACATCTTTCGAAGGACGTTGAAACTCGCGGACGCACTTAATCTCTTGAAGCAAATAATCGGTCGCTCGTCAGAGCCCTCGGGGGCCTTCGTCGATAAAAGTAATTGTCAGTGTTTGTACTCGGCTCGAAATGTTTGAATCCGATTCGAGATTCGACGTACGGCCGACGAAATAAATATTTCATTGCGCACATGTATACGTGTCGATGTAATAATATACGATGTAATAATATAAGAAAAACAAAGTCGTGATAAATAAATCTATCGGCGGTTTTGACAAGCAATTGATATTACGTCGGTTTCATTGACGCACACTCACAATTACGCTTGTTGCCGCTTGCGCAATTGTACCATCGAGAAAAAGAGAAAAAAACAATGTTTACAATGGTAAAAGGAATTCTTTTTCTCACAAGAGAGTGTTGGCGCATTCTACATCCTCCGAGTATTTCCATTTATTCATTGCTACAACTCTATATGGGTGGTCTCAATCGATCATGTGACCAATAGAAAGAATTCCAGATTCTTTTATCGAAACGAGATTTATCAATCTTTCAGACCGCCAGATATTCATGATATGAAGAAATGCTTCTTAAATCATTGTTGGTGCTATAGAAGTACATCCTATTGCAAAATCGATAAATCGACGAAATAGAAAATTTTTAATTATATTTTACAATTGTTGAATATAATAAGTCTACTACAATGTACTACAATATTTATACAACAGTATATTTCTGCAGAGGTGAATACATAATAATATTTATAGTTAAACTTCTATGAAATTAATCCGCATGTCACTTACACAACGTGTGTATTAAACGCGTCTTCCGGTTATGACAGTTATAGCTCGCCTCGCCAATACATCTCATCATGAGAGAGTTAATCGATATACGTTGGCTCGCGTGCGTTGGCGTGAATGCACGCGGATTATCCGGCAGGTTATCCAATTTCTTCGCACAATGAAGAATCGAGAGAGACCGTTCGCGCACGCATACGAGAGAGAGTTTCTTTCTCTCTGTCTTTTTCTCTCTTTCCGTCGCGTGTTCATTCATACGTCCGAGCGTGTTCGCGCCGACACAAAGCTCTTTTAGCGGAACAAACAACATATGGCGAGTAAACGCGCGCACTGGAAATGCGTTCAATTCATTTCGTTCAAAACGAGCTACCTGCAACGCGTATTAAATCCCACGCGCCTCTAGCACACGCATCGCCGATTCAATCGGCTGTGGTGGCTCCCAATCGAGCTTTTTGTTTGGCCGACTCCTCCATATGGATGCGTGCCACGATCGTGTCGGGATCTCGCTCGCCCTTTCTGTCGTATCAGTAATATATGGGTCGACGTACGAGTTAAACACACGTTTAATCGACATTTTAGGGTGATCGATGTATATAAGCAACATGTGTTTCATTTAGTTATCTAAATATCGATTAAATTTATAATATCGTAGGAAAGGATATTATTTATATATTGTAGAATCGATGCTCTATTTTATAGATATATGTTGTTTTTATGATAATAATCTGGAGAGGAACAATTATTAACGATGAATTATAATGAATAATGTTGAATTGAAACTTTACTTGGTTGTATTCGCGAATGTTTAAATCTGAAGATTTTACATTTATGGTCCTGTATAGTTAACCGCCGTTATGACTGTAATTATGACGGCCCATTGAACGGTGTCCTTTCGCTCGGCACGACAGGTGCACGTGCTATTTTCGAGTACCGGCCCTCGCAAGAGGCTGCGCTGTATGTACATACACACTCGCACAGAAATGCATGGACAAGCAAGAAAGTGTGGAAGCAAACGCTACCTTGGCCGCTGGGCTTTTATGACGACCGGCCTGATCGAACAGGTGCGTCGAGACGGATATACACACATATAAAACGCCGGAGTAAAAGGTTCCATTATTCGTTTGTGTATGGTATGCCGAGGCTTTGCACTGTGCAAAGACTTTTGCGAGAGAAAAGCGGCTGTGGTGACAAAAGGTCGCAACGTTGTACGAGGACCCGAGCTAAAAAGGGACCTTAGCTCGGGGTTAGGTTTTCGGCCACAAAACGAAGGGAGTCGAGGCCGATCGATAAAAATTCCTTCTTGCTTTGTATGATGATTTGACGACTTCAGCCACTGAAATTATGTATAAATTGATAAGATCTATTTTTCATTGATATATGGACTGTTATAAATGTCACTAGAGTTTTATTTTTTCAAAATCTAGATAATTGATTCCATCAATTATACGCTTGATGAAAATATAATTGCTTTTCCATTTTTAATTTGAATTTATTATATATGTTTTTTTTCTCATTTTTCTTATTTATAAGAAGCAATGTAGCATATAATCTAGATATTTCTGCATGAGATTTCGAGCAATAACGGTCTCACGATCTCTGACACGGTTGCTGAAGAGCCAAGTTGACCCCGTATAAAACTAATCGTTCCTTCAGAATGTACAGCACACCTGACCAACAAGCGAGAGTCTTTCATCTCTTCCCGGAAGACTCTCGTCTTCTTGCAACCCTTTACTCCGTGATGGTACGTGTCCCATTGTGTCAGGATCGCCGCTGCCGGTTACACCAGGTGTGTTAGTGCCCGTGCGTTTCTTCCTCGAGAAGCATGATCGTCGATGATGCGGCGATCCGTGCACAAATTATATATAGTCGTGGCCCTTATGAAATTCTCAGTCGCCTGGATAAATATTGAACGATCAAAATATAATATATAGTTTTCAGTTCATTCTTGTCTTGCACACGTAATATGCCGTTAATATAAAAATTATACCAAATTAATTAATGTATTATATTTTTTTAGAACCTATTAAACTATTATCTCGTTAATCACAAAAATTGAAGTTTAAGAGAAATTAAAATATTAGTGAGGAAAGCGGTTTTTGTATAATCATCTTCGTCATCATTCAATTATTATTCAATACGTTTCTCTGACAACCTCTTAGATCGTAATCGATACGAACCGTTTCAAGAACGTGATCGATTGAAAAACGTGAGAGACAAATAATGAGATGAAAGAAGTAACTTGGTATATTTACCGCTGTGCTCGTATTCGAGTTAACCTCGATACAAAAGCTATTCGTTACTTTAATCTTGCCTGATCTAAATGCGATGCGGTTCAATGATCCTTTGAGAAATTTGTAGTTATATCGATAGATTATAAAGTTGTTTATACTAATTTATTTCGAGGCGCGAGGGCATCAATATATATTTTTTTTAATTAGTATGTTCTAATTTTTTAATATTAATATAAAATATCTATTTTAAAATGTTATAAGTTTTTACGTACGGCTTAATATTTCAGTCAGATTATTAAAAAATCTATTATCTACAAAATACGATTTTAATTTTTATTTCCATTTGTAAGCTGTTGTGAAAAACCAGAGAACCCATAATCGTGTGAAATCTCACGCAGGTGGGCTGCGCTTAGGATCCTAAAATATCCGAGTCACCGTACGAATAACGAATGGGTCTTATATTTCAGTAGCGCTGATCAAAAGCAGCGCGAGGCATCGGGCTAATATAACAGGCAGAATGGCTCATTAGTCCGTGGAGGACCTTTAAGGCCGTGGACAAAACAATCTCTGCTCCGTAGCAGCAGCAAGGTGTTACCTGCGCCTTATTTTAGATGTCTGTACAACATATGGCTCGCGGGCGAGCCAAGGCAGATTTCACCTGTCCTCTAGGACCCGGATCGGTGGCGATTCTCTCGCAAAACTGCAATATCCAGAACTCGCAGGTCGTTGAGAAAGTTACGAAGCGAGGCTAAATCAGATCTTTCTGTACCTTGTATCTAAATTGACTGGGATATGAATTTACTCGCGCGTAAGAATCGTCGTTATCGCACTCTTCACACCGGCCTTAATGATCTCTTAACGGTCGTTTCGGGGCCCGAGCAGCGAGATATTATCGCGAAGCCTCACGAAGGGGGTCCTCACTGGCAAGAGAATTCGTGAGACTCCAAGAGAATGGGCCGATGTGAAATAAATGACGTGTCGTTGGTTCCTTTTTTGTGGATTTCATTAATTTCAACACTTTGAGTATTGAATTATTTTTATTTTGACAGATTATTTTCGATGACATTTATTTTAGTTTGCAGGAATTCAAGTTATAAGAAAATATTTGAAAAATTAAACAAATTTTTTTTTAAGTAAAACACTAAAAAAAAGTAGTCTCTTTCAACAGATGTAGTATATTATTTTGTTAAACTCACACTGTTGATCTTTTGACACTCTATTGACTGGATAGTGGAATTTTTTATACGAAGACGTCCGGACATGCGTATACATCAAACGAATGACAAAGTGCAACACTTGTTATGGCCATATGAAAGTTTTATGTACTTTTTGATGAAACGGATACGTCATAGGTTGGATCTTTAAAAAAAATACTTACTATTTATATACTCTCGTATAATAAGAAATAAAATATAAAAACAAACTTGCATTATTCTTTTTGCTACTTTGTTTGACTTATCGATTTTTCACTATGATATACGAACCTTTCAGAACATACTAATCATGTGCTTTGTTAAAATTAGGAAAATTACAAAAAAATAAAATTGATCAGTTTAATTAATTTTCATATATGAGAGACTCATATATGTAAACATAAACTTTATCAATTAATCTTGTTTATTCGTGAGACTTAATATTAAAATATTTGAAGAAGTTCATCCAGAGATCACATTCAATAATTATTAAAATACAGGGAAAAAAGGAGCAAGGCACTTTTTTATCATAATGAAAATAAATTTTTATCAATTTTAATTATGACAAATCAATATTTTTGAATATTTCCAAAGATTATATTTTAAAACATATCATTATATTCAAGTCAATTAGCTTTTTTATTGTATCTAACTCGATTTGAATTCTATGTAGTCAAATTTTAATAAATGTCTAAATTTTATTCTAGTAATCCAGACACATGCACATTCCGTTAAAACCATCATAAAAAATCAATATCTCAATAAGCGATCTCGGTTTGTCGGTGCGATCGTCCGTAATTTTTCCCTCGTTCATCGATGACTCAACGTCATCATCGCGGTTCCTTCCCCTCTTCGCCAATCCTCCCACGCTTCTCTCATTTTGGCTTCGAGCCGCAGGACCCCCGAGTCAGAGCGCGCGAGGGCGGAGGAGGGAGAAGGGTGCCGGCACATGGGATCATCAAAGTGCTCC
This sequence comes from Anoplolepis gracilipes, assembly GCF_047496725.1. Lineage (NCBI taxonomy): Eukaryota > Metazoa > Arthropoda > Insecta > Hymenoptera > Formicidae > Anoplolepis > Anoplolepis gracilipes. The sequence goes on along the minus strand of NC_132970.1, from coordinate 20,603,847 downwards.
ATAATGAGCGACTCGCGCTGCGGGGTCGGAGGTCATGTGGTAATGAATTGTTTTGCACCTCGCGGGCAAACCGGGCTCCGTGAACCTTCCGTAAGAGCACATGCTTCTCGCGCGGGCTACAGTAATACGAGTAAGGCACTCGGGGCCTTATCCGGCGCGCGGTCCCGATAGGCATTCGAAGGGCGATTCCGCTTCGCCAGAAGAAAAAATGCACGGTGACTTATGGCAATCGATCAGTCAGGCCGCGATGGCAAGCTAATTGACTGTGATGCGGCAGTTAACGGTTATTGAATTTCACGTTGATCGCTTTCTCGATTATTTTCGTTTGCATTTAAATGCCGGATAAATTCAGCGCGATTCGATCGATGACAAGAATAATTATCGTAATTTGCTTTAATTACTATGAAAGCAGGAGAAGGGTGTATTCTCGATACAAGTCTTGGCGCAGTGTTATTTGGGACCACCGGCTTCACAGTATGCCAGCTATGTCTTTCCCAAGCAATGACTCGCCGACTCGTTAAGACTCGAAACGCCGCCCGATGATGGTCAGGCACGATCTGTACAGACAATTAAAAAATCGAATCTTTCTTTCCGAGTATCCTCGTGTGGCTCGTTACATGTCGCCATTTATGTAAGCAAGTTGCAAGGTGATCGGCAATCCCGCCGACCTTAACCCTTAACTGCGTCAATCTTAACTCTGCTCTATGCTCGGTTACTGGCATTGTGTTGCTCCATTGTTATTATTTGATGAACGAGAAAGAAAGAGAGAGAGAGAGAGAGAGAGAGAGAGAGAGAGAGCAAATTTTAAATTGCTTATGAATTTGATAATAAGATTGATTTTATTACATCAACAACGTAACCATATACTGTAGTAAAAATATATATTGTACTCAATTTAATGATGAAACAATGTTGTAAATATATGCATTTTTATATTGTATATTTTATTTTGGTTTATTGACGTAAAATATTTAGCTTATTGATTTTTATAAACAATGTTTTACAATGTATATACAATTATATTTTTAATAAGGCAAGATATGAATTTATGTGCATAGTTAAATTTTGCAATAGATTTGAAAATGCTGGAAAGATCTAAAGAATACAGCATGTGCATCCTATAAGCTGAAACGACACATGTATGTCATTTCGTATACTAATGCCGGCATATTTATCATATTAAAACGAACAACGTCATACAGATCTAAGAAAGTAATTAATTTCGACACTGATTAATTCTTAGAAATTGCTAGTTTCTACCTGAGAGGTGGAACAGTGAACACCCATTTCCTCATCTAGTAATCTCGTAACGACAGATTCTATTCTTTTAAAACGTATGTTTCCGTAACACTTTTTTATCATTATTTAGATTTAGAGCGACAGGTGGTAACCGTGCAACACATTAAAAAAAAGGAACACTGTTTTATTTTTTTACTTATTGTGAAATACTTATACGTGTATTTCACACATAAGAATAGAATAAATACTGTTTCAAAAATGTAATACAAACTTATTGCCTTTTAATAAGATCAATATCGTAATCAATATCTCCCTTTAAATCATAAATCGAGTATAAGCATGTGTTGACATTTGTCAATAATGACGCGATCCGTTTTTCTGCGCGCTTCAATCAGCTGATGCCTCGTGGTTACGTCGGACAAAAACGTCTTAGCGACAGCCTAAAAATTGTTTTGTTGTTGTAAGTCGACCTTTTGAACGTTTACTCTCGCTACAAATACATAAATAAGCGTCAAAATAAAAGTTTACAACATTTGTAAAAAAAAATAAAATTGTCTATTATTTTCACAGAAAATTAATTTTAATAAGCAGATGAGAAATTATTTTTAACTTTTTTTTATAGCGGCGCGAATACAAATGATTAAAAATTTATATCGAGAAAATAGTGCTCTTTTAATAATAAGCTTCGATAAACAAAATCGACAAAAAGCTTCGTTTCTCATGCACTTCCTTGATTATTCTTGCTCACAATTCTCTCGGAAAGTCGAGATATGCGTTATTATCCATGATTTCGCCGGTTTCTCGCCTCCGACATGATGACAGTCATGATCGGAACGATCGTCAACCAAATCGAGGTTCACACATAGCGGTTTGCGACCGGTGGACCACCCACTAATGGGTGTCAGCAGTGCCACACCTTGAATAATAACGCGCGGCGAATCGACCGAGTTTGCTGATTTCCAGCTGATGACTGGTTCGCATAATAACAACTGATAACCATCGAAAGGCAGGTAAAGGAAGAGGGTCATCTTGTCTGTTTCGTTTTGTACGCGCGATTGATATTTAATATACATATGTATACACGTATGGTCTCCTAAAGATATATTTTAAAGACAAATTAAATATTTCTGTTTCCACACATCATTAAATAATGTTAAAAACACAAGCGATAAAAATCGACAGAAACAGATGCCAAGATGCGTTATTGTTTTTCGCAGCAGTTTCGAAACTTCTCTTCGAGAGCTCGTATGAATCATTTGCACCTAACGATAAGTAACCCATTCTGCGCGTCCCGTCGCGTCGCGTCGGCGGGAAGTCGGGTAATTACGGCGGGTCGAGAACGTGCGCGATTATTCAAAGGGAGATAAAACAGACGGCGGGGCGGAATGAGTGAAGGAGGATACACGCCGGTACTTTCGATTCCTCGAAATATAATGCACCGAGGAAGATGGGGGGGGGGGGGGTCGCCCAATCCTGCTGGTACTTACCTATATACAACGAGCGCGATAACGGTACCGGTTCTTAAACGCCACGTTATTCCGTCAAATGAAATCCTCGTGACCCCTTGGGTCCCGCATTCTTTATCCTTCGTCCGGCAGCCTCTTTTTCTCTCTCTTTCCTTCTTTTTCTCCGTCCGCTACCCTCTTCCCCTCCCCCTCCCCCTTCCCCTCCCCCCTCCACCACCCCTCCCGAGCTCCTCTCGTGTGCCTTATAACATTACAATTGCTAATTCTTCCGTTGCGGTTGCTCTTAGCCGCAGTAAAGCTCGGGCCGTCGTAAAAGCAAGGGCGACTCTCCACGCATGTGCGTCGTGCTGACACGGATGCACGTGGTTGCATGCGCTTATCATGCCAGATTGAAAAATCGCCTCTTAGTTTGATATGGGATCAACAATCATAATCCTATCTCTAAGAATACGAGAAACGTATTTTCTGCTTGTAAACAGCTTTATAATATACTATAATTAATTGGTAAATTATTCATAGGTATAATAAATCGCTGTAATATAACGGCAATATCTTGGATACCATGTTGTCAGAGGATTTTAATGCTGGTACAAGTTTCGTAAGTTATGTAAATCCGACACCTCCATCGAGGCAGCGCCGTAAAGAGATTGTAATCCTTAATTTATTTCGATTAAAATGTCGTTTATTTGGTTGGTATATGAATAATTATCATAACTGATAAAAGCACAATAAAAGATATAATTTATCGATAGATTCAATTTTATACGCGCGACTTGAAAGACATCGGGTTACTTGAGCCTTTATATTGCTTTGTACTAGCTAATTAAATTTCTTGCATAAGTTATAAATTATATAATACCCAGATAAAAGAATTGTAGACAGAGAGTGTAATAAATTGTGCGAGCAATAACAGCGTGTCTCCTAAAAAAGAAACAACTCAACGCGTTTGTACAGGGCATTACCTCCTTTAGCGTGGCACTGACGGTTGCACGCGCACTCGCAGCACACATGCGTGCAACCGGCCGCGGCCGCGTGCACCGAGGGCGTGCGTGCGCGCACGTGCATTTTGAAGGATCCACGGACGGGACTTTAAACGACCACGGGCTCTTCCTGGTGCGCGCCGATAGTAGGTCAAGTTAATATGCTTGCATTGTGATTTTTAATATCGTCCCGCTGTCGGTCGTACCCTCCGCCTTTACCTCCTCCTCCACCACCTTCGTCGTCCACGACCTCCACCTCCGTCTTGTGCTCTTCACGCTCCTCCTCCGCAAAAAAGGAATGAAAGAATTCAAGTACCGGTGGAACGACTCGTTTCGCGGCGAAGTCCTCGCCGCGAAACGGCGAGACGGCGAGAAAAAGCATTGTCGGAGATTACAATCGGGCTGGTTAACGCGCGGACATAATGCGCCTGGCTTTTTGTTGCGTGCGTAATGGAGTCGTGGATGTACTTTGTCAAGTAAATATGTCGGTCGCCCGCAGATATTTCATCCGCGAGCCGGACACGCGCCTCTTTCCAACACGCGAACGAAACTGTCAATTTTTTCTTTTCATTCCTTTACGACCAATTCGCTCTTCAAATTCCTGATATACGAACGCGACAATATGAACGGAAAGCAAAATTAACAAGGATAAATACGACTCGATTACGTGATCGTAAGTTAATTTATTATATATTAAACCGGAGATTATTAGTTCGACAAAAATTTCTTCCCTGCAACGTTGCATTACGCAATTGATTGGAAAGTTGACATTTTCATTCCTTGCGTCGTAAACCAAACTTATTATCGATCATTTCTTTTTTTTCTATCACATTTGCTAACAGTAATAAATTCCTCGCGTAAAATGGGATAAAAATTTTCAAATAAATTTTTATTTTGTCAAAAAATTTATGATTCCGTGATTCTTCTTGGTCATTTATATTTCTACAATCGATTGTGAATCGTATAGCGCGATTTCATCCCTATCGATATTACGTTTGTAATCGGGATAGACACGGATCGGTCGTGATCGGCGAAACGACGTTAGATACGCCTCGTACGATCGATCTCACCTAAGACAAGCCTAGCCCGTACAGGTACTCACGCTGGAGGAAGCTTATTAGAAGCTTCGGTTGCATAACCGGGGGCGTTTAAGTAGACCTATCAGAGAGTCGACGATTAACCCCGGCAAGGCCCCATTGCGCCGTAGGGCCCGATCGTGACCCAACCTGTCCGATCTATGGTCAGGTTGAGCCTTCTCTACGGGTCCCGTACCATATTTCGCGCTCCGTGAAGATTACCGATCGCTTAGACACTTCCGTGCCACGCTGCTCCGAGAAACAACGCGTTCCAACGGCACGGCTGAATCGGCCGGAGAATCAAATCGGACGTAACTATCTCTGGCGAACGATAATGTATACTCTCTCTGTTATTACAAGAGTTCGGCGAGAGGTAGAAACAGTCTCATTCTAATAATGTTGCACAGGTCGCGAGATTATCGTTTATGTAATTAATAATAACAATATAACTTTCTATGTATCATATCTACAGAATCGTCGAATATTAATCTTCTACAATTTTCGTGCGTTTCGCGCGTTATTAAATATTTTTATCATAAAAGAGCTATACAAATATACAATGTTTATATCTCTCATATTGAGAGGTTCAGTTATTGCAGTTTTCTGACAAAAATGCATATATGTATATATATAAAAAAGTTTAAAGAAACACATTTATTTAAAGGTTTTGGTCTTTCTTCGGATCATCTTCAACAATACAACGTAATATATAATTATTTAACGCACTAAAGTATTAAATACTATAGATGTACGCAGATATACACAACATATAACAAGTTTCTATCGGCTCCAAAAACTTTACGAACAAAAATACCGAATGCGTGCTCAAATGCATTTCCTGATATAACGCTATAATAATGGCAAAATTGAAAGAAAAATAATAGAAACGAGGAAGAAACTCACCACATCTCAAACGCGATATATAATTAGACAAAGCGCATACAATCGTCATTAAGTTTAACCATCGCTCAACCTGTCGAACATAGAAATGAAGATAATAAGGTTGGACGCTGTTTATATCAAGTCACCGATAATAAATTCAAACATTTAAATAAACAAATCTCTAAATAGAGGATGAAAATGTTGCGAAAATAAAGCGCGAAATTTCTTAAACACTTGACATATTTTCAACAATAGACATGTATGCGTAATACAAGCATTCTGTATCTTCCTGTCGATTTAAACTATTTTTTTAGCGTTTAATAAACAGCATTTCCGACACATGTCTCTTATTCAGCAAAAGCTTCCAAGTAAATACATCAAAAATTTCCATATTATTCTAATCAAATTCATGATTATCCAGTAAATATACAAATAAAAGTTTTCTTATATATTTTTATAAAATTGTCACATTTTTAATAAATATAATATGAAAAAAAACTTGTTCATAAAGCGAAAATTGCAAAAAATCTCCATTCGAAGCCAGTCTACGATATTTACATCGCGCACACAATCATTGCGTAACGAGAATCCGGTCAACGACAAACGTGATGCAATAGCCAGTTACATTTGTATTGTACATCTCCCACAATTCGCATATTATATATATCGGAATGGAGGCTAATCTCGTTCTACCGGGGATGTTCGTCGCAGCGAACAATAACGCTGATACATGGGTGCAACATTAGCTGTTTTCTTTTTCCCCATCTCTTGTGACAGGTCTTTCCTGGTAGTATCAAGATCACATATTCGTACTTACAGATATAGATTGTTAGTTATGTCATGTCTAGATTTGCGTCTCGTTTCTAGACTTGGAGCGTCCCTCGCTTGTCGTTACGTCACTACGTCCTGACCTGGTCTAAGGTTGTCTCGTCTCAATTTTATTTCCTTTCTTTCACATCACATGTTCTCCATATATTCTACGATTCTAACTCATGTGATTTCAACATAAATAAAAATAAAAATTAACTGTATTTATTGCTCTAAATACTCCAAATTATTTTAAATGAATATACAGAATAATATTACTTTTTAATTATTATTAACAGATTAAATTAATAAGCCTTTGTGTGTGTATGTATGTACATTAAAGAAAGCACTTGCATAATATATTGTAAGTACTTCTTGATTTTTCTTCATCTTGAGATGAACATGTAGCCATCGATCGCGCATCGGCCTACAAGATAAGAGCGTTGTTCTCGCACGGGGCGGAATAAAAAATGAAGCGGGTTTGGCGGTTAACGGAATTAAATGGAACTTGCTCGTATGGGCGGACGCATGAAACGCGTAATTGTCAGTATTAACTCGCTTGGGCGTCTCCTTTGCACAGGCGCATCGTACGTGCGTGCGCGCGCGTGCGTGCGTTCAACGCATCCTTAACGGAGACCGGAAAGTGGTGGTGCACCAATCCAACGTCGTTCTTTTATTAGGAAGGTAAAGTAACTGCGACGTGGTACAACTCGAAAAGAGAAGAATGAGCATCGTTGACCGAAGTCATAAATAAAATTGATAAAAAAAGAAAATGATAAAAACCAATATATCGCATATGTGATGTATATTGATGAACATCGATGTACAAGATATACTAGAATCTAATCTTATTTAGTTGTAAAGAATAATTTAGAAAATAGAAACGAGTGTGTTGATTTTACATGAGAAAAAGTGATGTGATTTCGATTTTATGTAAAAATTTTTTGTATTACGTAAAATAATTATGTAAAATCTTTACATTATATATCTTTAAACATTATATTTTAATCTTTACTTTTCTTTGGATTTTTTTGCATGGCAATTTTTTATATTTTAAAATTTAATGCGACACTTTGAATCAAAATATTATAAATCAAAACACGTCCAATCACGCATACATTATTTTATTAAAATTTAATGTTTGATATTTTGAGTAAAAATGCGTTTGACAGAAGATAGAATTTTTATTTCAAGTAAGCTACTTATTTAATAGCATCTCGGTATGCTGTGAATGTAATCGTGCGACTATAGTCGCTTTTTTTGGTACTTTTTTGACGTCATTATCGCAATGTAAGTATATACTGTACAAGTATGTGTAAGCGATTCTAAAAAAGATTAAAAAAATAATATCTACAAAATTAAATCGCCAAAATTTAATTGACCGTTCTATTTTTTTACAATTTTATTTCCAAAGATTTATTTACATAAACTTGCCGTATTAAATATCTGAGTAAAATAAAAGATTTATTTGTGTTATAAATACCATCGCAATGTGACATATTCTCTTGTGTATATATATATATATATAGTTAATTCTACGAAATAATTTTTTATAAAGTTACACACACATTTAGAAATATTACTGTAATATACATTATCATTAACGTAATGCTTAAACATTAAATGACATCTTTATTATTTTTTTGTTACGTTAAGGATTTAAAAGTCTTCTTTTTGACAGACATTATTTATATATATCTCATTATTTGACGAACTGTAGTTTGAAAATATTACTGGAAATATGTATAATCTCTGCTTATAAATATAATAACAAAAAAAAAAGTAATATAATATATATTGCATATTCTAATTTTTTTAACCTTATATTAACTATTATATATATTCTAAATAATTTTTCATGTATTATTAAACAATATATCCTTAGTTTATATTATTTATGTTATATCAATTAAAAGTAATACTTTATTCTATTTATTTTTATTCTTTTATATTATTTATTTATGTTATGAAAAAGGTATCGTACATACATATCATATGTGTATACATATATATATACATAAAATACAAATATCAAAATATACTTATACTTTATTAAATTAGGTATATAAATATATAAAATATTTGAAACTTGTTTGTAGAGTATTAAAAATTATTGCATAATTTACAACTTTGCTAAGTATGAAATCACATATTACGCTTCTTGCGACATATTATATCGCATTCGAGTCGAGATATTCACATACTTCCTCTCTCTATTTTTTGTTTTTCTTCTATTTTATGTTGAAAGTTATCCGCAAAAGATTGTATTCGTGCCGCGCAACAGGTGTCATGCAACAGGTGTCATGTAACAGGTGTCAGTGCGAATATATCACACTTGCATTTGATAATTATCACATGTAAGATCTTCATTCTTATGTATATATGCGTGTGCTTGATTTTTAGCAAATAATTACGCTACATTTTTAATGACTTGATATTAAAAAAAAGTCATAGATAAAGTAAATTTCTTTCTGAATCATTACATAAACCTTTTTTTTCAAATCAAAGGTTGCGCGATACAATTTCTCAATCTTTGGATTTAATAACACTTGAACATATTAATTTCTATTAAATGGCTATACACATCTCTTAATTAAATATTACGCACAGGAAACAATTTCTCAATTGTAAAGATAAGATCGATAACGCAATCGATTCGATCAATCTAAGTTCGATCGATCCGATTGACTCGCCTAAATACCATTAACACGCAATCGTCGGTAACTATCCAATATCGTTATTATCTGCATTGCAAAAATATTCGTAATAAAGTATCCCCGCAGTATCGAACTACAATAAATTATCACCGTACGAGAATTGTACCGCGCCCTGTTCTAACGTTGTATTTACGTATACACGGGCAGTCATTATGTTCGATCAGTAATTAGTAGCTACAAGTTGATCGATGGTTGCACACAACTCGGAGAATTCTCATTATCTCAATTCTTCTCACGTTCGCTACGGCATTGTCCACCAGCTGTAATTAAATGGATACATTTAATGAAGCCCTCCATCACAAAATTGATCTCGATATCGGCTTCATTGATTTGCTGACATTTACATACGTTAAAATAAAGAAATTTAAAACTGAAGGAAAAATGAAGAAAAGAGTGTTGCAAAATCAATTTACGATTTCGTATTATTCACTAACTTGTTCCGAGCAGCTGCGACGGACGAAGAGAGATATTATTCTCTAATCAACGCGAAATACTTAACTGATTATAGATATTAATTAACAATCCCGTTATTTTGACATCAACATTCGCGTCTTTTTTTACATCTCACTACCGGCATCAAAATTCAAGTGCAAATTTCTTCGCGGTGGCATTGCATTCAAGGTCAAACAGAGCTGTGATCGCAGACAAATATTGTCTGGCGATTACGAGAGTATTATCTTAATTGTCGGCCAGAAAACGACGAGTAAGATGAAAAGAGCGCGATCACAGGAGAGGAAACGGATAGGTTCATCGCACGCGTGCGATTCGATCAATGACAAGATCGGTCGAATGATCACCGTGACTCGCTTTAATTACCATTAGTACGGGAGTGGGGTAGGATGGGAGGAGAAAGAGGCAGGCTCTCGATGCGAGTCCTCATGTCGTGTCGGCCAAGACCACCGGCCTCACAGTATGCCAACTATGTCTCCCTCGAGCAATGACGCTTGTTAAGACTTGAAACGCCGGTCTGTAACGGTCACAGGCACGATCTGTACAGATAATTAAAAACTGAATCTCCTTCTCTCTCTCTTTCCCTCTCTGTTCGAGCATGCTCGTGTAAATCCTTTTACATGTCGCTTATGTAAGCAGATTAATGCAAACGCGCATTTTTTAAACCTTAAACTCTAAGTGTCATCACTGATGTGTGTCGCTTGAATATTCATTACTGTCGATCAGATGAATTAAAACGATGCTTTGGTGCAAATTCTCGACTCTTTGATAATCATAAGTACCTATAATATAATATTAAATATTGGTATTTAATTATTTCGTCTGTTAAAATTAATTTTCAGATTTTGAAATCTTTTGGATATATATATATATATATATATATATATACGTTTTTTTATATATATGTACATATATCTATCTTATAAATATTTATCTTATAAATCTGATCTTTCTTATAAATTCTTCATTGATTTTTAAGAAAAGAATTCTCAAGCCGAGAATTCATTTCTGAAGAAGCAACAGTACATCTTCGTGGCACGCGGGCTACCGTATAAAATAACCATACGTCATTTCATAGTGGTGTCCCGTGGTCGCGCCCTGCGGTTAAGCACAATACAGGCTCCCTTCCGTTCCCTCCCTCCCTCCCCCCCCCCATGAAAGGCTAGGAAATTAGTCGTGTATTCTCGAACGGTCGCATTCTTTAAACCTTCTGTCTCGATCACATAGAGTAACGCGACTCCTTGCTCTTTCTCATACTTTCTCGTCCGAGCGGGAGTCCCATTACATTGTTGGTAAAGTGATCATAATTTCCGTGGGACCACCACGACGCGCGGGAAGAAAAATAATACCAAGTGTTAATAATGCCTTTCCGTGAATGCGTTCCCGGAAGAAGGAGACAATCACACGTCGGTTTATAGGTCTGTCTTTGCCCACGCTGCGAGCAATCAGGCGCCACACTTGCCAACCTGTCGTCCAAGATGCGTCTCTTCTTAACGGGACCGAGATCTAATGGGGCGATTATGCGCACGACCGCTATAGCACCTTTCCGTTATACGATTTGATACACCTACCTGCACGAACAAAAGGTAATTATAAATCGATAAAGCGAGAGAGAGAGAGAGAGAGAGAGAGAAAAAAGGAATTATTTAAATTCTCTATCATAAAATTAGAAGTCGAAAAGTTATTATTATTTGCTATTATATTAGTTTAAGTAATGTGAGATAAGATGCGACGATAACGATTTAATTTTTATAATTCCAGCCGAAGACTGACGGATATCTCTCAAATTTCGATCGCGACCCTTCAGAATCTTGCGAATGATGTTTTCGATTTTGTACAAGCTCGTTAGTATAATGCCGTAAGCGTGTCGGTTGCCATTCATCGTCAAAACAAACGCGTGCTGATTCGCTCGCGAATCGCCGCGCGATTCGTCGTACGTGTATGTGCACACATACACATACACACGTGCCCACGTGTTCGCTTCCCACAAGTCAACATCATTCGCGAAGCACGCATACTAATTCCTTATTGATGAGTGTCATTTATTACCATCGGCTGTTCGTATTCCTCACCTCCCTCCTTTCCCCCTCGTTCATCTCCGTACCTCCCTCGGCGAACCTCTCATCACCTTCCAGCAATCGATGGCAGCCACCGAGGTTGCGTTACGGAAAAGCGCGCGGATGCGACTAATTGTCCCTCGAGGGGCCTCATTTTTCGGGCCCCCGATGGCGCCGGATCCCTCGGCGATTTGTTAAACGTCAACGGACCTCGAGAACGTCACGATCGATCGATCGATCGATGGCGTTGTTAACTCACGAGCTTGTAACAGTAAGTGAAGCCGCGTCGGCGCACGAATTCTCTTTGATTAAATAATTAATTAAAAAATCTGTTGAAAAAAAATTCAACATGCAACTTTATTAAACGTCAAACAAACATAAGAGATCGCACTGCCTTCTGATCATTGTGGGAATACTGATCTACAGGGATTTCCACCCGCGAAGAGCCAGCGAGTAAAGAGAAAACGGTATATCTCGGTTCGAGAACGAGCACCAGCTATTCCGGACGATTGCACTTTGGATGCCCAAAGGCTGATCACGATTTGCGCGCGAGTTATACACAAGATCGGTAGATCACTACCAATGTAGATCACCGTAGCCCGCGGAGGCGAGATCGCAGGGTCGTACACACGTTTCACCCCGCTCGTTGCGATGCAACCGCAACAATAACCACATGATGCAGTCCTAGGAGTCGCAGAATGGCATCTCCTCTTTTCTCTTCGTTTCTACTCCCTTTTAGATTCAACTCGATTAGCAGATGAGATAATGATAAAATAACATATACGTATATATTATATGGTCGATTTCTCGATCACGACGCAGCCGATCTCGAGCTCGCAAAATATCAAGATATTTTCTATTATGTTTTACAGATTTAAGTGATTTTTAATAAACAATTATTTTATCTAAATTTATTTAAATCGTGGCTCTGAAGAAATAATATTTATTTATAGTAATTATAAAACAGAAACAAGAAGCAAAATTTGTCGAATAACGTGGATTCCAGCAAGGATTCGACCTCGCTAGAAATGACAGAGAAAGACTCTCGTTGCTTGGCACATGGTATGCCATTATCCTGCCATTTCATCATTTTATTTCCGTGCCTCAATGGCCGATCTGATGAGCCAATAAACTCAGATACGACCGTCCGCGGTAAAATGTCGTTCGCGAACTCGTGCCTGCCAGGCCACCGAATAATCCACGGTCTGACGACGAAGTTTCATTATTAAGTGAACGGCGAATATAACCATCGGTCGTAGAAAAGCTAAGTATCTGTCAGGAGCAAGTCTTTTCTAGAAGGAGCTCGAAAAAGCATAATTATGTCGACTTGACATAGCGTTTAATGCGTTCTCGGCATGTCGTTTCTAGAAATAAATATTATCTAGCTACTATCATTTTAGCTACCATCGTCAGGAGCGACTATCAAATGGCTATAAACGAAGAATGCTGGAACTTTAATGCCACTCTTGTTTCAACGCTGTTTTCAACGTGTCTTGGTGCATTCTTGTATTTATCTTTTTCAAGTTTACTTATTGTTAGAGAAATCTTTGTGCTCTTTGTGATTTTCCATTATCTTAGTTTTCTTTCAATTTTTTGTTTTTTTTTAATATACACTAAAACATACACATTATTTTTTCGATTTTATAATAAATTTACCTTTCTTGATCTTTGAAGATTTACAGTCAATTCAATTGTTCAATTTTTTTTATTAATTGAATTACGATTAAAAAAAAAAAAAAATTATTAATATCTGTTCTCTTACGTGCTCTATTTCATCTCGATAAAATATCCATTACGGGAAAACGTGAAAGGCATGTAGATCCATTATTGAAATGCATGAAAGACAAATATCCATTAGTTGGTATCCTAATAGACTGATTTATATGCACATTTTAGAATCATGACTGCGTGAAAAGCGAACGAGAGAGGATAACGACAAACAAACAACTCCCAGGAACTATGTGACATCGAAAAGAAAATGGACGAGTTTTGTTGCTGTATAAATGCAGACTTGACAAACTTTATGACTTTAATCACGTGCATTATCATCTCTCGCAACATTAACGGCGTTGAACGACCGTAGGTGTCTACGGGGAACGAATCCGCATAAAAACCCGTCGTTTCTTCCTCTACAACATTAAATGCCAAAGAAAACTGCGTTCGCACGTTATTATTTTTTACGCGCGAAAGAGAGGATCGTTCACTTTTATCATTTTTTTTTCTACAGCGAAGTTATTATATACAAGTTACGCGAAGTTAATGAGGGTATTTTAGGACGTAAAAATTTATGATGGCGATTTGTGGAAGCTGTTGAAATTCTTATGGTCCAGATTATGTTTCCTCGCTGCGCAGCTTATATAGCTATAAAAAAATACTAACATTCGGGAATATGCTTACATCTATACAGATTGTAAATTAACCATAACTATAATATTCTGTATTTATTGAGGTTATTTGTCGTGGAATATTTCTGACGTTAAATGTATTGCTTAATATGAAAGAAAACTAATGTTTAAATCATTTTACTTTTCATATAAATATCCGCAAAGTTCATAAAACGCGTTCCAACGTAACTATATTTCTTGTAAATTATATATTCTTGCGATTATATTTTATCAAGCACATTTACATTTATTTCGGTCCTGCCATCGTCCGACAATAAAAGTCGCGGGTTAAACCAATTACTTTCACCCGGATTTCGTCCACATTTTCGAGAGCAGCCTCTCGCGCCAGCAAAGAGAAGGATATCGTTTCCACCCCGATTACGTCGCGCCGCGCCGGTACGTTGCGTATATATGCGCACGTGTATCTCTCCGCCCGCTCGCAAAATCGCGAGGCGCATAAATATCCGCGCCAAGTATCTCCTGGCACTATTACAAGCGGCATGTCGGTGTGCACGTGACACACGTGGCGAGGCAGAAAGCCCGTCGCCGTCGTGCGCGCATGTTACTCGAACTCGTACTCGGACTTCGTATACGAGACACTGTTCTCGTCCCGCGGGCACTCCGGGACTCCCCCGAAGTGGGGATTATACTGCTGCCAAATTACAGTGCCTGGCCACCCATAATGCGGCCACAGAAAGACGGCCACGGTAATAATGTTGATATTAACGGCGCGGTAATGTTCCCGCCGACGAAATTATAGGTGTTAGGGGCGTGTTAATTTTTATGCTTATTGATTTTCATATTTTACCACGTACGACGCACGCGCGGAACCAGAGAGTGTCGCGGTAGAGTGTATGTATAACTGCTAGCGAGATGCCGACTATCCTCGTTATCAGTCGTGGTGGATATTTTTGTGGCGAGAGGTGGCAAGGAGTTTGAAATTCTTTCTCGGCTCTAAATGTCAGCAGCTGGGTCGCGAATGGTCAAATGGCTATTCGGGATCAACGTTTAGGGCAGACGTTCAACGCGTTTTTACAGTTATTCATCTCGGAGGTTTTATTACTCGACGCAATGTTGAATAGTGCTACATGAGATGAATCGTGCTGAAAAATGAATCTTACGCGCAAAATCAGATGTAATCGTAAAATTGATTTTATTGCTTATTCATTTTAAGTGTTATTCTTTACTTTTCTTATTAACAAGGCAAATATTTGCAAATGTTTCATGAAATGCAAAATATTTGCCTTTACAATTGACTTGTTTTGAGTGTCGATTCTTTTTATTAATTCTTTAACATATTTTGAACGCAGAAAAATATTTATCTTTAAAGATACGTGCGAGAAATATTTTCATGAAAAAACATATTTTTTTAAAAGATTATTTATATTTATAATAAAGAAAGTCTCTGGTACATAAATTTAATTAAAAAAATCACAAGCTACATATGTTAATATTTTAGTGTTAAAACATTTGGTTAAAAATTAGTTACATTAAAGGAAAGATGTAATATAATTCACGCAATTTCATATCTTGTTTTCAAAACATTCTCTTACTACATACCTTCGACGTGCCGATGACTCGAATTTCGTCATCGACTTCGGCAATTTCGGACGAGGCCGACGGAGGTCGAACGCGAGTGGCCCATCGACGGGTCGTAAGGTCGAGGCCCGGGTCAGAGGTGATCACGAGGACGTTTATGCTCAATTCCGAGAGTATTCCTGGAATCGAAAGATATTTAATATACCGTCCGGCCCGAGAAGTATCCGCGGGGTAACTCGCATTCGCGCGGGTGCGACCAGGACGCGACGCTGCCTCGAAGGAGGACGGAATCAGGACCCGAAGAGTGGCCAAAAATAAGAGGGGGAAGTGAACGTTGCCGAGAGTTACGGGCCATCCACGTCACGCTCAAATATTTTGGCAAATTTATGCCCAATAAAAATTAACCAGACCCCTTCTCGTTTTGCGGTTTCCATCCACCACTGCCGCACTACCATCATCCTCCGCCACCTTCTTGCAGCCGTTTAACGACAAGGTGGACCTCCGGTAGATTCTCCCGTCCGTTATACGTTTCGCGCATATTCGTATATTTGTACGTACGTACTTACGTCCGTCCGTCTGCTACGAAACGCAAAAGCGAAATGATTTACCGCTGGATTTTCTTCTTTTTCTCTCTCCCTCTTATCGGTCTGTCTTCGCTCGTCTTCTTCCTTTCCGCGTTGACGCCTGTCGCATTTCCTTCGTGTTCATTCGAATACCCCTTTCATGTCGTGCGAGTTTCAGTCAAGAGACGAGTAATCTTTTTTTTTATTTCTCGCTCGCTTCTTCGCGTCTTCGAGAGTCCATCCGGCGGGGGCGCACGAGCCAACGGGACCTTTTTTCATTCCACGCGGTAACACACGCGGGAATGTGTCGCTGGCATAAATCAGTCAACGTCTCCTGGGATTAGAGTTTACGGTACCCCTGGGGTCTAAATGACTTCTCGCGGTTCCAGGGCTGGAGTAAGGTGTACAAGAATGATTTGATTTTTTAGTTGGTATCTTTTATATATTTTTTTCACCGAAATTACTGTTTCTTTAAACATTTAAATGTTTTATTATTAAAGGTGATTATGAAATTGTGTAATTGTACATTTTTGATATTTTTCCATCATATTAATTTTATTTAATTGACAAAATTGTATTTATACATCTGTTTAAGCCTTTATTACTTTCTTACGCATACATAATTGGTCATTCAATAGTATTATAACTCATTCAAATCGCATTACTTAATTTTCACGGCTACTTAATTAAAGTAATTAAGTTTCTGATGTTCTTCGAGTAATATTTCAAATATATTATGTATTTTTAGATGATTTTCACAACGCTCAGAGAATGCGTCGCGGTAGCGAATTAGCGTGCCGGGGCATGACGGCCACGATGCCGTACCTGAAGAAGACGGCGGTTAAGGTGATTAAGGGCTAACAACTGTGACGCGCCGCGACCGCGGACACTCGCGCGGGGAACTGAGATCAAGCGCGTCGGCTCTGTCTGATTTCACGGACGCTAATTAGTCCAGGCGCGCTTTACCACACATCTAATCGCAAATTTATATGCCGTCCGTGGCATTCGCGGAAGGTCACATGGGGGCGTAACATCGAGAGTTTTCGTTTTTAAGCCAGTCAGTCGGAAGTCGTCGCGCCACATTTCCATATACCTACGCAGCATTCGATCTCCGGATTTATTTCTTGCGTAAAACGCAAGGCACAGCACACAAATGCGCACGTATTTTATTATTGTTCCACTTACATTTTCGCTTTTACGATGCTAAAGTAAAATATAATAAAAAATTATTTTTTATCTTGAAATAATGATTTCTTTTTTTTATATCAATTTGTCTTTTTATCGCGAATAAGATGCATGTCGGACGATTTATCTCCTCCGAAGATCTCCCGGACGCATTAATTCACCGGCGGAACAGTGGATCTTCCCCCCGATTAGTCTACTCGCTCTCGTAACGGAACATCTTGATTCCGTGCGCGATCGTGAAGTTAATCGATCCGCTCCATTAAGTCACGTCCGGTAATCGCATCGATACACTTTCCGGCGAGATGCGACGCCGGGCATCATTTTCGTCAAATGGTGTCTCGCGCATATCTATGGGAGCGATTTCTGAGGGGCGGGTGAGGAGAAAGGGCGACGGCCTTCTCGTTGAATCGCGGCGACCGAAAGCGACCTTTATCAAACCTCGCCGCAGGCGCCTCAGGAACCCGGGGCCCGCTCGCGGGGCCCATAAAACTCTCGCGTTATTTACTATGTTAATTGGCACCCACGTCAAACACAAATTTATGCTAAAAGCCAAGATGTTATCGAGTAGCCGAATGCGTTACAGCGCTGACAGATCCTGCCTCCCAGTGCTGGACGATCAGGCACTAGCCCTGAGGTGGTTCGAGACGCATGATAATGTCGATATCTATCTTCGACGTATGGTCGACTGCTTCATCCTTCCGTTCGTCTCACCACAGATACGTCATTCCTTTTCATCGCGTGTTTCTTTCATCATTTTCGTTCTCTCCTCGTGATGTACGAATTCCAAACAAGATATGTTTCAAGTCGTGATATATATTATTTCTTTAATATTTTTTAAATATTTTACTCTCTTATCGAGAGATAAAATTCTTATTCTTTAAATAAAACCACTCGAAATGAGTATCAAATATACTATAAAATATATCGAATATATTATAATAGAAATAAATTGAGGATTTTTTCAATAATTGACCAAAAAATCTTTAAGTCAAACAATAAGAAAAAATTAGTGTTGATTTTTCCTTTGAACGGCAGTTTTTCTGCATGCCATATGTTTATCCCTCCCAAATATTGTCCGGTCTAAACCACGTGCAGATTTGTCCCTTATCGAACGGAAATGTGGACAGCGGACCTGGTCACGTACAGGACAAATAAGATTTCATGCCTGATCCATCTGCCAATCACATAACATGTGTTATCCAGATACATAAGTAAATGATGGCACTTGTATGTAATTCAGCTAATTCTATTACATTCGGAAGATATTGTAGTATGTTTGCCATACGGACAACGGATGACAGTTTCGTATTTCGAAATACGCGTTCAGTGTCGCGCACGTACAAAATTTCACTCCATCCATCTTGCTCGCCACGGCCTATCGTTTCTTCGCAGCAGCCGTTGGCTTCTTAACGTTCCGACAGGTGATTTACACGCGAGGATTTACTGCTCGCAAGATTTTACGAAAGGTTCTGACCGGCATCGAAACTGGCGTGGTACGTCGCGAGTCCGTGGCGAGGTGAGATGCGCGTCTTCTGAGAACGAAAAATCATTTTTTACGGCCGGTTACACGAGCTACGAATTACAAGCGCGATGACCGACGTACAGTCGGAGCTATGAGGCTCTTGGGATGCGATTTCAATGCTTTTTGCACTTCATACCACGATGACAGAAATGATGCGCGTAGTAGAAAATATGTTACAAAAGACATTATATTAATAATAAATATAATTTCTTATAATACACTGAAAAAAAATTATATTCTACAATAGAATAGTTCACTAAATTACAGAGTATCTCTCATTAATATAAGCGTCAAGTATATAAATATTATAAAAGTGAGAGAATTTCTCTCTAATATAAATAGTATAATGAAATATTTTAATGAAATATTCTATATATACATATGCATATGTTTTCGTTTGTGTGCGTTATTTCTCCTATTATACGATTTGCGTGTCTCGAATCTGGCATCACTGGCTTTAGCGATAAGGAATATATTGAATTTTTTAAGAATATATTTTTTTTATTTATATAATATTCTTAACAAGAGCTGTTTAGAGAGGATTATTCCATACTTTTAGAATATTCGATTAAAGGAAGATTTTGGAAAGAATTTTTCTAAAATAGAGGATAAAATTTTTTATAATACAATCTTTATGCGCCAATTTACAGAAAGATTTATGCCGACAGGTGAAAAAGAACACAAGCGTTTGTGTCGGATGCTGGCGTTGAGATTAACGATCACACTCCTTCAATGTTTTCTGATAAATTCACTTGAAATATCTTTTTATTCATTTTTTTAAATTAATAACTTGTTTCAAATACCACTATTATATCGCGATAAATGATAGATCGAAAAGTTAATGGTTAAGCGCAACAGGAAGTAGTCGGCGCTTTAGAGGGTTGGTAACAATACAACAGGTAAATGTCATGTGTTATTAACACGCAACCACATAGATATTTCCGTATCGCGTATACGCGTATATATAGAGAGAGAGAGGGTAATAACAATGTGCGATTCCAAAATTGCTCCGGTCAACTATGGGAACCGACGTTGCATGTACTTTGGAAAGGCAGGTGACGTGAATCGATTTTATGTAACACATCACTTTTGTTTATTTGTGTGCGATGATATTTCCATCAGCAAGTGCCGGTTTCTATAGCAATTGACCACAATTTTTTAGAAACATTACTGATATTCATATACGAGGCTACCAGGAAAATTCCATGATACGAGTATTATTTCTTGTTACAGAACAACTATGGAAAAATGTTGAAAGTTAGAAAGATTAAAAGTTTGATCTTAGTGACTTCTTAATACACGTCAGATCAACGGAAATAATTTAGCGCGTCTATTACACGAGAGATGTAATAAAAAATCTGTTTTACAAATCAAATTATTATTGGAATTTTTTTATTAATTTTATTTATTAATTTTTTATTTATTAATTATTTGTTATTAATTTATTAATTTTATTTATTAACTTTATTATTTATTAATTTCTCGCGATAGATTTATTTCTTGTCATAAAAAGTATTCTTTTTTTTTTAGCGTTCTCTTATACAGAGACAATTTTCTTTTAACATGTGTTATGATATAATAGGGTGAACTCGGGTAAAATGGCCATAGTTTTTTAAAATGCAAAAAACATACTTTTATTTTTGTTATTTTTTAATAATGTTTGACTTATTATCTTCATTGAAGCTTAAATTACGTAATATTATTGAAATTAAAAGGAAAATATTTAATAGAAATTTTATATTATTAAAATAGTACAACATAAAGATTTATTGGTCATCTTACCCAGCTTTTAAGGAAAAGATGACCTTAGTGACGGAAAGGTGGCCATAATATTTATAAAAAAAATAGTGAAAACGAAAATAAAAATTATAGGTCATATAACAATTTACATATCTTTATAATATTTCAATATGTTTTTGCCGAAAATGTCGGAAAACCATGCTCCGCCATACGGTCTGCAGTCACTTTTGTGAGCCTACGTATAGTTTGAACCTCTGGT
Organism: Anoplolepis gracilipes; assembly: GCF_047496725.1. Lineage (NCBI taxonomy): Eukaryota > Metazoa > Arthropoda > Insecta > Hymenoptera > Formicidae > Anoplolepis > Anoplolepis gracilipes. Next base: position 20,582,981 of record NC_132970.1, on the reverse strand, counting down.
TCGAGAGATTGTAGGAAAGTTCGCAAAAACTGCCTGAGCTTCTTTCTCGACGCGAGGAAGTGGCGTGGGTGTTTATGTCGTCGCTTTTATTACCGCAATGGGTGCCGTCCGGTACCATGACCGACACGATCGCGCCTTTACAAGCGAGATTATTCTCCTTTATGGCCGAATTTCGATCCGCTTCGCTGGAGAGAATTCTGGAAACGCCATCGATGTACACGTCGATCGCGGTCTCCACCAAACATATCCCAATCATTTCTGGATTCTTCTTTGAAATTAAGTTGTTTGTTTCCAGTTGACGTTAAAGAGTCTTATATATGTTGTTCAGTGGCCTGAGTAATTGTCAGATCTTTACGAGCTACCAGAATTTTATATGTCGAATAAGAAGACTTCTCGTTTCTAAATTTGTTAAATCAACTTGTCGAGATTATAATGCGCTGTGAATAAATAAGTCAAAGGTCAATGATACTGCAATTTATAAAGTTCTAAAGGAAAATACTTTTTTTAATATAAAAAATAAATAGAAAATGAGCTTATTATTATGCTTTTTTTAAACTTTATTTGAATATTGATTTATATTTGTATCACAAGCATATATATATATATATATATATATATATGATATTATAATCAATAAAAAATATTATAATGAATTTATCAGGTTAAATACATTTTATTTTAGGAAAAAGAAGACTCTTTTAGGAAGAAGTAGAATCTAAAGTTTGCAACAAATATCGCAAGCATTGGGAACGACGAGTCAGTTGTATTGTAGAAAGCGAAACGGAGAGCGCATCGGGTTGCTGAGGTTTTTCCGCCGTAATTTATGCTCGATAATGAATCTACACTCCGCAGATAGCGCGGGGTCAGGTGTTAATGTCGGTGCGTGTGTGGTGCGAGAGTGCGGCGCCGCGTGAGACTCGTGGCACATTGGGCCCACCCGCACTCTCTCGCGATTCAGCGATACTCAGCCGTGGCAAATCGCTCTAAAACTAACAAGCACATAAACCTTTCCCATTTCTATTCTAAATTTCAACGAAAAAATAATTATATAGAGGCTGTTATATTTAAATAAAATTTAAATTAATAACAAAAATGGTATTCCAACGACGTATTTTTTATCACATATTCTGTCGAAGTGAAAACAAACTCGTGGCGCGATTTTCTTACGAAACGCTCACGACCAATGAATCGATGAATTGTGGGTTACGTGCGCAAGATGCATACGTGGGAGAGGCAGTCCTGGGAGAACTCGTCCTGCACTTTCTCCCCATCGTGCATCGTTTTCCTGAAATCGTTGCACGTCTAACTTTTCTCTGGACATTAATTGCTCATTTCGATTACGAAATATCGTGTCTAATTTATAGGAATAATTTATATAATAGTTTATCCCTGGTATCGGATTAAATATAAGAAGAGATGAAAGAAAAATTATTTATTCGCGAATTGAAATTCATATAATAATTTTAGTTTGAAATATGTACATATGTATAATTTACTTATGAATATTTACATAATTCCCGTAGGTTGAGAACCGTCCGACCAGCGCGACGTCCCTTAAACAATGTCTACATTAAGCCTAGTTAGGCGAGACGGCATTTCGCGGCAACGAGACGGGCAGACACGTCGCCGTCGAGAGTCGTTTAAAAGCATTAAACGCTCGCTTGCTCGGTGGAAACACACCGGCATCGGCAGTCCGCTGTGGTATTCATCGGATGTATCCGCATATACCCGACAACGTATTCGCGATTCACGGTGTATAAAGTACGTGGTTACGAGCGTTGCACAATCGCGCGAGCGAGAGCTCCGTACCGGGTGTATGCGTATATGCGTGCGTATGCGTGTGGGGCACACGAGGCTATTAAGATATTTGAATAATATTAACATGGAGAACTCGCGCACGAGAGTCGCGGTGTCGATAACAGGAAAGGGCCTGCTCGTGCAAAGGCTCATCCGAAGGACCTCGGGCGATATCGCGCCAACGTTTTAGTACTCGGAACGTCGATAAAATGGCCCCGCGATGATGATGCTGTTAGCCGCATATCGTGCACGAGACGCTACGTACAGGTTGACAGAGATTAAGGATTTTTGTACATGCTGATATTTTTTCCGAGGGAAAAAAAAACAATTAATCTCGCGCGAAATGATTAAAATTTTATTAATCATCACTGTCAACGATGAAAATTCGCGTGCGTTGCATCTTTTTATAACGTTAAATTATGCACTTTTTAAATTAAATATAATAATAAGCTTTTTATAAGATTTAAAAATAAGTTAGAAAATTGGCGAGTAAGAGCAAACGCTGTCGTATGACTTTGTTTGTTATTATCCATGATTTCAAAGCTATAGCTGTCGACTTTTTTTATCATTATCATAAGATCTGTCCATCGTTAAACATCGTTATAGTAAAAAGAAAAAAGTTTGGAACAATTATGTAAGTGTCAATTCAACACACAGTGTCTCTTCTATAAAAAACTTTTCTGTTATTAACTAGTGAAATTGTGGGTTGATTTTTAATAATTTTAATACAGGCTTCCAACCTACTAATTTGTTTTACAATTTGACGAGTCAACCTATGTGTCATTTCTTGGCCTACTAACCAAAGGAGGAACATATCAACTCAACAATTTCGTATCGTATCAACAATATCTTCATGTTCAATTTTAAACGTGTGACAAAATAATGATGTTTAACTTTTCTCAAACTCTCGTACGACGATGTACTGGCATCATTTAACGATAGATTATTATACAGTTATATGGTTAAAAAACCGGTATTTCTCATCTGTTTTTGTATTTTTGCGCTGAGAAAGGTCGTAAAATTGATCGAAACGTTCGTGAGGAGAATAGATTAAATTATGACTTATTGTTAGAATAAAATTTTTGCACACTAAAAATAGCGTTTGCTTTTACTCGCCAATTTTCTAATTTATTTTTAAATATGCACTTTTTGTTTAATATTCTAAAAATAATATCGTTAAATTTGTGATGCTGAGTCAGTGTTGAAAAAAAATATTTCTTTGTCCCTCTAAGAAATAATCGACTAAGTAACGTGAGCTGCTGAACAGGTATCACAGCCTTGACAGCGCGAGAAGGTGCAATTGCAGCGCCGCTTAAAAGATGACGTCTCGCATTTCCGATGTATGCAGGCGGTGAAATAGAGCACGTGCTCAACTATACCAGTGGCAGTTGATATACGCGGAATTACATCGTGTTTATTGGCCACGGCTCACGTACAGCGTTCCGCAGCGCTTATCGCGGTTGCGATGCATCTCTCTTGCATGGTGCACCAATGAAATCACACGGTGACCTCATTCACTGAGTCAATACTTTCGATGTGTTCTGCGATCGGTCATGCGAGGTTCCGCGAACACGAGTGTGCGATTTCGTTCACGGAGAACGTGTTCGGAAATATAAACAACTCCTGCACGATATGTTCGTCTGACATGCGACTCCGTCAGCTCTTGGGGATAAAAGTGTCCGTATGGTCAATTCAAGGGACTAATTATTTCAAGGCTACATTTCGACTATATATTAAAAAAAAAAAAAAAATAAATACTCGGCGAAATGTATTTTCTCTTGAAAATAAAAACACATGTGGTTTGTACATAGAATTTGATAGGTACGCCTTATTAGCTGTAGCTGAAGACGTAGCCCCAAATGTGAGTCATTAAAATCAACAATGTAGCATGTGTTGCAAAGATTGGTTGATGAGAGAACGTGACTTCAAATCGCACAAACATGTGAATTTTACGATCTTTTGCACCGTTAGTAGTCTTTCTAGCTTTCTTTTATATTTTTTTTTATGTAGCGATGTGTGGTATGGTAGAAATAAATTTAACATGAGTGATAAGAAACAGAAGCTGCAGATAAAAGCAGAAACTCAATGACTTTAAAACAAAAAAAAAAAAGCCGTCGAAACTTTAGATTTTTTTATTAAAAAAATGTACTACACATGTATATATTATAACAAAAATATAGAAGGCAAGGAAATGAAGAATGTAAAGAAAACGTGTTTAAAAGAGAGACATATGTCACAAAAATACATATCTGATAGAAAATTTCCGAGATTATTTTCGCGAAAGTTATATTAAAACATAGATCAAGGATGCATTCCTCGAAGGAGCGCACACGTGTCAAAGGTGTATATTACACATGTCAGTGCACTCCCGAGAAAAGTTAAGACACAGTCAAAGATGCAGATGTTCCAAGGGGTCCCTATGAGCACGTGCGCCTACATATCTTTTGTTTTGATAAAATATCGTCAAGATTAATTTCTTATCCTATATGTTTAATCTTAATATAATCCCTCTGTCGGCTCATGTATCAAATTGCATGCGGTTATTGTCACCACTGCCGCAAAATTATGCCGTTCCGTGCATAATTTTGCAAAGCAGCGACGATTGTCTTAGTATTTGAATTATCGTATTTCTATCGCGCCGTTATTGAACGTGACAATTATTGTCAATAAAAAGAAGACACACGATATTTTTTTACTAAAAATTAGCATAATAATTTGCTAGCAATTAGTCAAAAGGTATCATATATTTTAAAATGCTAATAAACTAGCACACTTCTTTCTCTCTCTAAACATGCTAGTTAAGTTAAAATATTTCAATTTTAATTTAATATTTCAATTTCATTGTTAAAATATTAAGTTAAAATATTTCAATTTTACTACCTGCTAATGCACCATGCTAGTAGCTAATAAAAAAGTTTTGCATAAACTGTATGATAACCACGTTGGCAAATTTAAACTTTTTATTTTGAAAATATTTATAAAATAAACTTTGTTAATTTATATATTTTGTAGTTTATATGTAGCTTTATATTTTTCTTTATAAAATTTAAATTAATTATTTTGTCACAAAGAAAAATAAAAAGCTTATTTTATTATGGAAACTATTTATATGAGCGAATGTCCTTCAAAGTAAATTTCAAACTTTATTATATTGAAGAGAATCAGACTTAGAACTAAACGTTTAATTATTATTATATATGTAGCTTTATTTATAGACAATTAATTAACATATGCATTTTATATTAACCACATTTTGGCTTTGTTAAGCTTCTCTTTTTTATTATATTAATTTGAATATAATATAAATTGAGTATAAAAAATTAGATATTTTTTATTTATATTTTTTTAAATAAATTATATTTAAATTGATTGATATATAATTTTCATAGTAAAATAACGTCAGGGATATTATTCACTTGTCTGTCTAAAAGTCACACGGGAACACTACGGCAGGTGCAGGCAGCGGAACTATCGATATTCATAATTGACGGAGTGTTGGCGGAATCACGATAATGTCGATTCGTTATCGGTGTGTGTGTGTATGCATTGGTGCACTTCCTATCCGCAAGTATCCACAACGGTTAACAATGCGTAGGCCATCGGGGGTCCGCTGACGATTAGTAGACAGGTTGGCCTGCAACATTCCCATCGTACCTTGCACAAAGTCACCTGCTACCGGTCGACGCGGCTTGTTGTTTTACACCATATGTCGTTCTACAATCTTAATTTTCCCAAGCCAATACAATAATTGTCTCGAAAGCCTTGATATTCGCGAGTTTTTTTTATCTTCGGCACTGGCAGCAAAAACGTGGCTTTTTTTATATATATGTATACTGTGAAAAAAGTTGTAGTCCTATACATCCGTTAGAGTTTAAAACACATATGGCAAAACTGCTTTTATTTTCCAGGAAGTTTTAAAAGAACATTGTTTTGAAGTTAAAAGATTTAGGAGGGTCATCCAACATTTATGTTGTACGTATGTAACCCGTATGACTCTGTATGTGTGCAATTCAAAAAAAGAGTGAAACACTTTCGAGATAACAAATATATCTTTTGTAAGCATGTTTCCTGTGATTTACAATCTTAATTTTAATAAATATTTTTATAAATTTTGAAATCAAGTTTTCGATAATTTCAAACTACCAATAATTTCTAAGTTATAAGCGATTAAAAGAAAAAGACTTCTTATGGATTTCAAGAGTACAGAAAGAAATGAGCAAAAATTCTGCGGTTAAGTGTCGGCTAATTTTATTACAATAGAATTTTTATTTAAAATTTACATTATATTAGTTATAAAGATATAAGAAATTGTAGAAGATGGGCAATAAATGATGCTCTCGATATTTTTGTGGAAGGACAATCAATTTTAAATTGGCAGTCTGTTATTATAAAGATAGTGAAATACTGCTTAAAATAATTATGTGCTCTCTTATTCTTATGATGCAGAAACAGAATCATAAACAATTTGTTGTTAATGTATAATTTATATTAAAGTCATTTTGAGCAAAATCAATAGTTTAAGAAACTTAAATTTTAGTTAAAAATTTAAATTAATAGTTTAAGAAGCTTAAATTTTTGACTAGAAAATTTCGCTCTTTTGCGGTATTATTATCTATTAGTTTTACAAATTTTGATATGCATCGTAACAGATAACTTTGCATTTATTTCAATTTCGTTGGTTTCAGATAATTCTGAGGAAGTTAAAAAGCGCAATATGATGCCCTAGGGGCATTCATTCACGTCTCAAAGTACAATGCGATTCGCATTATGTTAATGTTTTTAATGTATTATTAAGAACGATCGTCACCTGCATATAATCTGCAATCCTAATGCATCGCCTCAATATCACATCCTGTGACCAATAAACACTATTCGACTATTGTTTATTCGTAAAAGTTGTGAGTTTTATTCGCACTATCCTTATAAATTGATAATGCTGTAGATGTGACATTAAATATAATTAATCAACTTTATCTTTTCTATAGCTTCTTTAATTACTATAATGTATAATAATTCTTTCTATTTTCACACATTTACTCTTTTTCTTTTGCAACTGTCATTGATTTATACATGTTTTAACATATCTTTATAGTTACTGCAAGTAATATTCAAGGAAAAGGTCTTTTCTGTTTTACATGTTTGCCAGTATCTTAAGAAAAAATTCTAACTTGTGACACTTTTAACTAGCAGAGAGAGAGAGAGAGAAAGAGAGAGAGAGAGAGAGAGAGAGAGAGAGAGAGAGAGAGAGAGAGAGAGAGAGAGAGAGAGAGAGAGTTTCTATTAATAATAAGACAAACAGTGCACAAAAATACATGGATATGTATTTTTTGATATAATATTTTAAATAAAGATTCGACAAATACTAATATGAATTATTATTATATAATATAACTTGCAAAATCTATTCGTAACATTGCTTATTTCACGAGAGCATTTATCGTTCAAAGATGTAAAAAGGGATGACCAAGAATACGAAAATGATACTTGTGAATTTAGGGACATCCTGCATAAGACGTGATCTCGTGAAGAATAATCATTCGGTGAGAGATCGGCTCTCTCGATCTTCTTCAATGCGGAAGATATGCGGTGGAATCGGCGGTAATTAACGTCGACCGGAGGCATGGCACGCGGGAGATGGCGGGGACCCCCTCGGCTCACCAGGACGATTCGTCTTCGTCCTGCGGTGCGTGCATTCGCGCGCATCTCACATTCGCTCGTCATAAATTTATGCAGAACAATTCAACGACAACGGTGCATTATGGAGCCGACGGCGCAGGTTCAAAGACCTTGTCCGTCCGAGCCGCGGGTACCGTCGATCGTCCTCGACGCGGATACGCGTTCCTCGTTCCTCCCGACCCTTTGCGCGCGGCCGCGCTCGTCTTTTGGCTGGCAATTAGCATACGATTGACCCTGCGCGATGACCCTGCGCGACTCACCGGCGAACGATTGAATTAAAATACACTAAAGGTGTGAATCGTTCTGGCAATTTTGGTGCGTCGGGAAATCAATTCCTTTCCCGTAGAGGATGTAGGGATACAGGGATACGCTTAAATTCAATGTTGTATTCTTATCGTATTCTTATTCATTCGGTATCAAATACCGTAAACATATTACATTTCGATATTACATTTATGATTATACAGTTGATATTTCTTTGTACAATCAAATGAAAATGTGTGACAAGAATATACAAATGTCTTGAAATTTAACCATTTTAGAAAAGCAAAGTATCTCTTTCTATAGTAATTGTACGAGAAGATTTCTAAAGTGGAATATAAATAGGTTTCGATAAATCTTAATTTTGATTTAGTTTCTCCACTTACTTGTATATTACACATAGAGAAAAAAATTTAGTTTCCTCTGCTGTTCTTTCGTTTACGTGCTCTACTTTTACTTTGCTTTTTTTCTTTGATCGTGATGAGAGAGTTTGTCACTCGTTTCTTTGTATTCGTTTATCTACTTTCGTTTATTTATTTATCAGCTTATTCCCCTTACTTTTCCTTACTCTTTTACTTATTTTTTTATCTATTCGTTTATTTACGAGAGGGATTCGTTTATATTATCGATATAAATTAATGATAGATTATAATGTGACGAAATAGACTTTATATTAATATGTGTGTAAAAATGAGAAATGAGAATCAAATCAATCTTTTATAATTTAAATGAATACAATATTAAAATTAATGCAATTTTATGTAGATTGAAACTTTATAGTAATAAATATAATATATAATATAATATTATATTAAATTAGTGATAGATTATAATCGATTTTCCTCTATTCCGTCATATTTATCTCATTACTGTTATATTCTTATTTCGAGGAAATTTTCATACTTACAAATTTGCACGTGATGCTTAACAATTTTTTAGACGAATCAAATAAATCTTTTATAATTTAAATGAATATAATGCTAAAATTAATGCAATTTCATTGATTGTCTTTATATTAATGTGTATAAAAATGAGAAATATTAAAACAATGAATAAACAAGTAAACGAATTTGTCGGAGACTCTACAGATGATCAATGACTGCTCGTTTTTATCGCTATTTCACTATTATTCATTATTTTCTCGTCCATCGAATTTCGGTCGCGTAGCGGTATCATCTCGTAACATGAAACATGAGTATCGTCTACCATCTCTGTCGATCTTCGCGGATTATCGCGGGCTTGTTCGACCGTTTCTTTTTCCTCTCTCCCGCGTGTCACGTCGAACAAATGTACGGCGCCTACGCTTGGCGCCAGACCGAGAAGAAAGTGCGATCGGGGTCGCCGAGAGAAGTCAAGTCTTTAAATGATTGCCGTGCTTGTTTACATCAGGCGCGTCGCCCGAAATGCGGGTGAGATTCGGGGCCGGGGCGTCGCGTTGCCCTCCTCCCGGAAGCGAGCGCGAAAGACGCACGAAAGACGACTACGTAACAACGAGAAGAAAAACCAACGCGTCATCATTTAGTATTACGCTCCCGCTGTGCGGGATGGAGAGAGAAGGCGTGAAAGTCCCGACGACAATACTTTAATCCTTCGTGTGCTTTACTGCGCGGGGTGATCGCGGACACGTAAACGTATCGTTGTCGATATCCTTGAGAAAGGCAGAGAGGTGTCGTAATGAGATGTTTTCGTTCGCGAGTATTACCTTTCTCAGTGTCGAACAAGCGGGTCGCAATTTGGCATCGCGTGTCCCTGACGGGAGACGGGTGAAATGTTGCAGGCGAATTTTTATTTTCTGCAAGGATGAATTCGCGTTCTCGCTCAGAGAAATGTAAGTAAAATCAATTTATCCCTTCTCCGCAGACACATCAATAGTAGAAACGTTACGTCGAAGTCATGGAAGGAAGGATGGGAAGGTGAGGGAAGGGGAAGGGCCTGGCACCACATAAATAAGCGTCGATTTCACAAGATTGTCGCCGAATCGAGGCATAGTCCTATCTAAAAATATAGTCGTCGTAAATATTCAAAATGTTTGCTTCGTTGACTGTTAAAGCACGTTATTAACGTTTGGAATGGCGATTTATTTGCACGATATCTTTGTAATATAACGACCTACTCACGCAAATAAGCGCGTAAGTTACGAACTTTGATTGTGCGTCCTCGCGAGCGATCTTCAAAAGAACTGTTTTAATTGAGTGTTTAAACACGTCGCGTCGTAAAGATTTCCGTTGCAGCTGCATTGCCGTTTTCCCCTCCGCGCACCCCTGTACAACAGTCGGTCGAAGGAGACGCGCGATCCGCTAAAAACCAGAACCGTGAAACCCGAGCACGGCTTCCGTGATGCCCGCGGCGCGTTTATACGCGCGCGTGGCAGGTGCATGGCCCACATATTTGGCGCAAAAACTGGTAACCTAACTCAACCGTGCATGCCACCCTGCGGCGCATACTGGACGAAATATGCGCGCGATGCACCTGACGAGAAGAAAGTTGTACGCGGTCATCAATGCTTGCAGCTGATATATAATATGACGATATTAATTATTTCAAGTTTAATATATTAAGTAATCGGTTAGAGATAGTGTATCTCAAAATAGTATATCATTGGCCGAGTAATAAAAACTGATTTCTTTTAAATAAGTTTAATTTTTATTGAAAAATATTATATATTCAAATAAAGAGTTTTACTAACTATAAAATATTTGAGAACTAACTCCAGAGAAAATATATTCAAGACATGAATAAATGGTGAAATATTATATATTAAACCGGTTTTAATCTGGAATATAAAATACCTGTCTACATTTAAAGAAAAATATTTAATTATATATATAGTTCTATTTAATACATTTTATATTTTAATAGTTTAATTTAAAAAACATTGTACGATTTATATATTTTATCTTGTGTGTGCGATATCGATGGTTATCCCCAGGCGATGAAGGTACACCTGCCGCGTTTGGTGGCGACCAAGATGGGCCAAGGTCCGGTGACCTCACTTCCTTCCTACTCGGCTAGACCCCCAAGTCTCTATCGATTAAGTCCTGGGGTGGCCCGTCACCTGCGAATCGCCCCGGCTATTTCCTTGCACCCTTTTCCGGAGCGCGTTTAGAAACCCCGTTCAAGTGAGGCATGCGTGCATTTCTTATCGTGGGTGCCCCCACGATGTCGTTACACCTCGGCGAATCGCTTCCAGAACAGGTGACGTCGTGGTTTCCGTGTTACGGAAGCGGATGTACAGGCGAACAAGCTACCTCACGAACTAAACGAGTTTTTGTTTGAAATTTCTATTATATCCGTAACAAATTCTAATAAGTTTACTAATACAAAAGTATTCTTGTAGAAACAAAATGATATATATTTTTAATTTTTTTATATTTATAAATTATAAATTTTAAACTAAGAACAATAAATTATAAACGGCGATAGAGAGCAAAAAGTGTGTCCTGATAAACAAGTTAGGTACCTAACTTGTTTATCAGGACACATTTTTTGCTCTCTATTGCCGTTTATAATTTATTGTTCTTAGTTTATATTTAAGAGAGCACTGATTTTATTTATTTATATAAATTTTAAATTATATTTGAGAAAACTCGGTATAAGTGACACTATATACAACTACTTAAGGAATTAATATACGAGAAATTAAAATCATTAAATTACAATACAAGACAATTGCCAGTACCAGCGTTGACTTTCTCTTCAACTCAAATCCAGCGTGAAATTGTCACAAGAGTCGGCGCGGCTGACGAGTCATTACGAGCGTAATGTTCGACGGAAGATTGGCTTCTCCCCGCGTCGTACTCCCTTGGGCCCTCGGAGAAAAGAGGGATATAAATGGAGTACAACACACGCGGCCGCTCGAGCTCATTCGAGCGCCCGGGCACGCGCTGCACCGACACGCATACGATCGCGTCTCTTTGCACGCGTGACGTGTCCTGCATGCATCTCGTACGTGCGAGAGAACGACGTGATATGTATATACGGTAGATTATATCATCAACGTCGTTACTGCATTACGCCTGTTTGCCCCGAGGGGCGAGCCGCGCAGGGAACCTGCTAATATCCCGGTCGGCGACAGCACTGGAGGTGCGACGTACGTGTGTGCGTGCGTGTGCGTATTTCTGCCGGCTATTTTCCAGATTTCTTGCCTTTGGAACGATCTCTTAATGAAGGCCACGTGACCGTAACGACCTTATTACGTCGAGATTGTGCATATCTGTTGTATTATCAATTGAATTGCATTAAACTAGTGAATAATTTCTCTTTTGGTAATAATGATATATGGTATGTTGCCGAGTAAAAGTTTATTGTTACGTGAATGAAGTAATTGATCTACAATATTGTTATATAAAAAGAACATTTCAAGAGTTTATTGCAAGGTTACTTTGTTTTATCTTGATCTTATTATAAAATATATATACCTACAAAGGGAGAAGAAGAAGGAATATGCTACATGTTTCTTAAATTATATATTAATTATTAATTAAGCAATTAATATATTACGAGATCTTTCGTTATATTAATTATTCGATTATGCGATTTGTGTCTTACTGTATAATCTTAATCCAAATAACACAGATAAAATTTAGATTGGTGAAAAATTTAAAATGTTGAAATATATTTGGTTTTAAGTATTGTGTTAGAGAAATAACTATTGTTTGTAAAAATTGCAATAAAATAATAATTTATAATTTTTATTCTTGTCATTTTGATTGATATTTTATATAATAAATAATTAAATTGTAAGAAATACGCGTTTCGTAAAGTTAATTAATCATTAATTATTATAATAATAGTGAAATATTTGTCGATATTTGTTTCAAAATGTAATTCAGCAATGAAAATATAGGGCAATTCACATTATATTTTCTCGACAAGACGACCATATTTTTTAATAATATATTAAGAAAAATGATAACCAAAAATCGTATGTTAATTCATTTGTTACTATCTCGATATATTTAACATTTTGTAATATAATGAGCAACTTTAGAAAAAACTAATTTAATATTATCATTTACGCTACAATTATATATTACATTCCAAGAAGATATTTCTTTTTTTTAAATTCGAAATTTCTTTAAGATTATACTTTATTAAGTAATATTTAATGAAAAAAAATAAATAGCGCGCGTATAGTATGCACTTTGTAATATTCTAGTTTATTAAATAAAGTTAACATTATATCACATAAAATCGATAGTTCAGACACGAGAATTCAACAATATTTATCGTCGGTGCAGAAAGCGTGCAAACTTTATTAAAATTTCGTGAAAAAAAATCATATTGTTGGCCATGTGATATAATTATGTCGCGTATATTCTTTATTTAATAAATAATAATTTAATAATTTAACGGAGGCACCAATGTCCATACTCAACGATTTCTACAATTTTGTTAGCGAATATTTAAAAAGTCGTGGAAGGCAATAGAGTAACCCTGGATGATCGGGAATCTTAAAGCAATAAAACGATAATGATAATAATAACAATGATGATGATGATGATGATGATGATGATAATGATGATGACGATGATCGCGGCAAGCACCACTTCACTTCTTTTCTTTACTCGACTTTATCAGCTCTCTCTGATTTACCTCGGTAGCGAGCAAAGTGATGAGGCGTGGTCGATCACCTTGTAGCCACCGGGTTCAGTCCGGTCCTTCGCGAAGGATTACGACCCGTATGGCCTTTGCTCATCGTTCGATAAAGCTATTTCGAAGGCGTAGAGACGATATCCGTTGATCGGCAGCTCGCTCTTAACACGTTGGCCATAACAGAATAATAATCTACAACAGTGCTCGTTAGCGAACGTTTGTGAATCTTAGTTTTATTTTCTTTTTTTATTTGAATGTCCGAATGAATCGAAACGTTGCAGCAATATTTCAAGCAGCAAATATCAATTTTATATATCAATTTTATTACTAATTTTGTAAAATATTTTACGCGCGTATCTATTAACAGTAATAATAACGAATCGCTAATAATATGAGAGAAACTGACGCTCAACTAAATGCTAAACAATGGTCTCTCTCTCTCTTTTCCACACTTGCGTTTAATTCTCGCGAAAGTGCAAATGTACAAATTCAGAAGAAAATATTATCAGAGCTGATTAATACGTGCATTGAGAAGTGTGCGATCGCGTATACGAGCGGCTCGCTTACAGTTGCCATTCCGATTTGAAATTACACGCGAATACGCGCACTTTATCTCAACGAATGAAGCTATACCGTCGTAATTTATATGAAGCTCGCGAAAAGTAATGGGAAAAGCATTCGTCGGGGCTGCATAGCGGCCGCGCGTTCCTGCTCCAACGATCCGCGGCGGATTACGATCTCGAGGATTCCGGCAGTCGTGCCGCTCACATAAGCAATAAATAATTCTCGCGGCGGCCCCGCCATCAGTCGGCATTACAAAATATTACCGTCGTATAAAAACTAATCGGGAGAAACAAAGATTTTTTTCAAGCGAATGACGCGACGAGAGCTTTTGATGAATCGATTATCTTTTAATTTGCAAAGAACCAAGGTAGGCGAGCATGATATCTCGATCTTTCCTGTTCCTTGGATGCTACGTTTAATTTCTGAAAAAATATTTACATATATAAGTATTCTCGATGACAAACTGTACAATTGAAAGTTTTAGAGTATTAACGATATTACTACTTTCTTAAAAAATGGAAAAAAAAATTATAATATTTTAGATTAGTTGAGAAAATTAATTAAAATTAATTTCTTTAAATTCTACATCGCATTAAATCTTGAAATTATTTCGTGAACCGTGATGTAAAGCTACGATAAACATCGCGAATCGCGCGGAGCACGTTAGTCGTGTCCGTTCTTCTCGTCCACGCAGGTGTAAAAGATGCGCGTAAGTAAGATCATCGCCTCGCATAAGAAACAGGATCCTGGAGTGGCTCGGGAGAGAAGAAGGCGAGATCGTCGAATCATCGTTCGCGCCACCCACGTCAAAAGGGACGTCGAGGATGACGATCGCGACGAGAGTGCTCGAAACGATCCTACCAATCGAGCCCGCCGGCAATGGGCGCAGTCGGGTCCCGTTTCGAGAAAATGAAGTGCCTTCGCGGAGGTGCCCAACAGGCACGAGCGACAGCAGGCGCTCGTGCTCGCCTTCGTTCCGCCGCGGTGCGCATTGTCGCGGGTCGCGGGGGGGCTCGACCTCGCGGCGAGGAACGGGCCGCCGCGCCGCGCCGAGTCACGATGCACAATAATGCGCGCGCACGCGCCTTAATTAAACTTATTTAATTATCCCCGCTCCGTAATGACCGCGGCTCGCCATCTCCTTAGCGGCGTGTTAGCGTTAGCCCCTTCACGCCGGCCGGTCACACATCAGGTGACGGTAATAAAACGGTAATTGTGAAGAGAGAGAGAGAGAGAGAGAGAGATGCAAGAAGAATTGTATAATAGAAATTTAATATCTGAGAATTCTTGAAATTCTTTTTAAATGATTAGGGATGGAAAAATAATACCTTGGCTATTTTGTAAGAATATTAAATCTTCTTAGAAAGTATACTTTGTACTTTAGTTGCCGATGCGCGCAAGAGATTTCTTCAGTGATTTCATCTCTCGCAATTATCAATCTATGATCCGAGTGGAATAATTAAGTAGGAGAATGTTCGGTATTCCGCAAAAACACGAGATTTATCTCGATCGATGGGACGAATCAATTTCGAAAACGCTTGCGAAAATGTGGCTTCGTGACCGACCCCACCCGCGATATTGCCGAACCAAACGACCGCAACGTTTGGAAATTATCCGCCTCAAGTAGCAGTTTACGCTCATTTTAAATTGCAGGTACGAAGCTCGAGCGATTACGTAGTTTCGCTTGAAAACGGCGAAATGCAGATTCCTATTTTTTTTTTTTTTTTTTTTTTCTTTTTATTCCCCTTCCACGATCGTTGCTTGCACTATCGGTCAACACGCTTGCGATATTCCTCTTCAAGAAATAAACAGGATTAAGTGCGATGCATCGCGTACATTGCTTCATGCTATCAATCTAATTAACGGTTCTTCCCGGATTTGTTTAATTCAATGTGACCTGACATTTTCTCGTCGTAGTCAGTAAAACGAGTTAGCCGTACGACGGAAATCGACGCGATCGGCGATGTATGGCAAATGGCAAGAGAAACAGAAAAGCCTGATTCGGTCGGATCAGGTGAATCGGCGCCGTAGTTTTCTCGCCCGAGGTGCACAAGTTCAAACCGATTACCGCCACACAATTACGATTGGATTTTTTTCACCGACATCTTCCGCGATCGCGCATTCACATCCAAGACGCCTCTTCTTCCGCCCTTTCCCTCCTCGCACGCGACAGCCTCCTTTCTCCTCTTTTCTTTCACTCACCCTCACAATAGAAGCAGCGTAATAGCTCACTTCGTTCACTGTTACTGTTATGCAAGATATAATAGGGTAATAATGGCACGGTCCTGTCTCTCTCTCTCTCTCTCTCTCTCTCTCTCTCTCTCTCTCTCTCTCTCTCTCTGTCTCTCTCAAGTCTGACCGGTAACGCAGGGTGGAGCCAGTCACGATCAGAAAACTGACGTAAGCATCTCGTTCGCTCTCCTCCTCCGCTTGTTCTTCTTCCTGAGCGGCTCTTGCTGGCGCGAGAGCGGCGAGAGTCCGCGCTCATCTCGAAATAAGCCCGCAGCGAAACGCTGCTCGACTTCCGCGCTGATTACTTGAAAATTGTGGAGGGCGCTCTGCGCTATATAATATTGGAGGAGGAAGCGGTAGAGAGGTTATTGTGAACCTGCAAGGGATGCCTGCATGTTTTGCGAGGTATTCTCTGACGAATGCACGCAGTCGTTTCCTACGGCGTAGTAACATTTGCTCGTTATAGAGATCCCCATCCTTTCTCGAATCCAATTCCCGATACACAGCTCGTTCTAAAAGAGGCTCTCTAGTATAATAAAAGTATAAATGTGTATGCTTTATCATTCTAACTTGTGCGCGAGCGATCAAATAATCTTGAATCAAATGGAGAGATAATGTGTCTTATGATGTAGAGTTATGCACATTATTTTTGCGCTTAACATTTGCAAAATTGATGATTTGCAAAATTATCTATATTGAAATTAGATACAAATCTTATAAAGAAGCAAGTAATCAACTAAAATTTGTCTGCTATTCAATGTAATACGTATTATATATTTACACGTCTCACAAATTGCCAAAATTTATTTTACGTTATAAATTATTATTATGTTATATAAATTTATTTACGCTTTATAAATTACTACATTTTAACTTTTAGCGAGCTAAAGTGAATTTTCTTTTACAATGGATTTCATGACATGATACCTCAATATTTTATCTTTCCTTTGTGCCAAAAGATAGTATCGAGAGAAATGATTAAAACAGTTCGGTCCTTTCGTGAACCGGTCCACGACATCGACGATAGATCGGTGTCACAGATCACGCATGAAGGTCCACCGATGCGAGTCCGGCGTTGTCACGTATGCGCGCATGATGAAGCGGTACTGGCACGACACCGCTCGGTACCATGAACCCGGACGGGGCCTCGAAGAAATTAGGCAGGGCCGCGCGCGAGGAGAACCGAATCAATGGGTCATTAGAGAGAAAATGACGCGGAATTAATTACCGCTCGTGTAAACGACGAACGATTCGCCGTCGGTTATTAATCGCGCCGACCGGTGACGGCTCTAACGGTTCGCGCGCACCTTTTCCGTCTCGGAGCTGTTCCGAGAGAGTGTTCCATCTTATGTCTTTCTTCTTTCGCCGCGTGTCAATGAGACGCGCGGCGGGATACATTGTTGTGTATCTAAATCGAATCGTAGATCTGTTCTCGATCTGTCGTGGGCGACTTTTCGTCATGCCTATTACCTAGAGCACGCGAGCGAGCGAGCGAGTCGGGATACAGTACGAGATACCGTGAGGAATTTAAAGTTGTTTTCTCCCCTCCTACCTGCTACGAGAACCAGGTTCTATCACGATTATCGTGGATAGATATCACAGATAATCGATTTACATTCGACTTTCTGAATTCATTTTACGGCAGCGTCGCTTCAATCTTCCCAAAAATGCTTCGCTTTTTTTTTTTTTTGCTCAGGAAGCCATTATACTTTTTTGTCAATAAATCTTTTTTTCTCTCGCAGTATTTCGTCGATTTCGCTTGGCGAGTAAAAATGAACGCGTTGCGGAATACAATGGGACCTGTCACCGCGCTCGGTGTTCGTGCGGGCACGTATTCTCCATGCTCTTCGCGCTCGTTAGTTTCTGAAACGAGCTTCAACAGAGCCGATCTCTGACCCCGGTAGAAAAAGGGAGTCGATCGATCTCGAACGATCGATCCGCCTAGTGTTGCGGCTATCATCGCGATCCGATGGAGATCTCCGCGGAGGTCTTCGCGGAGAATTGCCTTTTTGCTTCTCGCGATACATTACTTTTGCTCGTCGAAATGTTCGTCGTTTAAATACAAACTTGTGAAACTTCTGGTAAAATAAAAAACTTTATATTATATAACATTTTCTTTAAATTTTGCGAGACTAAAATTATATATCTATTCATTAAGTGTATTTTAATTTATTATATTGTGAGCTATTCAAATAGCTCAATAATACACAGATAGCAAATAATATGTTAAGTAATTGATATATCATTGTCCCGAGCGTTCGCTCTTATCCATGCACGATCCACGTAAATGGATATTAATCGTGATACCTTTGTGATCCCAGATTGCACTTCCTGTGCCACTTAAAGATCCGCAGGGATTAAGATCAGCGTCATCTGACCTGTCGTCGAGTGCCGGAAGAGGAAGCCGCCCTGTCGCAACGAAAAAGAGCCCTCCTTGTCATTCACCCGCGAACACGTGTGCGTCACGTTATTAAAGTATGCAACATGTGTAACGTAAATTCGAGCAGGAAATGTGTTTGAAGAAGCGTAATCGTCGTCAAACTTGCTCGTTTTCAGACTCTGAAATATTGATTTAATTAAGGAATATATTAGCATATCTGTGTAGAGATACGAAATTATTTTTTATCAATAATATTTCGAAAACCTTTCAAGAATGTTTAAAACAATATTGAATTATATAAATTTTACTTTAAAGTTTATAATATTCAAGGTTTGAATTTTATAAGTAAAATATGTAATGTTCATCAGTAAACAAATTCTTTGCAAGATGACAATAAAATAAATCTTTTCCGTATTTCAAAGATTCTTGTTTACTACAAGACAAGAATACTTGAAGACTTGGATTCTGCCCACGGTTGGATCATGCTTAATTAACTTCTACCCTGTCGATCAATCAGTTTAAAAAGATAATAAGTATTGCGAGAAGCTCCGATGACTAATGCAGTCAAAGAAAATAAGAGAAAATAAGAAAAAGGAAACGTAGGGTTAAAGGTGAAATATATCGAATCCTATTCATGTTTCTTTTCGTCTCGTCGTTTGTCTCGTTTTCTCTTCTCTACCTGCCATGCGCATTGCTCGTGCGATCCTCCTCCAGAATTCAACAGGTGGTGCGTTGCCTCGTAACCGTCCGCGGTGTCCCACACATCGTGCCCACGTAATCGCGCACGCATGGGTGTATACCCCATGGGCACCCATATGTAGGAAGTACTTTGACCCTTCATCCGTTTCACGGTCTCTCCATATGTATTTGTACGTGATCTTAGAACCCAGCAGGTTCCTCGGAAATGCTTTAAAATTATTTTTTCTTTTTACCAGGATATTCCTGTTGTAATTTAAGAGTACAAAGTTTATGATAAATTTTATGGAGAAATATGGAATATAGAATAATATTAAAATTTATGCATAAATGTTACAAGGGATTAAACTTCTATTGTTAGGAAATTAATGCATAGAGAATATTAATCTTTGAAATTATTACAAACATTCTTAATTTATTATTTAACAAGAATGTTACATCGTCTAACTTTTTCTACAGTCAGCTCCTGATTTATCTTCGACGTCTGCTACTTACAAGAAGTTAATGATGTTTTGTATAGCCAACGGCTCGGTCGAATAATAAATAAGACTTAAAGAAATATATTTGCCTTCACAGTGTTTCACTTCGGGCTGATGCCTAACGAGGTGGCCATCCACGAGTCACCCCTGCGCCTCGCGTTCGATAAATCGCGTTAGCGCGCGCATAAGTTTTAATAAAGCTTCTCTCGCGCGGGACGTTCGGTGCGATCGACGTTGGGAGAATTTATAATATTGACATGGCAGCTGCTTACGCAGCAGCGCCCGAAGCTGAATTCGACGAAGGAACAAAATTCAAGAGAGGGAAAGAGAGAAAGAGAGATGGGAAGCGAAAAGAACGAAACGTGCGCTGCGCGCAGTATGTAAATCCGGAGAAGATCTTCGTGATCCTTCTCTCATCCGAGAATTACGCACGTGCGTGCGTGCCTACGCTGTTGTGAACCGTGGGTACCGTTTCGACCACAGACTAAATCAGTGTACGCGGAGAGCGGATGTTAGGCAACACGAGTGGCCGGCAGGTGCCGCGATGTGGGTGTCGTTTTACGCCAAAGCCGAGAGAAAATGTGCGGCCTCTTGTTTCCTTCGTGCCACCCGCCTTTCTATCGGTAACCGCGCGCGAGAGAGATGGATGGTGAGATGACGGCACTTCGTAATGTAGAAAGTTTGAACGCTTGCTTCATCCGCCAAGTGAGCTCCAAGTCATCCAATTTAGTACGCTACTTATTGGATCTATTCATGTGGATAGCTATATCATTGTCATTCGACAAAAGGTTTATTAGATTTACTTTTTTCTTCGTACTTTTATTAAGAAATCAGAATATTAATGAGAATATTATTACACATGATTACATAATTATGCATATTTTTCTTAATTTAATATTCAAAATAATGTTGAATAAATTTTTCAGCTTCACACGGGTTGCAAATTTTCTTTACTACAACAATGAAAAAACCTTTATTAAACCTTTTAAATTTTATAGAAATATTGTTTCATATTTTTGATGTTTTATATTAATTATTTTTGATATTTCATATTAATTATTACATATGTATAAATCATCGATATACATAAGCGAATATAAATATGAATTGCAATACTAATCAATCTTATTCGAGCTTACGCTCAGAATGTTATATTATTATCAGATATCAAAGCACGTTGTATACAGATCAATCATGTTTTTTATTTTTATATTGTATAGACTTTCAGCCTCCTCCCTCTTCTTCGCAAGATCAAAGGGAACAAGTGCGAGCGCGGTCCTTCCACGAAGTAGTCTCATCAATTTCCTCGTTAACTCTATCATAATCAGCTACAAAAAGAAAGAGAGAAAACCGACTAACAATGTAGCCGATAAATGGCCAATCGTTCGGCGAGTATTCCTCCTTGCCGAACGTGGACAGGTTTCTGCTGGTCCTCCTCTATTTTGTTCGATAAAGAACTCGCTTGTTGTCCAGACTTTTGTAAATATTTTCAGCGCAAATGATGAACGCCGAATTAAATGAGCATTAATTATCGAGCAGGCGTGCACCGCGTGGGTGCGATTCACGAGTCGGAAAGGGAACTCTTTGGTTCCTTCCTTTTTGCAAATTTAGTCTCTCGTCACCTTTCCCTTTATTAGTTTCTATCAATTTCTTTCTCTCTCCCTGCTGTCTTCTGCCCCCTCTCTTTCACGATTACTGTGATAATCGAGGAAAGATAGTAACCAAATTTGTACTGTAGTTAACAAGTATTTTAATGCCTCTATTGTTCCCATGTTTGCTTGGTCGAAAGTTTGAGATTGAAAATATTTATTGCTTCAATAGAATCATTTAATTTGATGATATCCATGTATGTAGTAGTCGCATTGAAATTTGATTAACATAGATTTTTATCTGAATGTATTAATATGAGAAGAATCTTTACTTGTCACGTCGTGTTTTCCTGTGAACCATTGACGAGCTGACAATGAGATAAAAACCGAAGACAATTTCATCGCGAAAACTTCCTGACGATGCAGCAGCGCACGAGGAACGCAAATACGTTACGACATGGAGCGAGCACTTTTTCCCACTCTCCTCTTCTCTCCCATTCTTTTTCCTCATCCTCTTGTTTTACATATAAACGACTGGCCTCATCGGTAGACTGTCTCCACGTCAGCACCATTCTGCCGACTCAAAGTCTGCACTGATTTAACGCGAAGCTACGTCGCCACACGTGACTGCGGCCCATCCCATATCTCGATAAAGTCTTAGCTTACCTAACTAGTGGGACCTGAATGATTTGCGTCCTAATCGGCCAGCGAACTCTTCCCGTGCCGCGAATATCGATTCTGCCATCCACCCTCCTTCATCTTTCGTGGTTTTCTCTCTTTCTCTCTCTCTCTCTCTCTGTTTCTCTTTCTCTCTTTCCGTTTCTTCGATCGTAATATTGTTACGTAATCCGCGTGACGCCCTAGCATTATGTGGGTGGAGAACACGGAGGAAATGTCCGGTTGGAAAACGTACGACTTAGCCGCCGGTAAAAGAGTACTACGAACAAACAATCTTTGCTTGGTTTTGAGTTACCGGGAGCGCAGGCCATTGGGTGCACAGTGACAGTCGAGGAGATCCTTATACTGGCCCTCGTTAGTCTGGATTTATTTATAACGAAACAGGAAATTCTGCCAAGATATGTGTGCCTTTAAACACGATCCTGGTTAAGTTAATGCTATATATTTTATGTATCGAATAATACAATCAATAAAATATACATTGCAAGGTAAGAGGTGGAAATAAAAATAATAAATATTAAAAAATGGTATTTAATTTTTTTTTTTTAATTAAGAAGCGTACAGATTGTTGTAATACGAGAAGACAGAGAAAACAGAATATTTATATATCTATAGGAGAACTATATTTAGATTTAATATCAATCCGCACTGTGCGGTTAACTGGAAAATAATCGTTAACCGAGAGATAGATGCACACGGGTGGACGAAAAATATTTATTAAAATGCGTGTAACGGTGATGGCGCGTCTCTACTCAGGTGGATACATCGCGGTGCAAGTTTCTCCGCCGTATCGTGTCTACCTCGATGGAGTATGGCACAAATCTTTTAATAGCTATCGCGATACCGCAACGTGATCAGGGATGCGGCAGGTAAAAATCTTCTTGACACGTTTGCACGTCCATACGTACATGACTCTTTAAGGTTGAGTAGGTAATCGTTACAGATACCGATGAAAGATAACGCACGACCGACTGGTTATAATTTGTAGAATCCACTATGTAAATTCGCATTATGCAGGCGTATTATTTCACAGGACGAAATGTCACCTCTGGCTGCAATATGTACGCGGAAGGTCACTGGAAATTATTGCTCTATTTCCCTATTGGATGCCAGAACGACATTTACATTCATACGATTAAAATAAACGAGAAATAAATTTTTTTAATTGAAATCTAATCTAATACTTTACACCTCCATAATTTTGTCTTTTTTATTATATTTTTTTTATCTTATTAACATATATGCTGGCATGTAAGTGTGAGATGCTCATTTACATGCAATAATCATTGCTTTTCCCAAGATATGACTAGCGAACGAGACCGAGATATTCAAGCTGTAAAGTGTTGGTTGGTGCTGCAGGCGATGATCTTTCATAGAATTATTAATGATGATATTATTCGAATATACTTGGTATCAATTAAATACGCTATATATACTTTATAGGTATATACTTTACAAATTAGTAAAGTTTTGATTTTATTAAAAATATTAAAGTTAAATTAATAACGCAAGTATAGCTATTGACATTGCTCTCAATGTAATATTTTTCATCATACAAACATAAATTCTTCAATATATATTTTTGTATTCCAATCTTACAATTTCATGAAGATAAATGGCACTGTTTGTAATTCTGAGGACTTGCATAATGTTTCAGTTACATAATGTTTGCATATATTCTTGCTTATTCGCTCGTCTTTCGCCGAAGAAAATATATGAGCATTTTTTTCAAAAAAAATTAATTCCGCGTGAATGATTTCTTCATCGTTTTCATTCATTCTCTATATTTTTACATTCTTTTCACTTCTTTACAGCTTCTTTACTTCTTACAGCTACATTTGCTTCAAAAGATGATCTATCGAGTGTCAATTTAAAGTTTTGTTATATTTCTTTTTATTTAAGATCTGTACGTGCTTTAGACAATTCAAGACTAAAGCCAATATTTTTCCAATCTAATTTATAAATCTACATTTGTTAACAAGAGGTTGATAATTAATAGAATCGTAATATTAATAGGAGAAAAAATAAAATTAAAATAAATTAGATTACATATTAAAACACCATGGCATTGGAATGAGAAAATGCAATTATAATGTTGCAAAGAAAAAGATATAATATTGTAACACTCGTGTACTGAATAGTGAAGAAATATGAAGAGGATTATTTTATTCTTCTTTTATACCGAATTTAGCAGTATTACACGGCCAAGTGACATAAGCTTTAAAACGAACACCATCAATCGGGCTGACGCTTGTTTTTACACGCCGTATACGCATTGTAATAACGGACATAATGAATAATAGAATAAATTTTTCAACGGGCATTATCGCGAGAGGAGCTACAGCTCCTAAGACGTTTCTCGCGACTCTGGACTCGACCGAAAGGCTCGCGAGTTTTCGGTGGACGATCCATTTGTATCTTCGTCGGACTTGTCTCCAAGAGTGTAAGGACCCCTGCAGTTTCGCCACACTCATATTTGCATTTGGTGATCGGATCCCGTAGCTTAACGCAGGGCGCAGGGCCCATCCGTAAATTTATCCGCGGCCCGCGGCGTTCCATCGCGTGGTGGAGAATGAGATATCGGTCGGCCGCCCTCGTGATGCTTGCCCTTCTATAAAGAATCCCTCGTCCTGCCGCGAGAGAATCTCGCCGCCCATTCCTTCGGGACCGGTCTCCGTTCGGCGCTCGCAAGGCATCATTTTATTAAGATCATTTCTTTTATTACGAGGATTTTCTCTCGTTACGAAGATCATTTGATAGTTTGTTTTTTATAAATAAAATTTTGATAAACGATATTGATGATTATGACACTGAGATTTTTCTTCTCGTATACTTTCGATACTTAATCGTATTAATTAATTGTATCAAAGTAAGACTAGTGTGTGCTTGTGTCTGTCTCTATCGTAATAATTAATCCTCAGATCAATTCTACGCATGTGCATTTTGTAGCGTCGACCATATTAAGCCGTCTGCGGTGTTCACGTAACAATGACACAAAGAAAGTGTATAATGAGTCGAATCAAAACGCAGTATATCATCGTGTCTTTCGAGTAACTACTTATGGTTCCTCGTCGAATACAATAACGCTCGTTCTTTCACTTTTGTTTACGTGTTAATCGGTTGTCTTACAAAGGATTAGATAATCCTAGAACAATTTAGCATACATATATGCATTTCTATCGACAATACTCAATTATCGTGAGTCTGACTTAACGAAAGAGAAGACAGCAGAATTAATAGGCGAGAAACGTTAATACGAGATGCGAATTTAATGGGCAGATTCAACCTCATCGTTGACGCAACGTCGCGAGTCGCTATGAAAACAATATTATCGCGCCGACGCGACGCTTCGTTTGGTCGGCGATTTTTCCCGTTTGATTCTTCGCTTATAGATTCCGACGAAGATTCTGAGTTCTGTCGTGACCGGTGCCACGCGTGGTACCTGACGTCTACATGTGTACGAGCAACTCGGGCCTCAGGCTCACGTGATCCCAGTCCTTTATACCATCCACTTTAGCCAGTCTTAACCACCTGTGCTTTAACCAAACCGCTTTCCCCGTCGCCGTCCCCTCTATCATTCTATTCCGCCGTATCTCCCCTTTCGTTACCTCCTCTTTTCCGTTCAGCGAGAGGACATACCGATGCCGCGTTGGCATCGTTGCCGCGCTCTCTACAAGGAGAGAGAGATGCAGTTAAGGTACAGCCTTCGTTCCTAAAGCGGGCAAGATCTATCGTCCGCAGCTTTTCAAAGAGATCACGAGGAATCGCATGTCGCAAACCATTTATCAGCGTGTCAGCCGAGGCGTGCCCTTCGCGCTTACCAAGAAAGAGAGAGAGAGAGAGAGAGAGAGAAAAAGAAGATGAGAGAACAGTTCCGCAAGCTTCGATAAGGTCTCGTTGACATAATGAAGAGGCGGCCGCTTCTGGAAAACTGGCTGACGTTTCAATTTTGTGCGCCTTCGATGTGTACACGGTTACTCGCACTAGAAAAACAAAATCGCGAACTGATTAAAAACTAAAATCAAATCATGGAAGATGATATTAATCACGTGTAACATTATGTATTATATTAGGATCATATTTCTTGATTGACATTATATTAAATTTTTTTTTCCAATTTTTCTTCGGTAATGCAGTGAGATTAGGTTGTCGCACATTCCGTTTGATATCCCTGCAATAGTTGCTTTCATTATACCTTTTTTCCATTATCTTCAGTAATAATATAATTAAATTATAAGGCTATGTTGGGTCATAGATAGTTTTACACAAGATATTTTTTACTTATATTACGTTACTCTTTAAAACAAAAAGTGTAATATCTTTAATTTTTAACAAAATATAGCAACATCGTTTTAATCATTCTGGAATGTCAAAGTCTAAATTTCTTGCGGTTTATTAGTATTGAATGCTTGGTTTTAAAGATTGTAATATTTGAAACGATGATTAATATCTATTGTAGGCTGATAGGAACGGAAATGAATGATCTTTTTGGTTTTCACAGCCTTAGCGCAACGATGCGTTTAAATGACGTAAATAGCGCGCGCGCGTGAGACTGCATAGTTTTTATAAGTATAGCTCGTTTTATGGTGAAAAGAGAATGCTCATGTATCTTTTATGTCTTTTCTGCTGATACGATTCTCTTGGGTGGCGTCGTTTCGGCATCCATCAAAACGGGACACGTTTCTCCGTCTCTTTGTCTTCATAAAAATATAAACATTTTCATTTTACCTTTAGAAACCCATAAAATCTCAATTCTCTCGATTCCTACCTAAGAACCGATCGCTATTTCACGCGCGGATCACACGACGAATACTCGCGAGTTTGATGGGTCTTCTCGGAAGAGCACTAATTTTCGATGATGGCTGCCGTCGAAGTGTTCTTCACCTATCTGGATGTCCCGCTGAGTCAGCCTTATAACTTCTCCCGGCTATATCATAACCTGAACGTTAGAAATTCGAGGCGGTGGGCGAGATAGGTGGTTCAATAACCCGGCAACGGGAATGTGGAGGACATATTTCAATCCGTTCTGGCATGTCGCCTCGCGATAA
Source organism: Anoplolepis gracilipes (assembly GCF_047496725.1). Lineage (NCBI taxonomy): Eukaryota > Metazoa > Arthropoda > Insecta > Hymenoptera > Formicidae > Anoplolepis > Anoplolepis gracilipes. Next base: position 20,555,986 of record NC_132970.1, on the reverse strand, counting down.
GCGACGCGCATCAGTCAGCCGCGAGGTGTCCGTCTAAATGAATCTCCACCGAAACCCGGTTACAGGTGACTTGTACAAAATGGGTCTTAATGGCCATTTCTCAACCTATCTACCTATATACTGCTTTTCGAGCGTGTTAGCGTTTGAGCGTATGGAGCGAGTAGCGATGGGCCCAAATTAATGGGCCCATGTTGTAGTTGATTGCGCTAAATTCCTGAGAGATATTTTTCATCAATTATTACTTTTCAAAAATAAAATTCTAAGAACGAAAATGTTACATATCTGTTTAGTATTAAATATACAAGTTTTATTTCATATATTAATTATATTTATTTTATATGTATTATTTAAATATATTTTTTTCGCTACTATTATATTATAATTTTATTTCTTAATTAAGCTGTAGTGTGTATCTATATATAAGCTTTAAGCAAATTTGTATTGATAAATTTCTGCGATTTAATTATAATTCTATCATAAACGTAACTTCCGAGGCAATTTCAAAATCATTTTCTAGTTTCTATAACGTCGAAATTATATTTCGATCAATTATTACAAAGATTTTTATCCAATGATATCGAAAGCATGTTATGTTATCTGAGATAAAATGCAACATTATAATTCAAACATGATCTCATCGCCGTTTAATCAAAGATCCGGATTAAGTGTAACAGATTAACTCGGCACCGTTATTATTTCTTTTTCTCGCTCAAGTTCATTGAGCCGAAGTGGCGAGTTTAATTCTGAGAGTGAAGAGAACAACGGGCAGGAGACGTAGGACACGAGCGAACCAGATTGCTTTAATTTGTTGCGCGTCCGACAAAAATGTTAATGCCCGTCGACCGCTCGTAATTCAGCCCCAGCTCCGGGGCCTACTGTTCCCCTCTAGCCTTCATTCCTTCCCGCCAACGCGTCCTTTCTGTCATCCTCCCTCTCGTCTGTATTCTCTCTCGCGCGCTACACGATTGCCCTTATCTGCGGTTTTATGTTCGGCTTTGCGTTTTAGCCACATCCATTCGATCGCACGGGAGTACGGGAGGATGCATCGGGTCTTAAGTTTTACGAAAGACCAGTCGGGCGACAGGTTTATTCGTTCTTCGTACACAGGACCATGTACCTTCGGATTTGCGACTCGGGCGACATACGCGAGAATTAAATTGCAAAGGGATAGAAAAAAAATTTCCGAAAAGAAATCAGGCTAAGCAATGAAAAAAAATCTACATCGCCAAGAAAAATTTTGTTTTTACTTATCAAGATATTTACGTTTACGTAAAAAAAAAAAAAAAAAATAAAACAACTCAGAATGTATTGGGAATAAAATGTAAATTTATTATTGAATGTTTTAAATTAAATGATTATTGTTTTCTTTTATTTCATTTTGCATAAATATAAAACACAGCAATGAATTATTCATGAGCCGTTGTATAAGGCAAGTTTATTCCAATAACGCATCCGCGTATTGATAAAGTAACGCGCGTTAAATAATGCGATACATGTTCCAGGTGTAAGTATCGAAATGCTCATAATTTTCGCCTGATATCTTAGAGCCGCGCAGAATCTTGGGGGATGCGATATCACGGTGTATTTAACAGGCGAACGCTGTGCTAAGTACGATACCTGGTACTGAACTACGACAGAGATAAAACCGGAAAAGAGGAAAGGTGGGAGGGAATAAAGTCGGACTGTTCTGCATCGTCGAATCGATAAAGTGCATCGCGACGAGTATCGCGTCTAATCATTTGATACGTGTCTTAATATTCGCGAGACGCGAAGTGAGAGTTCTTGCGAGTGCAGGTTGATGCGCTTTCGATGCACTTGTCGCGCATCCACTTTCCCGCGGGCGTATTTTCACACGAACGATCTGTGGGAACCGCTCTCGTACACTGCACCCAACGCAGTCGCAGGCTGCTCGTAGGGCGACACGTCGAAGAAAAAATCCGGGCCCCTTCTGCAAACACTCACAGCGTCCACGACGCCTCGACGTCTCTCTCCGCGCTCGCATGTGTGTTATATGCGTGTGTGTATAAGAAGTAAAAAGAACTGTGAAAGAATCTCCGTTATAAATAAACACAACCGATGGATATTGATAAGTTCGAGAGTCGCCCTTATCCGGGTGTCGTCCTCGATATAATCCTAAGTTCGTTAGAGCGCCCGTCGCGCGAACCATTCGTCTCGGATTTGCTGATGATCTTACGTTATGCGTGCGCAAAATTTCCTCGAGGACTTTGTCATGACGGAAATAGAACGCGATCAATAAGCTAGGTTGAAGCTATAACGATCGGACAGCGGAGCGAGATCGTTAACACGGTCAGGAATGTGGCATGATTCGGGAAGCGATTCAGATTATCCGGAATATTGAGCTTCGCGAGAGGCATTCTATGTGTTATTAAATTATTCTTTAATCGTGGGAACGCGAATATATAGATAGAGGCGATCCTCGATTAATATTACGCGGAATACTCGCATTCCAAATGTTCACTCTGTGAGAACGACGGTATCCTGGATCAAGTGAATTAATTCGACGATTCAATAAATTTAAAGAGACAAAAGCGATAAAAGCGATTTAACAGAACGGCGGTCAACTACTTGACTTTTTGTCAAAAAACTGTAGAGGTTTGTCTTGTATAAATATTATTTTAAATATATACGATCTACTCGAAACATGCCCTCGAATCGTCCCATTCATAAACTCAGCCAAATATTGTCGAAGCGCAACCGTTTTACTACTGTCATTAACTGGTCGGGAAGAGTTTCGCTAGGTCTTTTCCCTTCGTCAGCTTTCTTATCCCGTCGCACGACTTCATCCCCGTTTTTTTTCTTCCCGTTTCCGTGTATTCGATCAACAGTAGTCGCTCGCTGTTGACAGTGAGTACCCTTTTAACGACGCTCACGGGAGAGAAATGGCGTCGGACAGGCATCGATCACTGGTCGCGAGATCGCATCTGTCACTACGGAAACGGCTGCGCATCCGCGACTTCCGTTTCTCAGTGTCACGTTACCATCGCGCTCGGTTAATATACTCCGGGGTCATTGGTTCTCGCTCCGCTATGAGCCATTGAGAACGATTTGAAACAAGTGTAGTTGCAAGATTGGATTTATGAATAGTCACCACCGCATATTTAAACTTGTATGACTCAAAATTTAATATAGAGACGATTACTCGATTACATCGCGTAATTACATTAAATAATATTGTACCGTGAAGTTTTGCGGGTTTATCGTTCTTATTTTATTATAGGGAGAGAAAGGGAAGGAAGGGAGAATACTTTCGGCGGTTCTTTAAAGAGCATGGAAAATATGGTAATTGATTGAGCAGCGAGGCTCAATGACCGCGTTCGAGTCTCTGCGCGCATCAAGCACGGTGTGAAAGACGTTCCCGGCGTAGATCGAAATGCATTGGCGTCGATAACGACGGTCGAACGTTGACAAAGGGTGTTATCTAAAATCTGTTTGGGACGCACTGCATACCGCATGCCGAGTAGGCCGCATAAATGCATTTATTTCATGGCCCGCGATGGCGCTTCTGCTCCGTGAGGAACTCGACGGAGATGAAGAAGGTCTTTCATCTCGGTTCTCTATTAAAAATACACCAGGATAGAAATATACTTGAATTAACCATAAGCCTCACATCGACTCTGGTTCAACTTATACGTAATATACTTCGGAAAATCGAATACAGTCGTCTTTCAAGCTAACAATAAGATGACACGCAATGTCGTATGTGTACATACACGTGTCACGGAATATATTATATTAAATTAAAAAGATGTAGAAATTTTTTCGAATTTGTCGTAAATTTAAATTTACTAATATTGAACGTGCATATTATATGCTCGATTCGACTATCTGTTTATTCTTTTTTATAAAGAGTTGGTAGTTGAGATTGATATGAATGCTCATGTGTAATCTGCAACACATAAATAATAAATAAAGAGTGCATAACAAAATGGATTTTATTTGATATATATTCAATTTTATTTAGATAATTTATATATTTATCATTTTTTTACTTTATTCATAATATTACTTAGCAATTATATAGTATTAAAGTTTGAAATATCTTTTACCACAAATCGATATTTTTGTTTAATCTTAGACATTACGTAAATAGGTGCTATTATTGCGTATAATATGCGTACTTTTTTTTATTATATATTTATTATAGATATTTTTGCATTAGATTAAAATGATTACGAATTTTTTGTGTCAGTTTAAATTTTGTCTCCGTCAAGATGACTAGAGAATAAATTGCCTGTATTCAATTTTTCAAATGCGTTTATGCAATTCAGATAAAATTAAAAGTAACTGATTAAATTGATAGAGATTATACTGGAAAAGCAATCACTATTTATTAGACTTCTACATTCATTATAAATTCTTGGATTCATTTTTCTAATTCGCCACTCTCTCTTATCAATAAAATATGCGTGGCGTAATAGCCAAGCTGAATAGTGAAAGGAATTTAACTGACGCTATTCGGAATAATTAAGACCTCTTCTCGTTAAATCACGAGACATGTCATTGCATCGAACGATTATAACAAATTCCAAGTAAAGATGACAGGTTTGTGGACATAAGACTCTCAGTTCGATTAGCTCGTTGCATGCACAGTGGGTCATTGTTATCTCATTGGCATCCCCGGCGTCTTCTTTCAGGAACGGATATATCATTCTCGTTGGGCAAACAGGTCCTTTACAGTGGAGATAACAGCGTGGTGGGCGCCGATAGAGTTGCTGCATTCACAGTGCATTCCTCGAAGATGCGTGACGCGCTCAGAATCGTAATGCGTATTCCACTTGTCTTTCTCTCGGCAGGTTCATCGTTTAGAACGAGCAACCAAAAAAATAACTTTACCGTCAAGGAATTTTTCGGCGATGACAAACCCACAGCTTCTGAAGCACGCTTGTTCGAAATGCATTCTTAATTTACGAGATCGTCTGTGTGTATTTTGATCTACGATTTCTTTCAAAGAAAATTGAATTAGATCTCAAAAGATAAATACGTAGATTAGAGGTAAAAAATGTAGACATAAAAAATGATCTCTAATTTTTTATTTTAATTACATTTGAGATGTATGTTTTTGAAACGATATTATTTTTTTTTATATAGCTTTTTCCTACAGTTTTGTAGTTTATTGTTTTAGCTCCCTCGACTTTTTTTAGTTTCTTACAGTACATGAATTTTTTCGTACAAGCATAATATAAATTGTGGCTAACCAATGACAGGAAAAAAGAAGCTGGTCAGGGAGGGGCCATCGCTGTAGAATTATAATTAATTTCCTCTCTTGACTTTGGTCGATGGGTGGAACACAGTCAATTTCTCTTGATACCGTAAGCCAACTTCGGAGCCCTTTATCCTTTATGCCACATAATCATTAAATCCATCGGACCAGGAGACGCACACAAAGAATGACCCCATTTTCTTTTGCCTCCGAAATAAAATGATTGCTTGAAAAATATCGATAACTGTTCTCGATCCAAATCTGTATTTATCGTAAAGACACCGGCGATATCTTCACTTCGATACGGATGTGAAAAAGAAGTCCAAGGAGGGCGACGTGCGCCAGGCTCCGCGACAATTAGAATATAAATATATCGCGTTATTTATTATATCTGTGTGTCATCTCCGTAAAAGGAACGGGACACTTGTTCCAAATCGATCATACGCCGGCGTATTCTGAATGTTAGCCGATCCGAGAGGAGCGTAGTGAGAGAGGAACAAGTGCGAGTCTTCTTCTTGACCTTCCTCACGCTCGGTACCACAACCACCTCATCAATCTCCTCCTCCTCCTTCTTCTCCGGATATTAGCTCACGGCTGCGTATGCGTGCGCGCGAACGCGGCGCGTTCGACTTCCCTCTTCCCTCGCACATCGCCGCTTTCGACCGACTTCTTTATATCTTCCTCACGATCGGCACGTACCGACTTCACGACTTCGCTTTCGTTTCTGCCGTTAAGAGTCCGACCGCGTCACTGCCGGGGTTATCACCAGCGTCCTCCTCTACGCCGGAGAGTGATTAATGATTCGCCGCGCTTGACCGTTTGCGGACTAATAGCGTTTCTTGTATCGAACTTATTGTAGCGAATAATGAATGCGATTACTTGTTGAAATTAATTATTAATTACTTCTTTCAATACGTATTGAGTATACATGCATCTCATAAAAGAAGAATTTTGTGAAAAATTTATACTTGTATATATACTCTCTCTTTTTCTCTCTCTCTCTCTCTCTCTCTCTCTGTTGTAGAAATATTAATTTCACTAAAAAGACATTATTTATAAAAAAATATACTAACGCGGACTGTTACTCTTTTATTTCACCATTAGCTGTCATTAACGACAACTTATCGAGCCGCTAATTTCATACTTTTGTTATAAACTGCTCGATATAAAGATTTATAAATTGTCAACTCTGCATTAACGTCATTAACGTCGTATTTTCACTGCGAATCTGATAGTATTGTCAAGACATTCCTGAATACCGCTTTGAAATCTTTACGTTTAAATTATGAATTCCAGAAAAAGTGCCGGGACAACCGTTACACTTCACTAACAGCAATTCGAGAAAATCCGACGTTACGAGCAACGCGACGGAATGAACACGATTGATACATATCTGCGTGTTACTATACATAAAGCATCTACAAAGCAGAGCAAACTTCTCCTCGCAGAATGTATGTATGGATCCGGCTTGAAATATAGATAGTAGGTCTGAAAGACAGCGCTTGGAATCGATTATGCTTGCACTTACGGTGCCTCGGCGGAATCCGCTTATCTCGTATGTTGCGAGAGATTTACCTTTCGCAAAATCGAAAAAAAGCGTATCGATGGATGGGAGGAGATGCAACGTTAAAACGCGTAGAGAGAGAGAGAGAGAGAGAAAGAGAGAGCAAATATTTCTAGCTTGATCGCGCCGAATGAAAGAAATGTAGGGAAATCGATTCTATGCTCGGTTTACTTTAATAGTACTGGCATCGTTGCTCGGCAAGTATGATTTCTCTAACTAGTATCACACACTAGATCGTACAAAACTAAATTTTTATCACAGTTCCATCTTGAGGGTACCCTACTGCCGTAGCGCCGTTTCTCCCCATCTCCCTCTCGGCAGTTTTGCGGGCAGAAACGTCCGCCGCAATCTGCGCAGCCCTTCTTATAGATCGCTTCGAGATCGTATTAACTGTAATGGCACAGAAATCTTTACCGCGATCGACTCGGGGCGGTCGATTTATACATACGCCATCTTAAAGTTTTATGCTGATCAAATCGTGATCATTCAGCTTTCATTCGCGATCATATATGAATTATTTGCTGATATTATATTTATTAAATCGCGATTGCACAGTTTGCGGTTCACATAGACTTCCTAAATTGTCAAAATTTAAATCAGTTATTTAAAAAGGTACATGATTTTGAGAGAAAAACACAGAAAACATTTGATTTTAATCTGAAACAAGATTTAAACGTTATGCGAAAATCCAATCAATATTATATAACAGTATCCGCAGAATGTGACTCGCGAAACTCGGGATAAGTTATTCTCAGTCTCGACATCTTCGACGTAACATCCAGGAAATCATCATTCGGCTCCTCCTCGACGGACTGAAAGCACGTGTCAAGTCTGCACACCGCGAGCGGCGTTTTGTACATGAGTGGCCCTCGCGATCTTGAAGAGACCCCGCGCGTTATCTGAAATATTGCGGCTGTATTTCGCTTAGAGCTGCAGTACGTACGGCACATCGCGAGTGACCCTTATCGGGCATGAGCGCGACCTTTCGGTCCGGTGCGCGCTGAAAGAACCGACGTAATAACTCGCGGCGATAATCGCGGTGCCGTAGAGGAACGAGAGGGAGAAAAAAGAAGCTCCGCGAGAGTGCGCAGATACAATAAATAAAAGCTTCTTCAACGCGAGCAGCGCGATGGATTCGCGAGATTTAACGCCAGTGGTGGACGTCCTGGGTGGTAATAAGCCAGACTTTACTTGTGGGTTAGCACGACGCGTTGCCGTTATTATTCTTTGCCTCTGTCTCTTTGACGTGTGCTCTAGAAGATCATTTTCAAATATTACCTTTGTGGAAACCAAGCCGGAATGAGTTTAAAATTTCTTTTGGATTTTGTTACGCCACGAGGTAATTAATCATTTTGTTTTCTCGATTTCACATTGATAATGTTATGAATCATATGATAATGTTAATAATATACATAAAAATTGAAACGTTTTATGAAGTCGGAAAAAAAATGATATTTTGCAATCGACCGAATTATTAAAAAAAAAAAATGTTTTATATCTTCAATTATCGAATAGTGTGTATGCGTGGCAATGATCCAGAAAGCATGAATAACGAGCGATATATATTTCAATTCGATGATACGATAGTGAAATACTCGCGTCGTCAACCTAGCGGGTCCGTGACGCGGTCGGCGCGAAGGAACCGCGTGCAGGCGTCTCGTCGTATTATGCAAAACGGCGCGGGACTGCCGGCTACAGCGCCTACACATGCGCGAGATCGTTCGATATATCGAACCGAGAGACCACCAGGAGGTTGATCGAGAGCACATCTCGAACGTACCTATGTCAATATTTCTCGGCGCGCCGCGAAAGGATTGCGATCCGCGTCGTTTTATCCTAATGCAGGATCGAAGAGACTTAATGATCCAGTCCCGATCTTGGCTCGTATTCGGTAGCTGCAACTTCGTAGATCATGCTTAACAATCCTACTTCGTATTATATTATTTATTTGTTTATATATATGATGTATAAAAAATATATCAGGTAAGTATATAAAATAAATGTTATTAATTAAATATATATGTATATAAAATTAATGATAATAATTAATATAGATAATAATAATAGACAAAGATAATAATAATTAATAATTATATATATATATATATATATATAAAATTAATGATAACATTATTTTTTTATACATCGGCAAATTTATTTCCTGGAGATAATATTTAAAGAATGGTCAATAATTGATTTCAACTACGTCGTTGACATATTCGCGACAGGTAATTAAAGAACACGAGGTACGTGTCAAACAGCGTGATACATAGGCTATTGCATCATCGTTGCTTGATCCCATAACGTAGCTATCAGTGCGTACGATCGATAGATTCCTCGCTCGATTCGGACCCCTCGACAGTTCGCTCTGCGATCCGTCGTGCGTCTCTGATTGCGCCTAAAGTAAAGGCGAAAGCAGACATTCGTTACCTTCTTTTCGTTTGCTCGTTGTTGAACATGATTTAAAGATATTTTTGATATGTCTGATAATTAATCTGTCCGTCCATCTCTACGTCGACGTAGTGAACCAGACGACAAGTGGAACAAAAATAAAAAAACTATAAAAGACTATAGTTTATTAAATGTTGACTTTATAACGCGTTATTTAATCTCGCTTTCTATTTTACATGTCAATAGTAATCTCATATTTAATATAGGAATTATAAATGATAAAAATATTTACCGTTTATCAAAAAATCAAAGTGTTACAAAGATGTTCCCAGAGATCATCGCAGGAAAGAATGAAGGAAGCTTGATTCTCAAGTGAGAATATGACATTTCGCATATTGTACCTTTCGCAAAGAAAGAAATAAAAATGTATTCAGCTTGGTGTTGTATCTCATATATATATATATATATATATATATATATATATATATATATATATATAGGTATGCATGATGCCTCGCGTGGGTGCATCGAATATGCCGATCGTCGAAGACGTACACGATATGGGACGAGTCGAATCTCAGCCGTTACTCCTTCGTCGTGGCATTAACTTCCTTGATTTCCTTTTGTGCGCGAGTTTGATATAGTCAGCGCAGAAATATCAATGGACAATTTTTATACGTAAAATTACCTTCCTACTTTAAAGCTCGAGAGCTCGAGAGCTCTGCTGAAATAAATTACGTAGAGAAGCGCGCGATCAATTCTTAGAACACTGTAATCTGTAATATCAATGAATCTTTGATCCAGCATGATTAATGTATAACGAGATTTATTTATTTAGACTTCCATCCATCTTCCTTATACCGATTTGAGAAATTTGCAGAATCAACTTGACCGCGAAGGGCGTCATTACGTATGAAACACCTAGGCACAGCACGATGTCCGATGGATATCCTCTCGGTATCTTCTGGCGCGCGCAGCTGTATCTATTAAACGGAGATAAATTCCACCTCACTGTCGTCCCGTGCGGAAGTGGCGTCCATACGCAACACGCGCGAATATATATCTCTGGCGAACGGGGAAACCCGACGGCGCGGCGATTCGCTATCCATCCCGGGTGCTCCGGTAGCCGGGGTTCCGTAACTCCCACAATACCGTATAAGCGATACTCTTTTACGAGCGCTCGGCGGTATATACAGTTCCGCGGTGTAAGAGGATAAATTTTCTAAGTGAGCGGCGTGCTGCATCACCATATAGGAGAATAATGTGACATTTTTTCCCATGCCCGCCTCCCTCACCGAAGGAGGAGGAACGTAACTGCTCCTGCTCGTGAAGATATTCCGTACATGGTTCCCGTATACCGCGCTCGCGTATGTGTAGTCGACCGGAGAACGCGCACCGCTCGTAACTTATCTAATGTTACGTTTACACGAGACCACTTTCCTCTTTTCCCCTCCTTTCCTTTACTACTATGTGCGCTGCACTCTGGACTTGTCGATTGGATTTGATAATAGAGTCGAGCACATAACGGCAAGAGAGTACCAAGTGAGTGACGTGATTACTATCGTGAACTCTACCGATAGCGTGGGTAATGTGCAAAGTAATCTAGCGATATTTTTGTAATTTAGATACATGCAACGCCTTTATATTCAATAATTGACATTTTCACATATACATACATGTACATATATATCAGTGAAAAAATAGATACAATATATTATGTATTTTTGATTTATTTATTTATTTGATATATTTATTTCTCCATTTATTGTAGAAGTGTACGATTAGAATGAATATATTATAGCGTTTTAACAAGTACATCCTTAACGCGGATAACGTATACATTATTTCGTACATTCATTAAATTATAAGCTGCACGCAAATAAAGTCTCATATTTCTTCGGTCCGTTTCACCTTGGTGAGCAAAAAACTCGCAGTGGGCGTTGGGCCGCACCATTAACTGCAATTTCGCTGATGCGACCCTTCTTCCGGATCGTTAGCGGACTTTGGCTGACTTATGTAAACTCCGTAGATGATGCAGAAGTGATTTAACGAGGATTCCGAGGCCAAAGCGGAGACGACAAGGGTATGAATTTATAATCGCAAGTATTCGAAACAAAAATTTTGACGTTTTTATTGTCAAAATGCAGAAAAATAGTAGTAATCTCCACAAAAGTCAATGTTTTTTTTTTGCTTGCAAAAATTCTTTCTTCATAACATATTACCACGGTGACGCTTATTTTCCGCAACGACTCATTTATGTTCATAATTATTAATTTACGGCGCGAATACTTTGGGAATAACGACGGAGACGAGTAAAGTTTACATCAACTTAACAGCTTTAATGCACTTGAAGTTCCATAACTCTGCGTTCTCTAAGTAATTTCTGTGCTTCCGCAGTTTCTGCAAACCGGTTTTATGGGAATATAAAAATCTCAATGTTTTTACCATTTCAACCATTTATATCGAAATAATTTTTGATATTAAAATTTTTATTAAATTTTAGAGTTGTGTGCGATAATACATTTTAGCCTCCATTTATTCGTGTCATGTCTCTATTTTTTAACATTATGAGGATATTTTAGAACATTAACGAAGACTTGCGTTTGAACCGAGCATTCCACACTTGATCCTTCCGATACCTTTTTTACTCTCACTAAAGTTTCGAACGAAGGGAACTGCACGATGACGGATGGCTGTCTCTTAGAGGAGTCCCTTCACGTGGCCCCCCATCGTCGTCAGGTCCATTACAATTCATTACCGTGTGATAGATGTCGTTCGTTTGGCCTCGATGCCTGATTGAGTTTAACCTGTGCCCGTGCCCTAAGGACAGAGTAAATTTTGATCCCTTCAATCATATTTAACACGCGTATAGCATGATCGATGTTTCTTGTCGAATCATCTTGTCCTTGGTATAAGTAAAACCAATCAACGCTCTTTTCAACGGATCAGGTTTAATAATATTAGAAATCTTTCAACTCTCTCTCAATGAATAATTAGTTTAATTAGTAATAATTAGTCTTTGAATTTTTTTCTATTTTGTAATTTGTAAAATACTATTGTTTTCTCTTTTTCATTAATTTTTAAATATTTTAAAGTATTTTGCTTTTAGATTTCATTAAATAATCTCTCAATCTTTTAATGAATCATTAAACATTTGCTTCATAACATCTTTCGACAATTTAAAATTTTTTAATTATCTTTGACACAATTTAATATTTATTTAAACTTTATATCATCTCTATTTATAATTGAGTTTTGTACAACGATAATATTATAATTTATGCTGCAATGTAGAATTTCTAAGAGAATCTGTTACATCATTATTAATATTTAATATATTTTATATCTAATACTTATTAAAAATAGAGTTTGTGCTATACATACGATTAGCGATATTTGTACCGTAACAGAAGCGTAGCATCTCTTGAAAGAAAAGAATATGGCAAAGTGGACCGAGAGAGGAAACACACGAGAGCTCAGGGTAGGATGTGGTATATCGGTCTGTCGCCTCCGTAAATCCTCGGTGCTTGGTAACCGCCACTGTCGTGCTATGGTCTTATCATTGTCAGGGCCGCAGAACAACAATGCGAATTTAGTCCAATGATATCTGTCGTATTAATGGCAAATTAGCTTTCTAAAAAACATCTGAAAATATATCTACTCGGTCATCAACTGAATAGTTTTGTTAATTGAATAAGTTTCGAAGAGAATTGAATCTTAAAATTTATAAACTGTGATACTCCTGTATATAATTATGTAAATATTATTTCTTTTTTATATATAATTCTGTCAATTATTATTTTTTCTTATTTTAGATGGCACTATAAAGAAAAGTATAAGAAATATTAAAGAGTTATTTTGAATCGCATAGTAAATAATAATTCCGAATGAGAATGCATCCCTGGTTGGCGGGAGCGCAGTACCGGACCACGGCGGTCGTCCTCGTGTATCGTTTGATCTCGTTAATAGGACCGCATTGTCCCGCATCTACATACTCTACGTGCTCTTCTCTCAGTATGCACTTGGTTGTGCACAGTCGGGAGAAAGAAGCACGGGGGAAACGTCGGAGGAGGAGAGGGAGAGAGTGGAAAGGGATAAGCTACGTGCACGCGCGTGTGCACTCACGGTCGTAGGTGCTCGGCAATCGGTGCATTATTTGCGAAATATCTGCCTGGTTATCACACACAAGCACAATGCCGTACCATAGAAATTTGTATGTCGACTGATATCGTTTATTTAACAACTTCTCGAGTACAATGCCACTCGATTTATTTATTCCGTTTTGTTCCATTTATTTATTGTCGACTTTCCTTTCTTTTTCTTGCTTTATTATCCAATTTTCTGGTTTTATTATTTTATAGTGATCTGTTATTGTTGACTTTGTATCTTCGTAAAAATTATTTATCCGTTATTGCAAATAAAAGATAGCAATATCGGTTAAATAGTGAAAATAATATTACAATACTCGCGATTTATGAAAATAATCTATGTAAAATCAAATACAGCTATACCTTTTCATCTTCCTGAGAAAAAATGGATTTTAAGATAATATATCAAAGGTGCGATATGATGTTATCTTTATATAATGAAATTTGACTAGATCTGATGATATGTATATGAAAATAGATGTCAGGCCAAATTTCGAATATTATTATATATAATCATATAAAATTACATTTAATATCAGATTTTTTGATAATTAATTATGTATATTTACACCTGAACATATTATATCCATTTTTTTCTCGGGTTCTTTATTGTTTGTATCTTAAGGATTCTGTTGCTGTTCTGAGACTTTTTTATGCTTAATGTAATGTAACGTGCAGTCAGTTACAATGAACAGACTGCACTCATCGTTCTATTGTTCTCTAATGAATCCGTAGATGCTGACGGAAGCGTCCTTGCTCACAAGATGCATGGGACAGGTTGCATCTGTGAGTTTCTTCTTCGTCGCCTCTCTATCTCCTCGTCTCTCCGTCCCGAAGAACAGAAAAAAAATTATTTAGGCATAACGAGCGAGGCTCTCGGGACTTTTGTAGAATCATTCAGTCGCAGTATATCACCTGCCAGAAAAGCTGGACGGGAGAAACGACTTTACCCATCATATATGATGGTAATGAAGAATGAACTATGCTTGTCAACGGGAAACGTTTGCGTTAGAAAAGAGAAAGTCGCTTATCAAGTCGCTTATTTTCTTTCATTAAGACCATGTATGTGTTAGTAGAAGCTGCGATGATACTACTAATTACTGTTGTGAGAAACATTCGTCACTGCCATAGTGGTATTTTTCTTCTTACTTACAAGATTGGAGATCCAAAGATACAATTGATATTTTTACTACGATACCGAAAAATTCCTTTATCATATCAGGCTCACTATCAATGACATAATTTTTTTTCAAGTAATTTTCCAATGTAATTTTTTTTTCAAGTTATTGCTTAAGTATAATCTGTACGAAAATCTCGATTGTAAGTTGCGCCAACTTTCTAAGAATGGATATCGAAAAGTCTCGAAATATCGGAGAAATATGAACTGGACGCAAAGATAGCTGTTCTCCACGAAACCGTTGTAAAGAGTTTTTTCTTTTTTTTATTCTTTTTTTAACCGCAAGATGCAAGAGACGAACCAACGAACTCGTCGTGCGCTGTACCGTCCGAGATTCCCAAGTTCTCGAATCCATTATTTACATTACATGGATCGGAACGGTACGTGCCTCTCTTCGATCTTGATTCTGGGCGGGGTCGCGGGGCAACGGCGAGGACGAAGAGCGATCGTGTGGACAATACCATATATCTCTCGCAGGCGTTTTATGGAAATTCGTTCGCTCGGCCCTCTCGATACAATGATCGGTGGGCATCGATACGATCGAGATCGCGGCACCTGTATCCTACGTCTCTCTGCCACCTTCATCGATAGTCACGCAGAAGCAGGCAGGCGGCAATGAGGCCTCCGGGTCATTGGCCGTGCCTCCTTTAAATATGGAAGAATCGCGGGAGATCGCGATAAGCAGGGTCAGCAGCGGGTTCAGAGGGTCACAGAGAGAGAATTTCGTTGTCATGTAAATTACTGTCTCTACATTCGGATTCTAACTAACCGTGAGTGCGATTGAAAGATTGAAGCAACCGTGACAGCGCTCTCTCTCTCTCTCTCTCTCTCTCTCTCTCTCTCTCTTTCTCTCTCTCTTGTTTTTTTTTTCTTAGCGTGTCCTTTGAGAACGCGCTTCTTCGACATTATTTCAAATAATAATCATAACAATAATGTCTCTATGTTCTGATTATCCGACAACAATGAAGTTAAAATATTAAATTGCTTTTTCATTCTTAGCGTACACTAAGCAAAATAAAAAAATATAAACATTTTGTTACGATTTTTCTTATGTTTCGTTCAGACTCGGAGATGGCTCAAAGGAAGATAACAATTATGTTTTCAAAGTCAGATGACGTCTTATGGCGAATGAATTGCAAAGCTCGATAAGTAGATAAACGACGGGTAATATTGTTATTACTTTATTTTTCTGATCGTTTGACCTACCTGTATTTTTCTCTCATGATATGATATTCAAAAATGACGAAATGTTTAAAGACTTATCTGGTAGAACAGGCCTTATCTGTCGAGCGATTTTTCTCTATTATATTCTTTATTAATGGAACGATCATTGTCGCAACTTCGTGGAAGGAAGGAAACGTAAGGCCGACAAAACGTAACTTATACTTGAGACCATAGTTGCTTCAGTTTACAGGAATATATTATTAAATATACGACTCGATATAGAGATGGTTAACGCCATTGTACATCTTATTACAGAATTTATCAGAGTTATGTACTCTCTCTTGGTCTAGAGACACGATACAAATGTGCTCAGCCAGAAAGCATATCGTTCATCTTATTACTTTATTAGACACTTCATCCTTGTCAGAAACGTGCCATTAAAAACTCTCGCTCGTTTCTAAAAATGAGGAAGATATCAGACTGTTTCTCGCGGGAAACGGAAGATAGTGGACCACCTTTGTGTCTTCATAAAGACGCCTATCGCGCCTAAAGGTGGGAGGAAATGGAAACGGCACGTCGATTTCCCTTTTAATCTAAGACGAGCTGGACGGAACGCGATGGCTCGCACGCGTCGCGCCTGTCCGTTCGTTTCTCGCCGTCCCAATAAAACGCGTATTTTGTGCTGTCGTAAAGGATCGTTTTGGTGGGCCGAGGCGTGGTCTGTGGTCCGCCTAGGTGGCCCGACAGTAACTTACGCGCGGCCATCACCAGACCTATCCGAATAATGCCGCGCTATCTTAAATATCCGGCAATTTATGCGTTTACACGGATTATCCCGCCGTAGCTTTACGGCCGGTAGTTACTTAATCACGTTAGGCACCGCCGCCAGACGCCACACGAATCGCGCGTGGAGTCGACATACAATACATATACCATCGTCATGAGAGAGAAGGGATCGAACGAAGGGAGAGAAGTATGCCAAGTTCCATCGACGATGAATTTATTCTTTTAGTAAATCAAAAGATAATTCTATGTGACTCGAGACACAGAAACATATGTTTTAAATTCCAATCTTTATATTTCAATCATCTCTTGGTGATAAGATTTTATTCTTTTCAGTCATATAGTAAAGTAAATATCACTCATAAAATATTCTTGTCTTATCAAATACTTGTCTTTGCAATGTATGTATATATAAAACAATATATTGTCTACATATTATATCAATCTATCATCAATCTTTGATCGTACACCCCTCTTTACGTATTAGGTATTTTCTTTAACAATGGAGGCATATTTTAAGCACGTGACATTCGCGTGATCGTAACCATGCGTTTCCGACGTGAAAGTCGAAACGGCGTCATCGGCTTCTCGAAACGTAACGAGACCCTTGAGTGTATCACGCGTGCGTAATCTACGTGCTTTAGAGAATGCTCATACGTGTGGTTTACGCTCACGCATGCACGCATCGAAGATACAGGTTGCCGGCCGCACCTGTAAACTCGCGCTCTCGAGAGACCGCGTGGGCGTTGGAGACCGCAACCAGACGCCATGAAGGTGACGCGAAACTGCCAATTTAAATATAATTTTCATTTTTTATTCGAGAAAATTTGGAGCCTGTTTAGAAAACAGTGACGTCAGGTCTGTATCAGGTGGAATTTGTTTCGCTGCCCATACATTATCCGTCGATTAAGATGTTTAAAGTGTTTTATAATTCGATTTACGGCTCTATATTTTACATAAATTGCAGGGAATACTAATATTTAAAATTTTTATTCTATTTTTCTTTTAAATTCGCAAAAGGAAACCATGTTTTAAAATGGAGTCCGACATGTCGAACACAGTGATTTACTATAATATTTTTACTGTTACAAAATACCGATAAACTCGACACCCACATAATACTGATAACAAAAATAAAAAACATCTCGTCTTTTATTAACGTAATTTATCTTCTTCATACGACATAAAGTTGCTGCATACTCGTATAATCGTCGTTCACGGTGCACTCAGCAAACCTCGCGTATATCGAGAAAAAATTTGGTACATTCGACGTATCCATTATCAATAAAGAATCACGAAATGGGTCGCTCGCAACAAAAAGCGCGACAAGCCGCGAATTTCGCATTTAACGGCCGGCTGGGACGCGCGAGCGCGGTAAATCAGAAAAATGCTCATTGAAATCGCGTTTCGCAAGCTCGACGGGGCCGCGGCCCGTCGATGATTCAACCGCGTTTCCTTCGCGCGAGCATGCAACGACGTGTGCATACCACGACGTGCACCGGCGCGACCCGGCGCATTCCGCGCTCGCTAAATGCATTTCATTTCCAGCCTGTCGCGCGCCGTGTCGATATTCTCTCTCCTCGACAAGGCAGGTAGAGAGTAAAGCGGCCGAGACCCGGTGGTGAACCTTGAGCGGTCCGTGAATTACGGTGAAATAGATGTCAACCTCGTAATGAGCGTAAAGAGCGTAAAGTGCCCATGAAGAGCGGGCGTTTCGCCATGCTGAAGGATAAAGAGAATCCTCGCGGAGGAATTCTCTCGTTATATCTTGGCGTTTCGCGCCGCAAACATTACAACCGCGCGGTTTATTTGCACAATTTCGTAAAAATCGCGTCTACTTTACGAAGAAGGGGCTCTTCCTTCTTGCCGCTCGTTGGTCGATTATTGACCGCGTGACTCATGCCTCGCTCTGTACCGGTTCGGACGAAACTTTCACGGTTCGCGCCGAAAGCACGCGCGGCGAATATTTTCGCCGGCTCTCGTGCCTCCCGTCTTACCACCAGGGTGACAATTATTCTACCGGCGGATTTCGCGGTACGGTAGGTGGGATAATGGCCGGCATAAGTTAAAATTTCGGCCGATACAGGCGAAAACAGGTGAGTTACGAACGGAATTAAGTGACTTAAGGCCGGTATCGTGCGTCGCGCGGTGCGCGCGCGGCAAGGACGTCGCTTTTATGGCTAATTTGTCGGCCGTGATCGTATTTATCGCGCGAGCCAACTCTCGCTGCATTCTGACGCGCGTCAGATATTTCTCAATTAACCCCTCGCGCATTTACTGCGCGTAGGTACCGTATATGGCGCAAAGTGTATGTGTGTGTATCAAGCTTCTCGATAAAAATTTCTTTCGTTTTCTTTACGATTTTCCAAGTGGAATCAAACGTAATGAGTTTAATGCGACGAAAATATCCGAGCCTAATTAACACTGAAATATATTAGGCAAACTCTATCTAGTCTATGCCGATAAATTACGCTTTATTTGCATCGAACGGTGCAATTACGAGTTTCGAAATCTTTACGACGAAAGTGATATACGTTTTATAATATTTTATGTAAACTGATTTTTAATGACGGCATA
The DNA here is from genome assembly GCF_047496725.1 of Anoplolepis gracilipes. Lineage (NCBI taxonomy): Eukaryota > Metazoa > Arthropoda > Insecta > Hymenoptera > Formicidae > Anoplolepis > Anoplolepis gracilipes. The sequence continues at coordinate 20,536,961 of NC_132970.1, read as the reverse complement.
TATGGAATCGCGATTGGCGTCTCGTTAAATAGGTGGTTGTATGTTGAAAGAATGCAGATGGCGGAAACATGCATGCGTGCATTCCGCCTTGCGGTTGGTAAATTGCCGTTAATTTCGCCGGGAAGACGCATGGATTACCATAAATTTCGACACAAGTGACCGCTCATTAGATATGCAAAGCAGCGTGTGGGATATGGCGCCCAAAAGTGTTCACCAGTCGCGTGTCCTTCCTCGTCGTAAAATCTTACTCGAGCTTAAATTTTTTTCTTAAATGCTTATCTTGTTAATTTTTGCAACGATACATCGCGTGTGTGTAATACAAAAAATCAATATATTTTACGTTTAATAAATTCTTTGCATTATTAATATCTTATGATAATTTTATTGCGTTATTATAAATGCTAAAAGAAATTAATGGTTAATCGTTATAAATTCTCAGCGATACATCGGTTACATTTCTCGATATTTATCAAAAAAAGAGAACAAAAATACGCGAGGCGGAAGAAATATCTGACGTAATACGTCTCTTTTAGTCTATTTAAACGCGTACGATTAAAACTTTTTGTTTAGCTAGCCCAATCATTTCGTCGATCACTTCCTGCACGGTACATACATTCTCTCGCGTTACATCACGTAGATAGCTGCACACGATGCAGCAACGTGTCGCGATCAACTCCACCTCGGAGAAATTAGCGGCATTGCATTGTTATATAACGACGATGCAGGCGACGTGGGAACGCGACGCGCCGCGCGTAGACATTAAAATCAAACGCAACGCAACGCGCGCGTCAATGCATCCGCGACCTAAGGGCGAAGGTGGGAGGAGGAGGCGCATCGGCCCGGGTCCCGGGTCCCGGGGCTCGCACACAATGCCACTCGAGTGGTAATTTGTCGGAGATGGGTCATTACGAGCTTAAGGCTGCGTCCTCTTTATCGCGCCTCTCATTCGCCGCGAGACATACCGGGAAGACGGTGCCCCGTCACCCCGTCGTCCCGTTCTTCTCGCGAGAACGGAGCGCGACGGAGGCGGAGGTTCGTCTCTCGTCGTCTTTCGAGAAAGCGAGACCGGCTGACCTCATCCGTGAACCGCAGCCGTCAAAACACCCGCGTCGGGCCCCGACACCCTCTCTCCCTCCCTCCCTCTCTTCATTGAGTTCTCGTAATTTCGGCGCGCCGTGAAAGAAGGTCGCACAAGACGCGTCCCAGAATGGCACGGCGGTCAAGATACATTCCCGACGACACGAGGACCGGACCGAGCGGACTCAGCCGGGCTTGTTCTGGATGCATTTAGTCCGTTGTCACGATTTTCGCGAGATTGTAATTTCTCGAAAAGGAACGGAAGAGAACGGAACGGAACGCGACGGTCGTAGGTATACATTGCGACGTGCTTGACATTGATTTCAAGTACTTTGGGTTTACTTACCGTCATGTTTTTTTGGACACTGCGTGTCGCCTGTTTTGATATCGAATGACAAAGAGCCCAAAGCGCAAAGTGTAAAATGAAAAAAATTAACGAGAATGACGAGAAATCGGCCGTGCGTTTGAATCGGGCTGTTTGGACTTTCGCGGAGTGAATGGGAGACATCGCGTGATGCGCGATTTTTAACGCATCTCTTAGTATTAAGACAAGAAGCATCATTACGCGCTGCTGGCGAAATGACGGTTCTCAAATTGCCATACAAAACGAAACACTATTGCTGAAGATACCCGCGGAAGGTCGACTTTCGCGCGAAGAGTACGCGCAGATATCGGATCTCGTTTACGAGGCATGATCTCTGCTTTGGTTCGAGCTGGATACAGCAGGGTAGGAAAGAAAAGAAGCAGAAAGAAAAGGGAGACAAGGCAGTTTTTAAACGCGTTTTAACGCCGAGACAAGACCGCGGCGGGCTTGGAGAATTACGGCTCCGCGTGTCTGCCGTAATCCTGGTTTATATGCCAACATCGAGGTTGGACGGCAGTCCCCGCGGATTCTGGACCTCGCTCTTACATCTTCGCCGGAGTCGGCGTGCCCGACAAGCCCGTCGTCCTCGGAAGCCGACGCGGCCGACGTACGTGCTCGACGCACGCAGGGCCCTCGTCAGGCCCATCGCGGAACGAGTTTCAGCAGGTTAAGACGCGGGCAGGCGGTCCGCGGCCACACCATGTTGCACGTATTGTACAGGTACCTTCGTGAGGATCCTCTTCGTTTCGCCTTTTTCCTCTCCCTTATCAACCTATCTACTCCGATAGCTCGAGGCCTCATTGTTTCAGCGCGATCTGCTGTCATCCGCCACGCGGGAATCCTAACGGATCGCTCTACGCTGCATGAATAAGCCGCAAGCAGATTCGTTCTGTTGTCAATCATTTATTGACAATGCATGATCGCTCGGTGATATTTTCTATGATTTTTCTGCGCATCTTTTTGGTATAAAATTGGACGCGAGATTGAATTAATGAATAAATTAATGTAATAGTATGTATATATAACTATAATTATAAGCTAATTTTATAACAATTTGGAGTTTCTTTTATTGTATCTTTTTTAATTAAATATTTATTTATTGCTACTTTGAACTTAGATTTTGTTTCAGGAAATTTGCTTTTTATTTTAATGAAATACATTTTTTATTTAAATTATCAAATTTAACTTTATAAATTTTTGTGGCAATCTCATTGTCAGTATTATTATATTTCATTTATACCATCTCAAATATATTGTCATATATTCCGTGCAGTATTTATAATTTATATGTTCGGAATATCTCAGTATATCTAGTATATTTCGTATTAAAGTATTGATATCACTGTGAGAATGAGTTTATAGATATAAACGTAAATAAAAAAATCTTATTATAAAAATGGTAAAAACAATCTTGCGAATTTCATCGTGCAATATCGCAATTATTTTATTCGCGATTAAATTACAAATGTCTATTTTTATTTATTCTTACTTTTGTAGGTTATCATAATATTCGAAATTATGAGAGAAAGAATAATAAAAAAACACATAGAAGTAAAACATAAACATAAATTTTCTCAAAATTTTTTAAAAACTTAGAGAAAGATATAATTATTAGAAATCAACTTATAAAATAATTTCAAAATCAAGCATATTTTGATAAGAATTATAAAATCACCGCTCGAAGCACGTATTTAATACGATTGTCAGCAGATGACAACTAAAATAATCCAAATAGTCACCAACACTCAAGTGTTTTTCCTTTAGTATTAAAATATAAATATATGTTTTTCAAAGTATTAACTCTAGGTAGTGCATGTATATATATGTACCTATATACACAGCTACAAGAAAATATCTGAACAACAGTATGCTTACAATTTAAATTTTAAATAATCCTATGTTGTGGAAAATATAATCAATATTTGCAATACAAGAGAGACGTTGTATACGCTGCATTTTCTTTTAATCTAGGCACGTTAAAATTATGAATTACAATTAATTACAATGAGTATACTAAATAAAAAATAATTTGAGAATGTTTTTATATGTATTATATATTACATTTTTATTTAACAGAGAAAATAAATATTTATCGTTTCTTCTTTATTTGTTTGAATAAGTATATTGAATCAATAATCGAAATAATCTTGCAAATCATTGATTATATGCTATCACGAAAAAGTATAAAGAATAAATGTGTGCACGACATTAAAAATTGGAATTTTTAACATTGTAATGATATCATTTAATTTTCTATTATTTAACTATTTTATTATTTATTTAAAAATATATGAATTAAATATAAAATATATTAAAAAAGTTTTCGTTCTTTAATCTTTAAATTTTTAATTCAAAGACATTTTCTAACAATATGCAATATTATAATAAATCAAATTAACGTTCTTGTCAGATGCACACTGTATCTATGAAAATTTAGAGAATTATTTAGGTTTATAAAAAAAAGAAATTAATAAAATTTCAACAATTTTGAAAATGATAAATTAAAAGGAATTAAGATAAAGATTAAGATTTATTAGAAATTAAGATACTCATTGTATGAGTTCATACTTCAATACTATTTAAATTATACTCTATATATCTTTTATATATCTTTAAAAGAAAGATACATGATATTTTATTTCTAATGATTCATCTTGTATATAAAAATGTTATGTTATTTATAATACAATTCCTTTTCTACGAGAATTAATTGCAGTTGACACTGCGATTACTACACACTGCAAACTGTTAATATCGATATATATTGTTATATCTATTAAAATCTTACCGTTCCAATTTCAGATAATCGAAATTAAACAATGTCAATAACATATAACAAATATTATAATAAATACATACATACATAAAATCCTACACAATTTAAGTAGTTTAAAGTAATATTTATGTGCATATTTTAAGAATTATTGATTGTGAGATATTTGATTATTTTATTTTGTGAATTTCGTATAAATTTAATAAAAAATATGAAATAAATCAATTTTTATGTCTTCCTATGTAATTATTAATTTTTAAACTTTCCGCGTTGAAAAATTACCATATTAGAGTACTTTCACATATTTATTTCTTATGTGATCCGTAAATAATACTTTATGATTATTCTAAATAATATAATATATTAAAGTCATTTTAATCATGTTAAAATCTCCTGTTGTTGTACGATAACAAAGCTGACAAAGAGAACATTAGCACACTATGACGTAAATACACCACGTTATTTTTAATTTATTGTCAAAATATTTCAAGTACTATTACATATATGTTTATACGTGAGAAATATAAAATTATAATATTAAAATATGTATTTTAAAATATAGATTAATTATCATTTGCTGAACGTAATATGTTTTGAGACTTTTTGTTACCTAAATTTTAATTGCTTGACTATTATTTGATTGTTTATTTTATTATTATTTATTATTTAATTGTTTTGTCTTCTCACTTTAACTTAAACTTAATCATTGGACAATACAACATCAAACAAAATATATTTTAATCTAAATATTATTAAGGAAGTAATTGTGGTCTATAAGGAAATAATTATGGCAAGTAACAACAACTTAAGAATATTAAAATTATAACTTCAAAATATTAAAATTACGAAAGCTGGATATGTAATTGCAATATCCATATTATGCATGTTATATAAGTAAACTAAAATTTTATAATTTTGTGTTGAAAAATATTCTAAAACATTAATTTTGTAAAATATTTATTCAAGAATATATTTATTTCAGAATGTATATAACAAATAAATAAACTATTTGTAGTGTATAGTGAAAATAATAAATTAGATAAGAAAGATATTGCTATTATAAAAATTATAAGAAATATTTTTATATTATAAAAATAGAATTGATTATAGGATTATAGGAATCTTAAACAAAAGTAATAATATTAGATAATTTATTATAAATCGGGAAATGCAAACTTGGATACATGTAAAGAAATTTAACTAATAATATTAAAAATATAAATAAATATTATAAATTCTAAAACAATTTTTATGTTTGTATTATAACTATTAACTAATTAATTAAATATAAATTATGTCATAATATATGTATATTCAAAATTATATTAATAAAATATATTATATATAATATTATTGAACAGTTGTCGTTGTTACAAATTTAGTATTTTATTTATTATATACACATAGACAATAATTAAAAGTAATTCATATAATAATATATTAAGAATAATAATATTAAACTGTTATTATTGTTACATGTATAAGTATATGTATATATAAGAATATGTATGTTATATACTTAAGTATAATTATTGTTTATATGATAATTTAATGGTATAAAAATAATATTATATATATATATTTTTTTTGCTGTAATTATAATTATTTACGATTAATTTCTTTTAAAAAGTTTTTAATATTGAAAAAGTATATCCTTTATTTTCTGGATTTCAGAGGAACGTCTTTGTAGTATTTTTTCAGCATCCAACATCCATTTTTCCACAAAGTTTTCATACTCGTAAAATTTAGCTTCAATATTTGCCTAAACCAGATTACTTTGAATTAACGTAATAATTATGTGCTATCTTAAAAGATTTATCATCATATCTTAAAGATGTAAATAAATTTATTAATAGATAACCTAATATAAATATAATTTTTAAATCATAAAATGTACCTTGTCAGGGAGATAATAGTTCTTTTCAGAGAGAATTATTTTTTTCTCCCATATACGTTCAATACTATTTTTAAATGCTTCAGGCTTAATGATATTTTTTATGATGTTTTTGATCTACATAGAATAACTTAATCAATATTTATTGTCAATAAATAGTAATTTAATTTAACAGGAATTTTTTAATTTAAGAATTTTTAACCGAAATAGTACTTTGGTAATTAAGCATAATAAAAGTAGAACATGAAAAACCCGTTTTAATTTGTGAAAAAAAATTATTTCCTAAAATGTGCCTAAAATTGCTTTTATTTAAAAACAGCTGTATATTTGTGTGTCATATATACAAGATGTCCGGTAAAGATTAAATCAAACTTCGTAAGCAGATAGAGCGCATAAAACTGAACAAAAAAGTCCTTTACTATTTTACGATTTTTCACAATAATTATTGAAAAATTAATTTAAAAATATCGACCAATTCGCGCAATATATTAGTGCTCTGTAAAAAGAGACAGCACGCTGTCACGCGGTCACTAGGAGCACAGCGTGAAGAAACAGCACAGTGTTACATGGCTACTATGCATGCGACTAGCAATCTCGTGACAGCGGGCTAGCTTTCCTCGCTACGTGCTAATACTCACACGAATACACGAATTGATCGATATTTTTAATTTCTTAATAATTATTGTAAAAATCGCAAAATGGTAGAGGAATTTTCTGTTCAGTTTAATGCGCTCTACTTGCTCATTTGCTTTGATTCAATCTTTGCCGGACCTGTACAATATTTTATTTTAAATATGTTGAAAATAATAAATAATAGCAATTATGCATAATAAGGGTGACTTCAAAAATTTAAATGACCTATATACTGATATACGTTAATAATTTTGATTTTGCTTTACGTGAAAAGTTGAAAACCTATGTGGAATCGTGCAAGTAATAAATCTCGTTTTGCACTGAAAAGAGGGGTGCCGTAGAATAGACTGCACTTTGCATAAATTTGGAAACCTATGTGGAAAAGTATGATAAAATTAAATATGGTTAATTTATTCACATGTAGTAAACGCTGTTTGTTAAAAACACATTTTATAAAATGTACATAGTGTCGAAACTTACATATAATTTATAAAAACTATTTTATTTATAATTTTTTAATAAATAACGAGCGATGGCAAAATTTTTTAGATGTTATTCAAAATCATAAGCTTTACAACATATATCAAGGTCATTCAAATCTCTGAAGTCGCCTTTTACTGCCTAATTATCATTATTTATATACTACTTATATGCTTAATTACTATTATTTCATATTTTCAACATAATTCAAATAATTAAAATAAAATATTACACATATATATATATATGACAAATAGATATACAAATATCTATAGAATAATATTATATATGTGTATTTATCACATATAGATATATAAATGATAACTTTAAATAAGAGAAAAAAATTTTAGAAAATAATTCTTTGTTCGAAAATTAAAAGGAGTTTTTCATATAAACATATATGTTAAATTTGTCCATGAAAAGCTACTTTTCTCTAAAGAGGGAAGTGAAAATTAGGTTTTTAATTTTTTTTGCTTAAATTTTGGACAAATTAAAGAAAATGGAATTTAATCGATATTTTACTATTAAAAAAATATGTAGTTATATTTTTTTAATCTCCTCGTATTGTTATAAACGAATAAACTTATGTTTTTTAATATTAAGCAATCCTCATTCATTTTTTATTAGGACATTTTAGCAGTCTGAAGAAACAGCCTAGAATGACATCATTTGAAAATATACGTTAGAGATTGATTTCTTTAGAAACTTTTTATATGGTTATATGAAAGATCATTATTATTTTTCAACCAAGAATTATCTTTTAAAGTATATGTGTTACAGACACTTTGTAAATCTTTAAATGCTAACTTATAATAATTCGGCGATTCATAAATAAACTGAGTTTTTTTATAAAAAGTTGATTTTACTATATTTTTATTAAAAAAGTTTATATATATATATATATATATATATATATATGTGTATATACAGGGTATCCGATAATTACTGCCTCACTTCTCTAAGGCAGATAAAGCAGATCAAACTGAACATAAATGTTCTGTACCGTTTTGTGATTTGCGCAATAATTATTAAAATATTAATTAAAAACGCTCATCGTATGAGCGCGCGCCGTATATAGTACTCAGCATATGCTGAACGTTTTAATTAATATTTTAATAATTATTGCAAAAATCGCAAAATGGTAGAGGACTTTTATGTTCAGTTTGGCTTGCTCTATCAGCTCTAGAGAGGTGGGGCGATTGTTACCGGACACTTTGTGTATATATATATATATATATATGTATATATATATATATATAATATCGTTCGATGAGCGTTTTAAATTAATAGTTTAATAATTATTGCGCAAATCGCAAAATAGTACCTGCTCTATCTGCCCTAGAAAGGTGAGGCGGTAATTACCGGACACCCTGCATATATACATATATATATATATATATATATATACATTAGGTATAAATAAGCTTAATAATAAAAAAATAACTGGATCTATAAAATTTACCTTATTTAATTGTTCTTCAGAATAAACATGATTAATAATGCCAACAAATATTGGAACTCCATTGACACCTTTATAAAACAACACATATAGTTATGATAATTAATATTTGTAATTAATTTTTGTAATTGTAAAAAGTATTCGTTCAAGAAAAAAATATTCCTGATTATTACCTTGGTTTTAATTTATCAAATTTTGTTAATATTTTTGAAAGTACATTACTGTGGTTTGCTTGTTTTACAATAATAAAAAGAAAACTCATCATATTTCTCTTGATTTGTGTTTCATTATATGTTTCATTATGTTTGAACATTATTGATTCTAAATATTCTTCTATAATTTCATTTGAAGCGCAAGCTAAAAATTCTAAAAATTTTTATTATTATATTTATTTGTTAAATGTTCCTTTACATTGCGCAAATCGTTACTCTTTGCTAATATCAAACCTTTACAATATATCCATTCTTTCCACCACGGTAAAAGTCTACAACATTCAAAAATAAAAGTTTGATTAAACATATTTAGCGCTATAATATTGCATCTCGGTTCAATAAATGAATATGCAAATAATGGTAAAAAACTGTAACAAGGAAAATTACTTATTTGTATCCGACGTATATAAAATATGCAACATCAAATTGTTATAAGCTCTTCTGAGGCAATTCGTGTCATAGAGAATACACAACCATTTAATGGCTTCTTGCCTTAAACATTTAGTAAGATCACTTTCCTTAGTATCTTCTTCGTATTTTATTTTCTCAAGTAGATTGGCCAATATATTTTTTATTTTCTTCTAAAAGTTATCCAAGTCAAATAATTATATCGGTTTACAGTAAGCGTGTAGCGTTGAACATTCAATTACTCAACAAGTAGATTAAAAGAAAAGCAGGCTGATCGAACATTGCAAAGTTCTAACATTACATCCCTTTATTTCTTCATGTAAAAAACAGTTAAAAAATTTGAATGTCTAGCTTTGTACGAACATGATTCGAGTGGAAAATTAATTTGTTGGAAAAAAAATGAATCTCGTTTTATCCTCAACATTATCCAATTAATGTATTAATTTTAATCTCAAATTTATGTGAGAGAGTCATATGTTAACGTAAAAAATTTGTGTTTATATATATAAAAACTATTTAATTTACTAAAAAACGCTCGAACAAACAGAATAAATGTATCTCACTTACTGAATCAATATGATTTAATTCAGTAAGTTAATTTTTAAAATTCCGATAGTTTTTCATAAACATTCTGAATACATATATTAGTACGTGTGTGTATATATATATTTTTTGTTAACCACTGTGTATATATATATATATTTTTTATTTATTAGTTAATGTATATATATATATATATATATATATATTTATATATATACAATGCTTGACAAAAATCTGAGCATAGATAGTTAAAAAAAAAATTAAAAAGTGTTTAAGAAACGTTCAGTCAATTTTGCAATTTGGTACACTCAACTTATTTTGTAATATAATTAAGTGATAATATTAAGTGATTATATATATCTTTAACGCTCAAATTGGCATATCGCTGGACCAAAAGTAAAATGACAGACTTTACTTGTGATATTTCAAGCCGATGAAACTCTTATAATATGTAAAGTATTTACATTAAGTCGTTGTATTTATTCCAAACCACAGCGCTACAAATTTTTTTATATCAAAATAGACACATTTTTATAAAAGAAATTATACATATCTCTCTGTTTGTTAATACGGAAAGCTTTAGTAAATAACCACTACACTCACAATGCTGTTTAATTTGAACCACAGACATACACACAGACATAGCATGCGCGAGCGAGAGAGAACGTAAGAGCACAGTTCAGAGCTTACTCTCACTTCTCGAACGTTCACAATCATTCTATACTTATTATGCCTATAAGAAAAAGTCAGATGAGTGTCCCTTCTTGCCAAAATTGAGCCAATGCCAAACAACCTTTAAAATGAGCCAATCTCAATCAAGTACTCTTCTCATCTTAAAAATCTGACCTTCCTCTTGCCTAAAGTAGCAACTTATACTAAGTCTATATTTTTTACATATCTTTAGTTTAAACTAATTTAATATATGTATATTTATTATTGTATATATCTTTTGGTTTATAAGATAAAAGGAAGTCACTTTTGGGATACTCTAACTTTAAAATGAGATATTCTATACATATTAAAAGACATAATAGTCTTAAATCCGTACTAGCAACACATATACATATATACATTAATCTAATTTTAATTTATTCTCTCCACCCTAAAAATTTTATTATTTTTAATTATAGAATCAATGTTTCACAAAAAAGTTGTTTGGCTTTAAAGAGAACATGAGATAATGCACTTAGTTTGACCTTGGCTTGTACACTTAAAGTCAAACTAATGTAGCGATTATATATATATATGCACATACACCCTTTTGAGCCAAACAACTTTTGTCTTTAAAATCTTTTTCTACAAACAAAAATAAAAAAAATTAAAGAAGAACCTATATATGATGCATATGCAAACATACGAAGTAAACTTTAATTTATTATCAACGTTTGATACATATACAAAATTACCGATCTTTTTTATATTACTATACGTACGTTTCATTACTAAACGTAGATATAATTTTAAATTGAAATTTTAATAAAAAATGAGTTAAAAATATGAGAAAAATAATTACTTTTTTTAAATAAAAAAGATTTTAGTTTATCCTAATATGAATACAGAAAAACGTATTTGAATCTTTAGCTACATATATTTTATTTTCTTCGAAAATATGACATAAAATAATTTAAAAACTCGTCAATTGATTAATTCTATTATTATTTACCTTGATATTTTGGACTTTTATATCTGGAAATGGAAAGATGCTCGACATGTGTTCAAAAGCTTTTATCATAGGATACCATGCTATATAATTTGTTTCTTGTCTAAGATAGTTCGTCAAGTTCCAGAATAGGGAAGAATTAAGTTGGCCATTTATCATAAAATAAAATGCATCGTCGATGATTTTAGCACGATTAAGAACATATATTTTTATATATTCTGTAGAGTTCAAATATTCTGCAATTTTTTGCCAGTTTTCAAGATCGTAATTAACCCAATAGTATCCTGTAGCAAATAATTTTTATATTATTAAATTTTCACTTAATTGATTTATTAAATTTATTAAGAAATATTTATAATTATCTGCATTTTAAATATTTGAGTAATTCCAAGTATTGAAAAAAGAAAGACAAATTATAACAATTAAGAAAAACTTTATTTTAGAGTGATATTTGTCGTAATATTGCGTAGAATGAAACTATATAAAGAATTATAAATACATTTATATTTATTATAGCTTAAATAATAATATATGCAAAATTGAATTTATTTCATGTTAATCGATAGTAGAATGCAGAAAATAAGTCCTACAATATTTTTTGAAATATTATATACTGTTACTATGTATTTATTCATATATTGCTCATTGTTATTAAAAAAGAAATTATGTAGAAATATAATAAATTTGTTAATCAATATTCACCACTTTGTTGTAAATTGAATATTATCCAACCATTATCTTTTAGAGAAACTTGGGAAGTTGGCTGGAACGACGACAAAATTATTAATCTTTCTTCGTAAAGCGGCATTCTAAGCTCTTCAAAATCTGGATTCTTCTGGGAGACATAAGTTACAGGTATCCAAAAAGCGTATTTTTTATATTTTTTAAATATTTCATAATTTTCTATTATTACATTATATACATTTGCCTTATACGAGAAATCTCGCGTTATTCAACACAGGATAATTTATAGATTTCATCCAATCATTTACTATTGTTGAAGAAAGCATTAGTTTTTTCTCAGGATATAATTTGCTTAAAATATCCTGTATGGTGAGCCGTAAATTTTGGAGAAGACTCTTCGACTTAAACTCACTATATTGGTTAAAATTTGGCATTATTGACAGTAAAATCGGTATTCTTAAATTACGTATCAAAGTGTTCAAAAAATATCAAAGTGTTATTTAACTTATACACTTTATATAGCTTACATAAATGCAACATTTAAATACTAAAATTTAAGTAAAATATTAATATTTTATATGCTAAGTTCTATAATGTATAAGTAAATAATATATTAAAATGGTATATATAATACAATATATTTCATAATATACTCACAAATTTAAATATAAACTTTCCGTTGAAACATTTTATCTGTAATTACATACTGCAGCATGCGTATTATTAAGGGTGCTACAATTCAAATCATACAATGTGATTTATATATAAGTTTGTTTAGAAGTCTTCGAACTACATTTTTCATAAATTTTTTAATTTTAGTATATTAATATATACATATGTATATACATATATATATATATATATATATATATATATATATATATACTTATATTCAAATATATTTATTGACTTGATTCATTCAAATAAATTTATTGATTTTTTTACCTTTAACGTAACGGTAAAAAAAAAGAAAATACATTATTTTCGGAAAAATTGGCTTCCTTTATAAGAGACTGATTGTGAGTCTCCCAACGAAGTGATTCGTAATAAACCTGAACTATAAATAAATCCATTTGGGAATTTTTATAATTCTAAAAAAAAAAGATTTAATATAATTGAATGAATATTTAGTCGAATGAAATATTAACGGTACACATTTAATGCTTTTATTGAACATAAATTTGAAAATTTTTTATCAACATTACAAGATATAGTAAAATTTTTCGATAAAGTAATGTGTAGTGTGTGAAATAGTCATGTCATTTAAAACTATTTGAAATAATTGAAAATTATGGTGTTATTTCTCTCTACATTGCAAATTTTATAACTATTTGAAAATATTGAAAACCAATATAAAATTTAATCTTTCCAGATATAACAAAAATTTATATAAATAGCTTTAGCAATTTTTATACGACATATTTAATGTTAAAAATAGAGTAAAAGCTTTTCATTTTCTTATAATAGTAAAGATTATATCTACTTACATAATCAAAATAATATTTTATTTAACATAAAGCATCAGAAACATATAAAAATATATAATATATACATTATATATAATTGATACATTAAGAATATTACTAAAAAAATATAAAAAAATTACCTCGATGGAATCGATAGCACAAAGTCCAAACAATGTAGTAAGACCATCGATTAACCATAACCCAGATGACCCCCAAAATGTACCTAATCAAAATGGGTTTATTATGGGTTTATCAGCAAACCATTGATATGCCATTTTGCGCCCTATCTACCGCGCTACTTTTATTTTATGCGTAACAGAATCCAGATTTTTATCGTAAGTAATATCTGTTTCACTAAAAAATATAAAAATTAAATTTGCAAGAGCTTAGTAATTATATAAATTTGGCCAAATACTATAATTTTGACATATTTTCTGATATAAAATTAAAAATATCTTCTAAACGGATAATATAATCGATATGGTATAATTGTATATTGTTTTGTATATTGTTTTTTACCGATTATATCAAAATTGTGACATAAATTATTTTCAACCTATAATTATATATATATATACTGATTATATAAAAATTATAACATAATTATTGTAATATACGTGATATACATATGTATATATGATTGAAATCAACTTATATTAGTTATAAAAATATATGTATAATAATGTACATGTATAAAAATTCTACATTAAAACAATTATATTTTAACGTATGTATTTCTAATTTCTAATTTTATATTTTTAATTTAATAATTTCTAATTTTGCTTCATGTATAAATTGTATTTGAATAAATTGATATTTATTAAAATTTTTGAATTACCTATTTAACAGAAGGCCCCAGTTCTCATTGTCATATCGCAAACTATGGATTGCAACAAATTGCACTTTTGGTATTTTCAATTTTGTCCATTTATATTCAAATATCATCATTGCTTTGGTTGTTATCATTTCAGTAAATTCCATATGATTTAAATCGGGTCTACGCCATATAATGATTTTAGATTCTTCCGCCTCAATTTTAAGAAAATCTGCTGGCGAGATTACAACCGTCACTAAATAAGTGAACATTGCAGGAGTATTAAAGCATGTCCAATTCATATATGGTTCGAATTCATGCATTACATGTTTGCATGTTTTTTCTTCTTGTACCGACATTTTTGAAAAAACTTGGTATATACGATGATGCTTTATGGAAATGTTGAAAGTGGCTTTGCTTGTCGGCTTGTCCCAGCATGGAAACAATTGTCGGGCTCCAGTCGCCTGAAAATGTATTAGGTCCAACCTACGACATTTTAATAATATAGATTTAAATAACGATGATTTTTAATAATCAATAGCATTATATATACAGTGTGTCTGTCCGTAAATGTCCAAACAAATATCGCAATTGTTTGAGGTTAGAAGATAGTTGAATAAGAAAAATTTACATGACTTTGAGGGTATTACAAAGTGCATATAAAAATATTTTGTTTATTTGTGACTTTTTCGAATTATAAAAGTCATTTTCATTTTTTTAGCTATCTTAATTTTTTTATATGAATGGATTATTCGCAATATAAACTTTTTTAGTTTAATTATACATAAACTATAAAATATTTATTTTTCGATTATCTAGCCTCTATATTTACAAAGAACCCTTCTTATTCAATCGCTTATAATTCATGTTATTGAATTGATGTCTCAATATTTTCGCTAAGGGAAAATTATCTCTAACATGATTAAATAATTATGGCTCACATAAAAAATATTTAGTTACCATTCACCCTGTTATATATATATATATATATATATATATATATATATATATATATATATATATATATATAAAACGACATTAAGTATAAATTATTGCATTCCCATCTAAACTATTCAACTTTCCATGATATATTTTTTATATTTATATGTTTTACGTATTCAATAATAAATAAGATTAATTAACAATTAAAACAGTATAAAATGTTATGATGACATTTTTGAGTAATATAAAGTGAAATAAAGATAGTGATGTATAATATTATATAATTAATTATAATAAAAAAAGATAAAAGATGCGAGAGCAACAATAATAAAAATTTATATTTATTGTACTCTTAATATTACTCACATTTCGAGTGATTCTCCCCTGTAAACTATAGTCTTTAAAAAAGTAATAATGTTTTCCGAGTTATCAATTGCAGTGAGAAATGTTGTATTTAGTCTGTAACGTCCACTAGGTAAAGTTAACGTAAAATGGAAAAAGTAAATATGCTTTGCATAATGTGTAATATTTGACGCTCGATAGTCTAATTCAATATATCCTTCGGTTGCAATTTTTGTTATATTTACAGATAAAAAGAGTGTTAATGTCGGTGAATGTAAACCTATTTTTGTAAATGAACGGGAAATATCGATAATGGCATTTAATTCGCCGTAGAAAACAAAGTTGCCTCTTGTTTGATACTTTTCTATATCTGTTTTATAGATTTTATATTTATATATTTCATGTTCTTTGTCTTCTTTGAAATATGGTATTAACTTGATGTCGTAATGCACTGGTGTTATATCATCAAAGTAATAAGTAAATTCAATCGATGAGTTTCCCGTATTTTCATTAATTGAAAATGTTATTATAGTGCCAAATATAAGACCGCTATAAAATAACAGTCTTAGAAATGCCATGTCAATTTTTAGGTATCTGTAACAACTGTTCCTGTTGAAAGAAAGATAAATATAAAATAAAATTTAAATAATAAATTTTACAGCAAATAAATTTATAAAGTATTTTCTAAAATTAATTTTCTTGCGTAATTTCATCTGTGATGAATAACAAACCAATCTACATATATAAACATGTTATTTTTAAAATTTGTTGTTTCGTAGATGATCATATTTTCAAAAAACTAGCAATAAAAATAATCAACAGAATAGTCAACGGAAAATTAAATTTTTTTCGACTTTGTTGGTATGTCTCTTCAGGCATGTATACACACATACATATATGGGCGCACGCGCGTGTGTGTATGTGTATGTGGTGCGCGCAACTAGGTCAAAGACAAGTTGAATGTTCTTATATGGCTTATATATTATAGACATTTTTTTTAGTAACAAAAGAAACATTTATCGTTTGTTCATTATTCATTTAAATAAATATATCGAATCAGTAATCGATTTTAAAGTAACCATGCAAATTATTATTAATATTATGAAAAGATATAAAACAAACATGTGTACGGTATTGTATTAACATTGTAGTTATCCAATTTTTTATTATCTATTTACAAATATATAAATTAAGTACTTAAAAAATTTAAAAAATATTTTTTTTTTAATCCTTAAATTTCTAATTCAAAGACATTTTATAACAATACTATAATACATAAAATTAGTGTTTTTGTCAAATATACAATATATGTATATAAAATTAAAAAAGAAATATAGTTTTTTGAAAAAAGAAAGAAAAAGAAATAAAAGAAATTAATAAAATGTTCAACAATTCAACAATTTTGAAAATAATTTTTAAAGGAAACATAATCTTATTTTATGTGTTCATATTTTAGTACTATTTAAATTGCGTTTTATATATCTTTTACGTACTTTAAAGAGAAAGTTATATAACATTCTGTTTCTAGCGACTCACCTTGTATATTAAAAATGCTATGTTAATTCTAATACAATTCCTTTTCTTATCAGAACTAGTTAAAGTTGATACTTTATCACCGTGAACCGTTAATCTGTACTATCGTAATCTTAACGTGTGAAGAGGTAACCGAAAACTGGCAATGTCGATGTAATATACATCATAATAAATACATATATAAATATAAATATATTTACAACTTATATAAGGTCATCATATCCTGCAAAATTTAAATTTAGAATTATATTTATGATATTTTATTTAATATTTATGATATTTTAAGATTCATTGATTTATGCTAATTTTTGATATTTATTTATGTATTATATATTTCGTTAATTTCATATACGATTTAATAAGCAATGTAGAAAAATAAGTATTTATGTTTTTCTATGTCTATAAATAATAATCTTTACATGTTGAGAATTAAAGATTTTCTATATCAATGTACTTTCATATATTTATTTTTTATGTAATACGTAAATAATATATTATAATTATTCTAATTAATATAATATGCTTAAGTCATTTAAATCATGTTAAAATGCTTTATATTTATTTCTATTCTCTATATTAATCATAAAAGTTAAGTATTCATTAATCATACAACAAACATTTTTTTAACAACGGGAGAAATTAAACATTTATCGTTTCTTCTTTACTCGTTTTGAATGAGTACATTGAATCAATATTCGAATTAATCTTGCAAATTATTGATTTTATGCCATTACGAAAAAGTATATGGTATAAATGTGTGCACGATATTAAAAATTGTAGTTTTTAACATTGAAACTGTATTATTTAATTTTCTATTATTCATTTAAAGATATATGAACTAAATATAAAAAATATTTAAATAGTTTCCGTTTTTTAATCTTTAAATTCTTAATTCAAAGACATTTTGTAACAATATGCAATATTATAATAAATGAAATTTAACGTTCTTGTCAGATATACACTGTATGTATGAAAATTTAGAAAATTATATAGGTTTATAAAAAAAAAAGAAACAAAAGAAATAAAAGAAATTAATAAAATGTCAACAATTTTGAAAATGATAATTTAAAAGGAATTAAGATAAAGATTAAGATTTATTAGAAATTAATGTTACTTATAATACAATACCTTTTCTTATTAGGATTAGTTGCAGTTGACAGTGCGGTTACCACATACTGCAAACCGTTAATATCGTTATATCTATTGTTATATCTACACTATCAAAATCTTACCATTCCAATAAATAATCGGAAATAAACAATGTCAGTAACATATGTATGTCAGATATTATAATACATACATACATACATAAAATCCTACACAATTGTAGTTCAAAGTAATATTTATATGCATATTTTAAGAATCATTGATTGTGGGATATTTGTGTATTTTATTTTGTGAATTTTGTATACATTTAATAAACAAAAAGAAATCAATTTTCATGTCTTCCTATGTCTGTAATTATTAATTTTGAATCTTTACAGGTTGGAAAATCTCCATATCAGAATGCTTTCATATATTGTTTTATGTAATCCGTAAATAATACTTTATGATTATATTAATTAATATAATATATTAAGTTCATTTTAATCATGTTAAAAGCTCCTGTCAATGTATGATAACAAAGAACATTTGCGCACTATAACGTAAATACACCACGTAATTTTTAATTTATTGTCAAAATATTTGAAGTATTATAACATATATGTATATACGTGAAATATAAAATTATAATATTAAAATATGTATTTTAAAGTATAGATTAATTATCATTTGCTGTACGTAAAATGTTATGAGACTTTTTGTTAACTTAATTTTAATTGCTTGATTATTAATTAATACAATAGTTTATTTTATTATTACTTATTATATTTAATTGTTTTGAGTTCTCACTCTGACTTAAACTTAAATCATCCAACAATACAACATCAAACAAAATATATTTAAGTTTAAATATTATTAAGGAAGTAATTGTGGTCTATAAGGAAATAATTATGGCAAGTTACAACAACCTGAAAATATTAAAATTATAACCTCAAAATATTAAAATTATGAAAGCTGTGTATGTAATTGCAATATCCATATTATGCATGTTATATAAGTAAACTAAAATTTTATAATTTTGTGTTAAAAATTATTTTAAAACAAATTAATTTTGTAAAATATTTATTCAAGTATATATTTATTTCCGAATTTATATAACAAATAAATAAACTATTTGTATAGTAAAAATAATAAATTAGATAGGAGAGATATTGATATTATAAAAATTATAAGAAATATTTTGATATTATAAGAATAGAATTGATTATAGGATTATAGGAATCTTTAAACAAAAGTAATAATATTAGATAATTTATAATAAATCGGAAAATGCACACATGAATACATATAAGGAAGTTTAACTATTAATATTAAAAATATAAATAAATATTATAAATTCTAAAACAATTTTTATGTTCGTATTATAACTATTAACTATTTAACTAAATATAAATTATGCGACAATATATGTATATTCAAAATCATATTAATAAAATATATTATATATAATATTATTGAACAGTTGTCATTGCTACATATTTATTGTTTTATTTATTATACACATATATACACATAGACAATAATTAAAAGTAATTCATATAACAATATATTAAGAATAATATTAACAAAATATTATGCTTAATAATATTAAACTGTTATTATTGTTACATGTATATGTATATACATATATATAAATGTATATATATATATATGTGTGTGTGTGTGTGTGTGTGTGTGTGTGTGTGTGTGCGTGTGTGTGTGTGTGTGTGTGTGTGTGTGCGTGTATGTATATGTATATTATATATTTAAGTATAATAATTGTTTATATGATAATTTAATGGTATTAAAATAATATTATATATATATATAATTTTTTGCTGTAATTATGATTATTTACGATCAATTTCTTTTGAAAAGTTCTTAATATTTTAAGGAAAGAAGTACTATATCTTAAAATATTTCTTTATTTCTTCGATTTCATGTAAACGTTTGAGCAGTTTTTTGTCAGCATCCAACATCCATTCATTCACAAGATTTTTAAACTTGTAAAAACTAGCTTTAATAGTTGCCTAAATCAGATTATTTTAAGTTAATGTAATAATTTTCTGCCATCTTAAAAGACTCACATAATTAAAGAACAAAATACTTGTGACATATATTACGGATATAAAACTTACTAATAGAAAATTTAATATTAATCTAATTCTGAATAAAGTTTACCATTTCAGGGATAGTTCCATATTTCTTGTACATACGTTTATGATAATTTTTGTATGCTTCAATCACAATGATATTTTCCATGAAGTTCCTGATCTATGTAGAATAACTTCATTAATATTTATTGTTAATAAATAGTAATTTCATTTAACAAAATTTTTTTAATTTAACAAGAATGTGTAACGGAATAGTATTTCGGTAATTAGCATAATAAAAGCACAATATGAAAAACCTTTCTTAGATTTTGCCAAAATATTAATTTCTCAAATTTTACTAAAAATTTCTCTTATTTAAAATCATATCCCGGTAAAAAATTTGTTATGTATAATCATATATGATATATGACCATATAAAATTATATAGAAGTATATAAAATTTTAGATAAGTTATGTATAATTATATACAATAATATATGATTTATTGTATAATTATATATAATTTAATATTAATGTTGGCTAAATGTCAGTCAACAATAATACAAAATTATGCATGCTATACATAACTATATATAACTTATACAGAATTTTATATATTTATATATACTTTTATATTGTTATATATAATTATATATGAGAAATTTTTTACTGGGATGTATGTCTGTGTATTATATATACGTATATTTTGTTTTAAATATATTGAAAATAATAAATAATAGTAATTATGCATAATAAAGGGTGACTTCAAAGATTTAAATGGCTTTGACATATATTATGACCTCACAGATTCGAATGATCTTAACGTATAGTGTTATGACCTTGAGTAATCAATAGGTTTTAGGCGTCACTTATTGTTTATTAAAAAGTCATAAAGAAAGGATTTTAACAAATTACAATAATTTTTAGATTTTAGGGTGCAGTTTTAAATTGTGAAAAAGGTATATTAAGCTCGATAATCTAAATTTTTTCAGTTATGAGACATCATTTTCCGACTCCTTGTACATTTGAGAAGTAAATATATGATGTGTGTTATACAAAAATATATGCAACATAACTCAACCTGTACATAACTGTTATACTTATATTATATATTAATAATTTTGATCTCGCTTCGCGTAAACAGTTCAGAACCCATATGGAATCGTGCAGTAATAAATCTCGTTTTGTACTGAAAAGAGAGGTGACGTCGCAATAGAATTTGCTTCGCTAAATATTTTGGAAAACCACAAGGTGAAAAATGTGATAAAATTAAATATGGTTCATTTATTCATGTATAGTAAATACTACTATATACTAAGAACACATTTTATAAAATTACATGAAATTTGTTAAAATTACTTGTTCTTTTGCTTATAACTTTTTAATGAACAACAAGCGACGAATAAAACCTCTTAGATGTTATTCAAGATCATGACCCACACAACATATGTCAAGGTTATTCAAATCTCTGAATATGCTTTTAATATGCATAATTATCATTATTTCTCATTTTCAATATACTTATAATAAAATATTATATACATATATATATATATATATATATATATATATATATATATATATATATATATATGTATGTATATACATATATAAATATACAAATAGATATATAGATGTATAGATAATAATTCTAAATGAAAGCAATAAATTTTAGAAAATAATGCGTCGAAAATTAAAAGGGGTTTTTATATTGTATATAAGCATATATTCCTCTCTGAGCAGTTTCATTCCTCTAAATAGAAAAGTGAAAATTAGGTTCTTATTTTTTTCTTCAAATTTTAGACAAGTTAAGAGAAATGAAATTTAATGGACATTATTTACTACTAAAAAAAATACTTATATTTTTTTAATTCTCTTGTATTGTTATAAAAGAATAAACTTATGTTTTTTCTTATTAAGCAATCTTTATTTAATTTTTTATTAAGACTTTTTAACAATCTAGAATGTCATCATTTAAAAATATACGTTAGAAAGCTTGATTTTTTAAAAAATTTTTTATTCATTTTATTATTTTTGTAAAATCAATAATTTAGGTAAAAATTTTTCATGTAAATAAATAAATACAATATTATGCACAATTTCATTCTTTTATTTAATGATACGGAAACATTTTTTAAATATAATAAAAAATATCTTTGTTGTCCGTGGAAAATTACCATCAAATTTCATTTTTTTAATTTGTCCAAAATTTAGAAAAAATAAGTAAAAACTTAATCTTTATTTTTCTTTTTAGAAGAGTATAACTCTTAAAAGAGCGATGGAGGAATATATGGTTATATGAAAGATCATCATTATTTTTCAACAAAAAAATTATCTTTTAAAGTATATGTTACAGACACTTTGTAAATCTTTAAATGCTAACTTATAAAGATTCGGCGTTTCATAAAAAGGCTGAGTTCTTTATAAAGAAAGATGATTTTACGAAAGCCTGCAATATATATATATATATATACATTAGGTATAAATAAGCTTAATAAAAAAATAACCGGATCCTAAAAACTTACCTTTTTTAATTGTTTTTCAGAATACACATGATTAATAACGCCAATAAATATGGCAACTTCATTGACACCTCTATAAAATAATACATATAGTTATTATAAGTAATTATTTTCGTAATTATAAAGAGTATTCGTACAAAAAAAAAATATTTCTGGTTATTACCTTGGTTTTAATTTATCAAAATTTTCTAATATATTCCAAAACACATTATCGTGCTTTGCATGTTTTGCAATAACAAAAAAAAAACTAATCATATTTCTCTTGATTTGTGTTTCATTATATGTTTCACTTTGTTTTAACATTATTGATTCTAAATATTCTTCCATAATTTCATTTGAAGCGCAAGCTAAAAATTCTAAAAATCTATCATTATTATATTCTTTCGTTAAATGTTCCTTCACATTGCGCAAATCGTTACTCTTTGCTAATATCAAACCTTTACAGTATATCCACTCTTTCCACCACGGTAAAAGTCTACAACATCCAAAAATAAAAGTTTGATATAAACATATTTAGCGCTATAATATTGCATCTCGATTCAACAATAGAATATGCAAATAATGGTAAAAAGTGTAACACTTAAAAAATTACTTATTTGTATTCGACATATATTTAATATGCAACAGCAATTTGTTACAAGCTGTTCTGAGGCAATTCAAGTCACCGAGAATACACAACCATTTAATGGCTTCTTGCCTTAAACATTTAGTAAGATCACTTTCCTCAAAATCTTCTTTGTATTTTATTTTCTCAAGTAGATTGGCCAATATATTTTTCAATTTCTCCTAAAAGTTATCCAAGTCAAATAATTATATCGGTTTACAGTAAGCGTGTAGCGTTGGACATTCAATAACTCAACAAGTAAATTGAAAGAGAAGCAAGCTGATCGAACAAGCATTGCTAAGTCCTAACATTACATCCCTTGATCTCTTCATGTAAAAAAAAGTTAAAAAATTTGAATGTCTAGCTTTGTACGAACACGATTTGAGTGGAAAACTGATTTGTTGGAAAAGAAATAAATCTCGTTTTATTATTAACATTATCCAATTAATGTATTAATTTTAATCTCAAATTTATGTGAGAGCGTCATATGTTAACGTAAAAAATTTGTGTTTATACGTATAAAAATTTTTTAAATTACCAAAAAACGCTCGACCAAACAGAATAAATGTATCTCATTTACTGCATCAATATGATTTCATTCAGTAAGTTAATTTTTAAAATTCCAGTGGTTTTTCATAAACATTCTAAATACATATAGTAGTATGTGTGTATGTGTGTGTGTATATATACATATATATATATATATATGTATATGCATATATATACACAGTGCTTGACAAAAATCTGAGCATAAATGGTTAAAAAAAAAGCTAAAAAATGTTTAGAAAACGTTTAATTAATTTTGCAATATCGTACACTTGACTTATTTTGTAATATAATTAAGTGACAATTAGATATATATCTTTAACACTCAAATTGGCATATCGCAGGACCAAAAGTGAAATGATAAACATTACTTGTAATATTTCAAGCCGATAAAATTCTTATAATATGTAAAGTATTTACAATGGTGACATTAGTTTGACTTTAAGTGTACAAGCCAAGGTCAAACTAATTGCATTATCTCATATTTGGCTAAAAAAGGTGTATATATATATATATATATATATATATATATATATATATATATATACACCTTTTTTAGCCAAACAACTTTTGTCTTTAACATCTTTTTCTACAATCAAAAATAAAAAAAAATTAAATAAGTAAAATTAAAGTAAAACCTACATATTATGATGCAATGCAGATATACAAAGTAAACTTTATTTATTAACAACATCTGATACTCTTACAAAATTACCGATCTTTTCTATATTAAGTACTATACGTACGTTTCATTACTATACGTATATATAATGTTAAATTGAAATTTTAATAGAAAATTACTTAAAAATATAAAAAAAATAATTATTCAAAAATCTAATGTATGTTTAACAATTATAATATAAAACTGAAGTAAAAACTCTTTTTAAATAAAAAAGATTTTACTTCATCTTAAATAAGAATACAGAAAAACTACTTGAATCTTTTTAGTTATATATATTTTACTTTCTTGGAAAATATGACATAAAATAATTTTAAACTCTTCAACTGATTAATACTATTATTATTTACCTTAATATTTTGGATTCCTTCATCTGGAAATGGAATGATGCTCGACATATGTTCCAAAGCTTTTATCATAGGATACCATGCTATATAATTTGTCTCTTGTCTAAGATAGTTCGTCAAGTTCCAGAATAGGGAAGAATTGAGTTGGCCATTTATCATAAAATAAAATGCATCGTCGATGATTTTAGCACGATTAATAACATGTATTTTTGTATATTCTGTAGAGTTCAAATATTCTGCAATTTTTTGCCAGGTTTCAGGATCGTAATTAACGCGATAGTATCCTGTAGTAAATAATTTTTATATTATTAGATTTTCACATAAATGATTTCTTAAATTTATTAAAAAATATTTATAATTATCTGCATTTTAGATATTTGAGTAATTCCAAGTATTAAAAAAAGAAAGACAAATTATAATAATTAAGAAAAACATTATTTTAGAGTGATAAATGTGGTAATATTGCGTGCGAGAAAGAAACTGTATAAGAAATTATAAATCTAATTATATTATTTTAGCTTAAATAATAATATATGCAAAATTGAATTTATTTCACGTCAATCGATAGTAAAATGCAGAGAATACGTCATACAATATTTTTTGAAATAATATATAATGTTACTATGTATTTATTCACATATTGCGTATTGTTATTAAAAAGGAATATAGTTAACATTGTATAATAGTTTAATAATTTAATTATGTAGAAATATAATAAATTTGTTAATTAATATTCACCAGATTGTAGTAAATTGAATATTATCCAACCATTATCTTTTACAGAAACTTGGCAAGTTGGAGTGGACGACGATAAAACTATTAATCTTTCGTCGTAAGGAACTCTAAGCTCCCTAAAATCTAGTTCATTTTGGGAAGTATAAGTTACAGGTACCCAGAAAGCGTATTTTTTAAATATTTCATAATTTTCTATTGTTATATTATATACATTTTCTTTATTTGAAAAATCTCGCGTTATTTTCAACACAGGATAATTTATAGATTTCATCCAATGATTTAGTATTGTTAAAGGAAGCATTTGTCCTTTCTTAACATTTGGATTGCGTGAAACAGATTGCCTGATGATCCACAAATTTTGGAGAAGAGTGGGAGTCTTCGACTTAATCTCACTATATTTGTTAAAATTTGACATTATTGACACAGTGAAAACTATACTTATTGTAAATTACGTATCAAAAAATATCAAAGTATTATTTAATTTATACACTTTATACAGTTTACGTAATTGCAGTATTTAATATTTTATATACTACATTCTATAATGTAAGTAAATAATATATTAAAATAGTATATACAATATATTTCATAATATACTCACGCACTTAAATATTCACAAACTTTTCGTTGAAACATTTTATGTGTAATTACATACTGCAGCGTGCGTAATATTAAGGGTGCTACAATTCAAATTATACAATGTGATTTATATATAAGTTCGTTTAGAAGTCTTTCAACTACATTTTTCATAAATTTTTTAATTTTAGTATACTAATATATACATATGTATATACATATATACATATATATATATATACTTATATTGAAATATATTTATTGACTTGATTCATTCAAATAAATTTATTGATTTTTTTACCTTTAACGTAGCGGTAAAAAGAAGAAAATGCATTATTTTCGGAAAAATTGGCTTCCTTTATAAGAGACTGATTGTGAGTCTCCAAACGAAGTGATTCATAATAAACCTGAACTACAAATAAATCCATCATTTCGGAATTTTCGTAATTCTAAAGCAGAAAAATTTAATATAATCGAATGAAATATTAACGGTACACATTTAATGGTTTTATTAAACGGAAATTTGAAAATTTTTTATCAACATTACAAAATATAGTAAAATTGTTCGATAAAGTAATGTGTAGTGTGTGAAATAGTCATGTCATTTAAAACTATTTGAAATAATTGAAAATTATGGTATTATTTCTCTCTACATTGCAAATTTTATAACGATTTGAGAATATCGAGAACCAATATAAAATTTAGTCTTTCTAGATATGACAAAAATTTATATAAATAGCTTTAGCAATTTTTATACAACATATTTAATGTAAAAAATAGTGCAAAAACTTTTCATCATCCTTATAATATCAAAAATTTTATTTAGTTATATAAATAAAATAATATTTTATTTAATATAAAAACATAAGAAACATATAAAAATATATCACATGTGCATTACACACACACACATACATATATATATATATATATATATATACTCATTATATATAATTGATAAATTAAGAATATTACTAAAAAAATATAAAAAAATTACCAAGATAGAATTGATAGCATCAATTCCGTATAATGTAGTAAGACCATCGATTAACCATAACTCAGATGACCAAAATGTATTAATTACATCACCGAACCATTGATATGCCATATTGCGCCCTATCAACCGCGCTACTTTTATTTTATGCGCAACAGAATCCAGATTTTTATCGTAGGTAATATCTGTTTCACTAAAAAATATAAAAATTAAATTTGCAAGAGCTTAGTAATTATATAAATTTGGCCAAATAATAATTTTGACATATTTTCTGATTTAAAATTAAAAATATCTTCTAAACGGATAATATAATCGATATGGTATAATTGTATATTGTTTTGTATATTGTTTTTTACCGATTATATCAAAATTGTGACATAAATTATTGTCATATACGTGATATACATATGCATATATGATGTATTGAAGTCAACCTATAATTATATATATATATATATATATATACTGATTACATAAAAATTATAACAGATTTATTGTCATATACGTGATATACATATGTATATATGATTGAAATCAATTTATAATTAGTTATAAAAATATATGTATAATAATGTACATGTATAAAAATTCTACATTAAAACAATTATATTTTAACGTATGTATTTCTAAATTTTAATTTTATATTTTTAATTTAATTTAATTATTTCTAATTTTGCTTCATATATAAATTGTATTTAAATAAATTGATATTTTTTCTACTTTTTGAATTACCTATTTAACAGAAGACCCCAGTTCTCATTGTCATATAGCAAACTATGGATTGCAACAAATTGCACTTTTGGTATTTTCAATTCTTTCCATTCATGTTCAAATTTTGTCATTGCTTTGGTTGCTATCATTTCAGCAAATTCCATATGATCTAAGTCGGGTCTACGCCATATAATGATTCTAGATTCTTCCGTCTCAAATTTTAAAATTTTTGCTGACGAGATTACAACCGTCACGACATAAGTGGACATTAGAGGAGTAGTATTAAAGCATGTCCACTTCATATATGTTTCGGTATAAATTTCATCTTTGCATGTTTCCTCCTCTTGTACCGGCATATTTGAAAAAACTTGGTATGTGCGATGATGCTTTATGAAAATGTTGAAAGTGGCCTTGATTGTCGGTTTGTCCCAGCATGGAAACAATCGTCGGGCTCCAGTCGCCTGAAAATGTATTGGGTCCGACCTACGACATTTTAATAATATTGATTTAAATAACGATGATTTTTAATAATCAATAGCATTATATATACAGTGTGTCTGTCCGTAAATGTCCAAACAAATATCGCAATTGTTTGAAGTTAGAAGATAGTTGAAAAAGAAGAATTTACACTTTAAGTCTGCTACAAAGTGAATATAAAAATATTTTGTTTATTTGTGACTTTTTCGAGTTATAAAAGTCATTTTCATTTTTTTAGCTATCTTAATTTTTTGATATAATAAATTATTCGCAATATAAACTTTTTTAGTTCAATTATACATAAACTATAAAATATTTATTTTTTGATTATCTAGCCTCTATATTTACAAAGAACCCTTCTTATTCAATCGCTTATAATTCAAGTTATTGAATTGATGTCTCAATATTTTCGCTAAGGGAAAATTATCTCTAACATAATTAAAGAATTATGGCTCACATAAAACATTTATAGTTACGATTCGCCTTGTTATATGTATAAACAGGGTAGGCCATTTTCATCTATGCACTATAATATCTCAAAATCCATAAGTTTAAGATAGAAATGTTTCATACAAAAGTTGTATAGTTTTGAGGGGGTCATAAGACGGTACCATTGGTTTGATCTTGAAGAGTTATTTGAAGGTCATGTAAAGGTCATCTTTAATTTCTTAAATGGAACCTATTTTTCATTACATATTTTTGTAGCTTACCTCAAAAGCTTTCTAAAACACTATAATATAATATTTTTTCATTAAATACTTTTCGAGTTATAAGACTTTAAAATTGCAATATTTTGACATAAAATACAAGATATCTCGTAAAATATTTATTTTTAAATTATCTTACCCTAAACAAATTAAAACACATAATTATGTTACAAGTAAAAATGTGTAACTGCTAGTTGCAAATTCAGATTTTTTCTTAAAGATAACTATGTGTTTTAATTACGCCAATTGATTTGTCTCATTATTCTGTGCATAAAAATATTAGTGTAAGATAATTTAAAAATAAATATTTTACGAGATATCTTGTATTTTATGTCAAAATATTGCAATTTTAAAGTCTTATAACTCGAAAAGTATTTAATGAAAAAATATTATATTATAGTGTTTTGGAAAGCTTTTGAGGTAAGCTACAAGAATATGTAATGAAAAATAGGTTCCATTTAAGAAATTAAAGATGACCTTTACATGACCTTCAAATAACTCTTCAAGATCAAACCAATGGTACCGTCTTATGACCCCCTCGAAACCATACAACTTTTGTATGAAACATTTCTATCTTAAACTTATGGATTTTGAGATATTATAGTGCATAGATGAAAATGGCCTACCCTGTATATACAGCACACGCGCGTATAAAGGTACAGAGATATTTTATATTTTATTTCATACACATAATAAAACGACATAAAGTATAAATTATTACATTTCCATCTAAATTATTGAACTTTCCATGATATATTTTTTTTATTTATATATTTCACGTATTTAATAATAAATAGGATTAATTAACAATTCAAACATAGTATAAAATGTTATGATGACATTTTTGAGTAATATAAAATAAAATAGAGATAGTGATGTATAGTATTATATAATTAAATATTATAAAAAAAAAAATAAAAGATGCGAGAGCAACAATGATAAAAATTTATATTAATTGTACTCTTAATATTACTCACATCATTAATGATTTTCTCCTTTTGACTATAGTCTTCAAAGAAGTAATAATGTTTTCCGTGCTATCAATTGCAGTGACAAATTTTGTATTTAGTCTGTAACGTCCACTAGATAAAGTTTTTTTGAAATAAAAATAGCAAATTTGTTTTGCAGCATCACATCTAATATCTGACGCTGAATATATAACATCAATATCAATATTTTGTGAATCTTTTCTATATATGGTTGAACTTGTCAACTCTCCAGATAAAAGAAGTATCAATGTCGATGAATTTAAACCTATTTTTGTAAATGAACCGGAAATATCGATAATGGCACTTAATTCGCCGTAGAAAACAAAGTTGCCTTTTGTTTGATACTCTTCTATATCTGTTTTATAGTCTTTATATTTATCTATTTCATGTTCCTTGTCTTCTTTGAAATATGGTATTAACTTGACGTCGTAATGCACTGGTATTATATCATCAAAGTAATAAGTAAATTCAATCGATGAGTTTTTCGTATTTTCATTAATTGAAAATGTTATTATGGTGCCAAATATAAGACCGCTATAAAATAACAGTCTGAGAAATGCCATGTCAATTTTTAGGTATCTGTAACAAACACTGTTCCTGTTGAAAGAAAGATAAATATAAAATAAAATTTAAATAATAAACTTTACTGCAAATAAATTTATAAAGTATTTTTTGAAATTATTTTTCTTGAGTAATTAGAAATTTTATCCGTGATGAATAACAGACCGATCTACGTACATGAACAAGCTATTTTCAAAAGATGATTATATTTTTAGTAAACTAGCAACGAATAATCAACGGAATAGTCAACAGAAAATTAAATTTTTATCGACTTTTTGGTATGTCTCTTCAGGCATGTGTAAATATAAACATATATATGCGCGCGCGCGCGTGAACGTATGTGTATGTGTGTGTGCGCGCCATAAGATCAAAGACAATTTGAATGTTTTTATATGTATTATATATAATACACATTTTTTTTAGTGACGAAAAAAACATTTATTTTTTGTTCATTATTCGTTTAAATAAATATATCCAATCAGTAATTGATTTTAAAGTAGTCTTGCAAATTAATATTAATATTACGAAAAGATATAAATCAAACATGTGTACGGTATTGTATTAACATTGTAGTTATCCAATTTTTTATTATCTATTTACAAATATATAAATTAAATATTTAAAAAATTTAAAAAATATTTTTCTTTTAATTCTTAAATTTTTAATTCAAAGACATTTTATAACAATACTATAATACATAAAATTAGTGTTTTTGTCAAATACACAATATATGTATATAAAATTAAAAAAGAAATATAGTTTTTTGAAAAAAGAAAGAAAAAGAAATAAAAGAAATTAATAAAATGTTCAACAATTTAAAAATTTTGAAAATAATTTTTAAAGGAAACATAATCTTATTTTATGTGTTCATATTTTAGTACTATTTAGATTGCGTTTTATATATCTTCTACGTACTTTAAAGAGAAAGTTATATAATATTCTGTTTCTAGAGACTCACCTTGTATAGTAAAAATGCTATGTTATTTCTAATACAATTCCTTTTCTTCTCAGAACTAATTAAAGTTGATACTTTATCACCGTGAACCGTTAATTTGTACTATCGTAATCTTAACGTTTCCGACGAAGAGGTAATCGAAAACTGGCAATGTCGAGGTAAGAGACATCATAATAAATATATATATAAATACAAACATATTTACAAGTTATATAAGGTCATCATATCTTACAAAATTTACATTTAGACATATATTTATGATATTTTACTTAATATTTAAGATATTTTAAGATTCATTGAATATCCTAATTTTTGATATTTATTTATTTATTATATATTTTGTTAATTTCATATACGATTTAATAAGCAATATAGAGAAATAAGTATTTATGTTTTCCTACATCTGTAAATAATAATTATTAATCTTTACATGTTGAGAATTAAAGCATTTCTATATCAACGTACTTTCATATATTTATTTTTTATGTAATACGTAAATAATATATTATAATTAATTTATTTAATATAATATGTTAAAGTCATTTTAATTATGTTAAAATGCTTTATATTTATTTCAATCATATATAATAATTATAAAAATTAAGTATTCATTAATTATACAAACATTTTTTTAACGACGAGAGAAAATAAACATTTACTGATCCTTTTTTTGTTTTAAATAGGTACATTGAATCAATATTTGAATTAATCCAAATCATTGATTATGTGCCATTACGAAAAAATATATAGAATAAATGTGTGCACAATATTAAAAATTGTAATTTTTAACCTTGTAATTGTATTATTTAATTTTCTATTATTCATTTAAAAATATATAAATTAAATATAAAAAATATTAGAAAAGTTTCCGTTCTTTAATCTTTAAATTTTTAATTCAAAGACATTTTATAACAATATGTAATATTAAAATAAATGAAATTAACGTTCTTGTCAAATGTACACTGTATGTATGAAAATTTAGAAAATTATATAGGTTTATAAAAAAAAGAAAAACAAAAGAAATAGAAGAAATTAGGAAAATATCAACAATTTTGAAAATGATAACTTAAAAAGAATTAAGATAAAAATTAAGATTTATTAGAATATAAGATACTTATCGTGTGAGTTCATACTTCAGTACTATTTAAATTTTACTGTATATATATTTAAAAAAAAATACATTATATTTTATTTCTAATGATTCATCTTGTATATACAAATGTTATGTTATTTATAATACAATTTCTTTTCTTATGAGAATTAGTTGCAGTTTACACTGCGGTTACCACACACTGCAAACCGTTAATATCGTTATACCTATTGTTATATCTATGTCGTAGACAAATGGTTATTTTAGGAGAATATCTTTTGACTAGGCAATTGGTTATCTGGCTGTACTGTCAGCCTTGGTAGTTTCTGCGCTCTCAAGTTTTGTTATATTTTTATATGGGGACGGGATGAAGCCCCGTCCCCCTATGCTTAACAACAACTTAAGAATATTAAAATTATAACTTAAAAATATTAAAGATACGAAAGCTGTATATGTAATTGCAATATCCATATTATGATTGTTATATAAGTAAACTAAAATTTTATAATTTTGTGTGGAAAATTATTTTAAAACAAATTAATTTTGTAAAATGTTTATTCGAGGATATATTTATTTCCGAATTTAAATAACAAATAAATAAACTATTTGTATAGTGAAAATAATAAACTAGATAATAGAGATATTGATATTATAAAAATTATAAGAAATATTTTAATATTATAAGAATAGAATTACAGTCGGACCTCTTATTTTACGACATTTTCGGTCCGGAATCTTCCCCTTAAACTTCTGATCCTACGACAAAAATATGGGAGTGGGGATATAATCCCCCTTTCGCGGTCGTAGCATGAGAGGATTTTTCGTCGTAGGATAAGAGGTTTCGTAGCATAAAAGGGTCGTAGGATAAGAGGTCCGACTGTATACGATTATAAAAATCTTTAAACAAAAGTAATAATATTAGATAATTTATTATAAATGGGAAAATGCACACATGGATACATATAAAGAAATTTAACTAATAATATTAAAAATATAAATAAATATTATAAATTCTAAAACAATTTTCATGTTTGTATTATAACTATTAACTAATTAATTAAATATAAATTATGTGATAATATATGTATATTCAAAGTCATATTAATAAAATATATTATATATAATATTATTGAACAGTTGTCGTTGCTACATATTTATTATTTTATTTATTATATACACATAGACAATAATTAAAAGTAATTCATATAATAATATATTAAGAATAATATTAATAAAATATTATGCTTAATAATATTAAACTGTTATTATTGTTACATGTATAAGTATATGTATATATATATATATATAGATATATATATATATATATATATATATATATATATAGATATATATATATATGTGTGTGTATATGTGTATATATTAATATGTACATTATATATTTAAGGATAAATATTGTTTATGATAAATATTGTATATGATAATTTAATAGTATAAAAACAATATTATATATATATATATATATTTTTGCTGTAATTGTGATTACTCACGATTAATATCTTTTGAAAAGTTCTTAATATTTTAAGGAAAGAAAAACTATATCTTAAAATATTTCTTTATTTCTTCGATTTCATGTAAACGTTTGAGCAGTTTTTTGTCAGCATCCAACATCCATTCATTCACAAGATTTTTAAACTTGTAAAAACTAGCTTCAATAGTTGCCTAAATCAGATTATTTTGAATTAATGTAATAATTTTGTGCCATCTTAAAAGACTCACATAATTAAAGGACAAAATACTTGTGACATATATTACGGATATAAATATTAATAGGAAACTTAATATAAATCTAATTTTGAATAAAGTTTACCATTTCAGGGCAAGTTCCATATTTCTTGCACATATGTTTATTAGAATTTTTGTATGCTTCAATCTTAATGATATATTTTATGAAGTACATGATCTATGAAGAATAACTTCAATTATATTTATTGTCAATAAATTGTAATTTAATTTAACAAAATTTTTTTAATTTAACAAGAATGTGTAACGGAATAGTATTTCGGTAATTAACATAATAAAAGCATAATATGAAAAATCCTTCTTAATTTTTGCCAAAATATTATTTTTTCAAATTTTACCAAAAATTTCTCCTATTTAAAATCATATGTATGTCTGTGTATCATATATACGCATATTTTATTTTAAATATATTGAAAATAATAAATAATAGTAATTATGCATAATAAAGGGTGACTTTAAAGATTAAATGATTTTGACATATATTATGACCTCACAAATATGAATGATCTTAACGTATAGTGTTGTGACCTTGAGTAATCAACAGGTTTTAGGCGTCTCTTATTGTTTATTAAAAAGTTATAAAGAAAAGATTTTCACAAATTACAATAATTTCTAGATTTTAGGGTACAGTTTTAAATTGTAAAAAAGGTATATAAAGCTCGATAATCTAAATTTTTGTAGATATAAGACTATCATTTTCCGACTCCTTGTACATTTGAGAAGTAAATATATGATGTATGTTATATGCAACATAACTCAACTTGTACATAACTGTTATACTTATATACGTTAATAATTTTGATCAGGCTTCGCGTAAACAGTTCAAAACCCATATGGAATCGTGCAGCAATAAATCTAGTGTTGCACTGAAAAGAGAGGTGACGTCGCAATAGAATTCTCTTCGCTAAGGATTTTGGAAATCCAGAAAGTGAAAAGTGTGATAAAATTAAGCTTGGTTCATTTATTCATGTGTAGTAAATACTACTATATACTAAAAGCACATTTTATAAAATGTACCTAGTGTCGAAAATTACATGAAATTCGTTAAAATTACTTATTCTTTTGCTTATAACTTTTTAATGAACAACGAGCTACGAAAAAACCTTTTGGATGTTATTCAGGGTCATGACCCTTACAACATATGTCAAGGTTATTCAAATCTCTGAATGTACTTTTAATATGCTTTTAATATGCATAATTATCATTATTTCTTATTTTCAATATACCTTTAATAAAATATTATATATATGTATATAATATATATGTATATATATATATATATATATATATATATATATATATGTATATATATAAATATACATATAGATATATATAGATATATAGATAATAATTCTAAATGAAAGCAATAAATTGTAGAAGATAAGACGTTGAAAATTAAAAGGAGTTTTTATACATATAAGCATATATTCCTCTAAATAGAAAAGTGAAAATTAGGTTCTTATTTTTTTCCTCAAATTTAGACAAGTTAGAAGAAATGAAATTTAATAGACATTTTTCACTACTAAAAAAATTACTTATATTTTTTTAATTCTATTGTATTGTTATAAAAAAATAAACTTAAGTTTTTTATTATTAAGCAATCCTCATTCAATTTTTTATTAGGAATTTTTAGCAGCCTAGAATGTCGTCATTTAAAAATACACGTTAAGAGGCTTGATTTCTTTAGAAACTTTTTATTTGTTTTATTATTTCTGTAAAATCAATAATTTAAGTAAAAATTTTTCAAGTTAATAAATAAATACAATATCATGCACAATTTTATTTTTTTATTTATTGATACGGGAAAATTTTAAAAATA
The DNA here is from genome assembly GCF_047496725.1 of Anoplolepis gracilipes. NCBI lineage: Eukaryota > Metazoa > Arthropoda > Insecta > Hymenoptera > Formicidae > Anoplolepis > Anoplolepis gracilipes. The sequence continues at coordinate 20,500,428 of NC_132970.1, read as the reverse complement.
TAATAAAGAAAATATCCTTTTTGTTAGTTTTAGAAAATTATCATCAAATTTCATTTTTTTAATTTGTCCAAAATTTAGGAAAAATAAGTAAAAACTTAAACTTTACCTCCCCTTTTAGAAGAGTGTATTTCTCAAGAGAGCGATATAAGAATATATGGTTATATGAAAGATCATTATTATTTTTCAACAAAGAATTATTTTTTAAAGTATATGTGTTTCAGACACTTTGTAAATCTTTAAACACTAACTTATAAAGATTCGGTGTTTTATAAAAAAGCTCAATTTTTTATAAAAGCCTGCAATATATATATATATATGTAGAACAATTAAATAAAGTAAATTTTATAGATCTGGTTATTTTTTTTATTATTAAGCTTATTTATATCTAATGTATACATGTGTATATATATATATATATATATATATATATATACATATATATAGATACATGTTTACATTAGACATAAATAAGCTTAGTAATAAAAGAAAAAACCGGATCAATAAAATTTACCACATTTAATTGTTCTTCTGTGTATATATATATATATATAAACATTAGATATAAATAAGCTTAATAATAAAAAAGATAACCAGATCTATAAAATTTACCTCTTTTAATTGTTTTTCAGAATACACATGATTAATAATGCCAATAGATATGGCAACTCCATTGACACCTCTATAAAACAACACATATAGTTATTATAAGTAACTAATGTTTGTACAATAATTGTAAAAAGTATTCGTTCAAGAAAGAAATATTACTAGTTATTACCTTGGTTTTAATTTATCAAAATTTTTCAATATATTCAAAAACACATTATTGTGCTTTGCATGTTTTGCAATAATAAAAAGGAAACTAATCATATTTCTCTTGATTTGTGTTTCGTTATATGTTTTATTATGTTTGAACATTATTGATTCTAAATATTCTTCCATAATTTTATTTGAAGCGCAAGCTAAAAATTCTAAAAATCTATCATTATTATATTTTCCCGCTGAATTGTCCTTTACCATACGCCAAATATGTCTCTCTGCTGACATCAAACCTTTACAGTATAACCATTCTTTCCACCCCGGTAAAAGTCTACAACATCCAAAGATAAAAGTTTGATATAAACATATTTAGCGCTATAATATTGTATCCTGATTCAATAATTGAAGATGCAAATAATGGTAAAAAATTGTAACACTTAAAATAATTACTTATTTGTATCCGACATTCCATTATGCAATTTCAATTTGTCATAAGCTTTTTTGAGACATTTCTTGTCATCGAGAATACATAACCATTTAATGGCTTCTTGCCTTAAACATTTAATAAGATCATTTTCCTTAGGATCTTCTTCGTATTTTATTTTCTCAAGTAGATTGGCCAATATATTTTTTATTTTCTCCTAAAAGTTATCCAAGTCAAATAATTATATCGGTTTACAATAAGCGTGTAGCGTTGGACATTCAATTTCTCAACAAGTAGATTTGAAGAGAAGCAGGCTGATCGAACAGCCAGTGCAAAGTCCTAACATTACATTCCTTGATCTTTCTTCATGTGAAAAACAGTTAAAAAATTTGTATGTCTAGCTTTGTACGAACACGATTCGAGTGGAACTCTATTTTGTTGAAAAAAAAATGTATCTCATTTTATCCTCAACATTATCCAATCAATGTATTAATTTTAATCTCAAATTTATGTGAGAGCGTCATATGTTAACGTAAAAAATTTATGTTTATACGTATTAAACTTTTTAAGTTACTAACAACGCTCGACCAAACAGAATAAATGTATCTCACTTACTGAATCAATATGATTTAATTCAGTAAGTTAATTTTTAAAATTCCGGTGGTTTTCATAAACATCCTGAATATATATATTATAATATGTATGTGTGTGTATATATACACTGAAAAAAAAATTTATTTAATTAAAAAAAATATTTAGTTCAATACGTTCAAATAAGTATTTATTTAAATTAAACAAAAACATATTTGAATTAATAAAATATATTGCTGAATAGTAAAATAGACAATATATTTTACTAATTCAAATATATTTTTGCTTAATTTAAATAAATACTTGTTTGAACGTATTGAACTAAATATTTTTTTAGATTAAGTAAATTTTTTTTCAGTGTATGTATATATATAGTGCTTGACAAAAATCTGAGCATAGATGGTTAAAAAAAATAAAAAAATGTTTAAAAACGTTCAGTCAATTTTGCAATATGGTACACTCCACTTATTTTGTAATGTAATTAAGTGACAATATATATATTTTTAACGCTTAAATAGGCATATCGCTGGACCAAAAGTAAAATGGCAGACATTACTTGTGATATTTCAAGCCGATAAAACTCTTATAATATGTAAAGTATTCACATTAAGTCGTTGTATTTATTTCAAATCATAGCGCTACAAATTTTCTTATATCGAAGTAGACACATTATTATAAAAGAAATTATACATATCTCTCTGTTCGTTAATACGGATAGCTTTAGTAAATAACCACTACACTCACAATACAGTTTAATTTGAACCACACACATACACACAGACATAGCGTGCGCGAGCGAGAGAGAACGTGAGGGTACAGTTCACAGTGTGTCTTTTTCTACGTTTAGCTTAGTCTCAATTCTCGAACGTTCACAATCATTTTATACTAATTACGTCTATAAGCAAAAGTCAGATAAGTGTCCTCTCTTGCCGAAATTAAGCCAATGCCAAACAACTTTTATCGGAATGAGCCAATCTCAATCAAGTACTCTTCTCATCTTAAAAATCTGACCTTTCTCTTGCATAAAGTAGCAACTTATACTAAGCCTACATTTTTTACATATCTTTAGTTTGAAATAATTTAATTTATGTATATTTATTATGGTACATCTTTATTGGTTTATAAGATAAAAGGGAGTCACTTTTAGAATACTCTAACTTTAAAATGAGATATTTTATACATATTAAGAAACATAATAGTCTTAAGTTCATATAAGCAACACATATATATACATACATCTTATTTTAATTTATTCTCTCCACCCTAAAAATTTTTTCAATTAGTTTGACCTTGGCTTGTACATTTAAAGTTAAACTAATGTAACCATTATATATATATATATATATATATATATATATACACATACACCTTTTTGTACCAAACAACTTTTGTCTTTAACATTTCTTTCTACAATCAAAAATAAAACAATTAGAGGAGAATCTATATATTATTGTGCACATGCAAATATGCAAAGTAAACTTTAATTGATTAACAACATCTGATACTCTTACAAAATTACCGCTCTATTCTATATTACTATACGTACGTTTCATTACTATACGTACATATAATTTTAAATTAAAATTTTAATAGAAAATTATTTTAAAATATAAGAAAAATAATTATTCAAAAATCTAATATATGTTTAACAATTATAATATAAGACTGAAATAAAACTTTTTTTAAATAAAATAGATTTTACTTTATCTTAAATAAGAATACAGAAGAACATACTTGAATTTTTTTAGCTATATTTATTTTATTTTCTTGGAAAATATGACATAAAATAATTTAAAAACTTTTCTACTGATTAATTCTATTATTATTTACCTTGATATTTTGGACTCCTTTATCTGGAAATGGAAAGATGCTCGACATGTGTTCAAAAGTTTTTATCATAGGATACCATGCTATATAATTTGTCTCTTGTCCAAGATAGCTCGTCAAGTTCCAGAATAGGGAAGAATTGAGTTGGCCATTTATCATAAAATAAAATGCATTGTCGATGATTTTAGCACGATTAAGAACATGTATTTTTGTATATTCTGTCGAGTTTAAATATTCTGCAATTTTTTGCCAATTTTCAGGATCGTAATTAACGCGATAGTATCCTGTAGTAAATAATTTTTATATTATTAGATTTTCACTTAATTGATTTATTATATTTATTAAAATATATTTATAATTATCTGCATTTTAAATATTTGAGTAATTCCAAGTATTGAAAAAAGAAAGACAAATTATAATAATTAAGAAAAACTTTATTTTAGAGTGATATTTGTCGTAATATTGTAGAATAAAACTATATAAAGAATTATAAATACATTTATATTTATTATAGCTTGAATAATAATATATGCAAAATTGAATTTATTTACGTTAATCGATAGTTGAATGCAGAAAATAAGTCCTGCAATATTTTTTGAAATATTATATAATGTTATTATGTATTTATTCATATATTGCTCATTGTTATTAAAAAAGAATATAGTTAAGATTATATAATGGTGTGATATTTTAATTATGTAGAAATATAATAAATTTGTTAATCAATATTCACCACTTTGTTGTAAATTGAATATTATCCAACCATTATCCTTTACAGAAACTTGGCAAGTTGGCTGGGACGACGACAAAATTATTAATCTTTCGTCATAAAGCGGTAGTCTAAGCTTTTCAAAATTTGGATTATTCTGGGAGGTATAAGTTACAGGTACCCAGAAAGTGTGGTTTTTAATTATTTCATAATTTTCTATTATTATATTATATACATTTGCTTTATTCGAAAAATCTCGCGTTATTTTCAACACAGGATAATTTATAGATTTTATCCAATCATTCAGTATTGTTAAAGGAAGCATTTTTTTTTTTTCAAGATTTCTTGAAACAGTCTGCATGGCGAACAACAACAAATTTTGTAGAAGACTGGGAGTCTTTGACTCAATCTCCCTATATTTATTAAAATTTGACATTATTGACACAGTGAAAACTGTACTAATTGTAAATTACGTATCAAAAAATATCAAAGTATTATTTAATTTATACACTTTATGCAGCTTACGTAATTGCAGTATTTAATATTTTATATGCTTGATTCTATAATGTCAAAGTAAATAATATATTAAAATGGTATATACAATATATTTCATAATATACTCACGACTTTAAATATTCATAAACCTTCCGTTGAAACATTTTATCTGTAATTACATACTGCAGCATGCGTAATATCAAGGGTGCTACAATTCATATGATACAATGTGATTTATATATAAGTTCGTTTAGAAGTCTTTCAACTACATTTTTCATAAATTTTTTTATTTTAGTATACTAATATATATATATTTGTATTTATATACTTATATTTAAATATATTTATTGACTTGATTCATTCAAATAAATTTATTGATTTTTTTACCTTTAACGTAACGGTAAAAAGAAGAAAATGCATTATTTTCGGAAAAATTGGCTTCCTTTATAAAAGATTGATTGTGGGTCTCCAAACGAAGTGATTCATAATAAACCTGAACTATAAATAAATCCAACATTTCGGAGTTTTTATAATCCTAAAGAAGAAACATTTAATATGATCGAATGAATATTTAGTCGAATGAAATATTAACTGTACACATTTAATGGTTTTATTAAACAGAAATTTGAAAATTTTTTATCAACATTACAAAATATAGTAAAATTTTTCTATAAAGTAATGTGTAGTTTGTGAAACAGTCATGTCATTTAAAGCTATTTGAAATAATTGAAAATTATGGTATTATTTCTTTCTACATTGTAAATTAATGATTTGAAAATATCGAGGACCAATATACAGGACAAATTAGTTTTTCCAGATATGAGAAAAATTTATAAATAGCTTTAGCAGTTTTTATACGACATATTTAATGTTAAAAATAGTGTAAAAACTTTTCAATTTTTTATAATAGCAAAGATTATATCTACTTACATAAATAAAATAATATTTTATTTAACATAAAAACATCAGAAACATATATGAATATATAATATATACATTATATATAATTGATATATTAAAAATATTACTAAAAAAAAAAAAAATATAAAAAATTTACCTCGATGGAATCGATAGCATTAATTCCATACAATGTAGTAAGACCATCGATTAACCACAACTCAGATGATGAAAATGGATTAATTACATCAACAAACCATTGATATGCCATTTTGCGTCCTATCAATCGCGCTATTTCTATTTTATGCGCAACAGAATCTATATTTTCATTGTAAATAATATTTGATTCTCTAAAAAATATAGAAATTAAATGCTAGAGTTTAAAAGTTACATAAATTTGAGCAATAAATAATAATTTTAATATATAAACTGATTTAAAATTAAAAATATCTTCTAATCGGATATAATAACCGATGTGATATAATTGTATATTGATTTGTATATTGTTTTGTACCGATTATATAAAAATTGTGACATAAATTATTGTCATATACGTGATATACATATGTATACATATATAATGTATTGAAATCAACTTATAATTATATATATACTGATTATATAAAATCTGTAACATAAATTATTGTCATATGCGTGAGATATATATATATATATATATATATATATGTATATATGATTGAAATCAACCTATAATTAGTTATAAAAATATATGTATAATAATGTACACGTATACAAATTTTACATTAAAACAATTATATTTTAACGTATATATTTATAATTTCTAATTTTATATTTTTAATTTAATTATTTTTATAATTTTGCTTCATATATAAATTGTATCTGAATAAATTGATATTTCTTCTAATTTTTGAATTACCTATTTAACACAAGGCCCCAGTTCTCATTGTCATATAGCAAACTTTGGATTGCAACAAATTGCACTTTTGGTATTTTCAATTTTGTCCATTTATATTCAAATATTATCATTGCTTTGGTTGATATCATTTCAGCAAATTCCATATGATCTGATTCGGGTCTACGCCATATAATGATTCTAGATTCTATCGTCTCAAATTTATAGACATCTGCTGACGAGATTACAACCGTCACGACATAAGTGGACGTTGGAGGAGTAGTATCAAAGCATGTCCACTTCATATATGTTTCGGTTTCATGCACTTCATGTTTGCATGTTTCCTTTCTTTGTATCGGCATATTTGAAAATACTTTGTATTTACGATGATGCTTTATGGCAATGTTGAAAGTCGCCTTGATTGTCGGCTTGTCCCAGTGTGGAAACAATCGTCGGGCTCCAGTCGCCTGAAAATGTATTACGTCCAACCTACGAAATTTTAATAATATTGATTTATATAAATAACGATGATTTTTATTAATCAATATTTATTATCGCATTATATATACAGAGTGTCTGTCCGTAAATGTCCAAACAAATGTCGCAATTGGTTGAAGTTAGAAGAAAGTTGAATAAGAAAAATTTACAAGACTTTAAGTCTGCTACAAAGTGCATATAAAAATATTTTGTTTATTTGTGACTTTTTCGAGTTGTAAAAGTCATTTTCATTTTTCAAGCTATCTTAATTTTTTTATGTATGACGTTTATTTACAATGTTCTTCGTAAAAATTCACAAGACTACTATGGCCAAAAATTTAATTTGTTTACGAAGTAAACTTTTATACTTTTATTATACCATACAATTAAAGCATTAAATATTGATTTTTTTATTATCTAGTTTCAATATTTATATGAATAAAATAATAAAACGAATCAATTTGTATACAAAAACGCACAGTTGTCTTAAAAAAAATACATAAATTTGCACTTCCATATTTTCTTTTTAACACAACTACGTTTCTTTACACCAATTGGGTTATCTCATTATTCTGCACATAGAAGTGTTAAGGCAAAATTATCAAAAACTGAATGTTTTAAAGTATTTTGTATTTTATGTAAGAATACTACATCTTTTGAGCCTTACAACTCGAAAAGTACTTAATAAAAAACACTATTATAGTATTTTAAAAAGCTCTTAAGATAAGCTATAAAAATATAGAATAAGAGTTTTCTTTTGTGAAAAGTGATTTTTTTTAATTAAAAGTGATTTTTATGTGATCTCTTGAAACGGCTTCCAGGGTGAATGACGTCCCCCTTAAAATTGCAAAACTTTTATATGAGACATTTTTCTAAAATGTTTTGTTTTTGAGACATAAGTTTGTAACATTTTAAATGACTCACACTGTATAGCTTATTCTAGCATAGCGTTTCGTACACACACATAGAACACACACACACACACACGCACGCACGCACGCACGCACGCACGCACACACACACACACACATACACACACATGCACATTTACAAGATATAATTACCAGATATACTTTTAATAAACGGATTCTTTGACCAATTTGAAGATAATTTTTTTTCAGAGAAAATGTCGAAAAAGGTCATCATTATTTTAAAACTTCTAATTTTTGCCATTATATCTGTTTACTTAATTTTAAACTTTAAATTAAAATTGTTTATAAGTTAACTGTAAAATTAACTGATGAATGTAATTATATATGTTAATCTCTTAACGCCACAAAACTTAATTTGATAAAAATCTTTTTTGTTCAATCCTATAACTTGAAAACTATTAAATTGATGTCTTAATATTTTTGTTAAGGTGAAATTATCTTCAAATTGATTAAAAAAATCATTGTTTTTACATAAAATTTGGTTACAATTCACTCTGCTTTATAAATATATATATATATATATATATATATATATATATATATATATATATATAGAGAGAGAGAGAGAGAGAGAGAGAGAGAGAGAACACACGCGCGTATAAAGGTACAGAGAAATTTTATATTTTATTTTATGCACATACGTAATAAAACGACATAAAGTATAAATTATTGCATTCCTATCTAAACTATTATTCAACTTTCCATACTAATACATTTTTTTAATTTATATATATATATCATGAATTTAATAATAAATAGGGGACTGATTAACAATTCAAAAATAGTATAAAACGTTAAGTGATATAAATTGAAATAAAGATAGCGATATAAAGTGAAATAAATATAGCGATATAAAGTATAATAAAATTAAATATTATAAAAAGAGATAATATAAGATACGAGAACAGCAATGACAAAAATTTATATTTATTGTACTCTTAATATTACTCACATTTCGAATGTTTCTTCTCTTTCGACTATAGTCTTCAAAGAAGTAATAATGTTTTCTGTGTTATTAACTGCAGTGATAAATTCTGTATTTAGTATGTAACGTCCACTTGATAAAGTTTCATTGAAATATAAAATGCAAATTTGCTTTACATAATTACAGTTTATTTCTTGCATAACTATATATTTAACATTGGTATCTACAGTCTTATTTTGTAAGTCTGCCGTATACATGGATAAATCATTTGTCAACACTCCAAATAAAATACATGTTAATGCGGATGAGTTTAAACCTATTTTTGTAATTGGACGAGAAATATCGATAATGGCATTTAATTCGCCGTAAAAAATAAAGTTGCTTTTTCTTTGATACTCTTCTATATATTCTATTATAAATTCAGACACTTTATATTTATATATTTCAGGTTTCTCATCTTCTTTGAAATATGGTATTAACTTGACATCATAATGCACTGGCATTATATCATCAAAGTAATCACTAAATGCAATCGATGAGTTTCCCGTATTTTCATTAATTAAAAAAGCTGTTGAAGTGATAAATATAAGACCGCCATAAAATAACAGTCTTAGAAGTGCCATGTCAATTTTTAGGTATTTGTAACAATTCTCCCTGTTGAAAGAAAGACAAATATAAAATAAAATTTAGATAATAAACTTTACTGCAAATAAATTTATAAAGTATTTTTTGAAATTATTTTTCTTGAGTAATTAGAAATTTTATCCGTGATGAATAACAGACCGATATACGTACATGAACATGCTATTTTCAAAAGATGATTATATTTTTAGTAAACTAGCAACGAATAATCAACGGAATAGTCAACAGAAAATTAAATTTTTTTTGACTTTTTTGTATGTCTCTTCAAGCATGTGTAAACACAAACATATATATGCGCGCGTGCGTGAATGTATGTGTATGTGTGTGTATGTGTGTGTGCGCGCCATAGTATCAAAGACAATTTGAATGTTTTTATATGTATTATATGTAATACACATTTTTTTTAGTAACGAGAGAAACATTTATCGTTTGTTCATTATTCGCTTAAATAAATATATCGAATCAGTAATCAATTTTAAAGTAACCTCTCAAATTATTAATAATATTACAAAACGATATAAAACAAACATATGTACGGTATTATATTAACATTGTAGTTATCTAATTTTTTATTATCCATTTACAAATATTTGGATTAAATATTTAAAAAATTTTAAAAATATTTTTTTTTTAATCCTTAAATTTCTAATTCAAAGACATTTTATAACAATACTATAATACATAAAATTAGTGTTTTTGTCAAATACACAATATATGTATAAAAAATTAAAAAAAAAGATAGTTTCTCGAAAAAAGAAATAAGAAAAAATAAAAGAAATTAATAAAATGTTCAACAATTTTGAAAATAATTTTTAAAGGAAACATAATCTTATTTTATGTGTTCATATTTTAGTACTATTTAGATTGCGTTTTATGTATTCTCTACGTACTTTAAAGAAAGAGTTATATAATATTCTGTTTCTAGAGACTCACCTTGTATACTAAAAATGCTATCTTATTTCTAATACAATTTCTTTTCTTCTCAGAACTAATTAAAGTTGATACTTTATCACCGTGAACTGTTCATCTGTACTGTCGTAATCTTAAAGTTTCAAGAGGTAATAGAAAACTGGCAATGTCGATGTAATAGACATTATAATAAATATATATATAAATACAAACATATTTACAAGTTATATAAGATCATCATATTCTACAAAATTTAAATTTAGAATTATATTTATGATATTTTATTTAATATTTAAGATATTTTAAGATTCATTGAATATGCTAATTTGTGATATTTATTTATTTAATATATATTTTGTTAATTTTATATACGATTTAATAAACAATATAGAAAAAAAAGTATTTATGTTTGTTTATATCTATAAATAATAATTTTTAATCTGTACATGTTGAGAATTAAAGCATTTCCATATCAACGTACTTTCATATATTTATTTTTTATGTAATACGTTAAATAATATATTATAATTATTCTAATTAATATAATATATTAAAGTCATTTTAATCATGTTAAAATGCTATTAATTTATCTCTATCATCTATATTAATTATAAAAGTTAAGTATTTATTCATTAATCGTACAAACATTTTTTTAACAACGATAGAAAATAAACATTTATCGTTTCTTTTTCACTTGTTTTGAATAGGTACATTGAAGTAATATTCGAATTAATCTTGCAAATCATTGATTATATGCTATTACGAAAAAGTATATAGAATAAATGTGTGCACAATATTAAAAATTGTAATTTTTAACATTGTAATTTTATTATCCAATTTTTCATTATTTATTTAAAAATATATGAATTAAATATAAAATATATTAAAAAAGTTTCCGTTCTTTAATCTTTAAATTTTTATTAATTTTTAATTTAAAGACATTTTTTAACAATATGCAATATTATAATAAATAAAATTAACGTTTTTGTCAGATGCACACTATATGTATAAAAATTTAGAGAATTATATAGGTTTATAAGAAAAAGAAAAATAAAAGAAATAGAAATAATTAATAAAATGTCAACAATTTTTAAAATGATAACTTAAAAGGAATTAAGATAAAGATTAAGATTTATTAGAAATTAAGATACTCATTGTATGAGTTCATACTTCAATACTATTTAAATTATACTCTATATATCTTTTATATATCTTTAAAAGAAAGATACATGATATTTTATTTCTACTGATTCATCTTGTATATAAAAATGTTATGTTATTTATAATACAATTTTTTTTCTACGAGAATTAGTTGCAGTTGATACTGCGGTTACTACACACTGCACACCGTTAATATCGCTCTATGTACTTATTGTTATATCTAAACTATTAAAATCTTACCGTTCCAATACCAGATAATCGGAAATAAACAATGTCAATAACATTTGTCGGATATTATAATATATACATAAATCCATAAAATCCTACACAATTGTTTAAAATAATATTTATATGCATATTTTAAAAATTATGGATTGTGTATTTTATTTTGTGAATTTTGTATACATTTAATAAACAAAAAGAAATTAATTTTCATGTCTACCTATGTCTGTAATTATTAATTTTGAATCTTTACACGTTGGAAACTCTCTATATCAGAGTGCTTTCATATATTGTTTTATGTAATCCGTAAATAATACTTTATGATTATACTAATTAATATAATATATTAAAATCATTTTAGTCATGTTAAAATCTTCTGTCGTTGTACGATAACAAAGCTGACAAAGAGAACATTAGCGCACTACAACATATATACACCACGTTATTTTTAATTTATTGTCAAAATATTTCAAGTACTATTACATATATGTTTATACGTAAAAAAAATATAAAATTATAATATTAAAATATGTATTTTAAAATATGTATTTTAAAATATAGATTAATTATCATTTGCTGAACGTTATATGTTATGAGACTTTTTGTTACCTAAATTTTAATTGCTTGGCTATTATTTAATTGTTTATTTTATTATTATTTATATTGTTATATATAATTGTTTATATATAATTGTTAGGCGTTCTCACTCTGACTTAAACTTAAATCATTGAATAATACAAAATCAAACAAAATATATAGTCTAAATATTATTAAGGAATTATATGTGGCCTATAAGGAAATAATTATGGCAAGTCACAACAACTTAAGAATATTAAAATTATAACTTAAAGATATTAAAATTTCTAAAGCTGTATATGTAACTGCAATATCCATATTATGATTGTTATATAAGTAAATTAAAATTTTATAATTTTGTGTCAAAAAATATTTGAAAACAAATTAATTTTGTAAAATATTTATTCGAGTATGTATTTATTTCCGAATTTATATAACAAATAAACAAACTATTTGTATAGTGAAAATAATAAACTAGATATATTGCTAGAGATATTGCTATTATAAAAATTATAAGAAATATTTTGACATTATAAGAATAGAATTGATTATAGGATTATAGGAATCTATAAATAAAAGTAATAATATTAGATAATTTATTATAAATGGGAAAATGCACACATGGATACATATACAGAAATTTAACTAATAATATTAAAAATATAAATAAATATTATTAATTTTAAAACAATTTTTATGTTTGTATTATAACTATTAACTAATTAATTAAATATAAATTATGTGATAATATATGTATATTCAAAATAATATTAATAAAATATATTATATATAATATTATTGAACAGTTGTCACTGCTACAAATTTATTATTTTATTTATTATATACACATATATACACATAGACAATAATTAAAAGTAATTTATATAATAATATATTAAGAATAATATTAACAAAATATTATGATTAATAATATTAAACTCTTATTATTGTTACGTGTATAAATATATATATATTTATGAATGTGTATGTTATATACTTAAGTATAAATATTGTTTATATGATAATTTAATGGTATAAGAATAATATTATATATATATATTTTTTTTGCTTTAATTATAATTATTTAGGATTAATTTCTTTTGAAAAGTTCTTAATATTTTAAGGAAAGAAAAACTATATTATAAAATATTTTTTTATTTCTTCGATTTCCTTTAAACGTCTGCGTAGTTTTTGGTCAGCATTCAACATCCATTCTTTCACAAGATTTTTATACTCGTCAAAATTAACTTCCATAGTTTCTTAAATCAGATTATTTTAAATTAATGTAATAATTTTGTGCCATCTTAAAAGACTCACATAATTAAAAGACAAAATACTTATGACATATATTACGAATATAAATATTAATAGAAAACTTAATATAAATCTAATTTTGAATAAAGTTTACCATTTCAGGGCAAGTTTCATTTTTCTTGCACATACGTTTATTATAATATTTGTATGCTTCTCTCTCAATGATATTTCTCAAAATATCTCTCATGTAGTTCAAGTTCTATGTAGAATAACTTTATTAATATTTTTTGTCAATTAATAGTAATTTCATTTAACAAAATTTTTTTAATTTAACAAGAATGTAACGGAATAGTATTTCGGTAATTAATATAATAAAAGCATAATATGAAAAATCCTTCTTAATTTTTGCCAAAATATTAGTTCCTAAAATTTTGCCAAAAATTTCTTTTATTTAAAATCATATGTATGTCTGTGTATCATATATACGCATATTTTATTTTAAATATATTGAAAATAATAAATAATAGTAATTATGCATAATAAAGGGTGACTTTAAAGATTAAATGATTTTGACATATATTATGACCTCACAAATATGAATGATCTTAACGTATAGTGTTGTGACCTTGAGTAATCAACAGGTTTTAGGCGTCTCTTATTGTTTATTAAAAAGTTATAAAGAAAAGATTTTTACAAATTACAATAATTTCCAGATATTAGGGTACAGTTTTAAATTGTTAAAAAGGTATATTAAGCTCGATAATCTAAATTTTTCAAGTATGAGACCATCATTTTACGACTCCTTGTACATTTGAGAAGTAAATATATGACGTGTGTTATACAGAAATATATGCAACATAACAACCTGTATATAACTGTTATACTGATATACGTTAATAATTTTTATTTTGCTTTATGTTAAAAGTTGAAAACCCATGTGAAATCGTGCAAGTAACAAATCTAGTTTTGCATTGAAAAGAGAGGTGACGTCGCAATAGCATTCGCTCCGCTAAGGATTTTGGAAATTCAGAAAGTGAAAAGTGTGATAAAATTAAGTAAGGTTCATTTATTCATGTGTAGTACATACTACTATATATTAAAAGCACATTTTATAAAATGTACCTAGCGTCGAAAATTACATGAAATTCGTTAAAATTACTTATTCTTTTGCTTATAACTTTTTAATGAACAACGAGCTACGAAAAAATCTTTTGGATGTTATTCAGGGTCCCTTACAACATATCTCAAGATTATTCAAATCTCTGAATATACTTTTAATATGCTCTTAATATGCATAATTATCATTATATCTTATTTTCAACATACCTATAATAAAATATTATATATATGTATATAATATATATATATATATATATATATATATAGATATATAGATATATAGATATATAGATATATAGATATATATATATAGATATATAAATAATAATTCTAAATAAAAGCAATAAATTTTAGAAGATAAAACGTTGAAAATTAAAAGGGGTTTTTATACATATACGCGTATATTTCTCTCTGAGCAGTTACATTCCTCTCAACAGAAAAGTGAAAATTAAGTTCTTATTTTTTCTTCAAATTTTAGACAAGTTAAAAGAAATGAAATTTAATGGACAATTTTTATTACTAAAAAAATACTTATTTTTTTTAATACTCTCGTATTGTTGTAAAAGAATAAACCTATGTTTTTTCATTATTAAGCAATCCTCATTCAATTTTTTATTAGAAATTTTTAACAGCCTAGAATGTCATCATTTAAAAATACACGTTAAAAAGCTTGATTTCTTTAGAAACTTCTTATTTGTTTTATTATTTTTGTAAAATCAATAATTCAAGTAAAAATTTTTTAAGTAAATAAATAAATACAATATCATGCACAATATTATTCTTTTATTTAATAATACGGAAAATTTCAAAAATATAATAAAAAAATATCCTTTTTGTTAATGAAAAATTACCATCAAATTTCATTTTTTTAATTTGTGCAAAATTTAGGAAAAATAAGTAAAAACTTAATTTTTACCTCCCTTTTTAAAAGAGTGTATTTCTCAAGAGAGCGATATAGGAATATATGGTTATATGAAAGATCATTATTGTTTTTCAACAAAGAATTAACTTTTAAAGTAGTGTGTTACAGACACTTTGTAAATTTTTAAATGCTAACTTATAAAGATTCGGCGTTTTATAAAAAAGCTCAGTATTTTATACAAGCCTTCAATATATATATATATAAAACAATTAAATGTGGTAAATTTTATAGATCCGGTTAATTTTTTTATTATTAAGCTTATTTGTATCTAATGTATACATGTGTATATATATATATATATATAGATACATGTTTACATTAGACATAAATAAGCATAATAATAAAAGAAATAACCGGATCTATAAAATTTACCACGTTTAGTTGTTTTTCTGTGTATATATATATAAACATTAGATATAAATAAGCTTAATAATAAAAAAAATAACCGGATCTATAAAATTTACCTTTTTTAATTGTTTTTCCGAATACACATGATTAATAATGACAATAAATATGGCAACTCCATTGACACCTCTATAAAACAACACATATAGTTATAAGTAATTAATGTTCGTAATTGTTAAAAGTATTTGTTTAAGAAAAAAATATTTCTGGTTATTACCTTGGTTTTAATTTATCAAAATTTTTCAATATATTCAAAAACAAATTATCGTGCTGTACATGTTTTGCAATAATAAAAAGGAAACTAATTATATTTCTTTTGATTTGTGTTTCATTATATGTTTCATTTTGTTTGAACATTAATGATTCTAAATATTCTTCCATAATTTCACTTGAAGCACAAGCTAAAAGTTCTAAAAATCTATCATTATTATAATTTTTCGTTAAATGTTTCTTCACATAGTGCCAATCTGCTAATATCAAACCTTTACAGTATATCCACTCTTTCCACCATGGTAAAAGTCTACAACATTCAAAAATAAAAGTTTGATTAAACATATTTAGCGCTATAATATTGCATCTTGATTCAATAATTGAATAAAACCAATCTTTAATTACGCTCGTAATCAAGTTTTTATAAATAATAAACAATAGTTAGGCCAATTAACGAGCACATTTAAACGGGTGTTATTTAAACAATCTTTATTATTATTCCGACTCAATCTCAGAACACTTTACATAAACGTTTCGGCTGTACGCAGCCTTCCTCAGTATTGAAATCGACACATATCTAATTGAAACTCATTCATCCACGGCTGTCAATTACACGCTCGTCCGATTACTCTCACTTATATGTACTTGTTCATTTAAATTTTCAATCTTAATAATATAGCATCAAGAGCGGGGGGGGGGGAGGGGGGGGAGAGAGAGAGAGAGAGAGAGAGAGCATGGGGCATAATATTAATTAATTGTATATTAATAATTTAACATGAATTTAAATATAAATTATAAGTTTGATAACGAAATGTCCGAGTTATTTACGTTTTACCGTTAATTTGGACATTCCTTCATTGGACAGTGATTCTTATCGATGTTATCGTCTCTTCGATATTCTTTTCGTACATCGACCGAGGCCTATCACGATCCATCAAATATATATAAACATCTTATATGCACATCGATTATATTCCGGAATATTTTCCGGTCGCCAGTAATTACGCGTCTCATTATATTTTAATTAGCATGGCCTGACAGTACCCTGTTCAATTTGTGCATTATCATTAACGTTGTTTATAGGAAACTCATTAAATTTGAATATTATTGAATAATGTTAAAATGCGCAATCTTATGTACATAAGTGCGTACACGCGTGTCACGAATGCGCACATGATTTTGCACAGGATTCCAACGTATGACAGACGTGTATATACATATAATGTTCTTCGACATTAATATATTTCCTTTAATAAGACAAACGCCGAGTCCATCTCCGCGACGTAGCTCCTCAATGGGAAAACTATTACTCTCGCGCGCGCGGGACATCGTGGAAATCTTCCACCTTGTCCCGTTCATCACTCGGTTCCCATTGCACTGTCGAGAAGATGACCGAGAGGTCGAGCCATTCGAGGTCGACAAACTGTGAAGATCGTGCCGTTTCACGAACGCATCGCTATCGCGTCGCATCGCATCGGCAGATCCGAATCGGTTTATGCCGGTCGGACAATCGTGTCGCGGTGGATCGTATAAAGACGCGTTTACGGAAAGATACGCGAATGCGAGCCCGATATCTCATGCGATTCACCGGACGATCCGAACGTCAATAATACCAGACGTGTTTGCGCCACCCGGGGAATTTTTGCGTCGCTAGAACGATCGCGGGATTCATGGAACGGTGCGCCGCGTCGTAAACCTATGCGAATTCGCGATCCTACGTTTATTACCGACTGGCTGAATGCAAAGTGCTATTGGAAATTGTAAATTTTGTCGCGGAACAAGAACGTAGAGGAGTCTCTGCGAGACGTTGAGATTCCTGACGGATCTAACGGATATAATAACAATAAAACTGTGCGATCCAATGTCCAAGAAAATTCCAAATTTTAAATGTGAAAAATATCATTTAAAAAAATTTTTAATTTTGTCAATTTACAGCATTATTTGGGAGATTAAAACCGGGTTAGTTTGTCATGAGATTTATCGCTTTCAAAACGAGTTTTTTAAGCCAGCCCAGCGCCTCGGGACCTCCGACGTAGCCATTCCAGGATTTTGCTGCGGACTGTATTCCTAACGATATGCGATTGTCGCCCCATTAGATGCACCTCTCACGGCCCGGTATATGGATATCCTCTCCCTCTGCAAAACGGACGGCGGGGTCCCGTAGCGCTGTTTATCTCTCGACTATGGCAGCGCGAACGCTCATATAACGAGACGAACCGACCCCGCTAGCCTCGCGAACAATGGTCGCGGTCTGCGGTCCGATCATAACCGCGAGAGGAAAGAAAGAGGAACGAGAGGAGAGCGAGAAGAAGCATCCGAGGCGCCGCTGCCGCCTCCTCCTCGGAGGCTCCCCTCGTTGTTATCGCCTCGACCGCTTTCGCTGCCGAGTCCCACCGAAAGATCGGTTTTGATTTATGCATCTGGGCCACGTGCATCGCTGGATCTAACCGATGTGCACCTCCGTATTATTAGGTCAATCCGGAATAAATGGATATTGCCTGTCCGTGCTCGTTATACCGGAAAAACTGCCATTAATTATATTAATAAAGAAAACATAGTGACCATATAAGCTTGCTATACGATTGTTAGAGGTATTTATGTTTATTTATTACGTTTCGCGTATACTTTATCTATGCTTGGCTTTCAGAGATTTTCCAAGTTATTTCTTGAACGTATTTGGGGATTTCTGTTTATCGTATTATTCTTATCTTGTTAAATTAATGAATTTTATAACATACTTGATATTAATTTAAGATAAAATATATATTAATATAGATATTATATAATAAAGTAAAATATATATTAATATAGATATTAATTTAAAACTCATTAAGCTCTTGAAATATACTACTAATATATATTTCCGCAATATTTTCCTCGTCATAACGACGAACGGCTAATCGAAATATCAGAATAAATTGAGCGTCAATCAACGGCAAATCGGTGAGCATTTACAGTTACTTTTACGTATACATATATATACTTTTGGGAGCAGCTCTTCTTAAACCTTATCTTTGATACTTATCTCCGCTGCAAATTCCGCGCATATCAGACACTCTCAAGTAATTTCGAGTTGTTGCAAGTGAATAAAGTTCTCAGTATTAAAAGCATCACGTTAATTATTTAAAGTATAAGGTAATTCGACTCGTCACTGATAGTAATCAAATCAAACGTACGAGGCATGCGCGATAACGTAGTTACATTAAGAATACCAGTCGCCGATGGTTCGATCCGTCCAGCAATTACTGATCTAGCGGAAAGCGTGAGAACTCGCGCATTTGCTGGTGAATATCTCGTCCGAAGAAACGTTAAAAAAAAAAAATAAAGCTTCCACACCGAAGGTGATCGCGGCATCGAGGCAGCCGAGCGTTCGACTGTGACACCGGGTCGTTAAGGGATCCCTCGTGGCCTCGCGCCGTTGCTTGCTTACGTCGATGATTTACCGTGCTGTCGTGTCCGCCTATAAAACGGTCATAATGTTTTATCATCACGGACGAAGCACGGAAACGATCCACGACTGCCGTGCCGTCGCGTCGCGCGCATAACGAATAATGAAATCTTACTTTCTTGCCGCGCAAGAAACGGCGCGCGTCCATTGACCGCGTGATTGAGGAATAGAGAAGTGCAATGGCGAAGGATGTATAAGTATGAATTTTATCGTCTCAATAGATCTGAGGCGGTGTCTGGCTTAAACGATATCGTTGTACACCTGTCAGGATAGCTGAAGGCTTAATGGTGATGAATTGAATAATTCTTAGTTCCTCAATTTTTTTTTTTTTTTTTATTCCTCGGACATATACGCCGATGCCTTTTCCGATTATCTGACGTCATTGGTTCTGCGAACATGAGCCGTAGGTAGTAGCAATAGAATGACTATCGATACATCAGTCCAATCCAATGCGCAAGGTCGATGCTTCCAATGCTTGCACGTAATCCAAGTCTTGATCTATCGTGACTGTTCTCGGCACGTTCTGCTCCGTCGAAAATTTCGTTCCGCCTGTCTCTCCTAACACTAACATTTATTTTCCGACTATCGGAATGTGTGTCGTATCTTCCGTTACGCGGGTTATCTAATGTGTAAATATTCTGCATCCCTCGAGATCCCTTTGCGCCTGCTACTGTTAATTATTATCCATAATTTTGCAGTTCTTTACATTTTTTTATTCTTTAATTACATATCTTATATCGTTATAAATTAATCATATTTAATTGACTAATATTAGAAGGCATATTGTGCAATATTTTTGAAATTGATGGTATTTAATTAATAATTTAATTTGCTGACGGTTTAAAAAGATGTGGAATCGACGAACTCCCTGTAATCTCGTGATACGAGTCGACGTGACCTTCGGCACCGAAAATTCCGTTTCACTTGTCTCCTATACCAGACGCATTTATATTTGCTGGCCCGCAGCACGTACAAGAGCGTGCCACGCGGTGTGCACCGGCCGAACGAGCTGCAACAACTTTCGCCCTTGGGCGACTCGCGTTGCTCTTATTTAAACAACATACCTAACTCGCTCGCCTCTTTTACTCGCAACTCCCCCGCCCCCCACTACGGCAACTGGGAGTACTCAGCATCCTTTTCCAGGGACGTATCGCTTCGACAGCGATCGAAGAAAGTTTTATCCAATTTGCAACTACGCGATTACGTGAATGTGCAAGGAGGAAACGTTACTAAAATAATAAAGATAAAAAATAACTTGTTAGCATTTTATGGCTTTTAATGTAAAAATTGATAGAACTTTTTATAGTTTTTTTTTCAGTGCATGAATGTTAATTTCAAATTTTAAAATATAAATTAAAATGCAACATACTTCTTTTACGCGCAATTTACATCGATTATTACACCTCATTTGCTATTTCTGTTAATTATCTATCTGTCTTGTTCATTTATTAAACAAGTATGTGATTCATCAAATATTAATAGTAATAATATCTTTTTTAAAGTGGCGATCTTAACAATTAAAAGAAAACAATCGAGCTTAGAAAATCAGGAACTCTTTATCTATTTTTCAAAACAATGTCCTTCACGTACGAGTGTCAACAGGACGAGCCACGCGGGCTCCAAAAGCCCGTCGTCGAAATACGTCGTTGGTATCGCGAGTATCTCGCCTGGAAAGAGCCATACTCCGGGGATTTCTTAGCCCCGGTTCAGCAGGTACCTCCGCGACTGTAGCACTGATCGTCCGGCGATACCGGCGTAATTTAAAATCATCGGGGCACGAGACAAAACAGGCAGCCGGGAAACAAGTGTGTGTGCACGCGCGTGCGCTTCGGAATCTTGATTATGCATTCCAGGGATGACGGGCTGCGGGATCTGCTTTCCTCTCTCCTCCTCGCCACCCCCCGACGCTAGAGTGTCAACCCCGTTGTTTGCGCGGCCGGATAATCGGTCATCAAGGATGTCCTTTAAACTCGTGATGCACCGCACCCGTGGTGCGATCGTGGTCGACGACGTTAGCACCTGAAGACTCCTCTCGCCGATGGTAGAACGAACGGAGGCGATATTTTCTCGATAAAATATCGCCGGCGAATAGCGAGCCACATGTCCGTAGACGTTTGCGCAGCTTTTAGCAACGTTGTTACCGCGGTCGCTTCTCATTTTTCTTCTCGCCTTTTCTTTGTCCATATCTTCTTCTGGGAACTGGTCGATCGCGAGCCATTGACTTGATATATCACGATAGATATTGGCATGCTGGAGAACACAATTGCGCGCGAGATACAGCGTGAGAGACGTCATTCTCCGATTAAGGCCGATTCACGCCTCGCGTTAAGCCATTATGTTTCGGATTATTTTAATAGAATTATAAACAACTGAAAAATTGTTTGTTAATTCTAATAATTGAAATTATATTTATATACGTTGTTTTTAAATTAAAAATTTAAATTGTAATATAATTATTTTTAAATTAATATATATAAAATTGTCATTATGCGTGTGCTACACGAGACGGTTACTTGTGTTGTAAGTATCGCATTTCGTATCCTGATGTTCGTTTCCCGGTGCGTAAAGATTCATATTTAACAACCGCCATTTATTCGCGCTCATAATCAGTACAAAGGCGAGATTCGTCAACAAAGTGAAAAATTGCGGTTGTCGGATTAATGACTGCTATCACTACTGACAATGTTGCAAACGTGTTCAACGATCGCAGGCTTATTTTTTCTTATTCGTCTCATATATAATCGCGTCAGGATAACCCGACGTCACGAGTGATCTTCAAACTCGATTGCATGAGATATACTTTATCAAATTATCTCTTTTGTATATTTTTTTGGCTCTCACTTCTCAACCGTCTGACAACACTCTTTTCGAATACCAATATTTTTACTATACTTTGTACGCTCTCTATCTGCGATGATTAACGACACTACGTGACTCGCGGACATCTCTCGCTATTCTAATTACTTGCCAGCATGTGGTCTAGAATTATTCGTATTAACATGATGCTGATTGTCGGATTGATCAGTGAGGAAGCGCAATGTCCTGCGTTTGCGCCCTCGAGTAGCGCAATAAAAGTCGCTGAAAGGGAATGAAGGAATGAATTGATTTATCGTCTGAAACAAAACAGTACACGTAGAAATAAATTGCATCAACATAAAAACGACAATTATTTATAAACACGCATTAAGGCATGTATCAACTATTTAAAAGACATGTTAAGTCGATATTCGATATATATATATATATGTATATCAAAGTTCTCTCAAAAGTCTCGAAGTTTATTATTACTTCTTTTCCTTCTTTTGTTGTGAGCAACTATCATCACATATATAATTGTATTCTTCTAAAAAAATTAAAAATTATTTATCTTAGTTTCATTAAGAAATTCTATTTGTGTAAATTAATTTAATATTATAATTTTATGAAATTTGCATATTTTGAAAAAATCTATTTTTCTTACTTTAGAACTTTTAATTGTATTTTATTAAATAAGAATTTATAAAATATGGCGTGAAGAAATAAATGGCGCACGTCTATAGCTCTTTCTTTTTTATAAAATATAAGTAATAATATGATTGAAAAAATTCATTTTTTTTCATATGCACTTTGAGCTATTATCTACATTAATAGATACTATATACGAATCTTTACAGTGTTTGAATTTATTTAAATAAATATATTTTTATTGCTACACGTATATGGGATTTATATGATCTGTTATACAAAATGTTTGACAAAAATTGAACAGCATTATTGCAATTGCAATTTAAATAAGAATAGCAAGATAAACGAATTTCAAATAGCACTTATAAAATAAAAAACAGAGAGAGAGAGAGAGAGAGAGAGAGAGAGAGAGAGAGAGAGAGAGAGAGAGAGAGAGAGAGGAAGGAAAGAAGGAGAGATGTATGACGTCCCAAGAGCGATTACCGCTATTCAGCGCACCTGCAGCGGAGTTCGTGTTTGAAAGCTCTGCTCGTTCGCTTCTTCTCTTCCTTCCTTACGAAACGAAACGATTCCGTGGAGGAGATAAAGAGGGGGGCGTAGCCGATTCGCGATCTTCTCCTGAATCCGGCAGTGGTTAACCGATGCATTAGTCTCGCGTGTGTCTCGATACCTAAGATGCAGTTTATGCGGCCGCGTATAATCCACCGATTAGTGCATAAATCGCGTCAACCAAAGGGTGATGGTGAACGCGATTCGCGGGAAGAAGCGACGATGGAACACTAAACTTTTAGTCTGTCCGCCTTCCCCGCCAACTAATAAATCTATGCTCGACATTTCCGTTTGACATTTTTACTTTCACTTACAGTAGTGTCTATAGTTGCAATTTTATCGTGTAATTTTATTGGAGCGATTATGCTACGTAGTTTACAATTATTACTATCGTTGTGATTATTTTATAATCTTCATATCTATAGGAAAAATATCACATTTATATTTTTATTTGTCAATTTATTGTGTGCGATTTAGGACGTTACTATCTCTAATTTGGGTTGCTTATTGTTAGTTACATGAAGAGTGCACAATGCAAAGATAAACGCGGTTCTAACAGGCGCCTCGGTGTAATCTATGTAACTTTAAGCGCTTATGACATCGTAGGTAATCAAAGAACCAGCCGGTCATAATTGCGGTAATAAACATTACGATTGTACACATAATATCTATCTTAGCCGGTCATGGCGATACGGTGCGGTATTAGAGTGTACCTTCTCGTATAAATAATGACCACTATTAAACGATCTGGTTGGAACGCAAAGACTAATGCGTCTTCGGTATTATGTTCGCACTGCTCGCTCTTTGAGCCGCTAAAAGGGCTCGCGAGCTATTTGTCTGCTATGCGTTTTGTGCCTTGAAGGATCTGCGCGCGCGAATTTGGCCTCAAGGACGCGAAAGATATTATATAGTCCCATGAGAATATTTATAAATTTTCGTTTCTATGTATTCTAAATTTAATGAATATTTAATGATGCATTTACAATAATAATATCGAATTAATATCTCTCGATATAATATTTATTTGTGAAAATTTCGATATTTGTGTAAGATTGAAATATTAAATATATATTTTAATTTTTCTGTTACATAAATCATAAATACATATCTAACGTGAAAAGTGCCAGATCGCGTAAAATTTTGCAACCACAAAATACTCGTGATTTGGACTAACGTCATTTTCAACGGTCCTAAACGTGCGGACCACGAGCACGTATGCATTTCGTCGTGGATACACGAGGTCCCAGAGGTTGCGTCGTCGCCTCGGGGTTCGTGCTCGAGAGGTACGCACGATCAAAGGGCCAATTGCCGAATCGCCGAAACTTGGCGATCGGCGCTGGCCACACGCCCCGGGCGAATAAGAAAATATCGATAATTCGCTAAATAATAAACGGCCATTATACACCAACAAATTCGACATATACGAATCTTAACAACGGCGCACTTACATTGTAGAGCCCATAATATTAAATCCTCCGCTGCATGATAGATATAATGTAATCGCAGAGAATGGGGCGCGTGCTCGCTCGCACGCACGCTATTTTTTTTTTTTCTTTATTACAAACGCGTTCATGCCCACTTAATGCATTCGAAAGTCACGCGGATTCACGCCAGGATTAATACCGTCCGGCTCGGTGCTCTTCGAGCACGCGGATCGGTTCCTTTGGCACGTCGGGGCCTTCGGAAGGAGTCCCGCAGGAAAAGAAGATGGTTGGGTATGATGCGGAATATAAGAAGAGAACGAACCGAGGGCGCAGAGCGCAGTTTCTCTATTGAGGCCCCGCATGACAGATAAGCTTAAAAAAAAAACCTCCGGCCCATTAACATTATTAACATCTGAACACAACGGACGGGGCACGAGAAACGGGCCGTATGCTCGGCACGTCCGGCCCACGCGTACGCCTCAAGTACTCGTGAACTCCGACGCGCTTGTATCGCGCTGTGAGGCCCCACGAGAGGAGCATTAAGGTCCCTCTCCGCGGCCGCGCGCGACCGAGTCGGCTGGATAATTAGGGATACGGCATCGTGGGGGCCTCGCGGGGGCCATTTCTGGTTATTAATTCACCCCGTAGTCGATTCCGACGGGCCCATGGGGCCCATTGTCGGGAATGGCGGTACCCGCGATTTGGCTCTCGAGAATACGATTATGAATATCTTGATGCTATAATGATACGCTCTTCAGTCGATTGCTTTTTTTGTGCACAAAGCATATAGTATGATAAACTCGCTTTCAGATTGTGATACGTGACTTTTTTATGGATTAAAAATTGGCAATTATCCGTCGTTCTATTCTTTAATAATGTTTTATATTTTGAACTGAATTATTTTAATATTTAGGTTATTATATCTTAAATTTTGTTCTCTTGCTATTACCGTCAATCAAAAATAAAAGTATGTATAAAATATTGTATTATATTGCTTAACACATTTTTTGTAGAAAATAATGTTTCGTTGCTTAAGAGAATAAATAACACTAATCAACTATGAATATGAGATATTAATTAATTTTAAATTATATAAATAGCTATTTCACATAATAATAATCATCGAGCGATGACATTTATTGCGCAAAGAGGTGTGGAGAACGAAGCGAGGATGATCGTTGCCCGGAGCGAGGTCAGTTTCTTCGCGAGGCGTGTCAACCTGCCAAATATTATGGAAATTTATTCCTGCAAGCCTACGTCGTTGTAATGGATTCCAACGTGCGAGAAAGACGCGCGCGTGTACAGTAAATTTGCCGTGTGCCTGAGCTCCAAAAGTGAAAAAGCAATTCTCACTTTCATCCTTGTTAGTAATTCTTTTACATTTAAAACGCATTTGCTTTCTGTGCATATTTAATTAAAATTTATTAAATATGATAATATCGATGTACACGTACATATTTGCTGGACAGGATATATACGTAATCTCTTTTTTTTTCCATTATAAATAATTTATCAAGGAAAGTATACACACACACATAATTGAATATTCACATAATATTATACATTTTATTTTTACAATTAAATGAAAATTAATATTTAATAATAGTTCAAATACATTTTAAAAAACTACATTCAAAATCTACATTACTGTACGATTTAATAATATCTCAGAAAATAATCATTAAGAGATGTCGGAAAGAAGATGGTTGTTAGTGTTAAGCGCTAGCCCGAGGTGAGTGCGCGCGAGTAAGGGCGCAGAAAATTAAATTCGAGGATTTTTGTTAGCCTGCCCCCTCCATCTCGAAGCGAGAGATGCCGGGGAGATCACGACAGGTCTCACGGATCCTCGTCGAATATCTACCTTCCGCAGCTTCTCTCTCCTACTCACCCTCGCTCTTTAGACCCGTCTCTTTCTCTTTCTCGTTCTCGCCCGGGCGCATGACAGTGTCACGTCCCCCGAAGCAAAAATCCTTATAAAACAAGACACGCCGCGGCGAGGCGCGAGGAGATGAGGAGGAGCAGTCGTGAGAAGCGGCTAAGTGGATAAGGTGCTAAGTGTGGCCCGGAGGTACGACCGAGGTTTGGCGCGGTGTAACCTGCGAGACGGACGCGGAATCGCTGTAACCGGGCCCCAATTACCGGGCCCGCTCGGGGAAAGCGACGACGCTCTCGCGCGCGAGCGCGCACGTTTTTCGAATAAATCGGGGCCCGAATCAGCGCCACGTCGGCGTCGACGGTGCGCATACGTCTGACGTTCGAATGGCGCCGCCTGCGCCTGTCAGAGATAACGCGTGCTTGAAAGTGATCGAAAGGTATATAATATTGCTCTTACGTAATCGGGACGTATGATATCGTTCCAACATCTCGGTTCTTTCGTCAATCATTTCATGAACATTTGCGTGTTTTTCCATCATTATCGCACGGCTGCAGGTAAATTGCGTGAGATCTCTTTGAATATCACTGCGAGTACAAGCGATATACAACGAGGAGAGGCGTGCACGCATCCGTTATGCTTATGCGTCACCTGTAAGATGTGGAAAATTGTCAGATAATCTTGAAGAACATATAACTTGCAGATAAGAGAATATATAACAGGTGCTACCGATGTATGAAATTATGAAATTATGAGAAAATAAAAATACAAATATAAAAATTAGAAAGTTTATTATTAGAGAGATATTTACATATTATGAGAGAAAGAAAAGAAGTTTGTAAATTGAAAACAATTTCACGTATAATGAAAATTTTTAGATATCTATCAGATTAAATTGACAGTGATTTTCCAAGGGATATGCTCAAGCATTTTGGGGAAGATGTATAAAGTATCCGGACAATTTCTTTCAAATTTTATAACGGTTGAATTCTTTCTCGTCGATCGGCGAGGGCGGTATCGAAACGCGTAGCCAATCGATAATCGCTTACAACATGTGTTAAGCCATGCATCATCGGTATTATCGTTACAGGGAATTCAACAACTCGTTCTTAACCGAAATCTTGTAAAAATCTTTCGTGAACGATACCGAGAACAGCGATTATATAAATCTTTACGCGCGTGAAAGTTTTATTATAGATATTTACGGAAACTTTATTCAATAATTGAATTCAATTAGCTTAATTTGATTCTGTCTCGATTATATTTCTTTGTTAGTTCTGCCTGCAAAGTTGTCAGATTTTTATTTAAAACATGTACCGACAAATCTCTATATGCAGAGCGCAAAGCTGTGTCTGTTCCCGAGAATTTCACGAACGCTTTCTCTTCCTCCCGCTCTACCTCTCCTAAAGCCAGATTTGCACTTTTGATCGATTTTCTCGATATCAGTCAGGTGCGCGGCAGAGAAAGGTGCGCGACGAACATTCGGTAGCGGAAGGAATTACAAGCCAGCCGTTTGGCTGAAACAATAGCTACTGCTGCAAGCGATGGCTTGGTCCCGCTCTTGCTCGCCGATATTTTACGTTTTCTCGTTGTATAATGAGTCTAATGTATATACCTATATACCACTTTGCATATATGAAAGTGAGACCCCGCCAGCGCAAAATCCGCGGCTCCATTGCGCGCATATACGCTCGCGCGCTCATTACGATTCATTATTAAGTCCCTTTGTGAGCAGTCCGGTTCTCCGCTTCCATTTTGCCCTTTTTTCGTCCTCAGCATCGCCGTCGCCGCCGCTACCACGAACGATTTTGGTTCCTCTCTTTCCAGATCTCCATCACCTCCTCGCTCTTCATCCTCTGCAACTAGTAGGTGCGGCAGACACCTGTAAAACGAGTGCCTCGGCGACGGCCGGAAAGGAAGGGGAAGAGAGAGAGAAAGAAAGAGAGAGAGAGAGAGAGAAGAAAGAATTAAAGAATCAAAAGGACTAAATAAAAAGTCTGTCTTAAAATGCGTCTGAGAGAGAAGACGGGAACGAGAGGAAGAGAGGGAAAGGTAGAAGGTTGAAACCGTCGAGAGGGCGTAGCGAGGTGTGAGCGAGCGAGAGGAAGAAGAGACGGAGAGGACTCGAACGGGGCCTCCGGGCCCGCCGGTGTGGGTGAACACAGCGGGGTCAACCGAGTTCAACCTCAACTGGGTTCCCTTCAACCGGGTCCCCTTCGCGTTTCGCTGCGGAGCCCGCTCTCGCGTATTCGGCTGTGAAAACAGCCGTTGTCGGATCGCCCGTCTGCCAATCACAAACATTTCTGCGTGGTTCTTTGTCGTTATAATTTCTTTTTCTTCTTCTTCCTTTTTTAGCATTGCTACGACAATTTCAAATTGTGTACGTAAAGGTGAAGATAAAGAAACCTGTGTGTATCATTTGTGCGATTAACGACCTTTTCTTCTTGGCTCTTTATTAATTCTTTCAATTCTATGCACGTTCTTCGTCTTGCGCGATGCATGATTCGAGATAATTGTACGCTGTAAAACAGGTGCACACACCTTTTGTTGAGAAACGCTGCCAGGTGCATCACGCTTATCGCTTCTACGATTAGAAACGTATGCCCGTTATATGTATCTAACGTTTGTTGCAATCATTTTGATCAATTTAATCTTACTGATATATGCACTTTACTCGTGCTAATTATGAAATAATTGCTTAAACACAATTGCTCCTATAATATCATTAAGCTCAAAATTAAAAAATTGCGATTAAACAAATGTACTGATTCTTTCCGTTGCATTTTAGTGCGCACAATTTTAATAATAAACAAAATTATAAAAATGAATATATAAAAAAATAAGCGGTAATATGAAAATTGAGATATACTAGATCTTTAGTCGTGGTTTCTCTGATTCGCGGCACCTGTTGCAAATTCCTGAATCTTCTTGCTGCAAGCCTGGACAGGCCTCCCTTCCTTCTTTTGCATCGTACGACTTAAAATTCTTTTATGCAGCGAAACAGATGGGCACCTGCTCAAGCTACGGCAATTTGTGGAGGGACGTAACCAGGCCGTATTATCTTCCTTAACTCGACAAAATTTCAATCATTGCCATTTAGTTATCTCAATTACCGTATATGTAATTACCATTAGTGAAACGTTCAATTAAGTGACTCGTTTATGTACGGGAAAATTTGGAGTCTTTCAGTTACAATTTTGTTAAATCTATTTATCCCTTTGGCGGAAAACGAGATTATAAAATACTTAATAAAGTTATTAAAAATTATATTTAAAAAATATTAAACAAAAATTAAATATTAAAATTATTAATATCTTTTATGTAATTAATATATAATAAAATAATGCAAATATAATTTTGTCGTTATTTTTAAAAATTTTTATATATAATTAAGATTCTCTAAAATTTATTTTGCATTCTCTTTCTTTTCAGCATAAAAAATACATACATTTCACATAATTATTTTTATTAATTTTTTTTGTCGCATTGTCATTTTTGCTTTAATATCTACCTTTATTAATTGTACTAAAAGGTTTATTTCTCTATTAAGAAATTAAATAATTAAATTTTTAACATATTGGTATACGTAATTCGAGTAATTCTCCCTATTGAATCAATAAACAACTCGACAATAAAAGCTATTACCGGGATTTTTGTTATTCTCGACATCCAGCTTACTTCTTCACCTGTTTAGCAACCTGCGCACAATCGCTCGTATGCGCGTTACGCGAAGGCGGGGCACCTGCGTGACGAGAGAGTTACGTTCTCTTACTTCCTCTTCGTCGATTTAATTTGTCGCATGTATCATATATGTTTCTCCATCCACCTGCGCTTTCGAGTCCTGTCCATCTTGCTGAAGGGAAAGTAGGGTAAAAATCGGACACGAGATAAACCGATAGAAAATTTGTCACGCCATAAAAAGAAAGAGAAAAAACAGATTCGATCCATATCGAAGATCAGTTGTACATCTTTAACACTGTTGACAGGACAGTAGCCGCGTGGTAAAGCTTGTTGTATCGAATACTTTATTCTCCGAGACGATTATAACTTTACAAGGCGTGACGTAACTTATCGATAATACATATATCCTGATCGTTACATACAGTACAATGATAACGAATAAGAGGTAGTTTAAGGCTCGTCGAGCACCGTAATTAGAAATTTCACGGCGCATAATCTGTTCTGTTCGGGAAGAAATCGCGCGCTGCTTGTTTGAGATGTTACGACAACAACGAAATCACTTTCGCACGACCCAGAGAAATAATCGGCGCTCACCTGTACGCGGGAAAGACGCGGCACCCGGAACGTACGGTAAGGTAAAGATAATGTATACGAAAGGTGAAATCCCGCATTCGTGACCCAGGTCGTGCGAGACCTGTCGTCAAGCTGCATCCATCGGGTCCCACAAGCCCTTTCATCCCTCTCCGAAGGTGCAACCTGTACTTCCCACGGACGTCCGGTCCAGACCGAGGGATAAAGACGAATTGAAAGCGTCGCAATCGAGCGTGGAACGTCGCACGTCACATTTCGAGAATCTCTTATATCGCCGCCTGTGTCTGGGATCCCTGTCGCAGACTCCATCGCTACCTGAAAACACGCTTGGCGCAGATGTTTCCCGAGAGTTTTCCTCGCAAGTTGCTTCAGAATTGCTGAGTTAACCTTAAACTATCTTCTTGTTGATAGATTGTTTCTCAGTTTATTCACGGTTTAATTCATTCTCCTTTGTAAAAGATTAAGAACGTGACTCGAGAGTGTGCTAATAAGAAGCTATATCGTCTTTAAGTATATATAACGATGTAAGGCAATATACCGGTTTTTTATCTTTATTACTATTTCCTAAATTATTAAATAAGTTGCATTTATAGTTTTTGAATTTTTTTACAATTGCTTCACAGACATACTAGTTTTTTTTATAAATTTTATATTTATTATTTTATATTTACATGTTGATATTATATACACAATCGAGAAATATTCAGGTCATCCCGAGCTGACCGATTTCCCGCTGTTTACTTCGCTTACTCTCTTCGCGAGGATGATTGAAATATATACTCAGAGAATGCTCGATAATACTATCATTGTATGGAGGCTCATTGAGGATGACACGAGAACGCCACGTCTTCAAGTCCGGGCTAGTAAATTCTGAATACTCAGAGGCTGCCTTTCTTGATATGACTTGACACGAAGACAATCGCCGATGATTGCCGTTAAGAAATATAATGGGGCTGTCTGTGAGATCCTGCGCCAATCTCGAGATCTCTATCGGCGGCGCAACCTTCCTAGTGTGACCTTCGTTTACCACGATAGGAAATACGCAATTTTCATCAAGGTGTTCTCGTGCTTTGTACAACTGTGCACAACACTAAAAGGTACTATAATTTTAATTATAATTAATTTACGGCGATATAAACTTTATCTCTTTTCCCGACCCGCTAATTTCTGGCGCAATTAACGGCATAATATACCGCGGAATGCATTACACGTTCCGTGATAATTAATAAATATGATATTAAAATAAAATTAAATCGCGATAAATACGATACGTAATTTTAATAGCATTGCAAGGAAGTATGCGCCTTTTATGGCCTATACAAGCAACATTTTTTTAATCGCTTCTTGGTTTAAGCTTTCGCCGCTAGAGACAACGTGAGGTATCCAATGATTCCGCGAATTTTGTTCGGCATTACAAACGGATCGCCGAGGCGGACATTCTTATCTACCACATCCCACGAACCTTAATCTCTCCGTGGTATTTCTCGCTTCCGAGAGGCAGTACTTGACTTTTAAAGGCGAACAAACGAAAGTTACTGCTCAGTCCGGACAGTTCTTTACTTGACGCTGTTTTTACGCGGCGATACGTCAACGTGGACCACCTCACGAAAGAGATGCAATCTGGTAGCGATGTTAATGA
Organism: Anoplolepis gracilipes; assembly: GCF_047496725.1. Taxonomy (NCBI): domain Eukaryota; kingdom Metazoa; phylum Arthropoda; class Insecta; order Hymenoptera; family Formicidae; genus Anoplolepis; species Anoplolepis gracilipes. The sequence goes on along the minus strand of NC_132970.1, from coordinate 20,467,452 downwards.
CTGGCTGTGGCGTATAAGAAACCGGCGTTTAACGTCTAGCTTTCTGACTCGATGCTGACACTCTGTATACCTGGCCACCATTGTCATTTTCACAACAATGTTGTTATTCTTCCCTGAACAGGCACGAAGGGACGAATTGGCTCATAATCGCATACTGGTATTTTTCCTGCTTTGTCGAACGGTAAAATATTGCGATATCGGTGATCTCTCTAATGTCAGTTGTTTAAAATTCTTTTAAGATTTTATTGGCGTGAGTGTTTGCCTTTCGTTGCGACTCATCCGACCGAGAAATGGCCAACCATTGTGGCAAACATGCCCACGTATACCTGTATGAGTCATTTAAACATAATTCTGAAAATTTGCCCAAATTGAAATTTTTCTCCTACTTTCCAACTCTTAATCTATCGTCCACTTTGATATTTTAAGCAATCAGATCTTTTTAGAATTATTTAATCTTTAGTTTTTTTTTAAGTTTTTTAAACTTCTAAAAAAGGAACTGTTTGTTGAAATCCTCTGGAATCCATACTTTCAGTTTGTTAAATCAGGTGGTACAAGAAAACTCCAAGACACAAGAACCGATACTTTTTCATTACTTTTGACTCGCTAATGTTTTACATGCATATTCGCAGCTGGGGAGCAAATGCGAGCGCAGGTCGGACCATAGTCGGTGTTTTGGTTCCAGCGCACGAAATCGAGAGTATTCGCTCGAAGAGTGCGCGCTGGAACGCTGGACGGAATTCTAAGAAGCCGGTGCTTTTTCTTTTTCTTTCTTCTTTCCGACGGAGAAAGCACGCCGCAAACGATGAACTCTCCAGAACAGTCGGTTGTTCTGATTTATTAATTCTCGTTTTACTTTATCAAGATCAACGTGTTCCAGTTTACAACGACGTGTCGTGGTTAACGATAATTTTAAAACACTTGTGCGTTAAGCGTAGAATTTATTAACGCATAAATCTGTTCCTTGCAGATTTGCGCGTTTCTTACGCGTTTCACCGCTTGCCGAAGTTAATATCTGTATAGAAATTGTTTGGAAATTCTTTTTTGTCAGATTTATGATAGAACAAACACAAAATAGTGAAGTATTAATTAGGAAAAAGCAATGTACCGCGGCACATAATGATGTAGCTAGTTTGCCGCGCTTATGATACGCGCATTCGGTGCGAATTATGTGTGCTATTTTACTCTGACAGCTCGGCCGACAGTTTATGATTGCACTCGCTATATTTGCGTTGAATAGACCGATAAATACGACGCGCAAGACAATAGACTTATAGTTATTGTCACCAGGTGTATACCTATGTATTGTATGTGTGTAAGCGCAGTTATACGATGTAACCGGTGCATTGTGCTTCTCGATTTAATACTCGAAAATCAGTGGAAAAGCCGCGCCGGTTCGTTATACCGCAACGGCACAATGCGCAAATAATGCAAGTCGGCAACGATCACGACCAGTGCTCACGTGGCCCAATGTTGCGGCAACTGTATAACACGGATAACGGGGTATGATTGTAACTCTTTATACCGCGATTAATTGTACAATAAACTAGATAACGAGAAGTTGAATTAAACATTTGAGAATGATTGCGAGAGAATGAATTAACCGCCGACGCAAGAGCCATGCTCTCCTTTCGGCGAGCGACATTGTCAATAAGATACCCAGGCTCTCACTTTCCTCAGTTTGCGATAAACCCTGTCGATATAAGATTCTTTCTTATATATCAAAAATCTTACGTTGACAGTAAGGATCTACTTTCCTATCTGTCAAAATGAGTGTAAAAAATTTTTTAAAGAATTAAAGACATATTTTTTAATCATGTGGAATGTATGTCAAATTAATTTTTTATGTAACAAATCATGTCTTATACTTAAAATATGATAAAATATTTTGCGTATTTCAATAAATCAATTTCGCCTCAATCTCACCTGAAAGACTCTGCTTTAACATTTTAATGTTGTAATATTCGATTGTTGTATTTACTTTATTTAGTGGTTGTATAAATTCATATACAATATCTGCTTGCGGAAATAATCGAGTCTCGATTTCAACGAGTCCGCTTCGAAACGCGCGGCAAGTTTCTCAGAGATATTTTATACGATGACAATCGAGAAACATGCCGTTTTCGTGATAGCCTCGAGGATTGCGCGTCACCAGTACATACCAGTATCGCCCAGTCTCAAAAGGAATTATTGACAGTCGTCGAGTCAATAATTAACTGTTAATTAATACAACCAGTATAAAACGTGATTCCCACGCTTCTTCTCTTCCTGTTCTTCCTCGCTATTTTTCAGACGTCAAATGAGCGTCATTTCCCTTTCGTTTTTCACTTCGGAATTTTTGCCTGAGAAGCGACGGGCGACGAGATAAAATCAACTGTTCGATGCGCTCCATTGTTACAGATCAAAATATATGGGCAGATTTTTATTTGATGATTTTGCACGGCCGGAAAGTGCATCGTATAAGGTAATTTGTACAATCGACGGTAGCCCGATGGCGATGCCAGATCTCGCGGTGGCTCACGTACCTGTACGTGTTCGGATTGCTTATATCTTTGTCGCGTGAGTACAAATTTTACAAAAGTTCTGAGAAGAATTTTTGGCGAATTTTTGTTTGCTCGGTTCTTCATCCGGCACTACATTCCATTTCTGCAGATATGTTTAATCCTTACCACTTACTTGAAGATAAATTTAAAGTAACATTACAACAAATGTCACGTTTCTGTACAATCTTGAATCTCTGTGTTATACCAGATTAAGAGTGAATTTTTAACGAACTTTAATGTCGGCCTTTCTCCATCTGCCGGTTTTTACGTTTTGCAACTTTGCAATTTTACAGTATACCGCTTAACGAGTTCCTACTCGTTCCTACGTTTGCAGATATGTACGACGAGTCCTAACATAGCGTGAAATATTACGATTCCTCGTCTAATAGGTGAATTTTCGAAACGTTCCTGCTGGTCCCACGGTACCCGCTGTGAACGAAAAGCGCGCCGAGGGGGCCCCAACTTGTTTGCACGCATTGTGGTCGTCTGGTAGGTGACATCAGCGTGCGCTGTCGTCGATGACAGCTGGAGACTCAAGGACCTTGTTGTAATGACGTTGTACGCACAGTATAATATATATAATTGCAGTGTTGAGTGTTCATAAAACTTTCGAGATTTTATCGCGTATAACGATGAAACGCGCGTCTCGAACTGGTTGGTGACGATGTTAATTGCCGCGCAAAAACAAGTTTAATTAGATCACCAGATTACGAGTGTATGCGCACGCGTAAGAATACTAATTTCATGTTAACATAGACAACGAACAGATTACGTACAAAAAAAGGAAAAAGAACATAGTCGCTATCGATGCGACGTAGCAATAAAAATAATTGCCATCATTATTCGCCGATTAATATTAATTGATTGACTTATTGTGATTATTCATACCATTAGTAACAAAAATAATAATATATATATATATAGAATTGATTTTATGACATCTTTTATTACAATTTGCTTTAATTATATTGTGAATACTTTGTAATGTTTGATTTGCGAACAATCTTCCTTGTGACAAAAATTTATTTTATTTATTACTAAATTTTTGTAGGGCAAAAAATAACTTGCGTGATTACTGTAATTTGTCAAAAATTGTTTAGTTTTCAAACTTATTGTTCATGAATGATGGAAAGAAAGTGAACGATACGTGTGTTCTGACTTTCTTCATCGAAGGCACGTGCACGCACACTAACGCGGGAATTTATGTCAATTTGTTTGGTCCCGTCGTATACACGGTGAAGTCACATTCGCCGGCTCTTCTCTCGCTTTTGATTTGTGCCCTCGTTATGCGTGCTTCGTTGGAGTCGAAGGAGCAGCGCGCCTAATTTCGTATTCCCGTTCGCGACGGGGCCACGAGCGCGTAATTCCACCTTAACGAATCTCGGTGCATCTCGCGAGCGGCCAGTCTGGTAGATAGATAGCAGTACGGCCGCATCAGTAGTATCGATGACTCGAAGAAGAAGAGAAGATACGAAGATAGCGAGTCGGAGAGACAAAGAGAAAGAAAGAGGGAAGAGAGACGATGACGGCGACGAGAAGAAAGAAAAGAGTCAAGGAGAACTCGAGGGAGGCCGAGAAGGCGGGGGAGGCGATGCAAAAAGGGCTTCCTGTTCGGGGGCTCGTTAAATCCCGTCCCGAGCATTCCGAGCGTTAACTCTGGCCCAATTAGCATACACAGCGCAGGCTACATCGCGGAATACACCTGCTTCTTGCTCCTCTTCGGTCTTCCTCCATCTCTCTGTCTCTCGTATTCTTTCTCTCCGTCTCTCTCGCGTTCTTCAAGAGCGCGAGTTCGGTTTCGCTCCCGCGCGCAGGTTGCACAGGCAGACGCAGGTGCCCCACCTGTTTCCTCGCGGAGTGTACGTATATACGTGCCATGTGTACGACGTAGCACCGATTTACGTCGCTCGTCTAAGGGACCATCGTTTACACTGGTCATACACTGTGTGTATGAGTGCACTTGGCAAAGAGGATATTGAAGACCTATACGAGGCCATTTGCGGTCGACGCGTGCCTACGAGATTTACCTAGACCTCACTCGTCTCATACGCCTCTCACGTCTTAGTCAGATACCTTTGGCATCGACAGGTGAATCAAATTTGCTAATTTAAACTGAAGTTTGTTTCGGAGAATTTTGTTGTACATTTATTTACAGACGAACTTGGATTAATGAAAGTTGATTTGTATATATTTCATTAATATATATTTTTATAGACTTTCTCCTTTAATATTACGTATCTATTGAATTATTACAACAGGTTTATATTGAAAAAAAAAAACATAAATACAGTAAATGAATTATACGAGGTAGTCATGTACGCGATAATGGGATTATTTTGCAGTCTACTTTTCAAACGGAATGAACAGCCTCGGGGAAATGAGGGTAGGCAGCATTACGTAAAGGGTTAATAACACTCGTAATCAGTCAGCTAAAGAGGGCATTACCTGTCCAGAGTTGGATATGATACGGTCTCTCCTCTTAGAAGCTCTATGGAGTCCTGATATAACAATATACACGCTGCATATTATGGCAGGACGTGATTATATGCCGCGCAAAAACGTAACAAGGTAATATGACGACCGGCATTGGCGTGGAAATCAGTGGATTGCATTCATGCGACATGTCACGGATTCACATATGATTTATAGATAATTCCCTAAATTTTACACAGCCAAATATTAAATAAATTAATTACATAAATTATTCAGTATTAATAACTTTTTTCAATTTAGTCTACATAATTACAAATAAAATCTCACTTACCGTTGCAACAAATTATGAAAAAATATGGGCAGTGAAAGTTTAATATTATTTAATATATTTAATATAATAAATTTAATATCATAGTTTAAACGTCTTTCTGGAAAATTTCAGGATAAAAAGACATGTGTAAAAGAGGTCATAGGTTGCCACAGGAAACATATTCGAAATAACGATCCTTATAATGGATCCGTGGGGTTGCATTTCCCATGGAGTGACCGCAAGGTGGTCCATCGAGTTTCTCAGCTCCCTATACGCCGGGATCACTATCAGCACCAGGCTCCCATGGAGTCCCATAGATCCGTACACCTGCCCGCGCGATCACCGCCCCGCTGGAACTTTCTCTCTCTCTCTCGCTTTCTCCCTCTCGCTCTCTCTCGCGTGTTCAACATCCACACTGCAATCCTTGCCTGCAGTTAATCTCGGGTCCAAACCGCGGCCGAACCGAAAGAAATCACGGCTGAGAAAAAAGCAAGAGATTGGGTTTGACCCGAGGGATCGATAACGGCCGCTAATTAATTCGTGTTCCCGGTTCGATAATTGGAGTACCTATCCGTCGATCGTAGATCCTTTTCCACTTTCCCACGTAATGCATCGCGCTATTACTACACATACGTCGCGTGTGCGCGCTCTAATGGCTCTCTCAACGTATCCCGGACGCCGACGTCGAGCCCCCGGCCGAGTGTCGGTCCCATCTATGGTCCCCCACGAACAGGTAAGACGCGCCACACCGTGTGTACGCCAAGATCCTTTCTCACGTGTCACCAACGTAATAAATTTCATTCCTCGTGCTCGCGCGCGCTCATCTCATGTGAAACTCTGCCATTACCGCCTGCGGGTGCATCGCTTCTTGCATTCGCGCCGCTGAGCAACCGCCTATGTATTCCGCGTAGATCACGATCTTTCCGTCCATTCGAAGACACAGTTGAAGTGATAGCGACCGATCCACGCCCTACTTTCGGGCCCACCTACGTCGGCAATTATTATCATGTACATGTGTATTCTCCGTCGTAATGCCATATCGAATTCCACTGAGATTTCCCTCGCGACCCTCTTTGCACGCTTAATTAACTAATTCACCTAGATTGCTAGCCTGTCATAATCAATTTTTTTTATAAAAGAAAATTTTTATATAATAATTAATATAATTTGTTACAAAAATGATTTGACAATTAAATGTATTTTCATTCAGAAATAATAAACTTGTTTAAAGTGTCACAATCATGAATGTTTAATTAATTGTTATCATAATCTCATAATCGAGATAGCAAAAAATCGAAGCGATTACTATTGACAACTCGACAAAGTTGTTCTTGGCAATGGCAAAGAGAGGCTGTGCCACGGCTGCCTCTAGTTCTCACGAGGTTACGAGAAAGCGATTTCCTCTTTCTCTTTCTCCTTCCTCCCTTGCCTTTTTTCACCCGATTCATCTTTCTCCGTGCTCCTTCCATGATCGCGCATTACTTTTCATTTATTCGATACAGCGATTATGTAGATATTGTTCGCATGTTCAAATTGCCATAAAATAATTTGATTCTCCAAAAATGGTTAAAACGATAACACAATCGACTACGTAAATGTAATGATTTCATTATCATTATTCATTATTATATAAAGTAATAAAAAAATACAAAAAAAAACACAGTAAACTTTCTTTCTTTCGTCTTTCGTCCAAGAAAGTGTGAACAAAAAATTGACGAATATAAAAATTGGTCTATAACTATTTGATTGTGCTATAGTTGTACTGTTGTAAATCCGTTCCTGCCAACACCTGCCGCACGCTCGTTCATTCACTTCTTCTTCTTCTCTTTCTCCTCCTTCTCCTTCACTTCCTTCTTCTTCTTCTTCCTCTTGCAATCTCCTCGCCCGCGAGTTCTTCACCGATCGTATCTTCGGCATGCCTTCCAACGCAGATTATAAACCGCCGGGATTTATGTTGATTCCCGGAATCGGGCCCAGAAAGAAAGGGGCGAGACGCCACACGATGTTCTTCTTTCGCCTCTTCGCCACCCCCATCTTTTTCGCGCACCGTTGGATTATCACGGGATCCCGATAAATCAAGTTCGCACGAGCGGATACAAGATGGATATCGGTGAGTACCCTGGCGTTCTCAACGGGAGGACGTGCATTATCTAAGCGGTTTATTTAAGACTAAAGCCCGATTACACCAACACTCTGCATTAAATAAATCTAGCAATTTACTATTTCTTGACTCGAATTTTTACAAAAAGATTCCTCGATATATGACACATTAAGATTATTTATTAAACATTATTACACTTGGTGAAATATACTTGATATTTAAAAATATTGTGACCTAATATAGGCTTTTTTTGGTCGAAAAAGTTCGGAATATTATTAGACTGCGAGCGCCGGCTATCTAAATGGATCGATGTTCCATGAAATTTGATCTAAAACGAATAGACTCACGAATCTTACGCCGGAACTTCGTGAGTGAATCCTTCTATGTAGTCTCTCACGAGTTTGGGCGCACGAAGAGAGCAACAGCCGAGAAAATCTTCCCACAAAAAGTAACAGGTAGGTATCCTGTTTCCATTGAACGACAGGTAGACTCTTTTGCCTGTAGGTTTGACCGTCAATACCCGTCTCAAAGATCCATGAAAGAACCACGATTCGGAAGGAAGGGATGGGCCCGAAAATAGATTAATATATGCAAAAGTTCCATTGATCGACGATTTTTTCCCACCGGAACAAGTGAACCTACTACCTACCACAGAATCCATTCTAGAGTTTCCTATTTCACCTGCTACTCATCCTTCCCTTCTCTTTTATTATAAGCGGTCGCGATCTTAAGAGAGATTTAAATAGAGCATTTTTTCTCAGACTTCGAGAAATCGTCCATCTATGACGAAAATTCTCGCTACTTTTATTCATTCTTTCCATGATTATTATTCATAATTACAATTTGCATATGTTTCTAATATTTTGCACAATTATTTTTCGTATCATAATAATCTAATCCGTGCTTAAAGAGGATAACCCGAGTATCAGATTGTTCACGAACTCGTTCCAAACTTGTATCTTGGACGCATCGCAAACGCGTGTTCTCTTCAGGAGTCGCGAGTGGAACAGCCGAAACCGGCCGGTTGCTTTATTTTATGGTTTTTCGAGACAATGTTCTCGATCGTTTCTCGCAGGAGCCCACCGATATGAGGCCGTACCCAGGACCCATTGTCTTCGTACTCTGCTGCGCGACCCTATCGACCCGGACGCTACTTTATCCTCGCATTAAATCGGGTCCCTGACTGAGAGCGCCGCGGAAATTTCGTTCCGAAATTCATTATGCGCTGCGAGCAAACCCGGCTGAACATCTCTTCGCGACGCTCGCACCTTGTTGACTTTTTTAACGTCGAATTTGCGCACTTTATTACGATGTCTTGCGCACACGCGAACGTGTACCCGCCGCTGTTTATTGGTTTGGGGCCCGCTATTTCGCACTTGTGTTCATGTACCATGTTTTAAACGGGAAGATGAAATATAGATCGTAGGGAATATGCACAGATTTTTTTTAAATTAAAATAATTATCTTTTCTGACGATACAAGTTGAGAAAGAAAGAGAGAGAGAGAGAGAGATGTGCTTATGATGGTTTCATTAACATTTAATTTTTTAAAAATATTTAATAGTACCAGTAATTTTATTCGAGAAGGAAATAGCTGTTTATATATTTATCTTAGAAAAATATAAAAAAGATTGTAAAGCTATGTACATGAAATATAATACAATGTATTTTTGTATCAAACTTATCTTTTACTTTTTTATGTTTATGGAGAAAATAAAATAAAATATCAAGTCAAACGAGCTCGTTTACGCTTCTAAAAGATACGCTCGAAGGATGCACGTCGTTCGGCATCCGCGAGATAAAATCTAGCGTTACTTTATAAGCTGCGGGTGATTCTTTATGGCGCGAAGAATCCGCGCTTAAGCGTCTTTTATTTCTCTTTTTAGCAATTTCTTTACCTTTTTTTTCTTATTTTTCGAGACCGTAAGCGCTGACAGCCAAAGTTCTTCGTTGGAACCCGCTGTTTGATCGAGCCGCGAAATTCCAAAGCGAGAAATTGATACACCCGGAGATGTAACTTACTCTTTGTGATGAACGGTGCTGCTAAAATTATTTATTGTCATGCAGAGGTAAAATCACGTAATTCATAATTCAAATTTTCTAAAAATAATCTTTTAAAACAAAATTCTATTTTTTTTATAATTAACTGATTTCACAATTTTACTTGCCTCAAACCTGCCAATAAAGTTTATTATTTTTTTAGTACAAAAAATTTCTTATATTTTTATGCTTCCAACTATATTATTATATTAAACGTTTCAATTTTGCTCTATCAAATATTATGAAGGAGAAGAATACCTTATCAAGTTTATTCATGTCGATCCACACACTCGCGCTCTTCTCGCTCTTCTCCATAAAAATCTTTCTCGCGCGTGCGCGCGTTAATCGCGTGGGCGATCATCTCGTAGGTGGAGTCGTTTTTGCGTGCACGCGAGTGCATTGTCTCTTATTGTCCACCAAAGATCGGCGTATCCGCTTTCCAAAACTCTCGAGCGTGCGCAGGTTGGGTTTCTCGTTTTAGACGTCGCGACGACCATTGTTCGCTATCGCTCTACACATCTGCATCTGCTTTCCAAAGGCTTAGAATTAACGGCGATTATATTATTCACGTTTTCCTCCTACGATCCGCTAATGTGTCTTCCTCGCTACTTGACTCTTCCTCACATCGTAAGCAACGAAACGGGGCTTTAAGAGCGCTGAGTCATCATAAATAGGCTCATCTTCCAGGAGAAATCGATATCTTTTATCGAACAATAAACTCTTAACGCAATTAATATTATAATGATGAAATATTAAATCATAAAAGAAAAAAAATATGCCTATGTCCTGAATGTCTCAGAAAAATTTAAACCTTTAATAAAGAAGGCGAATATGTATCCGGCAATAAGGGATTGAATAATCTCACAAGATACGTTAAATTAAGGAAGGACCCACTCCCTAAATTCAACACGAACAACGTTGTTTACAAAATAAACTATAAAATATGCAACACGTCATATATAGGACAAACAAAACGCATGTTAAAATCACGTATCGGGGAACATAAAAAACACATAACACAAATTTCGCTCAAAAATCAGTGATAACGGATCATAGATTGCAGACGGGACATGATTTTGATTAGAATGATGTACAAATCCTTGATAGAGAGCCTTGCTATAAAAAAAGACTAACTTGGGAAATGTTGCATATAAAAAGAAGGCAGGTTTGAATCTACAGAGCGACACGGAAAATTTATATCCTTCCTATCTCTCTATAATCGAAACCCTCAAAAAGTTTTAAACGTTCTAATTACCTCATAGTTTCTCTATTTTTTAAAATTTAACGCATGTTTTGAACAACAAGATCGTCAATCTCAGTATTTAAAATGTTTGTGTTACGATTTTACCTTACATTTCACATTGACACGTTACCGAAACATTATGTCAATTCGAATCTCGAGGTCACAATAGACAGTCTCAAGTAAGTAATTTTAATTAACAACATTTACATCTTTATTAATATTACTACACTTAACATTACGAATTATTATAGTCCACACTGTCTATGGTGATGACGAACTACAGAGTTCTATCTAAAATCATTGTGGACCAATCATCATCCTTCAGGTTCACTGTTTACACGAGATTCGAACAAAAATAACACATATTTTCGTCGTATAATGCGTTTTTTAATATGAAATTTAATTTTTCGCACTGAAGAGAATCTCAACGGAGATCGAACGTATGCGCACTCAAAAGTTAAATCTTTCCGACTAATATTATTTTTACTTTAAGTTTTGTTATTAATTTCATAAAATATATTCATTAAATATAATGTCTTATGAAATATTAAATTTAGTATGCTAATTAATATTAGCACAAAGATTACCAAACCATTAAGTTTTCTGTTATTTTTTAACTTGTTTTTTTAACATTTTAAAATAATTATTATTAAAATAATTATATATGCGTATATCATTTTTATGTGTGTGAATATAAGAATTATGTATCTCAACAATTCTTCGTTTATGCAACTTGTCAAGTATCTGTATTGTGCGTGTTGTTTCGCACCGTGACTAATCTGCAATTGCGACACGTGCGCGTTCACGAAATTTACTGAGACCGTACAAACTGATACTCCGAATCTTAAAGAGTGACAGATACGCTCTGCGTATGCACACGCATTTCAAATGTCAAGTTTTATCCTCACAAAAAATAACAAAAGACGATAACGTAGAAAAAATGTATGTCGGCTTTAAGATTTATTATCGGCGAAAAGTCATTGTAATTGCGGGAATTTAAGGTGTTAGACAAAAATGGCACCGTTATTATAATTCTTTAAAATTGTAAATATAAATGTAAAAGAGAGATCTAATAATAATTACTAGAACAAACAATAAAATATAAGTTTATCAATATTATTTTTTTAAATTTAAATCTATAATATACTCATACAAGATTTAAGCACTTTAAAATACTTTAACGCGTCAGAAAGCTTTCATTAATGCGTATATTCATTAATGGATGCACAACAATTAAACGAGAACAATAAATCCTATAGATTGTGGACGAAGTGGGTGGCGATTGCCAGCTGTGGCTACCTGTATTTTTCTGTGGCACGTTACCTTATCCTATCTCTCTCTTGCACGCTCTTCCTTCTTCGATCATTCATCTCCGAGTCCATTAGAAGCAAATCGGGCTCGCAATATCGCCCGTATCAGAAAGCACGTGTGTATCGGCGGCTCCTCAATCTCCCGCCCTTTCGCCCAGGCGAAGCTGGATCTCTCGCTTTGTACTGGAAGAATCTCCGGCTCATAGATCACTGTATAAATAATAATAGCACGATAATTGTGATATATCGTGATGTGTTATACCAAGCGTACGGTTACAATGCAAGATTGAAAAGAAGATGTATGTAATGCGAGATGTACATACCTGTTTTTCTATTATAACGCAGAAACGTAAACTCCGCTTTAATTTTTTTCATACAAAATACGCAGATACTATATAATTCTTTTTTTTATTCAAGGTGTAGGTCGCACCCATTTTTTTTACGAGAAGGAGTTCAACCAGGCATTCCGCTATCAGGCGGACACACGATTGAGTTATCTATCAGAAAGAGCATATCTTAACGACGTTGACACTACACCGGCGAACGAATGCCACACACCTCGTGACGGTTAACGTTAACGACCTGGGTGATCGTCATGGGCTGATAACCGGCGCGATCCAGAAAAGGGCAATTATCGCGGGATAGAGAATGAACGGCGTGAGGACGAGGCGAGGCGAGGCGCCAAGTCGTGAGTTAGTTGTTAAGTGATTCCGATAACCTCTCAATCGTCCGTAAACGGCCGCGGAGACTCTCGACCGGCAGGGAAGAAAAATCACCGCCAAGATCGGCCCATCGTCGCCTTTGCCAATGCGATGCCGTGGAATAATTAACGGTGGACCGGACGACCTGGATCGGTCGAGTGTAGCTCTCTTCTTCGTCCTCCTTGGCTTATCCTCCGTCTTGTCCCGCGACATAACGTTAACGGTTAACGTTGACGACACTGTCGAAGATCGAATACTCTGTGTATTTAATAGAAAATCTCTACATGGCGAGAGAGATTTATAGGGAGTTATAATAAGATTCAAAAATACTTATATGCTTTTTCTGTTATACGTATCCGGCCATCAATCTATACAGATTTAATTTTGAAATGTTCTTACAAATAGTTTTGCTTAATAATATATTTATGAACAATAATTATAATTGGCTTATTTAAAAAATTATATTAAAAAAAAACGGCATCTTTTGTCAGGTTTAAAAACATTACTATATGTATTAATGATAATTTATATTGTTCGCGTGTAAACAATTATTTAATGTCACACAGTCGAGCCTGTTTATAAATTTCTGTTGAATTTTATCTCGAAAAACGGTAATATTTTTTTTTTGTTCTCTCGCAGCGGGTCGTAATCATAAGTCGGACAGCAAGTTCGCGCGCTACCCGATTTTACAATGTAATATATTTTCGAATTCACGAGGACGCGGTGCGTAACTGGTAGAAAAGAACCAAATCGGAGAGATGACTGCGCTGCGCGTCATCAAGAGTTTCCTCTCCGAATGTTGCGAGCAAAGAACCGTGACGGTAGTCGGCTCCCTGCAGATTTGTGGTTGCTTGATTGAAATAAACAGCCCCGCAGCATTCTCGTGATCATCGTTCCAAATCGTCTTATGGCTATTTTCGTCTTGACTACGGCTTCCTTATGGCGATGATAAGTTATGTCATTACGGAATATTATCAAAAAAATACGAGTCTACGAATCGAAAAAGTGCGAGCGGATTAATAAATAATCGCTGCGAGTTATGGCAAAATTTTTCGTAGTAATATTTATGACAAGGGTGATATACATTCCGAACATCGCACAATAAAGTCCAATAGAATTTTCGAACAACGTCGTGATACAAGAAAGTGATAATAAATAAAAATAATAATAAAAAATTCGAAAATCGATTGATCTCTAGAACTCTAAAGAATTATCCAACACATCGATTTTCTAGAAAATTTGCAATGCGGAATATAAATTCTCGATCGTGTCCGATTTCGTATTTATTCTGTTTATGAATATTAATGAGAGTTTTCGTGAAAAACTCTCATGTTACTGATTTCCACGGTTATAGTCCTCGTCATAAATATAATCATGTAAAAATAATTAAAAAAAGCCAAGTCATTAAAAACGCAATCTCGAAATGAACCGAATCCTTTTAAAACCTTTCTTAAGGTTTCCTTTCTTTCAGATTCAAATATGAGATTTCATTCTAATTAATCATACGCTTATTCACTGTTTCTACGCGCTATATTGATTTAATCACACATCTTGTCAGAAACAAATAAAAAATTATTCCTTTTCCATTATTTGCATACTATAAAAGTTTTTACGATTACATTTGGCGTATGTACTTTAACAGTTACGTGATTCATCATTCTGCGATTAATTTCGAACAAAAAGATTTTATGTCATATATTTTGTGTTGCAATGTTGCTTTCTAATTACTGTATTCGTTATTATATCTATGTAGAACATTTTATATCGTTTGAAGATATAAAAGATTTTATGGCAGCCTATACTGTAGCACATTACAACCACCGACTAAGCTCTCCTAAATTACGTGGCAAGGAGGTTATTGACCTGTATCCCTCGCGCACACACGGGGATAATATCCATCGTGTCGCTCTCCCATCGGGCACTTTTTATCCAGCTTCCGGCTCGGGATCCCTCCTGTGCACGGCGTCCGAGCACCGGAAGCGTTTAGGCCTCGTCACGCTTGTTTTAATTACAAGAACAGGCCACCGTCGGTCCTTTTTCCCTTGTCCGCTTGCATACGCATACGGACGTCCGCGATCCGTGAACCGACAGTCGGTTCGACACCTGGCACTCTACGAGAAGGGAATTAATTTTTCGGATTAGCTTATCGCGCACGACCTGCTAGCGACTTCGCGCAGAACGGGGTTAAGACGGGCTGAGCGGCTTTAGATTAATAAAGTTCCGGAAGGTGACGAAGCTACAGAGACGCGTCGGCCGCCTGCGTCCTGCGCCTCCTCCGCACTTGTCCGATTATTATCCCGCGCGTGCGTTAATTGAAGAACCGCGCCCAAGGGGAACTTTGAGTGCCGATAATATCGGTGATGCGCGATTGACACGAATCGCGATCGTTGCTGCGGTAGAAAGTAGCGAATATCCAGGTGTGTCAGGAATATATGCGGAGAAAAGTGGACGTTGTCGGCTCGTACATGTAATCTTGCAGCGCGAATCTCGTCGAAAAAAAATTAATGTTTCCTGCGTGTCGAGTTTGAAATATAAAATATTTCGATATTTTATAAGAAGAGAGAATTTATTTTGCATTCCTTTCCTATCCCATCGACATGCGAGATTCCATCTCGCGATTCTATCTCTTAAGTCATGTTATAAAAAGAAAAAATAAATAATATTGTTTAAAATATCGAGAGAACAATATTTACAACAATTTAATAAATTCGGGCATCTCTGTACGATTAATATCGCGCTTATACGCACGAGAGATCCGCGAAAACTTCCAGCGATCGCGTCGATCGTGAATCCTCGCCTACGGCGATCGTCGATCATGTCGTTTTTATGTTCGCACACACACATACGCGCGCGTGTATAAAAGCGATCGGGCGCAGGTGTAGGCTGGTGCTGGTGCGCGAGAGCGGATGCTGGCAGAACAGGTTAATCTCCGGGATTCCAGCAATCAAAGTGCCATCGCCGTCTACGGCTATAGCGCGAGATTTACCGGTAATGTGCCTCGTAAGGTAGATTATACGCAGCCGTACGATTTTCGTACTGGCGGCGCATAAACGACCGATTAATCCGAAAATACTGTCTTGTCCGAGGATCTCGCGCTACCACACTGGCCGGTATCTCTCGTTCAACCTGATCCTCTTCCCCTCTCTGCTTTTCGCCGGTTCGCGCATTTGACAGATGACGTTCCTCTCCGCTCCCAGTGTATATCTGTTCCTGGAATAATTAAGCGAAACTTTAGTGGTCAATATTCTACGGCTGTTTATGCGACCGATAAACCATCTGACGTATACAGGCGCCGAAAAAAAAATGCTAATTGTAATGTCCACGCTAATGCGCACGCGAAGGCTCGCAGCCGGATGACGAAGGGCTGCGCGTGAGCCACCCCGCGGTGGTCGTCGATCGTTCACGCGAACCGATTCGTGGCTCCTAAACGCACCGCGAAGAGAGTAAATTGTAACCAACCGCATGCTGCGCGCGTCCGAGATGTATGCTCACGCGATGTAAAACATTCGGCTGCCGTTACCGAAGTTATTTCCGTCATATTATCGTACAAGGATAAATTTATTACGCCGTTGTACACAAGTAGATAATTCTTAATTATCGGCTAATTATTATTTTAAACAATTTTAGAGCGGTTAAATATTTATGGAATTACAAAGAATTGCAATCGAGAGATTGATCTTTATTTCCCAGTGATTTACACGAAATAATTATATCGCATTTGCGTTGAAATCTTAGGTATCTTTTTTTTGGAAAGAGATGCGAAGCGATATCATCTCAGAGTAAAACGTGGAGAAAATTTCTACAAAATCTATCCGCAGAATAGAGCTTCGTCGGTTTACCACAAAAGCGAGCGAAAATCGTTGAAAGAGGCCGCTTAGTCGAGCGAGTGGATCTCATCGGGCGAATCAATCCAAGCATGATTAAGGCTCTACCCTAGAAGCGCGCATCTTCCATGGCTTCTTTCTTATTCTATCGTTTCTAACGTCTTGAACTCTCCCTCGCCGTACTATCCGTTTCAGGTTGCATTGTCTTCGCCGGGGCTGCGCTGTCTATTTGCACGGGTCCTTTGTAGAAGCCGCCGCCACTTTTTCGTAGCTACCGCTGTGTTAAACTAAGCGAGAGGCATCCTTACCGCAAGGAGGAAGCTTGGGTTCCCGTGCTCGTGGTACACGACGGTACACCAGATATGCCCGGATCCCTGTTTTCAGGTCGCCGTACGGAGGTCAGCGCACGCGCTTTGTACCAAGTGTGGGTTAAGTTACTCGGGTACCAAACTCCGCGAGAGCCTTTGTACCTTTTAGAGTTATAAAAATGCGCCGCGGTTGCTTGGCTGAAGATCGAGCGAGGGGAGCCATTGAAACGCGTAATCATGAGTAGTCGATGCGTTAGAGAGTTTATGTCAAGTAGGAGAAAGTTTTTCACGAGCCGTGGAATGTTGGTATTTTTGTACCTCATCTCATTTATATCGTATTGAAAGCTGATATTATTCGAATATGTAGGTCGAATTACGTTTTAACTTAGAAATGTCTCACAAGTTTGCGGTATTAAAATTGTAGAGCGTATGCGAGTGTGTGGAAAAGTGTCGTTTATATAAATATAACTCTTTCGAATTTCCTTGTCTTTTGCGTCACGCGCGCGGATGGGCCAAACACAAAAATGATCCCACGGTCCTTTGAAACGGCAGCATCCTTTATTACGAGACGTTTGATTCAGTATCACGCCTCGTTCTTGTACGAATCTCCACAATCCTTTTCACAGGACACAAGACGTTTAACATATGAAAAAGTCTCCCGTAGGATGAATGGCACTGCGAAGCTTTTGTCGGGATTGCTTCTTCTTCTTCTTCTTCTTCCTCTTCCTCTTCTTCTTCCTTTCTCTTCTTCTTCGAGCAGACGACAGGTTCGTACTATCACGTAGGTGAGGTCACGCCCGGATACACGTCAGCATATATGAATGTTTAGTGCTGTTCTACCTGCAATCTTTCGATGTCGTATCTCAAAGCTTCTTTCATACTGTTAGTTGTACTGTTGTACATTAATCCATATAAAGAGTATAATATGTATGTGTGTGTATAATAACAAAAAAAATTTATGCATATATATATATGTATACATTGACTTACGGGAGCACCTGCAGTTGCGGGTTGGAAAAAAAGCTTTTTCTTTGTGAATTTCTTTGGTCGAAACTATTGCGTCACTTATTTTAAAACTTCTACATGATATCAAACAACATTAAAACTATATTTCAGAATTTTTGCGTGGAAGAATGTCCCATAGCGTCCAAGTAACGAGCAATCTCCGAGAGGCACTTCTTTATAAAAAGTTCGTTTGCGGTGACCACTCCAGCTTCGAGTAGGGTTATCTGATATGAACAAACTAAAGAAATTTAGTTAGTGTATCAGTTCATCTAGTGTTTAATCGAAGCTTTTTTGAAAATTCATATTTTTCACAAAATGACGGAGGTTTAAAGTCAAAATTCGAACGATTATTTTTTTAACTTAAAAAAAATCGTTCCATCAATATCTATAAAATAAAGAGTTTTTTGAATATTTAAAAAAGTTTAGATTAAGCACTAGATAAACTTGGACACTATAGGACAGTCTTGCATGAAAAATTTTTTTCTGAAATATAGTTTTAATGTTGTTTGATACCGTGCAGAAATTTTAAAATAAGTGACACAATATAGTTTCGACAGAAAAAATTCCCAAAAAAGCTTTTTTTCCGACCCGCAACTGCGGATGCCCCTTAAATTTTATCTGAACAAACGAAATCTACTTATATTTATTTATCATTCAAATTTGAATATTTTAAATAATCACATTTATATTCCAAATGTGAAGCATGACAACCGATTAAACTTCTTACTCGTGTAAATGAGTATAACTTGTTGACGCTCATTATGCAAGACTCGAAAATGCTATTCAAGTGCAAAAATAACTCAGCCATATATACGAGCGCATCTTTGTCGTGCAAGGTAGAGCCCATTATCCTCGAACAAAGTTTTGTTCGTTGCTCGTAAATTTGCTTGACGCTGCCGTACCGCGGCGGCTGTAACATGCGAATAAAGTCGTCATCGCGTCCTCAACGTCTACTAATCCTTCCCCATTTACTCAGGGGACATCGAGTGTGCAAGGATCGACTCCGACAAGCCGACAAGACATTCGTTGCAAAACAGCCAACATGCCGGTTTCTTTTTCGAGACTTCGCCACTTGACTCACGCACAATGCGTCGACCGTTCCTTGCTTCCCCCTCCTTCCCTTTAATTTCCCCCTCGCTTATGTCCTTTCATCCATGTTGATCCACGAGCCCTGCGACCCCTAATGCGGGTTCATTATTTTCATGTTCGGGACGCGAGCGCGTAGATCGCGATCAGAGACCTCGAGGAGTTTGGGGTGACCGCGCGGGGTGCACCATTTTCTGTACAACGGATCAAAGGGATAGAAAACGGGAACATCGACGAACAAGTGGCTCGCGAGTCCTTATGCGAAGAAACGGAACGTCAACGGCCATCTAATTGGCACTCTGGGATGCATTTCGATTCAGCTTTAGCAAAGATTCAATCACCAATTTAAGAACGAAAGCGCGGGAAAATGATTCCTTACAAATGATGTTATAATGATAGTTAATCATAATTTTAGTACAAAGGAATTATACAGTGGAAAAAGCAAAGACGTAGAGAGCTAGGTCATTATAAAATTAATTGCATATTTTAATTTACATCATAATGAACCTTTACAATAAATGTGTAGACATCAACGTTTCGGCTCGATTTTTCGAGCCATCTTCAGCGCAGTGATGTAGATAAAGTAATACCAGATTAATGAACGCAAAAAAATCATAAAAGTTATGTAATAATTCGAGAAAATTGTCTAGGAATAAATACTT
The DNA here is from genome assembly GCF_047496725.1 of Anoplolepis gracilipes. NCBI lineage: Eukaryota > Metazoa > Arthropoda > Insecta > Hymenoptera > Formicidae > Anoplolepis > Anoplolepis gracilipes. Next base: position 20,447,890 of record NC_132970.1, on the reverse strand, counting down.
GTTGCAGATCCGTCACAATAATAGGTCCTTATTGCTCTTGTTCTATCAGTATTTTCTTGCTGATGATTGATTACAGCGAATGTTCCGCATAAAAATCTATCCATTATTATATAATCGTTTGAAATTGTACGTTTATATAAAAAATGTATGTGTCTATTTTAAATTCTTATGTGCTATTTATATGTTAGGTTGAAGGTAACGATAGAATTAAACGTTAAATTATACAGTTGTTCGAAGAGTCAAGAAAATAAAAAATAATAAGGATTCAGGCATATGATATAAGTGCAAAAAAACAACAATAAGTCTTACATGATAATGAGATGCAAACGATTTTTTTCACTTAGTCAGTGTTACAATAAAATGTACTGTGGTACAGTTTGACAGTATGACGGTTATGACACAAGTGTATGTGACTTTCAAAGTCTGGAAAGTTGATTTATTATGTTATTGTAAATACTTGGTAAACATTCGGTATCAGTCTGTAGATTGAGACTGTTTTGTTGTCTTTTGATTATCATCTCAGCTATTAACCGTTTATTATAATGATATTTTTTCTCCAAAATCTTAACATCATCCCATTTAAATTTATGATTGTAAATTCGTTTATGATCAGATATAACTGATTTACTAGAAACGTTTCTGTTAATATGTTTCCGGTGTTATTCTAGTGATTAGTTTTCTATCCGTTTGACCCACATATGATGCGTTACAATCATTATAATCAATTTTATATACAACGTTAGTACTAGATGGTATCGGGATGTGGAGTCTTTATGCGCTTTGATAAACCTATTAAGTTTGTTTAAGTTAAAATATGATATTTTTGTGTTAGTATCTTGGAAATGTCCTGTTAATTATCTCAAAGAGATTATATTATGACGTAAATATTGTAAATATGCAATTATACAATACATAATACATTATACATTATATGTAATATGCGTATAAAAAAATATGAAAATTGAGAATAAAAAGAATAAAATAGAAAATTTATTCAGAAATATAATATTAAAAAAAAATATCAATTTTAATTTTTGAAACGCTTTAAAAAGTCACAAGCAGGAGATCAAGAAAGTAGACAAACGCATCGACATGTATGTATGTATATGTGTATATTTCAATTTTAATCGGACATACTTATGCGATATAACGACATGAACGAGAAATCGCGCAACAATAAGTAATTCGATAGTCCAGATTAAGCCACAAAGATTTAGAAGCGAAGCATGCAAAGCGGCAAATGTGTCATGACAAAAACTCGCGCGCCCCTCCGTCGCGACGCGAACGACTTACCCTTGGCGTGTATAATGTCGCTCCAGATTGTACGAGACACGATAACATCTTAACGGTCGCGAGCGCCGATTCCCTCCATCTCGCTCTTGGTGGCCGGCAGAAAAGAGCGGCGGTAGTAAAAAGCCGCACCAACAATAGTCAAGTGTCGTGATTTGTGCCCAGTCTCTCTCTCTCGCGGAGGGGTATATACCACCATCCAGTCTTAATTAACCCCCGTTCCCACGTGACTTCTTACCCCCGGGAGACCTCGGAGGGGGTTCTCTCCTTCGCCGTGTAACGTACTTTTCTACGCTCCGTTACACATTGTCAAAGGACCCCCGATTCCCGTTCCCGGGCCGAACATACCGAATCACTTGCCGCCCCGTCACCTGCGCCCCAACGTCTTCCAAGGCGAATATCGATCGTCATTAAATCGGAAGCGGTCGTATAACGTAGCGCCGAAAGTACAAGCACCGTACGATTTATTGTTAATTATTTTCTAACTTTTGTTACTTATTTTCTAGATTTTAATATAACATATCGCGTATATTATTAGTGTCGAGAATATTTTTGTTTTGCGGATGCAGGTGCCGATTATTAGTAATAATGCCCAGCCTCTACATGTATTACCTCGAGCGTTATCTGTTCATTATTCCGACGAGCTGCGCGTACACCTTAATGGCTCAATATACAACCAGTATGCGTGGTTTCGCTCGTACATCACGTTCAGTAGTGCTGCGCGCGAAACTATGTTCTCCTCACGTAATGCCGATATTATTTCCGCGAATGGTGAGAAATGCCCCAATGGCGTTATAACGCCCTGTGGTCCAGCGGGGTTAATTGTCCACCATAGCTTTGAAATAATAACGACTATTAGGTAAATGCCGTCTCGTGCCAGAGAAACGAGCTTGACGATCGTTCGGCTTCTCTTAGGCATCCTTCCGATTTGCTCCTCGCGTATATTATCGTTAAATAAAGCGATGGATGTCTATATCTCATTCATATGGTCGTTGATGTGCTTTGCATCGTTGCACGAAAAAAATATAAGTAACGATTTAATAATGTTTTTTGATTATTACTTATTTGCTGCTGAGATTGCTTTATTTAAAATTTTCGATAAAATAGTTTGTATTTTCGTAATTACTACTGGCAGAAATTTTAAGCATTCTCACTAATTATTGCAGACCGTAATTGACTTTACAGCCGCATTAGTGTTCTCCACCAATTACAACGAGTTAAAGTTTTGCGTCCACTCTTAATTTCGGAGAAGCGCTGCGCCTTCGGTCACGTATCCTCAGGTAAAGTCGACGCGCACGTTACGAGGATTAATGACGACGAACGTACGAAACAATCAGTCGGCGGCGAACGACTTTTTAGCAGCGTCGGCGAAAAGCGTTCCTTCGTGATTCTCGTTAAGTCCCTTCTCCGCTTAATTCGTCTAACGGTACGCCGCGCTAGCGGGCGCCATTACGTCAGAGATTTCGTAGATGCCTTGGCGCCAGACATCATAACTAGCTCGCAAGTTAATATCTCGCAATGCGGCGGATAATGCGCGGGCGATATATTCCCCCAGGTATGCGCAAAAGGGGAACAGGAGGGGACCCACAGAGCCCAGTAGGCGATACGCGGTAGGAAAATGCGTTTCCGGACAGGTACGGGACTTATGACCTCGGGCAGATGAGGTGCTGTCCCGGCCTGTAATCTCGCCTAACAGAGGCCATCGAGTCGCTGGTAATCTTGACTCGGTTTTGAGCCGACCTAAGCTAGCAGCAGCCCTCACCTATGTACCTACCTACCTACCTACCTACCTACCTACCTACCTACCTACCAGTAGTAGATGCCTCGGCGTGGTTTCTCGCGGAATCGAGTAATGGAAACCCCGTGTTAGCACGTTCGATTCTCCGCCGACTCCAGCTAGTTTCGACCCCATGGGAAGCCGGCCTTAACTCGGTAGCCGGTAGCGTGTTTGTCCTTCGCCGAATGCACGCCCGTTATGCGGAATTTCCAATTGTAATTTCATTCGAGTGTGCGATTCCCGCGTTTCGCAACTTTAATGATCTAACAAGTTTGCGCCAGATACCTCTTTTTGCACTCTGGCTTACTTATATGCTTAATACAATTCCTTATACAAATTATTAATTTTACTTCAATGTGTAATGTCTAAAAGTCAATATATCTGCGTGCATAATCTTCTTCATATTTATACTTATAAGGTAAACTAGGATATGATGGCCATACGGAAAAGGCCATAGGCTGTAATTTTTTCAATAATCGCTTCATAGAGCACTTTTTTAGTCATTATTAAAGATAATCGATATTTACAGTAGTTTATGTGCATATATTATTCGAAATAACGATATTGTGAATCTTGTATCATATTTTTACTTTTGATTACCTGCAAAGTTTTTCATTTGTCCACTAAAAATTGTTATAACGTCGAATAAATTACGGTTAAACTATCATAATCGACATATTATAGATATGTAAATTGTTATATGACCTATAATTTTTATTTTCGTTTTCACTATTTTTTTTATAAATATTATGGCCATCTCTCTGTCACTATGGTCATTTTTTCCTTAAAAGTTAGGTAAGATGGCCAATGCTTATATTGTACTGTTATAATAATATAAAATTTCTATTAAATATTTTCCTTTTAATTTCGATAATATTACGTAATTTAAGTTTCAGTGAAGATAATATGCCAAACACTATTAAAAAATAACAAAAGTAAAAGTATGTTTTTTTGTATTTTAAAAAACTATGGCCATCATACCCGAGTTTACCCTATTTATACTTAAAATGATTATATTTATAATATAATATAATAATTTTAAGTATAATTATACTTAAAATTATTACATTTATACTTAAAAAAATTTCAAAGAAAAGGAAGAGAGATTTTCTTTTCTTTTTTCTTTTTTGTTATAAAGTTTAATGATGCGAGATTTTTCTTCTTCATTTTTGCATTACTTTTGTCAAGAGGGTTGGCGGTGGCAATGGTGTATCTATCGTGATTCGTTCGATCCCGAAGAACAATTACGGGAGGTAGTAGTCGTTAGCCTATGCCCCCGCGTTAGTATGCGCTCCGTCACACCTGACTGGCCGTATAGCACACGCGGTGCCTTCGCCGCCGACAGCGACTTGAGTAACGGCCGGCAACGGCGAAATATCCTCTTACTACCCCGGCAAATCTTTTACAATGTGTCTGCCGGATTAATAGGAAAGAAAGACATCGAATTCCATCGTGATCGTTCTCGTCGATCGATCCATGACACATACCGATCTAGGCCTTTTCACTCTGCGACGGTCCCTCTGTGTCCACGTGATGATCTTCGATCAGTCGCTCGTGTATTATAGGTCAAATCTCATACACTCTCACTTTAGTTAGGCACAATCTCTTCTCTGGTTGGCGATGAAATTCCGCGACTTTCTAGAGCGTGGCGCGCGTAAACCCGATTACGCCACCGCGGTTTCTTCTCGCCAGCCAACTCTTCACCGTTATTCAAAATATTATTCGAGGAACATTCAATAATATCAATACTTCTCTTTGTACTTTGAATCAAATGAAGACAATACTTTCTAGCATGCAGCTAAAAATCGTAAGCATAATAATTCGCAGAGAACTACTCGTAACTGCATTGATATGACATGAGATTTCGTTATTTAGGTTTCTTTATTCGTGCAAGAGTGTGACTATATTATGTTGATTGAATAATCTACTTTCACTGTAAAGTTCTTCAACTTCTTATCCACCGACACTCTTTATCGCACGTTTGTTTAAGATCCCTCGATCGCCGATACTGGCGCAGAGACTGGATTATTAATGACCCGAACGTCCAAGACGGCTCGCGTGCGAGCCGAGCTGGTTTTGGCTTAGGTTACCGGCGATTTGTATGACATTCGATCCTTCGCCCACACGCACGGTGCCTCGAATCCTGCACTCGATCTGCTACACATCTCTCTAGTCCTCCATTCGGTCGTGATTACAACAACTCGTTCTGCCGCTGTCATGCTTGTAAGATTCACTTGACGGCTCTATTTATGACTACAATTCGCCTTATTTATTCAGAAATATACCCGATAAACCGCATTACCCGCATTTAAGCATTTATATCGTACGATGACCATTTAACTATTATAAATAAGATAATCTGAAATTTTTACAAAGAGAGAATACAAAAATTTTATTATTATTTTTTAAATTTATTATTAATATATATCTAGAATAATTTTGTAATGCTAGAAATTTTAAACAAATTATAAGGGAACCTATATCGATTAATTTGATATAGTAAAGATCAAACGGCATAAGAGAACTTAGAGAGACAGCTCGCGGAAGTACAAAATGCGCCGAGGTCGTAAGATCCAAAAGAAACGAACCCACAGAGAGATAGAGAGAAAGAGAGAGAGAGAGAGAGAGAGAGCGAGAGACGGGCCCAACGAGAAGGGCCCGAGGCAGCAGGGCTCAAAAGGTCTCGCGCGTTCGTGCGCAGGGAGACGAGAGGAACGAACATAGCCTGTTCCCAGTTCCCAGGCAATTCTATGAATACGAAATACGAGGTCGGTCGGTCGGTCGAACCGCCGCGGTGCACGCTGCCCGCTTCGCTCAATCATCGCAGACACGCCCGTCATATTGGCTTTGCATAAGGCCGCCCGCGAGCTCCGGTATCTCTCTGTGTACCTTGCGATGATGCCGGTCGTGTTGACGTGCACGAGCTACATACGCTCGTGCTCGCGCGTGCGACACGCAAAGATCGCCTCTCCTCTGCGGGAAATCACAGACAGCAACTGCGTTGCTACTGCTCTCAGAATTGTTTTCCCGTTAAATGGCAGTGAGACAGCGCGATTACCGTCATTAACTTCGTTAAAATGTTTATTTATACTGAGTGATCGATAAGCGCAATTGTTATCCAGCAATAATTCGCGATCGCCGCTTATTTCCGCAACTAACAATGTATTTTATCTTTTCTTTCAATATCGCTTTATAATTGTATTAAATACCACGAGCTAATAAATAAATCAAATAAGACCTTTGGGAAAAAATATAAACGAAAATTTTATAATTCCGACTTTGTATTTACTTTGATATATTTTTCTTGAAATTTGCATTCTTCTCTGTATATAAAATTATATTCCTTGTAGTGAGATTTTTCTAATGTATGTGTATAATTAGCACACATTCATTACTCTAATAAACACTGCAATAGATGCAGCCTTGACTTTTATTTGCATGTTAGTCATATGTACATTAGCATCATATTTTTCTTTTGTCACTTTATGATGCAACTGGTAGTCTACTCTGTCGTCAATGCTCACACAGTACCGGCCTTAAATTACATTCGCTTAACAATCACCGCCCCGCCGGTGTCATTCTACATTGTCGTACGAATATACTACACATCATTCACAAGGAAATTCGATATTTCCTGTATGACAAAGTGTCTCGTTTAATCTATGAAAAATCTCTCTCCTACTCTCTCTCGCATCTCTTGTCACCTCCGATATAAGGACACGATGTCGAAACAGGGAGGAGAAACAGTGGGGACGCACGAACAACGAGACAAGCACGTAACGAAGCGAGCCGTAAATAATGCGGACGGACAATGTTGTGAATTACGGTGGTACGCCAAACCCTTAAACGGCACGGTTTTATGTTTGCCGCGACGAGACGCGGCCAGCCACCCACACAGCGCGACGTCGCGTCGCGTCGCGTCGCGTCGTTCGCGCTTCGTCGTCATCGTCGTCGGCGGATCCGGAGACCAACCGCGTTGTCACGCCAGACGCTTTTCTTTTCCGTAATTGGTGCTTTCTCCGACGACGAGACTTCTACCGGCCTCGTACCGGCCGAGGACGTCGCTCTGCCGGAATAAAGTCACTTTATTGCCCGCAACGTTACGAAGTGGGACTTTAACGCGTACATTTTTACGATACCTCCACCACTGCCGCGACGCCGGTTTACTGTCGGGAGAATGTCTGCGATATTACGGTATATTATATAGCATAATTGATGCACATACGGCATTGCATTCAGAAAATTAATTGCGAGTTCTATATCAATCAATTTTTTACTTAAATTAATAATGCTATTAAATATTAATTCTGCCCTCTGTCAAAAATCACTTTATTTATTATCAAAATGTAGATTTCTTTATTGGAAAATATATACAGTCATTTGATCATGTGACCTTACAGCGTTTGTAAAGACGAGATTAATATTACTATACAAATATAATATCAATATGATAATAAAGAAGAGACATCTAAAGACAGGTTCATAACTGCTTTGTAATTGTTTGACATTAACTGAAATGGGGTGCGTCTTTTGTCGCGTATCCTTCGGGGAAATGATACTCCAATCTTCACGCCCGCGACCACCGATAGGACGAATCGTCGCGTTCGTCGTGCCGGTACCTTTATTGCTCAGCAGGAGTTACGTATCGAGCGTGGTCCGCGTGTCGGAGAGTCAGACGGATAAGTCCATGGAGAAGTGGAGAGAATAATGGAAGGACTTTCTACTATCAAATAGATTTATGGATATCCAACCGGGTATCTACTACCGAGGTTTATACAGCCGCGAGCGCGCCGTCATGCTTTATCCGCCGTTAAGAGCGCAGACGTCTCGCAGATATTCCGCGCGCCACGCGCGAGAGAGGCGGGTATATGTATTTATTGCTCCTCGCGAGATCACGCAGCGAATTGACGCGGGAGGAGCACGTGAAAGCGGACTTTTGTATTGTTTGGATACTTTAGGGAAACTTTCTGCATTCGCCTCTGTGTTTTATGGCTGGCTTACCGAGCGGCAACTGCGAATTTAAATTATAGAGGATGATTGTTATGCCATATAAGAAGATAATAGCTCGCAGTTATTCACGTTAAAATAGTAGTTCATTATTTGACTGTGCATATAGTTTTGATTGTTATTTATTAATTGTTATGCTGTACGAGAGCTCGTCGTATAAAAGAATTTGGTGTTTAAAAAATTATATAATTTATTTATTTTTTATCATAACAATTTAAGAGAACATTACTGTATGATGAAACAAGAGACGGATTATTCGGAAGGAACAATGGAGCCGCGAATATTGACTCGGCAGAGGTCATCGAGATAATCCATCTCGGTTATATCTAGCGGGACTAAATTCGACGATGATCAATACGTTTCTGTACTGTCCTCGGATTCGTTTGGAGACCACAATCCGTGGTCAATTATTCACGTGAATGACTCGGCAGAAGGGCATTCAACGTTTAAACGAGATCGAAGAACAACGATACCCATCATCTAATTCTAACTCACGATTCATGATAGAACAACATTGCGATAACCGTTAGGGAACGATTCATTCTCTACGAAGGCCGGTACTTGCCAACGAACTCTTTGACCCTTTGGTCAATAAACCGGTCTTTGATCATCGGTTCGATCAAAATGTTCTTTGGAATATCTTGACATATAATTCATTAATTAAAATAGTTTTAATTTTAATAGACTAGAATAAAATGTTTAATAATGTTATCATTATTATAAGAATAAAAATTTTCTCTCTTCTTTCGTCTTTTTTCAATTTCTAAAAGAAAATATTTTTGTCAGCTATATAATGTTTGCTCATTTTACATACATGTGTACTGATTACATGAGATGTTAATCCCTGTTCTTAAGCTTCGTAATTTTTAGCAATTATCCGTTCGCTGGTTAAACCGGCTATGGTCCTTAGCATCGCGGATCTGCAGTTTCGCGTTATCATGCTACATCTCGATACTTCCGTTCGCCGAAGGGCGTAATTCTGTCCTCGATCACTGCACGATTTGCTCGTCTACGATTACACGATAAAAGTAATGTAAACCTGTTCGTGAATTACTCTAAGTACTCGCTTTTAAAACTTCTCTTGAAAGATCTACAGCAAGACCAATTCTTATCACAGAGATAAACTTTAATGATGTGGGTACAAAGATAAAAATATGAGAAATATGGTTTTTTTTAAGAATATAAAAAGAGATGTCGCATTTAATATTAAAAATCAAAATTTTATGACTTATTTGATATCGCATCTATTAAAGCGCATTTGTAAAAGTTGTGAGATTAAACATGCAACATATAATGAAATAATAGATGGAACGGGTATTTTGTGACCAATTTCAGTATTGTTATATATTGAAGCATTAAGTAAGAATAAAATTGTACGAAAGAAGACAATGTCAATGCGTAAGTGCCTTGCCAATGTTTGCCCATTTTCCAACTGTTTATTTTCAAATTAACCCCGTGCGTATACAAACGCTCGCGCAGCGTAACGTGCACGCGTGGCCGGCGCGTGTCACCTGTCTGTCATGGTCTCATGAGTGCACGCCACCGCTACTTTCGTGAACACCCTCCATGGTGGCGACATGGCCGACTGACCCCCAAGACCTGCTGCTGAAGGTATCTTCTGTCCGCTATTTCGCGCGTACACGTGCGAGAATAAAAAAAATGTAACGTCAAAATTTAGATAGACATCTTTTCATTATATTTAATAAACGTAATAAAGATTATATCACAATCATACAAAATATAATTAGCAGTATAAACAGTTCTACGAATTTGGATTTATTGAAATTATTACGAACAGCTGAAATGTAATTTCTAAGTAATTTTATCTATTGAGATCAATATTTTAAGTCAATGATTAATTAAAAAGACAAAATTAATAAACGTGTAATTTAGGTTGTAAAATAATCGGATAGTTTTCTATTGGAAATTATACAAATAAATATATAATTCTGAAAAAAACCTATAGAGTCATTTAAGAATTTTGTAACTGAAATAATCTACAAGGTACAAGTCCTGAATTGCAAAAGAATGAAACGAAGGGTTGCCCGGCGTCATATGCCAAGGATTCACGCACGGTTGGCGTAGACGCACTCCGTCTTGGGGGCTGCAGGTGCAGGAGGTACTCCTTTGGCGGATTCATGCTTGCGTGATTCCAGGAGTCGGCAGGTCCTCCGCGGAGGGCCCTTCCACCAGCAAGCGAATCCTCCTGGCACGCGTTTCTATGCCGCTGGTGAACACATGTGAAGGAATCATGCTCGACTGCACCGCCTTGCCACCCCGCAGGTACCTCTTGGTGGCGGCCGCAGGTGGTGTGGTGCACCTTAGACTGCCACCTCGAAGTAGGTTTCAGGAAGTCTATGGCATGCCGATGGGTTTAAATTTTAAGTTGATGCATATTTTATTACGATTATCTCTACATTTTATTAACCTTCCTATCATATAAATCTCTAATTTTATACTGATTATTTTGCTTTCCATCATTAATTACTTTCGTTATAATATATTTCGACATATATAATAATGATTCAAGTAATTTCTCTCTACTAGATTTGTCATTAATATTGCCTCGTGTAATTTCACAAATATCTATTGTGCTCTTTCTATGAAGAATCGGCACACTGTACATGGATATTGTAGAAAATATAGCTGGTTATAAATAGTCGTCGATGGACTGTAGGAGGCTGCATAAGCACAGGACGTTTTTCATGTGACTAGATCCCGGCGATATCCCGACGGTATTGTCGGTCGGCATTTTTACCGGAGGGTGAAAATCGCAAATGTAAATCGTCACCGGGTTGCATGTAGGTGCCCACGCATTCGGATGTTAAATGTGGAAGGATTACGACGATCGCGCGCGTCACGGTACCGATATTTCGAATGTATCGACGACCGACATCAATCGGGGAGGGGTTTACAAAGGTGTTCTGGCGACGGTGCACATTGCACATAACGGAACGGCACGGATTTGCGCGCAAAGTCTCGAATCGTCCTTCTCTTTTTTTTCTTCTTGCTTTTTTTTTAGCCACAAAAGTGCCATCGATATTTAATAACGAAACGTAAATGGATAGGTAAGACGCTATCTCTATCACACTATTATAGAAAAAAAGGAAATGTAACGAGAGACGTTGAATCGACGTTGGCAGGTAATAGGTTCTCAAACAGAGAGGCTTTCCCGTGGGATAAGTATACAAAAGGTGATCGAAATCAAACAATGAAATTAATTCGTATGCATTAACGCATACGTTTTTATCGTAACCGAGTCTGATGTATATATTATTTCTTAGATTCCCCTTTTTGTCGAAACTAAATTGCATTATACATTCATCAATTAATAACATTATATATATATACATATATCAATGTAACGTAATCCTTCAATAGTTTTAATATCTCTATAAAATTATTTAAATTGGTAATATATAAATAATTATATATTAAATATTAAACAAATTAAAAACTTTCAAATAGAAGAAGATTTCAAGAATAAAGAATCTACCGCTAATATTTGTTTCAAACTAGATGAAAAGACTATACTATCGTCTAATTATTGTCTCGTGAAAATATCGCGTGACATCGGAACGTTATTTAACACAATTGTCGTCCTCCAAGTTTGAGCCGCCGTGACGTCGCTTTCATCTCACATTTTCAAGCCGCGACACGAAACTGCCGTCTCATGACGATGCTCGACAAAGAGTCGTCGTGAAACGCTCCGAAAAGTGGAGCAGCTTCCTTTTCTCGCGGGCGAGGTCAAGAAGTCTCGCGCTCCCTTTGTTCCCTTTTTCCGCAGCGGCCGCCGTCAGTCGGCGTCCATTGAAATCAGGTGTTGCCGCGCCAGTACCTTTCACCATAGCAACGTATTGTTTCAAAGCAACGCGTGCGTTTCGTCAACTCCGCGCGGTTACGTGGACACGCGTTTCCGTGTGTATGTCAACGCGCGCCGCGCGCACGAGCACTAGGAGCGAATGTATCGGCACGCAGGTGCGTGCTAGTCGTGCGTCGTTACGTTACAAGGCGCTACCCGCACGATTTCTAAGATAACGGTTGACGCTCATAATTATCAGCTCTCCTAAACAGATATACATTCTTTATGCGCGCACAACGCAAGTAACGCTTTGCGTTACATCCGCATTTCTACATCTGTCAGGTTTTGTCAGAATTTATATATATATATATATATATATATATATATATATATATGTATGTATATACATGGTGGACCTTATTAGCGTATACGCACACGATATTAGCAGTACGATATGCAGTTTCGCGAGGGAAGCTACCGCACGATCAACCCATTAGCGCTAACCGTGTAATTCGAAAATAATTTATCCGCTTCCTTATTATCCGCTTTCTACACGGCTGTTATTATTTCGCAGTACGTGCTGCTATTCTGTCGGCTACATTATTATTATGGTCCGATTATGCTACGCGCTGCTGAGAATTGCGTGCTTATCAATTCTCATCAATGGTGAAGACGGCATTAAATTAGATTCAATTATTGTGCCATATTATCTCTCGTGTGCGCTGCTTTATTATAACGCACCTAATATTTTTGAAGCGCATTGTCAGCGTTAATAAACGCGATATTAAATTGAGCTAATCGACAGAATTATTGTAAGGGGATCGTGCAAATATTTTTCACGCGCATACATTAGTTGATTTCTAACATTCTTGGAAATTATAATATGTATAATCACATGAAAATGAATTACGAACGCTTTGACGACGATTTATCGGACGATTTTCGATAATAGCTAGGCGGGGCGAAACGTCATTACTTTGTGTATATCTCCGGTACTCTTAGCAGAATATAATCGTTGTCGATTGGGATTGATTGCGCAATTATCGGTTTCAGCACGATCGTCCCATTAACGTCAATTGTCGAGCTTCCCCGGTTCGAGGCAAAGCGACCGGTCGCGTGGCTGGCACGCGCCTTTACCGATGACAACTTCCGTCCCTCGTAACGGAAGTCGCGCCGTGTGTCGATGCAACTGCCTGCATTCTGGATGCACCCGCCTCTATGTACGTTGAGCAAGTGGCTGTCAACATGCCGCGTGCGAATAAAGTGACGTCCTTTTTTTGTGCGTAAATATGCTTTCATCATTGGATGCGTTCATTTACTTCCGATGAAGAGACATTTTTATGATTGCTTTGAAAATTGGGTGACTATTTTACCACAGTTTCTTTTTTTTTGAAAATAAAACTTTTTTTTCTCTAAATAAATATATAAAAAATTATTAGGGATAATTTCTTACGCCACAAAATTTAATTTGATAAAAACCTTTTTTGTTCAATTCCATAACTTGAAAATTATTACATTGACGTCTTAATATTTTTGTTAAGGCGAAATTATCTTCAAATTGATTAAAGAAATCATCGCTTTCTCATAAAATTTGGTTACCATACACTCTGTTTTATAAATATATATATATATAGAGAGAGAGAGAGAGAGCATAGGCGCGTAAAAAAGTACAGAAATATTTTATTTTTTTATTTCATGCACATATGCAATAAAACGACATAAAGTATAAATTATTGCATACCCATCTAAACTATTCAACTTTCCATGATAATACATTTTTTTAATTTATATATATCATGTATTATTAATAATAAATAGAATTAATTAACAATTCAAAAATAGTATAAAACGTTAAGTGATATAAAGTAAAATAAAGATAGTGATATAAAGTATTATAAATTTAAATATTATAAAAAGAAATAATAAAAGATACGAAAACAACAATGACAAAAATTTATATATTTATTGTACTCTTAATATTACTCACATTTCGAATGATTTTCTCCTTGCAACTATAGTCTTCAAAGAAGTAATAATGTTTTTTGTGTTATTAATTGCAGTGGCAAATTCTGTAATTAATCTATAACGTCCATTTGATAAAGTTTCATTGAAATATAAAGTGCAAATTTGCTTCACATTATGACAGTTAATATTTTGTGCAAATAAATATTTAACATTGGTATTTACAATGGTCTTATTTTGTAAGTCTGCAGAATACCTGGATAAATTATTTGTCAACTCTCCAGATAAAAGATATATTAATGCCAATGAATTTAAATCTATTTTTGTAATTGAACGAGAAATATCGATAATGGCACTTAATTCGCCGTAGAAAACGAAGTTGCCTTTTCTTTAATACTCTTTTATAAGTGTTTTATACTTTTTATATTTATATATTTCATGTTCCTTGTCTTCTTTAAAATATGGTATTAATTTGACGTCGTAATGCACTGGTATTATATCATCAAAGTAATCATTAAACGCGATCGATGAGTTTCCCGTATTTTCATTAATTGAAAAAATTATTATAGTGAGAAATATAAGACCGCTATAAAATAACAGTCTTAGAAATGCCATGTCAATTTTTAGGTATCTGTAACAACTGTCCCTATTGAAAAAAAAGACAAATATAAAATAAAATTTAGATAATAAACTTTACTGCAAATAAATTTATAAAGTATTTTTTGAAATTAGTTTTCTTGAGTAATTGGAAATTTTATCCGTGATAAATAGCAGACCGATCTACGTACATGAACATGCTATTTTCAAAAGATGATTATATTTTTAGTAAACTAGCAACGAATAATCAACGGAATAGTCAACAGAAAATTAAATTTTTTTCGACTTTTTTGGTATGGCTTTTCAGCATTTGTACAAACATATATGGGCGCGTGCGCGTATGTATATGTGTATGTGTGTGGGCGCGCAATCAGACAAAAACATTTTGAATGTTTTTATATGTATTATATATAATACACATTTTTTTTAGTAACGAGGAAATCATTTATTGTTTGTTCATTATTCGTTTATATAAATATATCAAATCAGTAATCGATTTTAAAGTAACCTTGCAAATTATTATTAATATTACGAAAAGATATAAAACAAATGTGTACGGTATAATATTAAGATGATAATTTAAAATAAATTAAGATAAAGATTAAAATTTATTAGAAATTAAGATATATATCGTATGAGTTCATACTTCAGTACTATTTAAGTTTTAATCTATATATCTTTTATATATCTTTAAAAAGAAAGATACGTCATATTTTATTTCTAATGATTCATCTTGTATATGAAAATATTATGTTATTTATAATACAATTCTTTTTCTTACTAGAATTAGTTGCAGTTGACACTGCGGTTACCACACACTGCAAACCGTTAATTGCATATCGTTATACCAACTGTTATATCTACCCTATCAAAATCTTACCGTTCCAATAGATAATTGAAAATAAACAATGTCAATAACATATATCAGATATTATAACAAATACATACATACATAAAATTTTACTCAATTGTAGTTTAAAGTAATATTTATGCGCATATTTTAAAAATTATTGATTGTGGGCTATTTGTGTATTTTATTTTGTGAATTTCATCTCATTCTACATTTAATAAACAATATGAAATAAATCAATTTTTATGTCTTCCTATGTCTGTAATTATTAGTTTTTAATCTTTTCACGTTGAAAAATTTCTATATCAGAGTATTATCACATATTTATTTTTTATGTAGTCCGTAAATAATAATAATAAGTAAATAAGAAAGAGGCAATAGGAGCGAGGAGATGTAAATCAAATTATAAGTTTTTTTATATAGGTGATGTGTCGCAGATATATTGACATTAAGTACATTAGTAACATTCTATAAAAAGACGGAAATTATAATAAAAATCTGAACGTTTCGATTCATGTTTTGAATCCTCTTCAGCATAATATATAAAATAAATAAGTAAATTATAAATAGATAAAAATGAAATTTATGAGAACGTATCGCATAATAAAGGCGTAAGCCATGTATGAACTAAAAATCGTGATCGTATTCGCATGATTAAATGGATCAATGCCTTAGAACCGTTGTACATATTTATCGCATGTTAGTTGTATAAATTATATATATATAAAACGATCCAACTTGTTCTGCTCTTTTATTGTACGGCTTGCATAATAATCCCGTGAGGCAATTCTCCGAGGTTTCCAGACCGAGGGAGATATGCAGTTAGATTGAGGGGTTAAGTCTGTATTAATAAAATGAGTATAATAAATACCTGTTTGTAATAAAGTTATTTACCGCTACTTTGTGTATAATGGTGGTGACTCAGAAAATCCTTACAGGATATGCATTCCGTTTGTGTGTTGTTGAATCTATGGTATATATATCGCGCAACTGATATTTAACGTGTGGTTAGGTTATGCCGATGGTACAGATGGTAATGAGCTGAAGGGCGAAAAATACATTTAAAATGGAAAGAGTTAGATAGGTGACATTAGATCTTAGGCAGTTTGTTTATTATATCATCGTAAATAGCTGGCAAACATTCTATATCTGTTTGTAGATTTATGCTGTTTATTTGTCGTTTGATGTGTAACATTTCCGTAAATAATACTTTATTATTATTCTAATTAATATAATATATTAAAGTTATTTTAATCATGTTAAAATCTCCTGTCATTGTACGATAACAGAGCTGACAAAGAGAACATTAGCGCACTATATCGTAAATACACCACGTTATTATTAATTTATTGTCAAAATATTTTCAGTACTATAACATACATGTACCTACGTGAAATATAAAATTATAATATTAAAATATGTAGTTTAAAGTATAGATTAATTATCATTTGATGAACATAATATGTTATGAAACTTTTTGTTACTTAAATTTTAATTGCTTGACTATTATTTGATTGTTTAGTTTATTAATATTTATTATTTAATTGTTTTGTGTTCTCACTTTGACTTGAACTTAAATAATCGAACAATTCAAAATTAAACAAAATATATTTTAGTCTAAATATTATTAAGAAAATAATTGTGGCCTATAAAGAAATAATTATGACAAGTAACAACAACTTGAAAATATTAAAATTATAACTTCAAAATATTAAAATTACGAAAGCTGTGTATGTAATTGCAATATCCATATTATATCCATGATATATAAGTATATATAAGGTCATCATATCCTACAAAATTTAAATTTAGAATTATATTTATGATATTTTTCTTAATACTTAAGATATTTTAAGATTCATTGAATATCTTATTTTTTGATATTTATTTATTTATTATATATTTTGTTAATTTCATATACGATTTAATAAGCACTATAGAAAAATAAGTATTTATGTTTTCCTACATCTATATATAATTCTTAATCTTTATATGTTAAGAATTAAAGCATTTCTATATCAACGTACTTTCACATATTTATTTTTTGTGTAATACGTAAATAATATATTATAATTATTCTAATTAATATAATATGTTGAAGTCATTTTAATTATGTTAAAATCTCCTGTCTTTGTACGATAACAGAGCTGACAAAAAGAACATTAGCGCACTATATCGTAAATACACCACGTTATTATTAATTTATTGTCAAAATGTTTCAAGTACCTACTATAACATACATGTATATACGTGAAATATAAAATTATAATATTAAAATATGTATTTTAAAGTATAGATTAATTATTTGCTGAACGTAATATGTTATGACACTTTTTGTTACCTTAATTTTAATTGCTTGATTATTACTTAATAGTTTATTTTATTATTATTTATTATATTTAATTAATTGTTTTGCGTTCTCACTCTGACTTGAACTTAAATCATCGAACAATGCAACATCGAACAAAATATATTTAAGTTTAAATATTATTAAAAAAATAATTGTGACCTATAAAGAAATAATTATGGCAAGTCACAACAACTTGAAAATATTAAAATTATAACTTCAAAATATTAAAATTACGAAAGCTGTGTATGTAATTGCAATATCCATATTATATCCATGATATATAAGTATACTAAAATTTTATAATTTTGTGTGGAAAATTATTGTAAAACAAATTAATTTTGTAAAATATTTATTCGAGAGTATATTTATTTCCAAATTTATATAACAAATAAATAAACTATTTGTATAGTGAAAATAATAAACTAGATAAGAGAGATATTGATATTATAAAAATTATAAGAAATATTTTAATATTATAAGAATAGAATTACAGTAATATTTATGTGCATATTTTAAAAATTATTGATTGTGGGCTATTTGTGTATTTTATTTTGTGAATTTCATCTCATTCTACATTTAATAAACAATATGAAATAAATCAATTTTTATGTCTTCCTATGTCTGTAATTATTAGTTTTTAATATTTTCACGTTAAAAAATTTCGATATCAGAGTACTTTCACATATTTATTTTTTATGTAGTCCGTAAATAATACTTTATTATTATTCTAATTAATATAATATATTAAAGTCATTTTAATCATGTTAAAATCTCCTTTCGTTGTACCATAACAGAGCTGACAAAGAGAACATTAGCGCACTCTAACGTAAATACACCACGTTATTATTAATTTATTGTCAAAATATTTCGTACTATATCATATCAAATATTAAGTACTATATCATACATGTACATACGTGAAAAAAATATAAAATTATAATATAAATATATGTATTTTAAAGTATAGATAAATTATTATTTGCTGAACGTAATATGTTATGAGACTTTCTGTTACCTAAATTTTAATTACTTGACTATTATTTGATTGTTTATTTTATTATTATTAATTATTTAATTGTTTTGTGTTCTCACTCTGACTTGAACTTAAATCATCGAACAATACAACATCAAACAAAATATATTTAAGTCTAAATATTATTAAGGAAGTAATTGTGGCTTATAAGGAAATAATTATGGCAAGTCACAACAACTGAAGAATATTAAAATTAGAACTTAAAAATATTAAAATTACGAAAGCTGTGTATGTAATTGCAATATCCATATTTTGATTGTTATATAAGTAAACTAAAATTTTATAATTTTGTGTGGAAAATTATTGTAAAACAAATTAATTTTGTAAAATATTTATTCGAGAGTATATTTATTTCCAAATTTATATAACAAATAAATAAACTATTTGTATAGTGAAAATAATAAACTAGATAAGAGAGATATTGATATTATAAAAATTAGAAGAAATATTTTAATATTATAAGAATAGAATTACAGTCGGACCTCTTATTTTACGACATTTTCGGTCCGGAATCTTCCCCTTAAACCTCTGATCCTACGACAAAAATTTGGGAGTGGGGATATAATTCCCCTTTCGCGGTCGTAGCATGAGGGGATTTTTCGTCGTAGGATAAGAGGTTTCGTAGCATAAAAGGGTCGTAGGATGAAAGGTCCGACTGTATAGGATTATAGGAATCTTTAAACAAAAGTAATAATATTAGATAATTTATTATAAATGAGTAAATGCACACATAAATACATATAAAGAAATTTAACTAATAATATTAAAAATATAAATAAATATTATAAATTCTAAAACAATGTTCATGTTTGTATTATAACTATTAACTAATTAATTAAATATAAATTATGTGATAATATATGTATATTCAAAGTCATATTAATAAAATATATTATATATAATATTATTGAACAGTTGTCGTTGCTACATATTTATTATTTTATTTATTATATACAAATATATACACATAGACAATTATTAAAAGTAATTCATATAATAATATATTAAGAATAATATTAACAAAATATTATGCTTAATAATATTAAACTGTAATTATTGTTACATATATAAGTATATATATATATATATATATATATATATATATATATATATATATATATATATATACATATATTTGAATATGTATGTTATATATTTATGTATAAATATTGTTTATATAATAATTTAATGGTATAAAAATAATATTATATATATTAATTTTTTTTGCTGTAATTATGATAATTTATGATTAATTTCTTTTAAAAAATTCGTAATTTTTTAAGGAAAGAAAAAATATATTCTTTATTTTTTGGATTTCAGAAGAACGTCTTTGTAGTTTTTTTTCAGCATACAACGTCCATTCTTCCACAAGATATTTATGCTCGTCGAAACTAGCTTTAATAGTTGCCTACACCAGATTATTTTAAATTAATGTAATAATTTTGTGCCATCTTAAAGGACTCACATAATTAAAGGACAAAATACTTGTGATATATATTACAGATATAAATATTATAGAAAACTGAATATAAATATAATTTTGAATAAATTTTACCCAATTACGAAGAGTTCCATTTCTCTGATATATATGTGTAGTATAAATTTCGTATGCTTTAATCTCATTGATATTTCTCATGAATTTCCTGATCTATATAAAATAACTTCATCAATATTTATTGTCAATAAATAGTAATTTTATTTAACAAAATTTTTTTAATTTAACAAAAATGTGTAACGGAATAGTATTTCGGTAATTAAGCATAATAAAAGCATAATATGAAAAACCCTTCTTAATTTTCAAAAAATTTTTTTTTTAAATTTAAGCTTGATAATCTAAATTTTTTCAGGAATGAGACCATAATATTCCGACTCCTTGTACATTTAAAAAGTAAATACATATATGATGTGTGTTATACAAAAATATATGCAACATAACTCAACCTTTACATAACTGTTATTCTTATATACGTTAATAATTTTGATCTCGCTTCGCGTAAACAGTTCAAAACTCATATGGAATCGTGCAGTAATAAATCTAGTTTTGCACTGAAAAAAGAGGTGACGTCGCAATAGAATTCGCTCCGCTTAAAATTATGGAAATCCAGAAAGTGAAAAGTGTGATAATTTTAAGTATGGTTCATTTATTCATGTGTAGTAAATACTACTCTATACTAAGAATACATTTTATAAAATGTACATAGTGTCGAAAATTACATGAAATTTGTTAAAATTACTTGTTCTTTTGCTTATAACTTTTAAATAAACAACGAGCGACAAATAAAACCTTTTGGATGTTATTCAAGATCATGACCCATACAACATATGTCAAGGTTATTCAAATCTCTGAATATGCTCTTAATATGCTTTTAATATGCATAATTATCATTATTTCTTATTTTTAATATACTTATAATAAAATATTATATATATCTATATATGATAAATATATATATATATATATATATATATATATATATATATATTTAAATATACCTATAGATATATAAATATATAGATATATAGATAATAATTCTAAATGAAAGCAATAAATTTTAGAAGATAATGCGTCGAAAATTAAAAGGGGTTTTATACATATAAGCATATATTCCTCTCTGAGCAGTTACATTCCTCTAAACAGAAAAGTGAAAATTAGGTTCTTATTTTTTTCTTCAAATTTTAGACAAGTTAAAAGAAATGAAATTTAATGGACATTATTTACTACTAAAAAAAATACTTATATTTTTTTAATTTTCTTGTATTGTTATAAAAGAATAAACTTATGTTTTTTTTTATTAAGCAATTTTTATTCAATTTTTTTATTAAGACTTTTTAACAACCTAGAATGTCATCATTTAAAAATATACGTTAAAAAGCTTGATTTTTTTAGAAATTTTTTATTCGTTTTATTATTTTTGTAAAATCAATAATTTCAAATTTCAAATTGTTAAATTCAAATAGCTAGTAATCTACTAATAGTAGGTAATGTAAGTAGAACGACCAAACTAGCCAATAATATTTTTACTCTCTCGCAATTTTTACATATAATTGAACTGATTTTAGATTCGACCAGTTTTAGTTTTAATGATCTTTTTTATGAACAGATTTTTGGAAGTCCAATGGGTTCTCTCTTATCCCCGATTTTGGCCGACATAGTCATGGATGACCTAGAGTCACATTGTTTACATTCTTTAAGTTTTAACGTCACCACCTATTATCGATATGTTGATGATATCTTCGCAGTAGTTCCGCGCATAGGCTTAGACGAAATAATAGAGACCTTTAATAATTTTCACCCCCGATTGAAATTTACCGTTGAAATAGAACATAACAATTCCATTAGTTTTTTAAATACAACGATTATGCGTGTCGACAACACACTTATAACCAATTGGTTTAGGAAGCCTACATGGTCGGGAAGATACATTAACTTTCACTCTAACCATCCAACAAAGTACAAAATAAATACTATATACAATCTCGTTGATCATGCCTTACTACTCTCAGATGTCAGATTCCACAAAGAGAATATAAATATAGTTCGTAAAGCATTACGTAATAATTGTTTTCCCGAAAAATTTGTTGAGCGACACATACAAAAAAGGATATATGTTTTGAAAAATCGTAAACCACTAACACTGATGAATCTATCGATAAATTACAACCAAAAACTTTTTTATGTTGCTACTTTTTGTTAAAGATTTTAGTTCATGTTTGCGCCGATCAATACAAGACACGGGTTTGAGTGTAGCGTCGACAGTAACGAATAAGCTTAACACATTGATTAGACGTGGCAAAGATATGTTAAATATTGATAATAGAACTAATGTCATATATAAAATTCGTTGTAAGGATTGTGATGCGTTTTACATAGGCCAAACAAAAAGACATTTGCGCACAAGGCTTAACAAACATTGTAAAAATATTAAATTGCATCCCTCGTGTCAATTTATAATTAGTAAGCATAGATCGGAATTCGGACATGATTTTGAGTGGAATAGCCCAGAGATTTTACATAACGAGAAATTTATAAAAAAGAGAGAAATAGCAGAAATGTTTTTTATCAAGAAATTTAACAACAACACAATAAACTTACAAAAAGACACAGAAAATCTACATAATATTTATGACAAGATTATAAAGGTCGTCTAAAACGTTTTTAAAAAATCGACAGTTTAGTTTCGATATTAGTTTTGACAAGACGTGTTTCGTCACTTGTTGATTCGTCAAATCAATATCTACAACAACGAAATGTTTAATTAACTGCTACTTATACAACACATCGATATACATCTTTGTTCACGCGAATGTATGTACTAAATTTATTTGGTTTTTTGATTGATTTACTGCGTTTACCGTCTTGGTTCAATTTATAATTAATTTGTTATTCATTGTAGTTAAATTTGAAACGGACCACCAAATGATCGAAACGTCGTCTTAATATTAAATAAAGATATTATTGGCTAGTTTGGTCGTTCTACTTACATTACCTACTAAATAATTTAAGTAAAAATTTTTCATGTAAATAAATAAATGCAATATTATGCACAATTTCATTCTTTTATTTAATGATACGGAAAAATTTTAGAAATATAATAAAAAATATCCTTGATGTCCGTGGAAAATTACCATCAAATTTCATTTTTTTTTTGTCCAAAATTTAGAAAAAAAATAATTGAAAACTTAATCTTTATTTCTCCTTTTAGAAGAGTATAACTCTTAAAAGAGCGATGGAAGAATATATGGTTATATAAAAGATCATCATTATTTTTCAACAAAAAATTATTTTTTTAAGTATATGTGTTACAGACACTTTGTAAATCTTTAAATACTAACTTATAAAGATTCGGCGTTTCATAAAAAAGCTGAGTTCTTCATAAAGAAAGATAATTTTACAAAAGCCTGTAATATATATATATATATATATACATGTGTACGTCAGATATAAATAAGCGTTATAATAAAAAAAATAACCGGATCTATAAAATTTACCTGTATTAATTGTTCTTCAGCATACACATGATTAATAATGACAATAAATATGGCAACTTCATTGACACCTCTATAAAACAACACATATAGTTATTATACGTAATTAATTTTCGTAATTGTAAGAAGTATTTGTTCAAGAAAAAAATATTTTTGGTTATTACCTTGGTTTTAATTGATCAAAATTTGTTAGTATTTTCGAAAGCACATTACTGTGGTTTGCATGTTTTGCAATAATAAAAAGATAACTCATCATATTTCTCTTGATTTGTGTTTCATTATATGTTTCACTTTGTTTGAACATTATTGATTCTAAATATTCTTCCATAATTTTATTTGAAGCACAAGCTAAATATTCTAAAAATCTATCATTATTATATTTTTTCGTTAAATATTCCTTCAACTTGCGCAAATCTTTACTGTCTGCTAATATTAAACCTTTACAGTATAACAACTCTTTCCACCACGGTAAAAGTCTAAAATATCTAAAAATAATAGTTTGATTAAACATATTTAGCGCTATAATATTGCATCTTGATTCAATAATTGAATATGCAAATAATGGTAAAAAATTGTAACAAGAAAAATTACTTATTTGTATCCGATGGGTATACAATACGTATTATATTTTTATTAGCTTCTGTAAGGCAATTCGAGTCACCAAGAATACACAACCATTTAATGGCTTCTTGCCTTAAACATTTAGTAAGATCACTTTCCTCAGGATCTTCTTCGTATTTTATTTTCTCAAGTAGATTGGCCAATATAATCTTTATTTTTTCCTAAAAGTTATCCAAGTCAAATAATTATATCGGTTTACAGTAAGCATGTAGCGTTAAATATTCAATTTCTCAACAAGTAGATTGAAAGAGAAGCAGGCTGATCGAACAGCCACTGCAAAGTTCTAACATTACATCCATTGATCTCTTTATGTAAAAATAAGTTAAAAAATTTGAATCTCTAGCTTTATACGAACACCATTCGAGTAAAACTCTATTTTGTTGGAAAAGAAATAAATCTCGTTTTATCTTCAACATTATCCAATTAATGTATTAATTTTAATTTCAAATTTATGTGAGAGCGTCATATGTAACGTAAAAAATTTTTGTTTATACGTACAAAAACTTATTTAGTAACTAAAACACGCTCCAACAAACAGAATAAATGTATCTCACTTACTGAATCAATATGATTTAATTCAGTAAGTTAATTTTTTAAATTCCGGTGGTTTTTCATAAACATTCTGAATACATATATTAGTATGTATGTGTGTGTGTGTGTGTGTGTGTGTGTGTGTGTGTATATATTCCTTAATTTACGTAAGATTACTGAGAATGAAAAAAATACGTTTTAAGATAAATCAGTATGACTTGTATTTCAAAATTATACTAAATAAATGATAAATTAAAATTAATATTCCATATAAATAAAATTATAATAACTGTATTCGGCGAGTGAAATAAAACTATTAATCATTAACAATTTAATCATGCAGTATTAAGGTGATAAAAAAAAACTTAAAAGATTTTTAATTTTGATAAAACTATAATATTTAAAGTTTTATATTAATTTCTTAACTTACAATACATATATAATATGTAGGTACAGAGGTAAATAAATTTAGAAATATTTATTTCCAGCCTGAAAATGCTTCTAAGTGAAACCATACCTCATATAAAAGATAGTTTTTCTATATATCTTAAAAATTATTCGAGATATTGAAATATGTTTCATACAAAAATTTCATGATAAAAACACCTCTATTTGACTAGATTAATATAATTTTTTAAAAATAATTTTTATCAAAGATTTAAGAAAAAAAATTTGTTTAAATTATTTTTTAAAAATTCTATTAATGTGGTTAAATAGAGAACTTTTTATCATAAACTTTTGTATAAAACATTTTTCAATAGCTCCAATAATTTTCAAGATATGTAGAAAAAACCGAAAAACAACTTTATATGTAAGAGGTGGTTTCATCCCTTAGAATCGTTTTTGGGCAGCAACTAAAAATTTCTAAATTCACCTATTTACCCCTCCTATATATATGCAAAGTTTCATTAAAATCAGAATTTTCGGATTCGCGAGGTTCTTTTGTAAGCCTATATTTTTAACATATCTAATTTTGAACTAATTTAATATATGTATAGTTATTATTGTATATCTTTTTTGGTTTATAAGATAAAAGGGAGTCACTTTTGGAATACTCTAACTTTAAAATGAGATATTCTATATATATTGAAAAACATAATAGTCTTAACTCCGTACTAGCAACACACACACACACATATAAATATATATATATATATATATATATATATATATATACATACATTTTATTTTAATTTATTCTCTCCACCATAAAAATTTTCTTATTTTTAATTATAGAGTCAATGTTTTACAAACAAGTTGTTTGGCTTTAAAGAGAACATGAGATAATGCAATTAGTTTGATTATGGCTTGTACACTTAAAGTCAAACTAATGTCACCAAATTATATATACACATTATATATATACATATATATATATATACATATATATATATACATATATACATATACATATATCCTTCCGAGCCAAACAACTTTTGTTTTAACATGTTTTTCTACAATCCAAAATAAAAAGAAATAAAGGAGAATCTACATATTATAATGCACATGCAAATATACAAAGTAAACTTTAATTTATTAACAACATTTGATACTCATACACAATTACCGATTTTTTTTTATATTACTATACGTACGTTTGATTACTATACGTACATATAAATTTAAAAATTGAAATTTTAATAGAAAATTTATTTATAATATGAGAAAAATAATTATTCAAAAATCTAATGTATGTTTAACAATTATAATATAAAACTGAAGTAAAAACTCTTCTTAAATAAAAAAGATTTTACTTTATCTTAAATAAGAATACAGAAAAACTACTTGAATCTTTTTAGCTACATATATTTTATTTTCTTGGAAAATATGACATAAAATAATTTAAAAATTCTTCTACTGTTTAATACTATTATTATTTACCTTAATATTTTGGATTCCTTCATCTGGAAATGGAATGATGCTCGACATATGTTCAAAAGCTTTTATCATAGGATACCATGCTATATAATTTGTCTCATGTCCAAGATAGCTCGTCAAGTTCCAGAATACGGAAGAATTAAGTTGGCCATTTATCAGAAAATAAAATGCATCGTCGATGATTTTAGCACGATTAAGAACATGTATTTTTGTATATTCTGTAGAGTTCAAATATTTTGCAATTTTTTGCCAATTTTCAGGATCGTAATTAACGCGATAGTATCCTTTAATAAATAATTTTTATATTATTAGATTTTCAAATAAATGATATTTTAAATATATTAAAAAATATTTAAAATTATCTGCATTTTAGATGTTTGAGTAATTCCAAGTATTAAAAAAAGAAAGACAAATTATAATAATTAAGAAAAACATTATTTAGAGTAGTATTTGTGTGTGTGGTAATATGGCATAGAATAAAACTATGTAAGAAATTATAAATCCATTTATATTTATTTTAGCTTAAATAATTATAGATGCAAAATTGAATTTATTTCACGTTAATCGATAGTAAAATGCAGAGAATGCGTCATACAATATTTTTTGAAATATTATATAATGTTATTATGTATTTATTCATACATTGCGTATTGTTATTAAAAAAGAATATAGTTAACATTATATAATGGTTTAATACTTTAATTATGTAAAAATATAATAAATTAGTTAATCAATATTTACCAATTTGTCGTAAATTGAATATTACCCAACCATTATCTTTTACAGAAACTTGGTAAGCTGGCCGGGACGACGACAAAACTATTACTCTTTCGTCGTAAAGCGGCATTCTAAGGTCCCCACAATTTGGATTATTCTGGGAGGCATAAGTTATAAATACCCAGAAAGCGTATTGTTTAAGTATTTCATAATTTTCTATTGTTACATTATATACATTTTCATTATTCGAGAAATCTCTCGTTATTTTCAACACAGGATAATTTATAGTTTTCATCCAATCATTTATTATTGTTGAAGGAGGCATTATTTCTTTCTCAAAATATAATTTGTTTAAAATATCCTGCATGGTGAGCCATAAACTTTGGAAAAGACTCTGCGACTTAAACTCACTATATTAGTTAAAATTTGGCATTATTGACACAGTAAAAGCGGTACTGATTATAAATTACGTATAAAAAAATATTAAAGTGTTATTTAATTTATACACTTTATACAGCTTACATAATTGCAGTATTTGATATTTAATATGCTAGATTCTATAATGTATAAGTAAATAATATATTAAAATGGTATATACAATATATTTCATAATATACTCACATACTTAAATATTCATAAACCATCCGTTGAAACATTTTATCGGTAATTACATACTGCAGCATGCGTAATATTAAGGGCGCTACAATTCATATGATACAATGTGATTTATATATAAGTTCGTTTTGAAGTCTTTCAACTACATTTTTCATAAATTTTTTAATTTTAGTATACTAATATATATATATATATATATATATATATATATATATATATACTTATATTGAAATATATTTATTGACTTGATTTATTTAAACAAATTTATTGATTTTTTTACCTTTAAAGTAACGGTAAAAAGAAGAAAATGCATTATTTTCGGAAAAATTGGCTTCCTTTATCAGAGACTGATTGTGAGTCTCCAAACGAAGTGATTCATAGTAAACCTGAACTACAAATAAATCCATCATTTCGGAATTTTCGTAATCCTAAAGAAGAAAGATTAAATATAATTGATAAATTAAGAATATTACTAAAAAAATATTAAAAAATTACCTCGATAGAATTGATAGCATAAAGTCCATACAATGTAGTAAGACCATCTATTAACCATAACTCAGATGACCAAAATGGGTTTATTATATCAGCAAACCATTGATATGCCATTTTGCGCCCTATCAATCGTGCTATATTTATTTTATGCGCAACAGAATGCAGATTTTTATCGTAAATAATATCTGTTTCACTAAAAAATATGGAAATTAAATTTTCAGAGTTTAGTATTTACATAAACTTGGCCAAATAATAATTTTGATATATTTTCTGATTTAAAATTAAAAATATCTTCTAAATGGATAATATAACTGATGTGATAAAATTGTTTTATATATTGCTTTTTACTAATTATATAAAAATTGTGACATAAATTATTGTCATATACGTGATATACATATGTATATATGATTGAAATCAACTTATAATTAGTTATAAAAATATATGTATAATAATGTACATGTATAAAAATTCTACATTAAAACAATTATATTTTAACGTATGTATTTCTAAATTTTAATTTTATATTTTTAATTTAATTTAATTATTTCTAATTTTTTTTTATATATAAATTGTATTTAAATAAATTGATATTTTTTCTAATTTTTGAATTACCTATTTAACAGAAGACCCCAGTTCTCATTGTCATATAGCAAACTATGGATTGCAACAAATTGCACTTTTGGTATTTTCAATTCTTTCCATTCATGTTCAAATGTTATCATTGCTCTGGTTGCTATCATTTCAGCAAATTCCATTTGATCTAATTCGAGTCTACGCCATATAATGATTCTAGATTCTATCGTCTCAAATTTATAGACATCTGCTGACAAGATTACAACCGTCACGACATAAGTGGACATTGGAGGAGTAGTATTAAAGCATGTCCACTTCATATATGTTTCGGTTTCATGCACTTCATGTTTACATGTTTCCTTTCTTTGTACCGGCATATTTGAAAAAACTTTGTATTTACGATGATGCTTTATGGCAATGTTGAAAGTCGCCTTGATTGTCGGATTGTCCCAGCATGGAAACAATCGTCGGGCTCCAGTCGCCTGAAAATGTATTATGTCCAACCTACGAAATTTTAATAATATTGATTTATATAAATAACGATGATTTTTATTAATCAATATTTATTATCGCATTATATATACAGAGTGTCTGTTCATAAATGTCCAAACAAATGTCGCAATTGATTGAAGTTAAAAGAAAGTTGAATAAGAAAAATTTACATGACTTTGAGTCTGCTACAAAGTGCATATAAAAATATTTTGTTTACTCGTGACTTTTTCGAGTTGTAAAATTCATTTTCATTTTTTTCAACTATCTTAATTTTTTTATGTATGTTGATTATTTACAATATTCTGCGTGAAAATTTACAAGACTACGATGGCCAAAAATTTAATTATTTATGAAGTAAACTTTTATACTTTAATTATACCATACAATTAAAGCAATATTGATTTTCTGATTATCTATTTTTTCAATATTTATATACAAAATAATAAAATGAATCAATTCGTATACAAAAACGCACAGTTGTCTTAAAAAAAATACATAAATTTGCACTTACATATTTTCTTTTTAACACAATTACGTTTTTTTACACCAATTGTGTTATCTCATTATTCTGCACATAAAAGTGTTAAGGCAAAAATATCAAAAACTGAATGTTTTAAAATATTTCATGTAAAAAAACTATATCTTTTGAACCATACAACTCGAAAAGTACTTAATAAAAAACACTATTATAGTATTTTAAAGAGCCCTTGAGATGAGTTATAGGAATATAGAATAAAAGTTTTCTTTAAGAAAGGTGATTTTTTTAAATTATAAATTCATTTTAATGTGATCTTGAAGCGGCTTCCAGGGTGAATGACGTTCCCCTTAAAATTGCAAAACTTTTATATGAGACATTGTTTCTAAAATGTTTTGTTTTTGAGATATAAGTTTGTAACATTTTATATGACTCACACTGTGCAGCTTATTCTAGTCATAGCGTTTCGTACACACATACACACACACACACACACACACACACACACACACACACACACATGCACTTGTACAAGATTTAATTACCAGATATACTTTTAGTAAACGGATTCTTTGACCAATTTGAAGATAATTTTTTTTTCAGCGAAAATGTCGAAAAAGGTTATCATTATTTTAAAACTTTTAATTTTTGCCATTATCTGTTTACTTAATTGTAAACTTTAAATTAAAATTGTTTTTAAGTTAACTGTAAAATTAACTAATGAATGTAATTATATATGTTAATCTCTTAACGCCACAAAATTTAATTTGATAAAAATCTTTTTTGTTCAATCCCATAACTAGAAAATTATTAAATTGATGTCTTAATATTTTTGTTAAGGCGAAATTATCTTCAAATTGATTAAAAAAAATCATTGTTTTCACATAAAATTTGGTTACAATTCACTCTGCTTTATAAATATATATATATATATATATATATATATATATATATATATATACATATATATATAGAGAGAGAGAGAGAACACACGCACGTATAAAGGTACAGAGAAATTTTATATTTTATTTTATGCACATACGTAATAAAACGACATAAAGTATAAATTATTGCATTCCTATCTAAACTATTATTCAACTTTCCATGCTAACACATTTTTTTAATTTATATATATCATGAATTTAATAATAAATAGGACTGATTAACAATTCAAAAATAGTATAAAACGTTAAGTGATATAAAGTGAAATAAAGATAGCGATATAAAGTGAAATAAATATAGCGATATAAAGTATAATAAAATTAAATATTATAAAAAGAGATAATATAAGATACGAGAACAGCAATGACAAAAATTTATATATTTATTGTACTCTTAATATTACTCACATTTCGAATGATTCTCCCCTCTCGACTATAGTCTTCAAAGAAGTAATAATGTTTTCTGTGTTATTAATTGCAGTGACAAATTTTGTATTTAATCTGTAACGTCCACTTGATAAAGTTTCATTGAATTTTAAAATGCAATTTTGCTTTTCACATTCAGTATATGGCGGAAATAAACACTTAACATTGGTATCTACAGTCCTATTTTGTAATTCTGCACTATACATATTAGATAAATCATTTGTCAACACTCCAAAGAAAAATTCTGTTAATGGCGATGAATTTAAACCTATTTTTGTAATTGAACGAGAAATATCGATAATGGCACTTAATTCGCCATAGAAAACAAAGTTGCCTTTTGTTTGATACTCTTCTATTAATGTTTCAAACTCTTTATATTTATATATTTCATGTTCCTTGTCTTCTTTGAAATATGGTATTAACTTGACGTCGTAGTGCACTGGCATTATATTATTAAAGTAATCATTAAATGCAATCAATGAACTTCCCGTACTTTCATTAATTAAAAAAGCTGTTGTTATGATGAATAAAAGACCGCCATAAAATAACAGTCTTAGAAATGCCATGTCAATTTATAGGTATCTGTAGCAACTGTCTCTGTTGAAAGAAAGATAAATATAAAATAAAATTTAAATAATAAATTTTACAGCAAATAAATTTATAAAGTATTTTCTAAAATTAGTTTTCTTGCGTAATTTTATCCGTGATGAATAACAGACCGATCTACATATATGAACATGTTATTTTTAAAATTTATTGTTTCGTAGATGATCATATTTTCATAAAACTAGCAATAAAAATAATCAACGGAATAGTCAAAAAAAATTTAAATTTTTTTCGACTTTGTTATGTCTCTTCAGGCATGTATACACACATACATATATGGGCGCACGCGCGTGTGTGTATGTGTATTGGCGTGTGCGCGCAACTAGGTCAAAGACAATTTGAATGTTTTTATATGTCTTATATATTATACACATTTTTTTTAGTAACGAGGGAAACATTTATCGTTTGTTTATTATTCGTATAAATAAATATATCGAATCACTAATCGATTTTAAAGTAACCTTACAAATTATTATTGATATTAGAAAAAGATATAGAATAAACATGTGCACAGTATTATATGAACATGATAATTTTTAACATTATAATTGTATTATTCAATGTTTTATTATCCATTTAAAATATATAAATTAACTATAAAAAAATTTTTATAAATATTTTTCTTTTTTAATATTTTTTCTAATTAAAAGACATTATATAACAATATAATAATAAAAAAAGATTTATGCTTTTGTCAGATATAGAATATATGTACATAAAATTTAAGAATATGTATAGGTTTTTTAAAAAATGAAAGAAAAAGAAATGAAAAAAATAATAAAATGTTCAACAGTTTAACAATTTTGAAAATAATTTGAAAAAATATCCTTTTTGTGTGTGTTCATATTTTAGTACAATTTAAATTACGTTTTATCTTTTATGTATCTTTAAAGAAAAAGTTATATAATATTCTGTTTCTAGCGACTCACCTTGTATAGTAAAAATGCTGTGTTATTTCTAATACAATTTCTTTTCTTCTCAGAACTAATTAAAGTTGATATTTTATCACCGTGAACCGTTAATCTGTACTATCGTAATCTTAACGTTTCAAGAGGTAATCGAAAACTGGCAATGTCGATGTAAGAGACATCATAATAAATATATATATAAATACAAACATATTTACAAGTTATATAAGGTCATCATATCCTACAAAATTTACATTTAGAATTATATTTATGATATTTTACTTAATATTTAAGATATTTTAAGATTGAATATCCTAATTGAATATCCTAATTTTTGATATTTATTTATTTATTATATATTTTGTTAATTTCATATACGATTTAATAAGCAATATAGAAAAATAAGTATTTATGTTTTCCTACATCTATAAATAATAATTTTTAATCTTTACATGTTCAGAATTAAAGCATTTCTATATCAACGTACTTTCACATATTTATTTTTTATATAATACGTAAATAATATATTATAATTATTCTATTTAATATAATATGTTAAAGTCATTTTAATTATGTTAAAATGCTTTATATTTATTTCAATCATATATAATAATTATAAAAGTTAAGTATTCATTAATTATACATTTTTTTAACTACGAGAGAAAATATACATTTATCGATTCTTTTTTACTCGTTTTGAATAGGTACATTGAATCAATATTTGAATTAATCTTGCAAATCACATTGATTATGTGCCATTACGAAAAAATATATAGAATAAATGTGTGCACAATATTAAAAATTGTAATTTTTTACATTGTAATTGTATTATTTAATTTTCTATTATTCATTAAAAAATATATGAATTAAATATAAAAAATATTAGAAAAGTTTCCGTTCTTTAATCTTTAAATTTTTAATTCAGACATTTTATAACAATATGTAATATTATAATAAATGAAATTAACGTTCTTGTCAAATGTACACTGTATGTATGAAAATTTAGAAAATTATATAGGTTTATAAAAAAAAAAAAAATAACAGAAAAAATAAAAGAAATTAATAAAATTTCAACAATTTTGAAAATGATAACTTAAAAAGAATTAAAATAAAGATTAAGATTTATTAGAAATTAAGATACTCATCGTGTGAGTTCATACTTCAGTATTTAAATTCTACTCTATATATCTTTAAAAAGAAAGATACATCATATTTTATTTCCAATGATTCATCTTGTATATGAAAATATTGTGTTATTTATAACACAATTCCTTTTCTTACTAGAATTACTTGCAGTTGACACTGCGGTTACCACATACACTGCAAACCGTTAATATCGTTATACCTACTGTTATATCTACACTATCAAAATCTTACCGTTTCAATAGATAATCGGAAATAAACAATGTCAATAACATATGTCAGATATTATAATAAATACATACATACATAAAATCTTACACAATTGTAGTTTAAAGATTACTTTATGTGCATATTTTAAGTATTATTAATTGTGGGATATTTGTGTATTTTATTTTGTGAAATTTGTATACATTTAATAAACAATATGAAATAAATCAATTTTTATGTCTGTAATTATTAATTTTTAATCTTTATACGTTGAAAAATTTTCATGTCAGAGTACTTTTTCGTAATTATTTTTTATGTAATCCGTAAATAATTTTTTATGAGTATTCTAATTAATACAATATATTAAAGTCATTTTAATCATGTTAAAATCTCCTGTCATTGTAGGATAACAGAGCTGACAAAGAAAACATTAGCGCACTATAACGTAAATGCACCACGTTATTATTAATTTATTGTCAAAATATTTCAAGTACCTACTATAACATACATGTACATACGTGAAATATAAAATTATAATATTAAAATATGTATTTTAATATTATAATTTATAATTTATAAAGTATAGATAAATTATTATTTGCTGTAATATATTATGAACGTAATATATTACGAGATTTTTTGTTACCTAAATTTTAATTACTTGACTATTATTTGATTGTTTATTTTATTATTATTTATTATTAAATTGTTTTGTGTTCTCACTCTGACTTGAACTTGAATCATCGAACAATACAACATCAAACAAAATATATTTAAGTCTAAAAATTATTAAAGAAGTAATTGTAGCCTATAAGGAAATAATTATATTGTGTTATTTATAACACAATTCCTTTTCTTACTAGAATTACTTGCAGTTGACACTGCGGTTACCACATACACTGCAAACCGTTAATATCGTTATACCTACTGTTATATCTACCCTATCAAAATCTTACCGTTTCAATAGATAATTGAAAATAAACAATGTCAATAACATATATCAGATATTATAACAAATACATACATACATAAAATTTTACTCAATTGTAGTTTAAAGTAATATTTATGTGCATATTTGAAAAATTATTGATTATGGGCTATTTGTGTATTTTATTTTGTGAATTTCATCTCATTCTACATTTAATAAACAATATGAAATAAATCAATTTTTATGTCTTCCTATGTCTGTAATTATTAGTTTTTAATATTTTCACGTTAAAAAATTTCGATATCAGAGTACTTTCACATATTTATTTTTTATGTAGTCCGTAAATAATACTTTATTATTATTCTAATTAATATAATATATTAAAGTCATTTTAATCATGTTAAAATCTCCTTTCGTTGTACCATAACAGAGCTGACAAAGAGAACATTAGCGCACTCTAACGTAAATACACCACGTTATTATTAATTTATTGTCAAAATATTTCGTACTATATCATATCAAATATTAAGTACTATATCATACATGTACATACGTGAAAAAAAATATAAAATTATAATATAAATATATGTATTTTAAAGTATAGATAAATTATTATTTGCTGAACGTAATATGTTATGAGACTTTCTGTTACCTAAATTTTAATTACTTGACTATTATTTGATTGTTTATTTTATTATTATTAATTATTTAATTGTTTTGTGTTCTCCCTCTGACTTGAACTTAAATCATCGAACAATACAACATCAAACAAAATATATTTAAGTCTAAATATTATTAAGGAAGTAATTGTGGCTTATAAGGAAATAATTATGGCAAGTCACAACAACTGAAGAATATTAAAATTAGAACTTAAAAATATTAAAATTACGAAAGCTGTGTATGTAATTGCAATATCCATATTTTGATTGTTATATAAGTAAACTAAAATTTTATAATTTTGTGTGGAAAATTATTGTAAAACAAATTAATTTTGTAAAATATTTATTCGAGAGTATATTTATTTCCAAATTTATATAACAAATAAATAAACTATTTGTATAGTGAAAATAATAAACTAGATAAGAGAGATATTGATATTATAAAAATTAGAAGAAATATTTTAATATTATAAGAATAGAATTACAGTCGGACCTCTTATTTTACGACATTTTCGGTCCGGAATCTTCCCCTTAAACCTCTGATCCTACGACAAAAATTTGGGAGTGGGGATATAATTCCCCTTTCGCGGTCGTAGCATGAGGGGATTTTTCGTCGTAGGATAAGAGGTTTCGTAGCATAAAAGGGTCGTAGGATGAAAGGTCCGACTGTATAGGATTATAGGAATCTTTAAACAAAAGTAATAATATTAGATAATTTATTATAAATGAGTAAATGCACACATAAATACATATAAAGAAATTTAACTAATAATATTAAAAATATAAATAAATATTATAAATTCTAAAACAATGTTCATGTTTGTATTATAATTATTAACTAATTAATTAAATATAAATTATGTGATAATATATGTATATTCAAAGTCATATTAATAAAATATATTATATATAATATTATTGAACAGTTGTCGTTGCTACATATTTATTGTTTTATTTATTATATACAAATATATACACATAGACAATAATTAAAAGTAATTTATATAATAATATATTAAGAATAATATTAACAAAATATTAGGCTTAATAATATTAACCTATTAATTATTGTTACATATATAAGTATATATATATTTGAATATGTATGATATATATTTATGTATAAATATTGTTTATATAATAATTTAATGGTATAAAAATAATATTATATATATTTTTTTGCTGTAATTATGATTATTTATGATTAATTTCGTTTAAAAAGTTCGTAATTTTTTAAGGAAAGAAAAAATATATTCTTTATTTTTTGGATTTCAGAGGAACGTCTTTGTAGTTTTTTTCAGCATACAATGTCCATTCTTCCACAAGATATTTATGCTTGTAAAAACTAGCTTTAATAGTTGCCTAAATCAGATTATTTTAAATTAATGTAATAATTTTGTGCCATCTTAAAAGACTCACATAATTAAAGGACAAAATACTTGTGATATATGTATATTACAAATATAAATATTGTAGAAAACTGAATATAAATATAATTTTGAATAAATTTTACCCAATCACGGAGAGTTCCATTTCTCTGATATATATGTGTAGCATAAGTTTCGTATGCTTTAATCTCAATGATATTTCTCATGAATTTCCTGATCTATATAAAATAACTTCATCAATATTTATTGTCAATAAATAGTAATTTAATTTAACAAAATTTTTTAAATTTAACAAGAATGTGTAACGGAATAGTATTTCGGTAATTAGCATAATAAAAGCATAATATGAAAAACCCTTCTTAATTTTTGCCAAAATATTAATTCTTCAAATTTTACCAAAAATTTCTTTTATTTAAAATTATATGTATGTCTGTGTATCATATATACGTATATTTTGTTTTAAATATATTGAAAATAACAAATAATAGTAATTATGCATAATAAAAGGTGACTTCAAAGATTAAATGATTTTGACATATATTATGACCTCACAGATTTGAATCAAAAGGTTTTTTTTTTTTTTATTTCCAAAAATCAACGGGACAAAGCTTCCTCTAGTACACTTTCAAAGGAATAATATACAACAAAATACAAAAATACAGTCTAAGAAATTTTCACTAATAGTATAGAATATAAAGACGATAATTAATGAAATATAATAAATTTGAGGAAACGGCAACTAAATCCAATGTGGGAAATTTCTTCTAATCTGATTTGGGCTTGTGTGAAAAAAATCAATACGCGATGAGAATTCATTTGCTAACAAGCATAGCCAATCAAGTGGCTTATTTCTACCATAAGATGTTCTATGAGCCTCGACAGCAAATAGTTGATGCTGAGTGATCTGCCAGGAACGTGAAAATTTATATTTGATAAAAGTTCAGAACAATCGACACTTCCGTTTAATAATTTGCACATAAAAACTAGGTCTAGCATGATTCTACGGTCACTCATCGTTAGAAGCCCAAGATTGTCGCACAATACATCATAGTTATGGTTAAAAACGGCCATCGGCTTTCGCATAACAAAACTCATACGACGAATGAAGCGATGTTGAATTCTCTCAATTGACATATTATGATTTGCGTAGAAAGGTGCCCAAATAACAGAAGCGAATTCTAATTGAGGCCTCACTAGGGAGCAATATAATAGTTTTAGTGTGTTAACATTGTTGAAAAACTTACAAGCACGATTTATGAAGCCCAATTTTTTAAACGCAGAGCAAGTAATGGATTTCATATGTTTATCGAACGACAAGTCACTACTAAACAAGACCCCCAGATCACGAATAGAGTCAACTGGCGAGAGGCGGGCTTCATTTAAAACATAATTTTGTATATAACTGTTATTTTTGCGACTAAAATGTACTACGTGACATTTAGATATATTAAAATTGAGCCTATTTTGAGTGCACCACTTTTCTAAACTAATTAGATCTTGCTGAAGATAAAAGGCATTGACAGAGCTAGTAATTTGTCGAAAAATTTTCAAGTCGTCCGCAAAGAGTAAAAATTTTGAGTATTTGAAAGCTTGTTCAATATCGTTAATAAATAGGTTGAACAACAACGGACCCAAGTGAGATCCTTGAGGAACACCCGATGTGACTTTTATATTTCTAGAAAAGGAGGTGTTAATTTTTACAGTTTGAATTCTGTCAGTTAAATAGTTAGAAATCCATTTTTAATTTACGTTTCCATCAATACCAAGATTACGAAGCTTAGATAAAAGAATTTTATGGTCAACACTGTCGAAAGCCTTTTTAAAATCAGTATATACTGCATCTACTTGCAGCCTCCTCTCAAGGGCTGTGACTATATATATCGTGATACAGCAAAAGATTTGTGGAGACCGGCCCGCCACAAATCCATGCTGCTCTCCTATGATTACATTCCTTGCAAGTGATGATATGCTCACCGCGATAATATTTTCAAAAAGCTTAGGAAACATACATTGCTTACTAATGGGCCTGTAATTTGAAACCATACTCTTATCTCCACTCTTGAAGATTGGCACAACAATGCACACTTTCCAAGCCTCAGGAAAAATGCCACATGAAAGTGACTTATTGAATATTAGCCACAATGCTCTAGATAAGACATATTTGCATGATTTTATGAATAGCGGAGGTATGCCATCAATTCCTGGACTCGAATTTAGATTTAATTTATTTATATGATTAAAAACCTCCCTTATGTTTATATTGAGGTTTAATATATCTAAATAATGTTTAGATTTTTCATCACCAGGAATTGGTTCGCCCTTAAAATCGCTTTTAATATACACAGATTCGAAAAAATTTGCAAAACAATCTGCAATAGATGGATCGCTCCTGAGAAGACAGCCGTTTTTACTAATACAAGACGGTGTTGAACTCTTATTTTTAATGTTATTTATAAAACTCCAAAATATTTTCGCATTTTGAGAGATCGCCGATTCAGTTGTCCGCAGATACTTATTCCAGGCCCATTTAGATAGAGTTTTACATTGAGATCTCAGATTTACAAATGATAGATAGTCAGAAAGTAAATTTGATGATTTAAATTTACGATGAGCTTTCTTTTTTCTATTGTGAAAGATATAAGTTCCGCAGAAAACCAACTCGAATAATCAGTTTTTAGATGTTCTTCATAGTTTATTAAAGAAACAAAAGGATTTTCAAATTACAATAATTTTTAGACTTTAGGATACAGTTTTAAATTGTAAAAAAGATATATTAAGCTCGATAATCTAAATTTTTCCAGGTATGAGACCATAATATTCCGACTCCTTGTACATTTGAGAAGTAAATATATGATGTGTGTTATACAAAAATATATGCAACATAAC
Source organism: Anoplolepis gracilipes (assembly GCF_047496725.1). Lineage (NCBI taxonomy): Eukaryota > Metazoa > Arthropoda > Insecta > Hymenoptera > Formicidae > Anoplolepis > Anoplolepis gracilipes. Next base: position 20,407,747 of record NC_132970.1, on the reverse strand, counting down.
TTAACCTGAATATAACTGTTATATACGTTAATAATTTTGATCTCGCTTCGCGTAAACAGTTCAAAACTCATGTGGAATCATGCAGTAATAAATCTCGTTTTGCACTGAAAAAAGAGGTGACGTCTCAATAGAATTTGCTTCGCTAAAGATTTTGGAAATCCATGTAGAAAAGTGTGATAAAATTTAGTATAGTGCATTTATTCATGTGTAGTAAATACTATATATTAAAAAACACATTTTATAAAATGTACATAGTGTCAAAAATTACATGAAATGCGTTAAAATTACTTATTTTTTTGCTTACAACTTTTTAATGAACAAAGAGCGATGAAAAAAACCTTTTGTTATTCAGGGTCGTGAATAACATCCAAAAGGTTGACAAATCTCTGAATATGCTCCTAATATGCTCTTAATATGCATAATTATCATTATTTCTCATTTTCAATATACCTATAATAAAATATTATATACATATATGTATATGTATATAATGTATATATAGATATACATATAGATATATAAATACATACATAATAATTCTAAATGAGAGCAATAAATTTTAGAAGATAATGCGTCGAAAATTAAAAAGGGTTTTTATTCATATAAGCATATATTCCTCTCTGAGCAGTTACATTCCTCTAAACAGAAAAGTAAAAATTAGGTTCTTATTTTTTTAATAGACATTTTTTACTACTAATAAAAATACTTATATTTTTTTAATTCTCTTCTATTGTTATAAAAGAATTAACTTATGTTTTTTATTATTAAACAATCCTCATTCAATTTTTTATACGAATTTTTTAGCTAATCTCTTACAGCTCATGCATGTGAATTTCACTTCTGATTATCTTAAGGTCTTGAAACTGTTGTTTGCCATAGTTATGACTGTTACAAATGTGCTAGGTATATGGATGCATCGAAATCATGGATACATTAAAATCAAAATAACGTTTATTTACGCATTCCAAAATGGCGGCAGGTGAACCGTCATAAAATTTAACTTGTAAGATGATATAGTGCTCGACCTAACGGATGCTCCAGCACGGGCGCAATGCGGGAGCTACACCATAATAAACGCTGTTTTATTGTGTGACCCGCGGTTTCGCTGCCCTTTCGTAAATAAAGAGGCGCTGTGAGAACTTCGTTTTTACGCTTTTACTAGATCATAAATCTCGATAAAATGTTAAACTGAAAAATGGAATGTTTTGTTGCGATTCTTGCATTAAACTGTAAATCAAATGTTTTGTAATATGTACCTATCTACATTTACTTATACCTTGATTTTTTTAATTACAATATGTATTAAAATGTAAGATTATAATTTCCTTTAAAAAAATTTTTAATTTTTTATATTAAAAAATTTATATTTAAAGAATAAACAAGTAAATAAGAGCCATATGTTAACGCGGATGTTAATACGTAAATTTCTTTAGAAATTAATTCTTTCCGCGAAAATTGAAAGGTTTTTCTCGCCTACATCTCTTTAGGGGGATAAAGAGGGGTTATAGAATTCTCAAAAATGAGAATTTATTTCTTGGGCAAATACACCAAGTAAAATATGTACCCTATGCACGTTTCAATTTTCGCGGAAAGAATTAATGCGTATTTCTAAAGAAATGTACGCATTAACTTCCGCGTATGGCTTTTATTTGCCAAGGAGACAATTACTTGTTTGTAAATATTAGGAGCCTTATATATTCGAAATATTAAAGAATAAAAATTTTTCGGGATAAATTTGTTTTATAATAAAACGACCTATATTTTTAACAAGATTCTTAACGATTCCAACTACGCAGTGTAAATTATTCAACTGTCGCGGCTTACGACACGAACGATGACAATTCGTTTTCGGGAGTATATAAGCGTATTGCGAGTACAGGAAAAGAGAGTCGTCGCCACATGACACATCCCTCATCCATTTACGCGGTTAAAGAATAAAGGTCGACCTCTTTCGTGACCTTTTTCCTGGTTTCTTCCTGTCGAGCCGTCTCCATCTACAACTTAAAGAGATTCAGACATGCGCGACCCTCTTTCCTGCGTTAAAAAGAAAGAAAACGAATTTTTTCCCACTCCACTCTTCCCAGTACGAAAAAGTGCTTCGCGAGAGGCCGTATCGCGCGACTGGCTAATCTAAAAATACTAAAGTCAACCTTTCCCGCGGCAAGAGTGATGGCCCCGGACGACTGCTAAATCAACGGCGAGATTGAGATGCAAATGCAGTCTCTCGTATTCAGCAAGAGAAGAAATGAGACGGCGGGGGCGCGAAAAGAAAGAAGATGCGAAGCTGAAGACGCTGTAAGAGATGAAAGAAAATGCGGAGAGCGAGGATAGGATACAGATGAGAAAAAAATAAAGAGAAAAGGAAGAGAGAGAGAGAGAGAGACAGAGAGACAGAGAGACAGAGAAAGGACCACGTCGCGCGATAACTGTGCAATTCGGGCAATTAACATTTATAATGTCTCTATCCGGCGGCGTTGACAGGTCAAGGGAATGGCCGCGCGCATAAAAACGCGGGATTTAACGCCGAATAATTCAATCCAACCATGATTGTGCGCCATTCCTGCTCTCCTCGCCACCCTTTATTTCTCTTCTTCGTCTTTTTATCGCGCAAGTGAAATAACTTATTGAAATTCGCGCTGATTTCGCAATAACTCATGCGCGGTACGCACACGACCCGGACGCCCAAGAAGCTGATATCGCGGGTCCGATCTGGACGCGTGCGTATATTTACGTACACGCGGGTATTCACATCCCGCGGAAAATGGAAATAAATCGCTATCTCGCTTTATTCTCTCATCGGTGTCATCAGTGTCACGGCCTGATCACAAAGATAACGCGTCTGCAAACAAACTGGTTCTGGTATTTACGAGCCTATTGTTAAGAATGACGCCTTTTAACAAAAAAAGTAATATAGCATATAATAGCGTATACAGATAATATAGATATACATAAAAATATATAAAGACATGATAATGAACGTATGTAAGTATGTAAGTAATAGTAAAAATTATGAAGGCAAGCTTCACTTCACAATAAACACATGACAAATATCTTTTAAGCTTCATAAAAGACATTATCGCGTTTTATTAATCGTACTCCGAATTTCGCTTAATGGAAGATTGTCTGATTCTTTATCTCCTATTGGCAGCCATTTGCAACGTATTTTCTTCATCTCCTATTGAAATAAAATAAATCTGTGATATTTTTTTCTCAGATATTAATTCAATTATAAAATCAACGTAAAAATTTACAGATTTTATGACGGTTCCATTTTCGTCGATTTCACATATCTCATATTTAAAGAGAATAGTATGCTCGTTGTCACCTATATACAAAGTCCTCTCACGTATATCTTTAATAATACGAAGCTCGAAGATTTTCGTAACAACAACGTTCGTAATTAATCCAAACCATTTCACTGTGGCTAAATCTAAAAATTATCAATGTAAAATATTATATATACTTTTATACATATACATTATCAATGTGTGTCAATGTCTTACCTTCGTGTGCTGCGCGATTTATCGTTATATTTCCCACAGGCAGCATATCATGTGTTGTACTGAGAAAATAATAATTGCGGCCTGTAAAATTTATGTGTTTTTTTCCAGATCCAACATTTATCTACAAAGAGATTTGAAAATATTCAGTTAATTCTACTAATTTATTACCAATTTTTCTAATTTATTATTTAACATCAATTTATTATTATTGGTATTTTTACCCGAAAACTCGCTTTATCACCGGACGTTCGCATACTATGAAATTCTTTACTTAGCCATTTGAGGTTTGTCTCGGTTTTCAACGCAAAATTGCTAATTGGTCCAAGCACCTTCAGAATCGGTATAGCACGGAAGCATGTTACCTATTTAGCGAAAAATCATATAATAATTTGAAGAATGTGTAGAAAATTGTTCAAGATATGATTTATAATAATTCGTTACCTGCGTGCCGATGGGCACAAAAATATTTCCGATTTTATATGCATTTGTGTCAAAGCAATATGGAATGCGAATATAATCGGGTGCTCCGATTTCTTGAGCGATGACCCGTGCGATAATATGCCACGCATAATCAATATTTAAATTCTTGGGGATACAAAATCTTCGTTTTTTCTTAACAATTAGCATATGCACCTCCTCATGCATTTTGATAGCTGTTATTTATTTTGGTTATGATGGTTCTTGTTTAATAAATAATATTAACTTCAATTGTTTGTAATTGTGACGAACATCATATTGATGAATTTATATTCTTTATTCAGTAATGAATAATTTTTAATAAATATCATAAAAATAAATTAACTAAATTAAAAGTCTCTCGATATTTCTGAATAATATATTAAAATAATTATTAAAATAATTAGGCAATAAAGAGCCAACGCGGATGTAGAGTAAAGTAATTTCAAACGATAATTCAATTAATTATGAATTCATGATCTATATGTTTCGAATCTTCTTCAGTGATTTAAAATAAAACAATCATATAAGATAAAATAGAAATAAAAATAAAATAAAAATAAAAATAATAGTACAAGAATATGATAATAAAATTACAATACATACTTTCTCATTAAGATGTTCATTACGTAACTTAACTCTGCCGAGCCTTACAAATGTTTAATGCAAGAAACCTCCTAAACGGTACAAGACGTGAGAAGGTATGCACTACTGAAAGTAAAGCTTATTTTCAAACTGTTCAAAAATAAAATTTAAAATATCGATAAAATGAACCAGAGGCAAGTTACCGTGAAGAAACGGAGACAAGACGAATAACCGACATATAAATGATGGAATTTAACGAATAATTTGGATAAACGTTCAATGTCAAAAAATACAGACCACAAAACAATAGATTCCAATATACATAAGATACGTATCAAAACAATATTATATCAAATCTTCGATAGGCTATCAATAATTGTGAAACATGATTTGTTCAATTTTACAGTATCGCTCTAAAAATTCAAGGCACTTTTTGGCGTCTTATATGAATTATCTCAGATATTAATCTTTTTTTCAAAAACGATTCCTCATTCAAGATTTCAACGTCGTCAAAGGTAAAAATATGATTTAACGATTTATGACTAGCAATGATCGAAGTATGATTCTTCATGTTCTTTGAGCCTTGTTAATAAACCTTCTGTTTGTCTCACATAGGAAGCATCGCAGTTTGTACAATTAATTTTATGTACTATGTTGTTATGTAACTCTTTTTGCAAATTGTCTTTTCCTATTTTAATAGTAGTAGTAGGAATAAAGGGAGTTCATGGCAAGATACTCTCAGTGGGTTGCCACTGCCTCTCGAGAGGTAGCAACCAAATAAAATTGAATAAATTCGATATTTCTAATCGGATTTGAACCCGGAATCTTTGGTACAGAGAGAACAGACACACAAAACTCACAGCGTCATGATCACCTTATTCCCATTTTAATAAATCGGCGCAAATTATTTATTCCAGTGTAAGACACTCTAACGTCCAAATCCTTAATGCAATATCGAAATTGTTCACAGATATTCTTAATATATGGAATATTAAAATAGGAAATTTTCTTTTTATCTTTATTATTAACGTCATAATTGGTTGTCATATTATCCAATTCTTATATTTCTTGCATGAAAACAACTTTTTGAGACGTTCATTAATCACGTTAAAAATAAAAGAGACAGGGTATCTATTATTTAAAAGAATTTGAACTATTAATTCAAAATCTTCTCTGGTAAAATTTTGGATAA